>NC_080706.1:93043453-94439286 GCF_943734765.1 Anopheles ziemanni
AGAGAGATGTTTGAATTTGTATTTGATCGAGTGGAAAGGATCGTGGGTGATGGGAGGCTCTGGGTGGAAGGAAATTGGATGTTCCTATAAGAGTACAACTTGACCAACTTTTTGTTCTATGGCCACAATCAATATAGTTAAAAACGTACAATCTTTACCACCTCGGTATGGCTGAATCCAAAAAAAATAATTCACCATGCCATCTTTCGGTACAAGGAAAGGATCTTGGAATCGGCAAGGAGTAGTATGGCAATAGGAATGCAAAAGCTAATTACCTAATGGTCCCGCAGGGTGATGCAAGTTTCCCGAAGCAGGTAGCGTTGTTGTTTCCCGCGGCAGAGTTCCTTGTAGATGCTTCGATGAACCGTTTGATTCGATCATCTGGTTCACTGTATGAGGCCACGACCACGATGGGTACCGATGTCAGGTGAGCCGAGGTAGTTTAATTTTGATTCCCATAGCGTTTGAGTATGGGCCAAACAACAACGAAATCCAGCAGACACCATTTCAGGAGCACATGGATGTACGGACGTTATGGTAGTTCCGATGGTATGTTGGTAGTTGCATTGTGAATTCCGTTCGCATTTTGTTGGCAAATGTTTTGGTTTGTAACGTTTTTTTTTTTTGCGATATTACCATAACGAAACAAAATGGATGACGAAAATCAAAGCATGAGCCACATGAAAGAAAGAAGAAAAGAAACAAACCGGTCCAGTATGAGACAACTTTCAACTTACATGATAAGGCGATTCAATTTAGCGGTCTACAAAACAGTTAAGACTAAGGCGAGGGAGCAGGGAGTGGAAGATTAAGTGTAAGATAAAAAAGAAAATATACGCAAAAGCATTCAAATTGATGTCGCATTTACTGTAGGGTTGAAGTACATTCCTTAGCTTTTCTTTAAAAAGCATATCCTACAAGTATTAATATTTGAGTTCAGGCACAATCATTCTCTAACAAAAAGCTGCCAGATATTTAAGTATTAGAATGGAGGGGTTACTTATTGGATGTTTGATTTTATAGATATATTGCCTTACAGCTTACAGTCATCGATGTACATCGCTAATTACAATACATTTTATAGCAACTTTATAGCAAAACTAAAACGAATAACCAAGGATCGTCAAAGAGTGCTTTGGGGTACAAGGATCGTGAAGGGTGTCAGCTTCCCCGGCACGGGCTCACTTACATTGAATCGAAGAGTGTAGCTGATTGGGTGTGTTGCGTGCGTTGCGCACGTATATGCAGATCGTAATGCCGATGATGCACCCACAAACGACCAGACTGCTGACGCCGATCAGTATGACCCACGTCAGGTCGATGCCGAAGATCGTGTTGATGTACCGATCCGGGCCGGGGCAGAGGGAACCGACGGTTTCGTCCGACCCGTCCGCACAGTGATTGACACCGTCGCACACCAGGTCCGGGTGTATGCAGAAGTCGTGCAATGTACACCGAAAGTCCGCACAGTTCAGCTCTAGTAGTAGTAGTAGTAGAAGAAGTAGTAACGGATTGCTCGAGGTTAGTTCCCGGTTTGACCAACGTCTATATTCAGTTCATTGCGACGGTACTTACTTGAATCTTTGACGGATGTGATGACCATCTTGAAACCGTTTGTTTCCGTGCCCCAGTTGTCGGTCACGTACTTGAAGGTGAGAAAGTTCGTCTTCGTGAACAACGCTCCCACTGATTGTTTTGTGTCTTTGCAGGTCAGGTCCGCCTAGTAGAGGAGGAAGAACCAAGAGCCGCCCAGGAAGGCGTCGGGTGAGTGAGCTGCGAAACGAAAACTTCCATTCCATTTCCCCGTAACCGAGGATGCGTTTTTAACCCTCGGGAGGTAATAAATGAGATAAGTTAGGAAAGAATATCCTTTCCCCCAACGCTACGTGCTCCCGGTGTCTATTGGTACAACATTTCCTGATCCGCGGTGGTGATGGAAGGGAAGGGACAAAAGGATGATAAACGGAGTCCATAATTTTCAGAACGAATTCTCCCGTCCGCATCGCAACTATCCGGAAACATCTTCTATGCCATGATGGTGGACCAGATGACGGGAACGGCGGATGCCTGGCGGAGACGGACCGTTGATTGGCATAATATTTAAAATCTCTGACGTCTATTGTCTTGCGCTCGTGTCAGTTATCCAGCCAGCGCTAATGGCGATAAGCTTTTATAATTGTTTTTTAAACTGTTTGTAATCTTAACGGCGCACGATGAGTTTGGTGATGCTCTAACTACGACGATCTGGGATGCTTTTTACCGTCTTTGTGCTTGGTATTAAACATCACTTATAAATTTTTTGCTGCTTTAGTTTTTCTTTGGTTTTGTTGGAAACAATGTGGATTATATCCAGGAAAGAGATTTATTGGTACGAAGTGGTTTGCTTTCAATGTACCTTTGTTTTTCTCCGATAATGTTTGTATCAATTTGTAATAGTTTTCCCCGTTTTCGTTTTGTTGTTTTCGCTTACCTTATGCATACCGACAGCGTGTGCACCATCATATACATACAAATGATCATTACAGTCTAGTTGTAGCATATCGAAACGTAACATAAATCTCTGCAGTATGGAGTGCGTTTGAAACGTGACCACACAGTTAAGATTTCTCTCGTTCCTCGACAGGAGAGTAGCACCATCTATTTTTCTATAAAGTAACTGTAGAAAATGATTTTTACAGATCGATTCCATGTAATCTGCAATGAAAGAGAGAGAGAGAGAAGAAAATAAAATGTTAAAAAGGTAGTTGCAGTTCAGAAAAACGAGTTGTCAGCCAAAGCGTGAACAGACGGATTTATTATAAAATGATAGATGGGAACAGTTTTTTTAAAACTATTCTCATAGATCTGCGGTTCTTTTCCATACAACAGTTTTGATTTGTTCATTCACCTCAACGTGATTCGGTGATCGACAGGATCGATGGGAGTTTAATTAACCTACAATACGGTTCCGTTTCGCTGATGCCCTTCAGAGCAGGTTCGAGAGTGAAACAATACTGGAGCAACAAATAGCGATTGAAAACGGAAGATTAAAAATCATCGTGAGTAGGACAGGCAATTTCACTTTTTCATCCACTTTTGGTTGGTGTGTTTGTTTTTTGTTCTTTATATTTATTCATTGGTAACGAAAAACGAGAATCTGGAGCAACTTTCATTTGTGGTTGAGGGTAACAGCATTCAACCGTCGGTTTTTGGTTATTAAGTGTTTCCTGGCGTGGATGAAACCCAGTTTTTTACTTCTCCCCCTGCGAGCCCATCCTCGAATGGCATCGACAAGTTGTATCTGTGGTAAAAAACTGTCACAGATTTAGATATATCAGAAAGCACGGGGGAAAGTTCAGACAGTTGGTTGATTACTGAGGTGGTTTTGTGGGCCAGTTAATAAAATTCTTCAGCCGATATTCCATTTATATTCACGTG
This sequence comes from Anopheles ziemanni, assembly GCF_943734765.1. NCBI lineage: Eukaryota > Metazoa > Arthropoda > Insecta > Diptera > Culicidae > Anopheles > Anopheles ziemanni. The sequence goes on from NC_080706.1 coordinate 93,046,871, forward strand.
GAATCAGGAAGGATGTTGGTTGGCGGTAGATCCATCACTGTACATCGAATTAATCGAAAATAGGTTTTCCAGAATTGTTATGCCATTCAAAAGCACTTGAACCAGAGATTTGAAGCCGTCTGATGGTGTATTATTGTGGCATTTATAGTACAGATAGCTTAACGATGCTTTAAATAACCCACTAAGAAGGTGCTATAAAAGTGCCATAAAGCTGGACTAATTTTAGAGCCTAATTATTGCACCACCCCGACGATGCTCCAGACCGATGGACGAATTGGATCCTCGCTCTGTAGGCCATTTACGCGCCTTCCATTTTAACTGGGTCGACGGTGGAATCCATTTTTGCACTCTAAGTGCGCTGGTCCTCAAGCCAACCCGGGGGGCAGGTAGGGGAGGACTGGAAATACTAACATCACGCCTGCGTTACTACCACTAATTGGCTGTTGATTACGGTTCGTAAATAATACAAAAACCTCCGCGCCCGCGCTCAATTATGCTCAATTAAAAAGTAATTACTGTCCGACTGTCCGTTGTCCGAATGACCGACTGTCCGTTCGTCCTGAAACCCCACATGTGTGTGTGTGTGTGTTTCTGCGTATGCATAACCATGAGTATCGTTGTGTTATGGTGTGATGATAGTGGCATTAGTGAAACAACACCAATCAGTGACGATGCGGCAGGAGTCGCAGACATTTGCGTGTATGAATGTGCAGATTGGCGAGTGTGTGTTTTCTTTCTTCCGTTGTTTATTGTCCTGTTCTATCGTAAATCACGTTTCGGCACCGCATTATCAAGATTTTATCGATTACATCGCCGCATTAGAGACAACGGGAGGAGTGCTTTCGTACATGAATGGCGTTTGGGGGTGTTTTTCCTTGCCTTTTGGGTTTTTTTGCTGCTTATCTTTCTGTTTGTTTTCTTTTTTGTTTATGCGAAATCATCGTTTGGAGTCCCATGTGCGCCATGTGCACGTGTTGGTACGTTGCGACGGAGTGTGGTTCAATTTTTTTTGTTTTACTTCATTCTATCCTTACGAACGGGCAAGTTTGTTCACACTTGAGCAAAGGCACGAGCAGGACGTCGGTGTCATGAAGAGGACACTCTTGACACACTCTTGACACGGCACGGACCTGTCTTGTCGCGTATGTGGCTCACTGTGTGTGTGTGTCCCACAGGCAATAACAAGAAGCCCATGGCGGTAGGGAGGTGCGGAAGCGGGTCGGACACTGGTGACGTTGACATGTACGTGAGGTGAACGCAACCACGCGGCCAATCATGCGACCGACACGTTGGACTTCCGGGTCGGAATGATAGAACGTTTGCGTGGGAGAGTTAACTGATACAAGCTGTAAAACGAAGCTATAAAATCAAAGATATTTAATAACTCTCAAATTAAGAAATTTAATTGATTTTTGTCAGGGGAGCAGACAAGATAAAATTACCTAAATCAAAGAAAATAATGTATGTTTTTAAATGGTATCCAAGTGAATGCAAACAATAATATGAACAAAAGACCAAACAAAACAAATGTTGCGTTACCGGAATAAGCGTTTCTATACAGTCTAGTGTAAGGTCCGCTTTCTTTTTAAAGTATTATGATGAACAATCTAATAAAAACATCTCTTGACAAAGAAAGCCTTACGAAACAAAGTAAAATGGGGACAAAATCTGGCAATTCAGTCATGAACCGGCGCTATTGAAGGAGTCTGCCGAAGTGGATACTTAGTAAAAATACCCTCTGCCGCGACTAAGCTATTTCTTTCGTCTCATTATCATCATCCACCGCAAGAAAACGGACAGGGAAGGCATTTCACATGGTTCAAAAAACAAAACAAAAACTCTCTCGCGCACACACAACCTTCCACCTTTCGTTAGAGAGCCTTGAATATCACATTTTATAACGAATAACTTGCTTAATGATTTTGCGCCCCGGGCTCAAGTTGCTTTTAGTACGAGTATCATCACCGGTGGAGCCGGTGCCATTGTTGCCGGTGCATTTAATCCGACGCGCACTTGCAGCTTCAAGCTGCCACTTCGTGACGGTCCACTTGAAAGTGATAAGGCAAGCAATTAGTGAACCACTTTTCGCCCCATCCTTAAAGGGGTCGGCTGCCGGTTTGAAAAAAAAGGGCAATCTTGCTTTCCCGCGGGGGGGAAAAACCAGAAGGCCCTTCCCACCGGGGCAGTGGAAGAGGTTATTTGGTTTTTTTGGTGTGTGTGTGTGCTTGTGGATGTGGATTTGGCAACAATTTCAAAGTGCACGAGCGGAGTGAACGATTACGCCCGAAGAGGAAAAACCAATTCGGCGACACGTCAAACAAGCATTTCAAATGTAAACAAACATTGGTTAAGGTTTGGTGGGGCTGATTTTCGGCAATATATGGCCAATGGAACATCTTGTGGGAAATGTGGGAGATTTATTTAAGGACATTTTACAATTTTATATAGAGTTGTTGAACGGTTGAGAGGTCAGTTTCCGAGCCACTTTTAATAACACCAAGCAGGCACTGATTTTAATTCTTCTTTCCAACCAACTGTGGAATTGAAGAAAAATACTTTCATCAGATTTTTCTTAAATAATTTAGGGATCCTTTTTTGCCTTTTTTCCAACAACGGCAGGTGCGAGGGGATAAAAAACGTTATCTCGCCTTCCATTGCCAACCGCGTGCCTTTGGCCGTTGTTATGGATTTTTTCTTGTCTTCATCTTAGCGTGCCTTACATGTGAGGCATGGATACGACCCTGGCGGATGTAAGTTTCCTCCGATAAGGCCCGCAAAGCTCCCGGCCTCAACCCCCCTCCACACGACACCTTCGCTTCGCGCCGTTCGCGGAAGAAGACCCTCACCCACTTGAGTTCGGCGTTGCGTGAATTTCATCAGAGCACGCCGGCGTCCTTTTCATTGCGTTTCGTGCGCGTTTCCCGGCCCCGGCCAGCCACCATCCCTGCCTGCCGCCATTCCAGCGACACCGGCGAATGATCAAAGGACTAATGTGCCATTTTCGATTCGCTTCCTACTTTTCCGCATGGCTTACGATTTGCGAGCTGCTGCGGATGTTGTCTGTCTGATGCTGGGATTTCGTGCCAGCACTCCCAGGCTGGCCCAGGACAAAAGGACCGGTTTCCCATTCCACTCTCTTTCTGGCCGCTGGGGGAAGCTTCCCTCGATTGAAGTCTACAAAAGGGTCCTCCGCACGCACGAAGTTCACGCGGTGCACATCACAAAATAGCGAGTGAAGGACAGAGGGATATTGTTGGATGCTGTTTGTGTGCGTGTGTGTGTGTTGAATGGGACACACAAGAAGGCCCCATAATGACAGCTGCGTTATGTTAGCCTGCATTGACGTCTGTCCAGACGCAGGTCTTCAAGCGTCCGTCCAACTGGTTCGAGCTCCCGCTTTGGCACTTTCCCGTCACCATCGCAAGATGAAATGTTGGTTTGTCTCTCGGTCGGTTTGTTTTTCCCTCCCCCAAAAGGCAAATCCCTATAATCGTAGCAATTTATAAATTTCTATGCCGAACTAAGCTGAATCACAGTCAGGAAAGCGATCCGCTATCGGTTTGGGGAAAGGGAGCCGGATTTCCAAGCGGATCTTTCCTGGCGAAAGGACGTCTGGATTGAAATCGCAGGGAAAGGGCTCGGGGTTAAGCGAGTCGCAATCGGCTCCAATTGAAATATCCTTCGAATGTTCTCTTTCTGTCTTTAATCGAAGTGAAACTATTCGGTTGAATAAACGTCATTCAATTTCACTGATTTGTTTCTTATTTGTATAAAAATGCCAGAAATGAATAACGGCAATTGCTTCATTTCATTGAGTTATTTTCATTATAATAGTATTCTTTTTCCTTTCGTATGATAATCTACATAATGTATGGAAATTATGCCATTTATTTGAAATTTTGAAAAACTTGTTTTAAAGTATTTTAAGTAAAAATAATACCAAAAACCGCTAAGACTGAAAATAATAGTGTACAATTTGAAATACATTTTCCCGAGTTCAGCACAAAAAAGCAAAGTGCTTGCGACGGGAAATGTATGAAAAACTATCGCTGCATAAAAATCTCCCGCTTATCGCAGACACGCGCTGGATGCATTAGTCTTGCGGTGAATCAATTTTCCGCTGACGCCAACGCCGGAGAAAGGATAAGAAAAAGCAGCAAACCAGAGGAGAAAAAGTGAATCTACTCTGAAAGTTTAGTTTTACGAACACCCTGTGCACCCCAAAAGGAGCTGAACGCAAACGCGATCACGAACACACATATACAATGCCGAAAGATTTTCCGGTAACATCCGGTTCAATGGAAAATTCGATCGTGTTGTGGAGGATGGATGGTATTCCATTGGAGGACCGAAAATGTATAGATCCCCCCTCCACCGCCTCGTAGCCTCTTCACCAACGGTAATGAGCTTAAATTAGAACGAATAATCCACTCTCATTTCGCTTCCATTAGTGCATCGAAATACCGGGCCCCCCTACATTAACGGCAGCCCCCGGGAGGACAATACGGATCGGCGTAAGGAAACACGGTAGTAGAGCCGGTGTAGCGATAAAGCAATCCTTTGCAGCTTTAAGCGTGAATCTTGTGCGAGAAAGATTTGCGTAGCGAGTGGATGCGAGTGGCTTTTTGGCCCGCGTCTCGAAGGTTTTCCGTCGGCACAATCGAATTACCACATCTTAACCTCATCGAACCTTTACGCGCCCTCACCCGATAATGGGCTCCAGTGCATTGGCAAGCCCCGGGGAAGGTACTTAGGGCTGGTTGGGGCGAAAATCGATCGAGTTTTCGGGGAGATATTTTTCCATAAAATTCCTCCCCCGAAATGAGCATATCGGTAGTGTGCGCGAGCCTAGTAAGATGGCTGATCGAATTAATAACGCTCCTTATCGGCAGCACTACTTGGCTGTTACATCCAGCCGAGTTTGTAGATGGAGGGAGTATGGATGGTAGAGGGAGTCAACCACACCCGTACGTAAGGAGAGAAAATGAGTACGAATGTAATGCCAAAAAATGTAATCAGAACAAGGGCGCAGATGTTTCTTTATCAACTTCGTTGGAGTCCATATGTAACACCAGTCACATGTGTATAACTGTTTCGTGTTCATATATTCGGAGGATTTCCTGATAAGCTCAATATTAGAGCATATCTCTACTTTCCAGCACCGTCGAAAGTATATTCTTTAGTACCTTAGCTTCTACTAGAGATACTACTCTAGGAAAGGATTATCTTCTGAGAAAGGTAGATCGTTGTACCACACAAATTACACCGTTTACCTCAACTGGCAAAATAACAACATTCCGGGAATGATTTACGACCCCTGGACTGTTTGGTACGGCCCACGTCGGCCGGGTTTCAGGTACTTCTGCAGAATTGAGACAGAAAACAACTGTGTAAGAGGAGAGATTTGGTATTAGGCCGACGCCCGTTTGCAAACCACACTGTCGATTCCTCGCTTGTTCCCGTTTTCCCGTTTGGCGAACGGTATTTTCTCCTACATACCATACCTTTGTATTGTACGAGTACAATAGAGATTTAGAGCCAGAGATAGTAGAACGACTTTGCCTTGGAAATTGAAGCGGGAGGGTAATATCTCCTTGAAAAACAAAATTTCGACAGGCGTTCCAGTTTTTACTATCTCACTATTTTCAGCGTTATCCATCAGTACTCAGTTCAAAATTGACAAAATCCAAGAATTCGCTCCCAAAGTTCGCACCGGAGTGCGTCAGATCTTGTCAGATAAAGTTTTACCCACATTCCGGTGTTGTCTTCTTCCGCGCACTCCACCAAAAACATGAGCACATGAAACAAGTTTAAATCCATAAGGGTGTGGTCTACCCTCGCGTTTGTTGCTTCCAAAACGGCAGCTCAACGTAAGGTTGCCATTTCCTCGAGGTCGGGTTCATTTCGGCATCCATCCGGTGTTTCTTTTTCCCCTCTTTCCCTTGCGCAAAAACTTGCTGGAGGCTCGCTACCCACCTCCCCTACCCCTGGGGAGTAGTGGTTTTGTGGAAAAGGAATTCCCAGCACCAACTCTCGAGCCAACTTCCGAAAGGCCCGCGTATCTGGACCTAGTAGTGTAGGCCGCGCCTTCTGTGACGACTTTGTGTAGCAGTACACCAACAACTGCGTGACGTCCTTTTTATGCTTCTATTATAAATATCATCATAAATAATACATACAATCATATTCAATTTCCATTTCCATACCTTCTTCCGGTGCGAGTGTCATGAGTATGTGTGTGTGTGTGTGTTTGTACGTCGGCATGTACCGGATGTTTCGGAAAAGAGTTTCTTCCTTGTACGTCGCGTCTGAAGACTCCTATTCAATTCCTTTCCTCGCACCGCACGGAAATACGCTTAAGAATTCAAGCCGCAGGGCACAGTTTTCATCCAACAGACTTAGCCCTCAGACTTTGGAGGATTCTTACTCTAGGGATGTGTTTCTTGTACATTCATGCATATATGTGTTTGTACGCACCAATGTGATGTGTGAACCTCAGTTCCGAACAAGTATCGACAAAGTGTTTTCGTTCACATTGCGTTATGTCCTACATCCTTCTAGCTTCCGAAAAGCCTGTTGACCTCCCCGTAGGAAAAGCGGAGGCGTAACGTTTGGTTCAATTTCATAAATTATTCCTTCCCTCATTTTGGCGTCCCTGCGTGTGGTCTTTCGAGGGCTTGGACTCTCATAATAACAGAGAAACCCGTCGTTTGTTAGTTGGAATTGTTCCGTGTTTTGTTGTGGTCCCGCGGAGGGGTAGTTGGACATTTGCGAAAAACCAACCTACAAACACATCATAACATCGTTAAGTCGGGGATGTTGTCGGCAGTAATTTCGGCAGATGGTGAGTATATTCTTTTTATCCCAGCAGTACCGCTATATGGCAGTTCAGCGATACTATGAACCCGACTCATGGTGTTGGTGCGCCCGCTAGAATGACTGAAAGAAAGAAACCAGACACGAACAAACACAAAACACTACGACCAGCCTGACCTAGATCACTATTTTTAGATTAAGCAATAGCACACAGTCTGGTGTCTCTGACGACTCCCTAATGGTTCACGAATCAGAGTATCAGCGATTCAAACGTTCAGATGGGGGAGGGGGATTTTGGAGAACCTGACGTGCATCTACACGTGAGGGAGAGGAAAAAGTTTACTTCACGTCTCACAAACTTACTGCAAAAGGCACCACTAAGAGCCAAAGTCTAATATTAGAAGGAGCATGTAGTAGCAAGTATCTGCCACGGGGCACATTGTTGATAAAACCGATCACGTTTCTTCCATTTGTTGGCTCGTGAGCTCCCGGTGTCTCCCAGCGTAGGATAAAAGTTTAACTTTGGAAGGACCGGGTTAGGTGATTGGGTGGGTGGAAAGCTTTCCACAGCTTTTGGCAGCGTCTAGCAATTTCCAGCGCTCGTCGCTGCAGCGTGTTTTTAAGTGGTTAGTGGCGAGAACAAACTGGTTCACAGTCTCAAAAGGTTAATAAATAGTGGAACGAAACTGGGCGCTGACGCAGGTGTATTTCCAATGCACCATCGCTTGCCCGACTTCGGTATGCTAATGGATGCAAACGAAAAGCCCGCTATGTATCCAATATCGTAGGTTCGGTTAATGTAGGCAATCGATGGTGCAGCTCACGTACCGTGGACCGCGCCGACATTCCGGTCATTACGGAACGCGTTCGGTGAAGTGCATCGTTGTTAGAATAGTTCCTGCAGTATGGACACCCGCGTCATTGGCTGCGTCTATGTGAAGCCCTCCGGTGGCATATCATCCGCGTTCTTCATCACCCCGATGGGTTAGGTGAAACTTTCTTACACCGCGAGCTGCATGAGTGACACTCTGCCGACGTCGAAAGTATTACTGCTGTATGGACGGTAAACTTTTCTCTTACCTGGTACCGAACGGAAACCATCCCCGGTGAAGTTTACCGCTGAAAAGTGCGCAATTAATAATGGTACCTACTCGCCGGTAGTCCACCGGGAGCAGAAGCCTGGTGGCTAAAATATAAGTTGCTCCAAAGAAAGTTCGCGACGCTGGCTAAGGAGTGTGATACAGGAAGTCAAGTCCATCTGACACATGCAGAGATAGTCCGCCACCGTTCGGAACTGCAAACGGAACCATTAGGCTAGTGGCTGCTGTGCCGGTGGCCAACTTTTCCCGCCGAGATCTCCGGAAGTTTCCTACGCTGGTCGAAAAGTTTCCTTGAAGTAATTAATGGCGTTCGTACCTTGGTGACACGAGAAGCGTTCAGCGTAGACCTTTTAGGGATACTTTGACGTTATTGACAGTTATTAATTGGCCACAGTGCTCGCTGAGGCTGTAACCATGTGGGGGGAAAATCGAGAAACAGAATATAAAAAAGAGCTAAGGACCAAAGAGTTCTTATGGTCCGAACGGCAAACCTTTAGAACTTGAACTCCAGTGTTCTCCAGTTATTTTTGTTTAAACGTCAACCTGTCGGGATGGACAACTTTTAGAAGCCGCGCCTCCGGCTAGTCACTGTAGAACATAAAGTCAACCCTGGTGTGACTATCGTGATGCACTGACAGGATGAGTGCCACTTTGTGCAATTGAGTGTACGGAAGCCAAACTGTGCCGTGTCGCTCTGGCTGTTCCGGAGGAGCAAAAGAAGCAACCATCACACGGTTGTACGTACACTACGAGAGCAAACTTTTCCCATCCATCCATCCATCCGTCTACTGCCTCTGCTTCCTTTCGTCGTAAGTCGGCAAGGTGGTCAGGTTGCAACTGACATGGCTGCCTGTTGAACTGTCAATTATGGGTGTACACAGTTTTGACAATTGCACTACGTACACAAGGTGGCCTCTTGTGTGTGGATGGCTTTTAGAGCGATTACTGCACGGCGCTCCGGCCACGGTGTCTTCAGAAACCGCGCATGGAACGAAATTATAAATTTATTTCTAAATGAACCAAGACCGTGAGGTATGCCACAACAAAATCAACCGCACCTGATGCAATGGTTGGAGAATGGAACCGGCATCTAATGAGATTGGAGTAAAAGAATTGGACATCCAATCGCATACTGTACTGAAAACTTTCCTATATATTTTACATTGAAGCTTTGATGGTGCTGGTCTAGTCTTACAAAGGTAAACATTTCGATTCTCAGGGTATATTGTCGCTGATAAGACAGTCGATATTCAATTCATAGACATTAATACTCCGTTAAGATATGTTGCTTAACTTTGATCAATCAGAATTCATTAACGATTCATCAATCAGAATCAGAATTTATTTCGATCGATCGGAGATAAATTGAACTGATGAGTTTCCCTTTGAAAATTACATTCAGCTTTGTGCGAGGAACCTTCTCCTTAGGGAGTTTAAATTATCCCACGGCTCCACCGAAAGTAGATCTAGTGGTCTGATTTTCCGTCTGAAGTATCCTTGGATTTGGGAAAAAAGGTAGTCTAGCAATTCAATGGTAGATTTCCTACTGCATCCAAAGAAACTCGCGGTAGGATATGACCATAATTTCAACACTGAATTGATCAACGTTGGTAAAATGGTTTTTGAATTCTTGATTTCACCTCTACGCCATGAAGAGCGTTCGGCATGATTGCAATAAATTGAGGAGGTATAAAACCTACGCAGCTGGGAAGAATTTTTCCCCGTCTAGGACTTCACTTCAACATCGACATGAGGTGAATGTAAAATGTGTTGAAGTTCAAAGTTAGTCTTTCAATAATACACCCCAGCGTTGACTATTGATCCACGGTTTCTGAAGTTACCTAAACAAACATGCGCAACACGTGGACGGTACGGCAACAGCTACGCCACGTCGGTTCTGCACAAAACTTCGCTAACGTGGGTGTAATCAACCTACCCGACCTACAACCGTGGTCCACCCCAGATGGGATGCTGTGGGAGTACTTTCGTGGAAGTAGCTTCAATAGTTGACATTTAACTAAACATTCGACCCCTCCGGGCTCTCGAGATGAACGCGTTGCGACCGGGTGGCTAAAAAGTTGATCGCTGCTAAAAGTAAACAACCCCAAAAGGGCAGCAGTCGGTGGTAGGTTAAAATACAAAAGAACAACCTAATCTGCGGTTCGGTGGCGGTGAAGGTTGTTGCAAGCCAGAGGTGGAGGAGTTGGTGTATGTTTTTTGTGCTGTTGTCGTGCATCTGTACCAGCAAGAAACATGCTTCCTTTCGGTGCCTTTCGAATGCCCCGAGGAATCGAGTTACGCTAACGATACGCCTAACGATGTGGGCACAGGTTTCCACGAATATAACATGGGAAAAGCGTCGCTGTGACTTACAGAAAGGTAGGTATCTTCTCGGGGAACCTTCCAGCTCTTGTGAAGAGGTTAAAGTTTGATTTTCAAATTTAGAACATATTGCAGGTTAGAAATTTGTATAACTCTTCGAAAGCACTAAGAATTGATTGCCCGTTCCCAAATCTGCACAATTAATAAATACACCATTTCACCGCATTCCCCCCGTTAGGAAAAATAGAATACCAGCTGTACTGCCATTTACCTGCGGCATTAATCTTTAATTGACTGTGACGGGGCAAAAGAACTTGCCGAAACATTAACACTAACGGGCCCGGCGAACTGTTCTAGCGTACTAGATTTGCTACCTGTCCCGAACATTACGAACATCCCATTTACGACCACTTCCCCGCGTGGAGTTGGGGTTGGGAAAACTTCCGTCGCTCGTTGCCCTGGCGAAACAAATAAATGGCACACTTGGATGGTCAATCTCGAATAGGCGGAAGTGAACCTTCTGTTGCTCATAAACAGCATAACTAACGCCAGTGGCAGTTAACACCGTGCTCCGCATACTTCCTACTCCGGACGAAACGGGGAACTATGGCTTCCTGCACGAGGTGGAGTACGCCATTGCGCATTGTTTCTCGCAAACGACCTGGTGGAAGTGAAAGAGCTCTCCAGGTCCAGGTGGTTGGAAGCGCTATTTTCTAGGGTATTTTTTTTTCTTTTGCTGTCTTGCTGTTGTAACTTGAAATATGCCCGTACATTGGGAAAGCGGCCACGAACACTAAACGATGGCTCCGTTTTCCACATGCTATTCTATGATTGTTTAGTTCGTTTCTTCCCGTTCCTTTCTTAGTCGGCCGCATATCGGGCATCGGGCAATGGTCTGCACGTGACGCAGAAATGATAATAGCAATGATAGGGTATATGTAGTAAAGCTAGCACAATGGGGATCGGGTTCGGGAAAGGAAAATTCTCTTTGAGTCATCAGAAACATAGACGTAAACTATCCCGAGCTCTAAGGGTGTGCGGTGCAAGAGTAGCGTCTGTTTCTAACACAAGTATGTCTTTCATTTCAGATGCACAATAAGATGATGCTCGTGTTTATTTTCCTATAAACAATTTAAAAGCGGTTTCAGATTCTTTGAAACAAGACGTACTAATACAAAATACTATCGTTTGTGGAAATCGTCGGTAAATCAAAACACACTGGTTTATAAAACTTTGGCCTCTGAAGGAAAAACATTTCACTAACATGATCCTGTTCTGTTTGGTTCTGTTCGATTGCGATGCTTCATTCGTTCCGATTCAGCAAACTCAACCACTTGCGGGGTTGAATAAAACAGCCAAGTCAGCCTAACTCCGTTTCTTGATGTGTTTCGCAATGCTCGGAAATGATTCCCTTCTTTGCCCTACGCAGGAATTAACATTAACCATCACATGTTGTTGGTGCGGTGCAATGAATCATATCAGTTTGATTTTGCGGAATATTATGAGCAAACGAAGAATAGGCAGAAGAAGGAGGAAGGGGGAGGGGAGGACAGGGAAGTATGATAAATTATCCCCAATATGAGGGTTCGAGGGCACATGATTGACTCGTGTGCGTGCGTGTGTGAGTGAAGAAAGAGCGACATCTCCTTCCAAACAGTTAGGCAGTTGGACGCCGCTTGTGGAAAAGAAGTTCACCTAAGCCTGTCTAATGGAAACACGGTGGCATTTTTTCCCCCCCGTTCCCCATCTGCATGCGGCGATATCAATCGTTTTCCCGGTAGCAGGTTTTTTTTTCTTCATTTTTCCTCCGTTATCGTGCTGCCGCTTCGATTTTCCCGGCGGTCGCAGCTGACGTGAGGTGGTGCGTAAGCATTCGAACGCTTCTAGCGCTCGGAAGTTCGAGCGGAAGCGATATTGTGACGCCCTTGTGCACCTCCACTAACCCCCCCCCCCCCCCCTCACACCGCACCCCGCCTGGGTCGCGTTTGGCGCGCGATGTATGACTACTCATTTGAAAAGCAATTTCATTTTCCAATAATACCCGGATGAAACGTGATATCTTTGCGAGAAAAGCACTCGATTTATGATATATTTTGCACCCCACCCCACTCCTGCCGACCCGCGAACGCACCGGGAGGAAACCGGGAAACCTTGAGGGGAGGGGGGGGGGGTCGACTTCGGCTTCCTGTTGGGGGTGTCCGTGTCTGCCGATAATGGCAGTTGAAGGCCTTTGCTCGCATGACAGACAGGCGGAGATAGTATGACTTACGAAAGGATTCACGACTCGGCAGGCGAAGGGATGACGAAAAAATACCTCCACCAAGTTATTGGACGCATGACACGCATACACACACACACACACGCGAGCTAGTTTACCACATGGAATAGTGCGTCGTTCCGGGAAGCAGTTTCTGTCGAACGTTTCCAGGGAAAAAATCGCTGCCAGCACGTGGTTCTGTCAAGTGTGTCGAATAATGGAGTGAGGGAGAACTAATGGACCGGAGGGTGGGGGAGATGGAAATTAAGAATGTCGTCGCACGATTGTACGGAGCACGCATCATAATGGTTTTCCGAAGCTTGTTGTGTTCTTCGAATGGGCAATGGCAGCGGATGAGGTTTACTTTCCTATTAGCGTAACAGGATCTGCCCCGGGAAACACGATCGGAAGGAATAGGCGTAATGTGGCGCGTAAATCGGGCACGTGCTACCGTGCGCTGGTGGTAGTGGTGCCCGACTGAAGTGACCGATGCTGACAGGGCCGAGGGTCACACGGAAGAGCACGTGCTGCCTTCACGCTGGAGCACCTTTTTCCCGTGGACACAGACTTTTTCTTCGGATGCCACCGGAGAATCCCATTTCACCTTTCGCCTGGCACGAATGCAAATTGGATCCGATCGGGGCTTTCGGTGTACGGCGCCCGGGAGTGAGCGCAATATCGTTAGACGCACGACCTCGTACACTGATGGCCATCTGCGTGATCCAATACTAAATGGCGGAAGAAAAACCTACGCTTGAGTGTAATAAAAGTTGGCCGTAGTGGAATCGATTTGTACTTTTGGTGATAGGGAAACTAAAATCTTTCTTGCTCTGTAAACCTTGAAAGGTACATTATTTTCTGTTGAAAAAATTATTTGATGGTTAATAAGACTATTGGAATCTTGTCTTTCGGTATATTGCTCCAACAAAGACGAAAGAACCATACACAATAATTGAATGAATTTATTGATTTAAAAATTGATTGATGTTACTCTATCAAATGTAGTTTTGAAGCAATATGTTCTCATCGGCTTGCTACACAAAATTTCATTCCTATTTGGTCATGTAATAGTGGATTAAAAGGGTTTTTATTTTTATGTTAAACATAAGGTATAAGTAAGTGAATTCCTCGGTCCCATCCAACAATTGTTAGATTCTGTAGCTTTTTAGAAAAAGCTATTCGATTGTCTAATCCTGCAGTATTGTCCAGTTTTCAATTGCTGTTTTTGAAAGTATTATTAATTCAACTAAACCTTGTTTTTAGCTACTGCTATTCGGGATCCATTCAGAAGAGGTCTTGGAATAATCCCGTGCCCGTTTCATTCGATATCGCTAATCCGTTTGGATCCTTCTGATTCGCGTTCCGAAAAAAAGGACACACAAAAGTACCCCCCCTCAAGCGTGGCACGCGCCCACTAGCGGACGCTTATTCGATGCCGGCGAAGGTTTCACGAAACGGATTCGAATACTTCAACTAATGAGACCGAGAGTCTTCTTCCCGCTTCACCAGCGCTCTTCGGCAAAGCGTTTTCCCAAACCCGCCCGATGATCTGATTTAAATGAGCGCCTCCGCCATCGGTTTCGTAGCCCACCGTAGGCAAGGGGTAGTTGGGTAAAGGGTGGGATTTTAATTCTTTTTTTTTTACCGTCCACTGTGCCCCTCGGTTTTCCTTTTTTTCTTGCCATTTTCCGATGCACGCGATGTGGTTGAGCTAATTGTACGTGATGAGTACTAATGGATTTGTAAAACATGAGCTTATCAACCGAGTAGCAGAAAAAAAGAAAACAAATTAAGTGGAGAAAAGAAATGGAACGAATTAAGAAACGCAAGAGGCAGGCTAAAATAAACACTTGAACAGAAACCCGGAAGGTTCATTATTTGAGATGGTTATAAAAAGGAGAGCGAGAAAAGAGCTGAAGGTAATGAAAAAAGGATTTTCACAGTTTTTAACTTTTTCTTACAAAATTGGAATTTCATTTCAAAACCTTTATACCGTTTTATTTGTCAAATACATTGTTTTGAATTGTATATTTTAAAGGCAGTAACGTGTTTGCTTTAGATAAATTCTAAGCAAAATAAAACTCACCTTGAAAGTTTGTATTGTTTTAGAATTGAGCTTTTTCCAAATCAGTAATAAATTGTCTAATGTGAAAATTCTATTTCAACTTCTAGTTACACCATTCGGCAAAGTGGTTTTCAATGTCTGGTCATATTTAATTGCTGACTTTCCTTTGTGACACGCCATCGATGCAGCAGCGTCACGTATAAATTTGAAAATGCGGACTTCCAATAATCGTGGTGGAAACTATTTTCGGACGCAGGACGAAGTCCATTTTATCCAGCACTTCGCACGGAATATTTAATTGGAAGCTTTCAACGATAAGGTGAGGAGGAGGCAGGAGGTGGGGAGGGAGGGGGATGGTAGAGGATGGCGTGTGCTGCATAATGGAACACCTCGAAAGTTTATTTTTAGTGATGTGGCACTCATTTATTTCGGGATGCTTTAGTGACTAGGGAGTGTGAAAAGTGTACTGACTTATTCGTTGCTTGAAAACATGAATTTGGGTGCGGTGAAGTAACAAAAAGAAAAAAACGGTTCTTTGCGGGAAAAAAACGGAGCGTCCAATGGCAGCTCGTTTGGAAAATTACAAATTCCGTCTGCATCGCTCAATAGAGGTTCGTTTTTGTTGTCAACGCATTGATCGTCTTCGGGCGATGCGTACGTTTTGAGTTTGTGCCTTTTTCGAATCAATTGATATGGAAATCCAATTCCATATGCCCAAGACGCACGTCGAACATATCTTTTTCCCTCCCCGCTTCCAGCAGGGAAAAGCAAAGAGGGGCACAAAAAATATCCCCAAATAGAATGGCCATCCGCACCAACGGGTTCTTGGTGTAAATCCGCAGACATGCCGGGCCTGCTCAGCGGGAAAGCACCCATTTATGATATTAAACTTCATGGTACGGTTTCAACAGAGGGTTCTTGCGGGACGGGAGGAACCCGCTTTTCCTGGGCGAGGCCATCGGAGATAATGCAAAATATTTGGCACGTGTCATGTTGCAATAGTGAAGCCGTGTTGAAATGGATAACTTTTACTGGTCTGGAGGATCAAACGGAGCTCGGAGTGAGTGGAAATACATTTAGTTTCATAAATATGGCTTGCATTACAAAACCACCAGTAAACTGCAGAAACTGCACCAAACTATTCTCCCGACGCTTGGCCCTCTTTATTTATTGGCTTCACACCGGTTTACTGGGAAAGCCCTAGAAAGACATGCTCCCCCTTGATGTAGGGCGAGCTTGCAGTTCCGTGCGATGAAATATGACACTTTTCGCGCCCGAGAATATAATGAAGTGAAAAATCCCGTCAGAGGAACGAAAAGGCATTACCTCAACGCTCACTCATTTGTCCACCCTCGGTGCGATAAATGTCCAAATTGCATTTCGACTCGACCAGACTGCCAAATCGGGTCCACGTCATTCTTTTCCAAGTGTGGGTGGGGCCGAAGTGAAAAAAAAACTAGGGCCGAACTGTTTGAAACAGATCCGGTTGGCTTCGAATTCCCCCAGCGAAAACAGGCAATCGCAATCTGGGACGGAGCGGAAGGACCAAAAGCGTTCGGCTTTTGTGGTGGTAAAATTCAAGAAATGTCAACAAACTCCACAAGTTACCCCGAAGTCGTACCATCTTATACAGGGATTCTTAACTAATGTACTGGAATAAAACTCTAATTATAAATTTTGTCCTTAATACTCCAAAGTTATTGATTGAAAAGGTGTTAATGTCAAAAACAAATTCAAGCACTTAAGTTTTAAGTATGATATCTCTCATAAAAGTACTTCATAAAAATCTTTTAATTTCAGTAAATAAACTGCAAAACTGGTTGAGAATCTCTGAACCAAAATCAAAGGACACCCCAGGCACAAAAGGGACAGTGGTCTCCTCGCTTTGAACGGCGTTCCCTTTCGTTGTATAGTTGTTGATATTAGTTTCCCTCTATCCAAACATTTCACCACTCCATTTCCCCGTACCCCAGAACGTAGGGGACGAATTGGTCATGCATGTGATGTATTTGAAAGGTACGTGTGGTGATTTGCTAAAAACTTCCTCACATAACTGGTCGCATTCTCCATCACTCTCCACCTTTTGTCGCTTTTTCCGTCGGCGGATCTTCGGTCGTCCTGGCGTTTCTTTGCTGTGGCCGGTGCGATGACAAACATATTTTCACTCCGTTATGTTTCCCTCCCCGCCGGGCTGGGGGAGTTGCAGATTTGTTTTATTTTCCTTAACCTTTTCCCGTATGCCAGCGTTGGAGAGGAAAGAAAATACCCAGCAGTTGGGTGGGTTGAAAAAAGCAAAGCGAAGCAAACACACAGAGTTTTTTTATTTACTGAAAGTGGTTTAACCGAGGGGGGAAAGGGAAACATACGCGAGACGGGATTGCCAAATTGACCATTTACTGCCCCGACGGTAGCTGGAGCCTCATGTTTGTTTGAATTTTTAGTTTTCTCGTGCTAAGTTTCCCGTATTTAGTCGGCTTCCGGTTCCACTCGTGGGTTTGTCAAACGAAATTTAATATTGAGTTTTTATGCAAAAATAAAGAAAACCAGCAACTGAACGGCCCCACCCCGAGTGGTCGTTATCGCCCTGGAAATGGGCCGATCTTCGTGATAAGATAACGAAAATGTCAAACTCGAGCACCAACACGTATGCGTTGTGTTTGGCATACGAATGGGTGTTCCCGCAATGGACGAACCAAACCGTGGCCTTGCTTCGACATTCCGCACCCAAAACAGCACCCGAACCCCATGGCCGAGAAGTGAGGTTTCGGTACAACCCTCCGGGGGGCTGAAAGGCTAGGGGTCCCTGGTCGGGTTTTGAATCTTTCGCTTCGTTAGCTATGATCCTTCCGGCGTCGCGTTTTGCGCTATGTGAAACCCGGTGCCAGCGACGAACACCGACAGGACGAATCGCAGCGGAAAATCCACGGAATTTACGAGGAAAAATGCTAAAACATCTCATACCCCACCTCCACAGCCGCCCAGTAACAGCAGTGACGTTCCATTCCACGAACTATGGTGGATATTTTGGAATGTGTTACGTTACGGGGCATGCCTGTGTGTCTCTGTGCTTTCCGGTTGGGGCTCACACGACTTAGAAAACCGCCCTTTCCCTAGGTTCCCGTTGTCGGACGATGACGAGAAGGGGTTGCACGTGTGAGAACGGTGGACGTTAACTCCCAGCTGCATGTTTTATTCAATCATGCCTATCAGGAATTTCTGGATTACCCATCTCGCATTACCATACTCCTGACGCGACACTCACACATGCACCAAATTCGTGGTGGGAAAGATTTAAAAACGAATAAAATAGAAACCAGCTTGAAAAATGAGGTTAACTGGACTCATTTTCCAACAAAAAAAAGGTCCACATTCCAGGAACTTTACTGTTGCCTATGGGTTCGCTGTAACCTTATGGCATTACCGCGAAGGATGAGTTGGTAGGAACAAATTCCAGCATCAATATGGTGAATCGGTTTTAAGGTAAGCTTGTTTTAGCGCTATTCTACCTCTCGAAACTTGTAAATAATGGCGTACAGTAAAGCATTAAATTATACATAATGTGTTATGAAGAGGTTTTTATTCAGTAAATACAATTATTACTCTAACAATAGAACGAAACAGACCAAACAAGACTCAAGAACTGTACAAGCTTGTCTCATTCAAAATTATAATAACATAAACGGCTGCGTATGTTTATACACATTTGTGATGAAGTGAAACTGATTTGATTATTGGAAAAACTTCCAACTCTTTTGCAGAGAATGTATAAATATTCCGTTTTGAAAAACCTTCTAATCACATTTCTCCCCGACCAAAAAAACGACCTTTGAAGTATTCGCCAAACCAGTTGACTCAATGTTTAATTGAAACAAAACATTGCATATAATTACCGACGGTGTTGCAATCGTTTGCAGAGTTGTTCTAGTTGCTTTGGTATGAGTTTGTTTGTATGTCCGCATGTGGGTAGGGAAGAAGATGGTCCCCTTAGCCTAGCGCAAACCGAAATGAAAAAAAAATACATCGCGTCTTTGGCCAGTAAGACGTTTGGTTTCTCCTTGAGGACTTCTTGGAATTATTTGGCATGTTGGATAGGAGTGAGGAAAAACACAACAAACAAATAACAAGCATAAAAGAAAAACTCCCTTCCTACTTGGTGTGCAAAAGGAAATTTAAGCAGTGGAATAGATTGAAAAGAAAGACCCGGCTCGCTGTGGGTATTTTTTCCTTCGTTTTTTCCTTCCTTCTCCGTGTCCGGGCAAATCCTTCCCAAAAGAAATCCACGACAATGGATACACGCGGTACGAAGCGGACGAAAGCTGGAAGCTGTTCGCGTTTGCTTTCAAGTTTTGTGTCTTGAAGTGAGGCAAACAAGGCAATGAAAAGAAGGAAAAAATAGATGTAAAAAGAAACACAGAAAAGATATCATCCATTACATTCAACAAGTTTTCACTCCCACTTCTGGTCCGGTTTTGGGCATGGACTTTGGGACTCGAGCAACAAAAGAGGAAGGAAAAAAAGGTCCAAGCACAGGCATACATACACACACTTACGCGCACACACCCACACACGTCGGCACTGTGGGCAAAGAAAATCGAGCCACTTTTCACCCGTCGCCAGCTTTGCCGGGAAGATGGATTTGCGGCCGGTAAACCGAATAACGCCCGCGCCGAACGGAACCGAACCGTGTCTGGCGTCCATCGGGCGAGGGGGGAGAGAGAGAGGGCTTGCAAAGATGAAAGCCATAAAAGGGCGTCCATTTTCCTTCGTTTCAAATGAGTGAACGATTGCGGAGAAGGGAAGCAACGAAACCAAGGGGAAAACCGGAAGATATGATCATCATCAAGAAAAAAAGTAACGTAAAAGTCCAGCCGAAAGTAAAATCCATCCATCCGGGAGTTTCGGTGGTCCGAACGCTACCTGGATGCGCGGGAGAAAGTGTTCCAGCTCGTGGTGTTCGCAGTGTGAAAGCGGAAGCAAACAGGAGAAGAAGAAGAATCCAGAACACCGTAAAAGAAACGACTTCCGAAGAGACGTGTCTCTTCAATCCGCGCTGGGATATAAACACAACTCAAATAACTAATAAAGTAGGCGAGTGGTAGAATTTTTGCCGAGATTTCACCGACCCTCTTTCAACGTTTCCTCCGCGATTCGAATCCGCGAAACGAATAAAATCCGAAAATATTGCATTTTCGCAAAGAGAAAGGCGCTGTGTGTGTGTATGTGCTTACTGCAGGGAGAAGCCTTCGGAAGAGGCGTAGGTGCTAAGGAAAATGTTGGCTCCGTAATGGAGCGAAAGTGAAAAGACGAAGTAGAAAGAAAAACACAGCCGGACACTTCATACTTTCAGCCACATTTATGCCGATCCAAGCACTCGGAAATAGACGTACAAATTATGATAAAGATTAAGGTTCTTTAGGAAAGGCAAAGGAGATTGAAACCAGCAAGTAATAAGCATTGTGCATCGAGAAAGAAGGGCGGTGATAGCAACCGGGATCCATTATATTCACGTTACATTAGACTCAGTGTTTCTAGAATCATTCTTACATAGTTTCCAGATGGTGATTTTTGATGTTATCCTAAACTTGTTATTGGTTAGAACATGGATTTGTAATCTTAAAATCTAAAGAATCAGTAAGCAAGGAAAACTTTTCTATTTAAATGGAATTATTTTTGGTACAACTTCTGTGCCGTAATTAAATAAAATTAAAACGCAAAATTTAACAAATTTAATTTTGAAAACCGAAGCACACCATTATTATAATTCCGTCTATTGATGTGTTTCCTGCGAATATGCTAACCTCCAAAGTTTGTCCCAGCGAGCTACTGTTTGATATCAAACCCTAGGATTCGGTTCGCTGTGCCATAAACTGCACGAAATATCAAGGAAAGGCAAGCGACATTCTTCCACGATCAAAATATGTTTCCTCTTTGACGCAGAGAAGAAACAGAAAACCGCTTGATTCAAAAAGGAATGGGACGAAGGTCGAGCAGGTTCTTACCGAGGTGACAACATATGACGATCATCGTTGGTGTGCGGGGCCAAAAGGAAGCCCTCAGTAATGTTATGCGGAATATGGGGAAATTTTCACTTACCAGCACACATTCCACATACCGTCGGTCGGAGGCTACATTCATTAAGAGAGAAGGAAAGCGAAACGAAGCTGCCGTTCTGTGAGCGCACATGCGAACCTCACGACAGGAATGGAAAATATGCGCAAAGATTTTGATTTTTCTCCCCTGTTTCGCGGAGTTCATAGGAACAATGAGTGACAATTTTCACCATGTTTTGCTGGAAAATGGTTTTACATCACTGTAAATTGATGGAAACAAATTGGTGGAGGAATCGGAACCATGTTCTTTTTGGAAAAAAAAATTAGGCTAATGGTTCCCACAATAGGAGACGAAGGTGATTTAAAACATTGTTCGACTTCTTGTAACACAATTTTGATTAGTCACTTAAATCATACAGATTTCTTATTTAGCAAAACATAATTTATACTTTCAATTATAATCAGCATCGTTTTCGGTGCAATGCGTAACATTGCATCAAAGTTATTTTGTGTTCTTGATGAAATTATGTTTTTGTACAACACAGCTGTTCATTTATTATTTTTATTGACTTGTTGTGCAGTTCTACTAGTAGAAAGGGTATTTTTCAGTAGTGTAAGCCATTGAAAATGATTTGCGACAACTATTACTAGCACGATCGAACCAACATACCGTAAGTATATTTCATTTGCAAAGTAAGTAGTGCATTTGATCTTATGTTAGGTTATTCCAGCAATTGTGGAGGAGTTTTGGTGCAATTGCCAATTTTTGTTTCCTCGCCTCGGGTCTTTTCCAAGCAAAAGTGGAACTTACTCACCGCTGGTTTCAGGTTTCCGCGCTGAACAGGAAGTGTTCGGCCATGCTTCGCAAACTACCTTTCCCCCATTCGCTTCGGGGTTCCATTTCCATCGTGCACATCGTGCGCGGGAAGACGATAAATTTAACAGCCGAATGAAGTTTCGCAATTGTTCGCAAGCTGGTTTATTACTGTTATTATTACTTCGTCTTCGGCGCACGGAGCGGTTGCGTTTTCCGGCTTCCGACACAAGAGCGACTGCCAAAGGCTGCTGCTGCTGCTAAAAGCTGCCGGTACCAATTAACGATGGAAGTTAAATTTAGTGCTGTTGCTGTTACAAACAGACGTTGCTGCACCGCGTTGCTGATGATGATGCCTTCGGTTCGAACCTTTTCGTTTACAGCTGTGAATATCATGGATTCGTTAAATGGAACCGGGTTAAGCTGGGACCAGCATGTATTTATAGGAGCCCGAAGTTGGGCTGAGAACGCAGGCAGTGAATTTTCTTTTTTACCATAAAAGTATAGTTATTGTGCTTTAAGAAGAAACTGGAACAACGATGTCCAGTGTCTCTGTGTCTTTAAGAGACGAATGAAAAAACACACATGTTATGCTCTTTACAGATCTCTTTAGACATCTCAATCAATAAAACCATATTGATCGGGTGTTTTTGCATTCAAAGATATAAAAATATCTTTTTGGCTCCAATTTTGTAGAGTCCTAGCAAAGTAAAGTTAAATAAATTGGAATTCCGCGCCCACGATTAATGACCAACGAAGGCTCGTACCAGGAAATTTTCCCAACTTGAAGACTTATCAATATTGATGTTAAGCCCAACCATTTATCAAGCCATTGATTGGGAAGCATCAACGACACCGCACATTAACCAGCAGTTTCCCGCTGAGTCGATGGCTAAAAAGTTCATTTCGAAAAACACTCGTGGCGCGGCAAAAGGCGTGCAGTGAAAAAAACGAACCAATTTTTCCACGAACTGATTCACCCTATAATTTTGCGGCAACTCGTACTTTACGGGTTGGTTTGTTGTTTGAGTGGTGGTTCAATTTTGGTAGCATTATTTATTTTTTGTTTAAGCACCACCGGACACACAAATGCGGTTACTTCATGCACCCCCATGGGCATTAATCAGCTTTTGCATGATGATGAGAATGTAATGTTCAACGGACGGTAACGAACGCTGGAACTAATTTTCCACGAAGAGCACGCAAGAGAAGTGTACGGAAAAGGGAACAATGAATGAAGGAAGGATGGAACCGATAATTTGAAAACCACCGGTAACAAGAAGGGATTTTATGGGCAAAAGGGTAATTTGTTAACCGTTTTGAAGTGATTTTTGTTACAGTATGCTTTTTTTATTGGATACTGTTCTTCCTTGCTCAGAAGCTTCGTGCTGATGACTGTTGATGAAGTGAATACATAAGTATAAGCTTCGGTAACAGTTGGCCTGGAAGAGAAGCGGTGAAAAACTGGGGTACACTAAACAGATTTTTGTATTCTTGCCATCGTCCCAGTGTACAACAAAGCGTATGGAAAAAACGGGATGTGAAACCAACAAAGTAGGGAAAGGAACGTAAAGTTTCGTGATGGGTTTCTCTTTTTTTAGTTACTGGCGAGACGAACAACATTACCCTTGCGATCGCGAACCACCAGGCGTCTCCATTGGTGGATGTGAATAACCAGGCGCCTCCATCGAGAAATGGAAAGAACCATGCGCCTCCATTGATGTGTTCGACTGCTACCATGCAACCGAACCTTATGAATCATCTTCATCCAGAGGCTTGTGTAAAATTAATTTTAATTAAAAATACATCTGAGATGCCACATTACTACAGCAAAAAAAGTGTGAAAAGAGTGTGTGGCTGATTGTTACGATCAAACAAAAATCGCCCAAAATGTACTTATTATGCGCAACTAATCAGCAAACAAAACAAAATGTGAGTTTACTTAAAATTTTTTTATCATTTTCATTGTCTTGACTTAAACTACGCAAAGGGATCTCCAACAATCCAGAGTCAAGTGTTTAGTAGTGCCCATTTGTTTTACTTTAAGTTGTATTCCAACGAGAAACCTAAATCTAATTCCAACTACCACTAATAATATCCTTCAGTTTTTTTTTCATTTTCACTACCGGCTTCTTCTGACCTTGCTTGGTTTTTCCTGCAGCGGTTTGTTTTCATGTAAACTGTACGAAACAGTGTTTTGTTGCCAAAGAAACCACTTCGGTTTTGTCTTTTTGAATCTTTCTGAGCCGGTCTCAAGTTAAATAGGGGAAGGAAGGAAGGATGTAAAATAATGTAAAGGCCAATGTCCTGTTGGAGTCCACTATTACACTTGAGGTACATCAACAACACCGAAAATGAATGAATATCGCAAGCGTGTATTAAAAAGGGAATATCTCTTGGGCTTACCCACCCATGATAAACGAACATAGTTCAACCCAACCCAAATACATTCTGTATTAACTCGTAGTAATCGCTGAAGGAATCTTAAAATATTTTTACTTACATAGCTCACACAGGCTTGAGGCTTTAAGACTGCGTATTAATAAAATGAATCAATCGCAATCACTTTTAAATCGTTTGTTTTGGTCTTTTGGTGCTTTTATTTTGATTTTTGGGATAAATATGCCATAATACGTTGCAAATAAGTGCGAGTAAATGAGATGGAGCTCAAGGAAACACGGGGAAGGAACGTATACTTTAGGAACAGATAAATTCTGTTAATACTCGGAACTGATTTATGAAGCGCTCAGCCTACTATTACAGAACTTTTTTATTTAGCAGTCACCAGCAGTTTGACGCTTCGCAGGTTTATGTCAGCGATGAGAGATGATTAATTGTAGGTAGCTGTGTGTGAAAGAAAACAATAACTGTGGACCGTCCATCAGGGAGCTTGATAACCATCAATGGAACAGAGCACTAAATTGGGTTTAGTGTAGCCGTTTTGGAGTATTTATTGAAACATGAAGTCTAAAATTGCTACTATGGTATATACAGCATGAACATTATTTGGAAAATGTATCGAATAGAGGCATAAAGCTCCACCGTCGATCGCAAACCCGAGCCGTAGTAGATTTTTGTGAATGAAAACAAATCTATCAACGAATTCGATCTAACCAAGGGCACTCCAAAGGGACGGGGAGTATCTGTAGAACTTGGGCAAGGTATAGTGCCGCACTGGTACACACCTTGGGGCGGTCATGTCGACACGTTGCAATTCCACACAAACAGTAGCGGCCCTCCCAAGTGGATTCGGTTTCCCGTAAGTTCAGCCGACAGAGGGCTCCTCCTGTAGAACGTTACGTCGGTTTGGAGTTCACGGGTTGTTGCCTTCACCACTTTTCTGGGTGTGCTGTATAGCCAGGGGAATTCGGCATGACACCAGCCCTTTATCACCGAAAGCGCTATGGCTTTGGCTGACTAGTAACTCCGCGGCATGTGATGGCACTCACCACTGTACGCCGCTACCTGTCCACCTCGCACTCGCGCATCATCTACTGCTTTTGAATAGTATAAATACGACCGTGGGTCTCTAGGACAGCATATCATTTTGTCACCGATAGTCGTGCTCGAAGGATCGACGAAGGTGCAGCTATGGATTCGCGGTCGGTAAGCAATTTCGAGCTGAAGGCCATCAACGCATGGGATAAAGGCAACATCTGGCGTGTGATCAAAGGCCTCTTTCTGGAGTACTGCTCCAACAGCAGTGTGCACGGTGTCCAATACTTTGGCTGCAAGCGGCGTACGCTGTTTGAAAAGTAAGAGTCTGTGTTTGTGTAGTGTCTGAGGATATGTGCTTTTATGGGGAGATTAATCCGGTTCCGTGTTTCGTAGGATTTGGTGGGGCGTGATGCTCCTGCTCTCGCTGTACGGGTGTGGCCGGTTGATTCAAAACATCTACCGCAAGTGGGACCAAACGCCAGTGATAGTGAGCTTCGCGGAAAAGTCAACCCCCGTATGGCAGATCCCGTTTCCGGCCGTCACGATCTGTCCGGAAATGAAGGTCCGTTCTCAATACTTGAACTTCACGGAGCTATACAGACAGATAACAAGAAATACAACGGTTGATCCACACCAGGATTGGAGTAACGAAACGTAACGATTAATCATCGATAAACTTGGATGTGGAAACGAACCAGTTCATGATCGTTGGTTGTTCTCTGCTCTTTCGTTTTGTAGTTTCGATCTCTTCCGTGCGGTGGCGCAAGTATGCGATGCCCACATCCTGAAGGACATCCAGCTAAACCAAACGGAGGATCCCAACATCGTCGAAAAGCTAAGGAACGTCTCGATGCCAATAGAGAAGGCTCTTTACTTCTGCAAGTGGCGCAATGAGGGAGGCCTCTGTACCAACTATTTTACCGAGACCATCACCGAAGAGGGCATCTGTTTCACCTTCAACGCACAGTCCTCTCAGGAAATGCTTCGTGAGGACCAACTCCACAACGACTACGAGTACATAACCGAGAACAAAACGTCTCCACTGTGGTCGCTCGAAAATGGGTATTCGGAGAAGTCCGATATGGACACTTACCCGCTTCGGGTTCTCGGTGATGGTGCTCGAGCTGGCTTGTTTGTGCTGCTGAACCTGTTCAAATTTGATCGGGAATTAATATGTCGGGTGAGACAATCATATTCGGCACATCCCGAGCATACGTTACTTCCCATTCTATATGCTTCCAGGGACCCGTGCAAGGGTTTAAGATTCTGCTACACTCGTCCAGTGAGTACCCGCAAGTCTCGAGGCAGTATTATCGAGTACCGCTGCATCAGGAGGTCATCATATCCGTGAAGCCACAGATGATAACCACGTCCGAGGGTCTTCGAGAATACACACCCGAGAGGTAAGAAAGCGTGAACGGTGTTAAAGGGTTCATTTACGGCATTAAGCCTCAAATATTTCCACCAGGCGCCAGTGCTTCTTCAACGAGGAACGCCATCTGAGATACTTTAAGGTGTACACGCAGCAAAATTGCGAGCTGGAGTGCCTCTCCAACTACACGCTGCAGAAATGTGGATGCGCCAAATTCTCCATGCCGCGGGACGACAATACGAAGGTGTGCGGCGCTAGCCAGATCCAGTGCTACAACGAGGCGGAGGACGACATGTTACTGGAGGACGTTAAATACCTCGTGGACAAATCGTTTGATTTCCGGGCAAAGTGCAACTGTCTACCGGCTTGTACCTCCGTACAGTACGATGCCGAAATTTCCCAGGCCGCACTCGACTGGAAGAGCTTGATCGAAGCTTACGGAGATTCACTGGACGAGGATGAAGGTGCGGAGTTTTCGCGTCTCTCGATCTACTTCAAGGAGGCCCAGTTCATCACGTCGAAGCGCAGCGAGCTGTACGGGTTAACGGATTTTCTTGCCAACTGCGGTGGTCTGCTCGGGCTGTTCATGGGCGTCAGTTTGTTGAGTTTGGCAGAAATGTTTTACTTCTGCACGATTCGTCCGTTTACCATCTTGCGCGCTTACCAAGAGCGTAAGCGCCGCGAGTCGAACGTGTTCTTCAATCCACCGCCTCCGATCACCGAAAAGACGAAGTAATTGGTACATGGTAAGCATACCAGTTTATACATTTGCGACATCCATACATTATCCCGTTAGATAGCTGTTTGTGCACAAGTTTTTTGATGTATTCTCTTTCAATAAAACTTAAAATGTTATTCCAACTCTTATACTTGTTGTTTACGACGTCGTTCTTTTTTGCCTATAATGAAATGAATTCTAAATTATATGCTACAAGAGGTCTATAAGCCGATGCATAGTCCGATAGAAACCAACCAGGAGCGTGAATGTTGTAGCAGCAGTACTGATGCTATTAGTCATATCAGAACAGGTAGAATAAATTCAATTCCTTTGAGACGATGACCTCAGTCAATTGCTTCCCCAAAACTGCTAACAGAAGAAATTTAGAAGTACTGAGCTCACACAAACATCTATCAGTCGCCGTATGAAGCAGAAATAAAAATACTGCTCAGGTGCGTCAAAGGTGTGCCATACTGCTGCCTAGGGAACTGGTTTTCGCAGAAATGGTACCGAATTCATTTACATATATTTTTATGCCACAAGCACTATCAAACTACGTTGTCGTATAGCTGCCAGTAAAAAAACATGGGTCTTTATCAGTCAGTAAACAGTAGTTCAACCTGAAGGTTGAATAGCATGGAGTATCAGTTATTGGTGGCTGTTATTTGATGAAGGTTGTTCAATTATGGTAGTGTATTTTCGTTTTTAGATTAGTTGGTGTAAGAAAGTTTAAGTTGATGGTGAAAACAGTGGTGTACATTTTTGTCATGTCGATGTGCTCCCTTGGAAAATACCAAATTTGGATGAACTAGTGCGTCTCAAGTCACTATACTATGCAATTATCTGCCAAGTAACGAAGAATTCTTGCTGATTCGTCTCAGAATTCATGAGACATTCTTAGCGCCGTTAACTCCTATCGCAGCTCGTATCAGACAGAGTTTCAGATTAAAGTATTCATTATCTCACAAACAATTCTGCATCTAATCGGGGTGCCGGTGTGATCAACATTCTTTTCCGCAAAGACAGCAGCAAGAACGTGGCGAAAATATCTAAAGCAGAAATTGATGAATCTATTTCGCAACTAGGTCACCCCGGGACCAGCATGAAACTGCAAAATTGAATCAGCAACCCTGCATGCATGTGCAGCTGCATATCGGTGGAGTGTAGAGAAAACGAACCGATGATTTGCATCAGCTCGCACACATTGATGGGTGACGTCTGGAAAAATGGAAAAAACGGAACCCGAAAGCTTCACGTTCGATTCTGGCTCACCGTTGTCGTGCACGTTCACGGAGGTACCTTTCGAAATTGCAGTGCTCTTATCTAATTTATATGCAAATGAAAAGCATCTGTGGCTTTCGAGGTGGGGGAACGGCAGTCATCCAGGGCCCTTGATGATCTTTGCCATCGCACCGTGGACCGTGCGGTGCGCACACCAGGTAAGACTTTTCCCCCGGGAGGAAGGGTTTCACAATGAATGTTCTCTCAGATTTCTATCCGTTTGTAGAATTTGTGGGTTTGTGTCCGCGCCAGACAATCTCTTTAGTTGGAACATTTTTCCTAGAACACACAAACGTCCATCCACCGACGCTCGGAAGCTCAGAGCATTGGTGCATATGCACCGATGCAGTTGGGCTGGAATGGGGAAACTTCATCGACACTTTTCAAACGAATCTCCCACACACACACACTCGTGTCTTCTCGATCGGTGGTGGTTCCAATCGAGGGCCATTTGCTGAATTGAACCACGTTCCGGGAAAAATAGGAACGTAAGGATAGGGAATTATTTTCCTTATAATTATATTATCTCCTAAGAAGCTACCGCACCATTCATGTCGTTGAGGAGGCGGCTTCGTTGTAGCCTGTGGTGTCGTCTTGACGACGGGGCTTGCAAGAATTAGATCACAAAGTAGCCACCGGGTACAGCTACTCCCCCGATGTCAGCTGGTGACACTATCGGAGAAGAAAGTACGGCTTCACTCATCTTCCCTCGACCGACTCGGTGGAAAAGCATGGGGTCAGGTTTGAAGGAGCGCTACGAGAACACTTGTCATCGTTATAGTACGGCAATGACCATCATCACCACCGGCCGAGGTCGGACCTCTACGGTACCACGGTTCCACCGGAAAACACCGGAATAACATTAATTCGTCTGTTTGCCTCAAGCTTGTAGTACTCTCGTCGGAAGGAGGCAAGTTTGCGGGAGGAGCGGGACCGCCCAACACAAATCTCCTGATGATACTTAGGCCTGGATAGCCGGCAAGGGTTTGCCTGGACGGAGGGTCTGCTTTCGCAATCCAGAAAACTTTGCTCAGTGTGGCTTTCGCCAAGTTCTGAGCAATTTGGGCAAGTTCTCGGGCAGGGACTACGGGAGGTACCGTAACAATGACAACATACATCTACACAAACCGGAGCATAGCTGTGACGCAGAGGCTCGCACACATACACACAAGTACCCTATTGAGCTTCCACTCTGCTGCCAGTCGGAACGACTTCATACAAAACCGTAGCTGTTCGTTGCACCGATAGGGACAAGGGTTGGGCCATAACACAACACTCGCCTACAACTCTCCATCCGTTTAATGACTCTTCCGGAAAGATCACACATGTTTCCGGTCCGCTCGTACTGACCGAGAATACATGTGTGTGTGTGTGTGCTTTTTCTTTTACGGTATATGCTGCATTGTTTGTTGGACTGTTTGTCTCGGCGTACCTCCTGCTTCTCCGGGTTTAGTTTTTGGCGCGAGAAAGCAGACTCCAACTACCTTGACCCGCCATTGGGAATTCGGAGGAGCACTACGGAGGAGTTCGTGTCGTTTGCGACAAACGACAAACAAACAAACAAGCCCCGATCTAGAACTTGATTTTTGCGGGGATCAGGGAAGGACGTGCACACTCGAGTACGCTTGGTCGACATCTCAAGAGAGAAGGATCACACCGGACCTGCGTGTAGACCAAGACCCTCTATCGACCGTTTGATGATGCCCGTTCCGGGTGGGTCATCCTCACATTTGGAAAGTGCCACACCAGAAAGCGTCCTCTCCGGTTGCCCGGTGTTTCCCAACGCACGAGCTTGGGAATGTGCCCCAGCCAACATTTTGCAGGGTGTTTCGGTACCTTGCGACCATCGTAGCCCGGATGAGCAGACATTCCGGTGTTGGTGGATGCGGTGTAGACATTGTCCACTGGAGCACGGTGCACGGACGTATTGATTGGAAAACGCAATTGGACAAAATGTCCTTTTATTGTTCCTGTGTCAGGTACGCAGGGACACCTACACAGCTAAACACAATGGACTCTTCTATCGTTTGGTCTTGCGGTCCGTGTTTGCAGTCATCCTTGAAGCAGTCGACCGGGTTTTTTGGGCGACCCCTTTTGCCTGCAGTTTTTGTACATCCTGCAGGGCGATGGAAGATTTATTCATTTACAGCTCGAACACTGGGCCGGAAACGGAACAAAGGGACCACCTCTTTGCAATTAGTCCTTGCCGATGGCGTTTCCCCCATCCGTGCGCCCATTCCCTTCCAATGCGCAATTCCCATCCATCATACTTTATTGCCACTTTGTGCAATGATTTTACCGCTCCTTTACTTCTGGCCAATTGCTTCTCCACCGTCGGAAAGACAATCGGTGGATAAAGGGATAAAAGGGGGAAGCTTTTGTGATAGTGTGATTTAGTGTCGATGTATAAACAAATAAAACGAGTCTAGCCCTGCACAATAAACGGAATGCCGCGGGCCGAAACAAATCAACAAGTAGGCAAATTGGCCCACGCTGCGTACACCGTAAGCTGTAAGTAGAAAGGCGCAGCTCAAGAGTCAAGGGCTGCGGGCAAAACCGATAAAAAGCATCAACCAATGAGAGAGTCTTCCCTCAAGTGGATGGGAAAAGTCCAGCTTCCATTCCAGTAAAAAAAAATAAACACTTCCACTAGCAAGAAAGTGCTCCACGTTCGATTCCTATCGAATCGCTTTTCGGAGGTTATGTTTCACGAGCTGTTTTATTTACGCCCCCCCATTAATCACAACCACTCTGGACTGGCCGGACTGGTCTCTTGAGGCGAATAATCTTGCAGTAGATTTTTGCCTCCCTTCGGCCAATCGGATGTGGGAACATTAAATGAGGCGATATATCGGAAGATCGTAACCACCTTTGGTCACGATTCACTGACTCGAATAAAAGACTGCAAAAGAAAAAGCCCAACGTTCCGGCCGTTGGCAAGATGTGATGGGTGGCTGTGGGTGGTTGGGGAAATCGAAGACGAAAACGCTAACCATTCGACGGCACGCAAATACAGTTTCTCCTCGAATTATGGGCCATGGTACACTGGCACTAGAAGTGCAGAGGTTTCCGTTCGAGCGGAGAAGGCTAACCATTTTTCCAAGTGGATCACGGATTTTCTTCCCCTTTGCCCGTTGTTCGCACATCCGCCCACATCCGCCCGGAATGCTAATTAAATACAGCAACATTCAATTACATATTACTAGCCTCCGTTACATCGTTGGCCCCAATTTGTGGCCGGAAAACAGTGGAAAAGGAGCGAGCCGAAAGGCGAAAGACAAAAGGAACACGATTCCCGGGACCTGGCGCAACCCGGACAGGGTTAGCGTTGGCCCAGGATGTAACCAGCTCGCTGCTGGCCGGTGACCAACGTCACGGTTGTCGGGTTGAGAACGAAGCCCAACTTTTCCCTGCCAACGTTCGAACGGAGGTAGCAACTTAATTGCACCTGTTTCCAGCAGCGTGCGTGCCGGCTTCCGGTTTTGGCTGGGTGAGGAAAGCCAAACCAGGATCACCGGGATTGAGTTGGGTGGGTGGGTGTTTGGGGAGACCGGAAGTGGTACCCCGCACTCGAGGCAGGAGCTCCGTGCGGAAAAAGTTAAAATAACAACGAATAATTCCAACTTCGAATTGGATTCAATTCGGGGCTTTTGTTACTTCTCTGCTCACTTTTGCCCGGCGTTTTTCCTCGTCGGGGTTTTTCTGGCGTGGCTTGTAACGACGTGGTGCCCCACGGGGGGTGGGGGTGAAAATGGCGTACTAACGATGCCGTTTCAATTGCATTTATTTGCCTGTTTGTTTGCCGGCCTGTATGTGTATCAATTCTTTCCATCGAACAACTTTAGTGCGAGAGTGTGCGGGTGTGTAAAGAAAAAGAGTACACCAAATAAAGGGAAATGAATAAATAAAAAACGTATGAGAAAAGTAAATAAATCAGGCACTTTTCCAAACTCCTTGCTCAGATGAATGATGTTTGGGCACGTGTTTCGAACGTCAGCGTTATTATTATTGCAATGGCACGCGCTCTGCCAGGTTCGTGGCAAACGAACGGTGATACAATTCATATTGATGAGGAAAATATTTTGCTTTATTTGACTTTCAAATTTTTGCACGTAACAAGATCTCCATTTTTTAAATTATTTCAAAGAACTCAGGGAATGATAAGATGCTAAGAAATGGTATTAAACAATTATACGAGATCTTTAAAGAACTAACGTGAGAAGAAATGAGTATTCATTAATTATAATTCATCCATTTAAAAATAAAACTCCATTTAATAAACGACATAAGAAAAAAATTTACACAATAAATTGTTTAGTTTCCAGTAAAATACATTATCGAAGAGCAAAGTTTGTTAAGCCTTACTTGAAAGCACAATCAAGTAGGGTGTTCAACCAAGTTCTGAAAGCAGTGGATAAAAGATAAACAAAAAACAAAAACGAAAATTTCTGCCCAAGAAGTAAATATCTTTCCCCACATCGAGCTGCTCCTTTCGTCACCACAAATAATGGCTCGATGAAAGCTTTCCCGGGGCGGGAAAAAAAAGAAACTCTCCGTCAACCGAAGAAAATGTCAAGCATCGACAGCGAGGGAAAACTGGCATCTGGTTGTCCGCTCCTGGGAGGGGAGGTTGGGCGAGAGAGAGAGAGGCGGTGTTTGTTGTTGGCTTGTAATACATTCTGTATCCTGGTGAGCATGTGTATGTGTATGTGTGTTGGTACGATCTACTTGGTACTTGTTTGTCGGAGCGATTGTATGTTTTATTGGTCCCTGACATGAAAGCAGCGCGTGTTTCCGTGCACGGAACGGAAAAGCGCGACACTACGGACACAAGCGGGAAGGGGTGTATGGCTGGCGCACGCCGAGCTAATAACAATAATACCAGTGTGGCACTATAGATGACGATTTGAACGGCAAGTCGACATAAAAAAGCATAAATCTCAACGAGCTGCGGCCGGTAATCGAGGCTGCCTGCCGCGGCCGCCCGCCCCTGCCGGCGGTTAACCCATGACATGCTATGCATCCGGTTCCGGATAGCGCCTAGTACAACCTACCCCAACTACGTCGGAACTTGTTAGCAAGGCAACGACAAGCCCCGGAACAACCAAAAATTAGCTCTGACTTTTGCGTGCTTCCGGTGCAAGTTACGAATTTTGACATTTCGGAGTATGATTTCAAGGTACGTATCGAATCCACTGCCTTTAGTTGTTCGTTTAACATTCGTTGCAGTATTTTATGGAATTGGATACTGAGTACCAAGCATCCATGATAGTATAAACCACTTTTATCTTTGTACTTATCGAACCTGCAAGAATAAATTACAATTCGGTTCTAACAAAACTACAATTGTTGAGATAAGCATTGTAATGTCTGCCATACTATAAAACGACTAGAAACTATAACATAAAACACAAAAACTATCGAGTTCTTAAACCTGCAGCACTATTGATGAGTGAAATTATCACCGAAAATTTAAACAAGTAAGAAACAAGTAATCAGCATAAAAAACAAAGGCAAAACAGTAAGAATTCATTCGGAGTTCAGCCCCCCACAAGTTGCCTGATGCATCCAACATATAGGAAAATTTTATTATATATAAAATTTCTAAGGAAATCCTTAGATGAACGATATAGAATTTAATCCGAGAATAATTTGCATTAAGAGATATTAGAATTGGCATAAGAACCACTACGGCATCTACTTACATGTCTTCGTTTTCTCTCCGTGCACCGGGCCCAGCTGGGCGACCGTGAGCGTTAGCACGATGAGCGCCAGCCAAACGATGCCCGGTTGTGTCCATCGGGGCCGAGCCGATGCCCTCCGATCCGGCGGGTTATCCGGCGGAGGTGGTGGTCTTCCGGGCCCGCAGGACGTCACTTCCGACGTCGCTGCCATTCTGTGTGGGTATTTTTTACGTGTGCCCGTCCGGTTGCACGAACACTCACTAGCGCTCGCTGCGACGCGCTTCTTTACTTCGCCAATTGTTTCTGCACTTCCGTTTGCACTCGTCGGCCGCTACGGAAAGCCCCATTTTGGGTCATTTTGGGGACTATAAGCCCTCCTTTAGGTAGTCTTTTCACAACACTTTCCTATTCCACCAAAACTATCACAAATAGATTAGATAGCAAAAGTTTCCACGAGTTTCATCCGTTTGCCTTGAACATTTATGTTTCACTAGAAAACTGCAGAGAAAAAAAAAGAAGTTAATGCTTGGCAAACATTCAATTAATTTGTGTATTTTGTTAAACACAATTTAATTAACTGGACTGAACTACCGCCGCTGTGCATTTAAGATTTTCCATCCTTCAGTTACGGAAGTAGTTTTGTCTTTTCACATTCGTGTTTTGCTGCTTAACAACATACTTTTTTGTTAGGTTTACTTGATTTCACAACTGAGTCCGCATTAAATCTAATCGTATTAAGTTTAATAGCCTTACAAAGAGTGAACGTTTAAAATGTTCAGTGAAAATCACAATATAAAATAATAACAGACGTAGAAAATCGGGAAGCTGAGCCGAAAAGCACACACACACCGCACTAATTGGTTTGCGTGCTGTTGTTGTTAGCGCCGATGTCCAGATCGTTTCGATTAGTTCCACTAGTTTCACTTCCAGGCTTGGGAAAAGACTTCCCGCCGTGGTTACCGCACGCACCTCGTACCAAGATCGTACGACTCCGTGAACGCATGCACAAATTTAAAATAAATTGCATGGAAAATTGATTTTTCCTACATCCTAGCGGTGGTAGGCTTGACACTCCAGCTGGGCGGAAGGGCAATGAAAGGAGAGAGATGTATAGAGGTAGACTCCTAGGTAGTGCCAGGTGGATGTTCACCCCATTGGAGCAGTTTGTTTTTTCCTTTTTTTTCCAAGTGAGATTGCAGGTAGGCGTCACCGAATTCAATTAAGTTCCGTTGAAATTGAAATTACTTCTTGCCCGAAGGACGCAGCAAGGTTGCTTTGGATGCTTTTATGAAAACATTTATTTTTTGCTGTCCCTCCCTTCGCTGCATATTTGTCTCCGTTAGCCCCGACTGCTGCTAGCCGGCCGGAACTGAAAGCTAATGAAGTGACCCCGCATTGGGCCGGCGAAGGGAGGCTGGCCGTGCTGATGATGATCCGAGCGGAAAACACACCGCGTACACAGCATTCGTTCAACCGGCGACAGATCGGAATCGGGTGACCTTTCTCTTTTCCGCCCGGCTAAACGAAACACGTCGAAACAATAATTCATTCGCACGTCGTTTTGCAGGATACGGCTTGTTGTTTTTTTTTTGGTGAAAGGTTAATCTTCGTCGCAGTTGTGTTTTTTTTGTATGTTTTTGCGCAGACATTCGCTTTTCTTTTCATGCCTGCGGCATCGCAGGGAAACCCAACGCGATGACTTCGTTTCCGCTTCGTTTCTCAATTAGTACAGCACGGGCTCGAGTGCGTTGTCGAGTAAATTCAAATTTCCACTTCCATTTCACTTAACTGCTGGCTAGCATTCCGTGAACGATGAAAGTGGACAAGACGACGCGGAATTAACGTAACTTTTTATCGCTCGCTTACACCTCTACGCCTTTCGTAAGGTAATTTCATTTACGGAAGCGGACTGTCTAACTGTTGATTTTCCATTTTAATGATCGGTTGGGCGAATCTGCAATTGAAACAGAATGAGGGAAAACATTAGAAAAATACTTATTATGTTTTGAAAAGGATGACATCTTTATCTGAAAATGTCTTTAGTCGAGAAGGACAATATTTGTTGTAACATTATAACAAATCCGAATTACTCAATATGATAAATTAAACCTGGCTTAAGGTTTTAATTGTTATACCTTAATAGTTTGTTGAAAAAAAAAAAAAATATTGTGTTACTTGCACCTAATTTATAAACATCTTAGTTGTATGTAACTGCTTAAGCAACAAAACCCGGGTTTCATATCTGTTTGCGGTAGGCAAGATTATCCTGCCCTGCTGGGTAATAAATAGCACATCTACTGCAAATCAACCATTTAGTTTTCTTCTCCGATGATTATCTTAACAATGTTATCAAGATTTGTGAAGAAATTATCCATGCTATATGCATTCGCCGAGTTCCCGAAAGACGTACCAAAACCGGCATCTATCCTTCGCCGGCAACAATGTATCGGTTGGCTGAAAGCCGCCATTTCGGTGCCACTTACGCCACACGGCCCACTGTTGCTGTGCGCGGTAATTGTTTGTGACAGGAGCATGCAAACAATAGCGAAACCGCTGACGATGGCAGCCAGCCCCGGCAGATCTCGCTTGGGTGGAAAATTGTAAACTGATAACGCCAGCCCTTCCGGAAGCAGCGGAAAACAGGTAGTAGTCGCAACTTATTTAGAGCAAACTCCGACGGCCCGATATTATGGCAGGGTCCTTGGCGCGTTCGGTTGATTGTTTCGTCGTTTTACTAGCGATTGCACAATCACGCTTTCTTACGAGCTTTGTTTGTGCCGCCGGATCGGATCGGATTTGGTGAAGTGAAGCGGCTGAATAAAGAAAAGGGAGAGGGTAGGGAAAAGAAAAACTTCCTGCATTGTTGGCCACTCTGCGGATAGAACTTTACCTTCTGAAAAACTTGCTTCTCACGTTTATTCTTCATCTTAAACTGCATGGGAAAGTTTTCGCTGAAAGCTTCACGCCCCGTTATTGGAAGTTTATATTCTATATAAAACATAATGGGAAAACATATTCAATTGCTTTTTATTGTCGTATTTTGTTCTGTTTTTTTTATGTGATAATATATTTGGCATCTACTACTGCCGTTGCATCCACTTGCAACGTAGAGGATAGAGACTTTTAGAGAAGAATGTTCGTATTTACGGACTGGAAGGTTAGTTTTGGAGCCTGTCTGGGACATTTTCTGGTAAATATTGAATTTCAATAATATCCCGAATAATTACATCGGCAATGAATTCATAAAATAGCTTAATATTTTTGGACAAGTTCTATCAAGAAATTTGGATTGCATAAAAGAAAAATCAAAGTAAAAATTATTGTAAACATTTCCCACAAAACTGGTAGAAGTGAACCTCTTTCTTTAAGCAGTTGGAAGTTAAGGGTTGAGTTGTAGTTGACCTAGTTGACATGCCACTCCTATCAAGTGACACTGGTACTGAATTGTAGTACTGAAGTGTGAACCAGTTCAAAAAGTGTTCAAGATGAAGGCTTGCCTATTAAAAGGCAAATATTTACTTGAAATAATTTGTTCCATTTGCACTTCGTTCGTCAAAGAAAGGCCCTACGTTTTACCAATACATCTGACTATGAACTGTCAAGATTCTGGATAAAAGGAGCTGGACATGAAAGGAGAAGATTTCAAGGAACCAGTTTCCAAAAACGAGAAATGAAGTTAACTTGAAAGACAAATGTCTATGCACAGGGCACGCTGTTTGTTCGAAATGTGCATCTGTCATTTGCCGAGAGTACTAGCACTTCCATAAAACTAAGTAAACAGTTAGCTAACGGAGAAGAAAACCAAGTGTTCACAAGTTTGTTCACTCCCTTCTCCTGAGCGGTTTCGGAAGCTTCAGTATGCCATTTGGAAAGACGAGGAAGCAAGCATCAAGAACACTTGGGAACAGTTTGGCATAACCACAGAACCACAGGACCAACGACAGGAGCACGACGCCACAGAAGACGCCTTCTAGTATTGGTACTTCTTCTTTTTTTGTGAAACACTTCATTCTAATGCAATTCGTATCAAATTTACGGCTGCCAGTAGTTGCCGAACCGGGTTCGTTTTTCTTTTCTACCATGCGACCAGTGTCCATTTCGTCGTTGAATGTGCTCGAGTGTAAAACAGTCTTCCTATTACGAGCAGGAGGTGGTTAAGACAGGCATGGAGGGGGATGTTTACTTTACGGTAATTAAAACTAAATTTTACATCGTCTAAAGATCACTTTGGTGTGTATTTTTTGGCGCCAAGTTATTTTGTCGGTACAAAAATGAATAACGCAAAGGTGGTCGTACGTAGAAACCCACACTTATCCCACAGTCACCAAATATTGGTACAGCTGAACTGGTTTTTTTGTGGGCAGAATAATTCTCACTCTTTTCAAAGAACTTGATATCCATGACTGTTCAAGTGAACTGTGTACATCGTACCTACCTAGACATGAGCAGCAAACGCTTCTCAGAATAATACCAAATCCTTCTACCATTTTGATATTCAGAACCTTTAAAAATATTCATACCAGACGCTGTATTACTTTTTCTACCGAATTCCCAATATACTTTCAATTCTGGAAAGCATTATAGCAGCATTAGAGGTGGGTTGCTTTAACAAG
Organism: Anopheles ziemanni; assembly: GCF_943734765.1. Lineage (NCBI taxonomy): Eukaryota > Metazoa > Arthropoda > Insecta > Diptera > Culicidae > Anopheles > Anopheles ziemanni. The sequence continues at coordinate 93,085,401 of NC_080706.1, forward strand.
TTCCTAGTGTTGACATCCATTGCTAGTTCTAAGGAGTTTCTTACAATTTCTGTAAAGTCTAGGACATTTCTGACTGCTCGTTGAACGACTCACCTATATTGTCACAGGTGCGCCGATGAAACGAACTTTTTATGAAACTCTGAATCATTGCTCGGGGCTTCGGTGCTCAAAGTAAGTTACAAGAATAGCTCTCCGAAGCAATCGGTGTGGGTTCCATTTGACTTGTGCCAGTGACTATATTAAAAACTACTCCAAGTAGATAAATCAAAGTAACGCCTATTCACCGCCCGCTGCATCTCGCACCCCGTTGGTGGCTGGCTGAAAGTAGGAATGGCGAGTGGCCAAATGCCAGTAGTTTCGAGAAACCCGAGCTCGGGCAAACAGAAAAGCTGGAAAACTTTCCATCAAACTTTCCCGTACTCCCGTCGGCTATGGATGATGAAGTTTCGGGTGAAATGGACGCTGGGTGGATGAAATAGAAATGGTTTTATGGTTGGAGTTTCCTTCCAGAAGAGATTTATTAAAGGGAGCTTAGGGTTGTCTATTGCTTATTCCTTAACTAATGACCAAAAGTAGATTCTATTTTAATTGTGTTAATTAAGATTTCTACTTCGTTTAAACAAACCAAACTTGTCCATAAAAGCAGGATATGCCACCGTCGAAAATCATTATTTCGAAAACATAATCCCCGCCACTTTTTTCGGCCGAGAAAAAAAGATTAACTACTAGGATCAAAAGCGAGAGGAAAAAGCAATCTGCACAACGCATATCGCACAAACATTTTCGCAGGAAACCATGGAAATGAGTGGCCGAGGACGTGCGTTGAGGGCGCAAAGGTAGCGCCTTCCGGATGGTTGGCCTTAGCCAACTCGACCCGATTCAATTTCTCCATCAAACCGGGAACTCCATTTATCTTCCCGGCCCTTGGCCCGGGCCGGAAAAAGCGCCCGTCTGCTTGCTCGGTGGTTGTGATAATGAATTATGAATGTTTATTACGCACGGGGCACACATTATGAGACACAACGCTAACGCAAGCTGACAGTTCCGAGCACTAACACTGAACACGGCAATGGGTGTGATTTTGCTGCCAGGGCAAAATGGAGGAAAAGGTTCGAAATTCGAATCCGAACGAAATGAATTCGCATGTTCCGGTGTGTATGTTGGATGTCTCCATAGGTTTTATGCTTTTAATATCACTCTTCGGAAAGAGATTGATGAGGGACGAGGAGTTATTTTTTGAAGCAATGATTTACAAAAATCAGTTATAACCCTACGAATATGGTTTTTAAAAAGCAGCTAGACGTTTTTGTAAACGTAAAAAACAATTCACAAAACCGAACCGAACTGGCGCGCAAGATTTCTGCTCAATAATTTTAATGAGTTTTCATTTTGATTTCCCACTCCCCTGGTCCCACGACGAGCCGCTCCATTTGGTCGTCATTTGTCATTTGCTTCCGGTTTCCGCCAGTCAACCACGCGTCCTGCGGCTGGCATTCCCCTTCCCCCCTGTCCCATTCATTCCACCTGATTTTGCCCGTTCTAAGGCTCGTCATGGCATCGAGCGGCCTCTCGGAGAGACGCTCACATGGATTCGGCATTCCCGAGCGCCAGGGCAAGTGGATGAAGCTCTCCCATGCTCGTGCAGATACACATGCACACACAGGTGAACCTTATGCTTTCCACGAAATGCCATACCACGTAGCTGTGTGCACTAACACACGAAAAAGTCAATATGGGGAGTCCTTTTGGTTTTCTCACTGGCCAGGACTGTTCCCAATCACTTTCGTTACTTGCTTGCTGTCTTTATTATTACTTTATGGTATTCCTCTTCATCATTTACGCCTTTTTATGTTTTAAAAATATCTATCTAGGTACAACTACACAAATAAAATATTAAAACTATTTCAATTAAAATGTTTTAAAGGAAAATTGGGTAAATGAGTTATTTGAAAATAACTTCGTGTCGTTTACTCTCATTTTTTCTGACACAGTTGCACAAATCTTTGACAAAACTTTGGCAAAAAAAGACTGTCAAAAATATTGGGCACCAAAAAAGGTCTTTCATTTCTTTCATTCGTACTTGTATTTCGAAGTCCCGCATTGGTGGTCGTGACAAATAAATTAGGAAAAGAGAGGAAAATTCAAACTAGGAAAAAAAACTTGGCTTGGAACTCACCTGACGTGAAAATTGGCACGGTATCCTGATGAAAATTCCCTTCGGCATTCGTCCGGCAGGCGGTACAATACACGCATGGGTTTCTTTCAATATTTCGATCTTAGTAGAGCTGGCATAAATTGATATATTACTGCACCTTTGCCGACTGATCTTTTGTGTTTTGTGGTAAATTTTCTTGATAATAAAACACTATGGCAGCTGCTCAAAAACACCCACACCAACGCACCGGGACAATCGGCAAGGACATGCACACGCATACCACAGCGGCACTCTCTTCTCGCGCCAATGCAGAACCCGAAAAGATACGCCACACACAACCAAAGCGGAATGTACCTCGGGTACAGAATTCTATTGCTCAAACTCGCGGAAAATCCGTTTTCGGGAGGGAAAATCACATTGCGAACGGGATTAATTTGATACCTTTTCCGAGCCGAGCATCCGCACGATGCTGGCTATAATAGTAATATCCCCAACGCTTGTTTAAACTTTTGCACAAATTTCTTGAGCGAATCACTTCCATAACCAACGGTGGTCCTTTTCTTTGCTCTCTGGCCATTCAGCATTCTACCTCATTCCGTGGGTCAGGCGCACGGGCGTGCGGGAAAAAATCGATAAAACTAGTACACAAAAGTGCCCGAAGTCGATTCGAGCCGTTGCCTTACGCCTGAAGCCGTTGTTTTAGAGTTTGTTTTATCAGTTTGGAAAACAGGACGCCCCGGAGAAAAAATGTTTTCCTCCGAGAAGAACTGCTGCTGAAGATTGCCGACAAGCAGAAGGATATACCATTTTGGTTTTAAGTTTTCATTTTGTTTGTTAATCCACTTCACTGCTATGGGGTATTAAATAGAATAGAACACAAAAGCTCCTTGGAAAATAGAAGAAAAAGTACTGTAGAAACTAAAGAAATAAACGACGATGCGCTGGACATAGTTAAACGAAGGAAAATCCAGTGAAACCTGCATAACCTTATGAACTTTCACAAAAAAGTCAATTCTTCACTTCCAACTTGTAAAATATCCCTCCATTTTATAACGGCAATAGCAGTAGCACCATAAATCTTTGTGAAGAAAAGAAGTTGACCATTTCTTCAACACTTTATCATCACGGATTAACGTTTGCGTTCACTTTACAAAATAGTATCACTTGCTTAGGGAACTTGCTATCTGTTGGTTTGCATTATTCCTGCTTCCATCTTTATTTCCCTTCTGCACACAATGAGAAATCCACAAATTGGAACAAATGGAGGCCTCCAACCTCCTTCCTTCGCAGGATTGCACCGTGTGCATGTGTGCGTGTGTGCGCGATTCAGAGTGTTTGATTGACTTTTTTTTTTGTTGCTGCTTGCCGACAATTTCCACTGTTTTTCCACACTCACTTCGCACGGCTCGTCGTTTTTCCTTACGCTTCCTTCGTCGTTACTGTCGGTCGGCGTGTTGCAATCGGGGGAGCGAACCGGGGAGGAAACCACTCGAAGGATGTGGGCCTGCAAAGGCGAGAGGTTGTTTTTTTTGCCTTCGCTGCAGGGCAAGAAGCCCCCGAAAAAACGGTTTGCTGTTCGCGGCCAGACAATCGTTACGAAACAGCTTCTCCGAGTCCGAGTAGCAACTGAGGCAGCGACTGCGAAAAGCCAAAACCGTGCGCGTCCACTGGGGACGCTCGTGAGATGCTGCGTGAGTGGAATTGGATGTGTGGAAAATGTTCCCTTGCCAACGAAAATTTCCCTCGCAAATAGGACGCGTCGTCTGGCGATGGGGTGGTGTTGGTGTGCACTGCTTTGAGTGACCGTCGTTTGGTCCTTTAATTGTGGTTTGAGAGAAAAGGAGAGAGAGAAAGAGAGAGAAGGAGAAGGAGGACAAGAACGCATGATGTTGGCAACGCACGGGAAAAGGGACTTGGTTGGGGCGCATGCGTCCCATAAATATCCCGCACGCACAAATACGCTACCAAAGTCGGTGGCACACGTACAGCGAGTTCCTGTTGGGCACACACACACACCCACCCCCGTGTGTAGCCCCCGCCATTAGTCCCCAACCCCCGCTACCCACACCCACCGTCGTTGGCATATTTACGCGTCTGCTTGCTAGCCCACCCACAAACCGATCGAGACGGGTCGTGTGCGGTTGTGTGAGTTATTGAATGAAAATGCAAAATTCATCAGCGTAGGCCAACGCCGCCTTCTCGCTTACGCCTGCTGGGTGGATTTTCCCAGCGTTGGCCGCCGCCGCCGCCGTGCTGGTCGTGAATGATGGGGTCCTCGAGTGGGATTTTCTCGTAGAATCTCGCAACGCAGGCTCGCCGAGCAATAACCGTTGCGAACAAAAGCAAAAATAAAAAAGAAGGAAAACAAAACGGAACCTTTGCTTTGGGAATCGAGGATGGTGATCGAGGCCATCGCAGAGGCGGATGGAAGGAAACAACAAATTTCAGAAATCTCACGAAACAATCAGGCCAATCCGGTGGCCGCTGCAGCTTGAGCTCGAGTGCCTGCTGGATGCAATCATTAGTGTAAGTATGTTTTTGCGGAAATCTTGAACGTGCGGTCCACTTCGGAAATATTAAATATGAACGCAAGACTTGGGAAAACAATTGCCCGAGATCGAGTTTTTTTTTTTTTGTTCAAGATTGTTTTAATCAAACACACAAAAACAAAATGAAAGTAAATCCCATCGTTTGGATAGCCAAGGCAACCAAGAAGGAAAGTACAGATCGGCATGACTTACAATTATTTGTGCAATATTTTTATGAAATTTGATCAAATCTCTTTGGTTGTTGCTCGTGTTGACGATATATTACAATTTAAACATGAAAATGGAAAACTAATGATTTGTTTAATTTATTTTCAAACAACGTGAACGTCACCAACAAACGGAGTTTAACACAACACTGATAGAGAGTATTCAAACTTTTTGCCAGCTCTTGTAAAAGAGTTATTTAAAAACTGATAGCTAAATGATCGACTAAAGGAGCAAATTAACCGGAAATTAAAAATAAATAATATGTTGATAACGTAATTTACTTGGCGCCATCGAGTATTATCCTTTCTATTAACCTTCTTTTGTCCTTGTTGTTCGACGTGTCTTTGAAGTCGAATAGTTCCTTTATCTAACTTTATTGTACTTTACGTTTAATTGAAATCTAGTTTTCCTATGGATTTTTGCTATAAGTTTTAGAGTTTGTATCATACTCATTAACAAATAAATTTTTATAATTTTTTTTCTCGCTTATAAATACTAATAATTTACAAAAAATGTATAGCAGTCTCTTAGGTTCTACTATCGGCGTTTTATGTTTTTCTGTTTGCACGACGAATCTGGCACGGTAGCGTAATTCCTTCCACTCGATAGCCCCGAGGTGCATCGCCTCATTCTGCATTCTGCAGCCAGACGGGGAGGGTTGCCTCATTACGTTCGTGTTGGTTTTGGGAAAAGCGGTACCCGTGTGGAAGCGGGCAGCCAGCAGCCTCGTGGGAGGCAATTTTTAGTACTCCGGCTCTCGTAGAGTTGCGTGAAAATCGATTTTACGGCGATACAATTCCGGCCTACGACGTTTCCATTTCCTCCATCCGCTCGCTATCCCCTTTTCCTTCGTTCGCGCTGGCCGGATTTCCATTCGCTGCCCGTGGCACATCGTGCAAAATAAGCGTAGACGCACACACCCTCGCCTACGCACCACTCTCGTCGCCAACACCACTTCCCGGCTGCACTGTCCATTCGGTTCTGAATTTAAGGACCTTTCTCTCACCGCGAATGGTGGGAAAAAAGTCACTCACCTTCGCCACACGTGTGGTGGAACACCGGGGGGGAGGGGGGGATGAGGGTTCCTAGCGAAACAATACCAATCCAGCGTAAGCGTGCGCGACCCACACCGACGCAACCCGCAGGATTTTGCATTTTTTTGGTCTGGTGTCTTTAATAAAATTCTGCTTCCTTCTAGTAACTCATTTTCCTCCACATACCTCTCACGAAAATCCTTTCCATTCACCGAACCAATGCGATACGAACACCACGGCAAGTACCGAAAACTCTGGTGCTCAGTACTTCTATACATGGCCCTCGTACACAAACGGCGAGACACATTTCTCATTTATCGTGCTCATTTATTTGTCTTCGTGTGCGTGTGCGTGATTGTGTGGGAGGGAAAATGGTACCATTCCGTACCGCCTCGCAAGATTCAGTTCCATGCTGCCACAGAAAATCACTGGCGGCCATATTTTAAACGTGGGCTCTCACCAAACAAGCCGGAAAATTCCTGGCGCTAAGAGATAGCTCATAGCACGCTGCTAAGAACCATGCTGGCTCCATCTGGCAGATAATGTTGACACTTGCGGCTACTATGCATTATGGAAAAACAGGGGGGTTTTAAAGCTCTCTTTCGATGAAAGGATTAATTTGCTAATTAGTTTGTGGAAATATCTTCTTAAAGTAATTTAGTTTAAACTGATAGTGAACATGAAAAGACAGGATATTCTCTTTATAGATTTATAGATAACTTTTTAGAATGTCTGCCTATGCCCCACGTGGAATACCTAGCCATCGCGATTTAACGATCGCTTTAAAAAGTTTATTACGTTTATAAAAGTAAATTTGTTCTTTATAGTTAGTTTTTGACAGTCAAAATAATTGAAAATCGCGTAACTTATAGCATTACCCACACCCGTTGAAAGAGAACAGTTCGTCTCTAAACTTAGGTTTTAAGTTCGGAACTTAATACAATGATCTCGGTGGGCGTAGTCGTGAATTCTATTTAGGTGAATACGCTTGGATCACTGGGTAACACAAGATTTAGAAATTTCAAATTCGGTACAATGGGCTTATGTTAAACCCACCAATCGCACAAATTAAATTAATCAATGTAATTTATCAGTTTCCTAATATAGAACAGTAAAACGTGTTTAGAGGAAAAAAATTCGCTTGAATCACTCCTGTGTTTCCAAAAACCGGTTTAGATCATCCTGTACAAACTCAATTGAACAGTGTTGGCTTTCTCTTTTGCTTTCCTCGTAGGAGAGAAAAATCTCTAACGGTATACATATATTGTATTTGTGTTCTGAAATAATTTAATTTATACATTTAAACAAGCTAAAAGAAGTAAAGTTATGAATCACACAATGAAATTTACAACACCATCAGCGTTTTAAACTCCTTTAGAAATATTTCGAGCCACGCTTAAAGAAAGATGGTGCCCCAACACGTTGAACGAATGTTCCGCGGGTTATCAAGAGGATTATTCCAGAGGTTTTCGTTATTGTAAACAATCGGCAACATTAGACTCGGGCCAAGACGACGATGAATTGCTCGTTGCGGCTGTTCATTCTAAAAATAGCCATCAATCTCTCAAACGCTTCTTATCAGCACCGGCGCGTATAGTTCATCAGATTGGCTGTTGGTGGGGTTGTCGTTCACTGATAGGAGCCCCCACCCTTTTCGATGGCCACGCAAAGGTGCACTGGATGCACTCGGACTAGCTATTTATAGCTATCGATGCAAGTGGGGTTTTTTACTTCCATTGTTTTATGCTAATATGTTCTGGTTCGCCATATGTCGCAGGATGATTTTGGGATGAAAGAACCAAACCGTAAAAAGGTCGACTTCGGTTGAATCTGCCAAGTAGCAAAGATATAAGAAGATAGTTAATTTGCATATTGCATCGCCTTCGGCAATGGTTTGCAGTGGTCTCGAAACTACGAATCCCCCGGAAATGTGGTACACAGTGCCCTCAGTCGCTCTCTATCTCTCTCTTTCCTCTTTTCTTAAGATTTTTTGTTATTACTTTTTCTATGCGAATTTAACCAACATCGGCATGCTCCGGACCTGGAACCGAAACCCGGACGAAGCCAAGTGCGCAGTCCAGCCCAGAGCCCATTCCCATGTACAACCGGGCACTTTTGCAAACGCTGTAGTTGGCGAGACCATTTCAAACACGATAAGACTGCAGCGAAAATTGCATCCACTCTATTAGTTTGCCCCGGCATCAACTGCACTATCAAGCGGACCCTATCTGCGATCAAGCTTGGGCTTGAGCGGATGACTCAAGGGGTAGGAGAGGTAAAGCAGAGGATGACAAGTGGTTCATACTGCTTTTGAATCGGCGATACTTGTATGCACTCACCGTTGGGATTACGCACATGTGACAGCTTACGAGCACGAAGCACGCAGTCTGCAGAAAAAAATGTGAAAATTAATGTAAATAACAAAAATTAGTTTTTCAATTAAAGGATACATTTTCATGCCAGTTTAAAATGAGTACCTAAAATACCACCAATCGTATAAAAAGTGACACATCAAATCAAGCACTAAACCTATCATTTTTGACGCCGGTTCTTTGTATTAATTTCTTGTATGCTTTTGTTAACACTTAACAACTTTAGCGTAAAAGATATCCTTATGGCTTCTATAGAGTAGATGATAGTAATGTGTAATTTGTATACAACTCGTTTGCAAGGCCGATCTATGAAATTATATTTTGTCTAGAAGAATTAAAGAAACGAATGAAATATATTGGAGTACAGTTATATTCGACTTACATATTTTTTTATGATGTTGGATGGTTAACATAATTTTTTTATGATGTTGGCTGGTAAACATAACATTGGTTTTCGTTTTAAAAATACTCAACACTCTACTCTGAAGAGATTAGTGTTCTACCGACCCTGATGATAAAGGTTCGAATCCAGAGGAAACAGTGTTTTGAGAATTTAAATTGCTTGTAAACATTGTGCCTATTTCACTTGCCGGAAAGATTTGATTATCCGATTTATCGTCGATTATCGGCCAGGCTTCGAAGGCACGCGCCCGGCCAGCGCAGATCTACAGATACGATCGGGCATTATATGGCCCTTCCGTCCAGATCAACGCCGGATGATGGGGCCGTGCCGTGTCTTTCGGTCAGGCGCAAAAAGATAAAAACCGCATCGGGATTTAACTCGTGAAGGTCTCGAATACCGGCACGAAAAAACGCCTAAGATCGGTACGTTCGAGACCACAGCGAATCGATAAAACCGGGCGGTTAAATTTGATCAGCACAAAATTGTGGCCATTGGCATCGGTTTGAAGGCAAGGGGAAGAAAACAGCAGGTAGGGTTGAGTCTGGTCCGTCCATCTTATCGTGCCCAGTATTGCCCTTTCTTTTCTTTCCACCGCCTAAACTGACCCAAGCAGACCAATTTAATGAATGGGGTGTGAGATTCGTACAGGTTGTTTTATTGTCCCACCAATCGTTATCGATAACCGATTGAATTGACTTTTTTAAGGTTGATAACGGTGCAGGTGCAAGGGGAGGGTTTCTTGGCGAGATGGATCCCGGAAGGGGAAATATAGAGGCGATGTCTGGAACGCCTTCCTGATGCTAGTTGATTAGATGGTTTTTAGTAACGGTTAGTTCAATGTTATTTACTAGATTGAATGGGCATTAAGCCAATTACAATTTACAGGTTGTTTTTGTTATGTTATTATTTTGTGTTTTTGATCTTTTGTAAAATTCAAGATGAGTATCTGAAGCTTAAACTTAAGGTCTGGGCCAGTATGACACTTTTTCTTTATTAACGTTTAGTTGTTATCTATTGACTAAGAAGATATGATATGAAGAGGTTTAAACATAATAAATCGGAAAATATGCATGAAGACTCTATAAAGTATTGGAAGTGTTATTAAGTAATGTAGGTTTTTTAAATCATTTCGTGAGATCTACTATAATGATTTTAAAATTTTAGTTCTTTTAACATTAGATTAGTTTTTAAAAGATTTTAATGGACACTTCTTGCGATGGTTTTAACATGCTGTGCTTCAAAAACATAGAATTTCTTCTCTTGGCATTTAACACGCCTACCTGTTGCGTAACTTTACACTGCAGTCCGTGTGCCAATTTTCCATTCTTTCCCACACGCCCGAAGGAACGAAAACAAAACCCCACTCGAAACAAATTATGATGCCAGCGCAACGTTCCAATGGAGGCGCATGATGATGTGTGACCCTTCGACACCTCTTGCGGCGTAGATGGCGTGTCGAGTCGACACACTTGTTGCTAAACGACCAAAAGACAGCTGCTTCCCTTGTTCCGAAACCACACTGCAGTGAAGTAACATCCTTGAAGGAAAGGAAGGAAAAAAAAAACCAGCGTGTAACCATATGAAGCAATGGAGGCCCGCAAGCACGTACTTTTGACTTGGGGTATTCATAAATCACTTCATGCTCGTGAAACCGCAGCGTGAGGCAAACGCACTCGAGGGATCTTTTTTAAAAGGAAGAAAAAGATCTTCAAAGGTCGAAGCCGAGCAAATGGGAAAACCATGAGACCATAGACACTCCATTACTTCTTGGTACGCATTCGGGGTAAACAAAAAGCGGACGCCCGGTACCTGTAACTGTCAAACCAACATCTCCTAACTATTCTCCCGTAAACATAAGCACAACACGTGAGCGGCCGGTAAAATGGAAGCAACACAATGTGTGCTGCAATGGAAAAAGAAAACACTGATCGCGGTTTCCCTTTCCACATCAACGGCTCGGTAGGCTCGGTTTTCCCGGCCAGCGGGTTTTGTAGTGGTGTGCAGCAAAAAGGGTCCTTAAACGGTGCCCCAAGCAACGAAGTGAGCATAAAACTATTGGTTACCGGTGTGCCGTTGCTCGGGCAACCGGCAGGCGGTTGCTTGCCCGTCGGGTATAAAAAGGGTAGCGATTGTTTATTTCAATTTCGTATCGCAGCAGTCCTAGCGAGCCCTTCGACACGACCTGACGGATCGCAGAGTGCGGTGTTTCGGAGGAAATTTTTCCTTTTTTTGGCATATTTAAACTTGCTTTTGGCGAAGAAAATCTTGGTGTTACAAAAAGAAAGCGAAACGGGTTCAACTCCAAATTGTTTGTGTGTTTCAAATTAGCTTAGTTCGAAAGAGTAAACTTGCTACGGGATGGCGAAGAAGGGAGGAGTTCAGCAGCTTCAGACGGAAATCAATACGGACGATGAGTTTGAAAAATTCCTCGAACGTGATGGTTTGCTCGGTCAGCTCGAGCGCCCTGGGATGGCGCAATTTTCCGATGCAATGCAGCGCAACCCCTAACACAACGTATGGACCTTTCTCTCCGCAGTGATGGACGTGTACACGGAATGGTGCGGCCCTTGCGTTGGCATGATCGGCAGCCTGAAGAAAATCAAGCTCGAGCTGGGTGGCGACAACCTGCAGCTGGCGATTGTACGCGTGATAAGTTTGTTTGCGTTATGCTTCTGTAATTTATTTATTGGGTGTTTGCAAAGAAATGCGCTTTTTCTTCCACTTTCACCGCAGTGTAAGACGGATGAAATAACGGCACTGAAACGATTCCGGAACAAAAGCGAACCGACGTGGCTCTTTGCATCGGTAAGTTCGGGGTAAAGGTTTAAAAATCAATCGGTGAATTGTGTATAAATCATGGAAAGGGAAAACATTGCGTGCCAACAACGCATCGGAAAGTTTCATTGAAAGTTAATGTATCCTAACGCAGTAATCAGAGTCTCATCGCCCATGGATCATTTCGAACCGCTTGCTTCGGTTTTGATTTATAAACATCTAAACGATTCAAGGAGAACGAAAAGGAGAAGCTCACAAATCTGTTTCAAACCACCCAAAACCACTGGAAGCAAGAGTGAAGTGGCCACAAATTTCAAGCTGTTGCTCAAGCCACGCTTTCACTCAGCCCCAAAGCCCGTCTATATCTAAAGGAAAGGAAGCACTGTGGCCACCTCCACCGAGCAACAGCAAATCAGCAACGACAGGTTTATGAAATGGTGGAACTGGATTTGAGCATTTTTTTTTATGCAAGCAGGGAGATGCATTTGGTGGGGGTGAGGTTCTTTTGGCACGCGATCGGTTGCAAATTGTTGCCATTTGAGACTGGAAAACAGAACGTTACCGTGATGTCCAAAGTCGACCATACAATAAATAAGGAGTAAAAAAGGGAAGTTGTTTTTTACAAGTTTCCTTTTTAAAACTTTTCCAGAATTTTGCAAAAGATAAAACTTAGTCTTATGAACTAAACTGACTAACAAATATTTCTTTAATTATTTTATCCAAAAGCATATAGATCAAAGAGAATATGTAATATATTTAAACAGAGGAGCAGATGACAAAAAGAAAACAGAAAAAAACACTCAACTTAATATCATCATAAATTCTACCGACCTGAAGTTGTACACAGTACAATGCATCATACTGTTTTACATCCATCCAAGTCCGTTACATTTTCTTTTTAATTTGCTACATTTGACCCGGTTTCTTAGCTACTGTTGCTGCCTTGGGCTGTGCGAGTCCTGTACGTACGGGTCCTTCGTTGTCGGAACACCCGAAGGTCGTCCGAACGTCTGCCAAAGTTTGACGTGCCGTGTTGGGAAAAAGAGTTTAAAAATTTACAATTTAATTCGTACACGAACGTTGTTTACCCTTGCCTTTGGTCGTTGGGAAAATTACAAATTAAGTCGGAAATGCCAATAACACGCTTCAAACACGGTTCGGTCGGGGTTGTGCTATTTTTGGAACTATTTATTGTTTTCTTGTTGATGGTTCAGAAAACAAATTGCTCTCACCGGTTGGTACATTTCACCCCGGTTCAGCTCAAAATGATCGACGGCAAGGAAAGTAAATATTTTCGCCACAAAATGGGACAGAACGTAACGCTGGTGGATAAAAGAATTCCCTGCGGTGTATGCGCTACGGCTCATTTACGATGTGTCCATAAACCGACAAACATGACGAAGCGCGGAAAACGTCTAACGAGAAAAAAGCGAACCGTATGGAAGTTCGTTCTATGCCATCACATCAAAATCCGAACGGACGGGGCGGATCGCAAGCTTCGTCTAGGCTGTGATGTAAATAACCACACATATAAACACACACACACGTCAGGTTCCACAATGCAAACCAATAAAATTAAATCAATTTGCTATCGATACCATCCGCACAATCCCCGTTGGTTGGTGTTCTGCAAAAGCTCGTAAAGTAAGGTAAACGGTCGCGAAATGACAATGTTCCACTTTTATTTGATGGGTTTGCCCCTTTTGGCCCGTTCGGCAATGAAGCAGCACATATCTGTGTTTTGTGACCTTGCCAGCTTGAGAGGGTTATTGATGGGAAAAGCATTCTGATAGGTTTAATACTTTTCACTTGGTATCGAATAACTTTCAATTGTTCAAAAATTAGGGTAAAATTCACCATAAACCATTTTCGTTAACAGCACGGTAAAATAGTGAATCTTATGTTCGGTACCAATGTGCCGAAGCTTATCAACATGATCACCGAGGAGCTGGACACGGAGCTGAAGTGTCGGGCCGGCGAACTCGAGCGCAACTACTTCGAGCTGTGGGAGCTGACGCCGGAAGAGCAGGAGCGGGAAGACGTGCGGCAGGAGCGCGAGGAGGAGGTGCAGCGCATCGAGAAGGAGGCGGCCGCCAAGAAGCGGCTCGACTACATCACGCACGTGACGGACGAGATTATGGCGAACATACCGGACATGGGCATCACGCTGTTTATGCCGCACGTGCACAAGGACGTGTTCAAGAAGCTGCACGATCACGCCGAGAAGCACGATCTGCATATGAAGGAGAAGCGGCTGGTGCACCTGAACCCGAAGATGCTGGAAGTGCTGCACTTCGAGTGCGAGAACCGGCTGGCGGACGATGTGTTCGAGCAGATCTACTACAAGGACATTCAGGCGTACGTGTGGAAGCTGAACGAGGGTGAAACGCGTGCCCCGGAGGAGGTGATCGGGGCGTTCGTGCAGATTATCACCGAACCGGTCGAGGTGCTGGACGCGGATGGCAACGTGGAGAAGGTGATTCCGCGCATGATCGAGCCACTCGAGATGCTGTACAACGCGAACGATGGCACGTGGAAGATGGTTACGAAGTTGCCACCACAAAAGAGTGCTAGCTCGATTGCGACGGCCACCTCGTCCGATTCGTCACAGAACGTGTCGAAAGAGACGTTCGATGAGGACACATGCCCGAAGCTGATCATACCGGGCGTGTGGACTCCGACAAATCGCCGTGCGAATGCGGCACTGTTCTATCTCCTCTTCAGGCATGTAAGTAGCAGGGCAGGTTAAACCGGCTTTTAAACTGAAGAACAGGGATAGTAACAAATTATGTTCTATCTCCTCAGCTGACGGAGCAATTTCTACCACCGGATCCGATCCCGGAGCCACCCCACATCTGCATGGTGTTTGACGCGTACAAGAAGCGTGACGTGCTGGAGGTGGCCATGAACGACAAATACAAAACGCAGGTTATGGCGTTCGGGTACTTCACGACCGGCGACCCCAAAACGGCCGAACTGATCGCCAAAACCACCGAACGCTACATGACGAAGAAGCCCAACGTGAACGACAAGCTGATCATGAAGGTGTCGAAGGCGACCAGCCACGCAATGCTTGCGCTAACCGCGATGGGACCGTGCTACGTCAGCCAGAACGCGGTCGAGGGTCAGGAGGAGTGTGCGGCCCTTTTCCCACCGAACTACAACTTCGTGGAGGAGGAGAACGAAACGGGCGAGGTGGAGAAAAAGAAGCATAAGAAGAAACGTCGTGGAAAGAAGAGCGACAGCTCGGTGTCGTCGGCGGTCGACTCTGCCGTCTCGACGACGCCGTCCGCCGAACCGGGTGCCGATGGGCAGAGCGAGCTGGCAACGATCGGCGAAGGCTCGACGGGTGAGGAAGGTGAGACCACCTCGTCATCACAGAACTCACCGGAGAAAACGGGCGGTGCCGACGATGATGGTGGGGCAAACTAAATCCAGTATCTGGATCAGGATAAAAAAGATATTATTATAAATAAAATGAAACTTTATTCATTCCTTATTCGAAAATTAAAATTGGAAATGAGACTAAATCGACTTCACTGCGCATTTGGAATGATCATCTCAAACACGGTGCTAGCACAAGCCCCTATTTCTGTACACTCGCCACCTTACCCGCATAACTAATCCTAAACTTGTATTTTGCGAACACGCACGAATCCAGCCTGGTAGCCGATGGCATAGTACAGAAACGAGGAACTGTTCGGATTCCATCGAATCTGGTTCAACCGGACCCCCGGATACTGGGCGATGTTTCCGCGGCGAAATGATTTTATCTGCAGCGACTTCCGATCCGATTGTGAGGGATTCTGGGGGGAACAGAAAATAGCAACATTGAAACATACTTATCTGTGAATGGAGTAACATGTTTTGGAACCATAATCAAATAGTATTGCATCGGGGTAATAAAAAAAAAGTGTGAATAGCAGTGAAAATGCGTTTGCTTTACCTTATCTGTGTCGGAGAAAACCAGCGCGAAATTGTTTGCGAAAGCTTCGTAGGAGGACAGATCCAGCCCATCGGTGTCGACGTTGCTAATTCCGACGGAGTTTGTCATTGTAAGTAGCTGCAAGGAAAAAGAAGACAATGTTAATATTCGATGTCTAGAACAAAACAAAATGTATGAAATTAGTTGTTAGAAACTAGTCCCCGTTCGCATGGTTCCTACTTATGCGTCTTTTGAAACGACTCTGAGCAGCGCATCGATAGTCGCTATACCAACGGTGCATTGCTCTACCCCCCACGGTTGAGGTTCGATTCCCGGTTTTGCTTTGAATTATAAAATAATTATAAAATCGTTCTACAATGTTTATTCCGAAGACGATCTTCTAATTATTGTTATTCTTCATACTTTCTTCACATTCGAGATCTTTCCGACATTATGTATTTGTGAACCAGTGAACTATTTTATTATCGCGAGGCGGCATCTTTTTACTCCAAAAAAGTTTGGGACTTCAAAAAACAAAAACTACATGAACTCGATGAGATGGTCGGTTTTAATTTGGCCAATTTACTTATCCATACAATTAACCCTCTACCACCCCCTGCCGATAACACGGAATGTCCACTTACTTGTCCAAAATTCTTGGCAGGGATACCGGTAACGAACGGAATCGGCTTATGGCACACTACGTCCCCACCGTCCGTGGTTATCGCGTTCGTGCTGATCCATTCGTTTAGGGCCAGATCGGTCGCTTCCGTACCAAGCGTGAGCAGCGGCATAGTTCTGAGCCCAATCTCGCGCGGTTGGTGAACTGTGTAGCCCACCCGGTCCGTCAAGAAGACGTCATCATACACGAATACCAGCACCGGGTAGTGTAGCATCCAACGCATGGCCGTGATGCGACTGCGCGACAGCATGCTGAGCACCTCGAGCGGCTGATGGTGGCCACTGTGCAGATCGTACACCTTCAACCGCCGGTCGGTATTGCTGACGGCCAGATAGCGCGAGCCCTGTCCATAGTGCACATCAATCGCCGACACACTGCCGGTGGTAGCGTTCAATATCTTGTGCGTGGGCAGCAACGTTCGAATGCCATCCTTCAGTGTGCCGAGTATGGCCGAGCTAAAGCTGGCCTCGGTCAGCTTCCACACCGCGGCGGCACCGTTCGAGTAACCGGCTGCAAACACAGTGTGGCCTTTCGCGCGGGACCACGTAATTTTCATTACGCCGTGACCGGTGAAGCTATGGTGGGCAGCGTTCGTGTCACCGAAGGGGGATCGGTGGTGCACGGTGAGCGAAAGCCGCAACACCGGTTGGAGGTGTACGATGCGAGGTGTCGGTTTGGTGTCCGGGAGCTCGATCCGGGCGCTCACCATACTACGATTGAGGGCGTAAACGTACACGTCACCATCGGAGCCGGTCGCTGCGAGCAGCCCCAGCCGGTCGAAACTGTCGCCCCGATCGAGTTCGTTGTAACATCCGCTCGGGCAGAAGGACAGCTGCCAGATGGGGCCAAAATCGCACGCAATGGCAAACGACAGCTGCGGGCATCGGGGAGTTGCCGGATTGCTTTCTCTGGAAAATTTTTCGAAGATAGAAGAACATGTAGTTATACAATAACGTACTTACGGTTTGTATAAAAACCAAAAATAAAAAAAAAAATAAAAATAACCCAACACCCTTGAGGAGGAAAATGTGCAACTATCTACTCAAAACTACATTGCTTCAGCCGGTCACTTATATACTACCTGTACCTTTTTTCGCTTCGGACATGACTTTTCTGCCTCGATTGACCTTCATGAACCGGGCTAATACGGATACGGACAAGCGTGAATGGATTGTAATAAGAAAATAAAGGTAAGTTTTACGGTTTACATTTGATTCAATCGAGTAAACGGAGAAAATTGTGCATTGAATAATGGAAAAATTGGTATTATTGGTTACATATCTTACTTAGTCAAAAAGGTAGGAAAAGTTCTATTCGTCATGCACACAGATGAAGCTTCTGCTCAAATTCGAAAAGAGGAGGAACATGGTTTCCATGATGGAAACATCTACCAACAATAAATATAAGTATCGCGCACGCTTCCTATTGTTTTGTTCAGTGTATACCTGAACATACACTGGAGGAAACAAGAATAGCACCACCCTGTTTTTTGCCAATATTTTTTATATTTCCATAAAATTGGAGCTTTTTCGAGTTTGGTACGTTATTACAATCAGTTTCACAACTTTCCAGTGGATTACGGACGCTTTAATGTGGAGAATTACCGTTTAAACCGAAAAAAGCCTGAAAATGGGGAGGAAATAAAAATAGCACCACTTTGGTTTTCTGTTCAACGATTGAAGATATTTAAAAAACTAATCATCTTAAATGAGTTTTTAAGATATTAGTAGTTAGTACGCAACCTAAACTATAGAAATTGAATATTATTAGTCGTGTGTTATTTGATTTTCCAAGCCATTTAGAAGCCATGTGTCAGGAACAGCATCGCTTCGTTAAAACCGAGCTAAACATCAAAACTGACCATGATAGCAGAGGGCTGTTCCCTGAAAATCGGTCTAAAAACCTTTCGATTACATATCATAGCAGTAGGGTTGATGAAACATTTCGGTAACGACGGCCACAAGGACCAACGCAGGAGTGAAACCCAGCTTACGGAGATGGATATGCGAATAATTTATAAATAAGGAGCAAACCAGTGACGAATAGTGATTCTAAATTATGCAGAATTCAACTTAAGGTGCCAACAAGACATTTGCAGCAAATTACGTTGAACGGGGAAAACTACAAGTAGCCACAAAGATTCCGCAAGTCCAACATGACAGAGCGACATGCATTGAATCGGTTCAAATTCGCTTTAAGGTATACTTGTTGCAGCGACACATGAAAAAAGTTCTTTTCAGGCTAAATAAGTTCATTCTTGGTTTCCTACATGTTTGACAATACTTTTACCTAGATTTTCAACTAGAACCTGGTGTTAAAATGAGCCGGAACGTTGGTGGTGTTAAACCATTGATATGGGGAGTTCTCTCACTGCAACGAAAGCTTACCTTGCCATGCATCTGACTGAGAATGAAGTTTGATGTACTAGAAACAAGATTAATTGAACAAAATTAAACTTGGATGAGCTTAGACTTCGTTTTTCAATAAAAATGTACCGGATTCCATGAGTTGATGTTAACTACAGGTTGGATTCCTGATATAAGAATGGAGCTATCAAGGTGGCCAGCAGGCTTTTTGTATCCTAATCTCATAAAAAAACCTTTGGTCTATTCATGGTCATCGTGGTTGACTTCAAATGTCAAACAATGAAGCAATAATTACGTGCTAATTCGTATTCGTGAATGCTGGGAGCGCCATGAGCAGAACTCTCTGAAAAAAATGTATTTTGTACCTCTAAATTACCGCGTATTGAAGGGATTAGATACCAATACTCTTATATTTACTAATAAAATCATTAAAGTATATTTTAATTGAGGTTTTGTAAGAATAGCTTCAATTGCTGAACGAAAATCCAAAGTGGTGCTATTTTTATTTCCTCCCTGTTTTCATGACTTATTTGGTTTTAACGTTATTAGCCCACATGAATACGATCGTAATCCACTGGAAAGTTGTAAAATTGATTGTAATAACGTACCAAACTCGAAAAAGCTCCAACTTTAACGAAATATAACAAATATTGGCAAAAAACAGGGTGGTGCTATTCTTGTTTCCTCCAGTGTATTGTTTAGATTGAGAAAATTACAACAACAACCGTATCGCAACATACCTGGCATTCCGCAACGGTCCCACGTTCCAGATCTGAATCAGACATTTGCGCGGCACTGATGACGATAGCTGCTCGCACGTGTAATAATCGTCGAAACCGGACTTGCAGGCGATGGCTAGAATCTGATCCATCGCTGCGTCATCACCCTCGTCGCTTGGGATGGGCAACCAATCGAGAGCCGTCACGGGGCCACCACAGTAAAAAATCGGCTCACCATCGAGCACCTCGCCTTGAAAAGTGAACAGCTGGCGCCAATTGTCGGACGCTCGCAATTTGTACGGCTCACCGTAGAGCTTGGCGTAGCGTCGCTGAAACCGAAGCGAATGGACCGAGCGCGGAAGGTATTCACGGATGGCGAGCATCTGCAGGAAGCGAACGTCCACATCGGGTTGAAGCTGCGGGAATAGCTGCCGGCTGCCGTAGTGTTCCCGATGAAACTTAAACATCCACTGGATGGTGGTGAACTGGATGTTATTCCGCTGCGCCCTCAGCTCGGCGGCTTCAGCCTGGACCACTGGAAGAGATAGTGCAGGTTAACCATACCTATTATTTACTACACTAAGGAAGTATTAGAAAAAACACCTACTTTCTTTGTACACTTCTCCCTCGTCGGCCAACACAGACGTCTCGTTCAGAGCCTCATCCCCGTCTGAGGCTCGATTTTTCGATCGTTTCGTAGCCTTAGCATTCTTAGGAGCGCCCTTTTTCGCCGGTTGCTTTCGTTTCCACTTTCCATCGTCGTCTGCGTCTTCGAGGTCTTCTTCTTTGATCGTTGCATCCATGTCGGAGCTACTGCTCGCACCATCGTCTCGCATTTCACTGTCAAACGCAACATTTGTGTCGCTTTCATTGTCGCTCGGTACGTTTTGCACGGAGCCCAATTCCATCTGATGCACCTGGCGTACATGGTCGTACATTCGCATCTGGTTCGCCTCCTGATGCTGGCATATTGCACACTCGTAGAATGGTGCCGTACTCGCGGCGTAGGGACAGAGTTTACTGTGGCTTCTCATTATTTCCTCGGACGTTCCGACAAAGAAGCAGCCCTTGTGCCTGCAGGTCGTCTGCCCCGTGTTCTTCATGTCCTTCAGCCAGCTGATTAGCAAACCCTTGCTTATCATACGGTTTGTAACTTTTATGAGTAGCTGTAAACACAACATAAAAGGAAAAGATGTTCTATAGAATAGGTTTGATGAATGAATTGTCTCTTTCGTGAAAAGTTACCTGCTTTGGTTCTTCAATCGTTTCTCGTGCAAGCTTTCTTATCTTTTTTTCGGCACTGAAATGTAAAAACAATGAACATCGAACGCAAACACACAACCTTTTAGGGTAATTTCATATGAGTTACATACCACTTAACGGATCGACGCTTCTTTCTTCCGCTCGCCGTCAGTTGAGTAGCTTCATCTCCGCTAGGGCCGCTGGAAAGCACCGGCTGTGCTGGAGCCTGCTCGGCGGCCTCCTTTAAACGCTGCTCCCGTAGAACGTGACAGTGCAACGATTGATGAGTCGCAAAGCTGACGGCCTTCATCTTTCGTCCGCAGTGCTCGCAGGTCACCTTGGTCGCCTCTATGGCCTCCTTCGGCATCCCACACGTTCGCAAATGGGACGCCATGCCCAAGTGCGACTTCTTCACCTGGCTACACTTCTCGCAGATGACCTCCGACCGTCGGTTGGTTTTCATAAACCGGTATATGGCATTCCCGACCGCTTTCACGTCCTTCAGATCGATCGGCTCATCGATGCCCTCGCGGAACGCTACCCCATTGTGGAACGCAAAGTGTTCCTGCCACGCTGACCGGTGCAGTTCCTTGCCGCAGTTACCGCATTTGTACACCGTCGCGTCCGATGGACTGGGGTTTAGCGATTGCCTCGCCGATATCGTTACGCCCGTGGGGTCCATCCTTGTGGCGCTACCCCCGACGATGCCTGCAGATCCTGCTGGGGTTTGTCGTGCGCTGTTCGAAGAAGCCGTACGTTGGTACCGTACGTTGATCACCTCTAGGACGCGTGGTCGGCCCGCCGAATCGGAATCGTCCTCCGTATCGATCTCGCTGATAATGAACTGCTCATCTGTATTGGGGGCTTTAGAGATTTTGGAAGCTTTAGAGCGTTTGAAAGAGGTAGCAGCACGTCGTGTACGAGAGCCAGCAGCACTTGTGACGTCGTCGATGGTGCTGGTGGTGGACGATGC
Source organism: Anopheles ziemanni (assembly GCF_943734765.1). Classification (NCBI taxonomy): domain Eukaryota; kingdom Metazoa; phylum Arthropoda; class Insecta; order Diptera; family Culicidae; genus Anopheles; species Anopheles ziemanni. The sequence goes on from NC_080706.1 coordinate 93,106,803, forward strand.
GGTGATGGTGGGTGTATCGGAAACCGAATCCGCACCTCGCCCACCACGAGGAGTGGAGCGTTTCTTGCGCTTCAATTTGCGCCGCTTAGCAGCACGCGTGGCACGTCCGCTTCGCCGGGAAGAGGCATCAGAGGACAAATCGGCTGCTGCTTCCCTAGTGCTACCGCCACTGCTGCTGCTGCTAGATATACTTCGCTTATTTAATCTACTACTGCTACCCCTCGTATTCTCCCGGGGATAAGCAGGTTGTTTTTTAAACAAATGTGATGCTACTTGATGAGTCTTTTGTACGCCTACTTCGACAGTTTGGAGATCGTGCCTGCTAGGATGATGTCGAGTGTCACCGTCTCCATCAACACTTGTAACTTGTCTTTTTTTCCCCATTCGCCCAACTTTTCTGGTATTGCTTTTCAGCTCTTCTGTTATCGTTTGGTTGCTAGTATTATTTTTCGACGTTAACTCTAATTGTTCTGTAGCGCTTTGTGTCACTGTCGAGGCTTTTACCACTTCATCTTCCCGTTCCTGAGTGCTAGGACGCTCCACAGCAGAAAATCCATCGGTAGAGCAATCGGATACCACCTCGTTCGATACGGGTGCTTCGGAACTATCGAATACGGGCGGCGATGGAGGTTTTATGTGCTGAAGAATCGTTTTCCGCTTCGCGGCCGGCCTTGTGGTCGATGTAGCAGGCGAACTCTTCGCAGGTCGCTTCTTGCCCTTTTTTCTTGTACTTTTATTCGTGCTGCTAACGGGCTCTCGAGAAGTTCTGCTTGATGTTTGTTCCATCTCTTTTTCTCCCGAATGCAACACTTCGCTCACCGGCAACGGTTCCGGTTCAAAGATTTCCCTTGTATCGATAGCCTCTTCTTCAGGTATGGTCGTAGCTTCCACGCACAAAGTGTCAGAAACTGTATCGCTTTGATCGTTGACGGTATTGGGTGTATCACAGATTGTATCGCAGTCCTCTAGGGACGCTTCCGCGGGAGTTTCGTCTACTAACTCCAGTAAACGTGCAGTTGGACGTTCAACTACAGATGGTCCTATCGTTTGTTCTGCTTCAGGCTGCTGCCGATCATCAAACGTAGACTGCATAGGTGAGCTTCGGGAACTTGCAGCCTCATCAGCCGAGGTGTTATCACAGATTTCATTTTTTTGTACAACTGTCTCTTCTGCAGAGTTGCGAAGGCCATCTTCAACGTCTGGAACATCGTGCCAAACGCTGGGATCAGAATGCGGTTCTTCTAGTTGGTCGTCGTGCATCTGATCAGGTACTATTTGCAGTTGTTCCGCATCTTGGGTTTGTGCTTTTTCTTCCAGTGAACCACCCTGCTTTCCCTCACTTTCGATCAAAGGCAATCTTTCCGAATCTTGTGTACTCTGCGAGTCAACATCCCTCCGTCGGGTGTCAATATCTAAGCAATCACCTAAAGATGATTTCGCAGCCCCAATTCGTCGCCCCTCTGCAGCGTCAGGTACTGGCAATTCGTCACTTGAAGCTTTGTCATTCAAATCTGGACCCACCGTTTCGTTTTCTTTTAAATTTGCTCCATCTGGCTTGTCACCGTGCTCCTTTCGACCAGTTATGTTTTGTTTGCATGCCTGATCTCTTGCCTTTGCCATTCTCTCCAAAGAGTTCAATGATTCGTTTTCCCTGCCTCCGCCTTCGGATGCCACCCCGTTGCCGGATAACTGATCAGGAGCGGGCTCTTCCCGGTGGGATTGTTTACCGGTTAGTTCAGCCATGAGCGACTTATAGTCGACATGTCGTAGCAGTAGATTGATAAATTCATCCCGTTTTCTCTTCCGCTTCTCCCGTTGGCTTATTTTTGTCACACTGTCAACCACTGTTTGCTCGCGGTTATTTCCGGAAGAAGGTGAAGGTTCCGCGTTACCCATTTCAGGATTCGTCTCATCGAAGTTGTTCCTCCCGGAATCACTTTCTGAGTCAGATTCAGTATTTTCTTCGTCTTCCGTACTACTGCCTCCTTGCTTCATCGACATTGCCATGGCGACCATTAGATCGACACCGGTAGGTTCGTGATCTTCGGCAGGTTTAGCTGGTGGCGATCTAGTACTCATGGACGAGCAACTAGGTTCGATGGAGTCGTTGGCCATCCTATCGAGATTTGTTGCTTCCACGACACTGTTATCCTTTACGGCATCATTCACCTCCATGACAGCGACGTTAGTTCGATCCCCTTCCAAACTCTCTTCTGGTATTTCTGAATTATCCATTTCAAGATGTTTCTCTAGACTTGTTTCTTCAGCTTGTGCAGTGCTGGAATCGACGAGTGTTGGTCCCGTTTCATCAATTACTGATATTTCCCGTTCTGCTGGAAGAGTCATTTCAGTGGTGTCTCCTGCAGGCGGGTCGGTTTGTTTTGTTCTATTGGTATTACATTCAGCAATCGGGGAATCTGTTTCAACCATTCCAGATGGGGTTCCTGTTTCAATAGTTTCAACGATATGTGTTTCAGCGGGCGGACTTTGTGTAGGGCTTGAAAAACTTTCCAGTAATGGTATAATTTTATCGTGGCTGCTTTGCGGCCCGGTTGTAAAAGGTTCCTCTACATTGTAGCCGATTTGTTGTCCGGGTTCAACCCTTACATCTATCGTTTCTTCCGTGGGCGCATCGTAATCATCTTGTTGATCGGGAGAATCCATTGCATCCATCGCCTCACTGATCTCCAACACACTGGGACTCGATCGATCGCTATCAATTTGCTGGTGAACAGTTGCTTCCAAGGCCGTCTCATTCAACTTCTGAAGGTCCTCCAGAATTGAATTGAATGTGCGATTTTGTTTGTCACGCTCCAACCTATCTCTATCGATACAGGAATCCGAATATCCATAGAATTCATTTATTTCCTGTCGCTGCGTATGGTGAGTCTGTACCGAGGACGTACCGTCTAATGTCGCTCTGGTGTCAGCATCTACAATAATATCATGTGATCCTCCCGCACGGCTATCTTGAGACAATGCTTCTGCCTTACGGAATATCTCTTTAGCCCTGGTGGAACTCAGTTGAAAAAGATCGCGTTTAGATTGCATGGCATTGAACGTGGGATGCGTCCGGAGATCGACAGGTTGTAAATTGTGAGAAATACCCGGTGGCAGCTTGTTCGCAGTTGAGTTAGTGGAAACGTTACCTTCCATTGGATCAGTTTTCGAACAACCAACGGGTGGAACCACTCTGCCAGCGTAGAAACGGAGGGTTTTTGGCACCGTTGGCTCGGGCGGTGATATTTTTTGGGACTCCAAATTCTTCAAAACCCTTTCACGAAGCATATCCCGTGTCTTTGGCGAACAGCCCATGGCTTTTGATTGGGTTTCGGTGGTGTTTCTAGCCACGCCAACCCCTTTTCCTGTGCTTGTATCCAACTGTTGTTTTGATTTCGCTTTATAGTGTTTGGAAGGTTGCTCGGTGGAAGAAACCGATGAACATGAGGATGAAGATAGACTGTCCTGATCAACATAACTCTTGTCGATGACAATTCTTGGAACGATACGCTGTTCGAGTGGTATGGTGGAACCGACGGAAACAGGGTGTATTATATGGGACGGACCTGCTGGTACAACGGAAACAGGCTGTATTGTATGGGACGGATTTGCTGGAACAACGGAAACGGTGACATCCGGTATCGGCAGCTTTGGTGGCATTCGATTTTCAGATATAGCGGCGGATGGGGATCGTGGTAGAACTGTGACTGTAACCAAACCCGGTGGTTCGCGTCGTTTCTCTGGAGTTGAAGGTACCGCCGTGGTCAGAGAATGAAGTGTCGAGGTGCCTTGAATAACACCACCGGTGTCGAACACATCTGCCCCTAAGGAGCCGGAGTTTTGATTGCCAGTAGGAATGGAGAACGATGGTGCAGTTGCAGAAAATGGTCCAGTGCTGTGTATAATGAGTATCTTTGGATACTGATCGCTGACTGCGGGTGGATGATCGATTGGATTAACTAACGCCGATGTCGACGTTGGTTCAATGCAGCTGTCGCTAGGTGAAAGCCTTGCAGAATCATCTTTCCTTGGAGAGAACGTCAGCTTTGGAAGGACCAAGTGCGATATAATTTCAACCTTCCGCTCGGAGCTGCCGATACCATCGGTCGCCATAGTTGTAGACGGAGTTGTCAAGTTTGGACGATCTACAGCGGAACACTCGGGAGTACCTTGATCGGGAATTGGTTTTGCGATTGCTTCTTGGTCAGCCGATGCCATTGAAGGTTGATTCGCTTTCACCTCGGTTGGTTTTGACTTCCCTTTCATTAGACTGCTCATTAACATTTTCTGTTGCGTTGGTGTGAGAAAACTGATCTTTTTTATCTTTTTGTTTGCCGTCGACGACTGCTGAGGAGGATTGGGTGGAACCGATTGAGTAACAGAAGGAACATTTCCCTTGTTGTCCGCTTCCGTCAACTGTATTGAAGTTTGTGCGTTTAATAGACTGGATGGTTTTGATTCATCGGAACAACGATCGACCGAGGGGGTTGTTTTCCCGGATGAACCTTCTGTAGTACTCGACACAACAGCGGTGTCATTTGAATGCACCTTATGTGAGGGGATTGTTGCAGAAGTATTCGCACTGGAACATTCCTTCTCAGTAGGACAATCTGATTGCTGTTTCTGGATATTAGCTTCGGGTAAAAGATGTGATGACTGATTTTGCACAAGAACATTGCATTGATTATCCAATTCCTGCGGTTTGGTAGCTGATGCATTGCTGTCGCTGGATGGAACCGTACTGGCATCGGAACGGAGCACTGTCTGCGGAACTTTTATCTGGCCCGCTGACCCCGTGGTTAACTTTTTTCCATGCGGAGGCGCCTGTTTGAACGTCGCCTTTCCAATGCTTGACTTTAAAAGTTTCGCCACGTCCGGTCCGAGACTTCCTAGATTTATTGTCCTTTTGATGGTTTTCACTGGAGCACTAAGAGTGGTCGAACCGGTTTGTGTAACTGCAACTTTTTTGATAGCATGCTTTTCTTCACTTTCTACAACAGTCGTCGATTTTGGTATTTCCATAGAAGGTTTTATGGAATGTAGCACGTTTTCTTTGTCGGTTTTAGGATCGGGAGCAGCCGCCCTTTGATGATGCTGAGTGGCGACACTTTTTTCCGGCGTTAATCCGGGAGGTAGCTCTTTAACACCCACTTGTTGCTGAAAGGAGACGACGCCTGATTGAGGAGCTTTCTGATTTTGCAACAGATCACTAGAATCCAGCGAGGTCGGGTTATGTGGTTCCTGCAGCCTACTACTACTATCATTTATCTTATCGACAACATTTCCAGCATCACATCGATTGGCCTGTTGTGCTTCGACAGTACTTCCCGATTCCGTAGGTGTATCATCCTGGTGGATATTTTTCACTTCATTTAACTTCGTTGCGACATGTTCAACAACAGCTGATGTTTGTGGTGGTAAAACAATATCCTCACTTCCTTCCAGTTCAGCGGGTGCCGGTCCTTGCGCTGTGGTTGACCTAGTATTTCTCGATATTGCCGGCTTTGCTGAAGGTAATATCGATACTTTAGGTTTAATGCGACGAAAAGCAGACGAACTGTTTCCAAAATCCTCCTTCCCGGTTTCCCTTGGCTTGGCCGTTGTCTCTATCGATGGTTGAGGTTCACAGTGTTCATCGGCATTCGGTGGTGTGGTCTTTTGCTCGCTCGATACTGCCCCACTTGATGATGCAATTTTCGATGATTTGCCGGAACCAATTTTTTTGGCTACTGCAACCGGGATGGCCTTTTTGCGTCGAAAAAGTGCTGCACCACCACCCCCTCCACTCCCACTCGGAGGTGTGTTTTGTTGCTGTTCATGTTCCATTTGAATGTTCTTGCAGCGGAGGAAGTGGAAACGGCACGATGGTGAATGGATTTGGGAACACGGCGGAAGCTGCGTTCGAGGTTGCCGAATCGACAGCTTCAGTAATATTAACTGAAGTCAAAGAAGTATACACTTGTAAAAGTAGTGGCACCAGTGGCATCAGTAGCAGCAGCAGCAGCAGTAGTAGGAAAAGAAACGCCAATTGCTTCTTGCTCTGCGGAGTGACGATAAAACCAAATTAGACCAAATACACAGGGGACTGGACTAGAACTGTACTATCTTTCGGCCGTTTTAAGTTGCACAAAACGATTTGGCTTCTTTTTTAATGAAAGCGAACATTCCGACCATGCAAGATGGAAGGAATAACACTTCAATTAAAAAGAGCTCCAAGAAGATATGGACGGTCGGAAGACAAATTGGTCAATGCACGTGGAACTTACTTTCTTACGGCAGATAATAATAATTGCAATAGATGAAGCAATATTCACATTGTATCGCACAAACTAATCTGAATATGACGCAGAAAAGAGTCAAAGGATGCAGGGGATCGAACCAACAACCTTCTTAATGGCGTGTAAAAATGCTACCAAATATGCTACGAGCTTACAACCTTCTTCACGCAGCAAAACACGATAAACTAGCAGACCCCTTTGACAGCGCTAAAAATAGCATGTAGGATTAAACGGGATCTGTCACATTTTCGCTTGATGTCAGAAGTTTGGCGAAAAACGTAACATCACCGATTTCGCTGATGTTTTTCTCGAAACACACAACATACAAAAATTCACCTTCCCAATTACCTCTTAACGATGCACGAAAACTTGGTATGAATGGCTGCAAGAAGATATGTTCCTGAGGCGATTCTATCAGCACACCATCCTCTTGCTCCGGTGGTTCTGTTTTGATTTCGATTTCATCGAGGATATCGACACAGGTTCCAGCAGCAGTACTCATAACGCGAGTTCTATTCCTTTGCTGGCGGTATTATTTAAAACGCACGCGCACACTGGAATTTTTCTGCTGCAAAACAACTACCGTCGATTGAATATTGTGTTCGAAAACAATTGCACAGTTGCACGATAAACTATTGCTCAAAAATAAAGTTGAATAAACCATAAGGGTTTCGTTTCCCTCCCCCGCTACCCCCGGGAAGTATTTTCTATCGTGGAAAACTGGTGACACTGCTTCTTTCTCTAAATTGCACAGAACGCTACACAAAATCCAAATACACTTAACATTGCACCGAATCCCCGCAAGGTTTGTTACTGTTATTTTACATTAATATTGCAGTTTCTTTAAATATTTATATTTTAATGTCCCCCTACACTTCTTGCGAAGCAAGTCCAAGATTTGTTGACGATGTTTGTGGCGAATTTATGGGAAGCGGGATATTTTCGCCATTGTGGCGAAATGAACGTCAGGTGCTCTAACGCTCTCTTGGATGACAATAATTTTTGTTTTAGTAGAAATCAAAAAACCTGTGTACGAAGTAAAATAAAGTTCAACATGAAGCCAATTAAAAAAATGTTTTTAGATAGTGAAAGTGACGATAAATCCGCAAAAAAGCTTCGAAAAGAGATAACAACAAATGAACCATTTCGCCTCGAATTCGTCATAGAAATCGCTCGGATCTTCCGATTCTGCCATGTTGGTGCCAAGCGTCGTCGACGTTTCATCAGTGTCTTGTGCAGTGTTGAGCCCTGCTTTTCGTGAAGAATTTATGAGGATAATTTCGCTAAAACCACAATTCAATGGGCAACATCGATGTGTAGGCATCAGCAGTTGGTCATTTCGATCAAGTTCGGTCAAATAGTGGGCAGTGAGTTACGAAAAATTTGCACCAAAGTTTTCACCTCTGCAGTGGGGTAGAAGTGGTAATGCGCGTCGTTCGCCATATTTGGGTAGAAGAAAACATGTTTCGGAAAAAGATTTTTCACAGTTTCCGTGCCATTATGTCGCGTGGAGTGAACTAGTAATTAGCAGCGTGTCGCATATTGTAGACAGCAATAAGTTGTGGCCAAGGAAAAGCTTAGTTTTGCCATCGATTACGACGTGCAGGAACTGGTGTTAGAGTGGCATTGTTTCGTCGAGGCGGGAATATGAGTGCAACAGAAGGTGCCGGAGGTGGGGACAAATCGTCCTCGTCCTCCGGCCCCCAGACCGTCCCTGGTGGTGCAGGGAAACCGGTGGTCACAACCGCAATTCCGATAGATTTGGCCTCGGCCTCGAAAGTGTTAGTTCGTCCGGAGAAAACAGCGATGCCTACGACAACGTACAGGTTAGTTTTTCTCCAACGCGCTCTTATCACGGGTTTATTTTTATTGTTATTTTTTTTATGCGGTTAAAATTGTCAGTGCGAGTCGGAGGCATTTTTCACCTTCCCCGTCCATGGGGGATGGAATATATGTGGCAGACTTTTCTTTGTTCTTCTACTGGGAAAAGAGATCTGAAACGTTTTTTTTACACCGAAGAATGATTTTTCTTGCAAATAAAAAAGAAATGAACTTTGTTCTCAGCATAATTGGTTTTTGAAACAAAAAAAAAACAATCAATCTGTTTTCTTTCGCTCAACTTACGAAACAAAAAACTAACCTATTCTCTTTATCTAATTCTTCACATCACGATAACTAATGGCAATGATGGCGACATGGTGGATGAAAAATAATTTCTTCGAAAACATGCCAGATTTGGCTCTACTGCCGGAAGTCAGATGCGTGTAGTCATCCCGAGCAGTGCGGCACCCCAGAATTTCTACCGTCAACCAGCGAATATCAAGCAAGGTAAGCCACACACCAGGGTTAACTATAGTGTTGGCCCATATAAGTACTTTCACCATTAATCCAGCACAAATGTTTTAGAATTTCCTACGCTTATTATATATGTTACCTTAACGCGTTACTTATACAGTTATTGAATAAAGAAAAACAAATTATTGGTTTCTTAGAAAAGATAAAGTGTCTCGTAAACATGTCTAAATCAGATGTGGGCGATATTTTGTATGCTTTTGAAAATCACCCTAAAGTCCCCATTTCGTTGAATAAAAATGTATAATATTTTTATTTACTCATCTTTTCGCCTTATGCTGTTGCAGATGCGACGACGAATCGGACTCAAATAAGTGCCATTTCGGCGGCACGTACCGTCTCGCAGACCACCTCCCTGACGGTGTCTCGTGCGCCCCAGACTACGCCAACCACCGTGTCCTACCACGTATCGAACCGTGTGTCTGCGACGCCAGTCGTGGGTGCTAGCCTGCAGGCGACGGCCCGCGCCACGACGATAAATGGCCCGATTCGCATTTCAACACCGCCGATCCAGGTCGCGACCAACAGCACGACCGCGTTCGTCCAACGGCAGGCACCGACGGTAGTACCGGCACGCAACGTCACCACCTCGTCCGCTTCGTCCGGCGCCGTCTCATCCTCGACGGCCGCCACCATCATCTCGCAGAACCAGAGTGGCCAGAGCGGTACGACGACGCTGGTACCGAATTTTCAAATGTCCACACAGCTGCTCCGAGCAAACAGTATCGCGGCGGCAACCGGAGGAACGGTGACAGGTGTGGCCCCGAGAGCCAGAGTCGTAACGCAGACGACGCTGCCTACCAACCATCATCAGGTTTCGGTGAACAGCGGAAGCGCGGGAGCAGGTTCAACGGCCGTGGTCAGCAATGTGGTGTCGGGTGGTCAGACGACGGGAGGAGCTGGTGCACCGCAAACGATCGCAATCAGTGGGGCACCGGGTGGTGGTGGTGGCGGTGGAGGTGGTGGTACCGTGACCGGTGGAAACTCCGGCGCTGGCAGTGGGCAAGCAAATCAATCACCGCAAGCGTTCGTCGCAACGCTATCGGCCGTTCTTCAAGCACCTCGGCAAGTATCCACGCTGGTTTACACGAACAACAGTAACGCCCAGCAATACACGATCGGACCGAACCAGCAGAGGCTTGCTCTGGCCACCACATTGTCACCACAGCGGCCTCCCCAAGCAACCACCGTCACGACGGGCATCCGACCCACGATTCAGCGACTCCCGACAACGGCAGCGAACATTCGCGTCAGCAACGGAAGCCTCAACTTCCGTCCACCGGTGCTTGCGTCCACCACGGTGCTGACAACGATCGCATCGGGAGGTGCGGGTACGGTCGGCACTGTTACCACTACCCAGCAGCAACAGCAGCAACAACAGCAACAGATCCAACGCCCGGTGGTTACGGCGACCGGTGGTGCGACCGCCATCTCGAACAGCATCCCGGCGCGCATCATCCAAGTGCAAAATCCGCAGAGTGGTACGACGGGTACGGCGCAGATTGTAAATGGCCGCATCCAGACCAACCTGCTCAACATCCAACCGTTGATCGTGGCGAGCAACAATCGACTGCCCCAGAGTGCACTTCAACCTGGGCTGACGATTGCACAGGTTGGCAAGCTGACACCGGTGGCGACCGGAGGCGGTGGAGGAGCCGGAACCGGTGCTAACATTGGTGCCGCCGATGGAAGCCTCGGTACAACCACCCTGCAGACCGCTTCCGGACAACAGATCGTCGTCAGTACCGGTGGGGTCGGCGGAGGTGGATCCACCTCGGCGGCCATTCTTGCCGGGAGTCTCATCGCCACGAACCAATCCGGCGCTGGCGTTGGAGGTGCCGTCTCGCAGCAGCAATCGGCCTCGGGACAAATCACGCAGATTGTTAACGTCAATGCTCCGACGGTGGTTTCCGTTGCGGGAGGAACGGGAGGTTCCAATCAGTCGCAACAGCAACAGATTGTGACCGTGAGTCAAGCAACGGGAGTTGGCGCTTCATCGGGAGGTGGAGCAACCGTGATACCCCTTCCACTGGCCCTCACGAGTGCCCGAAGCGTCGGTGGCGGTACTACCGGCCACAGTCCGCTTAGCATAGTCACGGGAGGGATAGTGCGTACGGCTGCTGCCGGTGGTGCTGGTGTTACCGGAGTGGCCACTTCCCTCTCCTCGGTGCTTCCGATCGCGAAGGTCACCCCGCAACAACAGCAAACTTTAGTTTCGTTGGAATCGTCGAGCGTCGGAGGAGGAGGTGGAGTTGTAACACAGCATTACTCAGTGGCGGGAGGAGTCGGTACGGCTAGCGGTGGTACTGGTCCGTCGCTTTACATACAGACACGTCCCCAGCCTCAAGGTACGACAACGGGTACGATCATTGCAGCCACTGGAGGTGCCGGATCGGCTCCGGGTGGTGGTAGCGCGAAAGGAAACACGACACTCAGTGTCGTTTCCTCCTCCTCTGTCCTCGGCGGTGTTGGTAGTGGTGGAGGTGGTGGTGGTGGTTCATCTGCATCAGCCACCACCTTCCTGCCGACGTCCACGTTCTATTACGAGCGATTAACATCATCTCCTGCGACGAGCAACAGTAGCAGCAACGTTCCTTCTTCGAGCACTTCGGCAGTATCGTCTGCATCGTCCTCTGGTGCGGGCTCCTCAACGGTCACGCTTGTGCAGAGTGCCTCGGCGGCATCGTCGTCCGCCGCCACCATTACGACAACGAGTGCAATCAGTGGGCCCGTTTTCTCCATCCCTTCATCCTCGAGTGTGATCAGCAGCGGAAGTTCGGGTAGCACCACAACGGTAGTGACTGTGGCAGGCGGTGCCGGTAGTGGAGGTAGTGTCAATCCTACCCTCACGCCCTACGGAACGTCAGGTTCATTTGCGATCGTACAGGCGAGTGCCGCCACACTTCCTTCATCATCGTCGTCGGCGGCGAACGCTGGAGGCCGGACGGCTACGCTCACTTCCGGGCCGATCCATGGTATCGTCCCCGCTTCGATCCAAGGCAGCAGTGCCACCGTCACCGGTAGTATCGTATCCGTCTCGCAACAGTCGGGCGCTGCCGGTGGTGGTGCGCCTTCGGCGACGCAAATCGTACCGATCCGGTTCCATCCGCAGCTGATCGTCGACAGCAGTGGACAGACGCAGCAGATAATCGTCTCAAGCGGCGCATCCGGTGCTAACATTGTCCCGCTCATTCCGGTCAGTGGAAATCGGAACACCGTGGGGAATAATAACACCACCACCACGGCGACCGTTGTGGCCACCTCGAAGCAACAGCAACACCACCAACAAGAATCACCCCAATCGAGCATCCTGCGTAAACGAGCTCTTGTCGAAAGTGTCGCCCTCAAGACGACACCGGTGGTGAAGGATCTCACCCAGGCACTGATGGTGGTGGAACGGGAACGGGAGCAGCAGGAAGCCCAACTACAATTCCTACAACAGCATCAGCAGCAGCAACAGCAGCAACAACACCATCAGCATCTGGTCACGGATCTACGTGATATGGCTGGTACGCCACCATTGTCCCACTCACGGCCACCCTCTACCGATGGCTCGACGACAGTCAGCGCCACCTCGAGTCCGGGGCTAGACGAGCAGGAAGAGGAGGAGGTGCGGGCACAAGCGTACGCTAACCGGAACAGTAATGCCATATCGGGCGACGGTCACTTTAAACCGGTCCAAGGCGAACTGCACTACCTTCAGCAACCGAGAGATATAATGTCCCTTCATTGCACGGAAAGCTTCCCAACGAACCTCGGCACGACGACACTCACAGTGGTCCCGATTGCGAACCACACGGTTGTGAGTGTGGCGGCCAGTAGCAAAAACGGTGACTACGAGCAGACCCCACGTAAAAAGGCACGCAAACAATTGCATCTACCGATGTCGGAAACAGGGGGTGCCACGTTGAAAACAATAAGCACCACCGGTGTCGTATCATCAGCCTCGACCGCAAACAACAGCACACATCAAACGGCATCGACGACGACGACTACGACGACACTGTTCGTGGCGGACAGTCCTAAGGCCGAAGCGACGCCAAAAGCGACGGATGAAGAACGGATGGATACGAGTGGTTCCGGTATCGTGGTGCTTGGTACCGTTCCTTCATCCTCCTCGGCGTCGTCATCGTCCTCGTCATCATCATCGTCGTCGTCATCGGTTGCCGGTCAAATGGTGTCCTCGCAGGCCGTAGCAGGTGGCAAGCATAACAGTTTAAACGTCGTTGGTTCGGTCACCACGTCAACGATGGCCAACTCTTCCACCATCAGCAGCAGCAGCAATAGCACAACTAATGTTCGGATGGATCCACCGGTCGTTTCTTCATCCTCCACGGCACATACAGCGGTACCACAATCGCAGGCACCTGGAACCACCGTTGTGGTGGCAGCGTCGAAATCGAGCACTGCGCTACGAAAAAATAACAATTACAGTTTACTTCAGGTTAGTTTATTTGGCTTTCCATGGCAGGCTCTGATGCAAAAATCATTCTGCATCCAAAAATGCTTGCATGGCAGGAGTAGGCCATACACCTACATTAGTTAATAACTCCGTTCACTAAATCCGTTTTCCGGTTTTGCAGTCGTACAAACAAACATGGAAAGCGGCCAACAATCACTTCCAGCGGTACACGGATGTGAAGCAGCGCGAGGAACGGCGCCCGACGGTCATGGACATCGCCAACCAGTCGCATATCCTGCAGAAGGTGAATGGCTGGAAGATTTACCACCTCAGCGCGCAGATAGAGGATTTGGTAAGTTTTACTAGTGTTGCTGGTAGCGAGTTTTATTTTCTACTATAGTGATAAACATGTTACATTAAATCCTTCATTTATAGTGCAATCTTGAATCTCAAGCTTACGGTAATCTGGGTCAGATGCTACGTGCGATGGAAAGTGCCAGCAGTGCTAATGGTGGGGCGAGTAGTAGCAGCTCTAGCAGTTCGGTAAAATCTAGCACCGATATTGAGCGAATCAATGAACTGTTAAAGGTTAGTCACCACACATCGGGGATAGACAAAATTAAACTAACTTTGTATTAATTTTTCTCTCTCCTCCAGGGTAACATGCAGCGAAGCAAAATTGTCATGGACGGCATCAACGAGGCGCGGGTGCAGATTATGAAAATCTTCAAACACAAACCGCACGTTTCCGATATTCTGGTGCGATGCGCCTCAAAGCGCAACGTTAAAAAGCGAGAGAAAACTTAAGCCGGTTGAACTCATTTGTCATTCTTCAAGATTTGTACAGAAACCATATTTTTGTGTAGCTGCATTTAAAATCAACTTAAAATGATTTTATTTTTCGGTTATATTTTTGCAAAGTCTATATTTGAAAAATGGATAACAAGGTTACAGTTCCATTATAGCTTGACACCTTTTTTGTATATCATTATGTATCAAAAAAGTGTTGTTGTTTGAAATCTTCGCTCAATTAGTGAAAAAAGCACTCGTTGGTGGAGCGGCTGAGACGTTTGTGATTAGTATTACGCATAGTCATCGTAGGCCCTCCGTCCACAGGGACAGCAGAATTTTGTATAGGTTTTATTTCGAGCGAATCATAGGAAGGTAATTAGGATCTCTCCTCAAAAATGTGTACAGCTTCCGTTCGCCGACGGCGGTCGAACGTTTTCTCCCGATTTCGGGGGTTATTCTCCCTAGGCTTAAATAGTAGGCGATTGAATTTGCTGGTGGAATAATTGTAGTGGATTATTTTAATCAAAGCAACTGTACGCATGCACGGAGAAGACAACAACGAGCACGGTGTACCAATCACGCACGTGGCTCGATGGAGAATCTCCATCCTTCCAGGATGGTACGTTTTCTCTCGTGCGTTAGATTGTGTCATAGTTAGGCTTGCGGTTTGATTTACCTTTCCGTCAAAACACCACATCAAGAAGGGTGATAGGTTTTAGAAAAATTTAATTTTGTTTTTCTCTATTGATAAATACAAATAAAAAACTTCTCTTGTTTGAACACACGTTTTGCAAAAACACAACCTTCTCTCATTGTAAAAATACCGCACTGCGAAGGGGATGAATATAAAAATCTCCGTTGTTTTCCGCTTTTCTGTTACCAATGTTGCATTGAAGAATTTAACGGTAAAAAATATGTGTGATACAAAGGAGAAGGGCAGAAATGCAATCCGTAGATGTACATAGATATTATTTTTAACAGTTGAGATCGATTGCTTGCAAAGACCCTTATTGATCTTTGTACAGAAACTGCAGACTCGTATTGTAAGGCATCCCATCCCCATCGAAAGTGTATGAAAAAAACATGAAGAAAAGCCCCTTTAGCGTTGCAGTAGTGAACCGATCGGTTCGAAAGTGCTTTAGGTCATAAGTAAGCGAAGTTTGAAAATAAATTAAGAAAACGACAAATTGAAACCATAAAACGGTCATAGCGTAGCTGTTCTTCAGATGACATGGGGTGGGCTTTCGGTCGACTTGGGTTTGATGTACGATAAATTGCTTTCTGAAACTATCACACATACACATCGGTTTATAATTTGAAATACGTTTTTCTCGTAACATAGTTTTAAAGACTTTATAGATCATGTATAAATCGCGTTGGTTGGTTTGTAAATACAGGAAGAAAAACAAAAAATACATAAATTGATTTCACTATTATCGCAGCTTCAGTATGAGGAATAACACAAAAAACACGGCCATTACGAACAGGAACATGTAGCACATGTAGTTCCGGTGGCCTCCCTTGCCCAGCCGTACGACTCGATTGATAGTGTTCGACATGAAGCCTCCAGTCCGATCCATATCCTCGTCGATGCCACGCAGAAGACGATCCTGGTACCGTACTTCGTTCCCGATGTCGATCGTTAGCGATTTAAGGGCTCCGATTTTACCCTTCAACTCTTCGGCCATCCGCTCGTTTTCTTCCTCCAGTGCGTCATGGCTAGCGTTGCTTGGGCCAGGCTGTTGCGGAACCGGCTGGTAATTGTGGCCCTGCGAGCGACGCATTTTTCCACCTAAACCTGTTCCGCTGAAGTTCGCCACTTCGTTGCCGTTTCGTTTGGTAAGCAGATTCGTTTCCGTTTATCGTGGACTCCCTTGCGTTTTTCTCCCACGAGAACTTCCTAAACACCAGGGAAGGATGGTATGCACTGCTCCTTTAATTTGACCACTTGATAACATATGTTTTTTGGCAGTTTAGAGAAATAATTTATCGTCTACGATGCAATGTTTACAATCTACAATTTTTCGACTACGTGTTTTGCGTCAACGATCATTATTCCCAAGATGGTTACATACTTATTGTGTATTTATCTTGATTACTCCCGTGAAGCGAAAATGTCATTTCGACAGATTCGTTAATTTCGCCGCGAAACGACTGGCGATATTATACAGGAGTAATTATTGACAAAAAGTTTTATTTCAACGCTCAGATAATTTCTAATTTATGTGGATTTGAATGTATAACAACTGTTTATAATATCTGCAATATAAATTGAACAAATATTTGAGCTTGTTTACTGTTTGGAAGAACGTTGGTGGACCCCCCGAATCAGGCGAAAATCAAGTGAAAGTTCGACACAAAAAAAACAACACAAATTCCAAAAGTAAATAAAACGGTACAAGCTGCGCGGTGTCGGTGTTGATACAGTAAATTTATGTTAAAAATATACCTTTGCACCATTGGAACGACCGCAAAAACAAACGAGAAAAAGGTTTAGGTTAAGGCATTGTATTTTACTTCTTATCCGGTGATTTGCGTAAGTACGAGCTTTAAAGAAGTGCTTCGTTTGTCGTTTGTAAAATACAATGTTTCATTTGCAGTAAAGCATCACGCGTTCAACGGTGCAGAAAATGCACGAGAGTACGATTTACATGATTCTACCGGTGCTACTGTGTGGCCTGTCGGTGCCACTGTCCATGTTCATGTGGATAGGCAACGTGGCGTACTCTAAAATTGCTTCCGATGGAGCAAGTAAGTGACTCCGAAAGGGAAAGCTAAGGTAGCTGTGGAATACCCAAGTGTGTGGTTGATTAACCGTATGTTTTCTTTCTGCAGGTAGTGTCATTCCTCCGACACGCTGGTTGTTTTCCGTCCTCGTGCCCGTTCTGCTGATGGTGTACGGATTGAAGCGGAAGGGTGTTAATAAGTCTGGCGCCGCCTTGGGCCTGCTATGTGCCGTGATTCTTTCGATAGCATCACACGCCTTCCTGGCTTGTCTGGCGGCGTTTTTCTTCAGCTCGAGTCGAGCTACCAAATTTCGGGGCCACATGAAGCGCAAAATCGAGGATGATTTCAAGGAAGGAGGCCAACGGAACTGGGCGCAGGTAATATGTAATGCGGGAATGGCAACCCAGCTAGCGTTACTGTATCTGCTGGACTGCGGATACGGCGAGCGACCGATCGATTTTGTCAATCTGTACCGATCGAGTTGGCTCGGAGTGGCTATTATGGGCTCGTTCGCATGTTCCAATGGGGATACATGGGCGAGCGAGCTGGGAACAGTGGTTGGAAGTGGTGATCCATTTCTCATCACCACCCGGAAGCGAGTCCCACGGGGCACGAATGGGGCTATTTCGTTCTTTGGGTTGTTGGCCAGCTTCTGCGGCGGTACGTTGATCGGATTGGTGTACTTCCTGACCGTGCGGTACACGGTCGAGACGAACATCTACCAAAACAGCCCAAACCAGTGGCCGTTGATTGTGTTTGGGGGAATCGCCGGCTTGGTGGGTTCACTCGTGGACTCGCTAATCGGTGCCACGCTGCAGTACTCTGGGCAGAACGAGCGAGGCGTGATCGTGGAACAGCCGGGGAAAAATGTGCGCCATATAAGTGGTGTGAGAATTTTTGACAACCATAGTGTGAATCTGATATCGAGCATTGTGACCGGAATCGTGATGCCGTCGATTGCGATGAATCTTTGGCTCATGTTTTAGACGCAACTGTAACTGCGGCGCTGGAATCGTGGACCGCGTCTTCACGCGCGTGCCTCAGTTCTCCATCCAAAATTTGCAACAAAAATGGGGCTTTACTTTTACTTTACCTAGTGACTTATTTAGCATTGGTGGTTAGTGAATAAATCATACAAGTGAGATTTAAGCAAATCCCGTTGCGTTTATGAATAACAGTGAGAAATGTCCTGCAATTGTGTCGTGTCCAAGGAGGAATACTTTTTCGGCATATGACGGTAAGTTGTTTATTAAATATTTTAATGGAAAAATTTTATCTTTAGACAAATTATATTCTACTACGGTCATGCAGGGACCATGTAACAATTTTAATATTACTCTACCCTTGCCAACATGCGATGAAGGACTCATCAGGATAGTAATTAACTGCAAAATATACTTCCCTAGCTATGTGCCATCTTTCCGAATATGCAAATAGTTTCATCCATGTCCGTTTGTTGTTTACTCCGCATTGCAAACACTGCATGCCACCCAAAACTAGGTTACGAATGTAGCTGGAAAGCGAATGATGAAGCTGCTTTCAGCAACTTCACCGATCTTTGTTACCCGATGGTGCGGTGTCTTGCGTGGGAACAAATGATCCCGGCTTGGTGAAAGGCAACTTTTTTAATCATCGCCCTTCGTAATCCCGTGTATTTTCGCAGTTGTATAGCACACCGTTGCGTGAAAATGAAGGAAAAAGTAGACGATAGGTTGCATTTGAAACATGGAAAAAACTCTTGTGAAAGGATATGCAGTTGGAATGAATTGGAGCGCGGTTCTGTCCTTCTTTGTGGTAAACATGCTGCCCGAAATGGGATGTGAACCAAAGGAACTGGAGCATGGCACAGGTAGCTGACAAAGGCTACTCTTTTTCCGAACGGCATCGGAGTACACATAGGGGTTTGTGATAGGAAAATAAAGGGCCGTTCCAACATTCCAACAAATTCCCCCTTTCTATCGCTTGCTTCAGGTTTCCCGTATCCTTGTGGTTGTTGTATGCAGAAAATGAGTGCATCCATGAGGAAAAACTCCCATCACTTGGCTCCAGGTGGTCCCCGAAATGGGAAGGTGTTTGATATTCTGGTCTATGAATTATTAATGCACTTCGTTCCACCTTCCTCCTCAAGCTGTTACATTCGAATATCTCAAGGTCACCCTTCAGAAGAGGAAGCATGTGTTGTACGCCGGTGTTTCGTTCGATGGAAAACCGATGGCACTCTCCCATGTCAGCATAAGTCTTTGTTTGTTTCGTTTCCAAGGAGAAAGGACTCAGAAGGGAAAGTTTGAGTAGAGGAAACCATTTTCCATTCTCTAACGACGCCTTTTTTTTGTTTTACAGTTAATCCTGTTTATTAGTTGGTTCGGTAGCCAATGCACGGAAATTACGCTGTTTGTCACAAAGAAACGTGGAGAAAGCGGAAAAAGGGAAAACTTTCCTATCGTCTATCGGTTTGGTCTACAATCCTTTATGCTGTCGCGCCAGACAGGTGTTTAGGTATTAATGTGGGACGTTTTTTTTATTGCCTTTTAAAGCACTACTATCTTTCCGACTGAAAGATTTTTTATTGCTGTTTGATGATTTTGAAAGCCCTCGACCAAATTCCCCTCCGAGAAAAGGGGAAAATTATTCCCCAGCGTTGTTGGCTGTCCAACAGTGAGGGGAAATTGTCGGTGTAAGATTTTCCTCGTACGATTCTTGTACTGCTCGGGAAAATGGGGGATGTTTGTTTACGTTCATTATCCTTGCATCGGTGGTTCGTGCTTGGGATCCATCCGAGCAGTTCCACCGTTGCCATGGCACTGAACGGTTGTCAAGTGGCTTTGTGCGTGTGTGTGAGAGGACGAAGTCAGGCTTTTCTTTGAATACGTCTACGGCGTTTTCTGATTTTTCCTTTGCTCGCTTACTTGAATATTGGGTGTAAAAAACCGGGACCGATACAACCTCCTACAGCTCGACCGCACGGGAAATGGTAACTGATGTTGGCATCGAAAATCACAAAAAGAAAGGTACAAAAAAGCTCCGAAACAAATGACACTGGTTGCGTGACGGTTTCCTCGAATACCTGAGCGGAATATGATAAGGGTGGCAAATTTATTGTAAGTGATTCTACGGGACATTTCTTGCATTGAATTTTATTTTCTGAACACTTTTCATTCTCGGCCGGTTCCGGTGCGCATACTTAGCATCGGTAATGTCTCGTCCCGTGGTAAGGATGGTTCGTGGAAGCTACTGATGAACAACACTTCGTTCAGGGAACGTGCCAGGTAGGGGAAAGAAAAAAATAATATAGCAAACGGAATTGGAAAATGAGCTGCCAAAAAAAATTATATAATCAGCACACGGGCGGAATGCTCGGTGGAAATTTAAACCGACATCAGAATGGGGATTTCGTTTTTCCCCACGGGTAACGAAGGCACGCTGATGTGAGTCACGCGCCAGGAAAAGTGTGCCATGCGGTATGGTTTTCGCGTGAAAAGCTCTATTAGTATGATGGAGGGCTTGCAGCGCGTTGCCTCTGTGCCCGAGCGGGGATTAAATAGAGCCGAAAATGAGGGCTGAATTGCGCATTTCATCAATTTTGGAGGGAACGCGTAATGTAAAGGCAAACAATTTATACAAAGGATGGCAATCAAGTTTTTTCGTTGAATGATTCTGGGGACTATTTACTGTATGAAATTCCAATTAATTTCACCTTATTAAAAGGATACATAAAGCGGACATAAAGGATGAGAAATGCGGGAAAAGGTTAAGTGTTCTTATTTCACATTTTAGGTATAAATTTCTGCTGTTTTCTAGTGAAATAATTTTTGGGAAAAGCCGTGTATGAAAATAAGAGATAAGGTTAAACAAAACCTTAACTAGTATCCTTTTTTTAAATAGTAACAAGGAAATGTGCTATAATTAAGCCGCTGGTTTTTCGCATACTACGAAATTGGTTTAAAATAAATCTAAAAAGCTTGTGGTTATTGTGGGCTTTACATAACGCCAAAGTAAATTGTAAGTTTACTTAATTGTTGCACACTTCACAAAATAAAAATGATTTTCATGTTCATATATTGTCATGCGTATTGTTGTAAATATTGTCAAAATAATACTTTTTCTTGTTTATTTGCAAATGGAAAAGCAACGTTTTAACGGTTTACTTACCATCATCTTAAACAATCGCTCAAACTTCATAAATTCACAAACAAAACTCATCTCATCTGAGGTACATGGGTTTATTACAATTCGGCAGTAAACTATATTGGATGTTATCCATTTTCCATTCACTCACATTCAGTCGCTTCCGTCCTTCTAGATAGTGGTGGGTTTAAGCTGTAAGAAAGGAAAAAAGTCATCTACCCCACGATGCTGGTTTGATTTATGATTATGAACAGCCCAATCGGCGAACGATGATGGCAGTTTGAAACGAATCAAGCAGCATTATAATCCCACCAAATGGCGACAAGGTTTTTGATCCTTTACGCCTTCGTCGCCTGCACCATGCGGCAATGTTCGGGACCAAACAATGAAGCCACTGCAGGAACATGTGCAAAGTGCCTCCAGTTGCAGCATCCCGGAGGGTTTCGCACAGTAAATGGTGGGAAAATCTGCGCTTCTCGAGAGATGGGTGCGAGGTTCGTTGAAATATCACCGAAAAGTAAAATGCCCCAAGAACGCGAGGGCTGCAAAGATGGTGCGACGATTCACATAAAATTGATTCAGATAAAAGCAATTTTCGCTCCATAACTCCAGCCATCAGCTCACTGTCGCCCGAACACATTTCCACCCGCTCGGTGTGCCGTTGTGTGGTTCAGTGTGTGTTTGTGGTTTCCTCGTTGTTGGTCTGGCTGCCGGAGGTTCATTTGAATGTTTGCTCCCTCTGCCAGCTTTCCCTCTGCCAGCTGTGCCGCGGTTTTCACTGTTGATTGTTCCCTTTATGACCTGCCCGGACTGCTTCAACCCAAGCCAGCGGCCATTTTCCGACCCATGCCACGTGGTGGACGGATGTTGGAACGATGGGCAAAGTTGAATCAAAGAGACAAAGAGGTTTGAGGGTTGAAAGATGGTCATTCTTGTTAGAATAAACCTGAATTTCTTGTCCATACTAACTGATTTCAAGGGTTTTCGATTGTGAATGTAGTAACACAGTAATGAAGTGTTAATTGTTTTCATACATATTTATTTATTATTAGCCAATTTACTTATGTTTTTAATTTTGTTTTTGTTTGTGTTATCTAAACAATAACTATAGTAAAGCAATGCTGATGTACATTTATTGTCCATAATTTATCCTATTCTATTTGTTATGCAAATAGATACTATTTTTTACATATTTTACAGTTTGTGGATATACATTACTATCTTGAGTACACTCTATTTAAATGATCTGCAACACAGTGTTACCGTATTCATCGTTAACTTTATTGAATGTTTATCTCTTTCTTCCTGACTGATGCAAGTCTTTTCAATTAATCTTTCCATTTCAACACTTGCGACGAAAGTTTTTAGTTGTTTTCTATGTACTCATCTTAAAGTTCCTTCGGATGCTCTTTCTATGCAATTTTCCAGTGGCAGGCCAGAGGTTTGTCTTTCCCCCGATAAACGCCGCCGAAGTCGATGCAACTTTTACGAAGCGACACTGCAGCATGATAGATGTGAGGCGAAGGATAAAGTTTACTCGAGCATTGCAATGCACTTCTTCCTTGCAGTGTGTTTCAGAGAGCGCATCACGGAAGCAATGGGTACAACTAAGTTCGAGTTAACTCCCATGCGGCAGCTCCGGGTGGACTTATTCAGATTCTAGTGGCGGAGTAAATCTTGCCGAAGATCTTCCGGCTAGCCGTGGGCATCAATTACCCTGCCTAGGTGCTAGGTTTCCTGGGCACGCCAGTCCCGATGGTTGCGACTCGCAAGGGCATATCCATCCTCGCAGCGAAGGCGATCCAGCTTTTCGCGCGCCGGGTGTTCCAGTCTGCTGGAGCTGTGGGAGGAAAAATCGATAAACCAGACTAGACAGACACGGATCTCGTCATGTCGGGCTCCGTTTGCTGTTCCTGTGCCCGCTTCCTGATCGGCACCGCAAAACTGCATACTGCCGAAGTTCAAGCAAGCAAGCAAGCAAAACCATGTTCGGGAAACATTTCACCGGCGAAAAGTTTTCCCCTACTGCTCACTGTGCACAGTGCATCGAGTGCGAGGGTAAAAGCATGATCGTCCGCTTCGGGACCGGCGGAAATGTAAAGACTATTGGGGAAGAATTTTCGTACGAAGTTTGTAAAGTTCGTTCGTAACTTCGTAACGAAAAAAAACTCCATTCATTCCTTTTAGCCTCGTTTGCAGTCGTTGTCGTCTCATGAGTTCTTTGTAAAATAGGGCCTGTTTTTTGAGTGCAACTCATTTCCTTTTCCACCTTAGAACTTGAAGTGAATAGTAAGAACTGCAAGTGGATGCTGTGATCGCCGGTGCCAAAGGGAAATGCAACAAGGGCACAGTTAAGGGGTGGTGATAAAGTCTATTAGTTTTTAATTAAATTTAACACGCAAGAAACCGAACTTGTAGACAGTTTTTTTTCTTTTGTGGTGATTCTTTTTGAAGATTGGATTGACTTTGAAGATTAAACGGACAGAAATTTGAAAACAAACGACCTTTTACACATTTTCCTTGAAGATGTTTTCATTGATAGGAATGGTTGTTGTAAAATCTACCTAGCACCACCCACAGATTAGCAAACATCTTTCCAATCGTTAAAATAAATTTGGGGATAATTGTCCAACTTACTTGTTTATCGTAGCTTAACATGTTTTACGTCTTCGGATATTTTTTGGAAGAGTATGTTAGTATTGTTATTTCTATTCCAGGATCTATTTATTTTAACTAAAACATGATGTAAGTTTACAAAAGTATCTTCTATCTAAACGCACCAGTATTGACTGCTTTTTCTGTATAATTTTATGTTTGTATGTTAATGCAAAGGCAGTAATTCAACACTTTATACTTTATAATTTTTCAGGTTAATTTTGGTAATTAAATTAATTAACGCTTCAATTGCTCTATTTGTAATTGTCCAAAATTAGCCATACCTCGCAGGAGGACACATTTTTTTCCAGCTGTCTAAAATTTCAATGCCATGTGAACTCCAATTCCATCTATTCAAAATGTGTTCCTCAATACTTTCATTGTGTTGCATTGCGTACCTAAATATGCAAGCTCCTTTGAAATCTCGCTCTGCACCACAATCAACAGGATCTCTGTCCATCATATAGATGAAGATGTCTTTGCGTTTCTCACTCAACTCTTTACAACACGTTTGGACTGTATAGAAAAATGCATTCCAGTTGCACTCCTTTTCATTCCGTTTTTTGGCATCAAATCCGTAATGTTCTATTAGACATTTTACCATTACTAGCCAACCATTTACCACAGCGTTTTGTAAAAGATCCCGACCGTTGGTTGTGGAAACGTACCATAGGTCCCCAGTGTTTTTTATGTATTCACAAATTACGTGAACTGATGATTCGTTCATCAAATTATTCCGGTCGAAATAGTCAAGCTTTTCATTGATGTTTAAGTTTGTGTTTTTTAAACCGTTCATTAATGTGATTACCTTATCGTTAATGGAATGGTTTTTCAACAAACTGCATTGCCTTCGGAAAATTTCACTTGCAATTTCCGGAATATTGGCCACAGCATACGAGAAGATACTTTTTCCCACTGTGTCCACATGGTTGAAACAATCGATTGGATCTTTTTCCATGAAAAAAGTGAAGATGTTCGTTCGCTTTGTGTAATCTTGACCACTGAACCTTGTAACCGTGTAGAAAAACGCGTTCCAGTTGTACTCTTTTTCATTCCTCTTTTTGATATTAAACCCGTAATGTTCTATTAGGCATTTAACCAATGCTACCCAACCGTTTGCCACCGCTTTTTGTAAAAGATTCTGTCCATGGCATGCACAAACGTACGTAAGGTCCCCACTGTTTTTCATGTAATCACAAATGGCGTGAACGGATGATTCCAAAGTCATCAAATTATTTTGGTCTAAATATTCTAGCTTCTTATTAATTTTTAAGTTTGTGTTTTGTAAACAGTTCATCAAAGTGAATACCTGATCGGTAATAGGATGGTTCTTTAGCAAACTGCATTGTCTTCTGAAAATTTCACTTGCGATTTCCGGGATATTGTCCACCGCATATGAGAACACACTTTTTCCCTTTGAGTCCAAAAAGCCGAAAAAATCGATTGGATTGTTTTTCATCATAAAGGCGAAGACATCCATCTGGTTTTCATTGTCCTCACATTCAAATGCTGCCACCGTATAGAAAAATGCATTCCAGTTATATTCCTTTTCGTTAGTTTTCTCCAGAAAGAATTCATATCGTTCGGTCAGACATTTAACCATCATTAACCAACCTTTTGAGGCTGCGATTTGTAAAATATCTCTACCGCTCTCATCTTCTACGAAGTTTAGACTTCCAATTGTTTTCATAAATTCGCAAATTGTCTCAATCATATAATCTTGAGTACGAGTGGGTGAATTTTCTAAGTGCCCCATTAATACAGATATTCGATCGACAACAGAAAGGCTGCTAAATGAATCCCAATATCGTTTTAAAACCTCATGCGCAATTGCTTGATTATTTTCCACCGCATAGTGAAAGATACTGAATCCATTAGAATCTAAACAATCCCAATCTGAATCTAAATCATCTGAACCAAAACAATCCCAGGGATACAATTCAATTAAAAAGACGAAAATGCCGCAGCACTTCTCGCTTCTCGTAGGATCTTTTGAGCACACAGTATAAAAAAGCGCGTTCCAATCGAATTCTCTGTCATTCAATTGCATCGCGTCAAAATCGTATTTTTCAATCAAATGTTTCACCAAAACTAAGCATCCAATTTCTGCGGCTATTTGTAACAGATTTCGTCCTCTTCTGTCGATTGCATTAAGATCCCCAGTATTTTTCATATAATTGCATACAGTTTCAACCGAGGTTACATTAATCAAGTTTGCTTTTTCAAAGTATATTATTTTCTTCTCGATGTTGATTCCATTTTCGTCTAATTTTTCCATCACCGCAGCCGTTCGGTCGTAGACAGAATGGTTTTTCAACAAATCACATTCTCGGATAAAAATATTTGACGCAATTTCATAATTATTCCTTGCTGCATAGTAGAACACAGATTTTCCCGATGAATCCAGCTGCTTCAAACAATCCATTGGATATTTATCCATCAAATAGGTAAACATGTTCATATCGGCTTTGCTAACTTGACGATTATCATCAATTACACAATAGAAGATTGCGTTCCAGTTATTTTCTTTTCCATTACATTCTTTCACACTAAACCTGTAATCTTCGATGAAGATCCTCATCAATACACTCCAACCCCCGAATATAGCAATTTGTAAAAGGTTTCGACCGGTTTCGTCATCGGTATAGTTTAGATAGCCATTTTTGAAGAGTTCGCTAGCGATGATCTTAAGCGATGTCTCGTCAATCGAATCAATACTTATCAAAAAACTTAATGTTTCGTGGACGTTCAAGAATGATTTTGCTAAACGTTCCATAAGGTTGGATATTGCATCTGGCTTCAAATAATTTGATGAAATATGTTTTCGTTCACGTTCAAAAATTTCTCGCGCAATTTGTTGGTTATTCTTCTTCGCATAATACAATACACTATTTTTCATCGAATCAAATAGACCAAAACAATCTATTGGTTCTTTGTGCATCATAAAAGTGAATAGTTCAAAGTGGAAAGGGGTATTTTCGCGATTTGCGGCGCAGTAGAAGAAAGCGTTCCAGTTATTTTCCTTTTCGTTCATATCCTTTGGATCGAAATCGTAACGATTAATTAAAAGCTTTGCCATATCGGTCCAACCTTCTGCGATAGCAATGTGTAACATGTTCCGACCCGTTTCATTATCGATGTAATTAAGTTCTTCATGGTTTTGTAAATACTCGCAAACGTGCTCGATGAAGATTTTGCTTAATAAATTGTTTTCGTGCAAATATTTCAGCCTTCCTGTTACATCAAAGAACGATTTGTCTAAGCGACTCATTAAAATAAACACTTTTTCTTCGGGGGAAAGATATTCCATCAGACTACACTCCCGCTTGAAGATGTACTTCGCAATTTTGTCGTTATTCTTCGTCGCATAGTAAAACACACATTTACCCTTCGAATCCTCCTCAGCGAAACAGTCGAAAGGATCTATCTCCATCATGTAAGTGAAGATATTCAGTTTTTCTGCGCAAGTGACTTCGTTGTATTCTGAAACACAGTAGAAGAAGGCGTTCCAATTGTTTTGCCTTGCATTTGGTCGTTTAATATCAAGGTTATGCTGGTAAATCATATATTTCACCAACTCTGAATTCCCCATGCATATTTCAGAATGTAAAACACTGCGTCCATCTTCGTCTATGTAGCGAAACACTCTAGACTCTCTCTGATAATCAAATGTGGTTTTCTCGCCAAGGTCCGGGTTAGTATGTCTAGCAATTTCTGAATATCTATCAATTATATAGCGAGCAATAAAAGAATTAGTATAGCTTGCATAGTCGAATACACTTATCTCCTTGGAGTCAATTATGCTAAAGCAATCAACAAAGCGTTGGTTCAATAAAAATTTAAAAATTTGAAAGCGCTCTTCTTTGTTTTCATGATTGAAAACGCAGTAGAATAGGGCGTTCCAGTTGTTTTCTTTTTCATTGCTTTTCATGACATCAAATTTTTTATGTAAACACAGGTATTTTACTAAATTTACCATGCCCTGCTCGACTGCAGTGTGCAGTAGATTCCGTCCTTTTTCATCGCCTTCATAGAGATCCTCAATTCTCTCTAGAAGATAATAATGCGATTGATAGGAATGCCAATCAATGTTATATTGTTTTAACAGGTTTATAATGAAACTTTTTGTTGGTTTCATTTTCATAGATTCAACTAAGTATTCTACTATCTGAATGTTATCCATCTTCAAAGCTGTAGCTAGTAAAAATTCCGTTCCAGAATCGATATCCCATTCTGTTCTTACAAATGATTTGGGAAAGTACCCAAGCATTTCATTTCGACCTTTTGCTTCAAAGTCGTAGCAATCGCATTTGTCGCCTAGCTGTGGTAGATCTTTACAACAAGCGATGCTAAAATCGGAACAGTATTCACGATAAAGTGAATCAAAAGCTGATGGTACGAATGTTCCGACCAGCGCCTTCATAAGAGATTTTTCGAAATTACTCATCAATACGGTATATTGACGTTCAAAATGAAAATAATGAAATGCACTCAATGAACGGGTCCGGCAAGCAAGACTTGCAAACCGCTGGCCAACATCGGAAGGCATGTTTCCAATCTCCCAAGCGCATTCAATAAGATCTTCCGTCAAAACTGAGTCAATAATAATGCACAATTCAAGGGGTGTGAAGCTTCCTGTATTCCGTATGTAGGGCGCAATGTTTTCGTCATTGTGAATAGGTAAAAAAGTATGTATTCTCACTGAAGGTATTGCACAGTGTAAATCGAGCTGCCTTTTTGTGGTTAAATTTTCAACGATTTTCAGTTTTTCGAACAAGGATTTTAAATGCGTCTTCGAGAGGCTTGTTGGATGTTCCGTACTTCTACTGGAAACATGATGTTCGAAACTGATTACATTCATGAGCATTTCAATGGGATCCTCACAATTGGTGATTGTAAAGCATTCATCCGTGTGAATTGTGCCGCCTCTTCCTAACAACTTTAGCACAAAACGGTAGCGCGTATTAGGATCTCTTCTATCACAGGAAAGTGCATAATTGATTGCATTCCAGCCGAAATACGAGTCATTGAAGTTGACACGAGAATTATCCGTTAAAAGCAGTAATGAAATAAATATTTCATAATTTCTCTTCGAACCATACACAAGCACCAAGTGCAATGGTATTCTTCCCCAGGAATCTTGTGCCTGAACCAAGGTCGGATTTTTCTCTAGAAGGCTTTCGACTTTTAACTTGGAACCTTCAATTACAGCCAGGTGCAGCTCATTCTTGGAGCAAACCATCCTATCGATGAAGTGTTTAATCTCCTCCTTTGTATTGTTGTCGTAGACATTCCGTTTTAGAAAGTCTTTAACTCCGTCACGTCCATGGTGGTCATAAAACCAGCGCGCAGCGAAATACTCCGCAAATAAGCGGTGTATGAATATGGGAACGTTATCCACGGTCCCTTCGACAATGCCTGATTTTACTTCCCCCTGGTTAACTTCTTGGATGTATTGTAACGCTTCCTTTTGCTCTTCGGATGTCAGGAGGAATTTCCTATCCTTTTCGCCAAGCACTACGTGCAAAGCTAGAAGCGAATGGATCCGATTGTTCCATTCATTTTGCCGGTCCGCGGTTATCCGGGCACTAGGGGTGTTTCCAGCCGCTTCTGTGGTACCGGATTTCTCCGTGTTGGTGATATTAAGTTTCCGGTCGACGAAGATTTCCATCATACGAAGCGCCTCAAATCTCTTATCACATTCGGTGACTATTTCCAATGAAATTGTGCCAGATTTCAAATCGACATATTTGTTTACGATAGGTAAGACAAGCTCGAGTACCATCGACAAAAACAGCGGAATCTCGCTCATTTCTCCGAGATACGATGTTGATAAATAAAAGAATATTAATACTAGGTCATTCTGCATCTTCACTTTCAGCGATTCGAATCCTTCAAAACGGCAGGACAGCATTCGAAACGTGTAACTAAAAATATCGCCATGGTCTAGGTTCTGTAGGCGATAAAATTGACAATGCTCTAAAGAAGATTCAAAGTCTGGTCTAAAATCGTAAGGACGACTAGTAAGATACATTTTACGCACTCCTTTGAATCGCTCGAACCAAGTTATTAGAGTAAGCGCCACTTTCTTGTAATGGGGAGATATTTCGTCAAATCCATCCAGTAGAACGACAAGCTCTTTGCAGTTGAATTTATTTTGGAATATTCTAAGCAAAACAAGCTGTTCAGATGTCAAGTTAGTTTCCTGCTGAATTAGTTGAATAATATCATTGTGTCCATCCGAAAAACCTAGCATGTTAGCGCAAGCTTGTGCCTTTTCCCGATGTTTATCCGTTTCTTCGGTTGTTCGTCGATTAACAGCTGGAACATAAATAGCTAAATAAATAAGTTGAAAGAGTATTTTCAAAGCCGTTAATGCATCTATTTTTTCATACCCTTCCGTTTCCATCAATCGGTGAAAGTCTGTAGCATACTCGATTAAGTTCAGCTTAATCACCCACCATGATGGATGGGCAGCTTGCAAATCTGCGGCTAACCAGTTGAGGTAAAAAGTTTTCCCCGATCCGGCCTCATTTAGAAAGATGTGCACTTTTGTAGCGTCCCCGGGACTGATTTCGTTGCTTTCAACACCGGGAGGTGGAATGCGAGTCTGAGGCCTGCGCCATAAAGTATCACTCACGGAAATTCGATTCCAATATGTCTCCAAAAAATTACCGATCTCCATTTCTACTGAACGATTTTTAATTGTGAACCGTTCGACCCAACCGTTGATATTATCTCGTCGTTTCCAAAAGTAAAAGCTGGAAGTTCCTCGTTTTGATGCTTCATTGCATACCGACCATTTTCGATGAATGAACGTTGAACTTATTTTCTCGAAGTTATCCTTACTTATATTTTGTTTCATTTGCGCTTGATCGTTACAATTACGAACGTCTAACCAAAAGCTCAAACTATCCTCATCGCGCATCAACGTGCAGAACGAGAGGGTTGTCCCAAAAAAACAAGCATTTTTATTCAACTGCGCATCCATGCTTTCATCCTTAGTTAGATCTCCAAAAAGGAAATTTTCGCTAACTTCAGTAGATTTAAAAGGTTGATTGTAAAGCATTATCTTCTTGCAACACTGGGGTACTTGTTGAAATCTCATCCACATCTTCAAAAAGTTTTGAACTTCGTT
This sequence comes from Anopheles ziemanni, assembly GCF_943734765.1. Classification (NCBI taxonomy): domain Eukaryota; kingdom Metazoa; phylum Arthropoda; class Insecta; order Diptera; family Culicidae; genus Anopheles; species Anopheles ziemanni. Next base: position 93,137,272 of record NC_080706.1, read on the forward strand.
AGAATTTTCGACACAATCGATAAACAAAATGAAGGGATAGTTAATAGTTTGTAAAACCTTCATTAGCGAGTCGCTCATGAGGTTAAAATACTTTTCTTCTATGAACATATAGTTGAGTTTATGTTTTAACAACTGGAGCACCTGCCATACGATCGATGGATGGTAGGAACATTGATATAGAATATCTTTGGAAGGAGTTTTCGAAAGTGTTGATTCGATTTCGTGGTGCAATTTCGATGCTAATAACTTTTCCAGTTTCAGCATCAGTCCGGAGGTTTGTAACACTTTACAATACATGTTTGATACTCCTTGAAATTGTAAAAATTGGAACGACGCCACCAATTGTTTGAAAATATCATCAACATTCTGCTTCATTAGAGGCTTGTTATTTTTTTGCTTTATCCAACTCAATGTCCAGTCCGAGAGTGTACTGCAAACTAGCTTCGGCGGTACAGGGCCTAGCATTTCAGCAGGTAATAACTTGAACGAGTAATCTTCGACCATACTGCAGATCACTTCTGGTATATCTCCCTCGCGTTTTGTGTCGACTACTAAGATAAATGATTTGAAAAATTTCTGTATTCGATGATCTTGTATTTTCTCTGGTAGTTTGTATGGTTCAGCATTCTGTGCCTTTTTCATACCTATGCCTTTCTTTCTAATGTCTTGCCAAAAATCCTGACCTGGCACTTTGTACAGTCTCTTGTATTCTGTTTCTAATATTCTTTTAAACTCTTCAGCATCAGTGGTGTTCAAGAATTGTTCATTGACTTTAAAATAGTCTGCCTTAACACACTCGTTTGTTGCAATTTTGTTTTCTATAACATAACGATATTTTTGAAATAAAACATTACGAAAATCAAGCATTTTTCCGTCAAATATTTGCTTTGCTATCTGTTTCGCCAGACACACCAGCTCGGAATTTTCTTTTAAATGTTCAAATAAACTACTCCTCGATTCAGGGTCCAACATATCTATGTCGATATTACAAACCTCATTGGCAACGGATAGGAAAATAGAATTTACAACACTTTCCCGGGATGTGTAGTGTACAGCTGATTTTCTAACATCTTTCGCCAGTCCCATGGTAGTGCAAAGGGCTAGAATGGGTGGTTCCTCGTCGGTATCCCATCCCTGCTGGATGAACGAATTAAAATACTTACTAACCGAAAATGATGCATTTTTATCGACTGATTTAAGGTCCGTCCAGGTGATCGTCTTGGTCTCATCTTCTTTGTGCTTCGCCTGGATGAAAAGCTTGGTCGATCGACCTGCTACGTTGAAGCGGACAGCGATATCGTCGAATTTTCCAGCCTCCGGATCCTCACTGGTTATGGTGAAGTCGAACTGCTCTTCAATTTTCATCTGTATCGCCGCATGGCAAAGAATTACAATTGCTAGCTTTTGCTGATAGCTTATGCCAACAAGAAAAACTTTCAGTCCTTTACTTTCTTGGGAGCCGTCTTTCGGGTTCGGAAGTTGTCGTGTGGAATTGTCTGTATTTGCAGTTTTTCCCTTCGGCTTGGTAACTTCTATGGATGTATTAGAAAGTCTCTTCGAATCCGAATCAACAGATAAACCATCTTTTTCAGCTGATAGGTTTAAGGTTTTTTCGTCCGTTTGGCTTTTCCTTTTGAGGCTAGGCATGCTTGTCTGTTGATGTTGTTCATCTATTAACATGCTTGAGGATATTTCTCTTTCATCCATGGCCGGCTGTGATATTTGGTTGGCAGCATGTTCGCTCGAATCACCCATCGTTGAACTCTGACACAATAATGTATCTTGGTCCATGGCCCGAATGCGTTCGTTGCGTTTATTTTTATGTTTCGTTGTTCCTTATGTTCTGACAAATTTTAAGCCTCGTTTGGATAACGCCTGAAATTATATTAAAGTCATACTTGGGTATACAATTGAAGACAAGGGAATTTGTAATCAATGTTATTCCGTATTAGAATCAAATGAATCATTTTCGATATAAGTGATTTATTTCACACAAAATAGGTTCATAAAATAATATCTTATCGTACTCGAAACTAGACGGCTAGACACATTAAGCAGTACAAATGTTTCTTGCCGTGTTGTATCCAGTGCGATAAGATATTGTTAAAATTAGTTTGTTATCTAAATCTGCAAATATAGGTGTTAATCGGTAGCATTGAACCGATGTACCTTACATCACTAATCCGACCAACACACAGCTTGTTCATTTTCATTCTAAAATATAATAAAGAAATAGGAGCTGTTTCATTGTCGTGTTACGAAGTACAAAACTAGTGACTACGTCGTTTTGAATAGTTTCATCAAACGCGTGGAATGTGAAAGTAACTAAGTTTGCATAAGTACATCAAACATCACTTTTTAGATAATATATTCAATGACAAATTACCTTTTCTCAATTGTTGCGTGGTTAGAAGCACGTTTCGAGTCTTGATACACTGTGTTATTCAGTTAACGTGAATGGTTTCTATGTAACACAATTTTTACGGGTGTTCGATATTTGTATCGAAGCAAAGTAAGAACGATGGGTACATACTTTGTATTTTATGACAACAAATTTATAACAAATACGAAAAATCATTCAAAAAATTATACGAAAAATCATTCAAAAAAAAGATAAGCATAGCTTTAAAACATACAAAAATAATAATGTTTATTGCTTTTAGAGTTTTACAATGTAGTTTAACCACAACTACTTTGTTTATTCTCTGTTTTTTTTTTGGCTTAAGACAAACCAAGATCTCCAAAAAACGGTCCAGCTGTGAGCTGGTGCAAGTTTTCTGTAACATAAATAGCATTATTGCCGGAACCTTTGACCGAGGAAACAATCGATTAAAACCCTTTTTCAACTTGCCCACATAGTGGATGAGTTATTGAAAAGAAATGCATACTTTAAAGGTCAATATTCGATTCCGAGGATGCTGTAGGCTTGCGAGAAGACAACAGGCCGTTCCATTGTATGAACGTCTCATTTTACTTACTGCAGAATGTATGTTCAACGCAAGTGTTTACAAGAATCTAAGATTTCATCGTTGAAAACGGTTTAAGCTGTATCTGAAGAAGTTCCTGTGCTCAAAGAACGCCTTTGTCTATGAAAGGCCAATCTTAAACAGTCTGGATATGTTTTTCTGGCCAAACTCATTCTACTGTAAGTCTCTCGAAACAACATTTTCCAACATGTGCTCTACCAATGCCCTTAGCTGATGAGCTTAGTGTTGATGGCAAACAATTAGCTGGCTCAAGTCTTGCACCCTGGATCGGCATGCAATGAGGAAAATAAATGGTGAGAAAATAGGCGAATCGGAACAGGCAACATGACGGAATCATCATTATCGACTTGTACTCGGCATTAACTGGGTGGATTCCGTGAAGGCCTTCGGTCGCTTGAACTTTTTTTACTCTCCGTTTCTACGTCTTTATTCGTGAGAACCGACATCCGTCCGTTTGCGTTCAAAAATTATCCTCGACTGTAAAAGCCCTACAACAAACACTGACTGTGTTTAATAGTTCCATCGGTCCAGCGATCAGCGGGAAAACTCGTTGGAAATCAGGACGTAGAAAAGAATAGTATCAGTAGCGTACAGACTCAAAGAGAGAGAGAGAGAGAAAAAAAAAGTTAAAATAACAAGAGAAACACAACGACAACACCAATGGTACAAACGACGGGGCGTTAGTTTATTGCACTCGTCATCTCCCTGACCCACTTATGTCACGGTCCCAAGAAACCAAGTGCTTCCGAGCCCGGGATTAGCGATCTGCAGTAAAGTGCAAATAAAACGGACTTGCAGCTGATGACACCTTCGTATTGTATCGTGTTTTGCTGGGAAAAGCAGAATGCAGCGATGCTTATTTTTAACCGTTCCTCTCTAATTTATCTTTATTTGCTAAGATAAACAAACAGAGTGGTTCAAGCAGCAGAAGGTTCGCGTAATGAGGAAAAGCTTTTCCCCTGTTCGGAACCCCCGATACAAAGTAATACAATTTATTGGAAAATGGGGAACCGAAGCCAACCATCCAAATCAAATACGGATGCATTTTAGTTGAAAGTTGTTGAACATTATAATCGATCTTTATTATTAGTGTTTTTAAAAATAAAATTCTTTAGCCTCACGGCCACGACAGCTGAAAAATAATTTTCACCCGAAAAAAACCGGTTTTTTTTCGCTTCAACACCGTTTTCACGACGTTTACCGTGGCCGGGCTCTTTATGGTAGGGCACTCACAACACTGTCTTCTATCTGAAGATTTTAGATGAAATTGATAATTCTTTGAATAATATTTCAAATAAACGTTAAATATTTGGTAGACTCGGTGATAATACGCACCACGGCAGAACAGTTTGCTTAGATTTGAGCTGTCAAAACATTTTCACCCTTTTTTCGCTACCATTTTCGTGGTCCATCCACAGATTTTGAAAAACTTTTTCGGCACTCACAGTCGCGAAAAAGTGAGTGCCGAAAAAGTTTTTCTCCTCTCGTGGCCGTGAGGCTTTTGATGTAGCTGTAAATGAAAATGGTAATTTGATTAAACGGTTTTTTCTGGGCGACTTTAATTTTGCCTGCTATCTTAGTTTATCTACATTTTTACCTTTACATAAGTAAGGTTGGCTCCGAAAATTCATGTTTCCTAAAAGCAAATCCATTTAAGGCCGACCATTTTCTTTTGCCTGGAATATAATCGCCCCTAGGCCCCACTAATAACATGTACCGGGATTAAGTTTCCTCTTCGATGAAGCGACCAAAATTGGGCAACAAAATAACTCCGGGAATCGGAAGAAAATATTTTCTTCACTTCAACCGCGTTCCAGCGCCCCAAGATGGTGGCGTTTTTTCGTGGAAAATTGTTGTGTTCTTGGCCCCGGTTTAGCCGGGCGTCAGTATTCAAACGCAAGCTGGATCGATTTCCATTTCGGTAAGTTCGCGAGCGCCGCCACCGGCGGAAAATGCTATCAAAACCAATTTCAATCAATCATCGACACATATGTATGTGTGCGTTGTGGGCCGATCATCTTCTAGGGGGGGTCTTTTGAGCCCTTTAATGCTTTTCATCAGTATCGGTTTGGTTAAGTGAAAATACTTGCGATTAGCCTTCTGGTGTTTGGACGTTCGTGGAAAACTCGGCCATGGTGTCATGTCGAAACGGAACACATCATACAGTGAAGACTCAAACGGTGTGGTTGAGTATTAGTTTCGATAAACAATTTTTTGAATAATTATATTTGTTGCAAAATTGAAAAACGTGTCTTAAAAGAAAACAGAAATCTATAAATACTATGCTTTTAACACATCTCAATGTTATTGGTTTTCTTGTCCTCCTCAATTTATCGTTTAGACATTGGAAATATTTGGAAATGAGAGTTTTCTTACTATACTTGGAGTAAATATTTGTAAATTATGTCTTTACCCTCACGTAATAATTTTAACACACACTGTAAACTGTTTTTCTCTGCATCCACACTTACTTCATCAACTGGTGGGGAAGGGTTTAGCGAGAAGTAAAAGGTCACGAGGGATTTCTTTTCGACTGCGGAGGTTTTCTTTTCGTAACTACGCAAGAACCGCTTTCCGGTTTTAGCTCACCACGCGAAACTTTGGGCCGCACTTGTTTGTATATTTGATTGAAATCAATCGATGGATTGGCTGGCAAATATTTTGTTTCGTTTGAGGCCCTCCTCTCATCCCGCTTCAACGGGTTGATCACCGCGTAGCCTCTTCCGGTTCCCGTTGCGATCGGTTGCATGCTCGCGTAAAAGCATTTTCCGGCTTCGGTCCCACGCGATTGACTTGTTTGACGACGCAGCTAATGGCCACGGTCGGGCTCTATTTATAGCTGATAAACGAAGAAGAAAGTAACCCCCAAACAAGCAAACAGTAACATAAGACATGCGCAGCAAGTAGATCCTTGATAATCGAATAATATGCTTGCTTTTTCACCGGTCCGAAGTAAACCATGTGTGTGTGTTAGGGCGTATGTTTAGTTTGGGATCAGGATAATTTTGTAACGAGAGGAAACTTCTCAAAGGAAGTTGAAAGAATCGATAAAGTTGGTATACAATTGAAAGTGTTCGCGTAAACATATGATAAAAAATTAAAAAACCTAATTGAAAAATCAATCGAGGAAGTAAAACACACGCATCTCAAGTTTAAGGTTTTTGTTTCGTACGTATCGTTAGTTTATAACTGTCACTAAAGTCAAATAATTGAATAACATACGATATATCATAAAGCTTTTGCAAAAATTGGCAACTAAAACGTTGGCATGAAATGTTTTCAACACAGGGGAAACAAATTGTATCGTCAAATCTTGCGGGATTGTTGAGTTCCTTCCCCGATCTGGTTTATAAATAAAAATAATTTAAACGTCAGGTTCTCACTGTACTTGGTAGGTAAAAATTCTTAAAAATGAGTAAAAACGGGAAACGTAAACCCGTCAAAAACAGCATCAAAACGACGACGCTGCGATCGAAGGAATAAAACGGGAGCGTGAACTGATTTACCTCAAGTGTTCGAAGGAAACAAAGAAACCACCCCCCGGGGAGGGCAACCCAGGTCACACATGGGCTCGGGAGGGGATAGACCGGACCGGAACACGGGATGACATCTTCCGTAATTGCTGTGAAAACTTTTCCTCCGCAAACTCACAAAGAAAACAACCGACCGAGGTCCAGACCGGAGGAAAACAGGCAACCTAGCGGGATGAGAAAAGTGAAAACTTTCTTCCACCTCGCTGGGAGGGGGGAGGGGGGGAGTGAAAAAACAATTTTATTTAATTATCTACCGAAGACGGACCACTTGGGGAAACGAACAAGAACAACCCCGTTATTTTGTTTGACCGGGAAAATCACAAAACAAGCCAAGGGAAAGTAAGTTCTTGCTGGTGATTTTCCGTTTGGTCGAAATAAAGAAATGAAAATTTAGTGGCCAAAGAAAAAAACGGTGGCACTTGTCGCTCTCGGGGAGAGAAGTTTTTTCCATCTCTCAACGCTGCTCGCCTTATCATTGCACTCGGAAAAGGCGAAAGATTCGGCTGGCGCTAAGTGCCAATGAATTTTGGTCATCCATCATCGCGTCGAGACGGTGGCGTGGTCGCCGTTTTCTCGCCCCGGGGGGGAAAAGTATGAAACAAATTGTAATCAAATCAAAAACTGGCGATAAACAGTGAGAAAAAAAGGTAGCAATGAGTAATTCTTCGATAAATGGGTATGTCCTTGGTGTTAATTAATCATGCTCGCCATATCATCGTTTCAAAGATTCAAAGCAGGAAGGGAGGGAGAAGCAGGATTCCGATCTCGAAGGAGCTACAGGAACGACCATTGGGACCGCAGTTAATAAGTCGAGTTGGGACCATTTGATTTCACTCTTCCAATCAGGTCAATGACCGAACGAACTGGTCCCCTCGGGGGGGTGGAAAATTGTCTGTCCACTCAATCTTCTGTGAATAGAGCCTGCGAGCAATCATTTTAGACGTCGCGATTGAGAAGCAACATCATTCCATTTTTCCATCTCAATAGGCAACCTCCGGACATTTCCCTGGCACTCCAAGGGCTAAAAGATGCGACAAGAAATTGTGTGGACACTGAAGGGAGGAAGGAAAACATCAAAGTTGAGTAATTACCATCACGATAGCAGCGCGTTGTGTTTTCTGGCTGATCCGTAAGGAAATCATTATGATAGCCCAGTATCGGACCTACCAGGGGAATGCTTTTCCACGCCATCCATTGAAGAAAACCAAGGCTTTCAGCTCGGCAATGAGTGACCGAGATACACCCTGGGGAGATATTTTCCTCTTCTATCAAACGTTCCCTTCGTACCGTCTCTCACGTATCCGGTACAGTTTCGTTTCAATAAACAAAGTAGTAGGCGCTTTTCCGAGCTTGCGAGCAGGGCCAGCTTTGAAAAAATATGGAAGGAATGAAATTGCTTGAAATTGAATCGAGAATATTTACTTAGCTCCCCCCCCGTATCATCCGGGCAGGCGGGGAGGATTGTGAGCCACTCGCTTTACACATTTTCGATATGATATGCCACGCGTTTAGATACATATTTTCCCTTCGCCCCCCGATTTTCCCAAGGCAGGCATATTTGATGAAGCTTTGTTCCTTACTTTATGCTGACGAAATGGGCAACGTAAAGCAGTTTTGTGACTTACGGCGTGAAGCCGAACGAATAGGTTTTCCCGCTCTTTTTCCTTGCGCTCGGGGGAGTTTCCTCATTCGATTTCGTGGAGGTTACGTTGTATATCCCTGAACCAGACAAAGAAGCTTACAGAATTGATGTTTGTGACTCGTGTTTAAAAAATAAAATAGGGAAAGCTGTCAACAGACAGGCGGAAATTTATAAAGTGCAGTTCAAAATCTCTTATGCTGTTGAGGGAGACCAGGAAAAAAAATTTTGCTATAGGGAATTGATGTTGATAGGAGTTTGATGTTTTGCAAATTTTTCAAAGAGAAAAGAAAAGTTAATTTTCTGGTACATGTGATGTTAAACTCAAGCTTAAAGCTAGGTTGCTATGAAAATTCCAAGATTCCTTGAGCTGTAAGCGAATATTTTTACTGCTATCTAATGCTCTAAAAAGACAAAGTATGTATTGCAGCAAAACGAAAAACAAAATCCAATGAAAAAGGAGAATTACAAACTTTGCTCTGCGGAATGAATTTGCATTCGCGGAAACGCTGAGTCAAAAATACTTTCGCATCCGGTATCGTCATTGTGCCGATCGTTCCGTTGATGTGCCCTGCTCCCGCCGATCCTGTTAATCGGAATGAATTTGTTCCATTGGAGGGCAAGACATCACTACAAAGTGAGACTAGAAGGAAATCGAATTCAACGAAGAAAGTTCGAGAGGAAACATTTCCTTGCCGGATGTAAAATTGTCCAACTACAACAGAATAAAAATAATAAAATGGAAAAATTGAACAGTAAGCCACTCGCTGCTAGGATGACGCAGACAAATCGATTCCTTATATCCAAATGGCACTGGTTGTTGAAGTGTTTTTCTTTGATCTTTCGTGTCTTGAAGCCCGTGATCGCTCAGTTGACCATCGCGTCCGGTAGAAATTCTTTGTTGTTCTTTTATTTTCCATCATCGAGCGTAGATTTACCGGTCATAGTTTAACCTCAGCGCGAGGGAAAATCGATTTCAAATTAGTTTTTCAACTTTTGCTTTCGTCTGACGTCAGTTTTTGTTGTGACTAAAAAGTTGTAGGCGCAAACGAGAGCCAATTTGTTCATTTGATTCCAAGTTGTAGCATTTTTCTGAGTTTTGTTCTTTGAATTGCATCATGCCAAGTCACATTTTGATATAAATAAAAAAATGAATTTTGGGGAATAGAAGAACGTAATCTCAAGCATGTTTCCATTCATGAAAAAAAGCTGAAAACATTTTCCGTCTGAAAAAGCGCACTGTTTCTATTGTAATTCTAATGTACTCGAGTGTCATGGTTGATTCTGTTTTTTGAAGCAAAAACAATAAAAGGAAATGTATAAACTCATTAAATTGTCCCGTTGTCGAATGTTTTGTACGAGGGGATGCAATCAACCGCAACCGCTGCAAAGCTACATTTTGAAACGAAATGTGATACGCGTTATGCATGTTGGTTCTTTTTCCAGTCCAGGTTTTTAGTTTTCGGAATATCTTTACGTGAAACACACTTTGCTTACAAAAAAGATGCTGTTCCAACTAAAAAAAAGTGGACACCATCACTAACCACAATTTCATTTATAATAGTCATACATATATGACGTGCACTTGGGAAAAGGTTTTGTCGGCACAAGTTTTCCTTGCGTAGGAGGAAAATCGCGCGATGGCAAAAGTTAAGCGAAACCGCGTTCCACCTTAAAAAAGTTCTGACTTGTTGGGGCAGGAAAGGTTAGCTTTTTTCTGGATCGGTGTTTGATTCTTTTCTTCCTTGCACAGTGGGAAGAATGCGTTCCTAAGGGAACTAAAACAAAAATTAGTTAAATAAAAGATCTTTGTGAAAACTTCCTTCTACTTACATTCTTCTAAACAAAGTAAATCGGTGATTATTTTCATATATTTAAACAGGACCTTAAACATTATTGTCAGCATATTTAGATGTGGAATTTTTACTTTTGTACAAACATTAATATAGACTTAGACTTTGTTAGCCTTGACTGTTCACTGTGGAGTTTGGATCGAGTTTGTGACCAGAAAAATGGTTTCCAAGATTCGGAACGCTTATTTCGCAATGCTGCAGCATTTTTCGGCAAGAAGTACTTAGCCCCCCGTTTAACTTAGCCCCCCGTCGCCCGTTTTATTGCCTTCCCGTGTCAACCGCACGGGATGCTGCTTCCACTCCTTATCTCCAACTTCACGACGGAGCTTGGCTCGAGTAGACGACACTCGTTTATGTTGCGCGATAAAATCGTGTTCGTCCCACGCGCGACGATAAAAAGCGGTCCAAGAAGGTTCGAGCCTTTGGCAAAAGGGCAAGGTGAATGTCAATGAAAACACAGGTCGAAGGGAGGGGCGGTATGGTATGCTCCTTGGCGCATACATTTCAGTGCCGAGATTTTCGTTTTGTTGTCTGGAGGAAACATAAAAACATAGAAGTTGCCAGAACGCAAGGAAAGCGTCGTACTGGAACGGAAATAACGAAACAAGCACCTGCCATTAGCGAGACATGAGGATGCAGTTTCCGGTTGCAGCTTCCGTTTGCCGTTGGGCCAGCACCGCATGCAACGATCGTCCGGGAACGGAATTTCCCCGTCGAAAACTATGGCGAATGTGCGCAATCTAGCCGACGTAAAACACGGCTCCTTACGGGGCAATAACAAAACGAATGGCGAACCGGTGGCAGCCAAATTTGAATTTAATTGTGAAAACTGTCTAGACACCGGTTTACGTTTACGGAACACACTCGGGAGACCCGGGATGCTCGGGATCGTTTAGTGAACCCTTCTGGGAAGAGGAACACGGAGCGTAAATAAATGCCGGTACGTGTTTCGGATAAGCGCGAGACCGCTGGATAAATGGGAATATTTCACGGTCGCTCGGTTTCGGCCCGATCCTGACGAGAAGGATCACGAGACAAATGAACCAGCAAATTGCTCATCAAAAATTCAGTAAAATTATCCAGCAAGGCAGCTGCACCGCGCACGAACATGAAGACGAATATGATTTTTTCGGCACGAAGCATGAGCAAACCAAAAATATATTGTGGAGCGTGTGGATGGCTCTAAATTAAAATTATTTAAATTTTGATCACCACTGTCCAGACCAGTTAGGACCGGAGCTTAGAAAAGCCCTAGTAATATATTATTTGTGCTATGAAAGCTTTCAGTTTTACACAAACATCCATCACTCTTCTTTGTATAACTTTGAAACTTTAATCACTTTCAAAGAATATATCTCTTTCATTGATTTTGATTAGAATTAAATCATAAATAATACATTTCTATATGATCTTGTTTATTATGTACCTTTTCTTTCATTTTACGTATGGCAGTAGGGATTACACTTCTCTAAAATTTAAAAAATTGGATATATTTAGAAAGTGGTTTAGAATGAATATATCATTCGGGTTTACAATGTTTTGACGAACTGTGATGAGGTTTCCTGGGAAGATATTTCCTTTTCAAACGGAATTCCTTCCTCTTTTGGCTCTCTTTGAATTTCAAATCACTCGAGTTTTGGTTCATGTTCAATGTTTCTTTTGCCTTGCTCCAACGCATAAACGAGCTGCCATACATTGTTTCAAGCATAGCTCGTGAAACTTTCCTCATTTCCTCCAAAGAGAAACATATTTTAAGGGCAAGTGGAAGCAAAAAACAATTCTTCAGCCGTTGCAGAAAATAGAGATAGAAAAAGACGACACAAGTTTGACGGGCAAAAACTTCCTACACGGAAAGTCAAACATTTTCGAGTGAGGCAGTACTTTAGCTTCGTCCATTTTTTTTACTTCCCATAAATCAATGTCAAGGTTGCTTCAGTCGGCAAGGAACAGGGCAAGTAGATCGAACTACTGTTTAACCTGAGCCTGGTGCTTGGTAGCCTTGGGATGATTCGGTCCTTCCTTCCGCCGTCCGTTTCCGTTTCCCCTTTTCGAGACGTGATCGGTCGAGATTGAGGCCTTCCGGTCGCTTTCCCCATCCCCGTTGGCACGGGTGGAAAGGGGGGGCGAGGTATTGAAATTAGAGCACCCAACCCGAACCACCGCCATCGGCGACAATTTATTTCGTTCGCGATTTCGGTTTTGTTTGTTTTGATCCACTTTTGCGTCGTTTCGTTTTGTTTGTTGGGTTTGCACGAGATACAGAGAAGGACGACGATGGAGGAAGGGGGGGGGGGGGGTTTCGCTTGGTTCCGTTTTTCCCCCATCCGTTTTTCCCTTGAACTAGCAAAGTACGGGTACTTCTTGCGCTTATCCGAAAAGCTAAATCTTGAGTGCCACTTGTTTTGCGCCGTTGTTTGGGTTTATTATGCTTTTTTGTTTGACTTCACCCTTCCATCATGTCGTTTCGTGCGACTTTCGTTAGTTGTTTGCATCCAGTGATTCATCCAAGGGACAGTTTTTGTCGCTTCCCACTTCCAAACAGGCAGCCTTTTCCGAAGGGAGGAGTAAAAAAAACCGAGAAGAAGCACAAAAACAAAGAAAGAATGTTCAACATGGGCGACGATTGGGAAATAATAAATCATCGTCGCAAAAAAGTGATTACTGTCCAGCTGACGGTACGTTTTCTAGCCGACTCCGACACGCCGGCACACACACACACACATACACTGACAAGAGTTAGTGGTAGCATCCCCTTTAGCGTTCTCGCAGCGCCATTTTCGTCCCATGCTGTCAGCAGCGCCATGGACGTTGATTTATGCTGAGTTAAATGCAGTCGACCTGTTTCTTATGCTTCGGAGGACCGAGTCCTTCTTCCTATGGTTCATGCAGTCTCGAAGGAAAACGTAGTAAAGGGCCCGACCTCGTTGTCGCTGGAAAAAAAAAATTAAATGATCAAAAAATTGCTTTAAAAATGTCACGTCGGTTTGGTTACTGCCTGCTACAAGTGTAGCCTTTTGTGGACAAACAATTTTATGATAAATAAATGTCATTTCGTTTTTATTTTACGAAACCGTGAAAAGCAAACCCTCGAACCCACGTGTCTACTCATGAGAGCGCATTTACTGGCAAACTCTTTCAGCCTGTTTGTATGTCGCTTTTAATTAGATTTTCTCGCACATTACCGTGAAAAGTGGGACAATATGTGTAACAAAGTTGGGCCTGTGGGCACTCGCCTATTTCCACCATTTCGCCCCAGCACATGCACTGACAATACACTGACACAAATTCACCCAGCGTTTAATTATCACTGCGTGATGGTGAACATACTTACAATGCAGCCATAGTGCTGTAGTTATTTCGCTGTTTTTAATTTCATTAAAACAGTTGCTAATGGAATGCAGTATGAGTAACATTACGTCTCGTTTGCGTTCGAGATTTAGAATGTGATTAAAAATGGAGTGGATAACTTTAAAAACTCTCTATATTAATTTCAATCTGTTGTGTTGTTTAATCTGTTGTTAATTTTGTGTTATTGATGTTTGTTTGAAAAGAGTTATCTATTAGTTATGCCGTAAAAATCTTTGAGCAAAAATGTGGAGCTTTCAAAACAGAAAAATAAAAATACTTCATCAATAATTCGAAACCAAGTAGATTTGAAATAATAAATGGGAACATTTTAGCCAAAAGAAAAACTAATTGAAAGCTAAACCTATCGCATCACATTGATGCGACATCAGCAATTGTTACCAGGTTATATGATGGAACTCGGTCCAACTCGAAAAAGTTCCCTTTTCCACTGCTTCAAGAAGTCGATGAGACGATCATCGAAAGAGATGAATAAATGGATGACATGACAGTTTGAAGTACTTTTACGCTGGCTAATTCATGCGCATATCTCTTCCATGTGAAGTCGTGGTATGAATTGATGATTTCGTGTGCCATCAGCTTCGTTCGTCGGTCCGATCCGATGTCCAGCGTTCCGTGAAGGAAAACAAAAAACGCGGGTAGCGATTGATGGGAAAAATTACTTACCCTAGCCGCAGGCGGAGACAACCGGGAAGAGGTGTGTGTGTGTGTTTGTGGAGACACGATTGTCTGTAAATGACTCCATCGACGAACTAGAGGACCGAGACCGGAGTAGGTAGCTCTTCTAGACTGTATTCCCTTGAAACATCGGAACTGGCTGAAGGTTAGTCAAATAGAAACGTCCTCATACGAGGCCAGGAACGTTGCCCTACGGGATGTTTCGGTCGTTCGAGAGGAACCTCTCTCGGTAACTTACACACTACCCACATTCGTCCATGAAAAACAGAACAACACTCTAACCGCCCATCGGGGTGATTGCTTCAGTCAAACTGGCCGAAATTCATTAATCACTAGGCCGCAAATAATTGCCGCAAACGCAATAGACCAAGAGCCGGCGACACATCGCACCGGACCTGTTGGAGCCGAGGGCTACAATGAGAGATACATGGAGACAAAAAGGAGACATTGATTACTTCGGCTCGGAGCTGGAGATGTCCTACTTTTCGGATTTGCACCAACACAAGTATCACCATCATCGTCATCATCCTGAACACAATTGATGATGATGATCATTGTCCCGATAAGGTTGCTCTGGTCCGGAGCTGGTAGTATTTTTTAATTAAGAATCTGGAACGGCACACTCCGGAACTGTGGTTTTGTGGGTTAATTAGATTAAAGCCTTTATCATGCTTATTACGACGGACGGTACGGGGCTTGGGGGGGTGGAGACGGAGCTGGTCCATTGTCGGTGGGACATCTTAAGGACGTCACACTTTGGGAAAGCAACACCCGGGTCGAATCCGTTCCCGTTCCGTGGCGATGCTAATTAAATAAAACTCCACCGTGGAAGTACGATAGCCTTTTATCCTGAGTGTCTCGGGAATGTTCCCGGGAATGGCGTTGAAAAATGTTTTTCCTTATCGCGTCGGGTGAGTGCTGGTGTTGTTAAATGTGTCCGAGTTTCCATCTCCAGCTGGGTGGAAAATATCACTCAAAACATAATTCAAAACCCCCCCCCTCGACAGTGGACTAAATATTTGAAAAGAAAATGGCGCTCGGTCAAACACCGGGGACGCGTGTCTAAATCACATTTTTCCCGTGGCTTGATATTTACCCCGCGTGGCCGGATGGCAGTCTGAAATGGCAGTCGAGAAGAGATAATTCCTTCCGCGGTTGATGATTGTGTCCTTTTTCGAGCAATGAAAGGCACCATTCTTTCGCCACGGTCAGATGCACTTCCGTCTAGCACCGGAATGACAAACCGGCATGCAACGCTGGTCACACCTTGGGAAAGATTGTGCACTGCCATTAGAAGCGCCCACCGACGATGGACAGAAACCAAACTGCACCTTCTTGACGAGCGAACCATAAACCGCGCGCGAAAGTGCAGTATAAAACGAAATTGCACCGCAATCGTGTTTATCGGGTGTGAAATAGGAAAAGTGACGGAATCGTCACTTTCCACCGACGTGACATTAGGGCAGGTCTTTGCCGGGTTTCCAACCGGATGTGTTTGCGGGAAAAAAACGAATCAAACGCCGGTCGGTCACTGTTATTTGCAGCCAGGGAACCATTTCCGTACCTTTTTTTCTTTTCGCCTCGAGGAAGCTCGGGAAGGGGTGTGGGGTTGGGGAAGGAAGCCGGGAAATTGGAAAAATGAGGACGGATCCCAGAGGATCCATCAGAACTTGTGCAGCACAATACGGAAGCAGTGCTGTCGGACTGCTGTTTGACTTTCATGTTTAAGTCCCAGGTGAAGTGTTCCAGATTTTTTGAGTGAGAAAAGCGTCGCTTGGTTTTTCTCGAATGTTGTTTAAGCAGTACGGGAAATGTCGCTTCATTTCATCGATTAAATTGCGTTCTTTTCTTTTTTCCTTTTATCTCTTTTAATGTGTACTTTTGACCATTTTTTTGAACACAAACGTTCTAATGTTGTAATAGAACATATCTTATACATATTCTTACACAAAATGTTTACTATCTCCATCTGTTACTCAATTTGGCGAATAGAGTACAACTCTGTTCTTTAATGTCTTTTTTTGAGACTGTGTCAAAAACGTGTTCAATCCCATGTTTTATTTCAGCTTCGTTTCATCAGTCAATATTTTAATATTTAATCTATTTTTGTGAGAAATTGTGTTGCTTTAGTGTCAATATTTGTGTTAAAAGGATGCTTTAACTTAAAATTGATAATTTTGTTCAATGAATTCGTTGCTATTTCTGTTACTTTTTATTTTATTGAAAATGATTATCCCTTTGCACAATTTGTATCATCAGTATGATGACACTATAATACATCTGCAAACTCCAATCAAAGTCATAATACGTCGCGTCGAATCGGTTTATTCCCGGTTGGGAAGGAACTTCCCCGTTGCTGTTTCACTTTTCTCGGTTTTTATGCTGATGGATGCTCATCACTTTTCCCTCCAGAATGGAACCCACCAGTTGATGGATAGTTCGATTCCGGATCCGTTCTGGTCTAAAAGAAAACTAGATTGATGGCGAACGCGATTGCGAATTACCTTGTTTTTTTTTTGTGTTTCGGTTTGTGTCGTTGGATTTCAAGGAGGTGATGTATTTTATTTCCCTCTAGTTTACCCTTATTTTTTGCTTGCTCTTAAACTTATCTCTCGTTTGTTGCTTTCCTGGTGGAGAATGAAGCAAAATGGACTAAAGAGATGGGGGAAAACCCACCCGAAATGGCAAAAAACTTCGATCAGCGCTAATCAACATAATTTATCTTACGGCATTTGCAGCTCGGTGACTCTTCAGCGCCAAAGAGTTACTCTCAAGAAAACATGAACATCCAAAAGGGAACGAGTAAACGCTAGCAGGAGAAAAAATGAGAAGAAAAAACAGGAACGAGAACCATCCGAAATCTTCTCACAAGTTATGGCTCTTCCGTCTAGACGGAACAAATGTTTCGACTATTGTACCTTCCGTCTCCGTCCACTCCTGGCACTCATTTCCCCCCGGGAGGGTTGGAAGAGGTTGACAAAGAAACATTACAACTGGATGCTTAGGGAAGGGTCCGGGCAAGGGAGTGGAGGTACATTGTTAGCGAAGCGCACGGAAAGTTCCCTGCCGACCGACCGCCGTTTGGAGGGCATTAATTTATGTTCCCACCATTATTATGAACCTCTCAACAAACCGAATCAAATACGTTTTCCCGCCCCTTACTCCTGGGAGGCACACCTGGGGCCTCCTCCACCGGGTGGGTGCTTTTGGCGTACAAAGAAAAACTCCCCATTCCCGAGAACTCGACACGGAAAGAAAGAAATCTTCTTGGATTGCAATCGAACGGACTTAATGGAACGGCACGCAATGGCGTTTGCGGATCGATCAGTTGTAGAGGTAAGTATCAATTTTCGAGGTTGGAATATGGACCCCCCCCTGCTACGATTCCGAACAAAGGAGCAGAAGGAGTTTTGAAGGAAGGTGATGTAAAATTATTGCTGCCGAAATGGGTCGCAGAGTCAAGAGGCAGCCTCAAATGCACGTCAAGAAGTAGTAGACGGTGAGCGTCTTTGTGGTTTTCGAAAACAATTGCATGCCGCAAGCCACTTTTGAGGAGGAAGAAGGCCGGTCGGTGGTGAAAAGTTTGAAGAGCAGTTCCCTTCGGCTGCTAAGGCTCTGCACCCGTCGTGAACGTGATTCAATCAAGGACGTCTCGGGTTGTCACGGTTCATAGTTCACGTGCTCGAACGTGGTACGCCGCGCCAAGAAATGCGCTCCCGGGTAAGGAAAGGATGAGAGGAGGGAAAAGGAGAGGAAACTTGTGGATAAGACAGACAGCTAGTGTGCCGGATGCAGGCAGACTGCTATCGCCGGTCGTCCGGGTGATACAACTCTATCAAAAACATATCCTCCACGGAACGGGTTGATATTTTCGCACGCTCGTTCGTTCCGATTTGCTTTAAGCGCTCCGAATCCTTTTAGTCATGCACGGGATGTCACCGGCCTCGGGGGAGGGAGGAAGGAGAAGCTTTCCCATCCTGTGGGCACGCACGAGATTCTCTTGTTGTTGTTGTTGTTGTCCGTCGTGTCCTTTTGTGTATTCTTGTTTCATCAACAAAAAGGACATCGGGTAAAGAAAGTTTGCAGCGGAAAGAACAGACGATATGGAGCTAATGGGAAGTAGAAATGAGGAAAGACGAAGAAGAATAATGTGAAATAAATTGAGTTTGATGGCAACGGGTTGTGAAGCGAGTTTTTTAATGCACATCTAAAGGAAAAAAAAGATCTATTCAACATGAACCCCTCACAAAAGATAATTGTGTTGCCAAAAACTGTTATTTTTATAATCTTTACAAGTTATTATGTTATTAGCATTATTTATTTGTTTAACACATGTATCGTCATTCTCCAAGTATTGTTTATTTTTGAGAGCGTAATAAATTGTATTTGCTGTATTCTGAATTCGTCATTAAAATGTAAAAGTCTTTTGCCAAAAACAAGTGCATTCAAAGTAGACTAGCGTACTAACACGTTGGGTACCAAGCGTTTTTAGCACACTTTTTAGTACAATTTTTTAAAATAAATTTTATTTGTTACATTTATTAAACCGATGGTTTTCGAAGGCCAAGCAAAGACTTAGCCTCTCAAAAAACTTTTTTTTAAATATTACTACAGTTTTTATGTTGCGTTTTCTTTTATTTATGGGTCACAAACTTTTAGAACTAGTTACTACTAGTATAATAATTAATTTCAATTTCTATTTAAAAAACGAGAAAATTAAACATTTTAAATGCTGCTGAACGAGCAGGGAAGATTCATCGGTATAAAATCACGTTGATGCTACACCCTTTACCTTCATAATATGCCGCACGCAGCGCCAGCAGGTGCCATCAATAATAGGCCTTTTTCTTCTTTCAGTAAGCTGCTTACGAGGACCACGTGACGGCAAATTGAAAGTCGGTCGGAAGCAGGCATGCACAGTAATGAATTTACTGTTGAACTCATCATTCGGGTTGTTTGTCCGTTGGCATCGCCGAAGATGTGTCAATCGTTAAAGAAAAACTGCTACATAAGCAGTTTGTTAGAAGAGCTCTTGGAAAATGAAGGGACGTTTAGTTCCTTTGATATTGTATTGAATTCGAATGTAATGGAAAATATGTGGTTCAACAAATTATTCTCTTTTTTTTTTGTACGCGCAATCAATCTTAGTAGATTTAAAAATAAATCAAAACCGTTGATAATTTTCGTTTGTTACTTTTCCCCATTTCAATCACGAAGCACTGGCGATTAAAAAAACATAGTTTAAAACGGACCTGGCGTCTCCATTACATTTGGCAACAAACCGCTCCAGTGGATGCAGTGACAAACATTAATCCAACACGTGACTGCGGCAAACGTTGGTCGATTTTCATTGGTACCTCAATCGATTGGAATTGTTGCAATCGTGAGCGCCAGTGCACCATCGAGCGCTGCAGCAATCGAGCGTTCCGTTCGAGTGCAGTGGGAGTTGTTTTTAATTAAATAAATTCCATGCATTACTCGGGGGCGGTGGTCGTTGTCCGCAAATGCCAAAGAAGCTATTTTTGGAAGACATAAATAAGATAACCCTAGTTCCGTTGGCCTTAAGACGAGGGTGGCTCGGGGCGTGACAAATGTGCTTTGGCAACCCAATCAACTAACGGAAGTGAACAAACTTATTTATGGAACGAAACTAAAATGTTTTGAATAGTTTTATTCACTATGTTTGAATCAAGGATGTTAAAAGTCGTATTTTGTTAATTGCATTTATCAAGCTCATATTTTATAGAACAAAATTTTGTTCAGTACTATTTTTTAGACACATCGCCTACTTTTATGTTTCATGTTACCAACGTATTTTTAAACCAAAAACTTAAACAAACCATCATCATTTTATTGCAAACTATGTTTATTAACACTTTTAATCTATTAAGCGCAACACACAGCATGTTATTTATGCTTGTTGGTTGATTGGATCGGGTGAATGCTTTTGAATAAACAACCAATCTCTGCAAGGAGGTAGACGAAAGGAAAAACAGGGAAAGCTAATTGAATCCACCCGGTTAAAGAAGCGGTCATTTTATCGAACGGATTAGAAGGGAAGAATGAGCAAACAGTTCCATGAACCAAAATGGCACGCTTTGCACTTTTCTGTCTCCCCTCTTCCCCCTGCCCCAGTGGAGTGGGAAACACTGGAAACGCTTCATCTTTAAACTGGGAGAAAATGAAAAGAAAAGCAAGTCCCTGGTTGGATCATATTTTGTTCCTCTGGTTGGCTCATAGGTTAGTCTTTTTTTGTGCTTTCGCTCGTCCGAACGGATGTCCGAGTCTGGTATTGGTCGGATGTCCGGAACGGACCGTTCAAAGACACGTCGTACGGATAAATAAAAGTGTCCCCCTTGCAGTACTTTCCTTTGCGGGTGGGCAAGACTCGCCGATTATAGTTTCAATTCATAGGAGCCGAGAATGCGACCACAAAAGACGCCGAAGCCAACGGCCAAACGGTGATGCTGATGACGATGGTTATGATTATTGTGACACAAGCTGTTGTTGGTACCCTGGAAGTCTGGGCTCCGGAACGATCGGTGTACAATCGAAATGGTCGATATAGTTTTCCTCGGAACGTCGGAAGGAGCAGACATGGATGCGGAAAAAAGTTCCATGAAATTATGTTACGGTTTTGCCTACGATCAACAACTCCACGTTCCCACGACCAGGGCAAAAGTCAAGCACAACGTCCACGTCCGTGTTCAACCTCCAGCACGTGCAAGTTCACGGACTTTTTTTTCGGACCAACATAACTGTCGCGAATGTGTGGTTCATGATAAAAAAACGAAAAGTTTAACGGGCATCGTACCATTCTGTCTGAAGTTGGAAGGCGAGCGATTTGTGTGCCGCTTTTGAGCTGCGGAACAAACGATCTCTCCCTCTCTCTCGCTGTCCGGACTTCGGAGGATTAACCCGGATCAGACTGGCGCATTTTCACCCATCCCCGCTGCCCTTGTAGCACCGGATCTCTATCCCCATTTTACGATGTTTAGCAAACTAATGGCAGCGCGACGAATCGAACGTGAGATGCATAAAATGTGGCCACGTCGGTAACGGCAGACGACCGGAGCACAACACCATGTGCAGTTAATCGATTGTGGAGTTCTGATTTGTCCACCCCTTTTTGCCTCGTCCTCTTTCCTTTCCTTTTCTATCTCTCGACGGTGTTGACGCTGCATATGTGAGCTGCCGAGCTGTGACATCAAAACAATCATAGTCGTTGGTTCCTGGGTGAGAGCTTATGGGGAAATAGAAAGGGATCAAAACATGTTTTCCTAACCGTGGCTTTTATGCGTGTGGCTTGCTTTTTTATTCCAACTAGGGAGTTCGAGAGAGACTCAGCGCTAGAACTTCCAGGTAAGCTTTTCTACTTTCTACAACGGAAATTACTTTTTTTTGTGGAAAATAGGATAGCATTACCTCTCAAACAACGATGGAGAATGAATCCTGTGGACGAACGTAACCGAACGTGCTTGAAGTTTGTGCAATTTTCCATAGAAATTAGAAATTAGCCAATACTCTAATGTTGTTTAGCTAACTTGGTTGGCTTGATCCCAAAATGGTGGAAGGTCGTTTGATCGAAAATTAGCAGCATTTTGTGTCGCGTAGAAAATTCGCTCAGGACATCGACTAAGAAGGTTGTGCTTTGGGAATATTTTGGATGCTACCCAAAGATAAAAAAGAAGCACATAAAAAATGAGAGACATTTTAGATAATGGTAACTTTACAAACACAATAAGGAATTTGTTTATCATTAAACCGGTTCAAGTAGATTGGAAGATATACAAAGAAACAAATAAAATGAATGCCCTGAAAACATTGTAATCTTTGAACACTTTTCCATTGGTGTTACTCAACTGTTTGCAAAGATTGTGTCAGAATTTAGTGTCGCCGTGAGAAATGGAAAATTTTGTTGCCAAGATTTCCTCCCGAACCGGGTTCGCTCGACCGAGCGACAATGTTACACAAATATTTCACACAATTGACTTCGCACCGAAGGAAAATGAACCCCCACGAGTGCATTGTGTTTTTGCGCGAGTGCGAGATGTTTTCCCTCGAATGTCATGCAAATTTGCGCTCGCTCGTGGCGTTGATTTCGCTTGGCGGTGCACGGATGAACTTCATCGCTCATCGTCGAGCTTGTGCGCGCCTTTTACTTCCCAACGCAAGTCATAAACGAACACATAGCCAGAAAAACATGCAGAAGGTATCATAAAGCGTCATAAAATTTCAATTTTTCACACAACTATTCACCACCCGTTTGTCGCCCTCGGGGCTCGGGGGAAAACAACGGGGGCAATAATTATGAGCCCCCCGGGGGGGTAGAAGTGAGCCAACCTCGCAGAGCGGATCCTTCGCGTCGCATGTATGCAGGATTTATGGGAATTTATGGTCGTATGAATTTCATTTCATTACCGCCACTCTAACCGTGAGGAAGGAGACAGAGAGGACTAGGGTAGAGAGGAAAATACGGCCATGGAAATGAATCATCGTCACATCAACTGAACGTCAACAACTGAACCGTCAGCAGTTGAACAACGATTCGAAGAAAACGGACAACGAAAATGAAGCGCACACGCCATGGGAAAATTATGACACACTATTCACGACTCACTTCACAGTTGCACCGCAACGATTTGCAGACGAAGTGCATCCGCTTATTTGTAACAAAATGGATTTACAATGTGATTATAAAATTACTAATTTACATTATTTTTAAATAAGAAGTGCATAACAATATTTTCCATTAAAATATCACGCAAACTTCGTATTCCTTCTTTAAATTGGAACGTCGAAGAACGTTGTCTTTTATACAAAAAAAAAAACTCTCCTTTTGTTCTCCACCAATGAAGAAGTGACAAATACAATCCATCCCTTTTCGGATTCGTTTAATTGAGATTCCCTTCTGCTGTTCTCTCACATTTTCTAAGTCCCCAACGGGAACATCCCTTTGGGTTTAATTTCATCTAACTGAAAACAAAGAAGGAACCCTTAAATAAAATTTACGAAAGCCCTTCCAGTGGTTCCGGTAGAATGAATTTCAAGCTCCTAAAGTAAAGCAGACTTCTCTGGTCGTTTGCTCAATGAAAACTCGTGAGGGCCGGTTCCCTTACACCTCCTCCTGCCCTTTGCATTCACTTCTGTCAACGTCGTTTTTGTGTCATTTTGCGAGGATTATTCGCACTGGGAAAAGCTCGGTCAGTTGTGCTCTTCGCAGAGGATTGGGTTCGGGTTTCCTAGCACCAAAATGCACAATCAACGAACGGTAAGGCGGACCATCGTGTCATGTCTCGAGTCATTAGACTGGGCAATCTTTTTCTAACCGTTTTGTTGTCCTCGACGATGGTCAACGTTCATACACTTGGGACGAATTGCTGTCGTACGATTGCCTCAACGACCAGCTGATTGTGCGAGATTAGGCCAAAAGCTCCTTCGAGTGGTCGGTGTTGATTCATTGAATGTGTGAATATGTCATTGTCATTGTACAAAACAAAAAGCTGTCAAAAGGTTCATGGTATTTGTTTTGGTAAATATGGTCAAAAAATAGCCTTTTAAGTAACTTATATTCTCACATTCGATAACTTTTTAATTTTTTGACGAACCAATGAAGTGAATAAAATAGAATAAATAATATTTTAAAGAAAGTTAGCCACAACCCTTGTTTTCAAACCATTGGCTTTTCACAAAATGTCGAAAAATGTTACTACATCAATCGTTTGTTTCTTTTTAATGCTAATGAATAGCCATTAAAAAGTCAACAGTAATAAATCCTTTCATTTTTGACCTTGCAATTCTAAGCTGGTGAGTTAAATCTCCTTACACTTAACTCGGAAATGTGATGCCACTTGCCGAGCGATCAAAATAAATGAATGCAAAGGCAAAACAACAACATTGATAGCAAATGTGGCTCTCCGGAAGGCCTCTTGGTTGTAATAATAAATGGGCACGATAGTTTTCCTACACTTGGGAATGTGATTTCAACATTCGTGATACGAATATGATGCAATCCATTTCCCTTCCAAACTGATTGCCGGGATCGACGAAAGTCTTCAAAGCCCAAGTCCGGGTGGTTATGGTGCTGATAAGGCTTATGTAAAACCATTCCGCATGAAATATGACACTGCTTGATGGCTGGTTGGTTGGGAAGAATGCCTGTATAGGCACATTGTCCACTCAATTTCCGTCACAAAGAACGGAACCCGGGTTGAGCCTGCACTGATTTCCTGAGCTTGTCGGTAAAACGGTAACGTTTCCCGTGCAATCAAACCGGCCTTTTCATCGCTCAAGTGCGCCAATCCCGATACGATGGCAAGGATGTGCACCATTTGCGCCCGGCAATAGGTGAGTAATTTGTAAAGCATCCTGCTCGCAAATGTCCCTGGGCCTGGAGGCTGCCGGTCACCAGGACGCTCACCCCCGATGTAATAGAAATTTATACCTTCCCGGCAATTTATCCAGCTATCCGTCCGGAAAGCGGACGAAAAGGGATGCGCTTGCCCATGTTCGGAACTTCTTGGATTACCGGTCTGAGTGGGCCCATCGGTTGCATCGGTGGCCAATGTTCGATAAGCGGCACGATTGCACCAGAGCTGTCCACTTCCGGTGTCAGAGAGGAACAAGAAACCTCTGCAATGGACTTGCCCAGCCGGGGTTGGACAAATAAATGAGGAAGCCCAAGAGTCTCCCGTTCAGCTCAACATGGAGCCCTTTCCTGTCGATCAGGTTGCGATTATGTCCCGACTTTGGCGTAAATAAACCCCGATTCGATATCACTCCGGCAACCGGAAGCAGAACGATTGGTGGTCAATGTTTGGTTGGAGCGTTGTTTCCTTCTCCCGAGGCCACGTAAGAACGTTCAGTCGACAAAAAACTAAGAGAAAACTAGTTTGTTTCTAGATCACCCACCGGAAGGCGTGTTCTGCAACATGACATAAAGCAAGTTCTCGGTATCGAAGTGGAAAATCATATTTCTGCCTTTACACCGTACCAATCAGCAGAGGATTTTCATTGCCGCGAAAACAATGTAGAAATTTTGAACAAAGGTTAGCTCAGCAAGTCCAGCAGCATGTTTTATTCTCTTCCGTTACGATATTTGTATTGCTGATGGGACGGACGATTGTGGAAACACGTGCGATAAGTGGAAATTTATTGCGTTGAAAGGGAAGCTGTAATAAAACCAGCTAGTGGGAATTTGCGGTGTATTTTAATGATGGGATTTTGTACCTACACCTGTTGGGAAGAGATGAAGCATCATGTATGGAGGTGATTATAAAAATGGAAACCTTACTGAATTTCGAAGGATATGCTAAACGTTTTTTTTACAATCACGAGGCTTATTGGTTATTTGTTCAAGTAATCCAGTGATAAGAGGATTAAAACAGATGATTACAGCATATTTTAAGAATAATTCCCCCTGTGGCAAATGTGGTAAGTAGAGGCTTTATATTTATACTTACTTTAAAAAGAACGACATTGAAATAACATTTTTCTGTTCGGTTAAATAATCCCCTGGCACGTGGAAGAAATGAAAAACGAAAACGCAGCATAAACTTGCTACTGATTACCCAATCGATCGTGCTACAACCAACGGAGGGTTTGTTCGTTGATAAACAACTTAATCCGACACAAGGACATACAACTTTCTGCGAATCGAACGAAACGTGGTTGGCTAATTAGCATTTTATTATTCCACTCAAGTGTTCAATAGTTGGAAAAGATTTTTTCCGTGCAAGAGCTGGGGGATAATGAAGAAAGTGTTATTCGATAATTACGGATGCGTGGTTTGAATGGTAAAGTGGTGGAAAAATTTAACCTGTGCTGATATTGATTATAGTGAAGTATGAGAAATGATATTGATTTTTAAATCGCAACTGACCCACATCAGTTGTCACAGATTTTTAAATTCGTGAAGGATTTTCTTCGATGTTTAATTTATTTGTTTAATCATTACAATTTTGCTTTTAGAATTTCTTTATCCGAGCTATTGAAAAATGAATCTGGAGTGCAATATTCGCTTGAAAAGCATGTTCATCATAAATTAAAATTTGCTATACTTATTTCAAAAACATCCAAACTGATTGAGTTAAATATAAAATGAATAAATCCACTAACAAAACCATGCTCTATATAACAACGATCAAATACTCTTCTTCAATCCTTTCGAATCAATTTCTCATAAAACTTCGCTGGAGAAAATTAAAATTAAATTCCCTCACCAATTCAGAGGATAAAGTAACTGCATCATACATGCACCCTTCGCCGTTCGATGCAACACCGTTCGGTAACGTACCTCTACTGGTTGGTTGATTCGCTAACTGGGACAAGCGAAGTCGTAATCTAATTTCATTTCCAGCGTGTTCGAAACAGTTGGAATCGGTCTTTCGCTGTCCTTCGGTTCTGAATTCTCGATCTAGAAAGAAGGACTGAGCTGTGTATCGCTCGTAATCGAAATGCGATCTCGAACGTATCGCTGATTTCCATTGGAAAATTATTCACCCATATATAATGGGACATCCGTTCGGTTTCGATTTCACACATCCCGCCACGCGAACGTGGCTGCCATGATTAGGGATAGTAAAAAAGGATACCGGTAGAAGTGACAATAGAATTGAGCTCTTGAATTGAATTTCGCTTCCCTTTTCTACTGCCACCGCCGTCTTCCCCTGAGAACTTTCTTGTCTTACAATTTTTCATCCCCAGATTGGATAAGAATGGTATTGGAAGCGTTGGGATTCGGAAGGATATTAGCGATGGCAAACACCAACACACGTGTCTCCGTGAAGCAGAAAAAGGGGTTTTGCACTGAGTTTAATCCCGCTTCGTCGAAGGACGAACCCCCATTCGGTTCAAATTACGACGTCAAACCAGCCGCTACGCAATGCTGAACCTCGTTTCGTCACGCTCGAAGGGCGCAAGATGGAGGAGAAGATGTCATTTCCACGAACTCAAAGGGAACGGAACGGGGGGCCATCTTGAAAATGTCATATTTTGTGTATGTGCTTAAACCGAGAGAGAGAGGTCTCGGGCTTGGCTGATTTTCCAAAAAGGGTCCATTTGTGTGCGTCAACCGGGCGGCGATGTGGATTGGCTTTCATAGGCCTTGGTTGTGGAGGTAACCCGTATCCGGTGTCCTGTCCTCGGCATCGGGCAGAACAATCTGAACGACGTGACATGCCAAAGCCGGGCCCTAGAGTGGGTGTTGAGGTTCATGCCCCGACCTAGAGGAGCGGGGGAGGGCAGTCTACGATAATCTTAATAATTTCACCACCCCCTATTCGGTGTGGGCGGATGGAAAACTCTCTATAGAAAATATTGAGTGCCCGGTGGTGTAGTTAACAATGGGCTTAGGAGTTCGAATGGGATAGGAAGGGGGTGCGCGTCACGCGCGACGGGTAGACGATGAGTGAATGAAAATACAAAACCAGAAGCTAGTTTTTCCATTGAAATTAACACATTGCTGCGTTCGCAACTCGATTGCCGAGGGCGTGTCGGTGGGAAGGCAGTTGGCGAGATTTGCACAGACTTCGCTTCGAATTAGCTGCGAATGTAGAAGCGTTCTTAAACAGACGAGTCCGGTGCGAACGAGACACACGACCATTGTGTCAATCCGGGTCGAGAAGTGTGTTCGCACAGTGAATGGAAAAGTTAAGCAGCTTTTCCACCAGAAGATGCTCGGGTTGCCGAGCACGGTCGAATGATTTTGACAGTGGTTGTTTTAATGGCGCCAGGGTGATGACGAGAGTGCCCTCCGTTCCCGAATATGGAGGCGCCAGGTGGCCCCACTGGCGACGATGGAGCCGCCCGGTGGTTCATCTGTTTCCGATGGAGGCGCCCGGTGCTCGATGAAGGGGTCGAAGTGTGCCGTTGTTAATTGGCAAACTTTCCGTTTCCTGCAGTGTTGGCTGGATGGTGGTGAACGGAAGGGAGTGTGTGGGGTTATGTTTTATAACAAGCACAAAGCCCCATTACGTGGGTAGCCGGACATATTGAGTCTGCTCGGCTAAGTTGGGACGCCATTTTGATGCCAGCTGCTGGTTGACCTAAAAAGGGCATCGATGTACGAAAGGTTTGCCTCAAATCACAGCTTAGGTAGAGGTGTTTTACACGTTATGTGCTGCTCACGAAGGTTTGCGGGTAGTTTAAGCTATAACCAATCGAATGAATTACGTTTATCGATAATATAAACCATCTGTGACTGGTACGATGCTGTGAATTATTTGGTTTGATAGAAAAATAATAGGGAAATTGAGTAAGTAGCATATACTATAATTACGTTTTCTGCCCTTTTCAATTTCCTTTGTCATTTCAACTTTTTTTTCTTCATGGTTTCAAATGTAATGGATTTAAAAGACTCGCTGAAAGCCCGACAAAACTTTAAACAACGCATTGAACATAAATCAGGAAATCCAACACAAGGTAACCGCATCGAAACCAACCTGGGATTTGGATTTAACTTCCCTCGACATTACTTATGATGATTCAACCAAAAAAAAAGGATGTAGCAAAAATTTGTTTCTGCCACCCGCAAACCACATTCCGTCCGGTGGGGGGGGGGGGGGGGGGGGGCCTTATCGGTCGAATCGGAAGAAAATACCCTTAACAGATTTTCACCGAGCTTTGCATAGCGATAAACATTCTGCACCAGAATCGGAATGCCCGAACGGGCGATCGTTTGACAGCACAAAGGAAAAAGGCTACCGGAGTGTCTTCGGATATGTTTCCTTTGAGAAATAAATGTTTCGCCCGTTCCGTTACCGTTTGTATCGCCAGAGAGAAAAGAAAACGAGAAAAAGGAAAGGGTTTCACCATGAAATTTATGTTTCTTTATTTAAATATTTCCTCAAAAACCATGCGAATGCATGGGGAAAACGAGGATGGTGGAAAGGTCCGCCGAACAAAATGAAGCAGAAGGACCAAAATGAAACGGAACGATAAACTAGCTGTGCATTCGTGGTTTGGGATAAAATGGAACACATCGTTGCACAGTGCTCGTTTGTCGTCCATCGGTTTTGCTCGTCTGTTGCGAGTTTGTTGTTCCTCCCCCATCGGGAGAGCTTTCCGTAGAAGCGAGGAAAAACCTTCCAACGGAAACTGACTGCAACAAGCTGATATCTATGATGTGCCGAGCGCAAAACGGGTGATAGCACAAAACTTATGCAAGTCCCAACGCGGCAAACGGGAGTGGTAAAGGGCGTTCGCCGTTACACTACAAAACAAAACGATGGGTGAGTGTGTGTGTGTGTTCATGTGTGCAAAAACAGATGGTGTTGCGCTCGGACAACACGACACTTTGCATCCCATTCGGTTTCGCAGCGATGGCATCATAAATTGCTCCGTAATTTGTTCCGTAGTATTTGCACCGAGAACGGAAAAGCAACGCGCAAAGGAAAAAGGGAACCGGTTCGGATGGCGGCGGATGCGAAGAGGATAATCAACCGTTTTGTTGGCATCATTGTTTCGCCAGTCCCTTGTTTACGGTTCACGACGCGCACGGATGAGATCGAGAGCAGATACAGTGTAAAATAGCGCAACATTGACGCAACGGAACAGTTCAAAATTGTTTTTTACAACACCAGGGAAAAATGGCACTATGAAAAAACAAAATTCGCTACACCACAGACACCAACTTGTGGTCCATCACATTTTTGAGCAAATTTACAAGACATGTTTGTATCGGACAGTTCGTTGATACCCTCCGTTGATCGTGTGTTACATGTGTTTTATGACCGGTTTTTGTTTGCTCCAACATTACGATAGATTTTTTCAAGCACAATATTCTATCGGGTAAATTTATGGATTGAAAAAACTATCTATTTAGAGTGCTAGTAAACAATGTAAATAACTAAAAAAAATTATTAAAAGTGTTGAAATCGAAGCTATAAAAAGTCAGAAATAAAATTTAAAATAAAAACACAATGTTGCTGCATATATTTCAAAGTACTCTTCACACTCAGTATCTTCGTAAAGGTCGGAAAACATTCTAGTGATTTTCAGAAACCACAAAACACTCGCCTCAGCAGATTCACCATCAAGAGGATCACTTCTTTCCATTCTGCTGCATTTGACGTGCACTTCGGTGGATGGATCCGTCCAAACGTTCCGTTTACTCGTACCAAACAGACATTCGTGTCGAAGTATGCACTCGTCCGATTATGAACATTCCGCATCAAGGAAACCGGCAAGGAATGTGAAAATATTGGAAAACGAAACTCGCACATTCCCGAAAACTCGCGATGCGTAAAACGGTCCAATTCGAGGATGGCTGAGCTCGAGAACCGCCACTCTAACAGGGAGCAATCCTATTCCTTTTCTTTCTACCTTTCGCTACATCACTTTCGGCAACCGTAACGTTTAACGCATCAACGGTCAGGTCTCAGCAAACAACACTGCAAACTTCATCCATTCGTCCATCTGGGTCTTTGGAAAAATCGGGAGCGGGTTTGCTGTCTTGAAAGGTTCGTTCGGTGTGGATCAAATCATCCCACCGTTTGTGCGGTTCATTCAGCGGGATGTAATGCACCTGAAATGGATATGTTCGGTGAAAAGGCGATCGAATTAGGTGCATCTGGTTGGGCAGGAAATGTGGCTCACTGGTTGGCATGCGTTTGGCAAAGAGAAAGTGGGAGAGAAGGTTATTGGAAAAGGTAATTTGTGTGGCGAGTTCTTGCGGTAATTGGACGCTTTTTAATCCCTTAAACTTGTTTAGTAATCAACTGATGAAGGTACTCTATTTAATATCAAATTTAAACCCGCAACGAGTATTCGCAGAAACAAATATTATACCAGTTCAACACAGCAAGCAAATGTTTACTTCAATTACAGGTCAAATAGCTCTTGGGATTTCGGGGAACTCGTTGTCAATGGTTATTAAAAGGTACAAATTTATCCCGACTTAGTTCCGCTGGAGCAAGCAAGATCTAGTTTATTAAATTTCCAACAAAACGGATATTGTAACTATGTTAGAACTCATGCATATCATTAATAATTCCAAGTAATAGTTACAGTTTCGCAACAAATTCAGAGATATCCTCTTTCACTCGTGTAGTTAATTTCCAACCATATGAAAAGCGCGTGCCCTTCGTATGCACTTCCCGGTCCGTTTCGCTTTCGCGGGATCGCGTGCGCAAAGTGCATTAGCGTGCGGCATCCCGAATGTCGTCCTCGACCGTGAGAGCCAACCACGGGAATCCCGGTCCCTCGCGAGGGCTAAGGTCACGGTGCCGACAGAGTACGGAAATCCCGAACATGGCTGAACTTGTCTGAACTTAGCCGCACTGAATGCACCGGCCGTTCTTTGTTGTCAGTGGTTCTGGATGCTGAAGCCGGCGAAGGGGGAGCCCACGAGCGTGGAAGGTTTACAAACAAACCCGCGTTCACGGCGAAGGATGTTTTTCACCCGCTTTCGAAGAAGGGGAAAATCGGTTCCGACCGTTCCGAAGGCATGCGCAGTACTCCTCGGCGGGGAAACCGATGTCTCGTTTTACCGACGTTTCGCCGGATGAATGAAAGTGAAAGCGTTGTCGCCGGCGGGTGACGACGGCGAGCGAACAGGTGGTCGAGAGGGGTGGCGGCTCACGTCGAGACCGGCATCAAAAACGGAAAACTATACGGACGGACCCTCACGGACGGTTGTCCTACGACAACATTCGACTGTCGGTGTGTGAGTGCATTCAACAAGGAGCACATCGCGTATTCCGAAGCGTGGAACCGGACCGTCTCCACTGGAGCAAACCGTCGTTGGAAAGTTTAGTTCGCGTTTGGACGCCGCTGTGAACGGTCGGGAAAGTTCACTTTGATTTTTCCGGTTCCGGACGACTGGTGAAGAGACCGAAGAACAAGATCAACGCTAACACTTGGCAAAAGTACGGAGCACAAACTCCTGTAGTTTACGACCTTAAACATTGAGAAGTGATTAGTTTTACTCACTGTTGAAACGCTTCGTTGTGAGACGATAAAAATTCCATCCGAAGTAAACTTCACCGGCATCGCGTCGGGGATTACGATCTTGTGTGCGCTTGGCAAGAGGTTATGCAGGTAGTGACAGATTCCGAATGTGTTTGCAAAACGCTTGCTAAAAGCAGAACCCAGCAGGTGCAGTTTTACTAAAAAAGAAACCCCGTTACAAATAAACACACACTCGAGTGCGAGTTTCGAAAATGAATTATGAGTTAAACAACTCACCGTTTGGTTCGGGACAAGGAAGGTGTTTCCGCTTGGCATAAACAACCTGACCGTTACGTGCCGTGGACGATGGCTGGAGACTTGCCTGCGCCACGTCCGTCCGTCGGTTGGTTCACGTGCGAGGGTGGCAAACGTTGAAACCGAAGGTTGGACTGTTCAGAGAATCAAACCACAACGGTATAACGGTGCGGTGAAGTGCGTTGTCCAGCTTGCTCCGGTCCGACTGTTTGTTTATTGACTACCTTTCGCCCATCCGCCGGCTGAGGAGGGACCGAAGCGACGGACAGGTGCATTTTCGACAGGTTCACCACCGACCGACGAGACCACCGACCGGTTCCATCCCGCCGAGTGAGATCGACAAGCCGTCAGGTGATGCTGTGAAAGACGTTTTAATGAGATTCGGCGGGTTCTCACACCTCCCGTTCGAAGGGTGCTAAAAATATCACACCGCCGTTTTTTTTTACCGGCCCCACAACACAACGAAAAAGCCACAGGATATGACACATATGAAACACGAAAAACTTGGCTTGCTATATGTGTAGCGTTGACTTCACCTTCGCAACCGTTCCGTGTAAACGCTCGTGAACGAAAGTTGACACGGACAACTAGATGCTGGAGTAAATCGTCCGGGGCACGTTGCTTGTTGCTCGTTAGATCACGGAAAATAATATTCACTGGTACCAAGGAGAAGCTAGTGGGCGTCCCAATTCGGTGGGAAGTAACAATTTTGAATATATTACAAGCTCCAAGGGATCAGGGAGGACGTATTTCAAGCTACAAGGCGTAAGCTAAGAGTGATACAAACGCAAACGGAAAGTGGCCAACTGTGAAGGGTGCTTGGATGAGTTTGTGAAGTGCCGTAGTGCAATACGAATCAACATCCGTAGGTCCCTCGATGGTCGGTGTTTTGAAGGTGCTTCGCAGCAAATTGTGCCTGCCCACTGCAAAGAGATAGGAGTGAGGTGCTTATCAGTGAGATTAGTGGGGGCAGCAAAAAAACAGGCGGAAAAACAAGATATAGTCCATGGAAGGTACGGTCGAGGGCTGACCACTGCAGTCCTTAATGGAAGTGACTGCACCGTCCAGTGCTTGCTGTGTGAAATAAAATGAACTGACACTGCATTCCGATTCGAATCGTGGCGAAGGCTACCGTACCTGAGGTGGTTCCGTCCTTGCAGTGACTGTGTTTTCCTGCTCGTTTAGTGACAGCCAGCCCAGTGTCCCATGGTGCTCGGTGAGCAAAAAATAAATAGGGGGTACACCAGCAGCACAAAAACAGGAAGAGGATATGTTTTGCTGCGGAATAAATTAGATACAGCACACCACGCACCTTGAGCAATCGCGTTCCATCTCGAACATCCCTCCCAGGACATCCCAGGCAATCGGGGGAGGGGCGAAACAGGAAGATAAGAAGAGGATAAACACACCGACAACAGGCCCGGAAAAAAGGAACGGGAGTTCCCTTGGCAATGGATTGGAATGGTACAGCGTCAGCGAACGGGACGGTTGATCTGCTAGTGGCTGCCGGCACGGTGGCCCTGTCCACGTTATCACCGCTTCCTGCCATCACCACGCACGCCCACCATCCGGTCAGCCCGGCGGAGGACGGCAACACGATGGCTTCGCCCGCCGGTGATATAACGATAGCGACGGCAGCCCATTTCCACGGCGGTCTACCGTTTCCTTCGGAGCTGCTGACGTTCCTCCGGCAAACAACAACCTCCTCGTCGGCCGCCTTCACGGCCGCGTCCGTCTCGGCGAACTTTACCACCTTCCTTAACAACATAACGCTTCGGGCGCTGACGGCGTCGGGTGGCGGTGGGGCCTCCGGTTCCGGTACCAGTTCGGCCGAGTTCACCGCCAACCTGTCGAGGCGCTTTCCACACCATCCGTTCTTCAGTACGTTCTTCAACGAGAGTGCCCTCGACATCTGCCCCTCGATACAGATGCCGGTGGGGAATGTGATCTCGATGATTCTGTACGCCCTGGTGGCCATCGTGGGGCTGTTCGGCAACACGCTCGTCATCTACGTCGTGCTGCGCTTCAGCAAGATGCAGACGGTAACCAACATGTACATCCTTAATCTGGCCATCGCGGATCAATGCTTCCTGATCGGGATCCCCTTCCTCATCACCACGATGCACCTGGGCGAGTGGACGTTCGGGAACGCGATGTGCAAGGCGTACATGGTGTCGACCTCGATCACGCAGTTCACCTCGTCCATCTTTCTGTTCATCATGTCCGCCGATCGGTACATCGCCGTGTGTCATCCGATCTCGTCGCCGCGCTTTCGAACCCCTCTTGTCTCGAAGGTGGTGTCGGCTCTGGCCTGGACCGCGTCCGCTCTCATCATGCTACCGGTGATGCTGTACGCCAACACGATCCAGCGCGAGAAGGACAAGATGTCGTGCAACATTATGTGGCCGTCGGAAACGGGCGCAAACTCTGGCACAACGTTCACGCTCTATTCGCTTATCCTCGGGTTCGCCATCCCGCTGACGCTGATCCTAATGTTCTACTACCTGGTCATCCGGAAGCTCCGCACCGTCGGACCAAAGTCCAAGTCGAAGGAGAAGAAGCGTTCCCACCGGAAGGTGACGAAGCTGGTCCTCACCGTCATCACCGTGTACGTGCTTTGCTGGCTGCCGTACTGGATCTCGCAGGTGGCACTTATCAACTCGCCACCGGACATCTGCAAGTCGCGGCTGGAGATTACCGTATTCGTGTTGGTCAGCTGGCTCGGGTATAGCAACTCCGCGATGAACCCGATACTGTACGCGTTCCTCAGCGACAACTTTAAGAAGAGCTTCCTGAAGGCTTGTACTTGTGCGAAGGGTAAGGATGTGAACGCACAGCTGCAGATCGAGAACAGCTTCTTCCCGCGGTTTGTCCGCAATCGGGGCTCGGAGCGGGGCAACTCTACCAAGGTGCTTCAGCCCAACAACCGTCCGAACAAGGGAGCGGACCAGCAACACCAGCAGCAACAACAACAGCTACAGCTGAACGCTGCGAATCAGAACCAGCAGCAACAACTTCACCGATCTAACGAAGCCATCGCCAACAACAACAACAATAGCAACGTTAACAACAACAGCTCCAAGCCCAATGGAACCAGTGTTGAGCAGAGTTCCATCGTCCGGGGTTGCGGCCCTTCGACGAGCGTAACGAATGTGCAATCTTCGTCCAGCGTTCGACCTTCCAACGAGCAACCGATAGTGCCAATATCGTCGGGCCGACTGCTGGACGCAAACAATGCGACGCCGCCGGCCACCGGAGCTCCGATCTTCGCTCGTCCGCCCGTCCTCCACACGGACCTGTAAGCAGAACCGCTCTCCATGGAGACCCTATGATGGACAAATTGGAAAACGTGGTAGTCTTTCAGAACTCTGTGGAACCGTACTGCGTTCCCAGTGGATGATGTAAGTTGTTTGGGATTGCTGTATGGGATCAGTACAAAAATAGACAAAATAACTATAGTAGTCAACATTCAGAATGGGACAATCTGAATTCGGGAACTTTATCAGTAACAATCCACCAAATCTTTTATCTGTATGATAAGATCGTATAAGTACCCTTGAGCTCTTCTAGAAGGTTATACAATTACAATTACAATTTTATCTTGATGTGAGTTTGGAAACTCCATATTCAAGGTTCTTTAATCGCTGAGTAGTTCTCCCTGACGTCCCATCTGTTCCAATTTGTTGAAATGAACGAGTACACATCCTGAAATTAACCGTGTCCAATTCTGAATGTTAACTACTATAAATGAACTGTGAAAGCACACGTTGCGGACATGCGAACCTATCTCGTACCTCGGTATTTACTTGGACGCGTGATCCCGACGGACGAATGGAATCGGACGACGATGACTATAACTCTGATGAAGATGAAATGACAACACTCCACCGGGAGCTCGATGGTAGCGCGTGGTATTTACCGTTCCAATTGGTTTTCCAAATGTTTACGCCATAGACACACCGCAGCCTCCATCGGCGTTGCCTGCTGCGATGTGTTGCCGGCACGGTGGAACGAGTTTTATCTATCCGCCTCGCTGTGCTACCGGATTTGACAGTTGACACATCCAGGTACCGTTTGCGCGAACAGTGCGACATTGTTTCGAGCAGTGCAGTTCGTCTATTGTTTGCCGGTTGATTGAGTTCTCGTCGTCGGGGAGCCAACACACAACTGATGACCGCGCGGGAGTTCATGTGTACTCACTCAAATGTATCCAGATCAGCAGACACCCGTTTTCGTGTCAGTTTAGACGTTGTCCGTGTTTGCTTCATTACTTGCAGCCTGGGATCTCCAGCATCGTCGACCCATGGGGTTGGCGTTTGGGTAAATTGAACCTAACGATGCAGACGATGAAGAAAATGGTGGAAATTAAATCCGTGCGAAATTGGTCACCTGGATGTCGAGAAGGATCGCATGCCGAAACGTCGTTTGTCGACGCATCTCCCGAAGGGCACGTTTTTCGGGTGTTTACCGTGGCGTGAACAAATCTTCTCCACGAACTCGTTGGATCCTCTGGAATGGTAGGGGTCGCACGCTGGGTAACGCGTCTCGGCACGGTAGTTCCTTCCTGTCTATTGCTTTTTACGTCTTGTTATCTTTTTTTAGCTCCTCCTATAACTACTGCTAGTTGCGAGCGGGAGCCCGAAAAGGCGGTAGCGACGACGATGACGACGATGGTAAATTAATGGTTCGTTTAGTGCAAACCGTTGATAACGGGCGCCATGAGAGGAACGAAGCTGCTGCGGGGCATATTCGATTACACGCCATTTGCTCGAGCAAACTCTAATCTTGTCGTCGTCGAGGAACTGGAAGGGTTACCCGGTGGAGCTGCAGCAGTACACGCAGTCGTAGCGCTGGAGTTCGACAAATCGACGCGACATGTAAACCGTGATTGCGGTCCAAATCGAGTGCGAGACGGAGATGCCGACTATCGCCGTGATTTTGGAGCATTGGTTGCGAGCAGGAATTTTGACGGTTATGTCGGAGAAAATTTTCCCCATGATTAAACGCATGGCAGATGCGTGCGGAGGGGGGGTGAGGGCTGTGATGGGGACCACATTCCGATGCGGTACGTTGGTGCTGATTGTTTGTCGATGAAATATTTCGCCCAGACGATCAAAATTTAGATAGTGGCCGGGTGAGACGCGAGGAGGTTGGGAGGGAGAGCATTGGAATGGAAAATCCTAACGATCCCCGACGATGTTTCAATCAATCCCAAATCCGCACGAACCGCAATCGAACCGGTGGGTGGGTGGAAAACAAACCCGGTCGGTGGAAAGTCGGCGGAGGAACCAACAAACGCATCGATGAAGCAATTTGATGGACGTGCAATCATTTCGGTTTGGTGGATGCTCCTTTTTTCCCTCTCAGCCCGGCCATCGGCGATTGTTCTTTATTGTTAGTCTGCCCGTTTGAAAGATCAATATTTAATGCCTTTAGAAAATCCATTCGCTTCGGCCGGTCGATGGCGCAGCGTGAACGAGACGGCGCGGGTTTGATTGGAACGCACGTTCCAACGGGCGGACGGAACCGGGGTTGGCCTCGCTGATGGATAATGTTTATTTATTTACCCGAATGGCTGGCAACAACTGACGAGCCGAGAGTGAAATGTTTCGTTCAAATTTTCCAACGTTACGCGTTTTCACCGGAATTACTTCGTGTCCAGGTTGGGTTGAAATCCAAACTCGTGATGACAACTTTTGCCAAGCGTAAACTTTGAGGGCGACAAAAAGTTGGACTTTTTTAAAAGGCCATCATTGCTGATCCCCGGAACATCCGTCAAAGTAAGCGATGCTTTCAAAAATAATTACAAGAAATAATTACAAACCACCACCACCAAACGGCCACATTAGGGGAGAAGCATTATTTAAAACGCTCTTCCCTCGCCGGGAAGACGACTCGCGAGATATTTAACATCCAATTAGGACGATATCCGATCGATTCCGGTGCAAAACGGTGACTCTGCAATTATGTCCTCCATCGTTATGGGCTGGCGAGCTTCACGGTCTCGAAAAGTTTTCCCAAGACCGCGGTCCGCAAACCGAACGCAGGATAGCGTTTCCCTTGCAAATGGTCTTAATTAAGGAGGAGTGCTGGAAGATTTTAACAGACAGATAAGAATCGAGCAGGTACGGAAGGTCATGAGCGCAGGAGCGTTGAACCGTGTCGAGGTTGGGGAAACTCTGCATCGGCCTCGCCACGTTCCACGGTTGTGGAGACCCCAAAACGACGGTTGGCTAAAGGTGAAAAAGATATTTTTCAAAAGACACAAGTTTTCCCTAATGTGTCGACCCGCGCTGATGAGGGTCTTCTTCGGAGAATTCCCATATCTCGCTATTAATTGACGTGCATTAGACAGTTACTTTGGCAACAGTTTTCCGATGGCCGTTCATCCAAAACTGATCCTTCCCAGATTTGATTCTCACCGCGAGGGTTTTGCACGTGGGTAAATCTTTGTCCTTCGTTCTTTGAATAAAGACTAATGGCATCTGCATTGTGCCGACATCGTCGTTTCAGCGACCTCATATTTCATATGCACATCCCACGATTATTTGCGTATGTGAACAACGTTCAACCGGTTTTTGGAAGCAATCGACCTAGGAACCGAGTGCTGGCGCCCTTTTCCCATCGTTACCGATTTCCGTAGGAAAGTTAACCGTTGAAAATGTTGTTCAGCAGCTCGATTGACAGCAGAATTGCGACTGCTTCAGCAGCTCCCGTTGCCTTGATGAAACCAACGGTTGCTACGGTTATGTCATCGTGTGGCAAATATTAGACGGCAAGTTTTCCACTTCACTTCACGCGTCCCCACGCGTCGTGGGCGTATGCGGATTCCGCACGAGGTGTCAATTTTGGGGCGACTTGAAGTTGTTTAACCGTTCCACGCTTCGCTCGGTACTTCGGCGACGTAAAAGCATTTTTGGGAGTTGGCGTTTCAAGGAAGCAAGCGCCATGAATCGCTTCACGTAAACACGGTTTTGATCCGCGTGTTTCGCTGCCTGGATACTTCATGTCGGGATGGATGGCGCCAGTGAAGCGTCGGCGAACAACAACACCAGCTACCAGCTGCTGGTGTTATTATCCACAAATTCGGTGTTTGCTTTCGTGGATTGATTGGTTGATGCTGTTGATCCTGGCG
Source organism: Anopheles ziemanni (assembly GCF_943734765.1). Classification (NCBI taxonomy): domain Eukaryota; kingdom Metazoa; phylum Arthropoda; class Insecta; order Diptera; family Culicidae; genus Anopheles; species Anopheles ziemanni. Next base: position 93,176,667 of record NC_080706.1, read on the forward strand.
TATTCCCGTGCTCGGTGGATTAACTGGGCTTAGGTAAGTGCCTCCGAGTGGCAATGATGCACGCCTTCAGATGCTTTACATATTTTGACAGTGTTTGAACGTGTGTGAAGCACTCAACGTTTGCGGTTTCTATTATCTGCCCATTCGTCAATTGTCTGCCGACCATCGTGTTGGTTTACCACGTGAAAGCATAAATTTAATTTATCACTAAAGCCACACCAAGTCAACCACTTTAAAGAGGATACGACAATGAGCGCGGTTTCTATATTAACTAAACTCTATTATGTGGCTTTTAGTCACTTTGGAGATAGAATAAAAGACGCAGGATAGTATAAAATTGCTGCCATGGTGATGAATATGTTCAATTAAAATGTAAATAAACGGTATTGAATTCCGTCCAACCGGCAATTCAAAGGAAACCCAAAGTAAATCAGTTCCAAAACGAACACATTGTGTGACTTTTTTTAAATTATAATTTCCCAATATGTTATTGAATACAGGGTTTGCCACCTATGTTCAGTTCTAACGCACCGATGATTGAAATAGCTCATCTACTGTTGCCTCTAACTCATCTCATTTCGTCTCTAACTCATTTGACTATGTCTCTAACGCATCTGGGTTTGTCTCAAGCCAAAAACTAAAGAATAAACAAAGTAATTGTGGTTATGATACATTGTAAAACTCCAAAAACAATAAACATTAATTGTTTAAAAATACATAAAAATAGCTTTAAAGCATACAAAAATAATGTTAATTATTCTTGGAGTTCTACAACGTATCATATTACTTTGTTTTTTCCTTGGTTTTCGGTTTGAGACAACCCAGATGCGTTAGAGACATAGTCAGATGAGTTAGAGACAAAATGAGATGAGTTAGAAACAACAGTCGATGAGTTATCCCAATAGCACATGCTTTAGAGACAACAGTTGATAAGCTATTTCTAAATGACGTGCGTTAGAAACAAAATCTCCCAAATCTTTCGAGGCAAAGTTGGCTGTCAACGCCTGTAAAATCCAAATCGTTCAAAAAATCAATCATTTGTTTAAAATTAATTGGTTTGTGGTTATCGAACAGTACTTGGAAAATAATTTGATACACGCTGGGGGATTACATTTTACATATTTATTTCTTCATTTTTTTTGTCAATTTTTGTTTTTGTGGTTTGTTTAATAATATTCAACTGTACAGCAATTTTCCTAAGCAGTGTTGAGGGCATCGGTTTCAGCTCCTGTGGTGGAACCGGTGTCACTGCTTCCCACGCTAACATCGACGGTTGCATTTTCCGACACGGTAACGGTCAATTCGACCACATCGTCGTTCGATTTTGTAGTTACTCCAACCTCATCGGCGGCCTCGGAGGTCACTCGCGCTTCGGGAGTCGTTCCCTTCTCGGAATATCCCTCCGGAACCGTAGATGTTTCGCTGGTCGTACGGGCCGTGGACAACGCGGGACGGATCGTCTCATGTACCTCAACGCTCACCGTTGGGAAAGTAGGAGTACTCTTGGTCGTCGCGGTTGAAGTCGTCGTCGTTGATGTTTTGCGCACTTCCACCGCTTCGGTTGTCTTCGGAGTATCGGCACTGGACGTTGCAGCAGTTGTTCTTACTTCCGCCACATTGGTTGTCGTCGAAGTATCGGTAGTAGGCAGGGGTACCTTGGTGGTCGCTGTTGTTACCTCCGCCGCCAGGGATGTCTTCGGAGTGTCGGCCGTCACGGGTCGGGTTACCCGGCTGGTGTCCGTTAGCTCCATGTTCGCATCCGTCACTTCGGCCGCAGAATTAACCTCTCCGCCGACCACTTCCTTCTCGTTGGATTCGTTCGATTCGACGGACTCGGACGAGCTGGTGGCACCCTTAGGGGAAGCCGGGGCGGCAAGCGTGGCCACCGTTAGGAGCAGCACGAGGCAAACACACGAAAGGAAAGATTTCATTTTTAAGCAAATTTATCTGATGAAACTCTGAACTCAACACGTTCTTCAACTTGTTCAAAGCGAAAGATGAAACGTTACTGAAGTAAAGTACAAAAAAGTGGCAGTATTTATACAAGCTGGTTTTTTTTCTGCCCAACGTCCCTACAAATTAGCGGGAGTGGCCGCACAGAAACCACTTTTTTGCTACCCACTGTGCTAAAGTACCTTTTTTAATGGCTTGGTACGTTCTCGTACCTTCCGCCGTGGGTTACGCCTATCGGCTCCGGAAAACCATTACGGGTACTTCATGCCACCCGGAGGTCATAAGGGACACTTGCTTGGGCCATTTATTTCACCTCAAGCCACCGATTTTCGACCTGGGTCTTCCCGTGCATACCGAGTTTGGCTAAACCCTTTTGAATATAATGGGACGTAATATGAGATTTTGTCTCGTTTTTTTTTTCCCGGGAAATGGGTCTTGCCGTGCACCCGGAGCTTATCTTTTTGGCCCTCAGATAAGTACCGAGGATTTCGAGGGTGCATACACAGCCCGGAAATGGGTTTTAGGTATGCATCGTTTGACATTTTACCTTTTCTTTTATCTTGGTTTGTTTCTTTTCGCCCTGGTTTTGTGGCTGCAAAAAATATTTAACTGTCTATTTTAGAGGCAGGTATGTCTCGTAGAGTGTCTACGTCTTATGTTTTGTAGGGATCATCAAAATAATGCAGGTAGCACTTAGAGGTTTTCTATGTATAACGCTACAGGTTTGTTGAGTAGGATTTTTCAATCAGATAATTTGATTGCAGTAATTGTTTTACCTGTCACTCAAGTTGATACATTACAGTCTAATAATAAGTCCATGGAATAGGATTAGATAGGACTCAAGTCGTAGTTTCTTATTCTTCGTACATTCCGCCACCGATCGATATAAATTCAATAAATCCAACTTATTCGTCTAACAACTTTACCCACTCGTCAGCTATCGCTGATGCTCGTGACATCGGAATGCTAGCGGCAAACAACATCCGACGAAGAACAATTTATGATCGCTGGGCGTTATCAGTTTCGGTGCCCGCCTACGCTCCGCTTCCGCCGAACTTTGTGGCATAACTTTGCTTATCAGCGTAACTAACTTGTCGTACTTCGGCGAAGCTCGCCGGCCTGTAGTTGACTTAATAGAAGGCAAAATTGATGATGCAAACATCCTCCTCCTCCGGGTGGTGGGTGGAGGAGGAGGAAGAGCTGGACCACTGGAAGCCTACCATCATCATCTCCGACTGTCACAATTCATAAGCTCAACTGTCACCGGCAAATCGTTCCGCTCGTTCGCCGCGTGCTTTGATGTGCCTGGTGAGCTTCTAGTCCGGAGGTTAGTAAGTACCGCCGGTACCCTGGTGGCCTCAGCTAGTTTTCCTCGGAAAACGACTTCACCGCTTCCCCGTAACCGGCATACTTGGGAGAGATTGCATCTTGAGAGACGTTCGTTTTGTGCGAACACCGCCATTTGCAGTTGCTTCAACGGAATGTTCAATCTTCGAAACGAATGTACAAGAAGGTCTTGGTAGGCCTGGAGCTTGGAGTTTGGGGTTTGCTTATCTTCGTACGAGACCTGCGGGTGAAGTTATCGCGAAACGGACCAATCTCCGATGCCCGCAAGCTTCTTTCTTGGCCGTCATCGGTTGAGTAAGGTTCGGTGTCAATGCCGGCCAGTTCTGGACATTTAACGGTCCTATTCGTCTCAGAGCAAACGCATGATAATTCAGAAGTTTGTTCCGGGGATAATTTGTCAACTTGGATTGATGTAACTACCAGCGATGGGTTCGAAAGTGTTTTGGATTTCGAGCTCACCAAACCCCGAACCGGTTTGATTGTTGACCTTCCGGAACTAAGACTTCCCGTTCCGTTAATTTCTGCTGAAGCCTGTTAAATCTGACATCTGATCCTGCCGGAGGCGACGATTACGACGAAGATTATTGGACAAAAACCGGAACCGGGGAGAAAAAATCGACAGTCACGTTGGGCTCGCAAATGGATGCGCAAACTTTGCACCGGCCTTTGGGATTACCAGGAAAATCCCGCCGGGATCTCTCGCCGGGGAGCTTCGGACGGACGGGATTCAAATATCGCACGTCCCAAGGTGGCCCTAGACCTCCGGATACTACAGTGAAATTTGCCTTTTCGGACGAGTAAATGAAATCGGAACCCATCTTCCTCGGATGGATGTTGAGGCAGGGTCCATTTTTCTTCTCTCCCTTTTGGCGCTCCAGTTTCAATCCCCAAAATGACTCTTGACATCTTTATCGTCGGAAATGCTTCCCCCCGCCGCTTCCGTCCGTTGCTGTGTGTTCCAAAAATTTGGCTCACAAGCCGAAAAAGGGATGCAACGCAACCAACCGTTACGGAATTAAGCTGTCGGAAGACGCTTCCGGCAATCCTTCGCTAATCCGATCGGATGGCTTTGATTTAATCAACCGGCTTCATCAACCCTATGCTCCTTCCCCAGGGGTGGTTGGAAGGAAGGGAAAATAACCACCACACGACGATGCAGCTTCCTTGGCTTTACTTTTGGCCTAGTGAAGGGAAACTTTTGCGTGTCTCTTGGAAAGAACGAAAAAGTGAACCGAAAAAAAAGAGAAAATAACTCTTCCCCGGCAGCAGGATATCATTCATTAAATCGTTCGACATCAGCTTGTATACGCCATCGACACCGAAAGCCCTCGGATGATGTGCCCTGATCCGGATCCTGATCCTGCCTCAGAAGAAAGCTTGCCCAAGCTTGGGTGCGCCTTTCACGATCCAACATGCGAGCGCACGTGAGCAAACGTGTGGCGAGAATATTAAATATCCTTTCGCCACCAATCTCAATTACTTCACCAGACAAAAGGAAAGGAGGGTGGGAGGGAACTATCCCGCGGTAGGAAGAGGTAGCCGGTCTAGTAATAATAAATATGGAAAACTGATCTGCTGCACGCTGGATACCGCGTGGAGTCGAACGCATGGCTTCGGCGCGTGCCTTTCTTCCCGTTGGCTTAAAGGGTGGCGCCAAGCACGCGAAAACAATCGTCTGCCAGCTTGCGGCCTTCGGGAGACGCTTCGGGGTTGCCTTTACATAACCTAACCCTCGTTCAAGGATAAGGACGCTTTACTACTACTAACGATTTTCCTCAACAATTCCTTTCGAGCGGCTTTTCTTATTCCATTTGTTCGTCGGATTGGACTTGCCTTAAACATTTATAATGAACTTACGTGACCCATGACTCCATCATTTTATCATTTATCGCTTTCCTCCATCATTATCTTACCACAAAACGTGATCGATTTTCTTTTAACAGACAAATTTGTCGGTTGAAATAGAAGACTCTTTTTGAAGGTTGAGTTCTGACGATGGAACTATGATTTAATAACAACTTGTCTTAGTTCCCATATTTCGGATGGAAAGATATTTGAAAGTAGCCGATCGAAATCAAATGCAGAGAAAACTTAAAAGTTGTCCAAACAGAAATCTACAAAACAAACATAAACATCTGCACCAAATAAAGATGAAGTTGTGAATGGTTGTGGGTTTCACATTCAAGAGCATTTCGTTTGCATTTTCCAACCCTCAGCTCGGAAGCTGTTGGAAAGTATTTCAGTGTTCACCTCACGTACCTGGACACGTAACACAGGCACGTCGTGCGTTTCAGTCATTTTTCGATTCAATTTCGTGCGCCGAACACGAGCAAACATGAATTAGTATCATATTCGTGATTTATTTATTCTTTCTCACCTTTTTTCTGCTACCTTCCGTATTCAATTCCAAAGGTATTTAAACATATTTTTACCATGTAAATATGTTGTGTATTACCACACTCTACCCGATGTTAATTGGCTCTGAGACCACAAGGGGTTTTCGCGGTTCATTGCAAAGGGCAAACATCTTGCAGGAAAATCCCGGTTGTTTGTGCAGTCCGTCCGGTTATACACATTATACGCCTCATTAATCCGTTGGCGGGACGTCGTACCGGGCGGGAAATCGGTGATTAATTGGGCCGCATAAATTGTGCCCCCGAATATTATCGAATGCCACCTGAAACGGATGTATTACAGTAAAGTTCGAAGCGTTGCTGAGTAGCAGCCTTCTGCTTATTAATTATATTTCTTTTCTTTACAAAACCATTCAACGCATATTACATGTAGAAAAATTCCCTTTGATTTCGCAATCCATCAAACAACTTTGTAATTTCCTAACTAAACTTCCTGCCGGGTAAATCCAATCACGTTGGTACCTCACTGTCCCGTCAAAGGACTCGAACGGAAGAGTGAGTCTTCATTTTCGTCCATTACACACGGCACTAACGAGATGCGCAGATTTATGCACGGCTGGGCAAGGCGTAAACACCCATTATGTGCGCTTTTATCTCGGCGTATGTTTGTGGGTCGATGTGTGCCGTATCCTTTCGACATCAATTAATGTAAACCCATCAGTATCAACGTCGGTCGAGCGTGTCACAACACAGGATGCACGCACGGTGGTGGTTACTTGGAGGAAGTAATTTTTAATGAACATATTTATGCTAATTAAAACTTTTTCCTGGACGGTACGAAAGCACCGAGGCGGACATGACTGGAAAACACTGCCTTGTACATAGTCGATTGAAACACACAAAACGCTCGAACGCGTAACGTGTGTTGTGGGAGTTAATTAGAGAACTTGTTTTCCATCCGATGTTTCTATTAAACTCTCGTTTCCACCGTTTCATATTTGGTTCCATTCCAGGTAACCCTCCACTGGCGATCGACGGAAGCGGACCGGCAGCTAGCATGGATCAGTTTTGTAAATAAATGTAGAAATAAACGGGTTCAATCTCGTTTTTGGATGGACGTGAAGAGCGAACAACGTGTGGTGCAGAACATGAAAGGAAAATTCAATATCAGCCACCGTTTATTCAGTAGATTGCGAAACCTAACCAAATTTAACACGTACCGTCTAACGAAAGCAACACACATTTAACTTTAACGGTGGCGATGCTGAAAATCAAAACATAATCAAACATTATGTAGCGTTAAGCAGAGGAGCAAAGGAAAGGAAACAAAAACAACTACACGCTAAACCAGTCTTAGGCCTATACAAAAACCAACGTTCAGTCCACAATTCCGATCCAACGACGAAGAACAGCTAACGAGTAAAGTACGATAACAAAAATTTAAAACAATTTCGCAGCGCTGCACTAAAAGATTAGCACGGTTGATAGTGTAGGGAAAAGAAACTCACTTGCAAAACAGAAAAAGAGATAGTAAAACAACACGGTAAAGTGTCGGCAACGGGTTTTTAGGACGAGAAATTTCCCCCCAAGAAAAGTGCCACACTGAATGGAGAGCCCTGTTTAGTGTTGCGCTTTCGCTTTGTGGGGAAAAGAAATTTCGATAACCAACAACCTTCGGGTAGGTTGGTCAAAATCAAAACATTGGACTAGGAAACAGAAAGATTAGGTTGAAATTTTTGTGCAAAAGTATAATGAACATTGTCGGAGGGAGCGGGTCTCTGAATTTCAAATATTATCCGCTTGCACTTGCAAAAGATAACACAGTTTTCTGCCAACTTCGTAACTTAGGACATGAACAATGAATTATTGTATAGATGCAGGGAAACCGTGGCGGTACACTAACAGAAGAGCAGAAGGATAAATGAAAACTATTAAATATTAGAATATCGAACGAAGTGATAATTGTATAGTTTTAAAAACAGGCACGATAAGGGAAAATAAAACTTGCTGCACCAAGCATCGATCTAATCTACATCAGATAATTTTACAAAAACCAACAACTATCCTATGATTAGCCCGTTTTCACTTCAACTAATATATTTCTAATCCTATCCTACAAAGCCTACAGCAACTACTACCAGCAAGCGCGGAACCCGGCCGTAAGCAAAAGTTTTAAATTTGAACCAAAACTAAAAACCAAAGTTGAACAATAAAAGCAAAGCTGTTACGAAATAAAAGCACAAATAATGCATAATACTCGTATTTCATTTGCAAATGAAAATGACCTCCCCGCGTGTATTGTTTTACATTTTGTCCCATTCTTTTTGGTTCAATTATCCTGCTCGAATGAATGCGGATGGTTTTTCCGGTATGATTTATTCCAACATTCGATGCTATAATTCATGGCCTGTTTCGTTTCTGTTATTTTTTGGCGTTTTGTAGCAACATATGCACACTTTTTACCCGTTGTTGGAGGACTAAAATAAAAGAAAAACTACCCGCAATGGTGATTCCATAAACAAGGACGAACAAAAGATCAGGTGAGCCATTTTTTCTGATTTCTATAGCTTCCCGGTTTCGGGCAACACTGCTCCTGTCACTAGCTTTTAGGATTAATTGCGAGGATTTAGTTCAAGGCAAATGATTGCGATCGATCCACCCTCGATTGGCCCATTTTTGAAGCAATGGAAATTTAGATAATTACTCAAGTCCGACTCGAATTTCCTCTTCCGTAAACTGGTTCCGTTCTGGTGAACTTTATTTTTTTGTTTTCCAACGGAACGTTTCTGTTTGCGGTTGAACGAGAGAACAGTTTGCTGAAGCATGTACTTTTTTCCACGAACCACAACGGAGTATAATCCGAGGAGATTTCCCATTGAGCTTTACACTTTGTATTTTTCCATTTGTGCTTTTCCTGATGGACCGATTACTCTGCAGGCCTTTTGGGACTTCGTAAAAAAGGCTTGACTTTGGAAAGTGCACAAAAAATATTTTAAAAAAGATGACACAATAACAAGCGGAAAATGTTCAAAAAAACATCCCAAAACGAGTTGATAAACTAGTGCCGTTTCCGAGAAAACTGTGCCTCGTTTCGAAGTTGACAGAGTCAAACAAGCTGGGAAACAAAAACATAGCCAGACTCCCAGGGCACATTCGTGTGACAGTATGTAGATTGGCAACTTTTGCCGTTCGGATAACTCATTTCCATTGGTTTTCTGCCGTCTCGCACCCGCGTCATCTCTTCCTTTCTTTCTTTTTTCCCTCTGTGGATAAGAAAAATTCAGAACCGAGAAACTCTGACTGTTTGACAGAAAAGTTTCAGCTCGTCAGCTCGTTGTGAGTTCGTATGTCAGTTTTGTCTGCGCGAACGAAAGTTCGTTCGGCAGGTATCGTAAAATGTAAATATACACAAAACGACCAACCACAACGCCATTCGCGAACCTTCGTCCCTTCCTTTTTGGGTGGTTGTTCTCCGGTGCCCGCTGGGGACACACCCCAAAAGCCCAGCTCACCGATCCGATTCGTATCTGTCAGAGTGATTTCATCCGGATTGATTGATGGGTCGTTCCGTTTCGGGGCGCGATACGCACCGGATGCCGATACGGATCCGGGCTGGAAATGAACTGGAAATCACCATTCCTGTTCGGGGATTTCAGTTAGATCGATTGTTTATGACCCCTGTCACAGCACCTCCCCCTGGAGTGGGGTGGCAAGGAGCTGCAGTTGATTGGCAATCTAGACACGTGTGCAGGGAACGCATGTTGCCCCGAGCTGCATCCTTCGAGACGCCCGAAATCTCCTTTTCCTTGTAACAAATGAACATGTTGCCATTGGGAGCTAAATTTGATCCGATTGCAAAGGATTTCACATACAATGTTGCACATGTTCCATTTGTGATGTTCAATAAGGACCATTATTCTCTCACAATCGTATTGCGATGTTTGCATAATTCTCGATGTTTATGTATTACTTTAATATTTAATGCTTCAATACGGGCTAAACATTACTTTCATTTCTTCTCAGTTAACAGGTCTGTACTTTAATTTTTTAGCCATTTAAATTAACCCTCGTCATGCTCTTGTAAATTTTGCCTATTTTTGATTCCACTTTCCACTTTCGATATTGTTGATATAGTTTTGGAGTAATCCTTGCCTCCTATTCGTATTCTTTATAAAACAAAATTTCATTTTCGATTCGGTTTCGATTTAATATTTAATACTTCAATACGGGATCAACATTACTTTCATTTTTTCTCAGTTAACAGGTCTGTACTTTAATTTTTTTGCCATTTAAATTAACCCTCGTCACACTCTTGTAAAATTTGCTTATTTTTGATACCACTTTCCACTTTCGATATTGTTGATATAGTTTTGGAGTAATCCTTTTCTCTTAATCTAATTCTTCACCATAAAAACTTCCTTTTTGATTCGGTTTCGATTAATTTCTTCTCAGTTAACATGTCTGTACTTTAATTGTTTTTCCATTTAAATTAACCCTCGTCACACTCATGTAAAATTTGCCATTTATTGATTCCACTTTCCACTGTCGATATTGTTTTTTATAGTTTTGGAGTAATTCTTTCTTCTTAATCTAATTCTTCACCATAAAGACTTCCTTTTTGATTTGGTGTGCTTAAAGAATATTAATATAACATAACATTTAAAGTATCTACTATCACTAGAAGTTGATAATAAAACAAATCTTGACAATCTCATAGTACGATTGATAGACGTTAATTTTTTCAACCGCAGGAAGAATTACAGACTTTTAAAGAAATGGACTCTTCTTATTTTAACACAGAAATTTGAACATTTTTAAAAACTCTTAAGCACTCATTTATGTCGTTTCTCGTCAACGTTCAGTTGGTTAATGGAACTTTTGGGCCACTAAATTTTAGGCCATCGTTCGATGCAATAAAAAAATGAAATTAAATCTTCTTTCCGCCAACAAAACTAGGCCGACAACGTCAACGTCCGCCACAATCGACGCGCCATCGGTTCGTACGTCACGCGGAAACTACGGCTCGCCATCGGTCGCTGTCGGAAAAACGCGTCTTTTCCAACGACGACAACAGCAACGGGCGGATGTACAGCAAGAAAAACAGAACTTCACTCCGGCGACGGCGGAACATTCACGGCTCGTCATCAATCATGCTTTTGCAAATCGGCACCTACCGATCCTCGTCCCATCCATGGGACATCCCCCCCTCTGCTCCAGGTCGCCCGGCTATGGTGTGGGAGGAAACGAGGTCGAAAGAGGCGTCCCCGTTCCACTTCAACGGTTGCGATCCGTCCTCCTCCATATGCCTGACGTGCGTACGCCTCCCTCCCCACTCCCAAGGGCGGCTTTGGGTTTTGTGTTTTTGTAGCGGCTGAACGATTTCTTCCGGTTTGTTTACTTTTCTCGCCATTTCTTTTTTTTCCATGTCGAGTGGCGCAGCTGTGGGCCACCGGGAAAGCCCCAAGCGGTCCTTAGCGGGATCGTCCTTAGTGTTTTCACGCCCCTTTCCGGACCACCACCCAATCCCATCTGTCATCCAACGTGTGTGCGTGGCTGTGTGTTTATGTTTCGTGTTTCAGAGTGTGAACTTTCTTTTTCCCCTCATCCTCTAAAGCCTCATCATCGTAGCAACCCATGGGAAAACGGGAAAAAAGATTTTCAAAAGCCACCAACCAAGAATGGATCTGAATGAAGCCGCTTGAAGAAAAACAACAGAATGAACGAACGAACGAGGCTTAGGTTTTCCGGTCCGGCCGCAGTGAGTAGCCGCCGGATTGGGCCCAACTTTTCGCTCGTTCGTAGTGGTAAAATGAAAGAACGAAAGAACAAAAACCGATCCACGAAGCCGGACGGATGTGTCGGGTCCGTAACGGGCCCACAAATGCCCGCAAAACGTTCCGGGACGATTGTGTCCGGACGACTCTCTAATGGTTTCGTTATAGCACTTGACTTTGCCATCGATCAAGCTGGCGGAAGCTTTTGCGTAACGTGCGCGTACAGTGATGTAGTGAAGAATAAAATAAACAATAAAAACATGTCCAGTTGAAAGATATCGAGTTGTGTTCGACAGCGAAAGCTATTTTGCTGATTTCCGAAACAGAAAGTGTAATCATTCGGTAAGGATGGATTGCCAAATCATGACTGTGTTAATTTCTTGTTTTTGTCTGTGTTATTTATTTAGTGTTTTATACTTTAAATGTCTCTCTTAAACCTGAAATATAAGTAAAGTTTACGTTTCTTATATTTGAAATTACTCATTTCTACATACAAACAAGGTTCAATTTCGCATTTTTTTCTGTATTTTTCATGTATTACTTGATAAAAAATAGTTTAACTAAAATTTAAAAAAAAACACACATTAAAAATTTTATTGTTTTTGAAAAATACACTTTTATTTACTCTTAAACTAAACGTGTCAATGCATTTATTCTTCCTGGCATCTTTTTCCTAGTTATAATTGACTTAATATTGATAAAAATAGTTAATAAAAAGATGAAGTTTTGTTTCTGTTTCAAAAATGACAGCCACATTGTAAATTAAAACTAAGAAATGTAAATGTTTGGTAATTTAGACTGTATCATCTCAAATTCAGATGGAATGTAGGCTAAATGGATTACGCTAAGTGATTCTTTGGGAAAATGAAAGCAACCATTTGTGTGTCACATACTGTAGCCCATCGGCAAACAGTGTGTTCCCTTCGCAATGGATAAGACGCGTGGTGAACTTTAGGAAAATTGGCCCAAAACACCGCAACACTTCGACTCATCCACACCAACCACAACCGGGCGACGCTTTGAAGGACGAGATCCCTCGAACCTTCGTTGCGGTCTCTGCTTTTGTCGGTCGCTGGCAAGCCACCCTCATGTCAAGGAAGGATTCGACATCCCCTACAGGGCGTCTTCGATGTCTGTGGCCCACGCCGGAGTGAGTGTTGGCCACGAAATTCGAGCCCAGGGCCCGGATCGTGCGTGTTGTTAAGAAATGAGTTATCATCGTTACATCATTAACGGGGTCATCGTCGGGACGTGCCTGGTGGATGGCTTATGATTTGGCGATCTACACGACGCCCGCTGCCTTTTGCTTACCGAGTTAGGCCTTCCGTATCCATCCGTCACCACTCCCCTCCCCTCCCCGTCATCAACCATTGTGGCCTTGTCGACGAGCTTTATTTATGTTGGCACGTCCCGGCATGCCCGATTTTCTCGGCCTTTTCCCCCGCCCCTTGGAGGGCGGATATCCGGGACGAAGGGTTTTATGTTCGATTATTGCCAACATGGGATGCGTGTCGACCGTGGAGGCAAAACGGCTGGGTAGAAGAGAAAGCGAAATATATAATAATAAAATAAACTATCCCAAAAACCAGCCACAAAGAAAGTCGGGTTGGGTTGTGTATGGTTGGCGGAACTGCGTGCCTCGATAAGCGGCTGACAGATGGCACTGCAGTCGGATGATTTTCGCGTGGTTGGGTTGTCCAAGCGGCCTGGCAATTTCCCCACCCCTCTAGGGGCCAGACTTAAGGAAAAGTAAACAATGAACAAGGCGGAAGGAATGGAAAATCTCCGGATTTTAAAACGCACGCTTCCGAATCCGAACCCAATTCATCACTGACCAACCGAGGCTCAAGGCTTCCGAATGCCGCCAACTCATTCTCCCACCAAACTCTCCTGCCCCTTGCCCCCATTTCTCTTCCCTTTTTGTGCGGACGAGGATCAACATCCTTTGCAGATGGGCCACTAAATGGAGATAAATGAACATTCCAGGGCAAGGACATTCGCATGCTGAACCATCGAGACATTCGTAGTAAGTCACCACCATTGGTTCCAACACGTGCACCCATTTCAGCCCCAGCGCATTCACAAATACTGGGTGACGAAAAGTCGAAGCCATTCGGAGTCGACACTTTAAATCCCCGGTTCGGTGGTGAGTTACGGGATCTGCAGGGTGGATGGAGGGGGGTGGATGTGGGTTTTCTTTGGTGTCCTTTTTCACGTTTTCCCTCACCCACCGGGGCACGAGGCAGGGGGTTTTGAAAGGGAAGATGATAAAGAAAGGATCTTTTTGTGCCTGGAAACGCTTTTGTGTGGCGAAACGAATACAAACATATTAATAGAATACACAATGCAATTATAACGAAGGAACTTTTTTTCTTCTCGTTTTTCGTTGGCCTCCTTCTTTTCAGCAGATCTTTCTCGCGAGGGGTTTTACCAATGTTATTCATGTTTAGGTGGTTTTGTGGAAGGTTCCTATTGATGGGATTCTTTTGAATAGAAAAAGCCAATTACTTTGAAACGCCGCTGGCCAAAGGAGGTTGTTGTTGTTTTCTTTATGGTTTTTTGACACCCATTTTCCATTGCGTAACGTTGAACAACAGCTGCTGAGTAGGTTTCGTATTTTTCATTTCCTTACTACGACTCCATTCAGCTTGTTCTTTCACATTTTCATTTCGGCCCGCCAGACTTTTTATTAACACCGGAAATGCTGATTAAATTGGGCTTTCACACACCACCTGAGCATATTTGTAGAGTAATACGTTTTCCACGAACTGCTCCCACTTTTCAAGGGTATATTTTCCCCCCCGAAACACGCGTAATACGTCCTCCATGTGGCAAATTGGTATATTGATTAATTCGTACGATTTCGGCTCCACCTGCAGAGACCTCCTACGTTTATTTTCATTCGCCTTCTTCCTCCGCAATTTTTCGTCGGTGAATCATACCAAAGGGAAGCTGAGGTTTTCCTCGTAAAAATTACTTCCTTCGTCTGTCTTTCGGAAGCAAGACGCAAATTTTTCCCAAAAAACAAGAAAAAAGCATATCCGTTGGCGGTGATTGAGGATAACGACGCCACCGGCCCCAAGTGCATGTGTATGTGTGTGTGTGTGAGTAGGTTCTTATGTGGGTCATTTTTTGCGTCTTTCCCTAGGCAAATCGAATACACGCCCACTCCGTAAAGCTCTAGTCTGGAGGACACTCATTTCTCTCCGGAAAAGTTTCGTCAAAAGGAAATGGACACCTCGATGGTGGACGGATGTATTGCGTTCTTGGGATTTATGCCTAGCTTTGTTTTTTTCATTCAAGAAAATCAGGATTATTTCAAAATGAAATAATGAAGTTCAGCGATGTGAATCTTTAGGTTATTTTGGGAATATTTCGGGGAAGTAATTTTTTCCTTAGCAATGTGAGGTGAATAATTTTGTGCCTGATAATCAACACTTGTCAACTTATTGTCCACTAAAACCTTGCTAAATTAAAAACAAACACGAAGATGTGTTTTTCAAAGCTCAAACAATATGTTTAGGAATGAAACATAGCAGGTTATGATGTCTCCACCTTCGGAGTTCTACCTATCCTGAAAACCATCGTAAATGACGATCAATGCGATTTGTCAGACGCGATAACATCTATACATAATGTCGCTGTCATGTAATCTATCAGCAAAACGTGTATAGTTTAACATTTAAACAACTGTTTCTTGCTATTTTATGTGAACCATAATCTGAGTAAACAAGTGCCCATCTGATCGACAAACGGGTCACCCTTCGGTACGGCAGTAATTTATATCCTTGACCGAAACGATACTGGGAAGGAAACCGAGCACTCATTTCGTAAACAAAACGGTATCACACGCCCGCACCACCTTGTTTTCCTCCCTTTTCCGGAACGACTGATCGAGATCGCACGTGTTTTCGTTGCGGGGGAAAACCACACCATACCGCAGGCTGTGGCAGGCTTTCGAGAGTTTTCCCCATTCCATAAAGAGCACGCTACTAATTTATCAACCATCATCGGCAGTGTTTTTCACCCTTCATCATGTACAGCCCCAGCACATGCGAGCGCTTCATCAAACCGGCACGCCCGAAAGGCGGCGGCAAATCTTATGCTTTATGAGGTCGCATATTTTCTGTAACCCCTTTCTGCCATCCTTCTGGACCGAGCCCATCCTCCAAAAACCAACGGAAAGCGGCTGAAGTGAAGGTATAGTAGATGGTTTTTCCGGCCGGAAACAGGCTCGTTCAATGAATGCAAATATATTACCCACAAAACCACACACGCATACTACGCATGTGGTTACTAGGATCAAATGGATTTCCTCGTACGCTCCACTAACTTCTACTTAATGTTTTTTCTTCCCTTTTGCTTTCGGGGAGTCGTTTTCCCAACCCCAGCAATGAAGGGGTTTTTTTCCGAGACATTACAGACTCCTCGGAAGCTCCGGCTCCTCGGGGTGTTCGGAAAAGTTTCCCCACACTGTCGAACGCTTTGTCAGACGCGATGGAAATCTTGTGACCGGCAAACACCATGAACACTCATCCGAGCGCACGTTTTGGTGGCGAGATTTATGAATGTACTCGAAAGGGAAGAATTATTTATTTCCCCACCCGGAGATGCGGTACGAAGGACGTACTATAAATAAAGGACGTATGAAGACGCACACACACAGACACGAACAGGTTTGAATGATTGGTTTTAATTCAAGCAAGACGACAACAACAACGTTCAGCGAACGAGCGCATTTCGGGGAAAAGTTGTTTAAGTCTTGAAATTATTCACGCCCTTAATCGGAGGCCTATTACTAACTTCAATTTCCGGCCTACCCAAAACGATTCGCATAACGATCTCACTTCATTTCAACACACGCATACCGTTTTCTGCTTGGTCTTTGTATTTTTTTTTTTTGCTCTCGGTTTGGCAACATCTCGTTTTCTTGCCATTTGTCATCGCCAAACAATTGGCCATCATTGGACGGTTAGCGGGTTCCTTACGACTTCCGGTCTACCATGAGCAGGGAAAAGGAAAAGGAAAAAGTCAACACATTGCGCGATTAAACAACTCCCAACTGACGGGTGGAGTATGTGAGCGAGGAAAAGAAAGAAAGAAAGAAAGAAAGAAATGAAACCGTTTGTGAATAAACATACCGCAAGCAGTTTTCTGCTCGTTTGTAGATCGCAATAAAATCACACTTAATCGTTCAACGAACGTCGCACGGCTCGGGGAAGAAAATATTTGCACAGACGAAAGGAAATTGAAAGCATTTCCACGCGCAAAAGCACACAGTTGATTTTCGGTGGGAACCTATTTTGCTGTTGAATGCTTTAATACGGGGTTCCAAGGAGCAAAACCGACAAAAAAAAGTGTGACAGTACAAGGATACATTTGAGGGAAAATTGGGACGACCGATCGAAGAAAAGCGAAACTGTGCCAAGAAGCTTTCGTCCCCCGGTCCGAACGCGTCCATCTGTCATTCTATTACGATGCGATTGTGCACGGAAAAGATGGGGACGAAGGAATGGAGACCACTACAAAGGTCCTGGATCCCACTCCCCCCTGTATATGTGTGTGTGTGAATTGCCCACGCGTTTTTGGTGTTATTAACATTCATCAATCTTTCTGCGACAACGGTACAGAATTAAGGGAAGCGACTTTAACGATTTTTTCCCGTCTCCCGACGCTGAGGATGTTCTTAAGAAATGCGAGTTCGAGAAGTGGATCGGGAGTGGGGGGGAAGCCTACTGTTGCTCATGTCTGCATCTGTCCCCGAGATGGGCGAAATGCCGCCAGCCAACGTCACATCCGGTAAAATTACGATCTATCTATTTCGGTTTGTTTACGCACGCCCTGACGTATGGGCGGTTTATAGTTAGGGGATCCTTTCCATTATGCACTCCCCTTTGCAAAGCAGCCAGTTATTAGTGTTTTGTTTAAAAACTAAGCAGCAAATGCAATTCAATATTTTTGTTCTTGAATTTTTGTTCTTGTTCTTCTTCTTTGAACAATCTGGGCTTTCATCGCTAACATTTAAATAATAACAAGATCAATTTAATTCATCTTTTCATTAGTTTGTTTGAAGGCTGATTGTCAAAAACATCAACGCAAAAGAACTGTTCAAAACTTGCTTCAAAATCACTTGGTTCGTTTTCTCAGCTTATTTGTTAAATTTCATCGTAGAATTAACACTTTAGTTGTCAATTTGTCATTGTTCGGTTTTGGTTTTTGTAAAAATTTGATTAAGAAAGCAAAGTACAGGCCGGCCTCGGTTTTCGGCATCAAACGGGACTTTGACAGCGACGAAAACCGAGGCTAGCGGACTACAGTTCTTACGTTTATAATACCTACTCAATACTTGACTGACACAAAACAAACGTTGGTTGTGTACATTCTTCTCGTCTGAATTTTCAGTGGTTGATATGAAGGTGTTCTTCAAACTATAACAAAGTTTGTGTGTTTTATTATCAAATCAATGACCATCAACCCTTTTATATTCCGTTTTACTTCTTTGGTTATCATGCCGTGTAGGTTTACAATAACACATTCAGTGCTTCAATTGAAAGACATATTTCATTGAGCAAAGTAGTCTGAAGCGGAAAACCTGTACCAATCGTTTATGAGTCCATGTTCGGACCTTCTGTCATACAAAATGCATTGAATCATATGAGTAAAGAACAAAGTATGCTACTATAAACCAACTTCGAACGATTTGTCAAACCACGAAAACCGGGCCAGCCTATACCTTTCTCCTCAAGGATTCGCATTGGAACAGTTTCCCCTATAACATGCGCTGGATAAGAGCTTCCAGTGCGCTGGATAAGAGCAGTAACATGCGCTGGATAAGAGCTTCCAGTGAGCGCTCCGTGTCGTCACGCGTACTATTCTTTGCCTTATTCAGCAAGTGGCATTACGATACCCGGGCGGGATGATTGGTGAACAATAAAAGTACAATTTGGAAAATCATTACTGTACCACCGGGAGCCTCGTGTCTTTAAGCAGGCACGTGGCGGGGGAAGGGAGGCTAGGAGATCGGTGAATTAAGGTCATGGGGAGTGAGGAAACACAGGAAGGAATCTGTTAGGGATGGTGAGGTGAAGAGAGTGGTTCATAGATGCTTAGCCATCGTGTCCTTATGGTCGTGGCGCTTCTTATTGCCACCGAGGGAGGAGACGGAAGAGATTCATAAAAAAGATTTATCATATCAGATTATCGTCGCTGACAGGACGGGAGGGCGGTGGAAGGCGGTACCTTGGCCGGGTGGAAGCGCTTTGGGACGAGATGCGAGATGCCGGTTCTAATCCTGAGGTCTCCAAACGCTAAAGTATCTCCAAAATCGAAGGCATCGAATCCAATAAACTGTTGGATGGAGCAAACGAACGAAAGGATCGAGGAGTTCGGCGTGGTTGAAGGCAGGGACTAAAAATATATCGCAGCATTTATTCCGAACTTCCGGCAAACGGCGTGTCTGCGGACGATGCCGCCGGGAGTCCATCCATAACGAGCGATTTTTAGTGCGATGGCGTTATGTATGGTAATGGCTAATAAATACGCCGCCCGAAACCTTTGCCGATGAAGACGATGGCGATGATGGCGATGACGATGATTTTCCCTTCACCCCCCGGGGGAAAAGCTTGCCGCCGGAAGACAAAAAGAACGAATTGCATCCGGTGCCGGCGGCGCCACGTCGCATCTCGATAAGGATTAATTTAAAGCAGATTATCGTCCTTTTCACACCGCGAAGTGAGCAATCATTCTCAATCCTACCTCTCCCCGCGATCGGGGCCCATTTTGTGTCCCTTTTCCCTCCGACGGAAAAAGTCCGATTCCATCCCAGTGTGGTTATTAAATTTTAGTTTTCCACAGCTTTTGCCCACTCGTGGTGGTTCGGATTTTTCTCCCTGGTTGATGGGTAATAAAGTACTAATTTCGTGGTTTTCCTCGACCGGATCGGACGATAAGGGGACGTTGATGAGGGGCGATGACGATGATGAAGCTTATTATTTGATAGCTTTCGTTTTCGGCAACGAGTTGAAGTGTGTTCGTGCGTACTTTGGTCAAAGTTTTCGGGAAAGCGCCTTTTTATGGCCCTTGTTGTCTGTTTCTTTAATGAATCGTTCGGACGAGATCCTGTCTGGCGAAGGGATTCATCTCCCATTGACGGAGGTCATTTTGGAAGCCTTAAAACGCTCGAAATGCGGTTCATTGTGTTAATCATTTCTGTTCAAACGAGATCTTTAGCGCTTGATTGATTAGTTAGTTTTAGATGTCGCTCAATTAAATTGTTCCAACTAATATGACGACAAAGATGGTCAATCAGTTTATCAAACTGTATAAAGACAAATTTCAAATCAACACATTGCAATTCCTTCCAAAAATATGTGTGGTGTACTGTGTATTGCATACATTTAGGCTTCAGCTGATGGTAACACGCTTGAGAATTCCTGCACTGCACAGTAAAATATAAATAACGAAGCAATGTACGGGTTATTAACTTTTCAATTCTTCATCAACCGTGTGACGCAAGTTTAAGAAAGTTTTAAAATAGTTTGTGGACCGTTTCCCTTCTTTAGTTAGCACCACTGATCGACGTGGGTCGAAGATTCATTGACATCGCAAGCAAACCGAAGGACGATCCGAAATATTGTGCTGTAATCGACACCGGGTTTAATTACTTTGAAAAGTCATCATTAAAACGCGCTTGCTTGCTTTCACGGCCGGACGAGAACGGTTTGAGAACGTAACGAACCTAAGAAGAGTGTCGTTGTGAGGCTTCTCGTTGAATACTGGCAAAACGCTACAACCCTTGCCTCGGAGCGGGGGGATGAATATAAAATCGACCGATTTATGCACGAGTGAAATCTAAAATTTATTGACTTTTCAATTTTACGGACTTTGATCGTCGTGACCTTGCGGGGAGTTTGACATCGCCATCGTATTTCCCGGAAGCGAGGCTAAAAAAAGGATGAAGAAAGGATTCTACGCGAATAGAGAGAAGGGTGACAGAGTGTTTGTAGATGTTTCTCTTCGTCGATATGAAATCTTTTCCAATAATCCCCATTTCGGGTCGATTTCCTTCGAATCGATTCGAAATGTTTTCAAGAAAGTATCAATATTCTGTTGAATTGAAATCAAACCACTGACCTTCTTGATTACACTTGCTTGTCTAAATAGTTTCAAATTATTCCTGGTAGGAAAAGTCCTAGAAAATGGCTAATATAAACCTATACAAACCCCCAAAGACAATATTATCCAGAACGAAGTCAAATTGTCTAACCTCTGCTCTAATTTGCTATCTCGTTTTTCCTTAACAAGATCTCTTCAGTTTGTTTTCTTTGGATCGACATTTTCCTTTTGTTGAGAAAAAGTCCTTTAAAATGAACAAATTTTCAATTGCCCTATCGAAGCCATTTCTTTCCATTCGTTTCCTCTTTTTCAGCCAGACTCGTCGCAAAAGGTAATTAAATGCTGATTTAACTTTGACAAGGAGCACTCAAAAACCGAACACGTACAAACACCAAATGGGATACGGCCGTTTCCCCTGAGAGTTTTCATTTATTCTCAAAAACGTCTTCATTAATGTACCGTCTGGGCTTCCAGCCTATTGTTGAAGCTCGCTTACATTCGCTTTTCTCGGCGTTCCGTTTTTTAGGGAAACATGCCTTTCCCGTTTTCATCCCCCGATGGGCCATTGATTGGCATTTCATCGTTTATCATGTCCGGCGCACACGCCGTTCCGGGGTTTACTGGTCCGGATGATGCAAATTCGGAGGTGGAGGTTTCCCTTCGACAACTTTCCTATCCGATCCGGGCGGAGAAATGGAAAGAAAATTCCATTAAACGTGCCATCGATACGTGGCGCGCGGAAAGGCGAATTTGCGTTTGTTGCGCCAGAAAAGTGCGTGGGAAATTGTTGAAAATCTTAAAGCATCCTAGAAAATTGCTGCCTTGTTTTTTTTTGTTGCTGAGAAAATGTTTTTACTTCGTTTCTCTCGGGTATTTTTACAGTGCTTTTAGCAAAGTTTTTCTTTGAGCCGTTTGTTATCGTTGCTTCTGGGAACCGTTTACTTTGGCAAACAACTGCGCCGTGGATCATAATCGTTCAAGGAAATATTGGTTTCCGATCTCGTTTGCTTCTAATACTTGCATTAAGGTTTAAGTTAAAAGGTATTTAACCTTTGTGCTGGGGATAAAATGGCTTATGGGTAAATGTTCAGCAACGCTTTCCCTGCGAAACAACTAAAAAGACTCTCGCGAGAGTGAAACCATAACAAAAAGAACTTCAATGTGTGTTTGTTGTATAATTAGTAAATTTTCAAAGTCAAAGTTAAACACATAAAATTAAACAAGCTTTCTTATGTCCGCGTATTTGTAATGAGGTATGTATTCAACTCAAAGAACGCTTCTCGAGTTCATAAATTAGCATCACTCTCGACCGCACCATCCATCGTAAGTGCGTAGAACTTCGAGTAAGGGAACTGAATGGCATCTTGGGAAATATTTACGCAAATAGCAACGACAAGTGAAGGAGACATTCCAAACAACGTTCTACGAAATTTCTGGTCCGAAATGTCACTGCATTGATTGATTCGATTGAGTCCGTAATGCCGGAATTCTCAGCCAGTGATTGATACCCAAGCAATTCGTCGCAGAATCCCTCGGAGTATGATATCCGTGGGCGAAGAATTTGTTGGCCAGCATCGAGCATGAATCTGAATTACAATCACGTCGGGGCTGCCTAATTTATTGAGCATCTCAATATTTGATAAAAGGGTAGGTTAATTAATGCAAAGCAAGGGATGAATTGTAAATAAAAAGCTCTGATTTGTATTTGATATTTATTAATAAATTTTTAGATTCAGTTGGAACACCTTTTCATCGTTTCTTTCTCTTATCTTTATCATTTTCTTACTCGTTTTTTAAAAGTAAATTTAAAGATAATTTAATTGAACAATTTTAAATGCGTAATTAAAGAATTTAAAGGTAAGCTCATACGGGTAAGTAGATTCTCCTCTGATCTGTGCTGCGGTTTTTCCGGAAGACTCTCCTCCAACCTCAACCGATCCGAGCGACATACGGCCGTACACGAGCGGGTGTTCATCTTGGTTTGTTATGTTGTGGTTCCTGTAGCTTTGCGGCCCTCATTTCCCTTCACCTCCCCCTGACCGGTCGGTCGGTTGTGTTCAACTAATGGCTTGTCGATTTAGCATCCTCCCGGGAAATTCTACCCAACCTCGAAAGGCGTGACACGCGCGAAAAGCCTAGCGATACACGGTTCGGTACGTGTGCAACATTCGACGTTGGTGTGACGACCGCAACGCTTCGAAAGGGAGTTGGTATATTATGGCTTCCAAAATCCGCGTTGTCGATGACTTTCGGTACCGAGAATTGGGAGCTAATTTGATACGTCAAAGCCTGGATTCGTTGCATTCGAAAGCCGGCCAATTCAGTGCGTAAGGATTAGAAGGATATGGATTAGCTGTGTCGGAAAGCTCTAGAGTGTCGAAATACACTCGGATTGCATTGAAGGTTACTTCTGAGGGAGAGGGAAAAATCTATCTAAACATATTTTAACGATGGGGAAAGAAGGAAAAATAATGGTTAAGCTGTAGGAAAAGTAGAAACATATTTGTCGCTTTGCAAAAGAAAAGTAATCCCAATTCAAACAAGAGCAACATGTGTTTAAATCCACGTGCTTTAAAAACATGTTTCCCCGCACGCAGCCATCGACGCACGTACGCAGCCTAAAGCTCGAGAGTTTGCGTGCAAATCTGAAGAAATGATGAATGAATGAAAAACGTCGAACGAGTTACAACAACGGGAAAAGCAATCACGGTACACGTGTACACTTTGGAAACGCGGTTTTGCGCTTGTTTATTCGGGTTGGCGTTTTTCAAGGCGCTTTTGATACTTTATGATGATTTTTTGCTGCGCGTATTTGACACTTCGCCCGCCCGTGACGTGTGTTGCGTGGGAAGCCAGCAGTTTCGTCGCAGATTGGATGGCGGGCTGTTTACAGGTGTATGCTTTTCCTTCGTCACGCGTGTCTGCATTTTTTATTAGACTTTCTGCTCATTCATCGTCACGCGAGATGTCGATTAAAATTTACTAAAAGGATGAGCCAAAAAAAAGGTGAGCAAAAACGACAAAAAGCACGCAGCTCTGAATCCATTTTCCTTCTTTTCACCGCGGATATGCTATGACGTATGAAACCAATTTTGAATGTTTCACGGATCGCAACACCAACGATGGAAACAACGGTGGTTTTTCTGCTGATAAAAAAGATGATGAGTCCCACCTCTTACCCCAACACAGGTTTGAGAATGGCGGAGTTATCAAAAGATATTTGTTTAAACTTTATAGCAAATCACGAAGTGGTGGGATCAAAGTGACCCTTCACGAAAAAGACCAGTCAGCTCTCTTTTCCTTGCGTACAGCGGTTAGCACAACTTCCATAAGACAGGAGTCGTGGAACCGCTCTCCGGAGTGCACGGCCAAAAAATGCTCTCTCCTATTCGTGTAGCCGGTATCTCCCTTATCCAACATATGGAGGGGAGTTACCACTTTCCAGGATTGGCAAATTAAGCAAACCTTATCCGTGAAACAGTTGGTCACGTCGAAAATATCATCAATGGATGAATTCGAGGCGCCTGCCACGTGATTGCACAAGAGCGACTGATGCAGTTCCTACAGAAAGATCAACTTCAAATTTCCACTTTTACGCGCGCGTGTCTCAAAGATATGTTGTTCCATTTTTTTTTTATTTACATTTAAATTTGCAAAACAAAAATCTCATCATCATCATCTGTGAGATCGTGATGACAAGTGCGATGCTTACAAACATTAAATTTTCACAATAGACAACTACGAGACATTGCACATTCTACTGGGTGCTACTTAACAACCTGCTTAACGTACACGGCACACAAGCGCTTGAACTCGCGAACGTTTGCAGCCTCGGCAATCTCTCTAGGCATGCTATTATACCATTGTATACCTTTACAAAACAAAGAATTTCTGGCAAATACTGTTGAAAAGTTCGACGTTCTAGGATCATGAGCCCTTCGAGTGTTGTACCGGTGAACGTCAGAACCCCTAACTACTCTTTCTCCAAGGTACCCCGGTAACAAGCCCCTCAGGAGTTTGAATATTAGTATCATAGTCTGATACACTATCCGCTGCTCTACCGACATCCATTGCAGGACATCCAGCATAACAGCAGACGGCGTGTACCGACTACAACACAACACTAACCTCATTACCCTATTTTGCACTTTTTGCAACCTTTTGAGCTGTGTCCGATTGCCGAGGAACAATATTGATGGACAAAAATCAAAATGTGGTGAGATAATGGATTTGTAGAGGTGAACTTTCCCAAAAAAATTTAGGTTGTTCCCCAGTCTACTTATCACCCCACACTTCTTTGCCACCTTAGCGATGACCCCATCAATATGTGCACTGAATGTAAGTCCGTCGTCAAGAATGACTCCCAAATATTTCACCTGGGAGACTCGGTCAATTGGTTCCGTGTTGATGGCAATGGAAAGCTGGCCGATCCACTCCCTCCTCGACATCACCATGTAGTGTGTTTTACTAATGTTTAATGCGAGTTTCTTGTATTTCAACCAGCCATCCAGAGCCACCAAGTCTGCATTTAAAAGGGACTCTGCCTGTTTCACGTCCTTTCGCGATATAAATATTACTGTGTCATCAGCAAAAAGATTTATCTCGCAGGAACGTAAGACCTGCTTCATGTCATTTATATACATGATAAACAAAATTGGTCCAAGAACACTTCCTTGTGGAACCCCAAGGGTGTTTTCAATGGGATCTGAAACAGATTTTTTGAAAATTGTCCTCTGGGTTCTACCTGTCAGATAATCGCTGAACCAACTGAGTTCCTTCCCCTCAATACCGAATCGTCGAAGTGTTGTGAGCAACAAGGGTCTCGATATTGTTTCAAATGCCCGCTTTAGATCCAAGAAAACTGCAAGCACCGGCTGTCCGCTGTCCATCAACCCCTTCCACTTCGCAAGCACCAGGTTCAGTGCGGTTTCACAGGAATGTCCTTCCCGATATCCCGACTGCTCCCGGGCCAGCAGGCCGGTCTGGTCCAGGTATTGCACCAATTGGTCTTTGATAACAACCTCCAGGACCTTTTCGACAGTGTGAAGCATGTTGATGGGGCGGAACTCTTCCGCTTTGATAGCTCCAGTCAGCTTTGGAATAGGTACAACCAATGACTCCTTCCATGTCTCCGGAAAAACACCCCTCTCCATCGATTGGTTAATCAAATCCAGGAGCGTCTCCCCCGCTACATGAAAGCAATCCTGCAAAGTTTTTGCATTTACATTCCCTATTCCTGCCGTTTTGGTCAGGTCAAAACATATCTGCCTAAGCTTGCTCATGTCTATTGGTTGAAAAGAAAATCTATGCCTGGGAGCATCAACTTGTCTCAGCTCGACTGATTCGTCTACCGTCGGAATGTTGCTGTTAACAAGTGTGACGCTATTCACAAAAAAGTTGTTGAACCCTGCTGCGATCACCGCCTCATCGGACTCGAAATTATCGAATTTCACACATGAAGCTGTATTCTCGTCGGGTTTCAACATGCTTTTAAGAAGTTTCCAAAGTTCCCTACTATTACCCTGATGCTTGCTAATTTCCCTATTGAAGTATTCCTCACGAGTAGTTTTTAAAGACCTACTGTACTCGTTTCTTAGCTTAGTGTACTCACACCAATGTGAAGCCAGATTAGTCCGAACAAATTTTTTGTACACTTTGTCTCTTTTCCGCTTTAGACGTTCCAGAGCCAACGTATACCATCTGCCAGAGTATCTAGTCTCCACGGTCCTTTCATAAACTAAACTATTCATAGCACTCTCTAGTGTATCCTTCAATAGATCTGCAGCTTCATGGAAATTTGTAGTTTCCCTCTGTAGACCCAAAGTGACTGCCTGACAAAGACCCTCTTTAGAGTACCTATTCCAGCATTTAACTTGTTTTTGAACTGTCCTGAAACGTTCATCATTCAAGTTTAAAAGCAAAGTTTCATGATCAGATATTTTTGCACAAGCATCTGTTACCACGCTAATTGAGTCTGTGTTGCAGTACACATGGTCAATCAATGTCCTGCTATTCTTCGTAATACGGGTAGCTGCACTAACCTTCTGCTTCAGGGACACCGAGTCCATAAGTTTCTTCAATTTTTCGGACCTCACATCATTGAACCAATCAATGTTGAAGTCTCCAACCAAGACATTACGCTTGCCAAAATCTAGAAATCTGTCTAACCAGTCCTCCAGAATTTCGACAAATCGTGAGTCACTTGAACTAGGTGAGTGATACAGAACGCCATAGTTTGCAGCCGCCATGCCTCGAGTCACAGTAAACCCCAAAAACCAGTTGCCTTCCAGCGACTCGTTTAGAATCACCTTCAAGGCAACCGAGTTCCCAGCATAAACTGCAACCCCTCCTGTGTGTCGTGAGTGGGACAAACAGGACAGGATCGTCGATTAGATAAACCACTAACCCGCAAAAAGCAGCGTGATTGGGTTGTTTCGTCCTTAAACTTCGTGGTCGCTAATGAACCGTTCAGTTGTGTGTTGTTTATACGCACAAACACGATCCGCAAACGACCATTTTAAATGTTTAATTAGCTCCGTATTCGAGCTCGGTGTTTTTCCGGCAAAGAATTACCAATTGTAGTTGTTCCGATTGCATTCGAAATGGCACTGTGCTCACGGAATGTTTTCGGTTTGGATGCCGTGGAATGTCGTTCCAACGTGTTGGAGGCTCGTTTTGATTGTGGCTGCCACTTGGGGGTACGAGAGGATGAAACAGGATGTGTTGGGTGGTTGAACCACCTCATTGGGAAAAGCATTTTAATTTTCAAGGCCATTCAAGGGAACGATGCAGTACCTGGAGGTGTATGTTTATGTGCTATACAGTGAAAAATTCCCAGAAATAAATCGACCCACTTCCGAACAACTCCCACAAGGGAGAGTCCTGGCTGTCGTTGCTAAGACGGCTTCATTATTTTTCCGATACCGGCCTCATTTCAGATTAAATCGAAACAAGGCTGGAGAACCGGAAATGGATGTATGGCCGGCGTGGAACTGTTTGAGTACGATTCTTTCCAATTTATGTTTCCGACAGATTGTTGCATGAATAACGGGTCGCGTTTTTCACGTGGAAATCTACCTCTCGATACACAAACCAATAGGGAAATTCCAAAAGACATATTGCTTAAAGATAACGTTGATAAATGGTGTTTGATGTTTTCCGTTTTGTTTTCCTGTTCTGTTCCGGTTTCAACAATGGAAGTAAATTTTCATCCCGAGAGCTTAGAGTTTGATTTAACGGAAAGCATAGCGGAAAAGCTCTATCGTGCGGATGCTGCTAGGATGAAAACTTTTAAGCTCCGGGAGCTTCGTGGTGAAGTTTCACATGATTTCACTTTGGGGATCGGGGTGGAGAAAATCGCCTCAAAGATTGAAAAGTTGAATAAGAAATACCTCTTTCAAAGAATTAATGTATTTCCAAGATGATTCAAATAATCGAATATTCTCTATTATTGGTTAAATTCTATTAACATAAATGCCAGTTCACCCTGTTGCGATTGTACTACGAGAGTACTTTGGGCAAAGAGTGTCAAACTATTCGTTTTGCTATATGATAATATGAAAGAATTTTGTATGCCTAAATTTGAAAATATATTAAAAATGTTGGAGCTTCTTTTACATTACAAGTTCCTGTAGCTAATGCAAACAAAAGTTTTATAGGACGCTAAAAGGGAGATCGTGCCCTTCTACTTAGTATTCTATAAAGGTATTTGTAAATACTAAAAACATATGCAAAATTTTTATTTTACGAACGTCGTCATTTTGACCCTTTTGAAAATGTCCCATAGTGCATAGTCGGAGGAACTCAACACATCCGCGGCACGCTCTCCCATTCCCGCGCCTAGAGAGCTTTTGCTTTGCACAGCTGAGCCGGCTGAGCTGACGTCGACTTAGTCTCGCCGGAACATTCAACGCAATAAGACGATCGTGGCTCGATCATCACGCGCTCCGCTTCCGCCAGAATGGCGCAGTTTATTGTTTGCCTTTCGTGAACGACACGTTTGGGGACGAAGCTGTGGAAACAAAGTGGAAAAACAGCACCGGATCCGAAGACACACGCATTCCCGGTGGTTTCGTACGGTAAAGTGATGGAATTGGCACGAAAACGTGTGTTGTGCGAGTGATCTTTAGTTGGTTTGGTTGAAAACAGCTGATGGACGGGTACGTGTGACGGGTAATAAGTGCTGTCTTAAAGAAACATACAATGTCGGGATTCACGTGATTGAAATCATAAAAAAGAAAAGTGTGTGTGAAGGATTATTTTCTATTTTAATGTTTGTCATATTGGTCCATTATTGTTCAAACATAGAAGAAGAACTTTCCTCAAACATTTTTCTTCCACAAAAATAAATATGTAAGTGCCATAAAACGATCGTTCCGGCGAAGGGAATATTTAACGCGTTCTTCATAAATTTCCACCGGCAAGCGCAAAGTGCTCGGCGTAAGTTGTCACTCGTTTCGATTAAGTGAAAATACGGCGCAAGATAAACAACGGCAACAGAAACAACCCATTCGATCGGCGCAACGCTTGTCGGCGCATTAAACATAAATTTCGGATAAATCTTGGCACCATTTAAAGCGGGTAGGGAGGTAGTGGTTTTCCCTCCACCCCGCCCCTTCGGGCTAGAATTTACGTCAGGTGGAGTCTGCCGTCGGTTGAGTGCGCGAGATTTGTGTGTACTTTTATGCAAGCCGAGCCCTCGCGAGGCAACGGCGCGTAGTTATGGGACCTTTCTTTGGGAACTGCGCGAGAGAATGCCGCGCGAGAGTTCCACCGATCGGCGGTTTTAGAACGATCGACATGGGGAAGGAAAAAGCATAAAGAGGTTTCGAATCGAATCGCGGTCCGCATCGTACTGCCCGCATCTGGCCGGGCCACTCCTTGGAGCTCGAAAACCCCGGGTGGAATGCGATGCAGAGAGCGTGAAAGAGAGCGCACGCGAATGCGGTTAGAAAACGCTAGAACTGGCCACTACCGAAAGCGACGAACCCGCATGAACGTTAAGGCGCCGTTTCTGTGCGCGTCCCAAGACCCGGTTGTTGTGTCCCCATCGGTTGCGTCGGCAAGACTTTGTTGGAACCATGGGATGGGAGAGAGAAAGAGGTCTAAAAAAAAAGAAGTAACAACGCATAAAACATATGTCCACGGTCGAGGTGTTGTGAGGCGAGAACAAGGCGAGTAAGAATCTTTCTCTTTTCCTCCTTCGGGATGGAAAAAAAAGCTTCAAATCCTCACCCTCAGTGCAACCGTAATCGCCGGGTTGCCGGCTAAACTTATGCTCAGCGCGTGGAGATTATGTTTTATTGTTTGCTGTACGCGGCCGAAATAGGGTAGCCGTTGGAAGGAACAGCGACAAATTATGAGGGTCACAACCCGGCCGATGAACCGCTATGTCGCTAAAAGCCCGATGTAGACGAGCCCTCCGCGCTTGGGACGGGGTTGGAATACTAAAATCCGGCGTCCAAACCGACAATTAACGATCGAGGTTTATTGTTGCTGAATTTTGATTGTTTGTTCTGGTTTTAAAAGTCTTCAGTTCAAAAGCCTCCGCCTTCGATTGATGTAATTGTTTACGGAAATTGACTTGTTTCAATCGGAATAATTATTTTTATTTCTAATGGAACGAAACACTCAAAGACAATTGGTCTTATTGATCAAAGAACGGTGAAAAAAGCTGTTTAATTTATCCACAATCAAAAATGTTTATTGATAAAACAAATCGACCAAATCAAAATAAAACTCATCGAAGCAAAGAAGCGGGAAACAGCTCACAAGTGCATCGAAGATCGAGTGCCAGGTTTGCCCGGAAAGGTAAGAAGTGATGAGAAGTAATTCAGCTGGAAAAGCGGACCACGGAGCAAGCAACCTGCTGCAGCGATCCATCGATCTCGTGTTGCACAGTTGCAGTTCCTCCTTCATCTTCTGTTGCGGGAAAAAGGGACACCTTCAGCCTCCCCGTTTTTCCAGCGACCATGAATTTCTTCTCCGATTCGTCTATTCCTCATTGACTTGTTTGAAGCGTTTTCCACTTCCCTCCCCGGTTGGTCCACTCCAACCGCTTGCGTGACCGATGGGGGATTTTCTGTTTTGTTTCATTTCTTCTTATTTGCGCACACTCGCTCGCTTTTCCACTTGATCTGCGGACTAGAGCGGGCTGGTTGGCCGATCGGACGGTAAAACCTGTTCCTCGTTTCTCCACTGTCCCGATTTTTCAAATACCGATACTATTTCCCAATGTGCGATGCTGATTTGGCAAGCATTTTGTTTTTGTTATTTCCCCCAAAAACTAAAGAAATGTTGTTTTCATTTTCCGATTCCCGCTCGGATTCGGAAATGGATGTGAGAAATTGGTCGTTTCGCTGTACTGTTCTTTCACTAATTTTCTCCCCTCCTATGCAACGGGATCGATCTTCCACCCTCGATCGGGAAGTTTTTCCGTTCACAAATCATCGTTCGATCAATTTTAAGTTCGCAGTTTCGCGGCTTTCCGATCGAGCGCGCGAATAAATAATTAGTAATACCTCTTTCTTGCACCAGCATTCCATCATCTCCCGCGTGCCTTCCCCTTTCCCCCTCTCCTCCCCTGAAGTGAGATATTCTTGGAGCAAAACAAAGCCAAAACAAAAAAAGGGGAAACGTTCTGCTTCCCATTCCTGTCCACCTGATTTGTCGTCGAACGTCGAAAAGGGGGAAGGGGGTAGGGGGCGGTAAATAATTAGCATAGAACAGAGCACCGAAGGGGGAAAGGTGGCGACGGAAGTAGGAAGCAAAAAAACGCGTGATCCATTAATCATGTGTAAGTGTTGAAAATTGATGAACCGCTACGAGAAGCCGGAGTTGAACCAAATGAAGCACGGCTCGTGATGCTATTGTGTGTGCGCCTCCTCCAATACCACCCACCCCCGGGCCCACCACCCACAGCTTTAAGGTAGACGAAACAAAAAACCGATCACCAACAAATAGCAGAACAAAACATTAACACGCTGTTGAGAACAGAATAGAACTATGCTAGTTTGTTGAAAAAAAAGCGTTTACCCATACTTTGATGGCAAAACCCGGGCTGTCCCACCCCATGCCGGACACCCCTAGGGCATGTGTGACCACCCCCGCGAGTGCTGCTCGGAGGCCCAATTGTTGTGCCCGAATAGGCGTTGCTAAAATCCATTCAAATGCGGAAAAGAATGGATCGAGAAAACCTTTTTCGATACGCAGTTTTTTTTCCCCTCAAGTGTTCCTCCTGGGGGTAGGATAAGGTTCCGGGGGGGTTTGGGGTGAGTTCTTGTGCCTTCCGGAACAGAATATTTGATACCCACCTATACCGTGATCGCCGCACTCGAGAATGATGGCGATGAGTTTTGCTTGATCGGTTAATTAACTTCTTTCATTCTCTCCTACTCTTTCCCTTATCGCTCGCTTCTCTTATCCTACGGAATTTTCCCGATGATCGATCGACGTGATGCTGAACAGTTTGGGGGAAGAAATGGAGATGAATCTTCGTGCGGGATCGGGAATTAGAATGGACGCCACGCGTTTGCAATGAGACTGATCATGATGCGTTTTGTTCCGTCTGCTCATTGCTTATTCATTTTTTTTCATTTTTCACCGTTTAAGCGAGTCGATCGCTTCTATTTAACCATCATTCTTTTTCTGCCTTCTCTTCCCTCGCAACTTAGTTTTCATTCATTGTTCATTTGATGTTTTTCATTTCTAGTTTGGTTTTGTGTATCGATAGCGGAAAGAATTTCCAAACTTTACCGTTCTTAACGTTCCTTCCATCCCTTTCTGCTCGACATCTTCGGTGGCAGGTGGTCAACTCAAAATGAAATGCTTCTCGGGGATGGTGAAAGATATTTTCCAAGTGTTCATTCTTCTCAATTTCTTCTCCATTTCACTTAATCAAAGGCGCACGAACGCACACCTCCCCCCAAAGTGGGCGGAAGATGGGGTTGCGCTTTTAGGGACGGCAAAAAAAAAGGTAAAAGTAAGTCAATCCGGCACGACACTCCCTTTAATCCTACACCAAGTTTTTCTTCTCGCCCACCCCCCTCCTGGGAATGGAAAATGCTAATCAAAATCTCACACTTCAATGCCAGATCTCGTGACCTACAATGGAAAAGTGAGGAAAAAATGAACCAAGCGTCTTCCGACCAAGCTGATGGCTGGCAAATTTATACCATTTTCCTTTCCCTCCCCCTCCCAGCTGGGCACCTGTCGTGAAGTAGGTGAGGGTGGGAGAAGGTTGGCTTCGAAGGCAAGTATTTGGGCCAGCGTAGAATTTGCAGCACTTCCGTTAGGCGTGTCGTGCCCGATTTGTGAAGTGCGTCGTCTTCGAAATGCCATACGCCCGGACCCATTTTTTGCCTTCTATGGTGAATTTGTAATGACTAAATAATGGCCGTCATTGCGGAGGATGGGATACTTAATTGAGGAATAACTCGGGTTGATTTTTAGTGCACACGCTTTCAAAACTGGACGAACATTTTACGAGTGACAAATTGGGGAAACATTTCTTTTTATTATTTTCTCATAATTTTTCTCTCTGGTTTATGAAAGTTTATGGAGAAAATCTTAAACCCTAAATGACAGTTAAATTTGATTGTCGAAAATAAAAAAAACAATCAACAACAAAATGAATTAAATTAAAATCTCCATAAGCAATAGAAATAACACCAAAATCGGTGTGAAAATAAGATTGAAAGATGATCCTCGAAGTGGATGAAAGAAGAAACAAACATCATCGCACATCTTCAAAGGGCCAGCTAGCTCGCAAACGCATATGTTGTGTGTGTTTGTGGACCGCTTGCGTACGTGCGCGGAACGGAAACATCGTAAATTTAAAACAAAAACCCAAATGTTATGTTATGCGCCCGGCCGAGATCCGGCCCGTTCCGTCCATCGGAGTTGCGCAACCGGCCCCGGGAGAGTTGATGAGAAGCGGACCGAAAACAAAAGATGGAAAACGTTCGACGAACTGTACGAAAAATTTCCAACACAACCCGGTCCCGTCACGCGCCGATCGATGGGTGGCCGTGTTCGATCAGTCGATCGATCGATCCGTCGATGGATCGATGCGGGTTGCTGGGAAAACACCCACTCCCCCTCGGTCGACACGTGGCGGAACGGTTCATTTGCTTATCGGCCCGTGTAATCGTGCCTCTTTGCCTTCGCGTCGGTGGGCGAGAGTGAGTGTTTTCTTTCGCCTTTTGCCATTATCAAACGCCTGATAGGGGCTAGGTTAGTTACATAAAATCATCGGGTACCCTTAAGTGAGTGATTGATGGTCCATGTTGGAAAAGCACAAGGGAAACACATAATGGTGCCTTTCGATTGGCAGTGAATAATCTCAACGTCAAAGCTTTGAATGTTAAATTAACCCCTTCTTCTGTTTTTGGTAATAAATTGTCCCATAAATTAACATGTTTAACAACGCTTCGCTTTTCAGAACAACACAATGAAAATACGATGAAATAGTAAAGTGTAAAGACTTGCTAGTTATAAACAAATACTGATAGTGAAATGGGACGAAGATAAAAATAGATTAGTCGGTCGTTTTAGTCAAAGCCTCGTTTACAATCAAAGAGGAAAACCTAAACACACGCCATCGATTGGTTTTCCTCCGCCGTCCTTGAAACGCCAACTGCCCAACAACAAGACAAGTGCGCTCCAGTTCCTGTCCGCGGTGTGTTTGTGTGTCCGTGCGTGTAGCAAGTGAGGAAAAAAAAGATAAATCAATCGGTGCCGAACATGGTGTTCCGGATCCGGCCGGCCGTCTGGTCCTCCGTCTAGAAGTGGAGCGAAAAGTGTACTGAAGTGAGACAACGGGAGCGCGCTGTGCACTGGGATGCGCCCGTGACGCTCTGTTTTCAGGTGTGCAGCAACATTAACATCAACATGTTACGTACTGTGTGTGTGTGCTGAGGAAGCGGTGCAGCTTCCCACTGAGCATTTCCTTTTTTGAATCGTGTGCTCCGGTCAAACGCAAATCTAATTGCGAATCGAAGAGAACAAGTGGAGGTGGTAGTTTTCTTTTACTGTCCGTTTTTCACTCCGAACACCACAAGATGCCCGCCGGATATCGATCGAATGGGCACATAGCGTTGCCGGTCAGCAACGGTCACATTAGTAAGTATTTCTTTTTCTATCGTTTATTTAATTTAAACAAGCCAAAATACATTAATTACTTATTTTGAACAATTTGGGAATGTCTTAACGCCAATTTAAACGATTGCAACTTTCAGTAATCGTTAACTGTCAAATGTTTTCTGGACCTCAAACTAGTACTGGTAAACGCATGGTTGTTTCCATGGTAACGTGAAATAAACACAACTCTTCTCAATGCTTCACAACATGAGTTGGTTTATTATTGCACTGTTCTGTCTACTACTATTCTTTAATCTTTGAATATCTTCTAGACTGTTTGAGTTGATTTGAAATGAAATTTGGGATTATTATTGGTTTTGTTCAGAATTGTGCTGTGAATTGAGAAATAACTAACTTGGTTCAAAGATAACAATCGATTAAAGTAGCTTTCATTTATCTTCTGCTTAAAAATAACAACTATTTTAAATTACTTAAAGAATAAATTTCTTCAGAAATCTGGAAAAATAAAGCTCAATATTGAGATGAAAAACAAAATTTCATCGTTTCACGTACTCTAAAATAATTTATCATCATGAATCATATCTTTATCATATCCTTTTCGCCATTTCACCAAAAACATTTTATGAGGAAAATAAAGCAATATAAAAGCCCATTTTCGTGACAATCCATAAACACAGAACGATGAAACTATAACTAACTCGAGATATAAAAATATGTTTTCCAAGAATAAACAGCAAAGGAATGTGCTTCTTCGTCAGCATATTTAGCAACAGCTCGGATTGTAGACTCTCTAAAAAAACACATACACACTGTGCGCTTCCTTACCTAATTTTTAAGGCATTCGTTTCAAATATGTGTGACAGTAAAGGCTTAACAAACAACGTCGGTTGGAGAGATCTAGCCCAGCAAGCTACCAAAGGCGATGGCTTTACAAATGAGCATCATTTAAATATTTTATAGCTCCCGTGAAAACGTCACGCGATGGAACGCGTGGACAAAAAAAAAATGCGGACATTTGTTCTTCGGATTAGAAAAGAAGGTCTCTTGTCTTGTGCCTACCGTGCTGTTTTATGCCTATGTTCATATTTTTTACACACTACGTTGTTGATTTTTTGTTTTTGTTTTAACTTTGATGAAGGTGATGATTTGGTTTGGGGTTTTCTTTTCCTCACGACGAGCATGTCGTTGTGCCCTGCGCGAGAGATAAAAGATTCCTGCTGCCTTCCACGACAACCACGTGTGAAGGAATAAAATTACGATTTTTACGATCGAAACCCCGAGCGGAATCCACCTTCACGGATCACTTAGTCAAAATATTTTAGCATAACATAATGCGAATGAGCCTTCGTCGGCGGGGTGCGGAATTTTTGTACGCCGCAGATAACCTTGACCGAGGGCTTCCTTGTGCCGCTTTCGTTCTTCGGCGATGACTCAGGGTGAAGGTGCGTTTTTTTCTTTGCCTTTCTTTTTCGCCACTTGAATCAGCTGTTCGAACACTTTTTTCGTCTTCGACCGTTTATCGTTCGGTCGTTCGGTTTGGTTTGATGGCTTTAAATGAGTCTTGTGTGTTCCTCCCCGGGGGTAGATTACTTCGATTACGTTTAAGGCAAAAGCAAAACCGCCATAAACAGAAGGCAGCAAAAAAAACGGCATCAAGGAGAAACACCACCATGCTTATGTGTCGCCATCGTATGGAGGCGTTCTTCTGGCGCGGTTTTCTTTTTCGGTCGATTGTTGGCAAAAGATTAACATCCAGGCGAAAGATGTAATCAGCTAGCCAACGGGAACGGCCCGTTGCCGCCACCGGAGATAATTCCTATAATTATTCCTCACCCATTCGAAGGTTTGTTGGGGAGCGTTCGTATCGTTCGTCACCGAATCGATCGGACTCATGTAATTTCGCTTCCAGCCAGCCAGCTGATCGATGTTCATCCAACGCCTGCCACGAGGGAGCCAACGAAATAGATCGATATTATAAGCCTCATTCAGCGAGTTTGGCCTGGAGTGGAGAGGACGATGGAACGGGGGACGCTATTTAGCGCGACTTGCGCAATCAACACGCGCAAAACCATTCATTCGCTCGTTCGTCACTAGACCGAGACGAAATGGCCGCCCCAAGCTCCCTTCATGCACACACACACTCACACACAAACGGATCGTTTAAAAAGCAATATAGGGACTCGGGCCCTTTGGAGAGATTTTCCCCTTGGAGCTTCCCTGCGAGGCTAGCTTTCTTCGCAAAGGGAAATTGTCTCCACTTCCTGGTTGCGATTTTCTCCCGGAGTATTCAGAGCATAGGAGATGGAAAAACAATGTTGCCTTTCTTTTTTTCTTTGCACCAAGTAATCACCTATTAATGTCTTGTTTATTTTATTAATTTGGAAACGAACCCGTTGATAATCAATCATCACTGTCAAATTTTGACAGGAGAGTGTTGATGTGTTGCTTTAAATGTACATTATGTAGAACAATTTTTTTTTGTATTTTAATCTTACACTCTTGTGACTCTCTTACATTATAAAATTAGTTTTTGTTAGTTTCGAGTCGAGTGTCGATTATTTCAAAATTTAACATTTAAATCAAGTGGACACAAATCGGATGAGACGCATGACAAACTGTATCATGTTCGTTGAATCAATTCCTAAGAACCTCGTTCAACCCACCGAAATCGAACCAAAACAATCTGTAAATCATATTAAGAATTCACCAAACGTCCTCACGATGCGATGATTTAATGCACCCCCGTACTGGATATCGAAGAATTCAAACTGAATGGGAAGAATTAGAAAAATAAGATTAAGTCACCGAATGGAACGCGAACCGAAGTTGTTCGAGGTTGAATAGAATATTTGGTTTCCAAAAAAAGACTCGTTCATGAAATGCAGAATTAATTGTGGCCACTCCCTTCACGATTCCTTACCAACTTATCCCTACGTTCGTGCGGCTCGATTTACTTGTCACTCTGGGGCGCGTTTCGGCTCCAGCAAGCCCTCGATGACTCAAACATGATTTTGTTGAACGGAAATCAGCCAGCGTTCGATGCGAAAGAAGCGATCAATTTTGTTGACTGCTCCGTCGAAACCGTCCGCGGGAGGCGCGAGATGAGAAATCGAAACCGTCCCGAAAAATCGTCCAACGGCTTTTGAGGTTCATGTGTCAGGAGCGTGTGTTTCCTTTATTCAATTGCCTCAGCCTTTAGGGTGCGACCTGGCGGTCGTACTTTAGCCCTGGGGGTGAAAGAGTGAAGAGAAGAGAAGGAAAACGAAGATAACCTCACGAAGGTCATTGTCACGCCGGCACGCCCGTGGCATGACCGCAGCAGCAGCAGCAGCTCCAAGACCGCCCGAGGTGTAGGGAAATTAGTGCTCCCCCAACTAAACGGATTCGAGATCGCGACTTCGGCGAAACACAATGAAATAAAGAGTGGCAGGTTTGGAAGAAGAAAAAAAACACCGAAAACGAACCACAACGTTATAATTACACGCAAATTTGTCATATTTCCTAACTATTGTGCGGTTCAAGCTGACATCTATAAAGCCATGATGCTTGAGAAATGGTGGTCCTTGGGAATCGGAAAGAATTTCGACCGGGAAATAACCAATTTACGGCAACGCTCCCAAAATGGAGGGCAAAAAATGGAGGAAACGTTAGCCTGGTGGAACGATACGTTAGAAGTCAACCACATGCCAGAGCTAGTCAGATTTATCTGAAACAACGGATCCGGCAAACGGAAAGCGAGACAGTGAGGAAGTGAGCAAGGAAGCGATTAATCAGCCGGTAATAGGAAATGTACATCTTTGTCGATTTTTATCGCTTGAAATGAGAAACAAAAGTGACGAAAAATATGACAAAACTTGTAAAATAAATTAAGTTTAGTTGTTAACGGCGTTACCGGTTCGATAGAAACATTTTACAACTAGCTTGACGCCCCGGCGTTGCTCGGTGAAGAAGGGATTGAGAATAGAATTATGGTTTTAACTAATACTTGAAAGATATGTTTGAATTTAATCCTTATAATAACGACATATCTAAAATGTTTGATATTTCATCAATTTCCCCGTCATGTATAATCCTTAGGGTAAATATGTTGGATACGATAGACATTGGTTTACATGCTTGTTTTGTTTGTGTTGTAAAACTGAGTTTCAATTGTAAAATTTAGATGATTTTATCAAAAAACAGTGATCAAACAAACCTTCAACAACATCAACAGTACTTAAACTTAGTGTGTGAAAAGTTTCAGAAGTTTTTTTTAGAAGTCGAGTTTTTAGTGTACACAGAACTCCATACATGGAAAAAGCTAAAATATGTCGTAGATTTGGAAAGTGTAAATAATGAACATAGTAATGCCAAGCTTTATTTAAAAAATAAAACTTTGGAAAATAAATTAAATTAAGTTGTTAGAGGTGTCACAGAATATGTGGAAACATTTAACAATTTGAAAAGCGTAAATAATGAAGATAGTCATGCAAAGCTTTCTTTTAAAAATAAAACTTTGGAAAATAAATTAAGTTGTAAGAGTTGTAATATGAATATTTTACAATTTAAATAGCGTCATGCATGAAATTATTTTAAAATGTGATGCTCAAACATTCAACCACTGCATCCCGGGTACGGGATGCATTTCCCAGCAGTTATGACATTCGATGTCGTAAAGCCATTTGAATTTTTCCCTCCTTTACCCCTCGTTCCTGCCCGTTCACTTTCCAATCAACACTGGGATGCGAAAGGCGCAACTCTGCGACATCGAAGGGCCATCAATAAAAGCCCATTTTTACAACCGAAAGGGCATAAACACGCGACCGTGAATGACCTCCCATGAAATGATGCTCCATTCCGTCGATGTCGGTCGGATTTGATTGAATTTCCTCGGGCCTTCGACATTCCCCCGCGCAAAGAGTGCCCGTGTAATGGCCGTCGGTAATTATCACTTTTCACATTCCGACTCGACGAATCGCTTTTCGATCAGCCGCGATCGCGGACAAGGGAGGGTAAGGGCAACGGAGACTGAGACTTTCTTTCTTGAAGCAGTCGTCGTAACGCACACTTACCCGACTGATGCCAAAGTGATGAGCCACGAACTGCCGAACGGAACGGGGACACATGCGGATTCGGATATCTTAATTGTCGCCAGCGATGGTTGGAATTTTCCGGCGAGATTATCACCGACCCTACCTGTCCTCTTTCCTTGCCGAGGGTTTCCTACCGGAATTGTGAAGAAAACAAAAAGCTTCTTAGCCATTTTCGTCGTGGTTTGGGTCAACGTCGTGATCAATTTCACGTTGTCGAGTGTCGAAAACGGGCAGAGATAATGCAAACGGAAGAGAGTTGGAGGACATGAACTTTGCGAAAGACCTCCGTCAAGCCGTTGACACTCCGCCAAGTCGCCAATTGTTTCGTTTCACGACCACAACATAATCGCCATCCTCCTCCTCCTCCTCCACCTCCTCAAGGCCAGCGTGACGTTCACGCACGGTCCACATCCGGCGGATCGTTCCCATTTTCCAGCGCCAAACGGATTCCCGTTGTGTCGATCGGTTTCTATTTCTAAACCATCCGGGATGATGAGGAGAAAATATGCAAATTATGCTGCCATGCCCGGGCCGATATGTTGCCGCAGTGGAGCATACATTAAGAGGGGAGTGCGAGTGCATTTGGTATCGCTAATGTATGCAAATCATCCCGACGCGATGGGAAACGAGCGGGAGGAAAAAGTAAAAACTGGTGCATATCGAGCATTGACTCGGGTCGTGTTTGTGTTGTGTTGTGGGGAAGGCAAAAAGTTCGCTGGCGATCTTGAAAAGATTATATTTCCAATGATAATAAATTTCTTATATCTTAAGCTCCTTATGAACGTCGTTCTCTAACTTTATCCTATTTTAAAACTGCTAAATTATTCTCTTGTTGATTCCTCTAAAAAAACCTACCAACAAAGTAACTTTTCGCTCCACCTCTTTTATCAAAACAACTGTACACCGGAGGTTGTATTCCACCGGCGACACGCGGGTTGATGCGCGAGCCAAACGTCCGGATGTCGTCCGGTTATCATGCCCCGATCGCGGATCGCGTGATCACTCTTTCTTTCGTCGACCGGATCGTCTCCATCCATCGGCGACGCATCTTAATCGCAGTGAAAACAGCTGCTTTGCGTTTCCTTTTCAAACCGCCCCGGATCGGTCGCGAAGATGAATTCCCCAAGGGGCAGCAGTCGTTCGCCCCTCGGGATGGTGAAACGAAAGTGGAAAGTTGTGACCTCCCGGCGGTGGGGAAGACAAGCAGGGACGAGGAGGACCGCCATTGGGCTGGCTATCGATGTGACGATGGGCGTTTTGCTCCAGTTCTTCCATCGACGCCTTCTTCCGAAAGCCACGCGCTATCGTGCACGCTCTAATCCCAGAACGAAGGAGAAATGGTCGGGAAAAATGGTCCCCCTTCCCCTGCCTCTTACCGCGATGCAAAAGCGTCAAAGTGGACCCCTCGGCGAGTGACCTTTTTCACGCGTCGGCCCTGAACGGAGCGTTCAATCAATTCGGCATCATGCGGCGCGAGCGTGTGAAAATTCAAAGCGCAACCCCGAAATGCACGCCGCATTTAGACCGCCGAACTACGGTGCCTCAAAAGTATGTCGATGGGCCTTTTCCGGCATCTTCATTAAAAGAGCGAGCCGGTGCTCATTCCACAAAACCCCAGCTTTATTGTCGCTTCCTGCATTCAACCCCTTTTCATACAAGCAAGAAACAACTTTTACTGCGAAGGATGTCAGTTTGTACAATCATAGCCTTTTTTTGAGAGGGTTCAATTGCGTTGAACTGTCCAATACTGTTGGTTGTTTTGGTTTTTCGTGAGAGTTATTTTTTTCACTTCCTGTCATTTGCAAACTTGCATTTCTTTTTTTCAATCTTCAACCGAGAAATTTATAAATCCTTATTTTTTATCAATTCCGGTAAGGTACCTTAGTTTTCAATTACCTGTACTTGCACAATTGCTTTTTGCCACGCACTTTAACAATGTTGCAAGAATACTTTTCAATAATGAAGTTATATTTGGAAAGAGTAGAACTATTTTCAAGATCCGATTTACATGGTTGTCTTTAAAACTATTTAATTTGCACTATATGAATGATGTTGAAAGGAAACCCGTGACCTTGATTTGTCCTATCTTTCAATGGTTTATGCAGAGGCGGATTATAAGGTAAGAAAACTAAGCAGCTCTTGGAGGCCCCGTATTTTAACACATCAAACACAATAATATTTGTTTTTAAATTTCAATGTTAGAATGAAATGCGTGACGAGTTTGTAAATTTACTTCCCAATGACAATAACAACAAAATATGAAAATGTGAGAATCATACATCTGAATTATCAAAATTGAATTTCGTTGAAGAACACGTCACCGAACGTTCAAAGATTTTTTACATAAGAGTACTTTTCTCAGGATAATTTAAGTATAATGGACATATTTGGATTAGCAAAAATTGGGTCCTTCTCTTTTCAAAACATAGAAATAATGCTTAAAAATGTACAAACCTTTTTTTTTAAACCTTTCATTCAAAAAAACACTGTTGCAGTTGTAAAACGATTTAAAAGCTATTTTATCAAAAAGTAAAAAATTAAATACTTTTTAATTTTCTTTAAAGAAAGTGATTTCATATCAAATTTGATTATTACTGTACAATAAATGAAGCAAATGTGTCACTGCGTTTTCCTCAAGAAAAACAAAACAAAAAAGTTAAGTAGTTAAAGAGTGCTTAAAATAGATCGTAAACCATTTGAGCGCGTTTGAAAGGCAGGCAATTCTATGAGGACAATTTGTCCTCCGACGAAAGTAATCCTCGTTACGCGAGACCCGGGTGTTACCGTGTTTCCCAATCGTAGCAGGTTGTTTGGTGGGCCTTGGAAAAATGGGTGAAAACCCGCGGCCTGAAGACAACCTACCTACCAACAAGCTCCTGCATCCTCCGGTGAATGTGAACGGCTTCGAGCATTCTGGCTAATGATTCTAACTACGGCGCGACCACTTGCGGCATCGTGTGGTGCAAAGTGGGTCAACAGCACTTTTGAGGGCAGTTTTGTTTTTGCTTCCCCTTGCGGGCCCTTTCCGACGTTTGCATCTTAGCATCTTAGCCGAGCGATTAAGCCAAAGCCTCCTCCGGTGCCGAGATGCTTCATTTGGACCACTTGGCCTCGCGTTGTGTAACTCATAAATAATTCCCTTCACCGAGGCCCGGGGGACCCCGGCGCCGTAAACCGGGAGAAGCCGCAGATTCGTCCGCGGGTTGGCAGTTTCTTCTGCCGTGTGCGACCTCTAAAAGCAAGCGCCCGAGAATTAGTCCGGTTCCCAAAACCCACGGGGAGAAAAACCGAAATCCACCGCGTCGTAATTCGTAACGAAGCACGAGCTTGGAAGTGCCGGGAGTGAAATTTATCCCGTCATTTATTCATCCAACCCCCGAGAGCTAACCTTCATTCGGTGGGTTTTTGATTTGGGTTTTCTTCGAAAGCTGTCCGAAGATTAACACCCCAGTGCCTCCCCCGTGGGGTACGTTTTTCTGTTTTTCGGGGCAGCACTTTCCAACCAAGAAGAAAACCTATCCGATAATTAATAGATTTACGGCTGCATTCTCAGCTGTGTCACTTTTGTCTCGTGTTCTCTATCGCTCCATTCCCTTTGGTATGCGCCGGAAATGGGTGGCGTAAGTGAAGCGCTTAAAGCTGCGTTTTTTTTTTCCTTTCTCTCCTTCATAGCTTACCTTTAACGGCTCATTTGAGCTTCGGCTCTCGGTTGGGGGGCAGCTATTTTCCCATTCGCTGCCACATCCGAGGTCGCACTCGACGTCGACGTCGCTAATTGATAAATAATCACCGCTAAATCGATGGGCTCGAGACGCCGCGGTGCCAATTTGCGACCGAACGGAAGAGCCGAAGTTCGTCCATGGGCCAGTGACACAATTTTGTCACGCACGAAATACATTGAGGGATATGGGCAGCTCGGTTGCCTAATTTCCGTTTGTTGGTTTTCTACATTTTTTCCTCCTTCCGATTTGTGTTAATTTTTTTTTGCTTTTGCAGCAAAGAGAAAAGCCAAATAATTGAACCAGGAAAAAAAAACACACCAACTAAATAAAACCATCACCACCGAACGATCAACGAAAAGAAATCAACAAGCTGGCGAACGAGATAAAAATCGAAAACGCATCCCACCACTTCCGAAACGGTGCCAAAATGGTGGTGGAAATAAAATAAAAATTAAATCAAGGCAAAACGAAAGAAACAAACAAACAAACAACCAAACATCCCGCATCGAAATGCGAACGACGCAACGAAAGACTTCAACGCCGCCGACAGAAAGCGACGAACCCTCGTTCGGGTGGCGTGGAAGTCGACGGCGTTGTTGTTGGTGTCGATATGGCAGTTGATAAAGTAAAAGTGGTCGTCGCAACGTGTTGATATCGGTGCAAATAG
Organism: Anopheles ziemanni; assembly: GCF_943734765.1. Taxonomy (NCBI): domain Eukaryota; kingdom Metazoa; phylum Arthropoda; class Insecta; order Diptera; family Culicidae; genus Anopheles; species Anopheles ziemanni. Next base: position 93,220,770 of record NC_080706.1, read on the forward strand.
AAAAATAAAAACTAATGTGGATAAGAAAACATTGCTGGCGCTAAGAAATGGCACAGATGGAAGGAATTGAAAGCGGGAGCATTCCGGGAGTCGTCAGGCAGTTTCGTTGTTTCCACTCGTTTCCAAAGGGTGATGCGATTGTCAATCATCAACATGGCACTGCCGGTGGCCATGAGGGAAAATGAAAAACAAACACTACACACTTGGAGGAATGCTTTCTTCTTCCTAAGCCAATGGTAAAAGGATTTAGCAGGCATGCACATGGAAGTGAAGGCGATAAAACAAATGGGAACACAATATACCGGCTCGTGTGGAAAAACAAAACCTCAACGATGCTTCCCAAGTGGAAAATCCACCACGTTTCCCCCACCCCGCGCTCGGCCGGGAAACTCAATGAAGAGTGAAAATGGCACACACGATTCGGAGTAAAAGACGCTGTGTGCAGCAAGAACAATGCGCTTTTGTGCTCGATTCCATGTTTTCCACCAGGCTGTGCAGTTCGCCCGATGCAGCTGGGGCAGTGCAAGTGTGCGGCACAGCACTGCTGCTGCATAATGTGATGTGCATTCCCTTCTTCCCTTCGACGCTCGACGGCTTGTTGGCCCATTTTCTTACCTCTTTCGCACACTCCTTCGGCTTTCTCACTCTCGTGCTCGCATTGCAGCCCTTCCGCGTGGTGCTTTCTTTCCAAACAAAGTCGACAACGCTCCCGTCTATGTTGTCCTGCTTCCATCTTTGGCCTAGACCGGTAGTCGCGCCATGGTACTGGTGGCTTCTTCGGCGTTCCTTTCCTTAACGCTAATTTGCTTCTTTCTTCTTCGGTTCGTTTTTTTGTTCGCCCTTCACTTTGCTTCGACAACTTTTCCTACTCTTCTCGGACGACTTTGATTTTCTTTCCATTTTGCAAAATCCAACGCCTGCTACCAACGACCCAGGGGAGTGCACTTCTCCCTCTTTCGCTCGGCGGTATAAAAACAGTATGCGCGGTAAAATTATGCCATATTAGAGCGAGTTTAGTTTTACAAGAACAACGGTTTCTATTTATCACCTGCTGCATATTCATGTGCGCGATCTTCTTCGCGGCGCCCTAATCAGGCCAATCGGTGCGACGGTGGAAACCAGGGGTGAGGTGGGTGTGTTTTGGTGTCTTAAGGAGCCCGTGTGCCCTTTTTATTTATCGCCCACCCATTCCATCCATCTGGAGCAGCCCACCCGCGGGGAGGAGTAGATAAGATTTAATTTTCCTTTCTTTGCATACCATCACGGACGTAAGCATGAGAGACGTTTGGGTGGAACTTTCTGCGTGTTTGTATCTCCATTATCTTCCCAGTGATGTTTCATTATCTCACGGGGGCAGTACACAATTTTTCATTACCGATATGGAGTTTGCCAGAAGGGCGCGTCACAGTGAGCATGTAACAATACGTCGTGGTGAGTCGCAATATTTCATTTTTTCCTTCGTTTCCAACTTCATGTTTGTCACATTAACACTTTCTCCCTTGCGTTTGTGTAAAACATCCTTTTTATTTATTCAAATCAAGAATATGTAAATCAAGCTTACCACCGGTGGAGATTAATATGTTTGTCCCTCTACTTTTATGTTTTACCATCGTCTGACGTTTCAACACCATTGATATATTTTATTTATTTTAAATTTATTAACCACCGTATATGGAAAGGATAATCGTCAAGGCTTGTGCAGTGTGCTTGTTCGAATGACCGTGCAACAAAATTTGTGAGTCAGAAAATGCAGTCAAAGGATGTTAATTTACGAGCCACCGTATTTGGGACACCAATATTTTGCAAAGAATAACTCATTAATGAGGGTGACCTCGCACGAACCGAATCTCGTTGACTTGTTATTGATTCATTATGGTTAAAATTTATGAACATCACCAGAGTGTCTTCATTGCAGTTTCAATTCATATTTATTATTGTATTTCAAATCTCGTGGACTTTTAATTTCTGCTGACATTCTTTCTTTTTCTTCGAAAAGTAAATAAAACCCAAATCCAGCAAATTAAATGTCGTCAATGTATCACTTGTTTTAACCCATATTTTACAACGTACATTCTACCGGTCATTCACTCCCAGAATCTATGGCTTTACCGTCCGGTCTTTTTCCCTCGGGGGCGAACATTTAATGTCTTTCTTCAAATCGCTGCTCAGCGAAATAAAGACGATTTTATCGTTCATTGACTCCACCGCCGAACTCCAGCTACCTTAAGCGGCCGTCCCTGACAGCGTCGGCCACACTGGACGATTGAGATAAATAATCAAAGATTGTCCAGTTACGGACCCGCGCGAGTGGCCTATCCGGTCCATTTTTGGCCCGACGCCCGACGCGGCAGCGTGCGGGAAGATCATCCTCCGAAGTGCGTCCGAAGATAGAGGTAAAAATAAAAACAAACCGAAATGATGTATAAAAAAAACCTCACCGCACACACCAAGCCAACTTCTCGCGCGCTCGGTTTTGAAGGACCGTCATGGCAAAAGCACTCATGGCGTTCAAGTGGCTCCGGGAGTTCGTCTGTCACTCGTCACGGCCTACACGCCGTGGCCTCCCGGCCTCTAAATCGGGAAGGTGAGTGGCATTAGACGGGATAACCCGGACCCGTGGCTGGGTCTGTCGCTCCCCGAGAACAACGCCACACATTGTCACCCACGAGCGGGAGGCGGGAACGGTGACGACGAAGAAGAAGAACCGATCCCACCCTCAGCATCCGCCGCGTTTTCGCGTAATCAAGAGAAGGTTCCGGCCAACGGTGGGAACGTACCGAGTAGGTGTAAATGATACATTCGCGAATTTCTAGCCCCCTGGTACACACTCACACACATCTACAGGGACAGTGGAGGAGGTGGGTGGTGAGACGGGTGGCAGAAGAACCGCAACCGTTTGCGGGAACCGGCGAACCTCGGCTTGCCTAGAGAGACATCCATTAGACCCCGGCTGATTTATGCACTCGACGAGATTACGAGCTGCTTGAACCGTGCTTGTTTGTTTGTGCTCCCAACCCCCTACTCCCCCCCCATCAGGTTAATTTTATCTCGGGAAGGTTCTTCCTTTCCGAGAGACCGCGGCATTTATTTATTTACGCACAGACTGGCGTGATGTTCGCCCGACGCCGAAAGGAAAGTGGAAAGAAAGTTTCCGAACCTCAAGGCGGTGCACATCAAAACATGAAAACTGGTTGGAATGCTAATCTCGGGTGGGGCGAGAAGTTTCCTCCCAAACCTCCCACCTGTTTGGAGGTTTTTGCTCACGTAAGCCGTGTCCAACATGGAATTAGGATCGTTTGTTGTAGGAAGCGTATTGAGTAGTCAAGCGAATTTTGATCCAAGGCGAGGACGATTTTATACTATTTTATTCCTTTCTATGTAGACAAAAGCGGGTCGCTTCCATAATTTGGTGACAGTAGGAAATAAATAACGGATTGAATAGGGGAAACCGATATGGATGGAGTGAGAAAAACGCCTTCGCAGTCAAATTTTGCATTCGCAATCAGTTTCAAAGAAGTTATTGATGGTATCAAGTGGTTTATTTAAATTCATTTGCACAATGAAAATGTTTCATAGGTAAAGCAGATATGGAAAAACACAGATTTCAAGTACACTGAAGAACACAATTAAAAATACTTATTATGTGAATGTTATCCAAAATGCGTTTAATTTTTTATTGTCCAAAATACTTTCCAACCTAGAAATGCTAGAGTAAATTCTTTGACTCTAGAACAAAGTTTTGCCACCCCGCAACTAAAGGTTTGGTAGATTCTTTAGTTTAAAAGTACATTAAAAATGTGCCGGGACAAAACACTCCCAGCGCAATCATCATTACGATAAGAAAACAGAACTTGTCGTAAAGTTTTATTTGGCAAATTAAAGTTACTCATGTTGCGTCGCGGACAATAAGCAATAAACATAAATAACATTTTCTCACCCCGTTTCGCTTGCCAATTTTACGGTGACATCGAACACACATAGCTCAACACCCCGTCGGTACCCCCTTCCCAACGGGAAGGTGAAGCAGTTTAACACTTTGTTATGTGTGTAAACTTGCTGAAAATATATTTATAAAAAAAAGGAAAGGAAATGGAAGGACCGGCGCCGGTAAAAGCAAAAATGTGTTTGGCCTGTTAGCACACCCACCGTCGCGTGTTTGAGAGCTTCCGCCTTCGGTTTACCGAGCTGAAGAAATATCACCAAGGAATATAGGGAGGAAAAAGACCCAACAAGTTGAGAAGGGAGTTGAAACGAGGAAAGTTTCACAAGCGCAATGGAGAAAAGTATCTCATAATTGTATGACAAAAGTGTGCGCTCGCACAATTAGAGTCGATTTTTCATGGCAAACCCCATGGCACGTCGATCGGCGGCGTTTACTTCCCAACTTGACGCCAAGCTTTTTGCGGTGGAGTTCGCCATTTTCGCTTCATCTTCCCCCCTGCTTCACTTGCGGTGGTTCAGAAAAAGGGCCAAATGCCAGCCCGAGCCTGACAGGTTGAAGGTTTTGTACGCCCGTACCGCCACATTCGGTGGGAGTCCGGTTGCCTGCCTAGGCGGAAGATTATTAACAAATACGATTGTCACTTAACCAAATTGGCATTCCGTGCGCGCGCTCGTGGGTCGAACGCGGATGGCGCATATTGCACAAGTCCACCGCCAACACGGCCCGGGCGACATCTTCCTGCAGCGTTGTGCATCGGCCGGGATTGAAAGCATAAACTATTGCTGTTTATAACGCGGTCGAGAAGGGGTTTGGAAAACGGGGGGTTTGAGGCTGTGCAATATTATAACATATGCGTTGCAAATGGGACCCTCATTAAGCGGTACTTGCATTCGGTACGTTTTTTGCCGAACGATGTAGGAAGTTAAATATGTTTTCCTACGTGCCATTCGTTACTTCCCTGAGGAAGCCAGAAAAGGTTTTTAACAAACTTGAAGTCCTTGGAATATTTCACATTTACCAAAATTATCTACTTTCCGTTCATATTAAAGTTATACGAAACAAAATTATCCAAAACAGAGACAATCTATTTTACAAGTCAGTCAGAGAAAACTCCCAAATCGCAATATCACCATTAACCATACTGAAATTCATTGAAACAATGAAATCAAATACAACACGTCCAATAAAACATTTGTGCTGCCGAGAAAACGATTAAATCACTCTATTGCTTTGTAAATAGGAAGTCGAGTTTAAACTTAAGCAACAAACTGTTGTTGTATAAATCACTCATAAGACCCTTACTGCTCTACGCGTCACCTTTTTGGAGTACATGCGCGGCGGTACACTTACAGAAGATGCAAGTCTTCCAAAATAAATGCCTCAAAAAGATACTCAACTTGCCGCCGCGGCACAGTTAAACATGACATTCATTGGAAAACATCAATGAAAAAAATTAGTTGTTACACAAAGGAACTAAGTAGCAAGTACAAGATGAAATGCCAAACAAATCAGAACTACTTACTGAACTCATTGTTCAATAAACGCCAAATGCGTGTAATAGTCCGTATATTAGTTGTTAATCATTGTTATTATCATTATTTTGTTTATTTGTTGTAAGTTGTGCATGTCTTTTTTTTCTTCTTCTTTTTTATTAGGTTAAGGTTAGGGTTGTAAATCAAAAGCAACTGAAAGTTTTTTTTTATTTTTTCCCTTAGTTACATTTTTTTATCTAATCTAACTTGTCAATATGATCACTGATCATCGATATAATTTTAAAATGTCGAGTTGAGGATATGTATGCAGTACCGAGAAATCACTAAGATACAAATATTGTAGAAACATTATCTTAAATAAAACAAACTGAAACTGAAACTGAAACTATACGAAACAAAATTACAAATTTTTTACGTTAAAAACGGCTGATTATGTCCAAAATAAACTATTGTTGCAATCATGTCGATGAACATATTTTTTAATGGTTCAACTTGATCACTTGTTATTCTTCAAAAGAATTTATCACAAGTCAGTTAAAAAACCGCTGTTATTAAATCGCCCTGACCTACAAAAACGTTGTAAATATGATCCACTTTTAACATTATACCATAGATCGAGCTGGCATTTAATTGTTTTTCCTATCGCAACACTTGATTTTACCTTGAGCCGCAACCGTAAAGCAATGATAAAAATGCATCCACTCCCGTTAACCCAATTATCAGCTGAACTAATCCAATAAAACAACTGGCCACCCTCTGCTTACGGCTTGAAACCGAACCGACGCACCCTTTCATCTGGTGCAGTTTTATTATCTCTGGCAAAGTGTCCCAAACCCGGGCTCGATTTCATTCTCCACCCATAATACCTAGGAGGGGGGGAGCATAAGACAATGTAATAGATTTCCAGCAGATGGACGACAAGATGGCTTCGGGAAAAGTTAAGCCAGATCTCCGCATCGTAGAATTAACAAATGGAGTCGAAAGAATGAATTCATAATAATTTTCGACTTCGCATCATAAATCTTCCAGCTGGACGCTGTCGAGGAAAACCGGCGGGGGTTCTCCGGGCGGATTAATCCCAAAAAACGAAAAAATAAAAACTTAAATTTGTTTGACCTACTCAACAATTTGAAGGTTTTCAACTCCATCCTCCATCCAAAATGCGTTTTCCCTTGGGTTCGTAAGGCCTGAAGGCAACGCGGAGCGACAGAATTAGGTCTCCGGTAAGCCCATTTCAGGCACGCGCGTGGCTGCGTCGCAAAGAAAAGCGTATCATTTCCTCCCACCCCCCGAAACGAATGCAGATCCAACTAATTCGACAAAAACCCGCCAGACGAAACAATGGAACACAATTTCACACGCCGTTCGTTATCGGGTTGGCTTTCCGCCGTGAGTTGGGGCTTTAGTCGGGTCGAAAGACGGGTCGCCAAAAGCAGAAGAACCTCACTGTGAGCCCATGGAGGGTCCCATCTCAGGTCGCATCTCGATCCTTCAACTGGGTCATCGCTAATGAAACGCAAGCGTACTCGGGGCAGCTGCGCAAACACGTCCGTACACGCAAACCGAAACAACGACCAGAGAGAAACCTGCACTTGTCCCTGACAATGACTCTGAGCCAACTCAACTTCTGTTGCAACTGAACGCACGTGCATCGCTGTTGCAACGGGCGTGTTTGTGTCACTGTCATTAGCGATTGTTTATTTTGATTCATTCCGGTGCTGATAGACGCGGCTAATGGTGGTCGCATGCAGCAGAAATGGCTTGCTTTCCTTTTTTTCTTTTCAACCCTTCAACCTATCAACATTTCAACAACCCCGGGGAAACGGCAACAATGGCAATGTCAAATTGTATCATGCAGCGGACCTCCGGTAGGGTTAATAACAACTTCCTTCCCGTGTTGTGCGATTTGCATTTTTATCTGATCGTTTTGTGATAGTTTGATAACAACACGCACGCACACAAAACCGTAAACAAATGTGATTGATGATGATGGTGGTGGAAGGAAGAAATGAATCAAAACACAACCGAGAAATGGTTTGTGTATATTAAAAAGTCGAAAACGCCCTTAGCGAACGAAATATTGTTCATCATTTGATTCGAGAAGACGATACATTTTTATCAAGCTCAACTAGACCAACGATGCCCTCCGAACCCGAATCGGTTTGATTTATTTTCCTCCACGCTCCGCATCGAACACTTTCCACGCGCCTGGGGTTCGTCGTCTGGCGCAGCGTGCAGCTCGTTTGTTATTTATCAAAACGACTCCCGGGGGCGGGGGGGGAGGCCACAGAATCAGTTAATGTTTCCAGCCTAATGATGTGCGTGGGAATTCCTCCGCGATGGGGTGGATTTGTTTTCCTTTTTTCATCACTTTGTTTCTTCGGGTTGCGTTTCGGTATTGTTTTTCCTTCTAGTTTCATTCTTGTGCAATCTGAATCGTTCGATCGAGGCGGACCAGAACAATATTAATGATGCTGCCGGCGCGTCACAACTCAATCACGGCGCGCTGTTGTTGAAATTGTCCTTATCTTATATTTTACTTACTTTTTTGCATTTGGCCAACTTTTCATCACATCCGATCGGCAACACGTCCGGGAAATCTCTAGCCCCAGAAGTGCTTTCAGCACCTCGTATTTTCTACCCTATGGTGACCTTTTCCTTCCAACACCCCTCCCCTCTCGAATGCTTCCGAGCAGACTTTTGTTTGGAGCACTCAGTTCAAGTTTGATCAATGACTGTTTGTTGCCGAGCTTCAGATTTTTCTCCACCCATCTCGTTTGCTTTTCCTACGCCCAAACGCCCTTATTCTACATATCAAGTGTTCTTCTACATCTCAACTCTTGTGTGAATGTGTGTCTTTGTGTGTGTGTACCCACCACCTCTTGGGTGGGAAAGTGAAAGGAGGCTAAAACCTAGCCCACGGCATGGAAGCTTCCCATTTGGAAACACCTTACCGTTTATTGTTGGACGCGGTTGGAAGGTGGAAGCATCATGCACCGTGAAGGAAAATAAGAAGAAGGAGAAGAAGAAGAAGAAGAAGAAGAAGCAAATGAAACGGGTTTTCTTCTAAGTTCCGTGCGCTTCTTTATCGTCCCATCGTTGGGGGGTTCTATGAAATTAACCGACGATGATGATCAGCAACGCGGAGAACATTAGCAGAGTTTAGTGATCTCAACATTGCGGGCAAACGTTCGTTGTTGGATGGAAAAATACCCACATTGGATGGTCAATATCCTCCAAGGTGGAATTTTACACAATCTTTCCAAATTAATTTGAGAAAATTGAAACAGAATCTCGTCGAATATAAAGTGAATTGACATAATATTCAATTATACTATTTTTCTTCTACCTTGACAAAGAAGTAGGCATCGCTGGAAAGGTTACGTGAAAAAAAAAACAACGAAGCTCGAAAAGTCATTGCCTACCTAGAAGCCCCTCGAAGGGAGTGTGCTTTTGAAGGAGGATCGACGGTGGGGAATGCATACATGTTTCGTAAAAGAGACACATATGACTTCTCGTGTTGTGTAACATTCGCTAAGGAATCGGCCGGCTCGGACGGTGGGATGAAAAGGCGAGTGACGTTCTCTCCGACGGTTTTTTGTTTTGTTTTCTTCCTTTCAATCCGACACCCAAAGGTTCAACCCTCACCAAACGGTTGAACGTCGTGTCGCTTCTCTCCGCGTGCACGTTGTTCTGCTTCGGGTAGTACGGTATCCTATTGCTATCTAATTACGAACCGCGCAAGCCCCGTTACAGGCCCACCAGACTTCCTCCCCCTTCCACTCTCGCCCGCGGTTCGATATGTGAAGACATTTTCATTCTTGAAAACGAGAAACCCACCTTCCCGACAGTTGTTGCGCTGAAAACGGGCGTGCTTCCCCGTTTGGGTTCGGCCGCACGACGCGCCCCGAACGTCAATAATGACATTTGCAGTTTGACAAGCTGTCCCGTTGCATTGTTTACCTTTTGTGGTGCCGGCGGTGGTTGGCTTTGCGCTCTCGCCGGGGTTCACTTAAACGATTTAGCCAAATTATAACCCGCGCAAGCAGCCCCTTCCCGAGTGTGGAGTCTGCAATTGCTGCACCCTGTGCGCGGTGCGTAATCCGGAAGCGGGCGCAACAAAGGCATAAATTAAACCAACCCAAAGCGCACGCAACCATTGGACTCGGCTGCAGATTGGACTCATTTGGTCCTACGCGAACCTCGCTCTGATGGGTTCTGATTTCTTTCTTTTCCCCCACCCAAACGGGGCTTCAAGCGGGCCGTCCAGAATAGAAATGGAATTTGAGAGCTCCATTGCACGATCGAGATTGCGTTTCCGATCGTTCGAAAGGGACTTTAATGCTTCGCTTGTTTATTTCTCCGCGTGTTTCTATTTTCAGCAAACCGCAAGAATAAGTAGCAATTTAGAGCACACGCAATGCGAAGTATCTACACCACCGTGCGCCTTTGCGTGTGGTATTCCGCCTATTATTTGTGGAGATTTTAGCAAAGACATAAACGATCCAAAAGCGACGAACCGGAAAAAGGCGGAGAAGCAGACAGGTTCTGTCATTTTTTCAACCTCAATTATTGTTATAGTTTGTTTTAGTTGTTTCTTCCTGTTTAATATCTACTTTGGAAAATATACAAATATTTAAACAAGCAAATACTTTTTCCTATCTTTAAAATTAAGTTGGAATTAATTTCTATAGTATTTTACAATATTTACCAGTTTATAGAATCTTATTATCTCATAGCGTGAAACTCAAACTTACAACACATTACACAAAGTTGAGCTTTATCTGCAGACAAACAACATTTAACGGTTGAACGGTTTTTTAAGATAAATCACCGGTAATTACAACAACATGAAAAAATAACCCTATTCATTTCATTACGCCACGCGGAACACTTGAAAATGTAAACCAACCCAGAAAGACCGAAGGCTGGTTTTGTTTTTAATTAACAAAGCAAAAAACTACCGCCCTGATTCTGAGACGCACGCGGACTGCGTCAGAAGGCGGGAAAATGTGAGAAAAATATCTTTCACCTCCTCCTTGGTTTTTCGCTCCCGGGTGGTTTTTCGAAGGCCTTCCGCCCTCCCGCTCTACCTGTTACTATTTTCTATCTAAATTATTACCTTCGAAAACCGAAGGCAGATGTTGCTACATTCCGAACGGGGGTCTGATGCCCAGACATTTGGAACATAATTACTTACACCACCGAAACACTGTTATTCGTTATTCGCGCGCGTTAGGGTGGCCTCATGGAAAATAAAAAAGGAGACGAGGAAAAACAAAAGCGAACGCTGCCAAATTCCACTCGCCGAACGGGGTTAATTCGATGACTTCGACGCTTGACGAAAGCGCAAGATGAAACAAAGTAATCTAACCCACCAGCATAAAACTGCAACCGGCCGGTTTGGCGCAATAAACCCCAATTCCTAAACGGTCCCGCTGTTGAACGTTTCATTTCATCCGACCAATTTGAAGATCGCCACGGAGCGCCGAGGGAAATTGGCTTGGCCACTTTCGAGTTCATCGGTTCACGCGAGTGGAAAGTGATCGTTAGATTGAAAACGATCAGCTTCCGTTTTAGGTCGTTTTTCGTGTTGTGTGTGTGTATGTGTGTGTGTTTGGGTTTTTTTTGTTTATGACCATCTTGTAAACCATTTGCTTCCTCTTTAAAAGAAAGCTGCCGGGCAAACACGAACAGTGGCCAATGGGGGATGTACGAAATAAATAGAGAAAAAAAGTAAAACACCCTCGATTGCAAGCTCGAACAGGCTTCGGAAAATGAGAGGAAAATTTTGCGAGTCATATGCGCCTTATTACGTACCACGTCTGATGCATTGCAACTTTGTATTTTTCCATCACACACCGAACGCATCGGCATTACTCTCCTAAATCTTTAGAAATAAAAAAGGTCCGTGGAAAAATAGACATGCCAAAAGGAAGAAAAAATGGGGGGATGATGCTACCTTTACCTTTTCCACCCCAAAGTATGGCGTCATCGATAATCAGATAATTGGATCTTGATTGCTATTATTTTCTAAGTTGCGTCATCAAAGCAGACGACCGGGGCATTCCCAGCGAAGCGGCTCGTTGTGGATCAAATGGTCTGTGAAACCTTTTCACCTTGTTTTACATTTCTCGTCAGTCAGTTTGATGTTCGGGTTCGGTTTTTCGCGGCCGGTTAAATTATTATTTCCAGCTCTAAATGGTTTGCGTAAGAAAACTTGCTGCAACAGCAGAGATGGTAAGGCAGACGCACTTGTTCGTATGAGAAATACCGCGAAAGCTGGGGCATCACTCATTTAGTTTAGATGCTCCAAGGGCAATTAACATATTATAATTAAGGTTACATTCACATCGGTCGAAGGGGAGCAAAACACCAGTTATGTTTAGGTTGGTCAAATTGTTAACTGAATTTAAATGCGCAGATAAATAAATAATACGCCACGATCAAACTGATAGGATATCTTTACGATCAATGAACGTTAGAGTTGTATAAATTGAATCGAAATGGATTGAAAGACGTTTTATAATGAAATAAAATTCGTACGAAACATCTTCGCATCATAAACCAATCAAACAAAAAATAACAAAATATCAAGCTACAGATCAGATGGAAATGAAGAATTTTAAACTACAAATGAAAAGTAATTAAATTAAAAATCAAAAGAAGCAATACGCCCAGGCTGTTAATTCTGAAAAAATAATAAAAATCAAAAGATAGTAAATATATCATTCTTTAAGCTTTGTTTTGGCTACATGAAAGATCTTCTACACCAAACGGGAGTAAAGTTCCCCCCGTCGGGGATCCGCAAACGAAGGTCGCCAGCAAGAACAAAGAAACATCCCAATTATGGCGGGCTGCCGCGGCTAAGCGGAACATTTATGCATCTAAGCACGCATCAGCACCGCCGAACTCGGGTGCATCCGAAGCACTTGCACGCGCACCCCCTTGCATTCCTTCCGAGCTGAATTTCTGCAACTCGAACTCTCGGAGTTCTTCAGACGCGCCATGCCGGTAGATCCCGAAACCGCAAGAGCTTTCGCTTGTGGGGGGCAAGCGAATAAAAAAAAGGGAGGATAGTGCGGGAGTTGGTAAGGTTTAAAATATATTAACCACTCCACTCAACTCCCCCTTGACGCCAAAGAACCGCGCTCCAGAAGAAACGGTAATGATTAAAGCTCAACGCTCCGGTCTTCGTCCTCGGTTTTGCTCTCGTACATGTCGTGTTTTCCACCGTTTTTTTTTCTCTTCCTTCCACCTTCTGAGACCGTTTTTCTTCGCTTTCGGTCGATGGCGTTTCTTGCGCTTACTTGCTTTTCGTTGTTTTTTCTTCCAACCGTACGCCAAAGAATTTTCATTCAGAACTCGTACCGAGACTCGCTTTGGACACTGGGACTCGTTAAACTGTGCCTTCCAGTCCAGGGAGGAAGGGAAGGAGAGACAAATCTCGTCCGCGGGTTGTGGCGCACGCGGTGATCTAGGTTCGGTTTTCATCCAATTTCGTTTCCCTATTGGATTTATCTTCTTGTTAAGTTTCCCTTGTAGTTCACTTTACCTTTTTTTTTTGTTGTTTCGCTTACTCGGTTCTTCACTCCGTGCGGTGCTTTATTTTTACTCTCCTCACGTTAATGAACGTAGAAGTGTCGATGTCATTTGTACAAGTGCTTGTTGATAACTAGCCACGATAAGCCCGTAAAGCACCGGCGGCGCTATTCCAGCTCGTTGCAGAAGGTTGCAGTCGCGGAAAGAACGATCGTTAGCAATGAGGGGAGCACGGGCAAGGGAAGGATCGCTGGGAGCTTGTCGATAGCCCGGGGCAGATAACGAGCTGACGGTTACATAACTTCCACCTCCATAACGATCGGTCTCCCCTTCCGAACCCGGGTGGGACTCCGGAGAGTCGCTCGACAAAGGCCAAACGGCAGATCTCGGGGCAGATCCGGCTGGACCTGCCGACAGTGCAGGCGGCTCGAAGAGGTCAAAGTCTGCGTTTAGGAGTTTCAACCCTTTCCCCCTCGCTGCGGTGGAAAAGTAAGGAGCGTGGCAATGGCGATAAAACACGAGTTCGGAATCGACCCGATCCGGATTCCTCCGCGTGCTCTGGATTGGATTGGCGTTCTCAGCCGAGTTGCTGGCGAGCGGGGGACTGGGGTCTTTCAGGAGATCGGGAGCCCAAACCCCGAGAAGGTCTAACGTCATCGTGTAACGGGGCCTCGATGGGTTGGGCTCGATGAAATATGGTTCGGCTCGTAGGGAAACGAACTGTGAAACAAACGCGGTTATGGCAATGTTGCATCGCGAGCGTATGCACTTCTCGGTTTCAATAGAATCGTAAAATGTGTTCTTTAGATAACTTTCCAAGAAAGCTCCTTTCGAACCATAGTGGAATCTAGTATTGCATCTATTTTAATATTCGGAACTTCTTTCAAGCAATGAAATATAAGTTTTATAACCACATTGTTGGGCTGTTTTCTTATACATTGTATGTTTTCTAAACCAATCTGACTACAATGTTTTGTACAAGAGCAAAGAAATGTATAGACAAATCAATTTTCGTTCTGAATTAAACTAGAGTCTCTTTTTAAAACTATTTCGGATGAACACAGTTTTATACTTAGTTTGTGGATTGTTTCTTTTTCGATATTTTTAAAAACATTTAATGGTTTCTTCTGCTGTTTACCTAAATAATAAATTGGTGTTCCCATAAGTATATCTCATACATCTTAGGTGCATTGGTTCGGTCAGGTTTCGGTTCTCGTTTCGCAGGCCATCAGTTTACTTCCCCCGTAGAGTCTTTGTTCCAAACGACCTCCCGCAACTGACCTGAACTGGAATTTGCCAATGCCGAGGCACCTTACTGTTATTCGAGACGCGAAAACAAACTTCAGCCGTAGATAGAGGCCTGGCCTGGGTCTGTCGTTGCTCTGGTCGCGACCTGACATGATCTAATTATGAGCACACACACCCTGCCCGTGTCAGCATCCCTCGGATTGGTTGGCGAATTACGAAACGTGACTTCACATAACCCTAACGAGTGACTCACCTCGCACCCGGGGTGGGGTGGGGAAAACTGACAGCGGGCCGATGGAAACCGATACCGCTTCTCTCCACCCTCCTCCGGTTGTTGTGGACTCGGCAAATCGATCACTTCACGGCATCGGGGGAAAGAACTTGCTGTTTGCCCTACGGCACGGCATTCAGTGTTACTTTGTAACTCCTAGACAAGTTTGGTGTCCATTTCAATGGCCGGTTGCCTCTTCCCGGGCTCTCGCTTTGAGGTTTGCATTGGCCTGGCGCATAAATAATGCAACCATGATTTGCTAGCCCAAGCCAGGAAGTAGCAGAAGGAGATTATTTCCATTCATTCATTCATCAATCGTGTAATGAGTTTTCAGTCGGACCGGAGAATCGATCAATCTGTTCGGTGTAAAACGAGACTTAGTTTTGCGCAATTGTAAGAAAGTGGTCTTAATTTTGTTTGAAAAATAATAGATAATTAATATTTAAATCATACCGTTCACTTTTAACTATGTAATACAGGCTTTGCCTGCCAAATTTGCCTCGAAAGCGGATGATTTTGTCTCTAACGCACGTTATTTTGAAATAGCTCATCAACTGTTGTCTCTAAAGCAACTGGTATTGAAATAGCTCATCGACAGTTGTCTCTAACTCATCTCATTTTGTCGCTAACTCATCTGACTATGTCTCTAACGCATCTGGGTTGCCTCAAGCCGAAAAACAAGAAAAAACCAAAGTAATTATGATAAACCAAACGTATAAAAATTAAATGCAAAATTGTTCAAAAATACTTCAGAATAGCTTTAAAGCATACAAAAACTACAATGTTTATTGTTGTTGGAGTTCTACAACGTATCGTAACCACAATTACTTTGTTTATTCCATAGTTTTCGGCTTGAGACAAACCCAGAAGCGTTAGAGACAAAGTCAGATGAGTTAGAGACAAAAGGAAATGAGTTAGAGGCAATGAGCTATTTCAATACCACATGCTTTAGAGACAACAGTTGATGAGCTATTTCAATCATCGGTGGGTTAGAGCTGTGGCATAACATAGGTGGCAAACCCTGTAAGGTTTACCTAGAGCATGTTTTGAAAGAGTAACACAAACAGGGTTGCTTTTCCCTGGTTATATCTCTTTTCTCACTATTTTTGACATGCAATGGATGATGAAAGTATGGAAAAACCGGCAATTCTCATGACATCGTTCGATTTTTATGTTTCCTTTGATTAATAATCGCCTTCCTGCGGAAGTCACCGTGCACTTGAAGCGGTCGTAACGCTTTCTCCCAAGACGCTGACAATGGCGCTTCAAGCTGACGATTGGCAAACAGTGTCAACCCTGCGCGGTCACATTTAATACCATCCGGGCGGGGACAACCAGAAAATTACAATTATCCGCAACTAAAACTTCCAAAACCGGATGCGACCTTCGTGTGCGGCCTAAATAAATAAATCCACCAAAAAGGGGGATTTGTTTGGGGTCGCAGTCTCTTTCTTTCGGCGTCACCCTCTAGAAAGGTTGTGGCACACAAAAATATACAAAACATAATCGTCACATTTCCGTCTCATGAAGGGAACGAAACGCCGCCACCGGAGTTCCCAGATCTCGGGACGTTTAATTAGACATCGTCGTTTAAGTCGTTTGTTTTTATTAGTTCGTCAAAAAATCAAATGGCCTAATGCCGAAGGCCAGACGACACCCGAACCCTTCCCGCGCGGTTTCTGATCCGCCATTGTTCCGACGATGCTAACTTTAACAATTATCCCTTCATCCCGCCCAATTACCCCGGTACGCCCCGCGCGCCCTACCATGTGCTTAGATTTCACGGTGGAGATTAGAGCGGTCGTATCGGAGTGCCCAGAAAAGCCACTGCGTTGATGTCACGGTCCAATTTTCCACCGCCTCCTATCTGCCCCCCCTTGCCGAGCTTTTCCACAAATCACCAAACGTTACCCCCTTAAATCAATTATTCACTGACACCGTAATCGCATCGGTTGCGCGCCAAGATGTCGTCAGCATATCGTAGGAATCTCGTTGGCTTTCGTGGTGTAAAACCACTAACAAGAAAACGACCACTTGTTTTGAGGTGAAGCAAACACACACACACACACACGTGGCTGAGCTCCCGGAAAACGGCGATTATAGAGCGAACCACCCTAAACTCCAAGAACGTCACGCAATGTTGGAGTTTTTGAAGTGTTTCGACATTAACGGGAGCCGACGTTGCTAGAATAAGTGGTGTTGACAGAGTAAGAGGTCGGTTGACAAACTTTGTTGTTGATTTAGAGTTGTGTTGAAATGTGAAATAGATAAAACAAAACGAACATTAATTTATACTTCAAAGACGTTGCTCATTTATGCTTCATTTATAGACTTTATTTATAAACTTTATTTGTAGACTTTTAAAGTCTTACGGTGCTATTTTATTCGTTCAAAGTCTATGAGTTGTAAGTCATTTATTGTATTGTGTATCGAAGTGGTAATAAAGTCTTTTGTAAATCATTGCATGTGCTTGATGCTTAATTTATAAATTTTATTTAATTTTATTTCCATATCAATTCAAGTTCAAAACTTCCAGTACTTCCCAATCCTTTTTCCAAAACTAATTCAACAGTTTGATATATTTAATATCATTTAAAATATGGCCCTCTAAATCAACTGCAACCCCCTCGATGACTCATACACCAACATGCCGTGAGTACTTTCCTTGCCGTGATTCAATCGAAACCTTCCCTTCGTGCGACACACGGTCCATAACAAATGGGGCCCACCGGGACGCTGGTGGCCGATAACCATCGCCAATTTGCTTCCAGCTGCTGATGCAGATGCATAAAATTGCTGCGACCACCACGAGAACCCCGGCGGACTCTCGAATGTTGGCCGGACGTGAAGTCGCGCCGGCACAAATTGGCTTCACAGAAACACCGACCGACGGGAAGAAAGTAGACTTCATTCGTCGGACGGACTTGACCGTCGGCCATCGGAGTGTCTTCGTCGGTTGCCCCTGCCGGGCCTAATGAGCAGAAATTGATACACTTTTATTGCCCACGTGAGCCGTTTGCCCGCTTGGTCGCTCGGGTGGACGTTTTTCCGCACGGTGGATCATTTTGCTAAACGAGGCAAATAAAAGCTCGTGTCCATCCGCGGGTTTACTCCACCATTTTCCCCGGAGTTTCATCCCCTTTTACAGTCCTCTCGGGAGTCACAAACCCAAAAACTTCTTCTTGCAAGGGGAAAACTTTCGTTCGAGAAGGGAAAAGCTGGACTTCTACACCTCGGTCCATTGCTTTACCAACCGAAACTCTGCACTCAATGATTCATGTACATTTTATAGCCCCAACTTGAGAGATCTTCGGACGGTTTCCGTCGGCTTCAAATTGACATTTTCCCATGCACCAACGCGCCCCAGATGTGGCAACAAGTGAAAAGAAAATATTCTTCTCACCCAAACCTAGACTCCCGATGGCGGTAAAACCCGCGGGCCACCCTTTCTTGCCCTTTTCGGGACCCTCTGGAGTCCTAACCTATGTCTAACGGAGCATGGAATGAACCGACTCACAAAAGTTCGAAACAGAATGAAAAAAAAGGCACCCAAAAAAGAAAAACCATGCCATGAGGGCACAGCAGGGACATGCAAATAGCTCCCGGGCGAGCCTTCGTGTGACTAATTTGTGCTGAATAATTTATGTCAAATCACAGTTGTGACAGTAGGGCACCTTCTGTAGGTCGGGAGCATTGTAACAGTGTTGATTCGGAGTCTGCATCACCGGAGTCTGACATCTTACGAACACCCTTTAGGCTATTCACTCTTTGCGTTGTAGATTTATGTTTGCTGTGCACATTGTAAAGATCAGCGGGAAACATTAAAATTATAAGCACAAACATATTCAAACCTAGGATGTTTTGAAATGTTTCTTAAAATGTTAGTTAACGATCCTATCGAAACTAGCAATATTTTCTATTTTATTTCCAAAAGTTGATAAGTCTTTTCCCTGCTATTCGTAACACAAACTCCTACTTGAGAGTTAGAATTGCTAATAATGAACCTAACCGGAGAAAGTAATTCGGCTTATCTGGGTCATGTAAGCCCAGGACAATCGACAAAACCTACGCTCGGTTTAACCCAAATTTGCCTGCCGCTGGTGAGAAATTGAGTCCAAGTGTTTCAATGTCAAACAAATTGAGCCATTGACACAGTGTCTCGTTGGTTGGGATTTTCTTCTTTGTGCATGCTGTCTCCCCAGTTCCCCTCCAATATCCCGCTGACGCGACCCGGAGCGAGAAAGTGTTAATTTTTAACAAAACAGCACCATTTCACTCAGGCCTCAATTGACTTTCCTTCCGATCATAAACGGAACTCATAAACGAAAACCGTACCGACACAGACCTAGCCTTACCATTTGGTTTCCTTTTCTCTTTCAGGTGAGTTCACTGCCGCGGATAAGTATTACACAAGTAAGTAGCCGCAACGCGCGAGCTCGAGGGGCTCGATTGCGGGAAAGCTTACCTTCAATCCATCACTTTTGTTTATTAGTGGTCTCTTGTGGGATTCGACACAAGATCATACTCCACTCTCACTCCTCCCAAGGCCCAGACCATAACGGTCCGTGGTGATCTTCAATGAACCCTTGGTTGGCGATCGCATTACAAGAGGGTTTCCCATAACTCCGTTCCTTTTTCGCTACAGATGGTGGACCAAAGCTGCGGGGCTGGACCAATGGAGGGATGCAGGATCACCAGTCGACCCTGTCGCGACCCCGCTCGGCCGAGGTCATTACGGCGAACGGCAACGGCAACGGTACGCTGCCGAACGGAAGACACGTCAACGGTGTTGTCACACGCGGACCCGGAGGGCTTCACGAGGACCTCGAGTTTCCGCCCACTCCACGAACGCTGTCGAAAAAGAAGCAAATTGTCTGGATGCGGCCACACGTAAGAAGCCTTTTACATCATCCGATGCTGTCTATGAAACTCTTGTGTAAACATTTCCTTCATCCAACATCCCCAGGATATGTGCGCCAGACCACAGTTTCGGATTGCACCTCCTGGAACGCCACTGACCGCCCGGGAGCTTCCCGAACCGGTCGGCCCGGGAGATCCTAGTTTGCTGGCGGCCCTCGGATGCCTATCACAGTTGCCGCGCCTTCTGGAGCGTGTGGTTCCGCCGGAGCAAACGTTCGATACCGCCAACGGATATTGTGGAATGTTCAAGTGAGTGATCGATCATTATTTACTTTAGAAATTAAATAGCTCCCTTAATGTAACACACTCATTGTTTCACCTTCTTGTCAATCTATTACGATTTTAATTGAATCGTTAACAACGAATGAATAATGCAAGTTTTCCCTCGCATGTTGGACGATTATTCGTCCGTGTTTCTCACGATCGTTGCGCCTAAAGGTAGACTATCCGGGGTTGGCGGGATTGGCTCCAGATGTCTGAAATGCCAGGAATGTCACACTAAACGTACCAGACACTGTACTTTGCACACTCAATAAAAACCTGTTTAATGTTTTTTTCATTACATCAGAACCAACTTCCCCTTTTGAATTTAAATAATAACCAGATTCTCGTATAGTTGCTTTTGAAAACTAAAGCTTGTTTATTATCCTTAAAAGATCGAAGGGCGTTGGTAGTTGTCATGTTGTCTACGTCATTAGCAATTGGGGGATAATTCTCACTTAAAAATGCGTAGGAGTATGCGTGGAATCTATGACTAGTTTGTATCAATTATAGAAATTACCTTAATTAAATGTTTTGTATTGCTAATTAGAACATGGCCCATACCCAGTGGATCTCCATGGGCATTTGGATATTCTAAGTAATCCTTAACCCAGGCATTAGCACTAAGAGAAAAACAAAAAAGCCCTGTCTAACTTATTGGGACACTTTTTGAAGAGTCCTCTAATGTTACGGTGGTTTCAGTAGTTGATGTCGTCGGTATCTTTGTACTGAGTGGATATGGTCCGGCAACGGTCAACGCTTCTTCTAAAGTTTTCTTCCTCGGCAAAGGCGGTGACTCCCACTGCTTGCCCCACGCATGCAAACTGTAGATCAGATATTCCATCATGTGCATCCTCTTTCCATCGATGTAGTGGAAACTAACGGCCAGATTAGAGCAGCAGTTCTTGCCGTATATTGGCTCGTAGTACGAGTATAGGTTGTACCAGTACTCCGGATCGTCCGATACGGAGCCGGTAAGGTGGTCCACAGGCTGAAAGGGTAGGAACCGCTTCCGACCTAGCTCATCCCGCGAGTCTCCAGCCGTGACGTTAACGCCTTCCATGCATTTTCCTTAAATGGTCAAGAAGATACATTTGTAAGAGAAGTGAAAATTGAGAGACAAGGATTTCTTCTACCCAGTTCGAGATCCTCGACTTCACGCTTTAGCGGACAGACCGCCTCATCCTCCAGTGCTTTGTCGTAGAACCGGCGGACCGCTTCCCGGCTCATCACGTACCCAGCTCCGCCGGAA
This sequence comes from Anopheles ziemanni, assembly GCF_943734765.1. NCBI lineage: Eukaryota > Metazoa > Arthropoda > Insecta > Diptera > Culicidae > Anopheles > Anopheles ziemanni. Next base: position 93,241,700 of record NC_080706.1, read on the forward strand.
AAGTATCCTTGCTTCACGTAATCCGGATACCGAAACTTGCTCCCAAAGTATATCGGCAGATCGGGCGAGTACGCGTACAAAAAGTAGCGCAAGTTCTCCATCACCACGTACGTATCGTCGTCTGCCTTCAGGAACCAATCGTACCCCTCCAGGTCATGCTCGTAGATGTACCGGAGCGCTTCGCGCGTCTTATTCCACAGACCTTGGCGACCTTCCACAACCGGAAGCGCAATGCTTCCTACCGTCGGATCGGCTACCGAGCTCATAATCAGCAGCTTGTTGCACCGGGCGCCCCAGGTTTGCTGCAGATGAACCACCTTGCTCTGGTGGTTCTCCGGCGTGGTCATAATCCAGCAAAGCACACGGACGCTTTCCGTCAAGTTGATGGACGAACTCGCAGGCGCGGACCAGTTGGTAGACACCAAAAACGAGTGGTGAAGCATCGGCATTCCATGCAGAAGACGAGACAATATCCAACCACAGAGGATCCCCAGCAAGAAATTGCCATACTTGGGAATGAATGATTCTGAAATGTCAAAGATCATCTTAGAACACTTTCGATGTTGAATCGGCTCAGTCAACTCAGATCCATGCATAAATTAATTTATCTTATCAATATACGCATTAATCAGGTTCTTCGCTTCCCACACGAATAAGTTCACGCTGAACGACCTTTGAAGTTCAAAACAGTTTCTCGAATAGGGGAGATTCTTCACAAAGCACACAATTTGCGAATCGAGATTTGCTTAAATCAAACATTTGCATGATCAATGTGCTTCTTCCGAGTGTGAAATTGCACTTAGTATTCTTTCTCTTTTTGAAATACTCACTTTTGTACAATAACTTAAACATTTTCGAATACTGCCTGCGAGTGAGTATCCTAATTCGCTTGATACTCTTTTAAATCAACGTTAGGAAGGACATCTATTCCCCACCGGTTTATCACTAGCTTCTCAACCCTTCGACGTGCTTCACACAGCGTTGGTTAACAAAAGTTAATTGCCTGTTTAACGACGATTGACTCCTTGACCGATAGGCCGCACGGTCGCGAGAGAAGAAGCCATCGTCCGTATGATTGCCTGTTGTTGTTTTTATTTTTCTACTCTCCGGTTAATTAACTTCACCAGCCGAAAAGAATACACTATTGGGCTCGGAGGTTCGTACGAACCGCACCGTACACGGTACCAAACGCGAATGACATAAGCCGAGTGGATCCTAATACACGCCACCGTCCACGAGTCGTGAGCCTCATCCTCCGTTGCCGGGTTTGTCAAACAAACTTGGCGAGGGAGCGAAAGTGAAGAGGTCACAAGTCGTGCATCTGCTCGGTAGGGATGCGCCCGGCTCTCAACCCGATGCTCACCGATCTAATCACAACAGGTCTTCCTCGAGATCGGACGCTGTGTGAGGGTGGGCGGCATCGTGAGGTGACGCATAAAGCAGCAACTCGTCTCCGATTATCGATTAAGTTAGAAAGAAAAGCAAAATCCATCTTCAAACAAAGTCATGGATATCTGCAACACGGATCTCAACACTCATGCCATGCGATGGAGGGGATATCCTTTTTCCTGCCACTGGAACTCTCAGCATGGATGGAGTTCCGGGCATTGGAATACATATACGAACTGGTTGACCTTGGAATATTTTATCTCCTGCCGGCGATGTTAGAAGTTTTAACGGCTTAGACGACAACGCCAGCTCGCTACTTCGGGTAGAATCGCGGAACAGATGCACGCGAAACATCTTCATCTTTTCATTCGCGTAGTATCTCCCGTCAGGTCATTAGGCCATCAATACCCCCTTCGATCATCTCCCACGATGTCGTGACACTTTCGCACATTCGATTTCGATGCTGCTTTCAATGTCACCAAACACCAACGAATGAAAGCAGACTTATGTTTACCCGGTGTACACAATACGTAGCAACAGCATATGCGCTCGAACGTGCCTACTACGACCAGTGATTAAGTAATCGTCTCGAAAATGGTCAACAGCGAATGTGCGAATGGTGGACCATTCGTTGGTGTGTTGCGGTTGTAATTTGTCAACACCACTGACGAGAACCTCGATGGGTCGTACATTATGGCCGACAGGTTGTTGGGCAACGGGAAGTCTGTTTGACGATGAATCTTGATGCTAAATGGCACTTGTCCTTTCAGACGAGCGATTGAAACGGACGTGCGGGAAAGGGTTCAAATTTGTCACGACAATAAAGCCTGCCTTGATCACATTGCCCTTTCTTCTTCTGAACGGTGCGATCGTAACTGTACAATTTTATTTGCTTTCGTTAATGATCAGATATTTACTGTCCATCAAATATTTATGGCGAGCTCTTCTAATGTTGAGTTGAAGTAAAAGTGAAGTACTCGAATTCGTCAAGCAATTTTATAATAAACTATCTAATCAGGAAATTACCAAATGTTCATCATGGATGAAAATAGTCAATCATAGTAGTGAACCCTTCCATCAATGAATGCTTGAATAATCACTTCCATTATTTGGCGACACAGAAGTAAATAAGGTGGAAAAATAATGTTTCAAAACTTACCTAAAGTTCACTCGTTTGTGAGAATGGACGTTGTATTTTCTTTTATTTTATTACTAAACTAAACAATAAGAAAATTATTAGAACTGTCTATATTGGAACTACCTGAACTATCTATTTTGCACTATCTAATGCTTGTCTTACAGATTTCGCTTCTGGCAGTGGGGTAAATGGATTGAGGTACGGGTCGACGATCGACTTCCAACCCGAGGTGATCGTCCGGCTCATATGCACTGCGCCCAGCCGGACATCTTCTGGGCGGCGCTGCTAGAGAAAGCATATGCCAAGTGAGTGTCTCTTATTCAAAAAGAATGCTTTGTAGACGTCTCTATAACACATTTTCATTTCCCTCTCACGATCACCAAGATTATACGGAGGCTACACATTCTTGAAGTACGGAACGGTTGGACGTGCGCTACAGGACCTAACGGGTGCGGTGGTGCAGAGTGTGCCTCCAAGTGGACCCCTGCTCGGTGGCGCTGTTCCCCGATCGACACTACTGATCGCCATCAGTGGAGTGGTAAGATCTTAGATCATGTTCAGATACACTTACCCCAAGACCCATTAACATGCACTGTCGTTGTAGGAGAAAGAAACCAAACGCCGCAGGTCGGGTCTACTGACAGAGCACCCTTACTGCGTGACAGGATTAGCGCGGGTCCGGGCGAACTCCACCGACTCGGCGACGCACGGAAGTGGCTCCTCTGCCGGTGACACCAGCTTGATCCGGCTACGCAGCCCCTGGATCGGGGGGGAGTGGGGTGGCGTCTGGTGCGGGGCCTGGTCCGAACGAAGCTGGGAGTGGAATGCACTGAACGAGCGCGACCGTGAACTCCTGTCATCCCGTTCGTCAAACGACTGCGAGTTCTGGATGTCGGTGAACGAGTTCCTGACGCGCTTCGTTGTCATCTGGTTGGCTCACATCGGTCCGGACGACTGGGCGCTAGAACCTGGGCTGCACACACGCGCCCCCTGGCGGGCGGCGTTAGCAGTTCGCCAGTGGCGTGCCGGTTTCAACGCCGGAGGACCCCACAAGTTCATCGAAACGACCGCCACTAACCCACAGTTCCGAATCCGCGTCCCACCCGGCCACCCATCGAAGGCGCACGTGGTGGTAGCGGTGGCACAGAAGTACGAGTGCTACCGGAGTCGGAACTACGAGGAAGAAGAAATTGGCTTCACCATCTACGAAGTCCCGCCAGGGATGCAACGCGTCACACCGCAGTACGTCAGCGAACAGATGCCACTGGATTTTGCGCCACTTTCGAACCTACGAGAGATTGCCACGTTCTTCGCGCTGCCGGCCGGAGACTTTGTCGTGATGCCGCATGCCGCCCAGCATCGGGAGGGCCGGTTCCTGCTGCGGATCTTTGCCGACCAGCACACCGACGTGTGGGAGGTGAACGAGGAGAATCTGGTGATACACAACATTGCGGCCGAGTTTTGCGACGAGCGAACGATTGATGCTGTAAGTGAACTGGTGAGCCCGTAGTGAAGAGATTCAGAGCAAGGGAGTCTTCAATGCTATGTCCAGCACCTCTCTGATTGGAGCTTTTCATATAGACAACCAGTTAACCACCTTCTTCGTTCCAATTTCAGCGAATACTCTACAAACTAAGAGCCCGCTATCCGCACGAAATCGACGCCCCACAGCTACAGGCCATCCTGAAGGCACACGGAGGAAACAACCGTGGGTTCCGCGGACTCGGAGGAATCAACTGTGGTCCATCGCTGGAACTCTGTCGGGGTATGCTGGCGCTACGGGATCCGGCTCTCGGAGGACGACTCTCGATCGAACACGTGCCCGCCCTGATCGGACTGATGCGCTTCTGGAAGGCGGCCTTCCGACGCTGTGGACCCTCATCCTCCGGTACAGCCACGCTTAGCCGTGGCATCTGGGCGTCCAAGGTGTCATCGTACTGCTTACGTGGGTTACTCTGGGCCGGTGGTGCCACCGCTAGCAATAAGGTGTTGGAGGCGCTGGTCAGCCGCTTTACCCGCAATCGACAAATCACGCTAGAGGGCTATCTGCTGTCGATGGCGCGATTGCATCTGGCTCACGGTGAGTTCTAATGACAGAAAAGTGGTTTGTTGAAAGTTACTAACAGGGACTCTTTTCTACCCCTCAGAACGCTACCATAGTCTGGATGCCAAAGCTAAAGCAAGCCCCTTATCACTTGAAGAGGTAAGGATATAACGATGGCCACAGGTTCTTCCACAAAAGGCGTCAGACACTAATGAACCCAATTTTGCTTGACCTGTCTTTTCTTTTCTTCAGATGATTTTGATGACGATCTACTCATGAGAGCAACGCCAACGGTAGCAACGGACGCCCGGACAGACCTTCTGCAGGTTCACAGCATACGCATGCTGGAAACAGACGTATTTAAAAATCGTGTACATCACCAAAGAAACGACGATGGTATTGGCGAACATTGAATTGGACCATCTATTTGTTTACTTTAAATTTTGCGAAATTTCTCCACGAGACTATGCGCGGAAAAACAGTACCGAGGGAAAACTCACGCTAGCAAAGAAAAAGCAATGAAAAATAGCAAAATGAAACAAACTGATTACAAAGACACCTTTTTTGTGGAGTACTCGTAGGAGTCTTGAGTAATAGAGTGGCCAAATGAAGGGGAAAAGGAAAACATAGCAAACATCCAACAACATGAAAATGCAATATTAATTTAAATTGACTGATAATTAAATAAAATCACATATTTATGGAGCTCGTTACAACGTATGTTTGTGCAAGTTATTGAAGAGGAATGTTCCATGCATCCGAAATGTATAAATAAATCAATGATGTAATGAAATGTATTTAATGTAGTAACTTTTGCAGACTCGGTATCATTTCTGATGTTTTCATTCATCATCATCTTCTACTTTCTTCTTCAGCAAAACCGGTACGCAACAAAGTAAATTAATTATGACTATTTATCACCTCTTCAATTTCGTTCACCATCCACTGTGCAAATCTCTTCCAAAGGTGTTTGCACGAAAGCATTACCGTTTTTTAATTGAGTTGCACTAAAAGTGCTCTCGCAACCGACCAGCAGTCGATCAAATTGAACCAGTTACACACTGCCGTTGATCCTCCTGCGTGACAGGCGTGCAATGTCTCCACGTTCGAGTAGGCGTTTTTGTATAACTTTTTTGGATTTTAACACACCCCAAGATCGGTATCCCCCACTCGGGAGAAAGCCGGCAATGGCAATGCACTTTGCTGACAGTTGCATCGCGCAAAACGCAGTCAGTTGCAGATTGCTCTCCGATAGCGTTGGGTGTGCGTGTTGTAAGAAATGCAAAAAACGGTTGGTCAAGCATTAGGCCGCGGTTCGATCTGCCGGTCCGTGTGGTCTGGTTTGCCTTTAAACTGGTTCAAACGCGATCACAACACATAATCACAAGTGATGTCTAAGTGCGGTCCATTGGGCGATACTAACCACGCGGAAGGTGCTGTGAAGAAAAGTCGCACATGCGACGTCTGGTGTTTTGCTCCCTTACGTAACGTTGTTCACCGTTGGACGATTTTATGGATCAATTTGTAACCGAACGGGCTTGCAGGGTTGTTCTTGGAAAGCTGATCGGAATCAAGGAACCAAGGAACGATAGAGTTGAACCATGAGGCTCTTAGTTTGATTCAGTGCCGCGCAGAGGAAGGATCTCTCTCCAACGGTTTTTCCAAAAAAATAAATTCAAACGGAATGTTGTTCGATTGGTTTGGTGTTTGTTGTAAAGTTTTAAATACTCCACAGAACACTATCGTACGAACCATACTTTCAAATACGTGTCTTCCAAAGTAAAATTTGAGTTTCTCGTTGCAGTATCAGATTATTTTACAATTTTTATAAGAATTCTAAAGTGCCCCGAATTATTTATCAACACATGGTTTTCTTATCTCCGTCGATGTTTGGTTTCAGTTTCATGTTTCATTGGTTACACTTTTTACAACTAGGAAAGGCATTGTTATATTTAATCAAAAGTGCTAAGTTTGTGTACGGAAAGGATTAAGAAATAATAGTGTCCTCTAGTTCCCCGCCATGAAGGACCTGTTAGTGTTTATCGTCTGCCTACTGGTGTTGCCATCGACCACCATTACCTTCGTCCACAAGAAAACTCCCGACCAAAGCAACCTCACCGTGGGGAACTTTGTCGACTTCACGCGATGGCTTGGTATCGATTATGGCGAACCAAAGCTCCGCAAACGCTACGACTACGTCATAGTCGGCGCAGGACCGGCTGGCAGCGTCCTAGCGGCGCGTCTTTCCGAAGATCCGAACGTCTCGGTGCTGCTGCTGGAAGCTGGCCGTGCGGAAATACCATTAGTGACCACCATTCCACTGAGTGCCCCGAACCTGCAGGCTACCGACTACAATTTTGCGTACGAAACCGAAACCCAGACACGCGCCTGCCTTGGTCTGTGGGACCGGAAGTGCAGTTGGCCACATGGCCGTGGCGTCGGTGGATCGTCGATTATCAACTACATGATCTACACGCGGGGCAACCGGCGGGACTACGACGCCTGGGCCGCCGCCGGCAATCCGGGCTGGAGCTGGGAGGACATGCTGCCGTACCACATCCGAGCGGAGCGGGCAAACCTGCGCGACTTCGGCGGCAATGGATTCCACGGCCGCCAAGGCCCGCTTTCCGTCGAGGATTGTCCCTTCAGGTGCGTATCGTGCGTTTTCCCGGGGCCGCAACGTTTGGCAACTTTGATAAGTGTTTGTGTTTCTGAAAAAAACCAGTACCTTGTAAACCGCTCGAGGTGTAATTGCAATTGGTGCGCATTCGAAGCGCCATTTCTAGCGAGTGCATGGGAAAGCATGCGTTGAGGTGGAGGGTTGGAAAAGCGCAGCGTTTGTGTTTATGATGACCATTAAATGCTAACACGCCAGAAACCGGTAAGCGATGCACATTCACGATTGGCGGATGTTTTGAAATGTTGGCCAACATTCACTGAAACTGGTTTGTCAGTTCACTGCATTGCAAATTAAATGCAATTTTGGTAAAATACGCCAACTATAGTGACGAACAAAATGCATCAACGGTAAATCTGCAGGAAGTTGTGAAGTTTTGAAAGTACATTACTTTGTCGTTAAGACATTGTCGGTATATCTCCGATCGTGATTTTTTGGGCGTCCCACGTTTTTGGCTGGACTATTTTTATGTATGAAGTTCACGCAATACCAACAAACATATTAAAAACCATACAAAGTTTAAAGGAAACCTCAAAAAAGTAAAAAAGAAAAGTACAAAACATAGTCTACCAACACAAACATTTTATAACGAACCAATGGAAGGAGACAAATTTGAGCTAAATATGATCAATATTCCAGGCAGCCTCCTTTATAATTTTCATAATAAGTAGTTTTTCAGCTCAGTCAAACACTGGCCCATTGTGCGCCCTACAGATAAAGTTTTAAAACTTTTAACTACACAAGTTGAAGTGAAAGTATAGAAGTTAAGGCAATAATGATCCGACATGAGGCAGTCAAGATCGGGTCTTACAAGATTTACATAATGCACCGATAAAGCAAGTGTCTCGTTTTCTTCGTGGCCATCGTCAAGTTAAAAATAACATAAACACAGAAAAAACAAACCAACCTTCGTACTATTTTTCTTGATGTGACCTTCGATTTTTCAAAGCCATTCACTTCATTACACTAGTAAGTGTGGACGTCTGCTCTGACTTTATTGTATTGCATTTACAATCCTCTGTTTTGTCCACTTTACGTAACTCAATACGCATATAGAACACATTTTTTTTTACATTTCGCATTGTTATCGTGTAGAAACTATGTCAACACCCCACCTATGTTACCGCCGGAATCGTTAAAAACCGCCAAAAACCGAGCTTTTGTCTATTGAAGGTCATTGGTAGTGATTATTATGACTCACTTACTGTCGCCGAATTTTAATGAACGTCTGTAATCAACTCATTCAATCATGCGAATTGGTTTACGTACAGATCTGCTACGATAAAAAGCCCATAACAAGTAATTTCTACTGCACGATTTCATGAAGAAATTGAGATACTTTACCGTTTATACCGTAGATTTAAAAAAAAAACAACAACAAAACGGACTCTTTCGATTCTATTTAAATAAGTTTGTAATTCAAACTAAGTGCCAAACTGCTGTTCGCACCTATACTCTAACATCTAACGAAACTGTTTAAAAGAGGTTTGAAACTTAAAACGCTTCCGCAATTCCACAATGTCCCTCCCCAGATCCCGAATAGCTACTGCATTTGTCGAAAGCGCTCAACAGGCTGGCTTCCGGTATCTGGACTACAACGCTGGCGATCAGATCGGTGTGTCATTCCTGCAGGCGAACACCCTCCAGGGACGTCGTGTGACGAGCGGCAACGCCTACCTCGTTCCCGTACGCAACCGACCCAACCTGCACATCCTCACCCGGGCGTGGGTGACGCGGGTTTTGATAAGCCAAGGTATGCCAACGTACTTCCGGTTAGATGTGGTACCTTTTGAAGAGCCGTTCTTTACCGGTTTCTTCGAACGTTTGTCTATTCGCAGCCACGAAGGAAGCGACCGGTGTGGTGTTCGTACGCAACGGTAAAACACACACGGTGAAGGCCCGGAAGGAAGTGATCCTTTCAGCTGGTGCTTTCGAGAGCGCCAAGTTGCTTATGCTGTCGGGAGTTGGGCCTGCGGATCATCTGCGATCATTTGGCATTCCGGTGGTACAGGATCTACCGGTTGGTGAGCAACTGTACGAGCATCCGGGAGTATTCGGTCCGGTGTTCCTCGTACGACAACCCATCGATGGCTACACCAACCTGGATGAGAACCTCACCCTCGGTAACATCCTACAGTACCTCAAGGGTCGTGGCGTCTTCACGACGAACTCAGTGGAGAGTTTGATGTACGTAAAGTCTCCGGTTGCGGCCAGTCCGGACCCGGGACTCCCCGACGTCGAGATCATGCAAGCGTTCACCTCAATCGCCTTCGATACGGGTTACGGTACGGCACGCTCCTTCCGGTTAACGAATGCCACATACGACGGCTACTTCCGGCCAATCGAAAACGTCCGCTCGTTCCAGTACCTGCCGATGCTGCTGAAGCCGTACACGCGAGGAACACTGCGCCTAAAGTCCACCAATCCATTCCACCATCCCGTGTTCCACTACCAGTACTTCGAGGACGACCGTGACCTGGAGGCGTTGGTGTACGGAATGGAGGAAGCGATCCGCGTTACCTCCCAGGAACCGTTCCGCAAGCTCGGGGTCGAGCTGTACCGAAAGCATCTACCCGGCTGCGAACAATATCCGTTCGGAACGCACCGATACTGGCGTTGCCACGTGATGACCCTAACGGCGACGTTCCACCATCAGGTTGCCACCTGCAAGATGGGACCCCCGACCGATCCGGAGGCGATCGTCGACCACCAGCTCCGGGTGTATGGCGTTGGACGGCTACGGGTCGCCGACATCGGCGTTGTCCCGTTCCCTCCGACGGCTCACACAGCGGCCATAGCATTCGCGATCGGTGAGAAGGCTGCCGATCTGGTACGGGAGGCTGCCGCAATGGGACACTATACCAGCAGGTCGAAAGACCAACGCGTCACCGCCGAACCGTCGGCAGATAAATCCTTCCTCTGGTCTCCCTTCGACTGGCCCTTTAAATGAAAACCGGGGCACGTGCGATGACATCTTGAGCTACCTCCATTTGCGGTCAACGGCGACAGAAAACAATGTCCAGCTTTATCTGCTAATAAATTAGTCCATCACGGGGCGAAAGGTTAACAATGTCACATAAATATGGCCACCGTAGGCTTCCTTTTTGTTAACCTTCCTCTTAGTGCTTCCGTTGTACAAGAGATTTTATTTTTCGTCTTTGACCCTGTTTCATCAACATGATAAATCTACCTCCCACTAGTGGATTACAGTGTCTCGCAGGTCAAATGTGTTAAATTTCGTTTTGGCCTCGTAAACCTCGTGCAAAAGTAAGCCATCCAATTTTGGAAATAAATATTGCTCTTTTTTAGATAGTTCCATGATGCCAATTTTGAGATTGTATCCTTTAAGTATTTTATTCTACTGAGAGCATTTATGATGTTCTTGTTGACAAATGAAAAATACATTTCCACAATTTTATTAAAATGATGTTTTCATGATTTTTCCCATCTTATGGGAGCTTTCTTATTGCGTCTAAAGTAAAACAAGTAATACTGTTATAAAACTAGAAAAGTTAACCATTTCTATTGCTTGCTTAAAGAGTGAGCAATTTCTATTTACATTAGATGATAAAAGATACTCTTTTTTTTGAGTCACAGAACATTAAAACCAATGACAGATGGACATTGTTGTTAGTTTTTTGGGATGTTACTTTTTTTCTCCCTTTTTATTTCTAGTTAAAGTTGAAGAACCAGCGGCAGATTAACTTTTTTAAATTCAAATTCAATGAAGTCGTTGGTTACCAAGTTCAAATCGTCTTAAAAACACCGTAAACCGTTACTTTCTCCCCGCTCATATCGCCGATTTGTGACCGATGCTGTGGGTACCAAGTTTTACCAGCAACCTTGCGCCTGTGAACTGTGCCTGTACCATCACACCGCATGGGGCGCATGTGTCCAGACGCGTTTGCTGGACGCTCGTTTCGTAATGCCCAAACCTACGTTACGGAACCCTCCACTCCCTCCTTCAACTAGAGCCACAACGGGCATGGGGCTCCGGGTGGGGGTATATGTTGTAGCTAAACACACATATTTTTAAAAATCCATACCCGAATTGTGCCTGTTTTGGCGCGCTGGAGGCTCAGCGCGAGGAGTAGGGCTTCGACTGGTTCGCAAATAAACCGAAACATACGCTTATGTTCGCTGGAGCTGCTCGCTTGGAGGGGCGCAAGGAGGGTGGAGTAATGAGGGTCATCAGATTATGCTTTCTTTATGGCGCTGGCCGTGTACCCTACAGCGGCCACTTGATGACATTCTTCGCTCAGCGGCGCTAACGTGTTCGATGTGGTTGATGTTAATGTTGGCGTGAGGCGTTAAACAGTTCTTGTAAACTGAAAACGTGTTACTTGTACATCGAATCCACCTATCCTGAGCATACATTTCTACATTTGATTATCGTTACAGACCTGTTGAACATACCATGGCTATGTGTTGTTGTATTGAAATGAAATGCTCATTGCGTTTCCGGATTGCTTGGATGGTGGTACAACTTATTAAACTATCTTCTCACGAACATTGTTTTTTAGTAAGAAGTAAAAGAGCTCCAAATTAAAAACTACCGACCTCAAATGGAAGCTATCATAATTCAAATTAAAGATTTGATAATTTTGGAAACATGTTCAACCATCTTTTCGGTTAATTAATCCGTTAACATGGCTGCCCTTAAGTCGATGGCAAGGTCCAATTTCATTGCATTATCCTCCCGGCGCCAACACAAAAATCGCAACACGCCAAAGGCGCCAAAGCCATCAGCAAACACTGGCGAAGCTCCCAGAAGCGTTACAAACAAAAACCTCGTAGACTTGCCCCACGTGTTGTGCTCAATGATGCGTCCAACATCGCGCGACCGCCGCAGCTTGCTATAGTACGGAGTACCCTCTCCTATAGTTGAAATGCAAAAGGGGCTCGCAAGGCAGCACGCCAAAACGTAACGATATCCCTTCCCCGCACACCGTGTGCACCTGTGCGCTGATGACGTTTTGCAGTCATAATTTCCACATACCGCATGGGCATTAGGTTATACGATCGCGCGCGCCGTTTTTCGGATGGCACCACAGAGATTGACCTGGCGCTGCAGAAACAGATCGCCGCGAGCCTTTAAACGATGCGGACTAGGAGTTAGTGCGCGTAGTGACGCTGAGCTGAATATCGGGCAATCGATGCTAGAATTCCCAGCACTAGCTTGCAAGGCTAGTGAGTGAAGTGATCTACATTTGTGGATGTGATTGTGCCCGAGTGATAATACGTTGTTACAATGCGTGCGCTATATAGCCAAGTGATCCTCTGTCTAGTACTAGACCTCCCCAAGTTCAGTGTAGCGTGGTTGAGTTTCGGTAACATCTCCAGCATCGTGACGGATGCGAAGGAAATGAACTACGGAAACCACCCGATCCGGGATGCGTACGATTTCATCATCGTAGGCGCAGGTCCTGCCGGGTGTGTTCTAGCCAACCGACTGTCCGAGGACCCTTCAGTGACGGTGCTACTGCTCGAGATTGGTCGCGGTGAGAGACCACTCCTCACCGATTCGCCTCTCGTCGGGCCGATACTCGCTTCGACGGACTACAACTTTGGATACACCACGGAGAAACAGCGCCATGGGTGTTTGGGTCTTCGCGGTGGACGGTGTAGCTGGGCGCATGGACGTGGCGTCGGTGGATCATCCATCATTAACAATGTGATCTTCACGCGTGGCAATCGGCGGGACTATGATAGTTGGGCGAAGGCGGGCAACGAGGGCTGGAGCTGGGACGACGTGTTGCCACTGTACAAGCGTATCGAAACGGCCAACATTCGTGACTTTGGTGACAATGGGTTTCACGGGACTAGTGGACGGTTGTCGGTCGAGGACTGCCCGTTCAGGTGAGCCAATTCGAAGTAGTTGATTACCATCGAAGCTCACGCGATATCATTTCTCATCCGGAGCAGGTCAGATATTGCCCGCGCGTTTGTGGAGAGTGCAGAAGAGGCCGGTTACCGCTACCTGGACTACAACGCCGGTGATAACTTGGGAGTATCCTTCCTTCAGGCACATACCCGCAATGGACGGCGAGCTACGGGAGGGAACAGTTACCTACGGGATGTGGTGGATCGCGAAAATCTGCACGTCCTCACTAGAGCGTGGGTCACCCGAGTGCTCATCGATCCCGGTAGGGAATCGATTTGGATTTTCCCATCCCAAATTTCTAAGCACAACGCCACTGACCGTTGTTAACCTTCCCTTTTTAGATACGAAAACGGCCACCGGTGTGCGCCTGCTTCATAACAGGCAGTACTATGAGGTGGAAGCATCCATGGAGGTCATCCTATCGGCCGGTGCCTTCGAGAGTCCCAAGCTACTGATGCTCTCCGGCGTGGGCCCAGCGAAACACCTCAAACAGCACGGCATCAAGCCACTACAGGATCTCCCCGTTGGGCGCAAAGTGTACGAGCATGGCGGTGTCTTCGGACCGGTGTTTATCGTACGTGAACCGACCGACAATCTCGTCAGCTTCGATCAGCTGACCAACATCGGGGAGGTGTTGCGCTTCCGCAACGGATCCGGTCCACTCACGTCGAACTCTGTCGAGAGCCTGCTGTACGTGAAGTCCCCATTCGCCGAGGATCCAGATCCGGACTATCCGGACGTTGAGGTGATGCAAGCGTTCACATCGTTCAGCTTCGACACCTCACCCGGAACGAAGCGCGCATACTTTCTGACCGATCGGATGTACGACGAGTACTTCCGACCGTTGGCGAACAAACGAAACTTTATGTTCCTCCCGATGCTGCTAAAGCCGCGGGCCGTTGGACGCGTCGAACTGAAGTCTTCCAATCCCTTCCACCATCCGGCGTTCCGGTATCAATACTTCGAGGACGAACGGGATGTGGATGCGCTGGTGTACGCAATAAAGGAGGTGATCCGTATCAGCACCAAGGCACCCCTGCGCCGTATGGCGGTCGAGCTGTACTCGCGGAAGGTTCCCGGATGTCAGTACATGCCGTTCAACACGGTCGATTACTGGCGTTGCCACGTGCGAACACTGACCGCTACGTTCCAGCATCAGGTAAGCGAGCCGAGGATCATTCTGCCTCCTGGAATGGGCTTAAGAAAACCCTTTTTCCCCCCTCACTTCAGGTTGCGACATGCAAAATGGGACCCCCCGAAGACCCCGAAGCGGTCGTCGACAATCGGCTACGGGTGTACGGTGTCAAACGGTTGCGCGTGGCGGACGTTGGCATCATACCAGAGGCACCGACCGGTCACACCAGTGCACACAGTTTCCTCATTGGTGAAAAAGCATCCGACTTGATCAAGCAAGACCATAGGCTCCGATAAGTGAGGATTTGTTCGCGTCATTGACTGTTGGCCACCAACGAACACATGGTGGTGGGGGTTTAGGCGGCAAAAAAAAATCATCCATCGACCGGATGCGCTGGGAAATGTCGACAAACAGACGAAAAAGAAAGACTGCAACTGGCAGTGGGCCTCATTTATAAACGTTTAAATTTATTTCTAGATGGCATTGAACACATTTCGGGGGCGAATGAAAGCAAGCAGATTGGAAATGGGTACCCGAGCCTAACACAATTCGTTGCGGCCTCCACGGTGTTGGGGTGGTGAAATTGTCAGAGATGAATGAAATTAATTATACAAGTTGCACCATGCTGACGTTGGGGAAAATGTAACTTACGTAGATGCATCAGTCAAGTATGTCAAGATCGTGGCGGTATCGAAAAAGCCAATTTTATTGGCAGAACTGCAGCGCTATGCAATCATTTCCACTCTTTTGATGTAGTTCATGCATAGCTCTCAAAAGTGTGTGCTATTTTTAGTGTGGGTTTTCAATTGCAACTTTTTTGGGGCCACTGTGCCATCTACAGCCGCATGGCAATGAATGTGCGTACATTGCCATTGACCCCCAGGTGTACCCAACACAGCTGCCTACAGTTTGTTATGGGTCCGGGTGGAGGCACTTTTTTAAGAGGCCATCCATAGGAGTAAACTGCGACACATTGTGTATATATACACCCCAATCCAGGCACCGACCTGCGGTGCCTTTAGTTCCTAGTAAGCAGTACAAGTAAGCACACCCTACCTCAACATGAACAAGGGACCTCTCGTGTGGACGCTGATCGTAGTGCACCTAGTGAACGACGCCCTTGCTGGGTCATCGATAGTTCTAGGTAGTCATTTTTCGTACATTGTGGTAGGCGGTGATCACGTGGCGGAAAGCGTTGGAAGGTATCTCGCCACAAGAGACCCAAATAAAACGGTGCTAGTGTTAAAGGGTAGTCGGTGTAACGATGTTCTTGAACCATCCGAACCGTCGAAGTTGTGGCTAGAGACGTCATACCTATTTGCGGAGAGTGCACACTACCTCGGGTACGAGTTTATAGACCCGTTCTTGCGAGGTTCGAAACCCGGTATAGCGTTCACGAATCAAACGATGGGCTATATGCCACCGCAGCAACAGCTGTACGCGGTCGATCCAAACCTTAAGCTGCTAACCGACGCCAGACCTCAGAGGATCATCTACAACAGAGGTAGGATGAGAATTATTTATTCATCGAAGTGGTGTACAATAACACAAAATGTCATTACAGCGTCATCGACCGTGTTGGGAGTGGAAGTGAGCATAAACTTTGAGCCACAATACATCTTCGCCAAAGAAGAACTGATCATAGCCGGACGATGCATCGAGGACTACCAACTTCTGTCGAAGGCAGATATACTGCCCCATGATGACTTGCTAGAGCTACTACATAATGTTCCGCTCGAGTTTGCCCTTAAAAGCCCCATCATGTCACCGATCTTTACACTCGCTACAAACCCTTCGAGCGATGGAGGAACCTCCTCGACCCAACCATACTGTCTGCTAGCTACGGAACTTTACATCGAAACACTGTCTAGGGATAAACCGGGTCGAAAGAAAACTGCCATTGAAGGCATACAACCGAACGCTAAGGTGAACATTGTCGTCCACGAAAATCCACCAAATCGATGGATTGGATTTAGTCCTTCCGTAATCTACCAGGAGTCAACCACCGAATTAGCCAATCTGGACTCGATTCTGACCGTCTTAATGGACGCGATCGAGTTATGCATCCGGCTCGGTTCAAGTGAAACATTCCAAAAGCTGGGCCTCACTCTTCAGCGTCACCAGGTTCCATCGGCCACTTCCTGCCCACCTGACGATCAACCGGGTGGCTTACTTTGTTTTGTAAACCACACACTGTCGACGGTTTACAGCGGTCCCGAGGAGGTAATGAACTTGCACTTTGGAAAGGTCACAAGTAAAGGCCATGCCGTTCTACGCGGCCTATTGTATAGTGTTTATGGTTCATAAACGTTTTGCTAATGTTTATACTTTTTTGTTCTCTTTACCCACAACAACAGCATTTGACTTCGAACCCAGCACTCCACGAAACCAAGTTTCTAACGGAAGGCTTTCATCTGAAAACGTCTCGAAACCTTCGTGTGCTACCACTTGGGTTGACCGCACCATTTCTGGAACACTGGTGGAAGCGTATCTTCGACGCCACAAAGATGGTCCGGGAATACACCACGAGGACCGGCATTATGAGCCATAATCAACAGCCTTTTCCAAACAGCCCGCCCATGGATACACTGCTGGAGAAATTGAAAGAACGGTTGAAGGTTATTGATAGCATTGCAGCGAGACAAGAGTAGATAAGAAATTTGATAGCTGATATCATCCGATCCGACTAGTTGTTTTAAACTTGGGTCATGAATGCGATACAGCGGGCGCTTATTCGCAACTGTTTTACCTGAAGAGTCAATAAGTGATAAGTTTAATGCTTGAAGGGATGCACTACGAGATCACCATCATTGTTTTTTTTATATTAAATAAAAATCGTGTCAACAGTCTGCTCCACATGGGCCTATGTAAAATAAACATTGACAGAAAAAGGTTTCCACACATTTCCGCTTCGTTGTACAAGAAACGCTCTGCAGGAAATGAACGAGGACGAAAATGTTATCTATTTAAAAATATAAAAGCAATAAAAAAAATATTAGTGTGATGCGGCGACCCAATTATGCTGCACAACTGTGCCTTATATGATCGACTAAATACCGGTAGATATTTTTTACTATCTACCTGCAACACTTTCCCAAATGTTTACAAAAGCTTGGGATGATTTTAGTTTTCTCTGGAAAAAAAAATTAACCAGTTTCTATTCAATCGGTTCCCAAAGCTGTTTAATGATACAGCTGATAAGAAAACCAATGCTAGGAGCATCTGCACCGAACAGATAATGCGAGAGCGATAAAACAGAATAGACAATGTGATATAACAACTGATAATATTAAAAAATAAGAATGTTTAAAACCATTGTCTTGCCATCCACGTGGCTTAACACATGTGGGCCTTTTTTAAAGAGATCTCGTTGGTGGGAAACTTTTAAGGTAAAGTGGGGCAAGACGCCCCCCTTAAGCGGAAAATATTATTTTCTTCTATTCCTTTCATTAAAAAGTCTCTAATTTTCATAGTTAGATAAATTAACATCTTGTTTATGTATGAAAAATATTAAACACTATATCAAACTAATCAATTTCATATTAAATAAGATTTTCGAAGGGCCTTCCAGTTTTTGCTCCGTTGACAATAGTGGGGCAAGATGGCTCAACCGGTGGGGCAGGACGCACCACTACGTAAACATGGGGCAAGACGACCCAAAACAACCGGTGCATCTTGCCCCACTCTGAGGATCGTCCGTTGTAATTTGTAATTTATTTAAAATTTAGAGAATTTTAAAACAGTTTCTCTTCGGTATTCGTTAAATACCATTATCAGGTAGTAAAAGAAGGCCTGGGTGTTGAAAAAATATAATAGCGAAGCATGCCATACCTTACATAAAAGTGACAAAATATTAGATCATTTAGAGGCAATTTGGTTTTTTCTCGTTTTCTTTTTGAAATGGTTATTTCGTGCAGTGAAATTTACATAGGCTGTATTAAATAAGTTGATGAACATATTCGGTAAAAGAGTAAATGAGGCCCCGGCCGCCATGTTTTCGATCGTGGCTACACCTCTTGTGGACGTTTAAACTGAATGTATGCAATTGGTGATACATTAATTCGTTAAATTCAACCTACGAGTATTTGAACCGTAGTGTGTACCGTTAATTTCGGCTACGCAATCAACCTACTGGTGCGGTATGAGGGGGGCCCACGGGCCCCCCTTATTTCTCAAAACTATAACAAACTCTCTTTTTCGGTAGACCTAGCGCAGTCCGCTCGCTTCGCTCGCTGCGGGCGCGCCGCCGTTTCCAAATCATTTCTTCGGCTAAACTCATTGTTTCATGCTGTCCACCATGTGTGGTATAGTTTACTTACTAGTAACTTAACATGTAAAAGTATATTAACCCGCATTCAACCTCCACTGGGTGATTAGTTTAAACCGTTATGTTCTTTTAAGCGAACCGTTAGCGTTCAAAAATTCGAAACGAATGCATGTGTCGCGCTTTGCATAGCTTCAGGCGCTTAATGTGAACCAGCAGGAAGAGGAGAATCTAGCCCGGGGCCCCATTTACTCTTTTACCACATATTCTATTACTTAAATCATTTTTAAATGGCTTAATTCAGCTTAAAACAGGTCGGGGCATCCTACCCCACTAGGGCGTCTTGCCCCATCTTCCCCTAAATGCACCTCCTTACCTCACCACTACAACAAAAGCCCTACTGATGTTCGTGAAATGTCATTTCGAATACGTCAATATAATGTTTGTTTACATTTCTAGTCGGGGCAGGAAATTAGTTCCAATTCGTTCGTCCAACGTTGCTTGGATCGGATGAAGGGAAGCAATTTACTATCAACAACAGGCTCATACACTTAAGCTACGAGCCTGTTTGATAAGGCCTCGAGACAAGCGTTTAGAGGGCAGCGCAGGGACAGACTGTAATAGCCGCAGCAGCAGACACGGAAAGAGATGCGTATGTGTCGCCACAGGCAGCAGCAGTGTGTTGTGTGGACATTCTCGCAGAGCGACACGAATTATTAGATGAGCTGTCCGGACCGGGTGTGGATCAGTCGGTTCGCGTGGCAGTTTCCAAACAGTGGTAACAAGTGACACCGTGCGGTTGGGCGGCTTCCTTCGTGTACAATTGCAATTCTTCCTCCAAATATCCGAACCAAAGCCTCAAACCAATATGCCATCGAATATTCTGGTCACCGGCGGAGCCGGCTTCGTTGGATCGCACACCGTGCTAGAGCTGCTAAATGCGGGCCACACGGTCATTTGTGTGGACAATCTTTGCAACGCGTACGGCGGTGGCGCTGGGTCCAAGCTGCCGGAGTCGTTGAAACGGGTGCAGCAAATTACGGGTGCTAGCATAATCTTCTACGATGTGGACATCAGAAATCGGGAGGAGCTGCAGGGTGTCTTTCTGAAGGTATGTTCGGGGCAGATAATTTCCTATTCTTATCGCGCACAGATCACACATCGTTTGCAATGTTTGTTTAACTGTTGGCAGCACAAAATCGATTGCGTAGTGCACTTTGCTGCCCTAAAGGCCGTGGGAGAATCATGCCGTATACCGTTGAAGTACTATCAGAACAATATCACCGGCACCAGCGTCCTGCTCGAGGTGATGGCTGAGGTATGTGAGGGGCACAGGAAAGGCAAACAAGTTCTTCAAGACTCATAAACAAATTGTTTTACCCCCCATCAAAGGCCGGTGTGTTCAAGATAGTGTACAGCTCGAGTGCGACGGTCTACGGCGAGCCGCAGAAGCTGCCCCTGACGGAGAGCCACCCGACGGGCAATTGCACTAATCCGTACGGCAAGAGCAAATACTTTACGGAGGAAATCATGAAGGACCTGTGCGAGTCGGACCCGCGCTGGTCGGTGGTGTCCCTGCGCTACTTCAACCCGGTCGGAGCGCACAAGTCCGGCCGCATCGGGGAAGATCCGAATGGTGAGCCGAACAATCTGATGCCCTACATTTCGCAGGTTGCCGTTGGGCGCCGAGAGTGCTTGCGTGTGTTCGGTAGCAACTACGATACGCCGGACGGTACGGGGGTGCGCGATTACATCCACATCGTCGACCTGGCGGAGGGCCACGTGAAGGCGATCGATAAGCTGGCGGGCGGTTCGATCGGCGGATTCTGTGTGTATAATCTGGGTACGGGTCGTGGGTACTCGGTGCTGGAAGTAGTTAAAGCCTTCTCGAAAGCTTCCGGGAAGGAGGTGAAGTACGAAATTGTAGATAGGTAATTAACCACCATCCATTCTATTTTACTGTATTTTTCCCCGCTATAACTTGCCCACTTAAAACATAACACCCTTTCCGGTTGAATTTGTGTATGTACATGGTAATCTTTTAACACACCCTAGACGTGCCGGCGACGTGGCTGCCAGCTATGCGGACGTTTCGCTCGCCGCCAAAGAACTCGGCTGGACCGCCAAGCGAGGACTGGACGAGATGTGCGAGGACACCTGGAACTGGCAAAAAAACAATCCCAACGGGTTCGCCGGGTAGTGATGGAACACGGGAGGTGAAGGTGGACAGGAGAATGTGTGTGTGTGTATATTACCAGCACGCTGAACTAACTGAACCCGACCAAAGGCATTCGTTGCATTTAAGGCAATTCCTAGTAATGTTTTATCCAAATAGCACACAGCATTTAGTTGCATTTCTTCTTATGCTTTCCGCTTAGATAAATTAGTCCAAATCAGCTATGCACTTGTATACTAACAATCTTATGGGAATTATAGTGAAATTTAAAGTGTGTAATATTTTTTCCGAAGAATAAATGATCACCGCTAACAGACATGTTGGAAGCAATCGAAAAATGTTTTTACAATAAAACCAATGGTTCTAAACAGCTATAAAAAAGGAATGATATCTTTAAATTCTTAGAACTAGTAGAATGCGAATTTGTAAAGAAAAATACTATTCGCAATAAAGAAACGCTATTTTCAAACATTTTCCCTCAATTCCACTATTAGCGCCATCTGGTGAGCACTTAATAACTACTATGTATTGCATTTTCAAGCAAGCGGTAGTGATGGAATTCGAGTCATTCGATTCGACTCCATTCTATGATCCGGATCTCCAAATCCGAATCGCAATCCATCGAACAGTCGCAACACGATGTAAACTAATCAATGCCGCTCTGGAAATCGTTTATCCTAACCGGAATCCATACCTGATATTTAGATTTTTCCGTAATAACAACATGCCTCACATTTTCGATGTGAGGTTCACTGCTGTAAATACTTCTGCTGATCTTGATTATCTGTTTGAGAACCAAGCGAGAATTTAATCAAATCGAGTTCCAAACAAATCAAATCTGATTCAAGTCCCAAACGAATCAAAACTGATCCGAATCTGTCATATGGGACTCAATCCTTTAGAATCCGCCGAGGGGATCGAGTCCCCGAGTCTTACTGCCAACACTAGTTTTCAGAAACACACAAAAAATCGCGGCGGACATTTTGAAGGCAAACGCGATACAAGGGGCGCACTATTTTCGTTTCCAAACCTCAGGAAAATCAGCCCGTTTTGGCACGGTAAGATTCGTTTCGGCTGCGGAAAGTTGCCGTCCACCGACGGTGACTGTTATTTGCGGGCAAAAGTTGGTGAATTTCGTGCAATAACACCGTTTAGTTCGACACACGGTTCCCCCCCGCTCCTCTTCGGAAGGCAACCCAGCAACAATACGAAAACGCAAACGACACGAAGAACTGTGCGAACGTCTCGCTGAAAGACGCACTTACCGAGTGTGCGAATAAGAAGAGTACGCGCGGTGTGGTTCCTAATTTCGCGCACAAAATTGGTCGGTGTCAAACCGTGTGCTGGATTAAAGTGCTGTAATTGTTGTAGAGCATTGTTTCTGAACAGTTTCGGTGGTGGTTGCGGCAGGACAGACGGTGTAGTGAATGCCTACGTGCCGACGGCGACGGCCAGCATCTTTCTCATAATCACCAATTGCCAGGATCAGCGGGTGTGCTTAAAGGACCAGGTTGGTCGGGGGGTGGCAGTGACCGGAGGTTAGTTTGGCGCCTCACCACCACACGGCAGCTCCATTTACTATTACCGCCCGCAAAATCGCGCGTGAGTTCGCGTAAAACGCTTCGCCTGCTTGCGCAAAAGGAAGAAAACGCTTCAGCTCTCCCCACCTCCGCCGTCCCACCAACAGCACATTCGCGGTCACAGGTGATTCGTGGAGAACCTGGAGGGCGGGTGGTGGCGGATGTGCATCGATGCGACGGCGTGACGATACACACACACACTCACACATACAAACGCACACGCATAGTGAACGGGGACAATGCGTTTTTAAAATCACGCGTATGTAACCTTCCCCACGCAAAGGTGCATCGATATACCCAAGCGTTTGTTGGAGGAAAAGGAAGAAAACATATGCGTGCGACACAGGGAAGGGCAACCTGACGAGCGTGTATACGTGTCTGTGCGCGAAGAATCCTTTTGTTGTAACTGAAATCCGGGATTATGTTTGCGATATGTTTGCCCATCGGTAAAGTGTGAAAAGTGAGCTAAAATGCAGTGATGGCATGGAACAAACAATTATGATCAATTATCTAGATCCAGGCAAAAAAACCTCTGTGCCATAAATTCCATCGGAAATTACTCCACCATGTTCCTTTCCAATGTAGGAAAAGCAAAACAAACAAGGACGACACGCAAATGTTTTCTCTGGTCGAACAATGCGTTTTAAATCAACCCTTGACGGCATGCGATGCTTAAGCAGCCCAAACAAAACATACAGGAACATTATTTTAGTATAAAAACATAATTTTAACCGTGTTTGTTAAATAGAGCTTTTTGTTAAATCTCTTCCTATTTAAGATTTTTTCTGTGCACCAAATTCAATTTTAAAAACAATTTACAATCAATTTTGTTTGTTAAATTGTTTGAGAAATTGAAAACACTAATCGTGGACGAAAGGTGGTTTTATATGTGGTATATTGTTTCCCAGCGAATGAAATCCTATTCCAATATAAATCCTTTTGATTACAATACGACCTGGCCGTCCAAATATATATAAAAATAAATCCTTTTGATATCCATTGTCCCTGCAAGGAAAAAAGTCGTCCTTTTCACATATCGCTATTTTTCCGGCCTGCTTGATTGATTCGTTTCGGTTCGTTTCATTGCAGGAACAAACGCAGCGTGCAACGCCGGTTTAAAATTGGCGCCAAAAAAGCTTCCGAAATGCCATAAATGAAGGTTGTGTGGAGTACTAAAATCAACCTACCGGGTCAGTGCGATAAACAGTGGAACGCAGGAACAAAAGCAACGTCCGTTTGGAATCGTACTAACATTGTTCCAGAGCCCTAGTGTTTGAGGCTCGTGAAGCGGATCGAGCGAAAGGAACGTTGTCACACAAAATGGATCCCGTCGGTCCGTGGTCGTACACGTACAATCGGATACCGGGTGCGGCAGGCGGTGAGTTCCATCATCATCTCGCTTCGGCCGCGGCAGCCGCCGGAAGTTCGGCCGCGGCCGGTCTAGCAGCTCATCACAATGCAGCCGCTGCTGCAGCTGCGGCCACAGTCGCCGGCGTACCCTCGACGACCTCACAGTTACTTCTTCAGGCGGCCCACACCACTTCCCTCGGTTCCACCGGTACGCCGTTCAATCCGCCCAGCTTTCTTTCGCCGGGCAGCGTGACAGGCTACGACGCAGTATTTACCCCTCTATTCCATCATGCGGCCGCGGCCAGTAGTAACCCCAAGCCGGCCCATTACAGCACGAACAGCACCGGTGGCGGAGTTAGTGGCACCAGTAGCGTCATCAACGCCCAGCATCGACAGGTGCTGGTGCAGGCGCAAAGCCCGGTGGCCGTCGCGGCTGCTGCTGCGGCCGCCGCTGCCGCCGTCGGCAAGCAGCACCATCAGGTGGATAATCTTCGTGACAACTACCAGTCAACGATGGCACAGCATCAGCAAACGCTGGTGACTTTCTTCGAGCAGCAACAGGCTGCGGCAAACAGTGGTGGTGCAACGAATGCAACAGGAACGGGAAGTGTCGCCGGATCGTGGCAGACGAACAACAACCAGCTACCGAGCCCCTTCGGAATCATGCCCCACGAGAATGTGCTCCCATCGAGTCCATCGTCGAACAACAACGCCGCCCCCGGAGCGGCCACAACGGTCACCACGAAGTACGAAAACTTTGGCACACACTACACGAACTCCGCGTTGCAACAACAACATCATCACCACCAGCAACAACAACAGCAGCAACAACAGCAACAACAGCAGCAACAGCAGCAGCAGCAACAACAACACCAGCTGCTTTCAATGGCCGGAAAGGTAGCAGCTGGTCGTTCCTCTTCGCCAGCGGTGAACGTCGTCACGAAGACGGTCGGACAACCTCCACCACCGCCATCAGCCGGAGGTTCATCGGCGGGTGGCTACTTTTCACCGTCGGCGGGCACTAGCAGCAGCACCGGTGGAGCCAACAGCAGCCCTTACGCGGTGAACGAATCATCCCCGCATGGCGTCGGAGCGTACTCCAGTATGAGTAAGTCTTGCAACGACAACACGATCGGTAGTGGCGGCGGACGCATTGGTTCGTCTTCGCTCCTACCGACACCACAGCTTGGTGGTTCATCATCCCAGCGTTTGGACTACAAATATCAAGCCTCCTCCTCCTCCTCGTCTTCCCCTCGTGTCCCATCGCTATCCTCTCCCTCGCCCACACCGTCATCACCCTCGCTCGTAATCGGCAACGGTGGACCGGCAACGCTGTACTTTTCCTCTTCCTCCTCCAATGTACGCACGACCACCTCTGGGGCGACACATGTCGGTGAGAGCAAAGCAAGACAACAGTCCATTTCCCCTGGCAATATTCTTCAGCATCAACACCAGCTTCCTCAGCAGCAGCAACAGCAACATGTACAACATAATCATCATCATCATCATCCGCTAAATCACTTCACGGTGCCACGACCCTCGACGAATCATTCACCACCGACGGCGATACTGCAGTTCGGGGGAAGTAAAGTGCGACCGCCCTCGATGGGATCCCCTTGCGGAGGGGATCGGGTGGGGAAGTTAGGAGGCTCGTCACCGCAGGGTACGGGACAGCCGCAATCGTCGCCGATCAGTTACTCGATGACGGATAGCCTTCAGTCGAAGCTGAGTAGAAACGCAGCTAATAGTGGTAATAGTAGTAGCAGTAGTAATGGTAGTGGTGGTAATAATAGTAATAGTATCAGCGGACAGCAGCAACAGCAATATCAGCAGCAAGCCAGCACTAGTGCCTCTCTTATGTATAGGTCTTCTTCCAGCTATGGTAGTAGTAGTAGTAGCGGGCCCCTGGGGGACCCGGCCGGAGGGGATGATTCCAACCCGGGTCCTCCTTCCTCCGCAGCGGGTGACACACGGGTGACGGCGGAGCAGCACGTTCCACCGTACCACCACCATCACGCCTCTGCCCATCCGCATCATGCCCCGTACCATATGCTTGCCATGGCCGCTGCTGCTGCCGCCGCCGCCGCCGCAGCAGCCTCCACCAACTCCTCCGCGTCGCAGGCGGTAAACCATCCGTCTCGGTTGCCCCCATCCTCGCCAGCGGCCGGTTCCACATCGTCCACTTCATCAGGGGTATCTTCCGATTACTCCTCCTCGCCGTCCTCTAGCGCCGTTCTCACGTGCAATAACACCCCATCCCGGAAGGGTTCACCACCCACGGTGGCGTCCGGTGCCTACTCGTTCTACTCCCCTTCCGGTGCCCAACAGCATCAGATCGGTGGGCAAATCGCATATCCATCCGTGATAACCCGTGCGCAACAACAACAACAACCGCAGCAACAGCATCTTGCCCACAATCAGGGACACTCGTGGGACACGTCCACTAGCGATACGGTTAGATCCGACCCGATGGTCATGGTGAAAAGCCTCCAACGTCCGACGGTGGAAGAGTGTACGGAGCAGACAAAACCACCTCCAAAAGGGACTGCGTCGGAGGGGGGTGGATCGAAATCGAGACGTAAAAAGCAGACGGACTCAAAGGCGTCTAAGTTGAACGGAATCACCCACCAACGGCCGGACGAGGAACGGATCGTAGAACCGGTGCCTATCAAAACGGAACTCGACAGTGGCGGAAGCGTGGCAACGGCAGCGGCGGCGGATCTAATGGTGCAGCGATGGAACTATGGCGCTGCAAATGGGCTCGTCGTTGGCAGCGGTGGGGGTAGCAGGATTCCGTTTTCGTCTCCCTCATCTTCGTCGTCCTCTTTCTTTCCTTCCTCATCGCACTCCCATCTTTACTACCATCATGCCCCATTCCACCAGGATGGAGCGACCACCACCGGAAGCTCCTCACTCGTGCCTCTCGCTCCCAGCGAAATGCTTGCCGGGACGGCGCCACTGGCGACTGAATCATGCCCTTCGTACACGACGCTCCTGAACGTGCCATCGGCGAATGCCGCGTCCAGGAGCGAAGACGAACGGTCGCGATGGTCTTCGTCCGGCCCCACATCCCACGATAAGGTAGTCGTACCGAATATAGAGGAGGAACTTGGCTTTCTTTCAGAGCACAATGGCAGCGTTTCGAAACCTGCCGTAGGACAGCAGCAGCAGCAGCAGCAGGTAGCGGGCGGAGCGTCGGATGGGACGAACAACAACAACGGTACCGTGACGGTGGCCAATACGCTTAAGAAGCTCAACATCCCGGCCAATATGAACAAGGGCTTCATGGGCAGCTACCTGAAGTTTCTGCAGGGTGAGCGCGAAGGATCGCCACCACCGGTCAACCGACCCGGCCGTAAAACGGCCTGGTCGAGACCAGCCCCAGCTACATCATCCAATGTCCCCAAAAGTACAGCGGCTGCGGCGACATCAGCAGCAGCCGGCGGTACGAATGCATCCAGTCCGAAGGGAGGCACACAGTACAACAATAGCCAGACGCCGACAGGCGATGGTGGCGACCAGCGTCTCAAGCAGCAGCAACAACAACAGCGCGAAGTGCGTAACGGTACCGATGGCATGCAAGGTGGTGAGGGTGAGAACCAATCGTCTAATTACAGTATTACCGCTCTTCAGACTCCCAGCAGCAACAATAACCACAATACCGCCGCTACCAAACAGACCGATGCGAACCGGAAAAGAAAGTACAATCCTGCGGCGACCACTGGCGAAGCTGGTGAAGGTACGAATACAACCACCCTATTTCCGGGGGATGTTCCTCCCGCCGCCGGAAGTGCTCAGCAAGATCAAATAAACCTTGCGAATGATGCTAGCAAAACGATACCGGTGACAACTCCGACTGTTGTCCCCATAAACTTGCCGAAAAAGGCGCGCTACCTTCAGCAACAGCAACTTCTGCAACAACAACAACAACAATTGACCAATCCTACCTCCTCCGCCTCGCCGACACTTTCGATAACGCAACAGCAACAAACGCACCCTTCGTCGTCCGTTGCCGAAAGCAATACGCTTTCCCTGTCGACGGCGGCAGCGGGGAGTGCTAGTAGTGGGCTCTTACTACCAGCATCCCATGCTGCTGCTGGTCCCTTACCTGTACCACAGCACGATCAGCTGCACCAGCAGCAGCAGCAACATCAGCAACAGCAGCATGCCATGATACAGCAGTCCTATTATCAGCACAATGTGCACCAAACACAACATCATCAGCAACCACAGCAGCAGCAACATCTCCATCACAATCCACATCTTCAGCACCAGCAGCAGCAGCAGCATCAGCAACAGCAAACGCAGCAACTACACCAGCAGCAGCACCATCAACAAGTGGTCGATGCTGCTGCCGCATTCAGTTTGTACGATCTGCATCTAAGGAGGCAGCAGCAACGGTGGTAATCCATCTGTTGCTCTCCCGTGGTTGCTGTGATGTTCTGTGCTGGTGTTGCTGCTGGACTTTCTTTCTTCCCTCGTTCCATTTTTTTCCTCAATCATCTTCCACCCTGTTTTTCCATTTTTGTTTCACGAAAATGTGCCATTGCCGTCGTAGGGAAGATTTACTCGCAATCAGACTCGTAGCGAGAGCTACGGGATGATGATTTTTTAAAACCTAATAAGCACATATTCACACGACCAGCGATTCCGTAATTGCTTCCTCGAGAATATGTATTTGTTTTCGAACGTGTTCCGGTATCCTGTTACCCTTTCGTTTCTCCAGTACATTTTCCGGTCTGCCTGTCCCACAACGCAACACAAAAGGGGTGCTACCAGAGTCGATCGGCCCGAGCGGCAAAACCGTTCAAGCGAGTTTTAGTTTTATGGTTTTCTATTCGTTCTTCTAGGCACTGACGCCGAGTCACAAGCCGCATTTTCAGCACACAGCACAAACGCAAAAACCTGGTGAAAACGGGATTGTGTTTATGGCAGCTTTCTCGTGCACTATTGTAAATTATTTCCGTAGAAAAACAATACTCATATAGAGCCAATTGGCAGTGGCTGTTGTTGGTGTGAACACTGTGATATACGTAGGAAGATTTCGTCATGATGGGCAAACGGATTCTCCTCTCGCTCGTAAAAAGTGCGCTCTCTTTATCTGTCGATCGGTGCGGGAAATATTATTTATACGATTGAATCTCGTACGGTGTATTTAATAATTTTCACTACACAAACTGTTTGGATAATGGGCTAATGACAAAGAGGGTACGCTTGATGCAAACTGTTATTCTATTACTGCTGCCTGACTACCGTAGCTCTTAACTAAAACTAACTTCGCGACACTAAAAAAGACAAACAACCGTTGATTGCGGGTTGTCCTTTCACAGTTCTCCAATTTGTTTTTCGTTTATGTGGATTAAACGTAAACATAAATAATCGTGTCCTTGTATATACCGCGTGTAATTTTTGGTTCTTAGGGAACCGATAGGCTGTAGTGTAACGTGAACTAACAGAAGAACAACCACTGGGACAATATGTAGCAAAGGATCAGGTGATCACTTCAAGCAAGCAGGAATATGTGAGTCAAAATCAAACTAGGGTGATTTAGAGTAGAGGAAAGAGCAAAGCCGAACAAAATCGTATCAAATGCCATAATGCGATCGAATACACAAATTGTCTAGTTGCAGTACACAGTGGTGTAGTATTAGCAGGATCAGATGATCCGAAAGAAGGATCTTTTGCAAATTCTCATAGTAGTTTTTCATGTTTTATGTTTATCTTTGTTTATTTCTTAAAACTACCAGTGTCGAATTTCACCGAGAGAGTCATTTATATAAAGCAGGAATCGAGGCAGCCAGAGAGGACAAATAGCTTTAAAGGGCACACCACTGGGGGCGTAAGATGGGGACACTAGAGAAGGACATTACTTACATTTCGTGTCAAATATCGCGTTTGTGGTTACTATTTCCATATATTCGACACTCTCCAGCCCGGGTTGGGAGATTAGTTTGATTTGGTGGAAACCGTTTGTGAATTCTCTGAGGGAGGTATGAAATTTGTGAAGAGAATATAAAGCCTTTGATTTTAAGATATAAAAAAGACGTCGATAATTTATTGTATAATATAAGTAACGAATGTTTGTGCGTGTGTGCGTGTGTGAAAGAGCGAGAAACCAAAAAGCGTAACAGAGGTAGCACCCCGGGGGCAGAGGAATTTGTACGATGTTTGTTTATTGTTTTATTTGTTTTTCAACTGGAAAATACTGATCATGTGTTGTGGTTGGAAATTTATTAACTCGTACCATGCACATCAGAAAACCTTCGATCGCCTTGTTGATCGAAAGAATATCCGCCTAATTGATTGATAAAATGCCCAATTTTGGCACAATCTATCGTGGTGCGTTCCTTCATACCTTCCTTACGACTGCAATGGCCTAGCTGTACATCATATTCGGTCGTTGTCCGTCTGTGGTTTCCCAAGACCGTACGGGTTGCTACTTCTGTTACGTTCCGGTATCCGAACATAGTCCCTCAGAGCTGTTGCTAATGTTGCTGCGATCGTTCGCTTGGTAAGGATACGGCGGTCCACCGGTAGGTATGCCAAATCGAATTCCTGTTGACTGTTGTTGCAGAAAAATGATGCTGTTGCTATAGTTACGTCGCCTTTCGGTAAGAGAGTGTATCGTTTTAATGCTACTTATTTTTTATTAGTTATCAATTGAATTTATCAACGATAAATCCGCATGATATTTTGGCGGCAGGATCCGATCCACTCGTTGTACCGCAACGCCGTCAAACGACCAACCGGAAGGCAAAGGCGAAAGCCGTCGAATTGCAGCAGCAGATACTGGGCGGCTCGAAAGCGACCGGACGGGTACTCGACGAGGTGGAAGAACCGGCTGAATTCGCCAACGATTCCGACTCCGATCCGGCCTGGACGCCGGCGGAGGATAAGGTATTGTGATGACCTTTTTTTGGCTAAGCTCCTTCATTGTTTTGTTGGCACGATCTAACTTTATTTTGTCTACCGTACAGGACGATGTTGATGATGATGAGGAACGGATGGCGGGAGGCAGAAGGCGAGGAAGAAAAAGCACCACTGGCACACTGGGTCGGGGCAAAGGTCGCTCTAATATATTGTCAGGTTCGTATTGGGTGATAGTGCGCATGCTAAGCCCCTTCTTGCGAACTGTGCGAGCCACGAAACGGACACTGGCTCCGATGCTAACACTTGTCATGTCTATCGAGAGCTCAACTCTTATAGTTTGTTTTATTTCTTTTCCTTCAAATTGACCTTAGATGGTTTATTTGTGTCTTTACTTATTTCCGAAAGATTATGCCCTCTGCGATAACGTTGTGATTTGTTGCGATTTATTTTTTTTCAATTGTTTTACTTCCAACGAAACCTATTTCAAGCGGGACCATACTCGATTATGTGATTTCAATAATTTTTTATTCCTTTTTGTAGATTAAAAAAAATATGCAAGAAGCAATTTCAACTATTTAGCCAAGACAGATTTTGCCCATAGAGTCTCCCCAAAACTATTCCCACTGTGCTGCTTTTCAAGTGTAAGGATCTTCGACAAGTGTGCTAAATGTGCTCTAACCGGGACGAGGATTAAACCTTAGTTTTTAACCTTTCATGCCGGCACTCGCGCAACCGACCAACCAACCATCACCACGACACTACTAAATCTCACCTCTACGCCCTTCATCTCACTGCCTCCCCGCTCTAACCGCTCATTCCGTTGCTTCACATTTTCCCGTGCACCATTCCGTCGTGTGGTTCGACGAAACGACAAAACCCATGCCTGGCGAACCGAAATCAACGACACCTACGCGATCGAACGTCCATCGTGCCACAACCGCTTCGATTCAAAATGTGCTGTGCTACGAATATTCCGGAAAACACAAACTCACCGATGCGTCAATCGATGGTAATTGTTGTTCGAGTTTAAGGTAGTTAGGATAAACTGCACAATCTCTATCCGGCTTTTGTTGCACGCTTTTTTATCATTTTTTGTGAAACGTTCATCTCAAAGCTGTTCTCTAATGCGCTTGCTAACTACTGTTTCTTTTAGTTGCCGTTGCTGGTGCTGGTATAGCCGGCGATTACGAGTACAGTAGTGAGGAGGACAACAACCACAACAATGTTGGTGGTTCCCATGCTGCTGCCTCGTCAGGCCATACACCATCTCAGGCCAACCTACAACAGCATCAACAAATCGCGGTACCAAACGCGCCTCCTGCAAGCCATCACCATCCGAGCCAGATCCATCAAAATCAGCACACAACACAATCGCATATGCTCCACTCTCAGTCCTCGATGCAACGGCAAGCGCAGTCTGTTGCCGGTGTCCAGCAGCAACATCAGCACCACCACCAGCAGCAACAAATGGGGAACCTGCAAACGCAGCCCAACAACATCTACTCGTCGCAGTCGCCAACGAACAATAACATGCCTACTCAGTACGGTATCCAACAGCAACAAACGTACAGTGCACCGGCGTCCAACCAGAACACCCAGCCTGTTGTTCCTTCGACCGAAAGCGGAGAAGACTTTCAGGTAAATGTTAAAACGGCAGTCTTAAAAATTTCATGGTGATTCTAATGATTCTGATGACTCTTTCCTTATTTTATACCCCGGAATCGTTATCAGACGGGAGACTTTGTCGCCATCCGGTCCGAGCTAATGCAAGACTATCCGGCGATATGGCGCGTTGACGGTAAAACGCTGCTGCAAAAGTACGAAGCATTTGACGATCAGACCGGAAAAGTGCTCCATCGAAATGTATCTACCGTAAGTATGCGGTTCTTCGCTCCCCTCCTCACCTTTTTCCCAGTTTCATTTCCCAACTGTTTGTTTTGCTCTCCTTGCAGTACGCCGCGTGGAATGCGGAATCGAAAAAGTTGTACGTAAAGATCCCCGTCCGGTTCCGCGTGTACAACCAGATGGAAACGGTTGTCGAGTTTATGCGCAGCGAAATGGTGCTGGGTAGCGGTGCGGACGGGTCGTTCGACCATCAGCAGTTCCGGGAGACGGCTATGGCAGATACGAAGGCGTACCAGGACGTGTTCGAGGTGTACATACAGACGCTCATATCGCAGGCGCTCGATTCGAACTTCCTGAAGGAAATTTTACAAGAACAAGGTAGGAGGAGATCTTGGTTCAAGCGAGGCGCGACGTGCATATACATTTCCAACCATTTTTTCCACAGATGATTACTTCTTGTCGCGGGTGAAAACGATCGACAATCTAACGGAAGATCGTCGCCAGCGGCTGATTCAAATAACGCCCTGGTCGCATCACATCATCACCTCGTTAGCCACCTTCCCGGCGTACGACATTATGAATGAGCTAGGCCACCAGCAACATCATCAGCAGCCGCTGTGTGTGGCGTGCCATCAGCCTGGCATCGCCGTCCGAATCGTACTCCAGGGTCAAACGTACAACGTGGCCACACTGGGTACCTCGACGAGCTCCAACTCGGCTCAGTACGAGAAGAATTTACAGCTGTGCCGGGGCTGCTCGAGCCGCTTCGAGCTGCTGCATAAGATATGCCACCAGAAGTACATAATGTTTGTCGAGTGCGCCAAGCGCGTCAACCAGCAGATTTCTAACGATTCCTCCAAGGGACCGACGGTCATTTTGAATGATCTGCTCGCTGACGAAAACTGGCTATCGATGGTATGGTAGTGAACTCGAGGGATTTATTTCCTGTTTTATACTAGTCTCTTTTCTCCATTTGCAGCTCTTCAAAGAGGTACGCAGCATCTGGGCCGAGATCGAGCTTTTGGAGCGACAGTATAGATTTCAAATGGGCGGTGGTTCCCAGTAGGGGCCTCCCGGCAACTTATTGCTTTCTGTAACTAAAAAGTTTTCAAAGAACGTAAAAATCATTGCCAAGCAAAACAAAAACAAACGCCAGTGCCGATCTGCAACGCAG
The DNA here is from genome assembly GCF_943734765.1 of Anopheles ziemanni. Lineage (NCBI taxonomy): Eukaryota > Metazoa > Arthropoda > Insecta > Diptera > Culicidae > Anopheles > Anopheles ziemanni. Next base: position 93,275,226 of record NC_080706.1, read on the forward strand.
CGAGCCATATTGCGTACAGCACGATCAAACATCGACAAGACGAGTGGTGCGAAACACTTCTAACAAACATCCCTGCGAACATGCTTTTATTTTAGATGAGCCTACTTAAAACAATTGAACGGGTTCCTTTTTTTAATCTGGTATTTTTAAAATTGTCTTGAGCTAACGAACACTGGTTTACTACGTCATCTCAGTATGAGTTTTTAGATGGAATCAGGAATTAAAGTGGGACAGGAATTAAAAACGAACGTTCGGGAAACTATCCAGTTAATATACAGTGTGTATTTATAGTCCCACATCAGAAACGTACGATGAATCCTGATCGTGAAATGTTATCGTTTAGGTAAAGGGAAGAGAATAAACGCTTCCACACGTAATCTCCTCGTGCATTGTTATTGCTATTTTTCCAGTTCTGTAACCGAATATATTTTCTCAATCCTCTATAACAACCCGGAAAAGAAAGAAAGTAGATTGTATTTTATGTAACTTTTATCATGTCGCTCGAATCGAAGAATATGACTAGTACTGCTTTATTCTAGGATAGATCGTCTAAAATTGAACCATCGTTCGGTTCCGTCCTCTGACTGCTTTACCTTCCACGCAAGTCACGAGGTTGGCATCGCAGCTAAACTCAACCCCGGCTTTGTGTAGAATATGTATTCCTTGTCAATGTTAATGCGTTTTCGTGGTAAGAAAGAAAAATGTGGGAAAGGGCAAAGTTAGTGTTGTTTGCTTATAAAAACCCGAACCAAAAAGGGAAAACAGAATGGAAACTAAGGAAGCATGAAACAGATGTTTTAAAGTAGTCCAAATCTGTCGTAAAGGGGTTTCGGTTCCGTTTGGTTCGTTTTCCTGCCGCGACCCAGTTGCTGCATCGAGATTTGTTTTACTCATCGCTCGTTCTGCGGTAATTGCTTTAATTGCGCTTATTTTATTAGCCCACAATCAGTTTGGTAGACTATGTGTTTTTTTTTTGTTTTGCTAAACGTTTCAACATGCACAAGAGGATGGCTTCGAATATACTTTTGTTTGTTTGTTTGTTTGTCTTATTGAGCACACGCACACTCTCATATGCACACACACACACACACGCTCGTGCAGCAGATGAACTGTTTGCACAATTGATTTAATATGAACGGGTAAGAAGCAATAGGTTTATAAAAAAAAAACAAAGGTTCCATTCAAAATGTCCTCCGCCGCGACGATGCTCTAAGCGGGATCTCGTTCTATCTTTCGCCCACCCAATCATCGACTGACGGCAAGGAATGGGGAGGGAAAGATGGTGAACATACGTTTAGTTGGGCCAGGTGCGGTGGTAGAAAGCAGTATAGAAGATCGATAGTAAACTAGAATCATTCGAAACGTGTTTGGATTTGTTAAAAAACGAGATCCGATCCTTAAGGGGGAGGGACAGAGCCGGATTTAATCGTCCTTCTTTGTGGCCGGGCCGGCGGAAGTGTCCGTGGGGGAGTTCGCTGGTGCTGGCGTGGCCGTCGTCTTCGGCGCGGAAGAAGAGGAGGAAGATCGTGGTAGGACGGCTCGGAGTAGCGGAGGAAGGAACGCGTTGCCGCCGATGAACAGGATGAAACCGGTGAAGCGAACCGTCGTGTAGATGTGCCACCACTTGTTGAAGCTCAAAAATACGAACGGTACCAAGCACCAGCCGGCCCAGACGATGGTATAGTACTTTAGGCCAATAAACACGAGCGCTCGCAGGAGCGGCTGCTGCTGCAGTAGTTTCTGCAGTTTTTCATTTTTGGCAAAAATCGGCTCCACCTACAAGCGATTAACACCATTTGAATCGTTCCTAACCGGATGGATTTCAGCGCCTTTCTTACCTCCTTCTCCATATGGATGACCATGAACTCCATCAGGAATGTAACGTAGTAGCCGCTGTGGAAACCGTGCCAGATCGCGAGGAAGAACAGCGCTCCCAGGTGGCTGAGCATGCGGTTGTTAAGGAAACGTAACCGCTTGTAGACATAGTTGGCGACCCACGTATTCGTCTGCACGTTGAACGATTCGACGTAGTGACCGTACTTGCTGGTGTTTTCAAACACGCCCACCTTGATGTTGCTACAACCGGACAGTTCGTCCGAGCTGTACTCCCGCTCGCCGGGTTTGGCGTCGATGTACGTCAGACCTATGCGAAGAAAATACATTTATTGCCTTCTATCGGAATTTAACGCACCACACAGTATTACCAAAAAGAACGGCGGCACCTTCCGCCAGCAACCAGATCGAGATATACTTGTACAGCGTGATCCGACCCCAGCAGCCCAAGTAGATGTGCTTCATGAACAGCGATTCGCCTGTAAACTCGTCCGACATCAGGTACGCATCGGACACGTACTGCGTGCCGACCTGATTCACCACCAGATAGAAGACGCCCTGGAGGAACTTCTTTGTGGCGTATGCGGGCGCACCTTGAGTGTGCGGCTCGTAAGCACCGGCAACGAAGCGCCGGTAGCGCAGGAAGCTAAACTGCGGCCCAACGAGCACAGAGGCCGGAAAGTAGGTGAACGCGATCAGTTCCAGCAGCGTCGGCGTTGGGATGCACTTGTCGTCCGACTTGCCGGCGGCTTCTTTCTTCCGGCTGTCGGATAAATCAAACGCCAGTCCAATGAGGCGTAGCACCAGCACACAGTGTGGCATCGTCCACTTGATGTCGTACGTGTCACTCGTGGTGTGGTAGTATCCTGCAGGAGAGCAGAAAGAACAATCGTTAGAGAAATAGGCAACAAGCAGTTTAGCTGAAAGATTCCAGCAAGAAATATCTACTGATATCTTGTGCTATGTTTTTTCTACTCAACTTCAGTTCAGTATAAGCAAAATTAAAAAAAATTAATATTCCTCTTTTATTCGTTTTTTACACGTTGATTTAAATTTTATTGTAAAACGAAATTTTTTTAAAGTCCAATCGGTCTCTTCAATGACCATTACGGGTAAATAGTAGATATAAACTAATTCAATGTTATTCTAAATCAACGTAATTTGTAAATTGGATAAATTCTTGAAAAGGAAGATTCAAAAATAAAAATGCCTCATTTTATTCGATTAAATTCAAACAATTTCATCCTATATGTTTCCGAAAGAAATAACTAGAACCTTTAGCTCGTTTAAATCAATGGCTAGAGCCTACAAATGCCCGGTTAGAATCGGGTCACCGCGTGCACTCACCGATTAGCAGGTAGCCCATGTGGTAGGTGAAGCTGACCGGCACCATCAGGCTGCTGGTGCGAAGGAAGGTGTTGCACAGGAAGCTCACCGCCACGGCCAGCATGCTGTGGTACAGGTCGGTGCCATAGTTGAACAGCACGATCGATACGCCGGTGCAGGCAATGAAGAGGTTCCGCACGGTCGGCCCACCCTTCAGCTGCCGATAGAACAGTGCCAGTGGGTATGCTGCACTCGCGCGTTTATTTTTTTTTCGGAACATGCAGAATTGCAAGCGAGGAAAAAGGGAGAAGAAGAGAGAAAAAAAAGCATATGAGTTCAGCATTTAGAGTGACGTTAAATATAAAAGTGCTAAAAATATATATGTAGCTTTCAATCGATAAACGGTTGGGTCGGGGTAAGGGAGGTAGAATTAAAAAGGAAAACATTCCCACCAAGCCCACGACGTTCATCCAAGAGCCGGCTTCCTCTCGCACGATGACGCGTACGACGAGAAAGCCCTAATGCGTTATATCATTCGACGAGGCGCCTGGCTTAGCGAATGTTTTCACATTTCATCCGACGACGACGACGACGACGTAACCCTGTAACAAGGCTTTCTGCTTCGCTTTCGACTGTACGCGCTGGGTTGCGTTGGCTGCGGCCGATGCGGGGTGGGGATATGTTCGAGACGCATACGCACCGCATAACGCATGCAGCATGCTGCAAGCCCCACGAGTGGTGATGTAAAATCCGATCCTACTCCGAGCACACACTTACCAAGCAGGACGGATAGAATGAGCCGGATTGCGGGCGCCGAGGCACCACTCGCCCTGGCTAGGGCTTCCACGGGATTTATCATGCTGGGCAGGAGAAGATCCGTGGATTTGGCGTGTTATTATACGGATGCGAAGATAACCCGCCCTACGGCGTCTACCACGTGAACCGAGCGGCACAAGAAACGTTGTCCACAAGCGACGAAGCCCCTGTTATCGCGTACGCGCTCCCGATCCGTACCGGGTCGACCTGGTGCATAGAAAATTATATAATTTCCTTGTATAGTTTATCAACACAACACGCTACACGGCATCCACAAAAAGAATTTACTAATTCCGTAGGTCTATCGCAAGTTCACTGCCACCGAAAGTAATTGTCCTTCTCCGTGTGGCCTTCGCCTTCGTCGGCTCCGATGTTTTGCTATTGCGACGTGCGCCGTTTTGTCCCAACGTGACACCGTTTTCCAAAAGGCCGCCGCACAACAGAACACGCTATCGCTGAGCAAACAGATTTGCTGACGTGCAGCCGCTTTTGCCCGTGTGCGCCGCTCGGTACGACGGTTCGCGTAGCTCTAGCGATTCGATCGGCGAAGACGGCGGCAAAAGTTGGCAATAGCGCAAATATGGACCGACGAGGACGGGGCAGCAGAACGTGGAGGTCGTGGAGAGGCAAAACAAAACTTCGCGCAGCGAGTTTGGGCACGCGAAAAGCGATCGAAATTGAAGCAAACTTCATACGCCGAAAAAATCTCCACGGTCTCCTAGGTTTCCCAGTGCAATTCCGATCCGGTGGATGATATCGGCCTAATGCACAATACATTACAAAAACCCCCGAAACAGGTCGGCTATAATAAGTCTATCATTTGTTAAAGAAACATTCACAAATAGCACAGTTCTCGGGTCAGCGTATGTAAAGCGTGCTAATCTAATTAGCCAAACTAAATGTGCATCAAACGACACTAATTTTAACGCAAATCGAATACCAATAGAACGTAATAAGGTTAACAGTGTGCACTGAACTAATTGAACAGGAAATCCGTATGTAAATTCATTCGTAACAAAAAACCTTACGTACAAAATAATTCAGTTCGTATCAATATTTATAAACAACTGAATTCGAAGAAAGGAACTGTCAAATGACATTCCATTTTTTCACGTTCGGCTAAGCTTACTAGATCGAAGCTGTACTTGCTAAGCAGGATTGCTTCGTTCTAGTAATCTTGTTCAATGATTCAAAAAGACGGTTAGTGGTGTGTTTGAAATTTTATTTTTCGCTACATTCTTCCACATGTTGAGTCATCATTATTAACACCAAAAAACCCACATCGAATACGTAGTTTTAAAGCACATTTACGAAATATTTTTATTACTATACTCTTGTACAATACAATATCATTTCTTTTAATCGGTATAATATTTCATGTCAAGTGATGGATTTTACGACAGATTGCTCGCTTGATTTGGTTTGATCCAGATACAGATTATGTGTTTGGTTTTCATTTTCCTCGCTCGTTCACGGAAACCATGGAATACTGAATGGTCTAAGGGTTGCCCTTTGCGGTTCCGCCCAACTCCGGTGTAACCCTCGTTATTTGTACGTGTAGCCCTTGTTCTGGATTCAAATTGTCGTGGAGTAGTGGGAAAAGATGACGAAAAAAAACCTGCTTCAAAATCATACATTCTCCATACTGCAGCTGACCTATATTGGAACCAGGACGATTCCTTGATCTCACATGCTCCATCCTAGAGCCAGAGAGCATGGAGTGTACCTTGTCCGTGCGGGCCCGTGTCCTTTTTCTGTCGTTTGTTACCTTCTAATTGACCTTATTATATGATGAACTGTATGTTTGTTGAAGCATTGTATGAAGATCTGAAAAAATACCCTACGTTAAAGGTTCACGTTATAGATTGTGCTTTCGGTTTGTTATATGCTTTGCAAACAGGATCAAAAACAATAGAAAATAGAAATTGAGGTTCTGTTTTGAAGATTCCCGCTTCCTTAATAGAGCAAGAAAGCGAGATTCAGCCTTGACTTTTGTTTCCATTTTGTCCTTTCATGTCCTTGCCCAATGTGTGTTGCTTCTTTCGCCCAAAGGATGTGACCGCGGAATGCGGCTGGTTTGCAATCCATGTGATTTGAGTTTCCTCTAGGAGCTTGTTCTTTTTTTTGTTTTCATTTTGTTTTGCACGAAACAGAAAAACATCTCGGTTAAGGGCATCTAGGCACCGGTACTAGTTTTGCCCTCAATGGAGTGAATATGTAGCGCATCTCCTTACTATAAGTACTCCCGATGAATGCTTTTTCCTAAAGGAAAACCTAACGAAACAATGGTGACGTCATTATTGCCAATTTGTGTTACTCATTTCAAAAGCTCGTCGCTGTAAAACTGGAAATTTGTATTCTTTTTCTGTTACAGAATGTTTAGGTCTTCCATTTTGTTGTCCGTTGTTTGCATTTATTGTACAATCATATCTTTTCATCCATATTGTGTTTACCACGTGTTTGAGTAGCACGCCGGCGTAACTTCCGGCGCGTGATGTTCTGGTTCTGGGTTGGTTTTTCGCCTTTCTCGCACAAATGCGATGCGGTAAACTTGTGTCAAGCGTCAGATCGGTTTGTATAAAAATGCTTGATCATTTCCTCCCGTTTTCTCGCTACAGATTTGAATACCGTTCTACAAGTGTTTTTTTTTCTCTCTATGTATATTTGTTTCCTTTTTTGATTCGTTACTTTATACGACTACGCCGGTTTGGAACAGTAAATTTCATCTACGTTTGCGTCGGCACTGCTGCTGCCCGTTAGCTGCCGACCGATCCTAACAGGATCCTTGTTGTTTTTACGGGTAACGAATGACCCTACCATTTGATGGAACCTGATTTTTATTCTTCATCATTTTCTTGTTTTCCTCGCTCTAAACGACCGACGGTCACATGGATATTTCCTATTCCATATTTCTTACTTACTGGGTTTGGTTTGATCGATTTAACTACTTATATGGTTCGCCTAGCCATTGGTTGATGATTGATGGAAATGCTACTAACGCTCTGATTGCAGATATCCGCTGGTTTTTCTCCTTTGTTTTTTATTTGTTACTAGCCATTTTCTATCACTGCATTCACACCGAATGGCAGGTATACCGCCCTAAGTTTTAGGCTAACGCTATTTACTCGCCGCTACTATGACTATGGAGGAATGCTACGCGAATACAAAAGGTCAGACTAGACTCACTCAAAAAACGATGCCTGGTTTTGTGCGGGTTTTAGTTGTCCTTCTTTCTCTCTCTCTCTCTGGTTTTTCTCGTTTAAATTATTTGCGCTAAATGCAAGGTACAACTTTGACTAGTAACCAACGGAGAAATCTTAAATTTTACGAATTTGTTTCATCCCTTCCCTTCAAAATGCATCCAATTTGCCATTTACTCTTCGACTATTGAATCGATTTGAAACCGGCATCACCTACGCTTTGTCGGATAAGCCAACGTAATCAAACTATAATATCACCGAGCAAACGATACATTTGCAACACCACTTATCGCACTTATTTCGATTACTGTACGAAGCATTTTTTGGCATGCTGCTGAAGGAGGATCTCCCGCGATCGATCGTTCAACCGTCAGCCGTGCGAAAACGATCGTAAAGCTACAACATAAGGTACATTTTTTTAGCGTTTGCAATGATTGAGCAAAACTAATAAAATGGAAAATATAAAACATACCTAGAACCTACAAAACATCACCAAAGCCACTGGCCACAAGAGCCCAACCAATCCCAGATTTACGCTGGATAACTTCCGCAGGCACACACGATGGGGACGATGGCTCATACACACACATACACACTAACACACACACACACACGCACACATACACGCATACCCATACACACAGTCACACATACAAATACACGCTCTAACGTACCTTAGTAATCTTATCGCTGGTTGCTCAGGGCACCTACAAAGCGTTTTACGATCAACCGATAATGTCAACGACGACGATGCACTCTAATTTTACGACGATATCCGGAGATCTTTACCGTTTTACAGTTTTACCTTCCGGTTGGCAACGCGGTTACTACCCGCCCCCGGGGGCGCAGGATTCGTGTTTCCAATGATGCATTGCCTTTCATGTTCTGCTATAATTTGCTCCTGATTTTCCGGCCCTTCTATTATTCCTCCACCGTCCTACGCAATATCCGATGCTGTGCCTTTTACATCTTTCTTGATTTATCTTGCATCGCCCCCTTGTATTTTTTAAATAATCTTTTCCATCAATCTTTCGATTGCTCGCTTTTGCCCCTTTTTTCACCGCTTCTATCATCTTTTTTATTAACCAATATATTTGTGTGTGGTGTCGGTGTAAGTGTGTTCGTGTTTTTATTTTTTTATAATTTTAATATGTGAATTCTTAAGTTTGTTCTATTCTTTGTGATGATTTTCTTCTGCTCTGCTTGATGATTTCGTGCAGAGCAACGGTGATAGCATTCGCAATCGGTATCATTTGTCCGAACTACTTTTCGCTTCTAGTTTTATTATCAGTACTAGTATTATCGTTATTCATACTCATATTATTTTATGTAATTTTTTCTTTTCTTTTCTTTTCTTTTTGTTTTCATTTTAAGGCTGATGATCAACGGTCAATGCTGCGGAATGCCCACGACGATTCCACAATTGTCCTGCCATGTGCTCGAGCGCGCATGCTGACGTTCGAAGCTGTTTTTTTTTTCAGGACACTTCAATCCAACAGTCACTCGTTCGGCCCACGGTTTGGGGAGCTGGTCCCCCTCAAAAATAAATAGACATAAAATAAATCACACCGCCGATTGGAAAACACTTGCTTTTCCTCTCACTATTAAATGATATTTTGTACCGACAAATAGGGCCGACAATCCAAACAACCGGCCCCCTGCCAGTACCGTGCCTTCTCCCTCTCACGAGACAACAAGGGAGCTCTCTACACGACACGATTACTTCTACAAATGCTCTGTCTAACGGCGAACGACGGGGACGACGATTTCGATAATGTACCTTCAGGCCATATACCCCCTGGGGGAGGGCGCTAGGACTTTTTCCGAAATGGTTTTCTACTCCAAAAGCGACAGGTTCCTCTTGTCCTACGGTGTGGCGTGTCGCAAGCTTTCCCATCGATGCTGCCAACCATCCCAACGGATCAATTGTAAACTTTGTGCGAAAGTTGATAGGAAAAACAAAAAAAAAACGCCCGAATAGGATCACCACTTTGGGGGGGGTGGAGTGTTTTGGAAAATGTCCTTCTACTTTTTCGCGTTTTTTTACTTGCAAAACCGGCGCCCGCTCGATGCGTTTAGGGCGCTCAGGACGCCCGCTTCGAGTCGTCCACCTTCGCCGTACTGCTGGACGTGGTCGTGCTGTCGACGTTGTTGTTGGCACTTGCTTCGTAGCCCGCCACCAGCGTTTCGATGATGAACTTGATAGTGAGCTTGTAGATACCCTCGACGTTTTGCGTGTAGCGATCGCCGAGCGTGGTCGAGACGGCCGACAGGAACGGTTCCTCGATGCGCTGCGAATTGTGTGCCAGGGGGTAAAGAAAACAAGAAAGACAAACCAAATGAGTTCGAGCCGAACAGCTTGTAACAAAAACAAAAACTCCGTTGCGCCGGAAATGAGCGAAGTGGGACTACGAGATTCAATTAACCCATCGATTGGGACGCCCCGTAACTCCCTCGCGCCTCAAGGGGCAATTAAATACCGCGTGGCGTTCGCGCCCGCCCGCCCTCTCTAATGCAATTACCCAAAAATACTCCTGCTTGAAGCCGGGAATGCGCCGATGGGAGGCGCCGACCTGATGGATGAACTCGAAGAACGTGTCCAGGTCGTCCAGCCCGCGGATGCCCTCGTCCAGCGTGTTCATCACCTTGTTCGCGTGCTCCTGTAGCTCCTCGGAGGTGGCCTGCTCCTCCTTGGTCTTCAGCTCCTTGAACTTGGCGAACATGTTCAACAGGTCCGCGTGCTCCTCGAACAACCTGCACGAGGGTGACGGGTGGGGAAAATGAAGCTGGTTAGTGGAACTGACACTGGGAAAGTTTAGTGAGTGCGAAGGTGCCAAAAGGGATGCGTGAATATTGCATGAGGTTTCACGTGCTCGTTCGGCCGTGCTGAATGTTAATCGAAGTTGGAGGTCGTATACTTGTAGTGCACCATGGAGCCCCTCCCAGCATATGCCGCTGGAATCCAATTTCACGATACGACCCAATAATGTTGTTAAGTTTAGCATCTGCTTCAGTGCAGCAAAGTTCTACTTTTGGGTAGGGTCTACTTATCACTAGTTTATAGGCTTTACTTTTCTATACATTTAGTCTGGTTTCTTTCTTTCGAACTTTCAAAGAATAGACTTTCTACTCTGGGAAATACTTCACTTACGACATTAGGACAAGTGAGATTCCTTTAAAGGTTTGAGAAAAAACAACAATGACAAAAATCTAATAGTTTGAACTGCTCTGGACTTCAATTACCAACTTCTTAAAATCATAGTTTAAGTTGAAAGTCGACTATTTGTTTGTATACTTTACATCTCTTTTATTAGCTACGGTATAAACAAATACCAGAAATAGAATTGTATAGCAAAGAAAAGTGTATGCTTCAATTAAATTATATGGAGATAAGAAAAAAGAACATTTTTCTCCAGTTTGCAGGATGTAACAATGGAGCTTATCAAATTATAAGACTTATATTTAAAAAACAACCTTTAAAAATATGTTCAACCCTTCGGTTCCATCTATTATTTGAAGCATTAAGGGATCAAGGATAAAATGTTATATATTTTGTTAAAAGCTGTAACCCTCCGACAACAACTAATAATCTCAGATAAATTCATGTGAGGCATTTACCGGTATCCTTTAACATTTTATCGATGGAGGCTTGAAAATAATCGGCGAAAAGCCCATTTGTAAAGCGTGTGACTTTCAGCGCCATGCAGTAAAATGCCCCGGGAGGGGGAGAGGAAAAGTACAAGCTCGACAGTACTTGAGCACCAGTTGAGTCCCGGTCATACGTCATCGTGTTACGGACACGGCCGCACATAAGCCCTCCGGGACGCGATCGGATAAGGTTCGCAACGTTGCAGATGTAAAAATAGACCATCCGACCGGCCTGGAAAATGCGCTCCCCGAAGGACCTACCAACACACGCTCAACCAAACACACGGTAAACGAACCCCCTCGGAAAGGTCGTAAAACAAAACGCGCTTCGTTTTACTTGTTTCTTTTTTTTCTTGTTGTTTTTTTTTTCTTTAGGACTTTGTCGACGTCCTGGCGGTTTGGGGACAAACCGGCCGCCGACAGTAGTCGAATTATAGTAAATCAATTTTGTTTATGGCACTGGGCGCCGGAGTCGATAGCCGAACCCGAAATGGTATGACGTTGGATCGCACCCTACAAACGATGGTGACCTTCCTCCGCTCCGGGGTGCTGAGGTGGGGGTAGAAGGGTCGATAAAACGTTCCTCCGCACGGACGGAGGTTCGGTCCGGTTTCCCTATCGGTTTATTGATTACATGCTAATTTTTCACCGGTCCAACAAACCCTACCACTCCCGGAGCCCGGGCACGGTTGGATCCGTTTGATTTATTGGTACCCAAGTTTTGTGGACATGTTCCGCTCCATCAAACGAGGGTGCCGCAATATGGCCGTATTTGCTATGCCCTAGCCCGGGTTCCCTGCAAGACCGCATACGCCCAACGTCATCGAGGCGGAAACATAAAACCGATGGAATAAAACAAACTCCACCTAAGCTGGGCGGCAGTTCGGGGTCTAACACGGGAGAAAAGATGTCCGGAACAAATAGACCGGCGCCTTCGGACGATGGGGGAGTTGGCAAGCCGGGTTTGTGAAGCCACGAGTGGTTAGGTCGTCCTGTCCATTTGCTCTGTTCTGTTTCTCCTCGGCAAATGCAGAGAATGCTTGGAGCCATAGGATGACGACAAAACATGGCCACGACCGTTGAGGACTCCCGTGGTGTATGCATCAGCGCTCAGACCAGAAGGCCTTGTTGTGGTGCTTATTAATGAGAGTTGGGGATGGTTGCCTGGGTTGATCCTAGCATAGCCCCGGACAGGGACTGGAGCTAACTCTAGCGAACTCCAGGTCGCTGCATGTATGTGCAGCGCTTGATTGAACTCACTTGATGAACATGGTGATTCCGGTCGTCTCCATCGCTCGGCTGATGCCCTTCCAGGAGGCCACCATCGTGTACTTCTGTTTGGCGGTGAGGGGCAACCGGCTGTCCACCGGCGGGGGCCCGCACGCGTCCAGGCTCGGCACGTTGTTGCTCTTCGAATTGCTTCCATTGCTACTGCTCGCTAGCTTTGTAAGTTCACAACCCATGTTTTCTTTTTTGTGTTTGTTTATTTACTTTTTTGTGTTTTGTGTTGTTTTGTGCAACGGTTTTTGATTATTTTTCCTAAAAATTGTCTTCTTCTGTAACACTTTGGTATGTTATTTGTTTCGGTCTTTAGTATAGTTCACTTTCGCAACCAAGTGAAGTGGAATGTAATAGTTCGGGGGTTTATCACTTATTTACTCATATATTTTTGTTCTTTACAAAACTGCCTTTTATAATTCTTTTCTTTTCTTTCACACTAGGCAATGTTTCCGAGTGTGATTGATAGCCTCTACACAAGGATGCTGCTGCTCGTACTTTACCTCCTGGACATTTTTGTTGGAACCATTTTACACCTCACTTCCACGAACAAACACAATCAACACGAAAATTCCCCAATCGGCTGGCGCTCCCGACGGGAGCTACAAATTAAGTTGCTCAGCGATAGCACCGACTGAAGAAGGTGGGAAAAATAGATCCAAGAGTTTCACCCGGCGCACAGTTTTGTCACAAAATAATCCAGCAATTTCCACTTGCTTGCTTCAGCTCTCCTTTTTCGATCCTTTTTTCCGTTTCACTCTCTTCTCCAGAATCCTCTTCCGCAATTGTATCGATTGTGCTTTTGCTTGTTGTGTTAGATTTTCTTGTTGTTTTTGCTTTTGTTTAGTTTCGCTTAAAGGACCTTCGTCATGGTTGCGACCCGGTCACCACCTGCTTCGATGTAATAATGGTGTTCTATTTAAAGCTTCCGTTTCTCCGACTCTTTTGTCACGTCCTTTTGCCACTTCCGTACGTTCTTGCTTCCTTCTTTTTCACACTTTTGCACTTCAATCACTGCTCAGCGCCGCGCGTTGATCCTTGTGTCGGTTGCAGACACAAGCACACATTCTCTCCCTCTATCCCCGCCTCCCTCACAATGTAGCTGCACTGTTCACACGACATCCGTTGCTCAACATGAGGAAAGCGGCATTTGTAGCGCAATACTAGGTATTTACACCATAATCAGGACCGTGGTTATGCTGCTGTAATAAAAAAATAAATAAAATAAAATAAAATAAAAGGTTCCAATCCTTGTTCCAAGCATTGTCTCGCTCCATCGTCCCCCCTCAACACTATCCTACAAGATCTTTCTGCGTAGGAGGCACACCATGATTCATCTAAAGATGTTAGGTGGATGAATCGTGCTTATCCTTAAGGAATTATTTTATTTCCCTCTGACCTCAATAATATTTTTCTCGAATTTTGATTCAGGGAAAGATTTTTTTTAACTATTGGGAAACTCTAATTTTATTTGATTCTTTTTTACCTTACTCCGCTTTAGCTAGATCCAACTTTTTTGCAAAGATCAACGATCAATTTCATCATTGCGTTTTTTCACAATGTGGTAGTTCGAGCCACAAGAAAGCGACAAAATAAGGTGAAATGTTCAACATATGTAGATGAAAATTGATTGGTAAAGAGGGCGTCATGGGAACGATGGAAGTAAATGCATTAAACTATATGACTATTAAACTGTGTGTCTGTGTTGTCTCAAATTCGTAACTTAGTAAAAATAATAATTAAATTCTTTTTACGCTTCCTAACCCACTGTGCGACTTCATTGAATGTTTGAAGTAACGGTTTCTAGACCGTTACTCTTTTTTTCTTCTCGATGACCATCGGGAATTTGGCTTCGTTGGAATTCCCCGAGCACTAAAGCCCAAGGACTCTCGATAACATCAATTTGCTCGTCCCAGCACGTACCGGTTGGCCGTCGGGATCGGGGAAGGATTAGAATGAGACTAGACAGGAAATAAGGAAACATAAACCCCACTAATTCTTCACCAGATCGGAAAACCCATGCAACGCGCGATAGGGGTGAACGTGGAGACCCTAAGGTAAACGCGTGGACCGGTGTGGACAGACATCCTTTGGGAGATCCGCGCTCCACTTCACGTCACTTCGCTGGGGCACTACACGTGTATGCACATATACAAACAAGAATATACACATACACAAGTGCGCGCGCGAGCTCTCCCCGGCCACTTGAGGTGGCCCCCGCGGTGTGTTGGGAAATCTTTCCCCGAGCCACAAGTCGAGTTTTGATGTAATACACTTAGCTAGCTTTATCTGATTGCCTGTCCACCTGGCCACGAATACACACACACACACACATGCCGTGTCACTCATACCAGCACGAGTATGGTTTAATTTTTTCTTTGCCTTTTCCCCCCGTTTTTTTCTAGGACACCAAGCCAGGACCGGGGAGCAACGGCGGCCTCCGCGTGGTCGAGCAAGAGAAGGCTCGGTTCTGGAGGACCTTATCATCCCCCTTTGACTGTTTTATTATTTTTCCACAGCAGATACCGTGTTCCTTCTGCCTCGTACGGTATAGCACCGGACGAAGAAGTACCATTGAACCAGGTACCTGTATCCTGCAGGGTATGGTAACGTTGATATTTTTTTTACTTTTTGCTCTTTACCCTACTTTAAGTAGCACTACACACAGTTTCAATTCCATTATCAGCGAGGTACTAGTACGAGGGCTTTCCTATATCGCACGTGAACTAAACTCGAGATGGTAGGAAAAGTGATGATGCTGCACGGCGAGAACGGAAATTTTCGCATACAAATATACTGGGTCACTGCTGTTCACGTAAGTAACACCATTCGACTGAGAGCTAAGATCGCTCGTCTGCAAATATTTCCAGCCAAGGATTATAGCACACAATAAAATCAGGACATGAACGCACAAACACACAAGCACACCTGAGGGTCAGTAAGTATGGGGGGGAAAAAAACATCACAAATATGAAACTGCTCCACTTAGCTCGGCAACCTGGTCTGGCAGGACATTCTACGCAAGACTTGGAGTTAACGTGCGAACGAAGAGAATCTCTGGTGCTGCTGGTTCCTTTCGCTTTCACACGTTTTCGATAGGTGGATGGGGACGGAAAGGAAAACCCCCCGCCAGCAGGGTGCGGATGGTTGGCAAAAGTTTGCGGAATTTATTTATTTGAACGCTTCTCTACCCAGCTTCTCCGCTCCCGGTCCGGAACACACAAACCCGACCACCGTGCACGAAAGGCACCAAATCAATTCACTTGTGCACAAGCCCGGACCGCTGATGATGGCGCACCGTCAGTTTGGCCTGCGATGTTCCGTGTTTGTGCTGCTTCTGGGTGCCTCCAGGGCAATGCTACGACTAACGGTGGCCCTCAGCATAGCAGGTTACATGCAAAACACGCAAAAGAGGAAAAAAAGGGAAAAACCCTACCCAAACCCGAAGTGTGTGCGCTCTCGCCGGAAAAAAGGCTATATCTATGTAGATACACACTCGCGCAAACCGCGGCACCCGCCAGAAGGGAGCGTGTTTGTGTCGGTACACGGCACGAGCACAGGTTTTGTTATTCAACGCTTTTTTTCGGAGGAAAAATCCTAGGCGAAGGCGAATACTGCGAATGGCGCATGTTCATGATTTTTCCGACCGTGCACACGACTATCTCACCGTTCCGGTGTACCCGCGAGCTGGCCGTCTTTTGCACTCCGCCAGCGACACTTGTGTGCCCGTCTCGCTTGCGTCCGCACATCGGCCGAGAATTTTCCGATCGAGGTAGTTTTCCCGTCCGGCTCGGGGACGCTACTAACACAGATCAGCCCACGGGCACGCAGCGGTCTCACTTTTCCTCGCACCATACGTTCGCTTTCGCTCCTTCACGCTCGCCAAAGGTAAAGATTCATTCACACATGCCGGAACACAGTTTTCCTGCTGCTTAGGTAGGCAGCGTTGGTCAAACTGAAAGTATCGATTTTTGAAACTTTCCACCTTCGGTTTGCATCGTCGCCTGTACTGTGTGGCGTAAATGTTTGCAACGTACGATTTTATTCAATACGTTCGACAAACATTTTAAAGCGCTGGTTGCCTAGTCTGTTTACTATTCTCACACCAAATAAGCGTAGCAAAGCGCGATGTTTGCAAAGTAGGCTCAACTATGACAATGAAATCATGAGATCAATGAAAATTTCTTACTACACCGTACGATAGAAAAAAAGGATCAAGAAAGAGGGATAAACGGAAAGTCTACTAGAAAGAGACAGCATCGAAACGAGAAAGCACAAGGATCTTTCAATATTTACTATAGAGAATCCCACCACGTG
This sequence comes from Anopheles ziemanni, assembly GCF_943734765.1. Classification (NCBI taxonomy): domain Eukaryota; kingdom Metazoa; phylum Arthropoda; class Insecta; order Diptera; family Culicidae; genus Anopheles; species Anopheles ziemanni. The sequence continues at coordinate 93,291,644 of NC_080706.1, forward strand.
TGCAAAACTTAAGTCAGCGTTTGTGATTAAATTTGAACATTTTAAGTGTTATCAAACAAATTGCAATTTTTACTGAATTGCACGGGTTAACTCAATTTAGAATTCAAGCATTTTTATGTATATTTTCAACTATATATATAATCCCGTTTCTATTTACTTCCAAAAGGATCCTCTATAATGCAAATATTGTATTTTCAATTACAGCATGCAATCAGTGTATTTGAATATGAGTTTCTTTCCTTATTGTCCTTTTTAACCTGGAAATGTAAGACAAGTTCCAATATGACTGTTCAAACTAGTTTGTTTCTTTACAACAGTGATTTTGGAGACTACGCAAACCAGATGCTAAATTATTACAAAAAGTTTCATTTATTAACGTTTACACTTTCAACGGACTGGCTGGCTTGTACGTATTCGCTCTCCCCAATGTATTTATCTGCGTCCTGCTTAGATTTTGTTGAATGCAGCAATGTCGACCGATTGGACGTAATCTTCGAACTCCTGGATCGTTTCCGTCAGCAGATCCACCGAAACCTTGTCATCCTCGATCACGCACATAATCTGCAGCTTGTGAATACCGTAACCCACTGGGACCAGCTTGGCGGCACCCCACAGAAGCCCGTCCATCTCGATGCTGCGGACATTCTTTTCCATTTCCTTCATGTCCGTCTCGTCATCCCACGGTTTGACGTCCAACAAAATGGAGCTCTTTGCAATGAGGGCAGGTTTCTTGGATTTCTTGGCGTTGTACGCGGCCACACGCTCCTCCTTCAGCCTCTCCGCCTCTGCACTCTCCTCCTCATCCTCCGATCCGAACAGATCCACATCGTCATCGTCGTCGGCCGGGGCTGCTGCGGTGGTGGGTTTGCCACCGGCAACCTGCGGCAGAGCCTGTCCGCCCCATTCCGAGCGCTCCTTGGTGCTGAAGGAGGCAATGTGATTGTACCAGCGTAGAGCGTGCACGTTGGCAGCCGCAGGAGCCTTGCCCAGCGCATCGAACACCGACAAATCAGCCTTCGATGGAGTGTATCTGTGGGACGAGGATTAAAAAACCGGATTGCGTGTCACTCTCGGCAGGAGGAAACTAACCTCAATCTTTACAAACACTAACTGCACTTACCCTTCGACGTAGCTATGGTCGGCAAGGAATTTGTCCAATTCCTTCAATCCGTTGGCGGTCTTCACATCACCGAATGCCATTGTAGGAGTATTACTTTAGTTTTTCTCGGTAAATGGAGCGTACAAGCACGAGCACGACGTGGTCTCGTTGGATTTTCGATTCGAAAAGAGTTTAGAATAGCAAGAATCTGTCAAACCGATGAGGTGGACACTTTTTGGCAACACTGCAAATACTAGAGTGGGGCAAAGAGTTATTTAAACGAAGCAGATCAATATTTTGAGGTAATTTTGAAGTAAAAATGATGCAGAGTTAGACTTGATCTACATTTTTTGGTGTATCCGTTACAAGCAATATGATTTGGGCAGATCAGAGCAGATTAACGTAAATTTACCATCTAATCCCAGCTGGAATCATAAGTCGGATTTTGAAGATGGCGTTTTGTTTACTTGTCCAAATAATCTTTTAAACCTACCTTTATAAGCCTCTGTACAATCCACCTTTACACTCAGTGTAGTGATGGGAACTGAAGCTACGGGAAGAATCAAACGATTAACCTTCGCTCCGTGAATGGAGCACGTCCTGCATATGCTTTAGGTTCCTAGAAAAGATAAGGTATCCTATTTTTATTCCACTTCAAACACTCGTCCGAATTAGATTCGCTTACAGATAAAATTTCTTCTAGAAATGCACTATGAATCCCCATTCATATCACATAAAGAGCTATTGACTCATAATTTGGGATCGGTGAGAAAAACTTCCTCTAGGGGGTCGGATAGATCCATACTGATCCAGCTCCGACTGCGGAACACTAGTGCGGAATGTGCTTCATCGTAGTTTCTTCGCAAAAAGATCGACCGCTCGACCACCGATCCGGGAATCGATTGCGAGTGTTGTTGTTGGGAAAATAGGTGACGAGATGCGTATTTATTAGCATTAGGTTTGTGCTCCGAGGTAGCTAAGAATGACGATCGAAAAGCATCTTGCAGTGTAGCGCTGCTTCATCCACAACAACCGACGAAGCGCAGGCAACATCGAAGCAGCTGCACCAGCAGTTTCGTTGTTCTCCTCCATTTACTTTCGTCGGTGGTGGGAAATTTTCCCTATCTACAACAGCTGGAAATTCGGGAAAAGGTGGAAGGTTCGCGCGTGGCATTCATAGTTCGGGGCTGTTGAATTTTCCCGAAGCAAGAGTTCAGTATTTAAGTTTCCAGCGAAGGAAAGGTCATATTCCTGTGCGAGCGTGTTATTAGGTAGGCTGTGAAGAACAAAAAAAAATCTCCCATCTGCTCTATTCCTGCTGGTTGGTCCAAATGGTGAACGATTTGTGTACAGCCAGAGAGCAGCAGAAAAATGCTATGATAAAAGATTGTGCGCAGAAAAGATTGTGCGTGCTCGCTCGATAGAGTTCTCCTGCCAACCGAACGGAAGCTGCTGCTCCAACACCGAAAACCGGAACAGCAAGCTGGGGCAACATTCTGGAGCACTAGCGCAAGATATGGTCGTTGCGGGATGCGTGATGTGATCCTATTTTTTTCTATTCCAGTTTGCTAGTTTCTAAGATGTGATCCTCCAAGTAATTCTAATTTCAGTAACTCAATTTCATTTGTTTAAAATCAATTGCCGAAAGATTTTTCGATAACTAAAAAGTATTTTCATATTCATTGGTTCAGTTTGCCAATCTAAACCATATTTCGTGGGTCAGGTGTTGGTCTCTTTTCTACACACAAACAAATTTCGGCCAAACAAACCACACCATACGACGAGGGTTTACAGATAGGACCATTTCGATCGGCTTGGCTCGAAATCTTTTGGCAACAAACGTGTCATACGGCACAAAAAGCGGCGATATGCATCTTTCATTACATTATGGTTGTTATGTACCCCACACAGAGAGCGAGATAAAAGCAGGAGGAAAAAGTGAACCCGAGCCACAACATCCAAGTGGTCCTATTCGTAGCGCGTGATGTTTCCAATGCACGGGAAAAGCAGCAGCAGCTAGTGAGAGCGAAAAGCAGTGCAGTGCGGTGATTTTTCGTACAGTTTTCACCACCGAGTGTCCCCAAGAGTGTGCATCCATCAGAACCAGCCGCGCAGCTATCACAACTTCGATAATCGTACGTGTGCCCGACGGCCGTACGTGTGCCCAAGGTGCATCGGTGAAATCGAGTGAAAGGAAAAATAAATCTACGGCAGAAGAAAAGATCGAAAATTCTATATTTAACGAAAGTAGTGGGCAAACAAGCCACAGAGTTAGAGAGCAAGAAAGGGGGAAGGCGAAGAAAAGGTGTTCACCGTGGCGGCAGTAGTTGTTGATGGTGGTGCTGTGATCATAGTCGTCTGTGACATCTCGTTTTTGCTGCTGTCAGTTTAGGTTGAAGTTTGGAAATTCGTGCGGGGTCGGACATCCGAAACATCCGCACCATATCAAAGCCCCGAAGGAAATCTGGAAAGAGTCAGCCCGAAACCCTTGGAAAGCTTTTGCTAGCCATAGTACCGTTTCCATTCGATAGTGGACAAAAGAAAACGTTCCCATCAGACGTAGGCCTCTTGCAGCATCCACGGGTCACCGCGAGGCTAGACACAGCCGCAGCACCGGACAGGAAGCGTGGAACGCAAGCGCTGCGGAACTGGCCAACCGGAAACCACCATCAAGCGGTGCGCTATCATGAAGAGGCGCAATGCCGACTGTGGCAAAATCCGACGGCCCATCAAGAAGAACAAAATAGCGGAACAGATTGGCAGGTAAGGGACAGGCAATCCTGCCGCCGGATTGCGGTATGGTGGTAAATTTTTAGCATTTTCCACCCTCCGGGTGCCAGGTGCTTCCGTATCATAGATTCAAGAAATGAGAAATGCTGGTTTATAGTTTGTTGTTACTTTGAAATTTCCCGATGCGCGGACTCGCTTTTTTCGTTTTTCCATTCCTCTGCCAACAGCAAATGTCCAGTAGGCGCCACTCGTTTGCCGAATGTCGATGTTCCCCGGTATGCTAAATCGATCCATTCCGTGAGACATAGGACAGATATGCTAGGAACCAAGTGTAGTGAGTGTTTTTCTTTCTCTAGAGGATTTAATTTCAATCCAATTCTAGATAAACGGAACAACATCACAGCATCCTAAACAGTTTTGCCTTCAGCTTGAAACAATCGAATGACATCAGTAGGCGCTCCGTTGCGTTCATCTGCCGCTCGCGTACGTCACGTAGGAACGCGAACGCAAACAATATGAGATTTAATAGCATAACGCCAGAATTCCGCGATGGTTCGCCGTCTTCCATCTCCTACGGTGCCAGCTACATCTGGGTCCGATGTAAACAAATGACACAAAACAGCTTAGCCCCACTCGCCGTCGTTAGTTTGACGCTCTAAGTCCACTCTAGAGACCGAAGACACAAACAACAAGAGCTACGATGGGGGGGCAGAGGGTAAGAAATGCGACAGAATTTTATAGCGCGTGCCCCACGAATACCAAGCCCAAACAAAAAATAAATTTGACCATCGCGCTTCAACCGGATGGGTGCCCGGTTTGATTTTGTAGACGAAAAATGTGCCTGCTCGATAATCGTGGGAGAATTTTTGGCCCGATACAATGATAATTGTAAAGATGAGATACAGCTCATTGTTGAAATGAGTACGATTGCGGTTGCAATCTTGTTTTGAAAGCTATGAGTTTTTTTTGACTTGGTCTTTAAAGATACCGAATGTTTTTCCTTGGTATGTCAAGAAATCGATGCACTTCATTCAAGCAAAAAATCTGGTTCCTAGGATTATAAGTTCTAAGACATTTAAGAAGTAAACGTGTCTTTCCTTGATGTTCATTGACCAAACTATTTATTTGCACTAGATAGGAATCCACTAATCTTTTTACTATTCAACTAAGAAAAAAACATACCTTATGGCACGTCTTCGCCAACATTTCACCTCCGGGGAAACTTGTTGCACACGCTACAGCTTTCCTTTATTATGCGCCATACGCGTAGTCAAATGGATGCTTTATCTCTTCAGTTTTAATTTTTCTGTTCTTCTTCGTGCAAATATTGAATGTGTCATCTGTTTTGCTGTGTATTTTTTTTGTTCATCGAATTGCATCCTTCCTGCTTTCTTCCTTCCCTGTGCGCAAGGCGCTTCCTTTGTGATGTAATTCATCCCGCCGCTTAACTCACCGGCTCGAACAGCTGTTGTCGGCGTCATCGTCAGTCGTGTCTTTATGCTACCGGTTCGTCGGATGAGTTTCATCCAGCTGCCATCAGATGACACGAAAGACGAGCGTCGTTCTGCGGGAAATTGGGAACGCCGCGGAAGGCGTCGATTAATTACCATTTATCGACGGTTGGTTTTCTCTTCCCCGGTTCTACTTCCTGCTATGCTGAGCTATGGACAGGTTGGGGTGTTTTTTTTTCGAGCTTTTATACCACGTTGTTGGTACCGCTCTCCAGTAGTAGATTTTCAATCGCGAAATATGGTTTGCTTCGAATAGTTCTTCTTCATTGCCAGTGAATCATTGTACCTCGTTCAATTTAGGAGAGCTTTCGAAAAGCTTCAACCATGACCAGAAATTGAAGAAACTCATTATTTGTGTAGTCTTGGTAGACGCAGCTTCGTCAGGGTCGATAGCCAACAAACGACTGTGCCTACCTGTCAGTACTCATAAAAAGTTAATGCATTGAACCTGTCGGCATTCGTTTATGAATTGGTTATGATTTCACAACCAATGTAATTATTTTGATTGCATGAATGTGTCTTGTAGTTTGTAAGTCCGATATTAAGTGCATCACAATTACGTCTTTTTAGTCTGAAGCATATATTATTTCTCATTATAAGTGCTTTTGTAATATAATGACTTTTGATTTATGGTTTTTCTTTTCAGCAACACACTGTTGTACTTTAAATTCCTGCTGCTATGGGTGTCCGTGATAACGGCCGACTTTTTGCTAGAATTCCGCTTCGAATTTTTGTGGCCGTTCTGGTTATTGCTACGTTCAGTATATGATTCCTTCAAGTATAAAGGTCTGGTAAGTGTCTCTCTGCCGCGTGTACCGATTTGTATGCAAAACTTACTTTTTATTCTACTGTGAATCTTCCATTGCAGGCATTCTCCGTGCTGTTCGTCTGTATAGCGATCACTTCCGATCTAGTATGTCTATTTTTCATCCCAGTGCAGTGGCTTTTCTTTGCTGCCAGCACCTACGTTTGGGTGCAGTACGTGTGGCATACAGGTTGGTTGCAATTTTTTCGGTCAGCCTACTTTGAATGTGATTCATTGCTTACTGTGTTGTGTTTTTGATTCTACAGACAAAGGCATCTGTTTGCCCACGATAATCCTCTGGATACTGTTCGTGTACCTAGAGGCGGCCATTCGATGGAAGGACAGTCGGAACATACCGCACCTTGATCTCTGCCGGCCGTTTGCAGCGCATTGGTAAGTAGCATGTACGCCCGTCGGAAACGCAACCACTGATCATCAATCTCTATCCTCCTTGCAGCATCGGCTATCCGGTGGTAACGCTTGGCTTCGGTTTCAAGAGCTACGTCGGCTACCGCATACGCCAGCGCAAGCAGCGCGAGGTGGCGAAGGACAATGACTTCTACATGCAGCTTTTGCAGGAAGCATTGCCGAAGGAGGAATCGATCCTGCTCGACCCAGCGGTGACCGACGGTATGGGTGTATGTACGCCCGAGCTACTCGGCTCGAAGGACATGGTACCGGTCGCGACGGCAGTTGCGGTTAGTAGTCTGAATAACAGTAGCAGTAGCACGACGAGCAGCCGGACCGACACCGGACAAAACCATCACCACCATCATAATAATAATCACAATCACAACCATCACCATCACAACCACCAACAACAGCAGCAACAACAACAGAGCCATAGTAAGAGTGCGCAAAGTTACAAAGCGTCGAGTAATGGCGACAGCACGGCCAGCCCGACGCAACAGCACGTGAATGGCCATGTAAGCAGTGGCAGCAGCTCGACGGTGATGGGAGGTGCGATGAACGGTGGTGTGAATCACCACCACGCGCCTCATTCAGGATCTCTTAAGCATCGGAAAAGTTTGGAGAAGGACGGCGGCAGTAGCAACAGTTCGGTGGTCAGTTCAGTGAACGGTGGCGGCAAGATGAACGGTAGCGGTGGAAGCTACTCCTACCACCAGGCTGTCACAGTGCAACAACAGGGCAGTGGAAATGCCGCCACTTCCACCACCACCACCACCACAACCAGCAACAACCAGAATACCGCCAGCGGTATCACCAACAGTACAAAAGACCACGGTGGTAGTGGCGGCAGCAATCACCTGGGTGGAGGAGCAGGTGGGAAGGAGCAAAAAGACGGCTTAGGAGGAGTGTCGAGCCAAATCGCGCACAATCGTAAGGAGGGTGACAAGGAAGTGCCCGGTAGCGGCAGCTCGTCGTCATCCTCGTCCTCATCGTCGTCGTCATCATCGGTGACAAATCGATCTAAAAGTCCCACCGAGACTGTTTCGCACGGTCCGGGATCGGCAGTGGGGAGTGGTAAATCGTCCGCTGGCAAGCAAAACGGCCATGTGCTTAACCATGACGTCGTGAACATTGAGAGCAGTATACCAGCGCCGAGCGAAGCGAAGAGTGGTGGCCGATCGGGAAGGAAGAATCGACTGAAGAAGGCGGCCGAGCAGAACCAAGCGAACCTATCGGCGATCGCCAAACTGTGCGCCACGCTTGCCCTTGCGTCCTCCGTGTCGACACTGACGACGTCCACCGCAACGTCCGGTGGTAGAGTTGGCGATACGACGACGCTTACGACGACCACAACCGGAACAACCTCGTCACCGTCATCAGCATCGTCGTCGACTAAAGACAATCATCAGCATAACAATGGCGACCAGACAAACAGCAACAGCAAGGGTGGCAACATAGCGGGCGATGGGGGCAGTTCGACGTGTTCCAATCAGCACGGGCCCAGTTCCGGATCGAACAAAACGATGGGAAGTGGAGGAGGAGGATTGTCCGGACAACAACAGCATCAACAGTCCGCTGTTACTGTAGTGGTACAGAAAGTGTGCGAATCCTGTCCACGGCTTGAAGTCGATCTGAAAAAGTTACGCGCAGAGCTCACGACGCACCGGCAGACGGAGAACGAGCTGAGACAGAAGTATGATTCGACTACGGGCAACCTTAAGGCGTGCCTGCAGGCCAAGCAAAAGGACTACGATGAACTACAGAGCAGGTGAGATTTGTATTAACATATTTGCAGTGAAGATAAGATGCAGACCAATTTGATAGAAATCTATACAAGAAGATGGTATTTCGAACATCCTTCGGACCGTTAAATGATTTCTGCCCCTTGTATGTCCTTACCAGGTATCAAGAGCTTAGCAACCAACGGCAGCAGGAGCGGCAGAGTTTACAAACGGTGGAGCGTCGACTCGGTGAAGAACGGCGCCATCGGCAATCGCTCGAGGCGCAGCTCAACAACGAGCGTAAGCACCGGAAGCAGGCGGAGGAAAAGGCGGCTCGGGCCGAGTGCGGCGAGGCGTGCAAGATGAAGAAAGAGCAAATGGAGCTGGAGATCGATAAGCTACAGCACGATGTGCTTGCCACGGAGGATGCGAAACACATGGCCGAGAAGCAGGCACGAAACTACGAGCAAGAGGTTGGACTATCCTTATTTATCCCTAATCAAACTAGACGATTTGCTTGACCGGTGCCATTTTCTTTAAACTTTTCTTACTTGCGAAAGATGCGAAAGATGGAAGTGCAAATGCGGAATCGGGAAGCCCAGCAGAACACGGAGGTGCTGATGAGTGCGCTGGCCGCGATGCAGGACAAGAACGCAACGCTGGAGAAGAACCTCTCCGCCGAAACGAGAGTTAAGCTGGACTTGTTCTCGGCCCTCGGCGGCACGAGGCGAGAGGTGGAAATTCTTACTTGTAAGTTACACTTGTCGAACCGGAACAAATCTGGTTTGTCCGGGAAAGGGTTAAGAAAGCAGACACATTTTAATGACTCATACGAGTATGTTATCTTAGCCAAAGTATGACTTTTTTCCCCTCTATTGTCTGCAGGTTCGCTACGATCGAAGGAAAAGGAAATTTTGGACCTGAATGCTAAAATCGTGCAACTGGTGGCTGTTATGCCGACGCTTACGAACGATGCGCTCTGTCTGGGTGGCCCCGGTTCCGGTACCGGTTCGGACGGTGTCTCCGGCGCATCGATGATGCGGCTGGCCGATGCACCACAACTGCTTCCACAACAGCCTATGGCCGGCGGACCTCTAAACGGGGTCAGCGGGGGTGGCGGCAACCAAGGCGGCGGCGGCGGCCCGCAACCGAATCCTATGGCGCACCGGGTGCTGAATGGGCCACCGATGATGAGTCAATTAGGTAGCCTCGGTGTGCTCACGTCCTCGATGACAACCCTGCCCTCCGTGTCGTCGGTACTGGCTGGACAGAATTCCGGGCCACCGCCTGGTTCCGTTGGCGTCAGTTTGGCATCGCTCGCTGCCGGTTCCGGGAATCCTTCCAGTGGTGGTGGTGGCAGCAGCCAAATAGTACAAATGCAAAGCTCCAATGCCGCCCCGAACGGCAGCAACTGTCCCTCTAATCTGGACCCGAACGCGACCGTCTACACGCCGAAGAACAACGGCATGGTGGGCGGTACTGAAGCCTGACCGCTTGAGCTGTCGTTTCTTCCGCCATGCAGCGTCTCCTTTGCGTCGCTCGCCTCGACCTCCTTGGCCTCGTTGGTGAGCCATGCAAGCGGCAGCGGTGGTGGCGGCAGCAACAGCAGCATTTGTACCAGCGGCTTCTCCGGCAGCTCTAGCAGCATCACCACGAACAGCCTCACCAGCGCCAGCGTGTCCAGTCTTGCTCAACAACTTAACGCACACCAGTCCTTGCTGTCCTCCGCGGGAGTGGGAACGATGGGAAGCAGTTTACTCTCATCGTCTCATCCCGGATCACTGCTGCTGTCCCATCACAACCATAACCATCAACCCCATCAACAGCAGCAGCAGCAGCAACAGTATCAGCATCTTCAGCAACACCTTCAGCAACATCGACAGCAACAGCATCCATCGAACGATCCGTTTGGTTAAACTTATCGTACTTGTATTTGCGGCCCGGAAATCCGGCCGGAAGCAACATGTTAATCAGGCTGTTTTGAAGTGCTTTTATTTAAGTTCCTCCTTTTGGTTGTTTTCTCTCTTTCTTTTTATTTTTCTCTCTCGCTCTCTCTCTTTTCTATATATCTTGGAAGCTCCCATTGCCATTATTATTTTGTCCAGCTTAGTTGAATGGCTAGAAGGCAGAATAGCAGCTCGACCGATCTCACTGAATGTAATCTCCTAGCGAAAAAAAACAAAATGTAGTTCATCAGCCACCCCTACACGAGCTACTACTAGAGGAGGATGGACGGCAATGATTCTTTTTCTGTCCTTTCCGTCAACTTTCTTTCTTTATTGGCATAGGATTGGCCTCCTGATACTCTCTTTACCATATTTTACTTCACAGCACGTTGGAGTAAGAATTTTCCGAATTTCACGTTCGGCCAGCTTCGGTAGTCGTTTGATAAACGATTACACAAAGCAGCGCAGCAGTACTTAATTATTATTATAAATCAGAGAATTATCATCCTTTTAACCGCTACCACTTGTTCTCTCTTAATATGGGTGTTCTATTTTTTTTAGAGCACCGTAAATCCCGCATAGATCCTTAGAAAATGCGACACGTTCTCGTGCGCCAGCTCCGTGAATATTTAAGAATGATTAGCATTAATTTGCGCGGATTGCAATGCCTGCTCTCAAATGGCTGATTCGTAAAAAGGAATCTATTCTTTTCGATAAGTAAAAATGAATTAACGTATTCTGAATTGAAGAGATCCTTCTCCTAGCCCTGTGTCGCTTGCTTGTAATTTATTTCTTTCTTACTCTCTTCGGTCACTCTTCTATTTTGAATGCGAAAATGTGATACATTGAACCGAGGTAGCCTGATTTTGACGTAAACAAATGGAAACTTGCCGTCTGAAGGATAACACACGAATATCCAACCACCACCTGTGTACAACCGATTCTGTTCGTAAATTCGAGCCCGCGTTTTACGTTAGTTTTACAAACCAGAGATATCCCTTTTTGGATTGAATGCCACCCGCGTGTGTGTGTACGGTGCTGGAGCCGTGAGGTTCAAGTGTGAAGAAATAAATGTGAAACGCATCTCCTTGACACCACACGCCCGTTTTATGCTCGTATTTATGCGTTTTTGTCCGCCTGCGCTAATTTTTGCCAACCCCTTCGGAAAGTCCTACGCACCTCGTCGATGCGAAGGAGGAAAAAAACGACGGGAAGGCGAAAAATGCAGACATAATGTTGTGATATTCATATTACTTACGCATATAGATATATACATACACACCCACATACACACGTACACACATGTATGAAATAAATACACAAATGTATTTTTTTTACAATTAATCGTAACTGTAGATTATTTAACATGTACTCACAAAACAAAACGAAACCTAGCTGTGGGGGGAGCGTTTGTAAGAAGTTGACGATCTTAAAAGATACCGAACTCTGGCACTAGCAACATCCTACGGGGCTTCTTGTAGGAGGTAGACCCAACTCCTAATGGTAATGCGGAAAGATTTAGTTTTATTTTTTATGTTTTCGCCCTTTTTTACGTTTTCAGTGTTTTGTTCGAAATTTTCTTTTTCGCTGCCACAATGAATGCTGCCGCAAGTACTGATACTTCCTAAGATTATATTAGTTTTTGGTGTCTAAAAAAAGCGACTCGTATCGTTTACAGTTAATTATGTAATATTCAAAATTCAATTTACATCATGCTGCTGAATTGGTTTCGCTCTGTTCACACAAAACCGAGTTGCTGTCGAAATAAAAAACACTTCAGAGTGATTGTAAAAGTCTAAACCAATTTAGGAACCGGAGAAAGCTGCACTGGCAAATCCGTTTCGTCGTTAAACATATGCACACTCGTGCTCACACTGAGAAGTGGCGTCTGGAACCATAAGCAACAAGCTTTGACATAAATATTCCCCCTTTAAAGCAGAAACGTGGTCACTGCGGATATGGAAGCGGATGGAAAAAGATCTTTGACACAATTAACGGTTGCACCACGTGGGGGGAGATTCGAAAGATGTATAAACAAAAACGAGACAAGAAGAAAACCGAAAACACACGTACCCGCGCAATGTAATGTATCATAAATTAAAACACAAGCTAAGTAACGTGGGAGAGAACAATAGAGAACATAAGAAAACAACACAACAAACAGATAAACACACACACAAGAACTACTAAGAACTATTGAGATTGGTATAAATGAATAAGAGAATTAAAGAACCTAGTGAACGACGAGAGTAACCGCACATGGTAATCACACGAAGAAGAATAAAGCAGCAGGTGATAATGCAAATTAAAATGGCAACAAGCAAGCAAACTATTGTTCGAAACACCGATTTATTTTGATGACAACTTTTTCTACTCTTGGGTTAATAGATCATAGAATGGTAAGTTTATCTTTTATATTATCTTGCCTGCTAACGAACCTCTTACTTATTCCGATGCATTATTTGCCAAACTGAATTTCCCCCAAACCAATTAGTGTCGAACTCCTTGTCAAAATTGAACCAAAATGTGTTTCTCCACCTTCTCCATTAGAATAATAAGTTATCGGTTGAATTTCTCTACCAATAGACATTTTTATTTATTTATAAAAACATATATAAAAATAACTGGGTTGACCCTGGTTAGTTCGTTTGCGATTGGAGGCTTTACTTTCGCCACTTGACTGTGTGCGCTGCATGAAACAAGTACGGCAGACGGTAGGTGGCCGGTCTACTAATTGATTGTCCACCAATAACATATTGCAATGCTGATAACATAATAAATGCTAATTCGATTCCTAGCGGCGTGCGTTAAAGTAGTTTCAGGCCGTCTAAAGTGCTGACTTAGATCGGGACAGATAAATCTTGATCGTTTCCGTTGCGAGGTAATTATCTAGTACCTCCGCGTCGTCTGTGCTGAAATTTACATCCAACCGTAGGGTGAACTCTTTCGGAAAGCAAACGTCACCTTCGCACAGATTTAGCTTAAAGTCGACACCGAGCAACGCGGATTCGCCGTTACCATTCGTTGGCAGATCATATTTCGGAAGCGTGACTTGTAGCTTAAGGCCTTGTTCAGGCGAAGGATCAATTGTGCCTTTCGTTCCTTCCTGGCAGACCCATTTGGTGGATGGAAGCTGGAGCGACCAGCGTTGCGGTGCACCTTCGGAAAATTTGGTAGCTGGTTCATGGAAATGGAATTCGAAGTTTAGATCCAGCGAATAGGCTGCACTCGCGGGCATCGTTATAACTCGCGAGGGCTTCAAAGATTGCAATGAGCGGTCCTCGGCACTGTCCATCTCTTCCGGTACGCGGAAGTAGAGCTCCATCGGACGGACGGTGTTGTCGGACAGATCGGCTACGAGCAACTCATGATTGTTCGTATCGGCTATGTAGAGATGCCGTCCGGACCGATCGAGACATAGTCCGGCCGGTTCGTTGAATCGTTTCGTTGATCCCTGTGAGTCGCGAAACTCGCATGTGACCGCGCAATTCGTTGTAGCGTCGATCTTTTTGATTTTGTGATTGTACGTGTCGGCGAAGTAGATACATCCGTCTTGCGGGTTGTAGGCCACACCAAGCGGATGTTGAAACTTGGCCGAGTACTGCTTACCGTCGACATCGCCAAAGGCAAACAGATCCTGGAGAATGAAAAACAAATTATGATAAGTAAAAGGAACAAAGTAGGCCCACGTCTTCAAAGGGGTTATCAAAAAAAGTCAGCGCTTACTATGCAACGTCCTACCTACCAATGGATTACGATCGCCACCGGCAACTGCCATAACTTTTCCATCGACCAAAGAAATCTTTCGAATTGCCGAACTTTCGCTGTCCGCTAGATAAACTTCCTTCACATCCCGATTGATCGCCAGGCCGGATGGTTGTGCAAAGGCAGCACTGTGCGGATACGAGGTGTTACGATTCTGCTCGTGGCCACTGCCTGCAATGGCCCAGCATGTCCCGGCGGGGTACTTCTTAAACTTCCACCAGATGGTCTCCTCCAGGAAGACGGCCCAAATCTGGTGGATGCCCGCCATGGCAATCAACAGCACATCCTTCAGCGGTGCCTTCGAGTCGTCCGCATGGAAAGACATGTCTAGATCTCGCGTCGAGTACACGGCAACGTCCCAGGGCGAGGAAATGGACTGGTCGCGACCACTCTTGCCGCCGGTACGATCGTTTCCTTGCACGCCATTTCCTACGACCGTGCTGACCTGCTGCGTGTCGAGATCGATTTTACGGATAGCATGGTTTTCGTTGTCGGCCACGAACACTACGCCGCATCCTTGGAAGGCCACACCCTGTGGGGCGTTAAAACGTGCCTGCTCGAAACTACCATCCACGAAGCCGCTCTGTTTACCGCCGATCTTGTAGCGAACCATCCCATCGGGCTGAATGATCAGGATACGATGGTTTCCGGAGTCTGATACGGCGTACAGCTCCTCCCCGTCGTTGTTGTCTTCTCGGACGCCTCGGGTTGGCAAAGAGCATGCGATTTTGCCAGGGAATTTTAGATTGGAGGCCATCGCTGCCGTGTTGGATAAATTCATCGGAAGCGAATCGTCCCGCAGCTCCCCCTTTTCCTTGTAAAACCGAATCGTGCTGCCTATGTAGAGCTTCAGATCCTCAAAGTTACCCTCACCCATGATCACGAACAGAGGGTTAGCGCGTGGCCCGAGAATCATGAGGGTGGGCCAGCACTGCACCCGCAGCTTCCGCCACATCGCCGACACATTGTCGTTGACGACGGGGTGGGAAATTTCGTACCGCTCCACCGCAGCGCGAATGTTTTTCGAGTCCTTTTCGTTTCGAAACTTAGCGCTATGCACGCCGACCACAACCAGTCCCTTTTCGATGGGGTACATATGCTCCAGGCGTTTCAGATTCGGTAGGATGTGCATGCAGTTGATGCAACAGTAGGTGAAAAAGTCCAGCACAACAACCTTCCCGCGCAGTGAACCCTGCAAGGTTAGCGGTTCCGTAACGTTAAACCAATCCAGTCCGTCGGGGAATTCGGCGGTCACACTCTTGCCCTCTCGGTCGGCCACTTTGAGGTAGTCTAGGACGAGCTTCTGCCGTTTGGCGGCATTGCTACCGACCGCAGCAACATCGTCCGCTAGCTGGTTGCTGTTGCTGGCCAAGACGTCCATCATGTCTTGACCCTCGGGTGATGAGCTCATTCTGGTACCTATTTTGCTGACAACAGACGGCAACGGACGGAGGAAAGTAGCACGATTATTGCACCAGGACTGTATGAGCCTTCGTGAGGAACCGATTGTTTTGATCGTTGACGTTTCTCTTTGGCAGCATCGGAATCCGTTCGCCAAGGATGACACTTGAAATTTACGCAAATTGCGTATCAACATTGCCCAACGTGCTCGTCGAAATCGGAGTCAATATCCAGACTCTGTACTGTAAAGAACTTTATTTTGTTGCTATGGACACTCAGATGATTTGAAGCGCTGCTCAAATTCGTAACTGGTATGTTTGTTTAATTGGAAAATCCCGTGATAATTTGCTGCGACCCAAACAAATCCTTTTTGTTTACCACCCAGAACAAAATACAGTGCGCCGCATAATATTATGGCAAATCAAAAGGATCTGTCACACTACGATGTGCTGCAAGTTCCTCAAAACGCGTCCCACGAAGAGATTCGTAAATCCTATCAAGCCCTCGTCCTCCAGCATCATCCGGACAAACAGAGAAACAGAAATGCAAACGATTCGGAGTTATTCATGCGAATTGATGAAGCATGGAAAATATTACGCGATGAGCAGACGAGACGCGTTTACGATGCCGAGCTGATGCAGCAAATGTGCCGGGAAGAATACTTTGTGAACGAGGTACTGCGGGAGGTAGATTTTGAGATAAATCACGAAGAAAACTATAGGTACCATACCTGCCGTTGTGGGGGATTCTATATTTTACCCGAGGAATCTCCGCTCGTGGAATCGATATATATTTCATGTGACGAATGTTCTCTTATAGTGCAGGTAAATCCGCCATAAATGTTGAATGAGAATAAAGTAAGCTATTTTTATTAATCCACCGTCGGAGGGAATTAATTTATCCAGGCGAATGGAACAGTTCTTTATTTGAAAAGTGACAGCACCGTATGCTGTCAGTTATTTTACCACAGCGGCTCACAAATGTCAAGTTGTGAATTGTCAAAAAGTTTTCAGTCGTGTCATTTTGTTTCGATCGAAGTTTTCTCACAAAAATCAGTGATTCGTCTTGTAAACCTCCCTCGTACGCTTAAACCACATTCGGAAAGTTAAAGAAGCTCCACGGATATCCACCATGAACGCATTCGGTGATAATTTCGAGCAATCGGAGGTCGATCCCGCGGCAGAGTTTTTGGCACGCGAGCAGGACGCCCTTGCTGGGCTTGAAGACGAAATTCCCAGCGTTGCAGCGTCGGCGACGAATGGTTCCGTCAATGGTGATCCCGTACCGAAAGCAGGTTCGTTTGCTTGGAAATCCGTCGTGGCGTGAGGCAGCATCAACGACGCCTAGCATATATTACATTCCCCATGTATCTCCCCAAACCACACTTTTTCACGTCAACATACATCCGACTACCGCGTTACGTACTCCCACGAATCCCATGATAGGGCAGGTCATTTATTAGTCATCGGACACTTTGCCGAGGCAGCTTCAGCACCCCACGGGTGATGGAATACTTCCAAACATACTCCTTTGCTACACCACCGTATCGCGTATTGATAAATCCGCCCATTTGGCGCTATGATAACACTTTCTATTACACATCATTGTTTACAAGTGGTTTACATCGTTAATTCAATTAACGTAGCCACACCAGGGGTAGTGCTTCGCAATGCCATCAGGAATCAAATGTACAGAACTTTTCCTCACTGATGGCAGCAGTTTAAGTAAATCACCATCGGAATGCTTCGTTGTTTCACTGTGCTTATCGAAACATGCAATGTACACGCTTATCTTCTTTTGCACCAGCTTCCGATGCTTTGTTCCAGCAGTTGTTTCCGCTTTAGTATGTCCATACAGTGTGAGACGCTTGTACTGACGGTAAATGGTTACTCTGTGTATCACATTTCATTTATTAACTTATGCGTAATTCTTGCCATTTTCTTTCCAATCAAAGTGGCCGTCAAATAACCTCGCAACATCACATATGTATGTGACCCCCTATTGGCCCATATTGTGGCCATTAATTTGTCTTCCTCTTAAAAAAATCATTCATTCTCATAACATGTGTATGAGCATCAGTTTTAATAACTTTTTGTTTGTTTTCATTTCTTTTATTCTTTCTCCGGAACCGAATGCAATCTACACTATGAACAACTACCGTCCGTTTGAATTGTGGCCTCTTTTTGCGCTGTGCGATTTTGCTTTTATTAACGGTTTGGTGTTGTAAACCTTTCGGAATTTGCACTAACCTCCCCCAACGAATCAACTTGCGGTTGGTTTTTGCTGGGGCACTTATGGCGAAAAAAAAACGAATTGAATCATCATTAAATTGTAATGTAATCGAAACGGTTCGTTTCCATATTAATATCGTAATCCGATCCACTATGATCGACATCTGAATCATTTGGCGCCAACAACTAACTCAAAACCATGGCCTGCTCGACAACACAAATATACACATTGTTCGAAGATACAGAATCGACCGGACTCGGAAATGAGCTAAATGGAAGCTTTGAAATGATCAGTAATGCCGATGCGCAAGATCCAACCATCTCTTCTGCCGATAACAATCCCAACGCAGGTAAATAAACTACTAAAATCAGTCCCATACTCACTAGCACGGCCGGTTAATGGTTTTTTGATTAAAACAACTTTTTTTCTATATTATTTCCAATTCTAATGTCCCTTTCGTCAATAGATAAAATATAACCGATCTAAAATTATAACCCATTGGTAGGAAAAGTAGTTGCCTGAATAGTTAGAAGTTTTTAGATTCATCTGCGTTGTTTCTAGAATGGTTTTTTGTTTAATACATTAAAGCAGGGGTGCACCCAAAGATTGTTTTTTCGGGACTTGTACAGAAACAAAGTGTGCTGAGCACGTGGGACACTAAAAATATCCTAAACATATTCCCGTAGGACATGCATTTGAAGCATAGTGATCCCCGGAAATTCTTATCAGTCGTAATTCTACTATTTAACATGACGAGTAAGATTTAAATTTAAATAATTTGGGGCATTATGGTATAGAATACTGCATAGTGACACATTTGTCTGACTAAAATTCTGAAATTCTAATCTATGAAAATCAACTTTTGGTGTATCTATGAAAATCAACTTTTGTGTCCCCTGCACTAACAAATGTTACTGACACCTTTGTTAATCCATTTAGTGAATGTAATCCCTAACCACCTTCAAGGTAACATCCTGGTAAAATTATCTAGTTAATAGTTTTCCCTTCGCTTTCAAAGTTGC
Source organism: Anopheles ziemanni (assembly GCF_943734765.1). Classification (NCBI taxonomy): domain Eukaryota; kingdom Metazoa; phylum Arthropoda; class Insecta; order Diptera; family Culicidae; genus Anopheles; species Anopheles ziemanni. The sequence continues at coordinate 93,310,287 of NC_080706.1, forward strand.
TTACATTAATCGGGTATCTTTTGCTAGCAAATGGGAGGAAAAGATGGACAAGATCTTCCCATCGAAATTTAAATACGTATATTGGAAACGCTTGTAACCAACGGTTCGGTCAACAGGAGTGCCATTTCTGATGAATGTTTGTTTTCACACGATGCCCAGTGTAGCATCACATAAACACAGAGTATTCCAAAATTACCGTTAGACTTGAAATATGCATCCCTTGCAAATCCTGAACTCCTTGTCCCTTCTTTTTCCAATCAACCAGACCTACACAAAAACACACTATACCACGCGGTACAGCACGTCGCTTCGTGTATGCTTACGTTACGATTAAGTTTTGTTTCTCAATCCTGGTTTTTTACGTTCTAATAATATTTGTACAAATGTGTTTCTTTTCCCGATCTCTTAGAAGATGATAATGATGATTTTGCAGGCTTTACAGGTAAGTGAATGGGAATAAACGTTGGCGACTGTAGGAGGGGGTCCTCTCAGGAAGCTTTCTCTATAAATTTATTCGTTTTCTTCACGCAACAAAAATTTCGTGTCTGTCTTATTTTTCAACTTAGATTTTTCTATACCTTATGTTCGATTCAAATTTTTTTTTTTCTTTCCTATAGTTGCAACTGTAGTACTAGTATTGGCAAAGCTTTAATTGCTTGCTCCTTTTTCTATCAAATCATGAATGAAAATGTAAAATTTCAACACATTACAAAATAACGAAAACTTTGATCTTTCCAAACATCTGTCATAGAATTCCTGAACACTTTCAAACCTCAATAAGCCAGTTGTTTTACACTCTCTTTTGTGCAAATAATTAAATCCCGGCTCGTGTTATGCTTTCTTTGTCATTTTCCCAATTTCGCAACAGTGCCGAAGCAGGTGACGGAAGAGCCGGAAAAGATTCGCAAGTGGCGTGAGGAACAGAAGACCCGCCTGGAGGAGAAGGATTGCGAGGAAGAGCGCAAGAAGGATGAGCTGCGTGAGCAGGCACGCAAGGAGCTGGAGGATTGGTACAAACATCACGAGGAAGCCATCTCCAAGACGAAAGCCGCCAACCGGTAAGTGGAAAGCGGGAGAGGAAAGCAAAATGATTTTCAGAAACAGATCTCGAGAACGCCAAGATTTTGGACAAGAAAATCACAACAACAAAAAACATGCGACAATAATAATGCTTTTGGTGCCATTATCCAAAATTGTTCGTAGTTTGTCTGGCAAGCTGGAACCATTCTCGAGGCATTCTTTTCTAACCCACATGAACATTCTTTCTTTTCCTTTCGATTAATTGTTTGATACACTAACAAATCAACTGTTGCTCGATTTGATCGCAACTGTTGCGCCTATCAGGGAATCGGCCAAGTAAGTAAAATTGTGTGCGCAGTACTATTGGTTTGGCTTGTGTTTGATTTCGTAATTCTTCCCCAAATTGGTTCTATCACTATGCAACCTCTTCTAGACGGTTGTGCGTTAAAATTATTCTGTTAGTAAATTGAGTCACTCATTTATTGGTTTGTGTGGATAGCTTTGAACTTGGAATGATGTTTTAACCTATCCAATGTTTATTAGAGTTGAGTTTTTTTGTTCTTAGAACAATGTTTACTTGAGATTATTGTTTTCTCTTTCATAGTTTGTTAGCTATTTTTGCTTGGTACACAATCACATTTATTTGGCATTTCAAAATTGTTCTTAGTTCTTAGTTTGAGCACACCATGCCCTTCTTTTTTCCGACTAGCTAACCTTTCTTCCTTTGCCATTTGTTTTCTTTCTCTGTTCCCGTTCCGCAGAAATGCCGAAAAACAGTTTGTGGCCGAAACGGACGAGATCGAGCCGGGCACCGAGTGGGAACGGATCGCCAAGCTGTGCGACTTCAATCCGAAAACGAACAAATCGAGCAAAGATATTTCGCGTATGCGCTCCATCATTCTGCAACTGAAGCAGAATCCCCTCCAGGCCAACAAGAAGGTTTAAGCCGCAACGGACGACAGCAGCAAGACGGGCCTCCGCCTCCTCGTCGTTTCTCAGGAGCCTGGTGCGAGAAGGCGCTACGACGAGCGCTCATACAAACCATACATACCACGCGTGTACATCCACTGCACTTTAGCACCAGCAGCCTCCTCTTTCTCATACAATGGGGCACCAATTGCCGCACAGGAGAAGGTGGGTGACGATGCTGATAGTAGGGAAAAAAACGGAACATTTCGCGAGAAAGTAATTAAAAAGAAAATCCTACAAAAGTTATAAGACGTTTGAGTTATAGTAGTAACATATAACTATAAATAATATTATTAGTAATTACGCTAATGTTTGCAGAAGAATAATACAATGTAATGCTCGAGGACCTGCTCAGAGCGACAGAGGGAGAGAGAAAGCTGTAAGTTATATATTTCGCAGTATATAAAGAATGTTTTACAGCAGGAGAAGAAAATTATTCCATTCTCGGGCAGGGCAGGACTAAGATTACACAAAAAAACATTCATGCATAAATGGGAGTGACAGAAAAGAGTTGAAAATACATTCAAGTATCGAAATCGAAAATAAATTCAATTGTTAATCCCTACAGAATGGAGAATGGTTGGTTTAGTTGTTGTTTGTGGACAAATATTTAGTTACGCACTGGAATAGAGCACCGTTGCAACTCCAAAAATAAGCTGGTAAAATTGGTTGGGAGCTGTAAAAAACAGAATCGTACAGATAATACTTTATTTGGATGTTTTTCTTTTTCAAACGTGCTTAACAATTTATGAGTTATTTGTAGGTGTGTTTTTATGGCGACGTAAAAATTATTGACCACACTATCATACGTTGTTTCGCATTCGCACAGAGCCTTAACAGAGTGGTACTCGATTAAAATGTTGTATTGCATCATTTAGAATAGCCATAATGGCAACATGTACGTTCATCTTATTTTCATTGTTGTTTTTGGATCTTTTCTTACTCGTGCTATTACTGTAACGAATTGGGAAAGTTGTGTGAACTTGCGCTTGTGAAATCGTTATACATCCTTAATACCCGTTCTTCGTACCACAGTCCACCAGACTGAGTTCCCATACAGAAGTTACCTTGCCATATTCCATCGGACTTGCTCTACCCCTTCATGATACATAATTGCATGTTTTACTGTGCATTTTACAATATTTCTTGTCATGTTCATTACTTTGTTTCTGATCGTTAATTTAAAACAGGAATATGAATTAATGTTGATGAAAATGTTACACGAAAACATTTAGTGTAGATGTGTCAATTGAAAATTATTTTTAACTTAACATTACTAGAATCTTTTTCCGGGAGACAATATACTAATGCTACAACTATTGCGTCGAGCACATTGTCTAGACTCGACTTAACACGCTCTAAAACCTGGCGCTTAAAGACTATGATTAAATACTGGAATTGCTATAAAAAGCCCGCCCGTTCCTCCGACCGCTTGAGTGTACGTAACAATCGTTCGGAAATGTACTTATTTTGCACCATTTTCCTTTATATCATGGACAACTGAAAAACTAGACCTAATATGCGTGCCGCTTGTTACTTACAAGTTCATACGATCGCGCCCCTTACGTACTACAACAACTAACAACTGTTTGCTCCTAAGTAGGATGGTGTGGTGTTTTCAATTACTATAAGTTTTGTATTTTAAATAGTTTCTTTTTGCTCTTGCCTTGCCTTTTCGATGACTTGAACCGGTTAGGTCGAACGTGTTTTTGCTTCGTGTGTCTTGCTCTTTTATATTATTTGATAAATATGTGTATATATATAGTGCTATATAAAATTTTGATTTACTTTCAAACGAGTAGCTTCTTCGTGTAGCTTGTTTGCTCATACCATTATTGCGTCGTTTGTATAGAGTGTCAAAATGTTTTAAATAACCGTGTAAGTAAGTGGTCTTTGAACGGTGCTGTAAAAGTAAACTTGGTGCATTGGTGCAGTTTCTCTTGAAAATAATATACGTGTGTTTACTCATGTATACCAAAGTGCAGACATTGTGCAACACATGGATTAGGATAAGAAATTGAAAATATTTTCAAAATGTTTGTTCGAAAACTGCGATTAGCTTAAAAAGTATGCTTTATGGATATTTTCTTGAGTATCGGTGATAAGAGCAACGATTTTACGGGTTAGATTTCCTTCTTCGTTACCATCAATTTCGTAGTTCTTGACCGAAGCAAGTGCTATTGACTGCTATTGCTTGGTGTTTAAAGCTCTTATTCGCAGGATGAACAATTCATTTTCTTTTTGGCGAATAAGTCATATGTGTGCCTTCCGACTACTACCACGCTTCTAAAAGGTTAGGAATTTGGACCACCGATTATTTATTTGTTGTAGGAATTTGTTTTTTCTTAAGTTATCGTTTCAGATGGCAATACTGTGGGGATACCGGAGCAACTAGTGGCATTTCGATTAATCAAAGATTCGTTTGGTAGCATTCTAACTTTTGATTCATTCGTTTGCAAATGATTCGTCGTTTCAAGCAATGTTTCTACAACGTACTCCACTGACATGTTCGCTCCAACAACTTTTCAAATCCATCTAAAACCTCTCCAACGTCTCTTTTGGTCCGGCTTATAGTAACTTGTTTCTTTGCATCCACTTCGGTTCGGTGTGTGCATGCAATTTTTAGACATTTGGTTGATTCATATTCCTTTTTTCGACACTCTTCTAGTTTTGCCTACAACGATCCGCATGTCGTTATTGTTTCATTTGCTTTCATTGTTTTAAAAATTCATTGCTTTGCTGTGCGCTATTAGCTGCTGTTAGTTTTGTCGTAACCGTCTTAATAGTACAATTATTGTTATCCATAATATTCTTACCTGGTACATTGGTGCATTTGAAATGGACATTTCGTTAGAAGGGAAGTATTAGGGGAATCTTCATCCACGAGACGTATTTAATAGCGTTTACGTGCGCTATGGGACTGTTTTTGTCCAAGGAGATCTAGGGTTATGTAAAAGTAGTTGAATATACGCTCGAGATTTTACTTGCTCATCAAGTCCATCACGACGAATATGAATATAATATTTATGACTTTTGAATGAGAATCATGAAGTCGCTAGAAATTGGACATGCGAGAATTAGTTTCATTGTAAAAAAAAAACTATTGCTGATAACCATCGAAAGTTAAACATCCCAAAAATCCGTCACAATTTCTTACTACTTAATCATTGCTTGCATATCCACTATTTTAATATTCCCTACTGCTCTATTGCAACAAATCGTCTATCACGGGATGGTTCTACTTACTTTACGAGAACAATCGAATCACGGCAATGGTCTATCGAGAATTAGGGTCTCTTTTGTTACCGAATTGAACATAAAATAGAATGTTTTCTAATCTGTTTACTTTCTCTATATCCTTTTTTCTTGAATTGAAATGGAAGTATCCCTGTGACTTAGGAACGTTCTATTTGTTCTTGGTGTAGTCGCTACATGGTTCCAGCCTGTTTCATCCCTCGTCATTTGGTACTCCAATTGATTGCTTTTCTGTTCTACGGTTTAGAAATAGTGTCGGATGAATTGTGATTAGTCATAGTAGATATTGGTAAGTATTTTAATTATACTAATAATCTATGTATGTAGCACTAGTAGTGATCCGTTGTAGCAGTAGTGATAGCATATATACGTCATTAGAATATAAATATCATCTACTGAAAATTGTTTCTATCTCTCCTTACAGGCGCTAGTAGAATTTTTCGTACGTTTGTTGGATTTTTAAGTTGGTCCTCGTTAAAATGGATCCCACTGGCTGCTGGGGGAAATGGGAAATATCGACTTGGAATCGACCTTTGTAACCGCAGTTATTGTGCCCAACTGATGAGCATTAAAAAGAACAGAATACATCTTAAACTGGATAGAAACTTTAAAATAAAATTATTCTCTTGCACTGGGGGTTTAGGTAGGATAAAACCGTCGTAAATTTGGGTTCGAAATATGAAGAAATATGTATGATACCTCAGCGGTATCAGTTGGAGATGGTCCAGTAGATATACTTGAGATGCTTCCCGAATCCAACAATGTCAAGATCTACGATTAAAAAGAACAAATGGTCACACATTGCCACACTATTTGTTAACCGCAACTTTACCTTCAATGCTGCACCCTTCGAAACCAATGTACTTGATTGTGTCCCATGGTAAAGCAGCCAGCCCATCGCTGGTGATGGGACAGTGTCCTACATTCAGGTCCTCCAGCGTCTTACCGCAGCGCTCGTTAGCTATTGCCTTGAGAAATTTGTCCGTGATGCCGGTGTGCGCCACGTTTAGCCGAACCAGCGGCATATCACGTAAACCGTCGGCCGACTCGTCACCGACGTTCTTGCACGACTCCAGGTCGAGGGTGTCCAGATGCGGGCAGCTGGTCGTGAGCAGCCGCACGAACTCGTCATCGATCACCGGGCAATGCTTCGCGTAGAGATGCTGCAGTTTGCCTAGCTGCTTGATCATCGCATCCAGGCCGGCGCGGGTGAACCGATAGTTGCCCTCGGTCAGGGTAAGGCTACGCAGGTGAGGACACTTTTCGGACAACAGCGCCAGCAGACCATCAGTGATCGTCGACGTCGACAGGTTTACCCTCGTAAGGGTGGAGTTGAGCAGCAGTCGGGGCAATTCCTCATCATGGAAACCCTTGTGTACACGTACGACGTTGAGAAAGATGGCATTCTTCACCAGCGCTGGTAGCAGCTCCAGATACTCGATGTCCTTGTAGAGTTGTAAATTCTTAGCAACGAACCGAATGCACCTGGTCGGTAAAAGCGAAAAAAAAACGGTTTGGGAGTGGTTACTTGGGACCGAGAACAAGCGTAGGCGTTTTGACGACCATATGGTGTCTCAGGTAACGTACGTGTGAAACAATGAATCCGGTTGCTTCGCTAGCCGTACGCGGCCAGCTTTAGCACTCATTTTTCGTCCAACGGACCTGTTTGCGATTTCTTCTCCGATCTAGGGTTTGGGGCACTTATGGGATAATTGAGTATGGTGCACGTAATCGTACGATGAACAAAGTAACAACGCAACACTATTTACAACGAGTATTCACAGCGGAACGAAGAAAAACGCGATGCTACATCGCCTGCTGCCATTTGTGTTTACAAACAAAACACAACACCAAGCCGACCAATGGGACAACAACGAGTTTATACTACTGTGTGCAGGAGTGCACAGAAACATGCATTTTACCAAATTGTTTCACTCATGATGTATTTATCGTCTATAATTGGTTTTAATATAGTGTAAGCAATAGGTTTATTTTTATTTCATTACAGCAACACATATTTCAATCCACTTGTTGGTAGCAAATTCAAAATTAAAATATTGCTTGCATTAGAATTTGCCGAAAATATCATGAACCCCTGGGGCGAATATTGCATAACAACACGCGGATGTCAAATTGATTGTCATTTTACGAGCAACATTGTAGGACGATTTCATCAGAACAAGTGAGAATATTCGTTTTATTTAATGAAAAAAAGCATAATAATTAACATAATTATTGTCTACAGGAGCAATGACAGATTTCGGAGGAAGTGATGCGGCCAAACCAGCCGTCGATCCCGAGCTGCAGGACTTTCTGATGGCCGAAAACGAGAGGGCCCGGCTTAGCGCGCAGGTTTGTCTCCCGTGTTGAAGTAGAAACCTGTGGCCACTCGGCATACTAATTTGACCATTTTGTACGTTTGCTAGATCCACGAGTTCACCGACATCTGCTGGGATAAGTGCGTTGAGAAACCGAGCAACAAATTGGACAGCCGAACGGAAACATGCCTTGCCAATTGTGTCAATCGCTTCGTCGATACGTCTCTGCTGATCACCCAACGATTTGCGCAAAGTTTACAAAAGAGCCAGGGCATGTAAAGCTGAAGGGCATAACGTCCGATACGTCGGACGTAGTTGGCATTTTGGGATGTAGTTCATAGTTCCGGCAGGGCCCTCTAACGCTAATATGTTCACAAAATATACATGCACTGTATCACAAATATATTCTCTCGTCTTGTTTATGTTTTCATGTTGTTGCACCGAAATAGTAATAATGATGCTAAGGTAATGGTAATATGTATTTATTCTGTAGTCATGTATACACATTTACAAGAAATTTCCTTTTTCTTGGGTGTGCCGGAAACGCTTGGAACAATTGCATTCTTTTTATTCGCATCTTTTTCCTTTTCCGCATTCATTCATAAAATTCGGAAAAAGTTTTTTGGAATCCTGTTTGAAATTCCAACAATGTAAATTATTTATTCTCAATCACGAATGCATGATGTATTCGTGGTAACTTTATTCAATCTACAAATTCGTTCGCACTACTGACCATCTAAATCTATATGGATTAAACGTTACTGTTTCACAGAATTTTACATTCTTTCGCATGTTGCTAAATTGTATAAATTAGGGCATTTTTAAAATTGGGAGTAGGTTTTTTGGAAGGTATTACTAACCGGTCCGTGACTAGCGCTTTCAGTTTTATATACGAAAGTGTGCATCTACGTCTCGCTAATTACTAATACGTTTGCTCAGTAATCGCGAGCTGGGAATCGTCATCGGAGATTTTCAAACGTACTATGATGGCAATGAAAAAAAGTATCTTGATTACAATCTTATGAAAATTTATTAAAGTTATGAAAAAATAATCCAATACAGAAAAGTTCAATTAAATATATAAACCTGTCGCTCGCGTTGATACCATTTGTGACCTTGGAGTGATCCTCGACTCAGGTCTTCTTTTTAAGAATCACCTCGAGTCAATCATAGCCAAGGCCTATAGAACCCTCGGTCTTCTTCGCAAATACGCAGCCGATTTCTCAGACCCCATGTGTTTGAAGGCTCTATATTTTAGCCTGGTCCGCTCCATCCTAGAGTATGGCAGTGTGGTCTGGTGTCCCTCCGGTTCAGGCTGGATAGCGAGGCTTGAGGGTGTCCAGCGTTCCTTTACTAGGTTTGCTCTGTACCGCTGTCTTGACCACTCGGCCCCTAGAGCAGACTACCAGACTCGGTGTCAGCTTCTGGGTATTGAGACCCTCGAGTCCAGGCGCAATAACGCGCAGACCTTGTTCGTTGCGGGTTTATTGTTAGGCGAGGTTGACTGCGCCTCCTTACTGTCCCAGATTCACATCTACGCCCCTTCCCGCATCCTCCGTCCCCGCCCTCTTCTTGCTGTGCCTACTCGTCGTACGCGTCATGGCCAGGAGGACCCACTTGTGGCCTCCATCCGTCGCTTCAATGAGCGTTTTGAGTGGTTTGACTTTTCCTCCCTTTCATCTCTCAGATCCCATTTGCGTTCCTCCCCGTCCTAACCACTCTCTCCCCTTCATTTTCCCTTCTCTTCCTTGATACCTCTATTTTTAAGATGTTAGTTAGTAAGATAAACCATTGTTAAACCTTTATGGTGGACAATCTTAATTGAATAAATAACAAATAACAAATAAACGTATCTTTCATTGTATCAATCATGCTTGAAACATATGCGCCCCGGTTTCACCATCATCGCGCGTTTCACGCTCGATTGGGCATCGAAATCGCTCGGCAGACGTTTGGCGCCACCTGTTTGTTCGTTCCTCATGCGAGCATTAGCAACACATCTTCCAGGGACGATTATGCAAATAGTGCGCAAAGATAGTTTGCCCGCACGTGGCATCAGCTTCCTTAAATCCTTGAACCCTTCGTGTATTTTGTTCAGGGGATGCAAAAATTCACCTACCTGTGGCACGCCTTGTGTACAAAACCATGAAATGCGTCGGTATGGGAGTACCGGGAAATAAGTCAACTAAATCTCAACTGCCTACGTTTTGTTCGGCATATGTTTGTCGAGACAACCGGAGATGTATAAAAGCAGCCAGGAACAATCTCTTACCAAGCAGTAGTCGAAAGCATTCCCAAGTGTTTGGAACAAAGACTCCGTGAAAGAATAGTTGGTGAACCATCCACCGAAAGCGGTTTCAGCAAAGTCCTTTAGAATAACTCATCAAGGTAATTCTTCTTTCCCAACCACTTTATTTGTTCTCTAGATAAGAAAGTTAGTGCTTTTGTGCTATTTAGTGAAAATGGTAAGTGAAATATCAGAGAAAAAAAACGCTAAAGGTAAGTATTAACCCATACAGGTAAAGAACTTGGAGTAACCAGTTTTAATCTCGGAAGGAGCACGTGCTACATAATATTTGAATTTATTTCAGGCATGATTTTCGATCGGAAATTGAAAAGTTGTATTGGCTCAACACATCTATTCCTCAATCTTACAAAGCAGAGTTAGTGGATCCCCTATAGCAGTGCTGAAGCAGGCCGGAAATAGTATTGTACACCTCACAAAACCTGTGTGCGTTTTTTTAAATAAAGCTGTAGCATAATTTAACGCGTTCAGCTTATGGTTACTTGCTGTGATGAGGTTCAATCTACCAATAGACAGTTTTCAAATTGTTTGAAAACTTTCGCATTTCCTTTTCAGATGGCACCCAACAGCATGGAAAACCGCCGATCCGTGTTGATGGTTTATGGTGGATCGGTTCTGGTGCTATGTCTGATGTTATCTGGTGTCGATGGATCCCACCACCAAGGCACGAAAGCGCACTACTGTGGAACTGTGTTGAGCGATACCCTGGCAAAGCTATGTTCATCTTTCACCGGATTGCGTAAGAAGGCTGGTATGTACTATCTACCAAGGCTTGCCTAAGGTTACGTTTTTTAATTCTTCGTGTCTATTGCTATAGATTCTCCGGTAATTTCGTATGGTGATGAGGAATACTTTAATCGATTGCAACTGCTGGGCGACGTACGGCAGGATGTGGAGGAGTTGCGTCAGCTGCAAGATCGCTCAGAGGACACTATCTACCGGGCTTTGATTTCGCTGGACAGTCTGAACTCAAATGGCTTCCATCGCGTGCGGCGCCAGGTAGTAAAGGAATGTTGCATCCAGAGCTGCACCCACGAGACTCTCCGGACTTACTGTGCCGACGATTAAAGACGAATGGATCGATCGAATGGATGGCTGCAAAGAGACTGATCGGACATACTTGAACCACCTACCTCTGCTGCTGTAACCGCTGGATCAACTGCAACTGGCCGAGGACTAGCATTATTGTTATATCCACCGAATACTAAGTGTACTGCTGCACACCATCTAGTGGAATAAACGCATCGGAACAGCGGAAACGCTATATTTCCCCCCAAACAGAACTAAACTTATTTTTCATATCTGATCTCTTTTTCTTTTAGCTAGCACAACTGCATTCTCGCTGAGCTAACCTTTTTTCTGTCTACGATTCAATTTCAGTTTTTCCCAGAACCGTAAGTGTTTGGAGTGAGGTTATTTCTTTCTCCTGTTAAAGCAGCCCATCACATCTTACGCTGAACAATGTCGGCCAGCAACGGTGTCGGAACTGGTACCATGTTCACGCTGCAAGCGTTGGCACTGCTGTGGACGATTACGGTGGTGACGGCGAACAAGCGATACTGTGGAAACGAGCTGGTAAAGGTGCTGTCGTTCCTTTGTGACGAATTCCCCGATCTTCACACGGCAAACAAGAAAGCTAGTAAGTGAAGTCGATTAGCTCCGGCCTTCGGTGTTTCTTGAGCTAATCCTTTCGTATTCTTAGTCGACTCCTACAAGATGGACATGAGCAGCGATGAGTGGATGAATGGTGACGATAGTATGCAGCAGCAGATGATCCTCGACCAGCAGCTGCAAACACTCGGCATGACGGAGGACCACGACCATGATCGTGCATCGGTACCGGCCTGGATGAACATGGTCTACCCGGCGAACTACATGTTCCGACATGGTGCTGCCCATAACGAGCTCATTCCGGCTCGGTTCCGCAAAAGTCGTGGTGGAATTGTCGAGGAGTGCTGTTTGCGACCGTGCGGCATGAACCAACTGTTGCAGTACTGCAAGAAGACCAGCCAGTCAAAATAATTCGGTGTAGTGTAGAACTGTGTACGATTTGATAACCGCGTTTACCGCAGTATCCTTGCCTTCTTAGCTATAGAACGCCTTTCGTACGCCCTAGTTTAAACGTCTATCATATACTCAAAACTTCCAATATGGAAAAGTAGCACGCGTACAGCTTGGCGGCAGGATAGATCATCTAGTTAAAAGTACAAACATACGAATCGAAACACTTATCAATACCCATCTACCTACTAACCTACCGTCTATTACTACTTCTACTTGACCGTTGCGGAGGCCAAGCTCACTTCTGACCTACTGCTTCGTTCTATTGTGGCAGCTTTTAGGCGGTTGCAGTACGCAGTTCGTTTGCGTGCAGGATGTTAACTGATCTAGTTGATTTTATCGCTTGTAGAGTTTTGGACGATGGATTGGAAACGATAATGAATAAAGCATAGCTATCGATATTGGCAAAATTAAAAAAAGACACGAATATGATTGCCTTTTAAAATGATTCCTTGTCACGAAAGAAAACTGTAAGCGTACAAAATACGTGTGTAGTGTATATGCACGCTGCTTGCGGACTTTGGCACACATTGCGACCGGGTTGGATCCGATCGCAAGCGATGTGGAGAGCGAAAGTGAGGCTGCTAGAGCGTGCTTGAACGAGTCGAGGATCGATCGGAACGATCATCGAGAAAGCGGTCTCTTCTTCTCAGGACGCCGACCTGGTCGGACCAGGGATCGATCTTTTTCCATTAACCAAGTTTTAAAGTGACGTAATTTGTTTATTAATAAAGTGTTGTTATGCCATACCGCGTTATCAGAGTGTTTATTAAAATATGTGCCATCATATACTATAAACTACGACCTTCTTTGATATTATACACTTTGATACATTGAAAGATGTTCACATTAAACATCGTCTCCAGAGAATTCATTGAAGTACACAATCATGACTATTCTCTTGAATTCTATTATTTATGACTTGGTTTATGGAATTAAACAAAGTGTTAATACAGATTAATCCGCGAAAAGTGAGAATAAAAACTAAACAAAAAATTATATTCATTGTAGTTTTATTTTTTGAAAATCGTTTCAAATTGAAGAGCTTCTAGCCTCGTTACATGGCATCTGTCTTAGATTGAATAGAGTCATAGAAACATAAAAAACACTACACGAAAAAATAAGGGCCGTGTCCGTCTCAAGTTATTCAATAGACACGCCGGCGAGGTGGTATAAGCTCTAGAGCACATGAGCTTATTTTTGTAACCTATGCTACCACTCGGCTTTCGCGGAACTCGCAAAAACACAATTGCGTGGGGACTAAATAACTATCAGTTATTTTCAGTAATCCAATCGATCGAAGTCCGTGCTGAGGCTAAGTATTTTATTTGCTAATTAAATAGAAGTCGTGTTTACTTTTTCTGGAAAGTAGGTGGATGTATTGATTAACTACTGGCGTAATTTCAGATTAAAAAAAACCTTTAACGTTGTCGTGAACTTTTTTTTGATAACTCTCGGCTGATGTTAGAGAAATATTATTTTGCAGCATCAATGATCGATCTTTTTACGACTGACTGGGCAAATAGAATGAAAGCAAAGTTATTGTCCTTTTGATTTCCTTTGAATGACAATATTCCATAAAATATATAAACAATATTTACAATACACTTTAAATGGCTTGACACAGTTTACGGCTCTTATAGTTCGACTTTGCGTAGAGCAGCTTTAAATACTTTAAAAAATAAGCATTTTGGTGTTTCATCCGACAAGACACTGATAGCGTTCGACAGTTCCTGGAATTGCATATGTTTTCCACGACGTCTATCGCCAAAGGATGAAAAACACCACAGAAATAGCATTGGCATCGCGACATGCATTAATTAATCTACTTAACGCAAAAATGCACCGGCGAGACACCTTGGGATGGAGGGTGGGGGATTTAGGATTCCTGGATGGTAAGAAGCATCAACAACGTATTTTTGTATTTGTTGTTGTCATGTTCCAGAAATACATTATATACATCCTGGTTTCAGTCAACAAGTTGCAATATAAAAGGGATGCACCAAGAGAAACGCATTCATTCGTCGGACGAATGTTTTTCTTGGTGCATCGTAAACCTAGCAGTTCCGCCAGAATACAGTGAAATTACTGCCTCATCTTGTAACATAGTCCACAATGGTGCTGTTGTCAGACAACCTATTCGCCATCGTGTTCTGGCTAGTGTTGGCGTTTGGAGGTCCCAATGTTGCTCTATCTAAATCCCTCTGTAGTGGAGATTTAAATTCAGTATTTAAAGTGATCTGCGCTGAATTTCCTACCACCAATGACGACAACAGAAACGTAATGCGTGAGTACTTTAAAAATTCCTCCACTTTTTCTACTTTTGAAGGCACTTTGAGGATTCTATTTCTATTCTACAGGCCATGTTACGTCTGGTCTAGATGAATCTAGTAATCGCTTCAAGGAAATATCCGATCGTGGCATTGTAGAAAGAAACCGTAGACAAAGTGATTATAGCATGAGGACCAAACATGAATGCTGCGAGCGCCCATGTAACTTTACAGAACTTAAGAGTTACTGCGAGGAAGTGGACCCGGATCTAGGGAGTCTATCTATATCTAAACAGCTCTGTGGAACTGAGTTGACTTCGGTGTTCAGTGTAATCTGCGTTACATTTCCAAGTATGGAAAATCGAAAGAGGAATGTGATCGGTGAGTGCATTCAAGGAATGTGATCGCCAAAATTTTCATTCAAACTGGCAATATCGTGAATTCGATTTCTATTTTGCAGGTCATTTTAGACAAATTCCCAACAAACTCTTTTGGGATACGGTGTGGAATGGCCCGTCGAACAGCGAAGAAAGGACTATGGATTCAACCGTCGGTAATAATTGGTTTAATCAAATGGACGGTGAACGATCTGGTCCTGACGGATCACGTTTCAAGGATTCGTCTGAACGTGCCATTGTAATAAGAAATCAGAGAAGAGATGAAAGCATGAGGAACAAACATTTATGTTGCGAGCGACCTTGCAATATGACAGAACTTCTGTCCTACTGCGATGAAGTGGCAACACAGTTGGAGGGTTTATCTGTAAGTAAACGGCTCTGTGGCACTGAGCTGACTTCGGTGTTTAGTGTGATCTGCGTTACATTCCCAAATATGCACAATGGCAAGAGGAACAGTGTCGGTGAGTATTTAAAACATATTGTAATATTCCACATTCTGCATGTTAACTTGAGCATTCGATATCTTGTACACAGGTCATGCTAGACAAATTTTCAACAATCCCTTTCCAAAGACGATTTGGAATGGCCAGTACTACAGGGAAGAAGCGGATATAGTGCCGGATGCAACGTTGCCAAGGTCTAGCGTAGATCAATTCGGTCCTCTTTTCCATGGCTCACCCGTAGAACCTTAGGTCCCGGACACTCATGTACGCTACCATATGGGTACGAGATATGTTCTAAAATGGCATCAAACAGGAATTTGGCTAAGTAAATTCATACCTACGGGGGGAAAGGTAGCGTTTCGATGGAATCTATGGATGTTTTGTTTAAAACTTCTCTTAGAAGAGAGTTCTTTATAAAGTATTGATAAGTGTTTGTGGTTCGTGATATAAAGACACTAAAATTCACTTAAACGTAATATTTGTATAATAAAGCATAGATTAGCTAATATTTTGAAAACCGAAATGACACTGTCATGAAACGGCTGGCCCTTATTGATTTTTTTTTATTAGAGACGTCTTGGTCATTCGTCTCTTAGGAGCTTATTGATGGTGGCAGGAATAGTAAATTGAACTACAGCATTGAAGGTCACAGTGCTAGACTAGTGATTGGTTATCAACCATGCCCCAGCGTCGGCAGTTAGAGGCGGTCCATTTCATAACACATCACAACAACATCGATAGGGCTGCGCGTGCACAAGCCGATGCATCGTTGGCCCCTGTGGGTGCATCCCATCCCCGCATGCAACCCTCTATTCGCGTCCATCATCGCTACCACGCACTGACAATGTGATCCACATCCATCAACTCGATAGTCCGGCTCGACTGACGGTTAGTTTAAACTGGTTCGATGCCAGCCTTGCCGTAGGAGCGTGCGGGCCGCGGGTCCATCGTGGCCGGGACTACTAGGGGGGTGGTTAATTGACGGCGGCGACAGCATGTCGTACAGGTTCGTTATGTGCGCTTGTGTGTGGCTTTGGTTCAATTGAACCTTCCGAACTTTACCGCTTTGCCGTTGGATCCGAATCGAGTTTGGGAGAAACTGTAAATGATTGTCTAAAACCATACTCACCGCCCTTTTAAATGGCAAACTAAATGATGAACTATCCCAAATAATTTAAATTAAATGAAAACAACTTTCACAGTTTATGATAAAAGTTTACTTTAATAAAATATTCTTTGTTGTGGGTTACTCTATTGAAAAGAGGAGAACCCACTGGCGTATACGATCACATTCGTTAAGGGGACATGCATGGAGCTTCTTTTTTTTTAACTCAATTTTACTTTCCGGTAAATAATGATCCAACTTAAAAATAATGTTGTACACCTCGGAGTGAAGTTAAAGCACAACACTTCACTTCGCTCTTGGTCACTTCTTCTAACTAATGAATGTTACCGATCATTTCTCCTACAACGCATGCCCCAGCGTCTCTCTTCTCTTATTGTTACTTAGAATTTGTTCCTCCTACTGATCAAACCATTCCATCCTCTACTGCTCGATGAAACTCCGACCAATGTATCGTCCTTCCGCTAGCCGATGCTTCTTTTTAGTCGCTTCAAAAACTGTTAATAAATATACTGGTACAGGAACGAATGCGAAGCGTGTAAACCGGCACACCTTCGCCATACTGGAACAGAAAAATTTGTTGCACCAGCTATAATTTATCATCCGAAAGGTTTTGTTTTACTCTTTCTTAGGTTATACTATCTTTCGAACGGAACGCGGGATAAGAATCGTGGTGGTATGGTTTCTGTCGCATGACCATTTGGCCATTTCTACCGATTTCACGCAATAATCCACCCGTAAGCCTCGTTCGTAACACAGAAACGCTATATTTTATCGTTACACGTATGATAAATTGAGATTTATATTTTTTTTTCGTATAAAAACGGAACATATTGTGTGCAAAAATCATGCTTCAAAAAAAAAAAGGGTGACAAACAACTTTACTTCTTCGCTAAGGAGCAAATAGGCTCACCCAACTAAAAACAAATTCTTTCCGATCCATCGTTACATCACTCGGTTGAGTTCTGCTGGGGAAATGGAATCGGGAGCTGAGAAACTATGCTACAGACCAAACCGGAGACGCTTGAGATGCCCAAACGGTCCCTGGCCTTTCATCCCCGGGCGAATATAATTGACTAACAGCAATGGGCTGAACTGCTTTAGCTTATCGATAAAGTATGAATCTTAAACTGGTTCTACAACGGTATGCGACTTTGTTGAAGATACAAGACATATAAGATAATACGCAAGGAGTTGTTCAGATAAAGCGAACTGAACGACGGGGCTTTTCCGGTTACAGTTTTCCCAGTTTGTCGCACTTCGTTACTTCCCACAGATTGCGTTAGCCTGAGTGGAGTGGCCTCCGCTCAATCACAGTATGCTCGCAGCTCGACGTAGGAGCAGCTCTTCTTGCAGCACTCGTCGTAGATGCCACCGGTGCTGCGACGACTGCGCCGATGGACTCCCGTGCCTGGGTAGGGAAATCCGGGCGGCAGGGTATCCGGCAGGGTGGCCACCTCGACCTTTACCCGCTGCTGCTGCTGTTGCTGGTCGTGGTAATAATCTGAAAATAAACAAATCGAAGACGAACGATACGAGAATTAGCGAAACATCCAGGAGGAAACCCAGGTTCCAGGATTTTCCAGCGGGTTTGTTTTGCAGAGAGAGGGGGAGGGAAAGAGAGTTGCTGGCAGCCTTACCGGTGCGATAGTGGGTCAGCATCGGGTACCGTCCCTGGCAGAGGAAGGCCAGCGTTTCCGTCAGCCGGCGGCCGCAGTAGCGCGAGCGGGTCAAATGGCTGATCAGGGCATCGCTGTTCGGCGTGGAGTTGCCCTTGGTCTCGTCGAGCAGCAGTAGCACGACTACCGCCACGAACAGGATCGTGTTCATACCGATAAAGCCCGAACGCATCTGGAACCAGAACGGGGAATGCAAAGGGAAGAGAAATTAGTCAGTGGTCGTAAGCCTCGTTGCTACTTTGTTTTTCATAAACAACACATTCCGATTGCCCCAGTTGGTTGCTTTCGGCCGTTAGATCGATCGGTAATTGAAATCAGCGTAAACACTGCGTCGGAGTGAAAGGTCCCTGCGCTATGCCATTTAATACTCTCATTATCATTATTACGGTTCTTCAACACAACAGGAATAAAAACACAACCAACACACCGCACATTGGACTCCGATAAGAGATTGTAAACAAAATTACCACAACTACCCCCAACGGCGGGTACCAAAGTTTGATCATCTTGAAGAGTCGCAGGGGTGTCTCACAGGTTTGTTTCCGTAGGTAGGCCCGGGCTCTACCTTCCAAATCTTGACTCATTCCGGCACTAAGGTGAGGCAGCCCGCAATCCCGTATTTGCGATGAATATTTAGAACCCCCACCGTGAGCGGGTCAGCTTCTTATCAGGGTTGGGAGTTCACAAAGAAGAGCAAGTAAATAAAGCTGCAGGAAATTCTTGGGAAACAACACATTTCCCATGTGCTCGGTGAGTGCAAAAACAAGCTGTTTATTGCCCGCAGACGGTGCCAAAAGTGATTACCGCGTGAAGGCAATCGACCTCGTGTCGCACTTTTGTTTTGTTTCAGATCGCACGATAAGCCACCATATACATCATGTTGGCATGGGTTTTTGTCAGCGGTGTTTGTCGACTTTCGAATTTCTTTCGCTCGAGAGACGAGCTTCCTGATTTTGGGCCTATTAAGCTGGAACTCCGCGATCACAACAATGTCGCGTCCGGGGAACGCTCGATGGCGCGCGAACGATTGCGCGATTAATTGAGGTTCATTGAAAGAAACAATCGCCTCAGGGACAGCCACGGTTGAAGGCCAACAAGTCCTTGGTTTTCGGAAAAGATCCCACGATCGTCAGTACGATCGAGTGTTGTTCTGACCGTTTGGAAGTGGTGCAATGGAGGGTGGAAATAATAAAATACGCTACTTTGAACAGCAATATAGAAGCTAGACTGTCTCATCAATCTGTAGACTTCGCGTTTACTCTTGTGTGTAGTGCCATCTCACAAGGTGCCATAATTGGAGATCCAACAGAGTGACTCGAAATTAACGAGATCGTTGAACTCTCGGAGAAGAGCTTAGATATCTTCAGAGCTTGGCTAGATGTGTTCAACCTCGTTTTGGACATAAATCAATCCCACCCAGAATGAACCCAAAATCCACTTATGTGCCATTTCCCCCACGTTATGTGTGTGGCAAGCATGCGGAGGAAAACGCCGGTCCCAGAATTGGCTCAACAAAGCGCGGGAATTAATCAGGCGGACGCAATAAGACGTTCGCGAAATATCCGAGGACCTCCGTTGGGGACCACAAGAGGTTATACACAAAAACTTGAATAAAATAAGAAGTCTTCATCCAATTTCGGTGCAGCGTATGAACTGGCCAAGCTGCCTTGTTATGACATCGGCCCGTTTTTCCCCCGCCCGTCCGCCCGCATCGGGAGTGAGGTTCGAAAAGCGAGCTCCCCATTTCGCCGGTCAATGAATAAAAATGAATAAATTGTACCGGACCGCGTGTCCACTCGCCGATTAGGAGGTCCCCGGTTGGGTCAATTGAGAGCACCGATCGAGAACGCGGTCCGGGTAGGTGTCTCGGTTCCGGAGCAAAAAAAGTTCCTAGTGCCGCATCTCGTGCGCCGATGACACGCCAAAAGCGCGGTGAAAGATTGCCCACGAGCATGAGAGCTTGTGCCTGGTGCTCACGTTTCTATGGTATCTTCCTCAAGTGTTTCCCCGTCTTTGATTGATCGTTTCGCACACTGTTCCGGGGGGTTGGATCACGGGTTCAGGGTCCGACAGAGAGTTCGCCAAAACTCTGCCGAAGGTAGCAGTACCCTAGCACTGGCTGGGGGGTTGCGTTCAACCGCACCGGATCGGTGGCAACATTGTACGGCCACCGAAAGAACCTAATTGCCTACTGGACACCCGGCAGTCGTCCATGGTGGGCGTCAGCTCGATGCTTGAAATAGATACGACGTCCACACCAATCGACGCGAGCAAACGAGGTACGATAAAGACGCCTGGATTTCTGGGCGCGTTCCGCACCAACCGCACAGTGGGATAGGGGCTGACCGTTTAATTTACCGGTACTCGAAAACTTTGCATAAAATTAAGGACATACTTTAACATGTTTGCATACAATCTCTTTAAGTTAAATTTGTTTACATAAAAAAAGATTTTCTATCTGTTTTTATTAGTGCTTTATGAAGCGTACTTTTCTCTAAGGTATTAACGTTAATTTTCTTTGGCAAAAATGAAAGTGGAAAATAAAATTTACTAAAAAAATGATTTAAAAAAGTCAACAAATGAACTAAACAGAAAAATATTCAACATTACGAAGCTGTTGCATATTGAAAAGAGCAATTAAAAATTACCACTCGAAAATAAAAAAAAAAAAAGTCAAAATTGACCATAGATATGAACGAACCTGTTTCACTGTGGAAGGCAGCGATAGGGTTCCACTAATGTGTTCTCCTTCTTCATAGAAGCCGGCGTTGGTCGGGTCTAGTAATAGACCACAGTTGTACCATCCTAGTTCTAGCCCGTGAGCGATCGGACATGATAAAACTCCGGGCGGACACAAATGAAAATAAATGATTTCATTTAAACTTAGCAGGCAGTACACGGCCGGTGCCGGATCGGGAAACGGGACCATACCATACCGTCAACGGTTTGGCCGGTTTCCGATCCTCGGTGACGCACCGTGTGTCCCTGCGCTAGCGGAGAGCCCAGTACCACCGCGGGTGCCGATTACGGGTTAAATTTGTGTTAACATAATCAAACGCTCCTGTCCGGCGGTCGGGTTGGTTTAAATTTATGCTGATTGCTCTTTCGCGTCCGACCGAGGGCCGGCACCCATGCAGGTTTCCCCCGGCCGTGCGCGGGATCAAATAAAACTTTTTGAACTATGACCTGCGTCGGCGTTGGTGATGAAACCATTGCGAAGGCTCTCACAGACCCTCCTTCTTGCAGGAGGACTGTGATTGGGGTCGTAAATCATACTCAAAGTATGTGGAAACCACTCTCGTACAGCTTTAATGCAGCTCTCTCCCAGCTTGTTACGGCCCGAACCTCCCTGGAGGGCAAATCATAAATTTCCGCACGGTTCTCTCGAACGATCGAACGTGCCCTTCGAATCTTCCTTCGGTGGTTTCGTCTCGAGATGTTATGCCTACCGGAGGCCACCCGGGCCCGACGGTAATGAGAAGAGTAATCATCGTAACGCCTGCCGGGTGGATGCTGCGGCCCTGGAAGACCGACGGCCCACGCTGGCCACGACTGCCAGACAGCACATTCCGACACGTAATGGTGCAATCGAGGTGGTGCAATTGCAAACGGATGGCCACAAAAACATAAAAAACCATAAGCGAGCTCGAAGAAGGTGCGCACAGAAAAGTCAGAAATGCCAGCCCGAATGTCGAAGGTACACAAGTCACCACACTTCCACGAAGACCTTTATTAGCCGGATAGGGCGGATTGGGGTTTATGCCGGGCGCATGAGTCAACCGGCAATGTAAGGCACGAGAAAATGGGGAGCAGTTGAGAAGCTGCAACCCGAGCAAAAAATAAAAAAATAAGCGCGACTCAATCATTCAGTCCGCGCGTGTACATCATCGGGCGTATGTTCCAATCGGGCATCAGGGCTGCATCAGCGCATCGGCGCTTGACCACTTGTTTACTTCTTTGCTGCACTCTCCCAATTCCCGCCTCCGACCTTCAGCACACCTTCCGTCCGGGCCTTTTGCTTCCCTTCAACCGGTTCTCGCGTTGTTGTGGTTGCTGTCCGCCGTCAAGCGCGCGCGCGCCCCGCGGTCGCATCTTTACACGCGCTCTGCACGAGGTTAATGTTTTGCTGCACTCGGGTGCGTTTTTACGGGGTGCAGCAGGCAAGGTGGGGCAGAGATCCGGGCGCCGAGATTTTTTATATTGACCACATAATTCGGGAAAGAAAGTTAGTGTCCGATTGGGCGGTTGATTGAGTGTCAAGTTGAGATTGACAGCTGGCTTGCCAATTTAAATATTCCTCAACGATAAATCATTTTGGATAAAATCGTTTACTAATAAAATCAATAAATTAACCTGAACGATTATTTTCAACATGTTTTCCGAAAGTGACAAATTTTGGGAGATAAAAAAATCCAGTGTCATGGCGCACTGTTCGTTCTGCTCCCAACGTCGGAGAAAACGCGTTTGCTTCAAAAAAACCAGCTCGAGCTCTCGGCCCCTTTCGAACTTCCACGTGAAGTTGCATGTCCCGCTACCGGCTGGACACTGCACTCGAACTTGATTTACTTTCCTTTCTTCGGTTACACCCTTTGTGCGGGAACGGGCGAATGCGAAATCGTAATGATTTCATAAATGATGCAATTACGGCGTTTATCTAATGTGTCTCGTTTGGGAACTGTAGGAGAAAGATAACGGCAAGCGCAGGAAACCCGTAATCTTGGCGTCGCGTTCCATGGTGCGCGATATCTGGCCGTATTTCCGTTACATGTTTATGTTTTACAAGCAACATTTTTACATTCTTTTATGTTCTGGTTCGTCCAGCCCCAGCGAAAGATAGTAAAGTTGGTTTCGTTTTAAAAAGAAGACGAATTGGAATCGGTGTTGCTACGCTTTTTGGAGGACATCTACAACCGAGTCCCATTCACGCACACAACCTCGTATGCAGGATCTCTCGCGTGAAATGGAAATGATCGCCATCTCGTTGCCTTCACGGCCGACGGGGTCGTTCGCCGTTCATTTGCCGTTTCCTATGACCTACATACACGGTCTCTCCACCGGCCGTTCCAAGCTTGTTGTTCGGTGGCCTTTTTTTTCCCTTTTCGATTTTGTTGTTTTTGTCCGGATATTCGTCCAACCGTCCCGGTCTACGCCTCTCATATGGTCGACGCCATATTTTATGTTTTGCTTCCCTTCCCTGGTCCCTGCTTTATGGGTGTAAAAGCGAAGGGATTTTCCTATCTGTACCTATCACACCCCGCTGCTCGCTCGATCCTAAAGTCAAGATTGATATGGTACGGTCCTTCTGGTCCGGGTTGCGCCGATACAGCTGTTGTGTGCACCGAGAGAGAGGGCGTTCGAAAATGGTTGAATTACTCCAAAGGGTACCGTGAGCATTGGGTCAACATAAACACATTGGGTGGTAGGCCAGCGTAGGGCGGTGGGACTGCGATAGCAAGCTGCGAAGCACAATCAACAACAAATGCACAGCAAACAGACGCAGACAGTGAGGCAACCTGATGGATGGCCGAGGGAACCCTCATCCCAATCGCAGCCAGCGGGTCACTACATCGTCCCACATCAGTCGGGAACCTTTGACCCCTGCGCTCAAGGGGGTAGCCCACACCCTGCCGTTGGGCCCAGCTGGTCCTGCTGAGGGCAGCTGAGCGTACCAGCGTACCGAAAAGCCAGCGCTTCCAGCAGCGAGGAGCTGTGGTGCTATTTTTAGAACACTCTCCGGATAATGGAATACTGGTCCCTCCGGTAAGGCACCGAAAGGCAACGGAAGGGCTCGGGGGAAAGCTCGGGCCCGTTCCCACACGTCTCGGTTGGGAACGCACACGCTTCAGACTGATGCTGATAAAGCAAACGAAAATAAAACCCCCTGACAGCACGGCATCGGCACCCGGACCGTGGCCTCGTTGAACCTTTCGCTTCCTTTCCGAAAGGGCCCAGGGTGTCTGTTGATTGCCGTACCGAGGGAGGTCGAGGGAGAAAAGTGGGAAATTAATCACAAATACGACTGGGTACCACGACCACGGTGTGTATTACTTCACTGTTGGCTGTTGTTATTCTGCCCCCATGGGATCGCTACTGTGATGCTGTCCGTCTGTCTGTTCTAAATCTGTCCAGTGTCTGTAGTGCATCGTGTAGCGTAGATCGTCTGGAGTGATCGTTTTTGTTTTACTGACTCTGTTTTCGAGAGCTTTTCTTTTGTCTCGTAAATGGTTTCTTAACAATTTTATTTATTTTCATTGCTTCAAGTTTCTACTGTTTTTTTTATCTGAAATTATAATTAGAATATTAGATTAGAGTTATTTCGAACTCAATCTAATACAACCAATTTGTTATGCACACTGAACCAAGATCATCAGAAGGATCAATTCTTTTAGAACCTACCTTTGCTTTCGGCTTCTTCAGAGTGGCTCGAACACGGTTGGACGCACGACAATCGTAACGCTACGCAGCCAGGTGCCGACGGTGCCAGCAAGCTCACGATCCCGTGCGAGCGCAACTATTTTCGAGCAATTTTTGTTGAAAATGAAAATAAAATCAATCCAGCATCCAGTCCGTACGGTGGCACACATTCAAGCTTGGGCTCGGGAGTTCGAGTTGGTTGGTCTGCTTCGGTCCGGAGTTTCTAGTTTACTCTACTTCCGATGTAGTTTTTGCTTTTCCAATGTTTATTTGCTGTACTGATCGTAATCACCAACTGATTCACTAGGACATGGGGAATTAATGGCCCATCAACACTGGACACTTGAGCACATTTTATTCGGAAATGTGGCTTATAGTTGATCAATTGATCGGTGTTCAATCCACAACAAAGTCGATCACTTTCGTATAACACTCGGTCATGAATTCATTCAGATTGCACGTTGATAGTTTATTGGGAGGAACCACGTAATTTATCTTTGTTTTATGAATTCTCTAACACAATATGATATTCAGTTTTCGTTGCATTCAAAGCTGCTGGCAGTATGTTTTACGATCGTTAGCAAAGTGAGTGACGGATACCGCTTGGAACGAATCTTCCGGACGCCTTTCGGGATGGCTACTACTGGAGTTGTGGAATGGTTTTCGAGCGAACAATCGTTCACGAACGGTACACGTCAATACTATTCCAAAACCGGGACGGATGACGGGGATATTCTGCCTTCTGTTGGTGCAACGACAGGTTCAAAGGTCACTTCTTCTCGGCAGGCCAGATCGGACTCGATCAGCCAGACGCCTAACGGAACAACACGCACAGACGCACGTGCACGACCAGAACGAAAAAAAAAAAATGAAAGGATCACACAGACAAACACGTAACATGCACGCGTTGACTCCAAGTTCTTGTTCCCCCGGGGCTGGGATGGGATTTCGCTCGCTGCTGCTATCTCGTCGACATCACAATTGCAACTGTACGGTTTTCAGCAGCGAACTAGCGCTTTAAAAGCCCACAGACTCACAGTGGTCACTCTCCGGTGCCTGTCCCGTGATGAACTCTTCGGGCATTCATTCGCTCTCGCGACATTTTTCGTCGTGGGATGCTGCGCCAGCATCCTCAAAGGCCCGGAGGAACATAATAAGGATTCATCTCGCGCTTGTCCGATGGATAATGAACTCAAGTTTGCCACTCGTAGAGAGTAAAAGTAGCAATAACATTGCTGAGCATTTCTGTTGAGGCTGACGATCCGAGATCGGTGTTATTGATCGAGTGGAATAAGCAAATAATCCTTTTTTTCTAAATCCTATTTATGTTTCCAATTAATCTGATTTACATTTTTATTTGTCCAAAAATATGAAACAAAATGAGAAAATATGTATACTACCTTTTTCACATAGATTTTTGGTTTTTAACATGATATTGAACAGTTCTGAATATTTTGTTTATTCCGTTTCATCCTTTTATCATAATAAAAATATAACAACCTAATTTTGTTGATTTTTTAGATCAACCTTATTTTTTATCTTTTTAGTTCCTACATTAGCCAACAGTTGAATTATGGAGGAGTTTAATATCAAATATGAAAAAATAAATGCTTTCGTACTATTTTTAAATTCTGTGGATACTATCTCGTTCAATCTGGTAAAGGGTAGTTTTTGGATGTAGGCGGAATAATTATAGCTTTTCCGTGAACCGTTGAAGCATGCGATAAAAGAATGACGTCAAACTAACGTCGAAAGATTTCCTTTCACCATCTCACTTTGTCTGCATTGCCACACTTCAGATATGGTGAGTAGAGATATTATGCTTTGTTATTCAATCTAAAAATAAAATGTGCTTTAAGCATAAAGAAAAAAAATAGAAAAAGAAAGTAGATAAACATTATTGTGCAGAACTTATGCCCCACGTTTCGAAACCTCTTATATAATGTTGCAATATATTTGATTTTATACCAATTTCATATTGTCAATATTTTTTTTTAAATTGTAAATAATTATTTAATTTTAAAAAAAATGGGGGTATTACGGGGATATTTATACATATAAAATTCACGAGCCATCAAATTCTAAAGTTGATGCTGTACCCTGCTTTCATATAAATGTAATTCCTCTCGAAGCCTCTGCCGATTGTACAATATAGTGGTCGATAATCAATGGCGCCGGGTTGTAAACTAATCTATCACGGGCACGTCAAACACGTACTGGGAACCTAGAATTTGCAACATGACGTTTCCGCGAAACACTGATATGAGAATGCGGTGGCCGACGCACCGAGATGACGATCTCTAGGCGATCGTGACATGTGGCCATGTGCCATGGCACCGAACGTGTGCAATGTAGGTTAGCTGGACGGAACCGTTTCTCTTATGCATGATTTAAATTGTGCATATGAACGGGGGTCCGCGACAGCCGAGCGGTAGCGCCGGTTAGAAAATCGGCTCATGAGCGCCGGGGCTCACCACCTCGACGGCGTGGGTTCGAATCCCAACCGAGACCGGACCCCCTCCCCTGTACGAGAGGAGTGACTATCCACGTACAACAGGGAAACAAGTCTCGTAAGCCCTTAACGGGCAGGCATGACCAAGAGGTCGTTACGCCAAGAAGAAGAAGAAGAAGAAAAAGAAGAAGATATGAACAAACATTTTAAATTCTAAAAACTCATTAACAAAGTAACTGTGCATGTTATTGTCGATTATAAGAGATCCAAAACAGTTCTTCGTAACTATCAAAAACTATCCCGATGGTTAGGAAGAGATGGCAAATGAAAACTTAGCGCCTTCGGTCACGTAACGGTTAAGCAGACGAAAAAATGACTCACATGACTTAGTCCATTTTCGTTTCCTAGCACAACGAATCTGCAATTTAAATCTGTCGAATAGGGGGCAATGTTTTTTTCCCACTTCAACTACTTTTGATCGCCAAACGATCACCATAGGGCAAAGTGGGCAAATCATAATGCAAAATTACGGTGTGAAGAAAAGGCGCAAAAAACGCCATCGACTTCTTCCCAGTTCCCTCGCCTTTCCGTAGGCATATGTAGGTAGGCATGGACGGTCTATTAATAGATGGGAAGATTACCCACCGATCGCTTTTACGGTTTGGAAACGCGCGTTGGAAAGGATCACGGGCGAACGGATTGGCCGTAAATAATTCCTCCAGACCGTTCGCCCACTGGGTCCGTGGCTAAAAATAGCCCCTGCATGGGAAGCAATAAGTTTTTGACCGGCCCAAAGGCAATTCGCGACCTGTTGCACACCGTTTGTAAGGGGTTTCACAGGCCGAGTACGGGGCTCGTCGGTAAAAATGGGCATCGGTTGCTCGGTACGCTCAACACGCCACACTTCGGTTAGCTGTTAGCGAAAACCCCCGACGGGTAAGGAAGATGGAAACGATTTGAAAGCGGAACATAAAAATTTAAATTAAGGTACGGTCAGAGCCTGATGCACGGCGGGAGGATGAGGATTGCAAGAGTCTTGTTTTACTGGTAAACAAAACTATAAAACCGTCTGCAAGTTGCAGCGGATTGGTGGAACGCATTTTAATGCAGGGGGAGATTTGTTACGGTCAATAAGTTTAGCTTTGCCGTCAGAGAACATGAAAGTTGACTGGAGTTATTCCAAAGTACTGATGTGCTTACTAAATATTTTACAGATTTCTTGGAAGAGTAGCACAGAAATAGAAAGAGGTGCAACAATATTCTATCAACAAGCCGCTTTTCAGTGGCATCAAAATTGGAAATTTGTTTGCATCACTCGACCCCCTAAGAAGAAGGTTTATGTTGTCGAATCGATGTTTATGTTGTTGGCGAAAGTAAACAAGGGAGATACGTGCAAAAAAAAAAAAACAATCACGGTCACATTGGTTGCCGTGCGGTGCTGCGCAAATGAAGGTCAGAAATGATTTGCATTTTTCCGGTTGTTTTCGCTTTATGCTGCTTTTTTTAAAGCGCCATCATAGTTCGGGTTTATTACGCCCAATTGGTTACAGGAAGAAACAGAATCGTAAAAAGCCACATGCCGTTTGAATTTCTTTCATGATTGGTTCTGTTTCAGGAAGGATGATAAAACGCTTGCCACCATGACCTTGCTAATTTATTTTTCTGTTCAAACCTTTTCTTGAAATATTGGAATAAAATAGTTTAGTCCTAATTGATAGACAAGAGACATTAGAGGTAGCTAATTTTGGATTTATGCCACTTACCAACGGCTAAAGATTACTACGAGATGAAACAAAGATTACCTAAAGTGTCAGTGGATCAGCCTGTCGAACAAGACGCCGACGCCGACACCGATCTAATCTTCTCGTAAGCGTTGGCAACGAGGAAAGGCAATTGCACTGGAACCGGCGGGCGTAAATATTAACCCATGTTCCAATCAGACCTTACCGTATCACCACCGTGCTGCTTATCAGTAGCCAATGATGAAATCCCCCGCTTGACCTGCCCGGACCAGCTGAGGAAGCTCGTTTGGACGTAAACAACCAGCACTCGGAGTTCCGGCATGTGATTGTGCGGGTGGAAACATTCTGCGGCCTGCTGAGGGTGGACATGTTAGTGACTTTAACGCTGATTGATTGTAGTTTGCATCTCAGCCGTAATTGAAAAGGAGAGTTAGCTTAGGATGGAACTAACTAACTCATATTAGACAGTTTCACAAACCACCCAAAAATGGCCTAGTTTCAAAATAGTAGCGAATTCGAATTTGAAATTTACTAAAAATTTTGCTATAAACACAATCCTCAAAAATAAAAGGTCTTTCACTTTAAGGGTTGGTGAAGGAACTCCCGAGCAATGCGCCTTAAGTTATGCTATTGTCTAAGCATATTTAAGAAAATTTAAATTGTTCTTATCAATTTCGTGTTTGATTTTGAAAAAAATTACAAGTACTTTACTTATTTTCTTTCTTTCAAGTTTTCAATAAATAGTGCACATTTTTACTCATTCTGTTTATTTACGGAAACAAATTATAATATTTTAAAATGGGGTTTTGTTCGAATTTAATACCTAATGTGTGCTTCTAAAAAATACTTAAGATAATAAAAATAATCATTATCGTTTTATGAGACATTGTATGCAGCATAATTGGAAAAGAGTTAAGTACTGATGTTAAGATCATTTGAGTGCTTAACTAATTTAAGGAATCGTTTATGTCACGTCTGAGCGTGTTATAAAGTTCAAATTAATATAGTAAAACTATAAGTCAATCATATTAAAGAACTCTAAAATATACTGATCCTTTGACTTCCAGAATTTTCTCTGCCATCCTTACTATTTTGCTTAACTTAGCAGCTATTTTCACATCTGTCTATATTCCATTCCCTATTTACTGCCCTTCTCTTTCCATTGACTTTTTTTTTTAAACTTTATAAACTTTCCAACAGCACATTTGGATAGCTGATCGATCATATTTACACATTTCATACTCTCTGAATCAGTCCCGTTTGCTAACGTACAGATCTTAAACATTATCGTAAAAAACCGAGTAGATTTAGTGAATGTGTGTAACCAATGTATGATTGGAAATTCCATTTACGTGTAGAGTGTTGAAGTTTTAAATCATATTTAATCGATGTTCAATCTTTCTTGGCCAATTATAAGACTAATAGGCTGTTCTTCGCAGGATGCGATCAACTGAGGTCCTATAAACAACTAACATACATTTAATATTTTCAGCTTCAGCCTCACTTTCAAAAACATTCTTTCAAAACATCATGTCAAGGAGATCGCATGGATAAGTTTTAGTTTCATCTGCATGAGTGGGGATTGCGTGTTATTTCAATGACATCACTATATGAAAATGGATTTTTTACTGCTGGTGAAAACTTTCCTTAAGATTCTTCCCGGTGTGTCTCCACGCTCGTAATGCGATGTAGCGGTGTTTGTATATAGAAAATATTCTTTCCAACCATTCATTCCTAACAATTTACACAATCTCCTTCCCGATCGACTCGTTTTCCTAACATGATACAATTTCCTAGTCACAAAGGCCAGTCTCTTACAGCGTTTCTAGTGAATTTCGAAACAGTCTAGCTTATAGTCTAGCATTGGATGCTACGACATGCCGGACGACGGATCGTCCAGGTCCTGCCCGATAACAGGAGCGTTGCTCCGAGGGGCTTGATGATGCGGTGTGACGGATGCAGATTGAATACCAACCGAAGTGCTGGGACGAGTACTACTTCGACTACTTCGGCTACGGCTACTTTCGGTTGCGTGATCGAATGGCTTCTCCCGTTCATGGCTTCTGGTAGGATCTGGCAATGGGGCAGGTTTACCATCATCCACTAGCGTTTGCGACAACTCTAGGTCATTCATCCCCTCGGACTCGATAAAAACAGGATCCCCGGACGTTGGGCGGGTCGAAGAAGCGCCATCGTTGAGCAGCTCCTGCTGAGGTAATGGTGTTGGCATGTCTTCAGCGGCGACACGGGTGTCTTCCCCTATGCTGGCACTGTGCTGTTGCTGGTGCTGCTCTTGGTGCTCCGGCTCCTTCTCGTTATTTACAATGCCCTGAAGTAGCTGAAAATCAAGCTGAGGATCCTGCGGCGAACCGGAAGACGGATTGCCGCCGAACTCGCGCGGATCATAGTCCGCGAAGGCCACTTCCTTCTCCCGGCTGCCGTCCGGGGACTGGCGCAACCGAGTGATGCGCGTCTGCACGATCTGCAGATGGCGTCCGATGTACTCTTCGCTCGGTGCCAGCTGGTGAGCATGGGAGAGGCAAGCTTGCGCCTGCAGAAGCTTACCCCGCTCGACGTACACCACGCAGAGGTTGTGCAGTCCTTGGATATTCACCGGATCAAGTTGCAGGATGCGCTTGTAGCACTGAAATGAAAGAAAAGGGGTTCAACAATAACAAACGTTTATCAAATCTCCTCAAGACGTACATTTTCAGCTGCATCCAGATCCTTAATGTTGTTGATGTAGATGTCTCCGAGCAGAATGAGCCCTTTGATGTGGTCCGGATGGTACTTGACGAGCTGGTTCAGGAACGGTGCGGCTTCCAGCGGCCGATGATCGTCGGCTAAGAGCAGCGCTAGGTTGAACAGTGCACTGCGAAAGTCTTGCTTCAGATGAACCGCTCGTCGGAACCAGTTCTCCGCTTCGTCCGTGTTACGGTCGTCCATCGCCAGCATGCCGAGGTTGAAGTGAACTCGTTCATTGGATTCTTTAGGAAGACAACATTTAAGCTTAGATCAGTGATTCTGCTTCTCTTTTTTTCCCTAAAATGTCTTACCATCTTTAGTGAACAACTTCAAAAGACGCTCTCGAGCTATTTTCCTCAACTCCGGACGTCCCAGTTCTTGCAGCAAGATGGCCGAGTTCAACAGAGCCTGTTCGTGCTCCGGATCAAACTCGAGGGCCTTGTCGAGATAGGCCAAAGCCTGAGATGCTTTGCCTTGTTCGAGAAACACCACTCCAAGCTATTATTGCGAAAAGAGAAACCTATGTTAGTCTACCTCACAGCCTACGAGGAAAATAGCTTCACTTACATTGTAGTAAATGTCCGGATTGGTGCTATCGTAGAGTAGCGCTCGCTCGTAAACCTCCTGTGCTTCCTTGGTGCGGTTCAACTTGATCAAAATATCGCCCCGGTTGATGTACGCTTGCGTGTAGTCCGATCGCATGCTGATCGCCTGTCGGTATAACAGGTCCGCTTCTTCCAGCCGGGTCGCGTTCTTCGAGATCAGGTTCGCCAGATTGAGGAACACGTTCAGGTGATTCGGAGCGATGCGCGCCTGGTACGACTCGCCCGGTTTCGCCTTCGGTAGCAACGACTTCGCCTTTAGGTACGCCATCTCCGCTTCCTTGAACATCTTCAGATGATTGTACGTTCGGCCCACATTGATGTGCGCCCCGACGTCGTCTTCCTGTACGCGTACGGCCTTGTGGAAGAACTGCAGTGCCTCCTCGAACCGGCCCTCACTCTCGAGCGCATGGCCCACGTTGTTGAACAGCTTCGCGTTACGCTGGTTCACCTTCAGGCCGGACATGAAGATCGAGTACTCCGATTCCCAGTCCGCGTTGCGGTTGTATGTTTTGAGTGAGTGCGTTAGTAGTAGGAAGCCGAGGCAGCACCAGGTCATCTTGCGGGACCAACGCTCCGAGAGGACGTGAAAACCGTACGCTACCAAGATGCAGAAGCCCATCGAGGGCATGTACAGGACGCGCTCGGCAATCACGAAGCCCACCGGAAAGAAGAGATTCGAGGCGGGAAGGAACGGAAGCACCATAAACGCTAGTCCCTGAGTAGAGAAGGTAGAAGAATTAGTTAGGCTCAGTTTAACGTAAAGATTCATTTTCTAACTAAACGAACATCCATTGACTAATAGTGATGGGTTCTCGGAACCGCACCCACCGACCGGAACTGCTTCCGAGCATCTTTAAACCGGCTCCGATTCCGGCTTAGTAAAACCCCGGAGTCGCCCGGAACCGTCCGGAACCGTCCGGAGCCGCTAGTCGGCAGCCGGAGCCGGCTCCGGACGGCTCCGAACGACTCCGGACGGCTCTGGACGGCTCCGGCTCCGGTCGGTTCCGGACGGCTCCGACGGCTCCGGCTGCCGACTAGCGGCTCCAGACGGCTCCGGACGGCTCCAGACGGTTCCGGACGGCTCCGAGCTTGGAATATTGCACCTACCTTACGGAGCCGCTTCCGATATGGGTGGAGTCATTCGGAAGCGGTTCCGATTTTTTGTCGAATTTACCCATCACTATTGACTATTTGGCTAAATATAAAACGAACATAAAATCCCCAAATTAATATCTCTTACCATTACAACGACTGCCGACTTTTGTCGATGATTCTCCACGAAGGCAACCCACGCCAGCACGCCGATGAGGGAATAGGCACCGAGCGTGGACAAATTTCGTGGATCGGTGAAGGACTCCACCAGTGGCACCGTTCCCATCGTCCAGTCGCAGCACAGATCGCACGGAAACAGCAGCAACCAGAGGTTCACCGAGACGAGATAGTTGTAGGACAGCTGTCACGCTGGGGTGACCGCCACCGAGGCCGGATTATCAAACCTGTTGAGAGAGGAGCGAGTCATGAGGAATGGAGATTGTAATTAACGTGGTCACATTCTCGCGCACGCTTAAAGGTATGGAGGTTGAATAAAACATAAGGATTCCGTAAAGGAACGTTTGCATAATATACAAATCAAAATCGACGTCGAGAAGCATATTTTTATGAGTGTTACTCGGTATACATCATTGGTGGTGACGTACCACACGATCACACAGATTTTAGTTGACGAAAAACGAACCGGAGTTGAGTGACATTGAATCGTACCGAATGGTACCGGTAACGGTGGTATTATTTTCCTTGCGTTTTCCCATACTGTAACCCCACCTTTCTTGGAGTTGCTGACAGGCATGCCTCTTATAGTGTACGTGTTTGTGTCTAAGGAACACTTTTACCTCAAGCTGTTGTGCGCTCCAGAAAGCCCCCTTAGGTAGAGCAATAAAAAGGGGGAGAAAGGGGCTGCTATAGAAGTAAACATTCGGCGCCAGTAGATGTATTCAATGAAGGGACAGATTGTGTTTCTAAGAACGAGGGGTATAGGGTCAGGGTAGGTCGGGTCGTAATAGACGACCAGGTGCGTACCGTCAATGTAGCGGTTCGAAGTCTTTTGCGAACGAAGCCATCAACTTTTCCTATTGCACGATTGCACCGTCATAAAACTATCGTAAAGGTTAATAATTTTCACGCGTTGAAATGGCTTTCCTCGGTTCCGTGCCGTATCGTCACCAGCGGAAGGTAACGCACACACACGTGTTGAATGGAAGCGTGGGGAAGGGTTAGTTACTGGAATTTCTGGTCCACTTAAAGGGTGGCTTTAAATTAGGTGTCTTGAATATAGTTTCAACATTAAAAAAGTTAATAATAATTTATTTAATAGTTGAAACAATTGAAAAGGAATGTTTTAGTGTTGTGCTTAATGAATCTTTTGGCGAGATTCATTCATATGAATCTTTCACCTAAGATTCATTCAGATGGATTCATGAATCTTTGCGGATTCTAATCTTCACAGCTTAATGAATCTTTCGAAACCTTAATGAATCTTCATGAATCTTTCATGGATCTGTCATGAATCGCCCCGATTCTTTCATGACTGGTGACTTTTCACCACTTGGTATGTCTTTGGGATTCATGAATCTCTCGACGAAAGATTCATGAACCCCTTATAAGGCAGAGATTCATTCAGATTCATGAATCTGAATCAGATCTGCACAACTCTAGAATGTTTGGTTTTGTGAAGTTTTTTAAAGGATTTTTTTCTTGTGATTAGTCGAACTTGCATTGTATTTTGTTTGGGGTTTTTATTTGAGCAAAGATATTCGGTAATGAACTGAGATCAAATAAATGGAAAACGAAGGGTTTTGGGTTTAGTAGGTTTTTAATATCATAAACCTCCTGCTCTCTGTCACGTCATGGAAATCCATCGAAACCATTGACCTGTGATCCTGCTGAGTGCCGTTTTTTTTCTCTCCAGACCAACAGTAACCCGATGAATGGTCGTTACTCCTCGGCGTTGGTGACGCGTATTTTGTTCGGTTTATTTTAGGCCTCTCCCGACCTTGCGCCTGGTGGACCCTCGTCAAAACGTGAAACATAATTTATGAAGCGGCAGGTTTCATCAGATTCGTGCATCAGGATCGCGGCGGCAACGGGAGGAGGAGACGGAGGATCCTTTTGCCCTTTGCCACCAGTGACGGCGAGGTGTAAAGTGCGCCGAACCGTAGCGACGGAGCGAAGTGTTTTGTGTGCGTGAAATGGACGCCTGGTCCCCGCTCACCCGGCACTCTTTCCCGACCCTCCCCATGGGATATTGAATTTCGTGTAACCAAATGAACTTTCCACGTTCCACGTCCGAAAAGGGGACATTATTTTCTTTTTACCCATGGACACCCGAAAATGGTGGGCCTTTAAGCCGATTTTTCAATAAACCCGCCCAACACATGGGGGAGGGATCGGAAAATTCGTATGTCGCTTTTAACAAAAAAATAAATAACATTTGGGACAATAACATGGAGGCGCCTGGTGGCTCTCGGTTTGCCATGACTTTTTTGTTACCACGTTATATGTCATGCAATCGTGCAACCCGAAAAACCTTCCGTGGTCAAGCAATGTTCAATATGGCACGGTTTTCATACATGGAAAGTCTGTGTTTGACTTTTTTTTGTAAAGCGAAACATCAGTACATTATTTTAAAACACGAATGCTTCAACATTTTTCATTTTTAAAGTATTCGCATGTTGCACACCAAAAGTATCTCCTAAATTACAGATGAACTCTTCATTAAAAAGTTCATTACGAAAGTCATGTTTGTTCTTCTGTGCTTTGAAAATATTTTGGTTGAACACTGTCCTTCCTAAAGGTATGCTGGTTGGTACCGTTCCGTAACCGTGTTGGGCGTAAAGGTCACGCATTTCTAAGCAGTGAATGCAATCGGACAAACTTCTCCGCTCTGAACCATGTTAACCAGTTGATAAAGGAACCGACCGAACGAGCCGCCTTTCCCAAAATGGGACCGACTGTTGGAGAAATATGGCGCCTAGACGGTGGTTCCGGCGGTGCAAAACGACCGTAATCCTAATTAAATTCCCTCGTATCTCGTTTCGCAGCGGTGTTACGCCTGCCTAGACAGGAGCGTGTAGCGTTGTTGTACCGTCCCCGGGTGCTTGTGTCTGACGGTTTGAAGTTTGATATACGACCTCAAGCACCGGCACGCCCTGCGGAACATTACTGCAGCAACAGCCGAATGCACCGGGCCCGACCACCAGCAACCAGCCATATCCGATCGATACCCGATGAGCATTTGTTGTTTATACGATGGGCCATGTTAAACCAGCAGTCCCCACTTCGGCCTTACCTATCCTACACCGATGGGACCAAACAACATTCGGTGGTCCCGAGATCTGGTGCGCCTTGTTAATACAGTCCGAGGAAGCAGTCGGGCAGTCCTCTGTGCTAACACAGTTGTAGTAAATTCTCGGTGCAAAATCGTACATCCAGGTGTAGCGTATCTCGGCGGGACCTCCCAGTGGACCTGCAGTCTGATTTCGGAACGGTGAGACACATTGGGTGGATGTTTCGGTCAAGGGTGATTTATCATGCGTCGCACAAAAACATGTTGACCTAGATTTTCTCCCTCCGTACCGTTTTTAGGTTTCAAAGCATGTAGTTTCTTTTAGCTAAAACACGATGACATTAGAGAGAAGTTGTTCGGAAAATGTCATTTTGGATAGGTACTTTAACCTGACCTTCATACCTTCAAAGTACTACTATGTAAAATTAAAATTGAATAATTAGTTTCTGGAGTAATCTTCATGATGATTATTTAATTTTGTTTTGAACAAACTTTCGAGTAAATAAAAGGTTAACTTTTGTGTCTTGTACTTCTAACTTCTAGTGTCTAACCTTTTCGTTTTCTCTTTATAACAAAACCGAGTATATTTCGGGATGCCAACTATCAGATCTGGTATTGAAAATCTTCTTCATAATGATTTCATATTCTTCTCCTAACTCGATTGCCAAATAATAGTAGCCAATTTCGGAACTCCTTCATGCGACCTAACCTCAACCGAGTGCGAGCGACCGATCGTGCTGCAGATGAACAAAATTGCGTTTCCCAAAGATAGGCATCACCTAACTGATTTGCCTAAATGATTCATTCGAACCGTATCGATACCTCGAGCTCCCGAACAGGGAAGCAGGTTGTGTGGTGGTGCATCAGGCAATAAACAGACCGCCGTGCAACATTTTCTTCTACCAAACTCGGCACACCGATCGGGCCGGATTGGGATTTAATTGGTGCCATTAAAGAACGGTAAATAATTACCCAGGGCTCGAGAGTAAGCGTCCCTGCGTCCTCTGCGTGCAATTGATAAAAGTTCCGGTTCCGGCCTTAGGACAGGGTTCTCGCACAGGGAATCGATTCGTCGCCATCGATTCATTAGGGACTGATTAATCGAATCGGACTCCGAGATCGGTTCAGGTCACTTTTGAGGGGGGATGACGGTGTCATTCTGTGGGCTCCATCGAGCTGTGACAGCCGGGTGGTCGCATTGTCACAAGCTCTCCTGCGGATGGCATTGTGCTTCAAAATTTTCTTTTACCAACCACGGGACTCGGAAGGGAAAAACGGAAAAACGGAAAGCTAATAATTAGTGCACTCACCTGGTGAAAACGGGCAGCTGGGAGCCCATGATCTGCAGCCGGGCGAACAGCAGGGCGACGGTGGTCACACACAGGACGGCCAGACGTCGGCTCGCTTCGTGGGGCCACCAGCCGGCGGGCAGGGCGAACGATTTCCCGCTCATCATCGAGCGTGCGAGATGGTAGATGTCACCGAGGCGGATCTGTGCGAAGCGGAAGGAAAGAAAACACACACACACACATGGATAAAATTCAAGGTGACGGTGAGCGGGGTTGAGAAGATTGGGGAGGAGGAAAATTCAATTGTGCCGACATTCTACCGGACGGTCCGCCTTGCCAGAGTTTTCAAACGGTCTCCACTGTGGGCAAGTGTCGATAGTCAACTTTTGACCTGGGACCGAACTCTTTGTTGCTCTTGAACGACATTTTACCGGTATCGTCAGCCGGTGATACCGAGTACCCTTTTTGAAAGGGTAGTGGACATATCAAATACGGACAATTACTCAGCGATGAAGCGCTTGGTCAAGAAATAATAGATCCTTAAGCAAACAAGGGACATTGCTCGAGGTTAAATTGACGTAAAGTTTCTTTCTTGTTCTCTCTTGTCGAAACATTCTTTATAATTTTAAAGGACAAAAATATTAAAGTATTTTATCTGAATAATAATAAAACACATAAAGAAACAAAGATGATAATTCACGAACATTCATCAATATTCCAATTATGATAAAAATGTTATCCATTTCCAAAGAGTTCATTCATTCGACCAGCGTTGAACACATTGATTTGGGTTGCTAACAAACCATGTGCGCACTTGAAAGTTAACGACCCAACAACCACCCACTCTTGGATGCTTATAATCCGCCTCGCTCCACACTTGTGCGAGTTTGCCCATTTGCCATCAGCTTCGATACACTGCGTGCAGATGTTGAAATATATTCATTTTCCTGCGGTATAAATTATGATCGCAAATGCAAACATCATTCCATTTTCGACGCGAATGTGTCGGTGTTGATCATCGACCATGGGTAGCAGATGCAACCACTCCGCTCCAGCAACAGTGCGCCTTGGGTACTAGTGTTCGTTTCGATTTTCCCCGTTTGAAAGCTGCCTAGAGCTTCGAGGTTTTAAGCAAGCTGCTGCTCGCACTGGATGTGTTTAGGGCGGGTACTTTCCGTTACCGAGTGCACTAACAAGCACAAATACATTCCCGCGCCGATGATGGGTGATTATGGAAGGTGGCGGCATTCTGGCTGAACCATGTCGGTGTTGATTATGATAACGGGCTTGAAAGTTGCAGCCCACTGCAGAGCTGGAAGGGTAAGTTGCGTCGTTTCGCCTCGTTCGGTTTGGGGATCACATTTGGTGCGGACTTTCCCCGGCACGAGAATAAATAGTCTGAGTGGCGAAAATAAAACAACTCACTCCAAGCCTTTGTTTTCGGAGTTGGGGGAGTTTCCCTGGTTAGAGGGAAATATTCCTCGCATCTATCGGCAAACCCAACGCGATCTATAGTTTTCGTTCGCATCACTGTACCCTCAATAACCAACCCCGGGGTTTCCGCGATTGTTCGGAACGAGTTTTAGAATATTTACAAACTGGTGCTACCGTCTATCGTCTGTGGTACGCCTGTTTGTACAACTTTTCCAAACTCGCCCGACCGTCACCTCATGTAGAAAGGAAAGGTTTCCCAGCTCGTTATCGGAAGGAACGATCAGGTGGTTGGGTAAAATTAAAACCCTTTCGGAAAGCCTTGGAGCATAATGATTATAATGAATTCGTTTCCTTCTTTGTCCATACATTGATTCCATTGTGCAGTAATAACTGAAAGTTTCATAAATTTTAGAAATGTAATTTAGAGTATTCATATAAATGGAAGTACTGTAAACTATTTTATTAACGTATCTCA
Organism: Anopheles ziemanni; assembly: GCF_943734765.1. NCBI lineage: Eukaryota > Metazoa > Arthropoda > Insecta > Diptera > Culicidae > Anopheles > Anopheles ziemanni. The sequence continues at coordinate 93,349,626 of NC_080706.1, forward strand.
GTTGAAATTTCAAATATTTCAAATTTCTGTTCCAAAGAAAGTGTGGAAAAAAATTAAATAAAATCTTGTCTTGTGCTGTTGTCATTCCCTTTCACGTTCAATTCAATTAGTTACTATACACGCTTGTCATTGTAACTGGTGCATTGAAACCGTCAAACTTTGGCAACTTTTTGCTAATGCTTACCAAAGACTGTTCGTTAATCAAAGGCAACCAAATCATCGCCTTTCCGATTCCCCTGCAGACTGATTTTAATAATTCATAGAACCATTGCTTCTCGCTACTTATTGTTCTTCCATTCAAAAGAACAAAGAAAGGATTGAAGTTATCAAGCTATTCATTTTGAGTTTCTTGCTTGCATATTGAGAAAATGACATTCTTGAGAAAGTATGCATAAATAATACCGATAGTGAACTATAATACTTTTCCATAATGCTATTCAATTATGCAATATTTAACAGTTCTTTGTAGTTGATTTTGATTGCGTTTACATGAAATCGATCAATGACATATGGAGTATGAATTAATTGAAAAATTGTCAACCAACAAAGCGAACTATTCAATTTGTGAGCCGACGCAATTCAGTGAAGAAAAATATACGAAAAGTTGATTGGAATTATTAAAAATAGGTCACGGTAACGAATAACTGTCGTGTGTAGCATAAGGAAATAAATGAAATACAAATTCATTCCAACATGGAAAGCACAAGTACCATTAATCACATACACCGATTGTTGCTGGATACAGAAATTAATTTCACCTTCGTGCAATTTATCATACTTTAAAATAAGCTTCCACTAGTTACAACTCGCCTGCCATCGGAAAGGTACGCTCGGAAAGACACAGTTCATGGTAGCTGCTGTTTTTGAAAGGAAGAACATTAAACCAACATAAACGAGATAAAAATACAACACTCACTTTCAGATGTTCATTAGTTTCAATTACGGCAGTTAATGCTGGGCGGGAGTGGGATGCACTTGGTTCATTTTTTTTATTTTCAAATTGAACTCATGATTCTTTCTCCCCCCCCCCCCCCCCCCCCCTCCCTGCTCGTGGTGCATAATTTATGCTGCTGTTTGCTTTCGCAGCGATCGTGAAAACTTATCATCCACAGCGGGCGCCGCCAGCTGTCACTGGGAGCTTTATTACGACACATCTGCAAGCAGAGATCGTCAACGGCGTTTGTCATGCGTGCCTGCAAGCCGTTGAAAGCGAAGCCCGGTGGAAACATATGTAATTACCCGTGTGTTGCAAAATCATGCATTTTTGTTTTGTTAACATTCGGTGGTTCGGTTTTCCCGCTCGCTTCCAACCTCGAGCTGCGTTCGGCTTTGGTTGAAATATTTTCCCCGCGTGGGACTTGAGCAGGTCCCGGTGTGTAATTTTCACTGCACTCGATACCTAGAAGAGGGAGGGGGAAACGAGGATGGTCTCCGGTTGGTTGTGAACATTTTTCACAGCTTTTTCCCCGGGTGACGCGCTGGGGGGAAAAGTTTGTTAAAAATTCATTACATTTTGATTTATGTTCACCGTGCGCGCACACGAAACTTTGTCAAGCGCCATCGGTTCGCCAGGGAACACCAGTGGAACCCCTTAAATAGAACCGCCAAAAGCGGTCGCAACCAACCCTCCATAACGGGGTGTGGTGGGTTGCACACGCCTAACGCACACTAACACCGTGGTGGGGTGGCTTTGTTTTTTGTTTGTTGCTTCGGGCGGTTGAATTGAGCGGGTGTTTTTAGGGAAAGTAACGGAAATACTGTTTGGTTACGTAAGCTGTAAGACAATACCTCATATTTAAATTAAAGAAGCCTTAAAAGAACTATAAAATGAAAAAAAAATAATAATAATGACGGGGTAAAACCCATTTAAAGTATAACGATGCATGAAAACTGTTCTCGAATTGCTTGGTTCCAGAAGTGAGGAATCGAAAAAATATTTATTACTTCCTGCGGATTTATCACATATGCATTAATGTGCATCTATCACGCGGATGATATAAATATGTAATGGATTGTAAAAATGATTTCGCCATGATCGATGTACCGCATTTAATTGGTTCCTGTTTCAAAATTATCAATCGTATCGGTGGTTTTACAGAAAATAATTCACTAGAACCCACAGATTTGTAATGTAACCATAACATACAACACTGGTTATTTTTTAAAGCATTTTCTTCGTCAACCATTGTATAAATTCCATGTTTTCCACCAAATGTAACACGCATTGTTTGTCTGTTGTATGTTAACTCGAACACTGCAGAGATTATCCTGTACCTCCAAAATATGTCACACAAACTTTACAAAGGAGGAAAAACTTTGTTTTACCACAGCGTCACGAGAACAAAAACAAAAATCGGATCCGGGTGCGGGTTTGTCATCCATTTTGGGTTTGTTTGGTTTTCCCCAAAGTGAGAATGATGCACGGCAGAAAAGTTAGGCTACAATGTGTCCCCCGTACGATACCGTTGTTGTCGCTGTTTCCATTACCGAAAGAAGGGGCGCGCAGGTAGCGTAGCGAGAACCGGTCGTTTCTTATTTTCCGGACTGAAAGGATTGCATTAGCACTTCGTGGCAAAAGTTTCCAGTTGAAATAGTAAACCGCTGATAAAAGCAGGACTTTGTTGAAGGTTGAAAAATATTTAACCACGTGTGAAGGAATAAAAATTACCCTCATAAGCGTTACTGCGAGAAGAAACTTAGTTAAACTATTACGTCAGGAGTAACCTCAATCGTGGCCTTCGACGTATTTTCCTCGCGATGGGTATTCCAGCATTGCGGAAAAGTCGTGAAAGAAATAACTGGCGTACGCGACTTGCATATGCTTCCAGATATGAACTTTTTGACCAGCTTTCCCCAACGGTGCTGTTCGGTTTCGTGCCAAAGAAAATGGAAAGCAGGTTAGGGAAGTGAAAGATCTACGTTGAAAGTTCAACCCGTACCTTCCCAGAAGGGATGCATTCGAATCCGACCCTTCCCTCCAGACTAGGCTTGGAATGGAAGCGGCAAAGTTTTCCAACATTTCATTTCTTCCGACTGCGGAGAAAGAAAGGAGACCCGGGGTGCGGGAAGTTAGTTAGAAGCCCTTTCGTCCGGTGCTCCTTTCTTTCCAATATCACGTTTGCTTCCACGCTCCGAGGGATCCGCCTTGGGGGTGATCCGCCGCGCTAGGATTTATTATGCATGCTGATATCAAGGACAGTCGTGCCGGTGGGTCACACGGCCCCCCGGAACAGGCGAAGCGTGCCCAAGACTTTGACTTGCGTACGTACGTAGGAGTTTCCCTGCGTTTTCCCCAAGTCGCAGCTGGCGCGTGCGGGAACACTCGAAGCCGTGCATGCATCGAACGGGTGGCTGCAAATTTATGGGAGCCTCGTTTCGCCTCGCGCCAAGATGGATTGCCTAACTCTTAAGTGGGGGGGAGGGGGCCCTTGGTGGGTGGTTTAAATATGTTCATCGGAGTGGAGGTACGTAGAGCCGAGGGACCCTTATCGTACATTTGCATGCTTCTCGCTTCGTGGCCCACCGGATGAGGTTCAAGGACCTTTTTCTTCTGACCTCCGACCTCGTAGCTAAGTTCATCATCACCGGTGAGGGGGGAGGGAGTGAACAAAGGAAGAAGCCGTGGTGAAGGGTGTTTTTGGGTGCCAAAAATAGCGTAGTAAAATTGGTTGCGTATAATTTATTGTCGAAAGTTTTTTTTCCCGATCCCCTCGGCTAGATGTCGCTTCGATTCTATGGAACCCTGAGTACGAATACGGAGTGCCTTGGGTTTGATAATGCCCTCGGAGGACAAATAAATGAAAACAGGAATTTTTTCTACTAGCTTCTCCTTTGACTTTCGGCTTCGATTTGCTTTAAAAGGCACAATATTGGATAAGGTTGGGAATTTAAATTTCATCTCCGAAAGATAAGTCGATCCACTGTTTTACGATTTATATGATTTATAAATTCACTGGTATTAGTCATTTTCTATCGCTGTAGCGATACTATAAGAATTTAAAATGTATAGAAAGGCAAACTGTTAAGATTTTTATAAAAGACCAGGCGCCTCCATCACTAGCTTTGTGACGAACCATAAAAATAGGATAAGAAGATAAAGATATGAACATTTTTAAGACAAGTTGGTGTCACATATATGTTACTTTAAAAAATATTATTTTTCAATGAATTGAGTTAAGTAACTTGCAAAGCACCACTCCTCAGCGGTTTCATTCGAGAAAGTAACCGATATTGCCTCAAATCCGTCTTAAAGCAGATGAAGAAACGGACCGAATATCGTCTGACGTTTCCATTTGCCATTCGTTTTACCGTACTTCCATTTTTCTTATGGAGGAAAACAAAACAAAAAAGGCACCGAGAAACTCCGGTGACCGAAGGGTTAAGTGAAAGGAGAACAAAAAGAATCCGCTTTCGAGCGTCGTTTCCCATTTTCTTGCAAAGCCAGCCAGGCTGGCTTTCGTGCTCCAAGCGCTCGTTAGCCCGAACAAGCCCGCTAAGCCCGGCCGAAGGAAGAAACGGTGCTCGCGCGGGAAGGATAATATTCATTTATTATTCCGCTTCCGCGTCCGGGCCGCCGATTTGGATGCCATCCGACTTCGAACCTGGAAGCCCTCGCAGGTGCTCACAAAAAGAATGGCAACGAGTGGGCGGAACGCAAGGCGCCACAAGAGAAGCAAGGGTCCTTTTCGGCGGTGGGGCTAACCACGTGAGTTACAGTTAATCGATTTCGGATTTTCCAAGGATTCTGTCCGAACGCAGCAGCCTGAAACAATGGTTGGAAGGTTCGTGTGGGAAGTGGGTAGAAAAAGAAATCGAACCGAAGAGCTTCAGTAAAGTGAGCACAAGGGAGAGCATGCACTCGGTGGGTGATTTTTCGAAGGTTTTGTTTTCCCCTGTCTCCCCACACCTGCGCGTAAAGATTAGTTTTCTATTGAACTTCCGACTGGAGCTCGAGAAAACGCTACAAAAAGCTCTCACGTTTGGCTTGCAAACTAGGCAAGACTCGTCTCGTCCGTGGACGATGATCACGTGGTGCACGTTTATTGTCTATCGAAGGTGTGTGTGTCTACCGAGAAAAGGAACTTGGGATACTTTGCGGATATTGGAAGCGGGAGGTTAGCCGCTTTTCGTGGTAGGATGATACACTAAAGTGAACACCCGCCGGGCCGTTGAGGTGAAAAATTGAAATATACTCGTAAAAAATCAATTTCTCAAGATTTTGTGGTTGACAGAGTCAAGGTTCAATAACCGTAATGTATGCATTAAAATTAAAATGTAGATAAAACGTCATGTTACAATGCGTTAAAGTTCTTGATAAGAGAATGTTATATTTCTTTTAGTATCAAGGAATCAATATTCCGTATTATTGTTTTCCGTTGACCCTTTTTCTGGTTTAGCAGAATGGAGCAAAAAGAAAAGCTCACTAATTACTCGTTCGATGTCTCGTCGTGAAGAGAACGGTTTTCCCTCTTCAAGATTTACATTTTTTTTCAGTTTACGCCAAACCGAACAAGATTTTTCCTTCTTCCATCGACAGCTCTTTTGGTTTGCTTCATTACGAAAACCCGAAGGTATGCATGGTTGAAGACAAATCGTTAGCGTTTCCGGTACAGCGGGATCGACAAAAGGTTAATTTGCTGTAGCAAAAAAGAACCCCAAACCGGTAGAGAAAGGAGGAAAATCTAACAATTTCTCTTCGGGGGACGCAAGGGGTTGAATAGAGGAAAACGGATGAGGATGAAGCATAATAATGGACTGATGGATTTTCCCGGCGCGAAAAAATAATCCCCCATTGACTGACGAAGTGAGCGAAAACCGAAACCAAAAGCGAAACGGAACGCTCTCGTTTGCTTAAATGAGGCTTGGCAAACACAAGACCTAGAGTAGTGAGCTTCTTCTATTCGTCGGGGGAAAAGAAATGAAAAGCCTATTTTGTTTTCCTTACCCCTTTTTTCGGGAAGGAAAGTGTAGAATGTGGTGATTACAAAATTTCATTTACCACCGGGAACGTTTTCCGCTCGGTTCTTCTCCCCCTCATCACCTCTGTTTCAACGTGAAAAGTGTTTTAAAAATACATTATGGTCACCCTTTCACGGGTAGGGTTGTGAAAGTTGTCCCAAAAAAAGAAAGGAAAAGATTAATTTTCACATGGTTGCGGTTGTGACGGAAGGGAAACCCTTTTCTTTATTTGTTTCCTTCTCCACCCCTTCCCGGGAGCGAGTAAAAGAAAGGATCCACAATGGAGACATACTGCGCAATTAATCAAGTAAATTATGCCAGTAATTATGGATCGGTCCTTTTTGAGGCATTTAAAGTGCCGAGTAAGTTGTAAGGCGTCTTCAAACGCATGTTGTTCGCACAGGAAAAGTGCAATACAATAAGAAAAGCCCTTACCCGTAACAAATTTCCATAATTTGTGCACAAACTTACGATAATTGCATCGTTAACTGCTCTCAGTAGGAAAGCAATGGAAAAGTTTTTAAATAAAAACAAGAATATGAAAGCCGAGATTTTATCCTTCATCTTCAAGCTCAATCTAGTTTTGCTCTGTTGCTTACGTTCATTGAAATAAAATACCGCTGGAAGTGTTTCTTAACTTTGGTGTTAGGTGCTTTAAAACCAAATTATCTTTAAATTGCGAACCGAAACTATCTCCAAGAAGCAAATTTTATCAACTTGTTGATAATTTTCCAATTTAAATTCAAATCATTTCGCACCTTGCGCTATCATCGATGCCAATCGAGGGCAGACAAATAAAAGAAACAGTTTCTTTACTTCAGCCACCATTTCCATCTGATGGGCTCCCTCCACCTCACCGCGGAGAGAGAGAAAGCGACCATTTGAGACGGTTTTAATGAACCACGATAACGATTTGGCAGTACTTTCCGCTAAGTGCGTTCCTATTTCGAGGGCATAATCGAGGCCACCGTTTCGCAGGTTGGCGTCGGAACGCTCCGGGTACTAATGATGATGCCATCTCCAAACGATCGTTCCTGTGCTTTTGCGAGGGTGAGGGGGTAAAAAAAGGACACTTCAACGGAAACGCCCTTAAAACGGCTTCGAGCGTCGGTTGGCCGTTATCTTTGTGCCAAAGTGCGTCTTAATTTTTGATTACATTTCAATGCGATGTGATTCAGTGCCGGCGCGGTACCCGGTTGGGTGCGAGTGGGTGATAAAAATCTTCCACTCCGATTACATTTTCCACCACGGACACAACCCCTTTCCCTTTTCCAAACCCTGGAAGTTGGGTTGTGGAGTGTTCCATACGAAGCGCGCAAAACATTCATTGTAATTTGGTGTTGGCTAATGGCTGCGTCTCGGGTTTCCTTTCTTCTCCTAATGGAATCGCCAAGCGCTTGGGAAAGGGGCAACCATCGGAAGGAGTTAAATGTGAGGTCCCTTGGGGTCGTGATGAGCACGAGTTTAGTGCGCCACCCCCGGGAGACGTACGCAGGGTGCGCTTTAAGGATGCAATCGCTTGCGTTTTAAAAGACCAATAACACTAAAATCCACACTTTCATGTCCATCCATCTGCTCGTACTTCACTGCCGAGCGTCGGTATCGCATTTAATTGTGTAATAAAAATTAGTTCCCTCGCCAATCCAAACCCCAGGTCTCGGCCTTGGAAGCGTGCCCAGATGCGGAGAAATGGAAGGTGCGATGATACCCCTTTATTACTGCACACGAAGGGTGAGAGTCTACAGAGTTGCACAAGCAGTTTATCTAAAGCCCAACATTGCAATCTGCTCTGCAGCTCCAACTATCGTCCTCACCGGGACACAAAAGGGAGATCGGTTGAAAGTAGTTTCACTCTCGATTTAATTTTTGGTAATTCATTTTCGAAAACCCCTATAGAGGTTTCCCTGGTCTCCAGAGTCTGTTGGAATGAGAAAATCCCTTGCGTTTATCCTGTCCAGCGTCCATTCGGATTTTCGGTGGCGCAAAAAGTAAATGCGCAGTAAAGCAGCCGGATGTGCAATCCGGCGCCACTACTCATAAACTCCAATGTTGAGACAGAGAACCTCCATAGGACGGTAGTAAAATGACTCTCGGGGTGCTATTCCGCTGAAGAAGGTTTCCCGGATCGAGTTCAAACGGATGCTTCAGGAACATACAGGATAACGGCATTAGAAACAGAAACGATGTAACGAAACATTCTTGCTCTGTTTTCTTTAGTAATAAGTTTAGTTAAAGTATTTGAGAATTTGTGTCGTGTTCGATATATGAAAGGCCGTGTGTCATTTTCTAAAGTCGATTCAAATTTTTTATTCATTTTTTAAACCACTTTAACACGTTGACTGCCAAGCGTTTTTAGCACACCTTTTTAGTACAATCTTTTTTAATATAATTTGTTTGTAACATTTATTAAACCAACGATTTTTGAAGGCTAAGCAAAAACTTACCTTCTCAAAGAATTGATATAAAATATTACTATAGTTTTTATGTTGCATTTTCATTTATTTATAGGTCAAAAACTTTTTAGAACTGAATTTTGCTGTCACCCACTTTTGGGTGACATGGCAGTCAACGTGTTAATAGTTCAGAAACTGAAACAAAATGGTTTGAACTAGTGTTGTGCTTAATGAATCTTTTGGCGAGATTCATTCATATGAATCTTTCACCTGAGATTCATTCAGATGGATTCATGAATCTTTGCGGATTCGAATCTTAAGATCCGCTTTGATCAAAGCTTAATGAATCTTCGTGAATCTTTCATGGATCTGTCATGAATCTCCCCGATTCTTTCATAGGGGTCCCATTTTTGGCTGGTGACTTTTCGTCATTTGGTGAGTCTTTGGGATTCATGAATCTCTTGACGAAAGATTCATGTATCCCTTATAAGGATTTATGTATCCCTTATCAGAGTTTCATTCAGATTCATGAATTTGAATCAGATTTACACAACTCTAGTTTGAACTTCTGGAATGGTTATAGTCACATACTGGAGTATCGTTCTTATCCAGGGTTCAAGTGACTCAACGATTGGCAGGGCAATGTTTTTGGAGAAAATGTTGTATACTTAGTGAAGGGAGTCAGTAACCGTGTGTGTGTTAACCCTTGGCGTCGGTAAATATTTCAACCGATTTCGGGTAATTGTTGTGCAAACATTCACTACAGTTTTCCGTGCCCATCGGAGGATGAAAACTCTACCCTGCTCTAGAAGGTAGCTAGAGGCTACCGTAGAGTGTAGATCGGGAGATAGGACGTTCTCCATCTTCCGTTGCAGATGGTTTCGACTTTGACTGCAATTATGCAACATACCGAGTGGGGTGGAGTTATTTGTGGGTTTTAGCTGAAATTACTGCACCTCCTTATGGGAGTAGGGTTGTGCAAAAGGGCCCGGAGACGTGAGACGTGACGTCAAGCTGTATTTGCCAGAAATAGCTACAGCACTCAAGCTCAAGCGCGGGCGTCTAGTTACAGCTCTTTTCCCGATGCAGATGAGCAAAAACCGTGCATTGGCCTCTCAGGGGAGGGAGTACTACCGACACTTTCCGCAAGCGGACTGCGGTCGTAAAACGTGAGCCGTGGAAAATCCCCTTTTGCCCACCTCACTTCGGTTCTCGCGAGCTGCATCTTTCAAGTGATGAGATGAGCAAAGGTACCGTCGAGTTCTCAGAAAGCGACGCCCGTGTCTCCGGGGAGCCGTGCGGGGGGGTGGTTGAGAAATGGGGGGAAATGAAAAATGAGTTGCAAGGGAAGGAAAATGCCCCAGCGGGCCCGAACGGTAGGGCCATCGAATGCCGACCCGGTTTTGAAGCGTACATTGTCCTTCCCCGGATTCTCGACTTATCTTCACAATTTTACCGTATGCTTATGTTGGTTATAAGCTCAATACTTATATCCCCAACATGCTCCCGGCCGGTCTTCCGACAGTTGGATGGAATTGGACACGTGCTCATTTGACTGACGCGCTTAACATCTTGCCGTGCGTCGGCACCTGGACTACCTGTTTCTGAAGGAGAACATATAAAATTTGCGCCCAACATGGAGGAAAATTGTTGCATCGGAGGAAAATCTTCCCAAGCTTTCACCTATGTGTGCCGGTGTGTGCGTTCAGGTTTCCACTCTGTAATCTATATTTGTCCTATAATTGGATTCATTACACGAACGAATGAGACACGGTTCGCCCCCAGTAATGACTCCTTTCGCATCTTCGGAACAGATCATCTTTCGAGCTGCAGTCGGGGTTTCTTTATCCTCTTCCTTCACCCAAGGGAATGTTCTGGTCGATATAATTTGTTTCATCATTAAGTTTTCCGGTCGAGCTTCGTTTCAGATGGTGATAATTGGATGAACTAATGCCGTTTATCTATCAAGCGGACGGCTCCTCTTTTAAGTGAGGAACGACTCATGGGAAATTGGTTGAAATTAAAGCTTTCATTTGAAAATTAAGAAACTTTATTGAAGTAAGTACTCATGGAGAGAATGTTTTGGCATATTTTAACTGCAAAAAGTTTGTACATATCGAGTTGGAAACACCCTGCTGCTTGCCAGATTCATTGAAGATTTTTTGTACGTTGCACACATTGTTCGAAAATGTTCAGCAAAGGTTCCAAAAACGAGTCAAAACTTCAACCAGCTGCAAGCGTTTCGCTGTACCGCCATAACCTCACAATGCTTCCCTGGGCGCTCGTACGCCATTAGGACGCGCGTCGTCGCTTAAAATGTCGTTCCACCATCATCGTTTCGCGGGCAAGCGGTTTTTCAGATGATAGTAATAAGAGTTGATGGTGGGAAAGGGGGGGGGGGAAGAGGAGCGAGGGCCAGGGATGGAAACCTTTTTCCCCCTACATCAGAAACCCAGAAGCCCAGGCCACCGGTACCGCTAATAACACCATCCCGCACGGGGACATAAACGCCCCTAACGTTTGCGTGAGGATACCGTTACCATGTGGTGGAGGGCTCGGTTACCAACACTCACACATGAGCATGGGGATCGACCCAGCTCATGCCGACGGATTAGCAACAGCACTCCAGGACCTGCATATGCTGCTTTGAGGTGAAGGTAACCGGTGGTCCGAAAAGATCCCGAGAAAAGCGTTCGGTGAGATGTGTTTTTCCAGACTGTGGTGTTGGGTGCACTCGAAAGTCATTAGAAATTTATTGACATGGTACAGAAGCTGTTTAGCAGATGCTCACAGGGATCACTGATCACTAAACCGAAGGCTGAGGCTGTTACAATATAATTTTTAATTGCTCGCTTTTTGTAGATTAAAATTAGGAAACGAGATATTTTACCTAATGTTTATGGAAACTATGAACGATTCTTTTAATGAGTTTTAGAGTAAGAAACAGTTTTTCTTACAATTTTTCATGAGCTAAGATTTGTGATTTGCATGTCAATACTATAATCAAATGCTTCCTCTTTTAAATAAAATGTACATGAACACATTTCGCAGTTTAACGAAGCAAGCAAAACATGTAAACTTGTTACACGAAACCAGAGCCAGGTTGGGAAAACTGGAAACAATTTTCCTGTCATGGAAAGCTCTGGTGATGGCTAGAACGGTACCTAACCACGTCCTCGTGTGATGAGAACGGGAGTGAAATGCCGTATACAGTCACTTACTCCTTGAGACGGTATCGTTCCCATGGATTTAACTGGCGTTAGTGACAGACTTGCCGCAACCGTTCGTTACCGTTCCGTTCACCACGCACAGTATGGTAGGTTTCATAATTTTTAATCTATTTGTCAAACGTATATTGCTTGCGGGCGTTTATTTATTAAAAACCCGCAGGCAACGTACGAGCAGCTCCGAATGAACGGGGATAACGAGTTTTTGATGAGATATTTCTTCACCGCTTCATCAAAAATTCATGTCGGAAACATGCAGCGACAAGAGGCAATTGGTTTAATGATTAGCTAATCATCAGTTTTCGAACTTAACTTGGCCATTACGTCCATGGAATGGGTGTTTTATTGTGAAGATACGACCAGTCTGTTCAGTCTGTTTCATGATTGTGTTTTATCTGAAAAATATCTTTTCTATCAAATGTTAGATTAAGTTTTTATTTTCAAAGGGTGTCACATTCATTAGTATTCTTTTCAATTTTCTCCTCAAGTGTTTATTGTTTGCTTGCAACAGTGCTTTTCTCATACCACTAGGTTGTTTGGCTGACGAAGAATATCATGTTTTCAGCAGTGTATCGAATCAGCATTAACACCCTCCGGTTCTCGTTGTTGTGCAAGGCGTCTTTTCACGATTCCACGAAAGCGAAACAAAAACAAGGTAACGAGAAACCGTTGCCCGCAAGGTTCGCAACCGTTGTTGACCGACCGGTTGGGGCAATACATCTTCGATGATAGTTACTGTTTCAGTTCCGACGCTGGTTCACCGGGTTACAAGGATGCAAAACATTGCCAGAATCGACAGCAAGCGTGAGTGATGGTAGAAAAATAGCGGAGAGTATTTTCAGAGGCGAACACTCAAATCAAGCCGTGGGGATTTAGCCGGGTGAATTCTATGGAAACCGGATGCGTAGTCACTTCCGTTCCGTTCGAGTGTCAACAGGATAGAGAATAAATAATCCGCTTCGATTTGGAATCGTTTCCTAGCGCTGGTTTAATGTATTTTTGGTGACCAAATTCGAATGACTTTTTCCTGAACAAAATGGGAAAGTTACAATAGTTTCGACATGGATTTGTTGTGTAATTGCAAAATATTTTACATTTGTTTTGTTATGATAAGTTGTTACTGTCAATAAACAAAAAATTAAATGTTTGTGAATTGTTTAACACTTACAATTACAGTTGAGTTTGCAAATTTTTTTGCAATTGAAAAATATTTTAAGTTTTTCCTCTCAATAAACAAAACTTTGAATGTCTTTCACTTGTTCAACGCTTGCAATTACAGTTGAATTAATGTATTACAAAATAAATATATTAAATGTTAAATCATGTAGAGTATATTAGGAATCCTTTTCAACACTTATTCTTTGAAAAACAGATACAAAAAATTGAAGTTTTCTGTAATCCGTAAGTAATTGTTTTATCATCTAAATTTTTATCTTCTTTAATATGTCAATGTTTCTTTTCGAACGGTTCGTTTGGTTTTTCTATCAAACCGAGTTGAAAACAAAAGACAACAAATCGTTTCGTACCGAAGCGTTCACTTCAGGTCTGCCAGCGGATACTGGGGCGTGTCCTTCGCGCGTCACGAATTCGTCCCAAGGCGCATTACCATAAATTCCATCCACCCGCCCCCGTTCCCCCGACACGGCTCAGGAATGCGTGCCCTCGTAGAGTTACTGTACGATGTGCCGATGTTTGCTCATTCGTTTGTCACTCAATCATTGTGCGTCTGCATGGGTGTGTGTGTGTGTGTGTGGGCAACCATTTTCTCTTCCACTGGCGCATCTTTGCCAAACGTAAAGCCAGCGTCCAAAAATGGTTGGAATGAGGTAGCAAAAGAAAAAGAAACGCAATGCTTTCAAACTTTCGACCCTTCATTCGTCACGTGAAACAAACATTAAAATTTGTTCGATGTGTTTTGCAAATTCGCCAAAGCCGAGACAGAACGGGTGGTATGTGTTTTAGGTGGGATGGATTTTCACTTTCCACTGTGCTTTGCTGTGCGAAAACGGTGACGGTTCTTTCCCAAAATGGTGCAAAAGCAAACAACGCTGGAAAATGGCACCCGAGTTTGACGAGCTTTCCATTGAAAAGCCGTACCGCTTCCTCTAAGGCTCGTGTTTCATCCCTTTCTTCCGGCTGAGAAAGGCCGAGCCGGGAGAGATTTATAATATTGTTTGGAAACGATATATCAAACAACGGCGGCGGACATTTTGTTCAATGTCGAAACACGGTAGAGGCCGTGCCTTTTCGGGGTGACGCTTTGGTAGTTGACAGGAAAAACCCGAGGCATGAAGATTCGCCGGGAAAGCGGTCGGCCCATCAGTCAACATCCGGTTGGGAAAAGTCATCCCGTGAATCAGAGAGGAGTGGAACTTACTGCAACGGGTTGGCAGGTTCCATTGAACCCACCAGCCCAGCGGGGTAGATTTCCCACTTTCTGGAACGTGCACCGGAAAACCGAGTCCGTTCCGGGTTTTTGGCGGTCTCCGGCTAAAAAGAGAGAGTTCTCTCTCCGGAGGGCTCGGTTTGAATGTAGTTTAATTGAAATTTGTCACATAACAAAAGCGCTTTCCCGCGACCTGTGTGTGTGTGTGTGTGTACTTTTTGGGGTTTGGTTCCACCTTCGATTCCGGATGCAAGTCACGATAGTCAATGGTATGCTGACCTACGTCGAACGCAGCCGACCCTTTGGTGAAACCGGGCACGTTCACGGCGAGGGTGGAGAGGAAAAACTGAGGCCATTTTCCTGACCCGCCCGCCAGGCGGTGCTGGTTAGAATTGATTTATGTCGTTTCTACCGTTTCGGAGACGACCCGGTTCGCCCGGTACACCGTTACGGTTTTATTGCACCGTTCGTGTCTGCGTACAGCGCTACAAGTATATACGGTCTGGTCTCTTGCCACGTTCACGTTGGCCGTTTCCATGGGGACGTCACTGCCGATGCGCCACTGGCTGCCACTTCAATTTATCATATGCTACATTGTTGGTAATTGGTGTGTAACACTTCGCGGCGCTCGAGTGTTTGGTTGCCGAGCGAACATTTCTATTCCGCAAAATGGTCGGACGGACGCGGAGGTTGACTCGAGCCGTTCGCCGGTTATTGCATTCCGTGGGCGAATTGATGGCACGAAAAACGATCAGACCGACGTCGGTTTTAACGCGTTCTGCCAGCAACTGGATAGTACCGGTGACAGTTTACAAGAAAAACATCGAGCTGTAAATAGCTTTCTATTTTAACGATTTACCAAGGAACCGTTAGACTTTTCCAGAAATTTAAGAAATCTTTTACTTCGTTTATGATTTCTCGCAAAATAAGTTGACTTTCAACATGTAAAAGGGGATTTATTGTTTCTCAAGTTTATTGTACGCAGTTAGATAGAGAGAAAGTAGTAAAGTAGTTTATTCCATATTCTTAAATATTTAATGATTCAATGAATGACTTCCGTGTCATGTTTGTTACTCGAAGCTTTTCTCATATTTATTTCCATCTCACTAAAGTAAACGTGTGAAATCATTTCCTCAAGTGGTTTGACCTGTGTGGTCACATTTTTCACGCTTTTTCCGAAACCTTAATCCAACGCAACAAAGCTCCCAAGCAGTTACACGGATGCAGTAGGAAAATGCGCAAGAAAAACTCCACTCTTTCAGGATCGAACCAAACATTTTTCACCCTTTCGTGTGGTCTCTCTAAAGAAAAGCGAGAATAAAATATGACTGCCACAAAGAACAATACGAGCTCGAAACAATCGTCAAAACTTCTCCGCCGGCGGACGGGAAGAAGGAAGCGGGAAGCTACACGGCACTCGCCGAGTGCAAAAGCATTCGAAATGATGGAAGAACTTTGCACATGTCGTCAGCTTTTTTTCTTTCTGTCCCAGCCGGCACGTCCTGTCGACCCGTCGTTGACAGTTGACTAACACTTCCGGCTAGGGTTAGTCGAGGCATTACCTGACGCAGTAGCAGCTTGGTTTCCTTGCGGATGAAAGGTGGTAGTCCCTATGGTTCCCAAGGGCCGAAAAGGGGGGCGGGGGGGAGTGTGGAAAATTTGAAATACAACCGAAAACTTCTTCCTGCTGACTGCGGAACCGAGTCTGTCGCGTCGTTGGACAAGACTGCCGGTGAGTCGAAAGGATGTGTAGAGCTTGTGAAAAATCAGGAAAAACATGTCCCGGGGAAAACAACACCGAACCGAGCGCAGTAAAACCGGGCTAGGATAGTGATAAGTCTTGTCGAGTTTCGTCGTTGCCCGACGTCTTCACTCGTCATCATGCTTGTCTGGGGAGATGGTTTCTTTTATTGGAAAGCAAGCAAGCGGCAAGTGAGACTAAGAAACGGACGTATGGAATGCTGGATTGCAATTATTCTTGTTCACAATACCCGACCCGGGTTGCGCTGCATTTCCGCACGACACGAGTGTCCATCTTTAAATCTTTCATTTTTGATCTTCCACCAAGCGGCAAAAAGAACATTGCTTCGTTTATTCGAACAAGTGTGGACCATGCGCTGGTCCATCATCTTTGGAGCTCATAGAACGAATAGCTCAATCTTGAACGGTTCCTTGAAGGAGCAAAAGGTTTGATCCAATCAAGTTGACATCAAGAATTCCGGTCCAGGATCTTTCTGACATTGCTTCCAATAAAATGAAATTGCTTTCCTTCTTCGAACAATGCGACAGATCTTCGCTGGGATAGATGAATTGAATTATGAATACATCGTTATTTCAATCGCACTGTTTGCATTTGTCCAACAATAGGTGAAGGGGAAGAAATGAATATCTTCTTCGCTCAGAAATATAAGAACTTCATTATGTCTGGAAGTTGGCATAATTAACTACAGTTTGTTCTTCCTTTTGTCAATTTTCAACCACAATAAATTGAGGATTTAATTAACACTGTTTGCATCTAACATTTAGCAAGGGGAAATGATTTGAAATTGGTTAAGAATAAAATGCTATGGTAAAATCACCTGTCTCTTGGAGATACAAGTAAAATATTATACTAGACGGTACCAAAACAAGTGCGTCTGACACGAAACATTATTCTGTTCATTTCGTTCTCAAGTCCAAATATTTGTAAGACACAAATGAAACCATTTTAGCAAGTAGAAGAATGAAAAAAGAGATTGAACCATGAACTAGTTGAGGACCGGCAAGCATACGACCATCATATAAGGAGAAAATGGAATCCATCGACGCTATTTGCCATAACCAAACTAGAGCAAAGCAACCTTCTCCGTCGATCACAATTTTACCACATGATGCTTGGACGGATAAGTTCGATAGAGGTAGCATGATGTTTGCAAATCCATCCTGCCCCGATGTAGCATTAGGTAAACATCCATTTCCATGGTCACAGCAAAACTGCAAAATTGTACCAGTTGGATCTATATTCCAACGTTGGTGCGTTTTCGTTATGTGTATCCCTCAGCATTATTTGAAATCCCGTTCCTAGCAATCGGGCTATCGAGTGCACACTTTCCTCTCGATGTTGATGCAGTAACGCACTCTAGGTTCGTCGAGATTTCAGGCTGGGCACTCGTCGAAATTGAAGAGCCAATTTCGGTTTCGTCAAGCCAGCAAGCTTCCAATGGGAACTTCTTACAACATGACCCAAATAATAAACAAAGAAAGGAGGGACATGTCACTTAAGAATATTTATTGCCAGAAGCAAACGCACCTGCATCTGGTTTCCCTTTTTATTCTTTCCAAGAAGAATTCCTCACAAGTAGAGACCATGTCCCATTAGGTCGCTGGAAGTCCAACTCCTGGCTGCCGATTATATAGTGCATTGTCTTAGCGCCACGTACGTATCTCAGCGCAATAAGTACCGCCGATAGATTCGTTACTCAAAACGCATGGAGAACTCCTACAACTGATACATATTCCTCACCTCCCATCTTCTGTATGAACCTCTCGAGTTTCAACGGTGTAACTGTCCGTTCGGGAGCAGGGCATTGATCTTGTTGAAGATCTTCTGGGACCAGAAATACGCCACGGTATTTCTCAACCGCCTATTAACTACGCTAACTACCATCTCTAATACAATAAACTGATATAAACGATGGTTAAAATAAAAGTTGGAGTTCATGCGTCTGCTTATCTTATCACACACATTATTGCAGAGTTGTATAATGCTGACATGTGAAACAGCGCTTGCTGATCGCCGAATTCCACAAGCGTCTGTTGTAATAATTTTAACACAAGCAAGCAAATGTATAGTCTCCTTATCACAAACATTTTCAACGGTGTTGTGTAATTGCATCCCAAAATGTATGATCGTCCTAACAAAGCATAATTGTATAACTTCATATAAAAATGATATCTTATATCGTGCGGTACAAATGTAAACGCTATGATGAGGCACGTACAATAATCAAGATACAAGATAATCAACAGGTTTGGTTTGTGCTATGTTCTCAAACAAATTTTATTCGACTGTAACGTTTCACTATGTTTGTGTCGGCATGTGTGCTTTTTTACGTTCGCTCCTCGCGTGTTCCTTTTCTACTGATCTTTGCTACTTTCGTCTGCTTGTTTCATGTTGCGGTGGTCAGTCCTTATCGCATGGTTAGCCTCGCGACGTCAAGTTCTTCGACCCCGTTGCTTGTCTAGCTGGCATAGTCACTTTTCTTCTTCTTTTAGCGTAACGACAGCTCACTAGACTTTTCCTTTTGGGTACCTGGATAGTCAGGTTTGCCGTACAGGTTTTTCTCGGACAATTTGCTAAACGGTGATGCCCCTCGTCTATCGCGGACCCCCATAGTAATATTTATTTGTGATGATTATTCATTTGAATGATTTCAACAACCTTGCGTCGAAGCACTTTACCAGATTCGGTTTTTGGGAGTTCGTTGGAAAAATGTACACCTCCACGGAGTCGCTTGAAGTCCGATACCTGGCTATCTATTATGGAGTGCACTGTCTCAGCGCCAAGTACGCTGTCAGGTTTTCTCACAATAAGTGCCGCCGGTAGATCCATTGTTCTGGACGCATCCGGAACTCCTACAACTGACACATCCTGCACACCATCGATCTTTCTAATGAGATCTTCAAGCTCCGACGGTGTTATGTGGAAGTTATTGTACTTGAAAATGTCTTTCTGCCGATCAACTAAACATAAACAGCCACTCTCGTCAATGTAACCGACGTCACCAGTGCGATAGTAGTCCTCCTCGTCCACCGCGTCTGCTGTTGCCTTTTCGTTGCCGTAGTATCCACAAAATGGAGATGTCGGTTTAACAAGCAGCTCACCATGTTCACCGATGCCTAATCTGTTGCCGTCCTCATCGACAATCCGCACTTGAACTCCCGGTAACAATGGTCCGATGACGTTGGGTTTTCTCATTTGAAAATCTGCAGCGATTGGTCCGCATTCGGATGGTGCGACTCCATTCAACGAGCGTCCGTTGCGAAGCAAATCGTCGACCCGATCACGCAAATCTTCTGGAACCATGCTTCCGCCGAGTAACCAGATGTCGATCGAACTTAGATCGATCGATTTGATCCGCGAGTGAGAGACTATTGCATTACCGTGAGCCGGAGGTGTGAATACAAATGTGGCACGATACTTTTCAGCTGCCTCGAAGAACTGTTCTTCATTGAAGCTGTTTCGGGTAAACAACCTTAAATCGCCCGTGATCAAAACATTCAGCAGAAACGTGAGACCCGATATCCAGTAGATAGCACTGAAGGTAAAGTAGACTCTCTGGATAGGCGACTTCCTTGGATAACTAATATCGAACATTGCGTCGTACTCAATGATTCGGGCATGGGAAACATTAACACCCTTGTGAGCTCCTGTCGTACCCGAGGAGCAAACAATGGCCGCCAGCGTTTTACGGCTATCACCAAGGTATTGAGGTCTGCAATTATCAAAACATAAGTTTAACATTGTGTTGATGGGTTATTGGACAGTAAATCTTACATGAAGCTATTCTCTTCACCCGTTTCTTTCAACAGCTCCTCCGCATGTCGAACATCTTCTCTCGAGTCCTCGAACACATAAATTGGAGGAGTTGGACCCTCGGTCGTACCTTTCAAGGCAGATCGCACAGTTTCATAATTGTTCGCATCACAAAATACCAATTTGGGGTTCGTGGTTCGCAGCATATTCGCCATATCGTCCTCGTTGAAGCTCGGAGCTATCGGGTTAAATGGAGCACCAATGCACAACAGTGCACACACCAGCGGTGCCAGATTTTCACTATTCGCATTCGCCAAAGTCACCACGTCTCCTTTCTGTACTCCAATCCGAGTGAGGTTTTGCACAAACCTAATCATCCGGATCTTGAATTCAGCGTACGTCATGGATCGACCGGTATCCATGTCGATCTGGACAATGCTGTCTGTAGATCGGTTAAGGACGTGGAAAATCAGCTGACCTAAGCTGGCCTCGGGGTTCAACACTCCATGAAATGCTGCGCCTTGCCAGGTGCGCGATTTGGCATCGAACGTGGGCTGATAGTTAGACATTCGCACTCTTAATCAACTGAACACTCCAATACAATAGACAAACTGGAGCTAGGTGGTGGTTTATATATAGGTTAGTAATCATTCAAACATTTATCTTATCGCCGAGTGTATTGCAATTAAAGATACTGCTTGCTAGACGCAAAAAAAAGTCGTTGAGTTATCTCAAATTTTATGTCGCTTTAATGCATAATGGAAAAAAGCGGTTTATCTGCATGTAGCAACGACATCCCACTTTTTGGAACAATTTTATCTCCAAATGTATTCAACTGTTGAAGCACAGCATACCTGTGTGATTTACTACCATAAATCTTATCTCAGCTGGTAGAAATTCGCGATGTTTCCAGTGTGTACTCTAGATTCTCGAGGAATAAAAGAGCTTGGAAACGTCTAAATTAATTTTGCATAACTCTAGGCGTTCCATAGATTGCTACGTTTGGCAATGAATCTCGACATCGTCTCCCATGCGTTCGAAATAGTAGGATGGCGGTGGCAAATTGCGATTAACATTCCATAGGGGTACATTTTTAGACCAAACTCACTTTCAAACGCTTTGATATGGTTATTTCACCACCGAACGCTTGAACGTAACGCTTGGGTTGAACAGGGCGGTATAAAATATTCACTGTTTAACCGAATTCTAACCCCACCGTTGGCCAAACTAATGTTGCTTCAATATCAACAACAAACCTTCATTTTTTACCAACCACTGGAAGTTCTCTTCCACCAGACAGTGTGGTAACGGCGAACGTTTCTAATGGAATCGTTTCACTGCGCGAAAGGTACGATCCCGACGAACATTTTCGGCCCCCGGCACGCTGGACGAGCTGCGTATGCGGAAAATTGACCCAAATTGTTGGAATTATTTTGTTTTCCTTTCTTTTTTCAGCGGGGAAGGTGGTTTAAAAAGGCACGACCGGCAGCGCGTATGAAACGATGGTCGGCCTTTCACCGATCCACAGATTTCCGGCAACAATCTATCCCACCTCCCCCCACCTGCGCAGGAATGGGCCGATTCATCGGCCGGGGAAAATCAGTTGGGCCGGAGAATTTTTCCACCCGCGAAACGACCCCACGACCGAAAGAGGAAAGCGGGATCGTACAATTTAGCGTCCACCCGAGACTCAACTTTTCGGACAACTTCGTCGTTCACCCGGAAGCAGTCACACCCCCGGAGCACCCGGTGGGGCCACCTCCTTTGGGCCGAGCATCACCGTGAATCACTTCATTTCGCGTCATTCGCCCATTCGGATGGCGCTTTGTAGTGGTGGGTGGAAGAAATTTGAGGTTAGAATGCGGCACAAAAGTATGTTTGGGTTTTCCGAACGCGAAGAAGGTAATGGCGGCTTTAGATGTTTCCGGCGAAAGGCAGAAGAGGTAGGTGACCTTCGCCGGCAACTTTCCACATACCTTTTGTGCGACGAAGATTTCGTAGATTGCACACACGCCCGTTATGGTGATGCCCTGCTCCTTGCACAGCATGGCCGTGGCGACGAACAGCATGGAGAGGCAGAGGTAGCGCCAGCCTGTGGAGGAAAGAAAAAACAAATGGAAAAGGTGTTGGGGTTAGTAAAGCGATTACCACAACTGGAAAATCTTCTTTAGAAGATCTTCTGCGTTCTAACTTTCTATGTTTTAAACATTTTTGTTCTTTGTTCTGAATCTTTTTATGTGTTTAATTGAAATAAATTGATGTTCAGTATTTTATTTTTAAAAGTTAAATAATATTTTATACTCTTAAGATTAAAAATCGAGGTTCAAATCCCTCGAACGAGCTTGGTTGACATATTTTTCTACATTTAATGTTAATCCTCAGCTCAAAGCCAGTTTAAAGCTCCCGTCGGACTAGACTGAAGTGGTTTTCACTTGGCGTCCATGTTAGTTGTCAGTCCCGACCGTTCCATTTGCTACCATTTCTCAGACAGTTTAGTGCACGCTTTGGTGGCGCCCGTCTGAGTGGGTGGCCGTTTTCTTTCATGCCTGCAACAATACTACAACCAGTGACGACTGTCGAGAAGAGTTCTGTGCCAGAATCTGTCTCCCCAAACGATGTGCCTTTTAGCGTCGAGGATGGAATTTTGTTGTTTCAGGAACTGCCTCCAAGCCGTGCACCTTTATCGTTTCCCATGCCGGTAGTACAAGCTCACAAACACACACAAACACACACAGTCACGTACTAGACGGCAGTGTTTGATAATGTCAACCGGAACAATCTACAAGCTCCGGCGGGCTAGTTGACAGAGAGACAGAGCTTTGGGTGAGCGTATTTCCCTGATCCAGCCGTTCCGGAGTGCCCACGAAGCAACCCGGGCAGATGAGCCTTCCTCGGGTGGAGGGCTTTCATGTGCACAAAGATGGAACAAAGCGTTGGAAAGCTCACACACCGAAGTTTCATTGAATGGACCGGCTTGGTTTGAGGCAAGAAAAGGCATCCCCCGGGGGGGCGACACGAGTTCGAGACAGAGGACTCTCTGACGTATTTATGTTCCGAATGTATGGCGTGTAAATTGGGGAAACATTTCCTGCAAACGCAACATAAACCGGGCCGACGCGCCGGGTCTGCCGCTTTCTGATAGACACCTTCAACCTTCCGGTGGACGGAGTGGTGCCTTGCTGCTGGTAGATATTTAATTAAACGAAACATTTGCTCCCCCCCACCCTTGGTTTTACATCCCTTCGTTGCCTTTGCCGAGCGACATGTATGCACATTAATCTTGGGTTCATTGCCACGTCTGGAGGGTTGGGGGGTCTTTTTTGTCTTCTTTTCTTTTGCCCGAGTTTGCGGAATGGCTTGAGCAGGGACCTGTTTAACTCCGACAGCTCAGTTGCAACTGATGATACCCATTTTCTAGTATAAGTTAATTTGATAAATAGGCGTGCAATCATAGAAACGTTGTCGGTATACATTATTATTAACACTGCAAAGGATGACAGATAAATACTTGACACTTTAAAGCAATTTATAATCCAATCGAAATAATTTTGAAAGCATTATTAATTTCAGGTTGTATTTGTTTAACTGTAGAATCACATATTCTCGGAATCCCAGAAAGATTCAATAACAGTTAGAATTATCGCAAAATATTCCAATGAAAATCGATTGGGGCGGAAAACAAATAAATTGTAATGTAATGGTGACCCTGTTGTAAATAGGAAAAACATCGACAAAGTACTGGTAGGTTCTAGTTCTAGCGGGAACCATTTTCCTACGAAATCCCATTACGGTGCTACGGATCTACGGTGTATAATTTACATAGCGCACCAAAATCGACAAACATTCGAACGGATGCTGGAATTGGGTTTAACAATTTCCTGGAAAGGTGGATGTGCTGCGGGAGGGGGGGGGGGGGGGGGGGGGGGGGCAAATAAACAACCACCGGTGAGCCGAACTGATACTCTACATATGTCGAAAGTGATTGCTCGTGATTGATGAACTGAGCAGTGCCGGAATTTGGTTGAAGTATCGTTATACCTGCACCACAAAGGATGTTTTATTTTGGGTGGAAAATCGCAATTAGAATAATGTAAGTTAAAAAGATATAATAACCAAAACATAACAGATTTATTCTAATTGTATAAATAATACATTTGCTGTATGTAAAATTCAATGACGTAAAATTTTAGTAATTGATTCAATTGTGGCTGTAAAATGGTAACAGTCATAAGCTATTTGATCATATTATAAGACTTTAACAAGGAACCCCGGCTTATCTAGAACATTTCTCCTTCCAAGGAAATATGATGGTCCATATTTAAATACTAATTTATTTAACACAAGAAGAACTACCTATCGTCCCAGTTCGGGTGATGAAAAGTATGATTTAAATGCTAAAAGTATGATTGAACTGGAAACGGTGGTGGTTTTACGTTTACGATGGGAAAGTCCCAACAAGAATATCTCGTGGGATTCAAGTCTACCCGAAGCGAAGAGAGAAAGTACCTTTGATGGGTAAATTTCCCTTTTTGTTGGAATGGTAACGGTTTGTTTACGCATCTATTTATGCCTCGCCATCGCTTCAACGTATCCGGCATGAATAAGGTGGATGGATTACTATTGGGATTTTGAGGAAGGGATTACAATCTGTCTCCAAGCTTCGTTTGCGTGTCGGAATAGTTCACATCATTTCCTTTCTGGGTTACGCAAACCGATTCAGATGAGCTATGTTATTTGTAACGAATTGCAAAAGTGAAAGAATAACATCAAATCTCGAAGTGAAAACACTTCGCTCTTTGTCAAGCGATGGAGGCGCATGGTGTTTCACGTATTTTGCAATTATTACACATCGTTTACATGACGGGCTTAAGCTTAGTAAGTTGACCATGCCAATGACACGATGAGAAAAATATTCGGCAGTAAGATCCACAAAAGTACAATCTTTTGTTATCAATAAAAAAGGACGCACTACCGTTACAACATTTGTTACCAGCTATTTCTATTTTGTCTTCTAATTACTGTTTTCTGTGCCTTTTATATGTTTCGAATGACCGTTTCAATGAATCCTTTTGATGTTTAATGGGTGGCTATTGACAATGGAATAAACCTAATGATCCTATTATGTTGCAACTAATTAACTCACTCAATTGTAATTGCGATGAGATGTGGCGACCCGTTATTTTATGTGTGGGTATAATTTGCGTACAATTATAATTCGTGACAATATGTTGTCAACTGAAAAGGTCATGTAAGAGTTTTTTTTTCAAATAGTGATGCTGATATTTCAAAGCTTCAAAGAGGAATTTTAATTATGTTCTTTCCACTTGGTATTGATTCATGTTCACGGGAATGTCACAATTCATTGT
The DNA here is from genome assembly GCF_943734765.1 of Anopheles ziemanni. NCBI lineage: Eukaryota > Metazoa > Arthropoda > Insecta > Diptera > Culicidae > Anopheles > Anopheles ziemanni. The sequence goes on from NC_080706.1 coordinate 93,374,471, forward strand.
TATACTATTTTTTTTTAAATAAACGAGATTTAATTTGATCCTTCGTGAGAAGTTTGTGAAAACTAATGGTGCCAATGTGATATTTTATGACATGTCAACACTCCAGATTGATGTGCTTCATCCAGTTTTGGCATCATCGTTATGCATGCGATGCATAACGATTCCCTCAGCGGAAACAGAGGGAAATCGTCGATATCCCTTTCTGGCTTGAAGCACATACACAAGAAAAATCTTAAACGAAAGCACACAGAAGGTATAAGCAGAAGAAAAGCTTTTCGCTTACTTTCACCGTAAGATAAGGCGATCCATCAGAAAGCGAATGAGCGCTAATGGTTTCTCGAAGCCCGGAGCGGTGTGATTTTTGTGAAGAAAGAGCTGAATTTGATCCACACCAGTCCATCAATGTCTGAGCATTAGCAATAGAGACAGAAGGAGGAGACAAAGCAAAACGGCGCTTATCAGTAAGGTTTAAAATCAGGTATATTGTGATTCTTTCATTAAAATATTTTCAATTTGAGCAGTGTGTTAAATAATAATAAAGCTTTTCGCGACAAGTTTACCAAACAAATAAACTTGCTTTTTCTCATGGTAGCTAAGGTCCTACAGAAAAGGTGGTAAAAAAGTAGCAAAGATCTGTGAATACAGTTTTTTCAGACAGCAAACGAAGCGTTGATGGTAAGCAATTTTCCATTGTTACAACTTGACGAATGATCGTCGGTATGAAAACAAAAACAACATTTCCGCATTTCAAGAGAAGATCTTTGGAAGCACCATGGCAAAGTTGATGATCCGCGGATGCACCGATTGCAAGGGGGAAAAAACATTACAGACGACAAGACAGATATCATAAAAATGTAGAAGCTTGAACCGGTCCGCTGGTAAGTGCAGTGTTTGCAAAAGCATAAGCCGGGCAAAGAAAAAGAAGGTCCCGGTTGCAGTGAAAAAAACGAATCCCAACGAACAAGCTGTATAAATCCTATGTCTGGGTGTACAGCCACCGTTCACAAGTGAGAGAGGAAGAAAAAATGAATTCTTCCATCCCGAGGGTGAGGGAAAAATAACACCAGACCACAGACAAATGTGACCATTACGATGTGTTGATGGCATTCCGGAGTTTTCCGGGTTGAATGCTGACAGAACAACGAGTGGTCTTCGGGTGGCCTGATTTTTCATGGATCACCAACGTTTAACAAAACGGTAAAATACTATGAGAAAGCAGAATATGTATAGTTTTCTTTGTCCTGGATGAGATGTGTTAAATAATCACAATTGGCAGACATATTATCTATTATTGATGTTATCAATTTAATATTTTAAATAATTATGCAGAAATGGATTTGTAAAAATATGTTTAATACCCGATTACAATTATGATGCTGACCATATCTTTTCGACCATATCTAATCGATATCGTGTAGGTTCTGCTTTGCCCCTAATAATTTTACACATCTTTTTCCTTTTACCTACATAAACTTGCAAGTCGTAATTATATGAAATTTAGTCAATTTACAGGAAACTTTGCTTGATATTGTAGTATATTGAAGCATTTGGTACATTTCCATACTTAACGAAAGTCCACAACGAGATATTAGACTAGCTTTTCTTTTAAAAAATTGTATGTTCGCGTTTCCCGAAAATTTAAGTTTTGCTTCATCTCAACATTGCTGTGCACCAAGTTGTCATAATAAAAGTTTTACATTATCATATTTCAATTTATTCTTCTCGTGAACTTTTCTCCGGCAAATATGAAATACTCCCAAACGCACCAGCATGGCACAAAGTGTTGTTTATAAAAAGGCCGGGAAACGTTCACGATCCACCGGGCAATCTGTTTCAATGCACGCTCGTCCTGTCCGCGGGAACGGCGTAAGAGCGAGATTTAAACAAGAAAAGTGCATCAAAAACAAACAGCGGAGCAACAAAAACGGGCGCATCATGAGCACCAGCAGACGCGGCATAACTATTTAGCTACGCCAAATTTAACAGAATGCAGAAAATTAAACTCATAAACATCCGAACGCAAAGGAACGTGCTCGTCGGCGTTGGAACGATGCGAGCGAAAGAAACACTTCGCCCAGTTTTCGAACCGTTTCTTTTCGCCGGCGCGCAACATTTGTGCGGAAATGGGATCCACAGATGAGCACTGGAGAGAGGTCACAAAAATTAACGGGAGGAAAGAACAATCTGAACACACTTCCCCAAACTAGGAGCTAGGCTCTTTTTGTGGCGCACGTGCAGCTACGTTGTTTTCGTATAAGTTTCCGTATTTATGTAATGTTACTGACGTACTGTTGGAATGGCTTCCGGTTTTCCCCCCCTTTGTTTGGTTTTGTTTGAACATACCGGAATGTCCTAGTTGGCCTGTTTTGGCCATTACGTCGAATGATCAACTTTGTAGCAGCTCAACTCTAGTTTGAGATCCTTTTCGGCCATCAATGTTATTCCACACACTATGGGTTGGCAAAAGTTGGCAAAAATATTCTATTTCTCATCCATAATCACCCGCATTCTGATTTTTCTCTCCCTCTCACAAACACTTTCATTGCGCTGCAGTAAACTGGATTGCGGGAAAAAATCACTTTGCCAAAAGCCTGTCGTAAATAAATCACGCCTTTCGGCGCCAATCCCCGCACGCCAACAATACAAGCTGGTAAGTGTGACATGACTGTGGGAAAAGCTAACCAGAAGTACGAGCTGTCCTGGAGAGAATATCTTGAGTTTTTTTTTAAAGTACGGTTTCAGTTTTTGCATGTTTTTTGAACCTTTTTTTTCAAGTAATGTTTTCTTCGCCACAACCTGTCTTTGTGAGTTCTTCATGCGGTAAACTTCATTTGTTTTTTTTTTTTATTTTTCTAGTGGCTGACCTTCTAAAGTAAATAGATTTAAGTTATTTTGGTGCACAAGTTTTATCATCTTTCGTTTTTCATGTTGACGCCTAACTTGTCACGTTTTTAAATGTTGTCATCTAACCATTCAACATTTAATCATTAAACTTAGTCTTTTTGAACGCAGAAGTTATAATCAAAATGTTTATAAATTGTGATTGCAAAACTTTTTCAGTTAATTTTACACAAATTATCCATCTTATCGAGAATGGATGCATTCGATTAGTGTTGGTATTGAAGTGTGAAGCCACTTTGCCACTTCGGTTACCGGTGTTGAACCGATGCCAGAGGAACCGCTATACCGAACGATACGCTGCCGGGAAATGGATACCGTGGGAAGCTTCAAGGGTGCTCGAGCAAAACGTGCTGTGAGTAAACCGCTCTAGGCTAAAGGGAACGGCTTCTTGGGTAGCCATTTTCCGGCGCACCCGTTTGACAAGAAAATCTCCCATCCCCGGAGTCGTTTGCGGACGGTTGATTTGCATGCAGTGGTGGTGCTGTTTGCGCCTTCTTTTGTGGCAATGCGAGCCGTGGAAAGTGTATGTTTTCGATTTTTCGATTGGAAAAGCAAACGAAATAGCGGGCACAAAAACCCACAGATAGACTCCGTAGTGTTGTTGGACAAATTGAGAAATGAAAAGTGTTTGCAATGCTAACGTGTCAGTGCCATCAACCGGGGATGGCGTGAATTTTCCCGGAAATGCACCAAGTGCATTGCAAATGGCTGTACAAATAATGTGTGATTAGCCGGGACAAGGTTTTGGGATGCATACTTCAAGCTGTTTGTGCAGCTGAAAGTTTTCGGAACCAAACTTCCAAAAAGCGCTAGGATTCGTTACGCTCGAACAAATTTAGATTAAACAGTTGTATAATAATCTTAATAAAATTTCCCTCAGATTTCCGCGGTTTTGACCACGGAAGAAAAGCTTTCACACTTTACAGCGGTGGCTGGTGTGATGCACTTTTCATTACTTCCGCCCGGGGAAAATGCTGGCCCGGATAGTTGCCAAACATTTCTCCCCGACACCCCCAAAGTGCCAAACTCGCTGCGCTGCTGAATGAAAAAGAAAATCTTTCACTCACGAGTGCGGAAATGCTTTCAATTCGAAGGAGAAACTTTTTCTCCCAGCCGTCGATGCCAGTCGTTCCCTTTTGCCGTCCCCTTCTCCCGCTTGCAGTGGCCTTAACGCCACGCTGCAGCCACAAATCAGCGTGATCCGTGGTGCTGCTAGAAGAATATTACCAACGAGAAAAATAGAAAGAAGGAAATCAAGAACGCAGTGTAAAAGTTGTTTCCGTATAACAGTCTACGTTAAAAAAAAAACCCTCCTGCGTTTCCGATGGCGTGAAAGGTGCCGTCAAGTAATTTACTTGATAAATGTTGTAATTTCATCGGTGTGAAAGGAATTTTAACATTTTCCACCGCCGGTCACTAGGAGCCCGGGGTTTCGCGTCAAAAAAACCCCCGAAACGGAACGGAACTGTTTGGCTGGCAGTTTTTCCGTCCGCCTCGTTCGTTAGTTTCTAGCCGCTCCGTTGTAGCCTGCGAAAATAAATCGGGTCCATTGTGTGTGTGTGAGTGTGCTCGTGTCAAAAAACTACCCCGAAAAAAATACCACCCCTTTCGCGGAATGAAAAATATTTTACTCACTTTTTCAACCCAATGGGGGCCTTGGATAAAGCCTACTTCTCCAAAAGCGCTAGCGACAGGCAGTAAAACGGATAAGTCCGCGTATGTGTGTATGTGGGCTTTTTTTTATTCCTCTTCGTAAATGGGGACCGCCGCGAAAATGACGGTCATTTTTAACGTCACCGGAAATCCCCGATGCGAGTTTGGAAAGCTTCCTAGCTGGATGCTGCCCCGTTCGGTGGAAAATGGTTCCCGAAAGAACGTACGTCCCTCGCGAGATGGGAAAAATAGGCGTGAACGATTGATGCACACGGGTTACGGGAGTTAATCCTGATGTGGCACGAGTGAACTGCAATTGAGAGGTGTTGTTTACCTTTAAAAATGACTCCAGCAGATGTAAAGAAAGTTTGTACAACACCAAGGTAGGCGCGAATTAGGCGATAGACAAATTTAAGCATTTTTAAATTTATACAACCGTTGGATCAAAAACAATTTTATTACAACAATTTGGGTTTAAATCATAATGGAAATTGATAACACCAGGCTTCCATTTATTTAAAGATAAAGCTACACTAACGTTCGTAAGGTAGTTCGTGGGCTCAAATGCTAAATTGTATCGCATTCCGAGGACTATACAAAAGGCTTATTTTTAAAGTCTTTTACGTTCGCTGCCAAGCTGACAGGAGAAACATTTGGTTCCATTAGCAGCCCATTGCGCACTCCATTCATCGCATCGGAGATGCTGAACCGAGGCACCAAAAAGCATCCCAAATTGAGCAGCGACTGATTTGCACTTTTTCACCCCTAGCGATGCAAAGCCGGGAAAGGAATGGGAAAGTGAAGTGCTTTCCACCGGGCGGAAGTTGTCGATATCGGCTGCTGATCCACCCGATCTACGATACTGGCAAGGTGCATTCGCTGGAATATTGGTTAAAAAAAAAGTCCTAAAAAGAAGAGAGTAAGAGGACAAAATCCGGCAGCCAGCAGCTCCGAAAAGCGAACCGCCGGTAGCGGCAGCATCCATAAAGCAAGCAGGCCATGAATTTTACCGATGAATAGCAAATCATTAGGGAGCGGATTTTCAATAATTAATCACATTTCGCTTGGGCTGCTTGTAAAATCAGCAAATTGATGGCGGGATATCTCCAATGCCTGGAGTTTTGGTGGATGGTGATCTGTTGGGAGATACGATACGGTGAAGTTGCTGCAGATGCGCGTCCGCGTACAACTCCACTAGCGCACGGACGGATCGATAGAACCCGTAGCGCTTCATGCTGGGTTAGGGAAAAGTCATCCAAAGGGTTCGGGAAAACGACAAAAAGGGTTTGAGGGGTCCGATGGTTGCAAATAGCGTAAATGGTCGCACGGGAGGCAATTTTGGAAATTGGATCAAGTGTGACTCTGGGCAGCACTCACTATATCCCTCTCTACTCTCTCTCTCTCTCTGTTTCCATCTCCCTTTCCTTTGGCAGACCGAAGCGAAATTGATTGATTTCATATTAGGTGCCATTTTGAGTGGATTTCCACGTGGCACATGATAACGCTCGGCGATGCGAATTGCATTAGCGAAGCGCATTTTACTTGTGGCGTTCGCTCGATGTGGGTTTGCAAATATGAAATGAATTTTAGCGGAAGAGCAAATGCTCAGCAAACTTCAGACTAATTAAATTTTATCGGCTACCAAAGCTTATGAGGATTGACGGATCGAATCCTTTTTATCAGGATCACAAAAATGTCTACGATGATACAAAAATATACACAAACTATATAGTTATCATTGGAAAAAGCGATAAAATTAAATGTGGTCTAAAAGAAATACATGACATAAACCACAAACATGTTTCATTTAAAAAATAATAAAAAGTTAGTTTTTCAGTGTTAAAGAGCTGATATTCATCAACGCTTTTGATCAAACTTTCTATGAAATGTTGATGTTTTTGCACAAAGGTTTTTTTCTGTTTTTCTTTTGCATAAGCTTTTCACTGTATTAAACCGTGTTTCGCCCCGCACTTTTCTCCGTTATGCTCTCCCATTTCCAACACCCGCGTTTCGTCAAAAGTGATTACACTTGTTTGTGAAACATTACACCGTTCGCAGTCTGTCACCAACACGAAGCGAAGCTGCCTCGGTTAGCAAAACTCTCACGGTTCATCTGCGACGTAGGACACCCGGCTAGCGGGTTACATACCTGTGGACTTTTTCCGCCTGGTCGCTTTGGTGTAGAATATGAATGCTGCCAGGAAAAACACCGACGACAACGTTTCCGCACGTCCGACGACTCCGGTCACCTGAAAGCGTAGAGGAAAAGAATAGAAATATTGAGAAGGGAATAAAAAAAATGGGAGCGAAGTTAGATATACGGTACGATAATGGTGGAAAATCATTTTTATTGGAATAAGCCACGAACGTTGGTGACGTCTAGGATAATTATTACAATCATGATGATGAGCGGGAATCCACGATCAAATGTAGAAAAAAAAACTAAACCGTGTGATAACAGGAAGTAATTAAAATAAATGGAAAACATTGTAAAAGAAGAAACGCAAACCAAATTCAATTATGTTAAAGGATTTGTTTTGTATGTTTCTCGAGAATAACTAACTAAATATCTAAGGAAATTTGAAACTTACTGATTGTCCGGCATAAAAATAAAATGATTTCAATGGAGCAAGTTTACTTGGATGCAAACTTGAGGATATGAACAACACACATTAGATTCGAGCAAAAATATTGCACACTCTAAATGAGCTTCGAGTAGTTAATGGATTGCAAAATTGTTACGAAAAGTAGAGAACAGGAAAAGTTGATGGCAGTTGTGATGTAGAAAGTCAATTAATTATGCCATGTTCTTTGAAATAATTAAACATTGTGTGGATGACTTTTTGTTTACTCTGTCATATAAAAATATCAAAGTATACGAATACACAATGTTTGAAGTGATAGTGTTTAACCTCTCTTAGTGGAATAACATCAAAATACAACGTTTTCAAACTTGTTTGGATAGCAGAAACCAATACCGATTAGTTTGTTATTATTATCAAAAACGAGTTTGGGTTTGGCTTTATAAACATCCCTTCCAAATGCTAAAGCTCAAATGCTTTGAAAACATTCATCTCATCGTATATTTTCAAAAACTGCAATGTCGATGTTCGCTTGAGGGGTTTAAACTATTCCTGCATATAGCTGCATTGTTTGAGTGTGTTTTAAGATGATTAAATGTAGGCTACCATGGTGATTATTTCAATTTCATTAACAGGTTACCCCATACGTTTCACAATGGGAGAAACTTTTCCCCAACAAACCAAAACCGATGGCGTCGGCAATTAGTTTCGGAAATAACTCCACACACTTGAAACCTGCTTGTGTTGGTGGAAGCTGAATCCGATATCATCATCAGCAGCTTTTTTGTTTTCTTTTTCAAGTAGTTCTACAATTCTGGGGCTTGCTGTGGGTTGGGGGGGGGGGGGGGGGGGGGGGGTTGTTTGGGTGAACACGGGGTACAATAAATTGCTACCCTTTTCCCTCCGGTAAGACTTTCAGCGCGTTTAGGGGCACGCACAGTTTCGGGTAGGTTTTGTTTCCACATCATCAATCTCTCTGTTTTACGCAAACACATACGGGCGCTCGGGGAAGCCATTGGTAGTTCGTGGAAACGAACCGACATTACTCATAGTGTGATTAGTGCCGGGTACATTTGTCAGACACTACGAGAGCGACGAAAGAATGGGCAGATAGATCTATTTGGTGCTAGGGAAAAGCCGGCATCCCATGCAAGGGCCAAAGCACCATGGATGGTTGATGGAATGAAAAACTCAACCTTGTTCCATCTGAAACCACTCTGGGAGCTCGGTATGTGTGTGTGTGTGTGTGTCTGTGTTCCGGGCCGATGATGCCGACAACGGCGATCGCGCATGGGAATACGGAATGCGATCAGTGGGATTTCCAACGGAACCACACAATCCCTCGCTCGCGTGAAGTCGTCCAGTTGATGGTAGAAATTGATGTGACTCTTTGGCGAGTTACCCGATGGATGCACCAGTGTTGTTGGTATTGGCAGGTCCGAACTTTTCCAATGGTCCTGTGAATTATCTAGTGATTTGAATCGGAAGCTTCTGTGACGTTCATCGAAAATAGGACAATTGTAAGCACTAACGTGGTTGCGAGAATTCTTTGCGTCACAATTTTTTATTTTGATTTCAATAAGTTAAATATTTTTACCAGTTCGTTTTACTCTATTACAATAGAATTGAAATGCGAACAAACTGAGATATTTAAATTTTAACTTTTCCAGTTTTCCATTTGTTTTCATTAGTATCGTAATATCTCTTGTGCATTCATTTTTTTGAGTCATATATTTCTTCTGAACAAAGTTTAAATAGCAGTCAGTTTCAATCAAAATTTTTTTATTAACTTTATTATACTCTATTGGCCATTTTAAAGCATAAACTTTCACATTTCCTTCAAACTTTGCCTTAGTTTTATTCTCTGTGATATTCTGCTTTGTAGTAGAACACACATTTTCGCTAATCTTTCCATAGCTAATACTGCACCAGCTCGGTCAAATCTACGGTGCAGTGTAAGTTACGATCGAAAAGCTTACCAAGGGAGATACAGTGTACCCGAAAGACCAAACCATCGTTCCGGGTCAGTTAGATTAGTGGATATTCTCGTCAGGCTCGTTTTCCATCGTTCTACTTTCGCTCGTAAGCGTTCCAGTGGATACGGAAGCTTCGATGGTTGACTTTGCGAACGCTACGACCAAGCGTTGGTGTAATAAAGCCTGGTCACCCACGGTCGAGCTCAGCGGTGGTGACGGATAGGTGGTGGAAAAATAATCCAATATCATTAATCAAGATTTATTACCTATTTACGTTGCTATTATTTCAAAACCCGAGACCAAGCTACCAAGCCTGGCTTTCCGGGACAGGGGGGTGGAAAAGGTATTTCGTTTTGGGGCCAAGGGTGTGTGTGTGTGTGCAGCCATGCGAAGTGGGACGCGATTGAGACCAACACCCGGACAGTTTTTGATGCACCACATGGAGGCGCCTGGTGGCTTATGGGATTCGGCCCATGGAGGCGCCTGGTGTCTGACGGCTTCGAACGTGCATCGATTGTTTTGCTTTCGATAGTTGCTATCTCGACGGTTGCAGAGCGCGTCTGCGGTAACGTTTTTCCACACGCTGGCATCATTTATTGCTGCGGAATGGTGATTGCAGGGAGTAGACAGTGCATTACTGCGCGTGGATGGTTTAGGATGGGTAGGGCAAACTAATGCCAGTAGATTCAATTGTAGTCAAAAAATTAAGACCACAGAAAATGGATTGATTTCGATATCACTTACGTTAACTGAGATAAAGCAATGTGATTGATTACCAAGCACAATTAAATGGCATAAATGAAGGTAGCTTCTTTTAAAGCTATATTACCAATATTAAACACTTATTTGAAGGAAATTTTACAGTGAAAAACCCCTATCAACTTAGTTTCATTGATTTACCTCAAACGTCAAACAAAGAATCCCCTAGATTGGCTTTACCAGCGATGGATGGTTTTCCTTTTGCACAAAAACCACGATTTCCACCACTGCCAGCTTTCTCAGGCAAAACCCCGGTCGGAAAAACCGCAGAGAAAAACTTCACGGAAACTTGCTCGCTTTATGCTCCTCGCGGCTCAGCAAAGTGTAGTCGTTGGAAGCAATTAAAAACTCAATCAACACCTTTTTTGCCGGTACGAACTTCCAACCATACAACCGCATCCAGCTGCGTGTTCGTTCGCGTTATCTTTCTCCAGACGGGTAGAAAAAATAACCCCCAGAAGATGCTCGCCCTTTTCCGGCGAAGCGAAGCTTTAAAGCTCGCCCGTGGGACTTTGCTCTGATTGGCGAGAACGGGAACAGCACGAAAGATTTATCCGAAATTGGAATCGGGTTTCTTCCTCATTTATTTTGGGCGGGAAAATGGAAGATCCGGATGTGCGCTGTGTTTTAGACGTGCACTTTCGTTGCCTTTGCTCATCCAATTTCTCATTTCGAAAAGGGTAGCCTCTTCCTGATGCGGGTTGGATATCCTTTGGCCTAGATTTTCCCACCGCCGCGATGGGATGGGAAAATGTCACACGTACACTTCTCTCATACGTGGGTGGCAGGAAAGCAAGGAAATTTACTATAGAACCCCCGGAAGCAGGAGTGTTTGTAGCCAGCTCGAACTAACGGATTGTGGTTTGTTCAATTCCAAATTCAATTATTGCCATAATACGATCGGGCGGTGAGCGGTTCCATTTTCTATACCGTCCTCTTTACACTCGACTAATGAAAAACGGCACGCTGTTTTTCCCTCATCCAACAAACTCGATCGGTGGAAGTTCGCACAGATTTGCTTAATGTTACTCCCGTCGACGGAGCCGTTTGTGGGATGATCTTTGCGACGACGCTGCGATTGGGAAGCTTGTTCCTTTTCCGTCGTTGTTTTGCGTCGACGAGAGCAGTTTTCCCGTCCGAGAGAAATACCGTGGAAACGTAATTTGCGTAGCCAATCGAATTAAAATTTAATTGGTGGGTTACGGGAATCCATGGCAGACGGGCCAGACATAGACCTGAAACATGCCGAGCGCAGAACAATTATATCGCCATAGAGTGGCACCGTCGTTGAGGCGGACAGCACTTACTCCCACAGCCCCCCCCCCCCCCCCTCCCGGCCCGGTTTGAATATTTTCCCCCGGTTTACCGACCGGCTGCATGCTGGAGCTAATTAAGTGCAGTAAGATAATACGACAATCGGTGCAATTTCAACCAATTTCGTCCGAGCGAGAGAGTTCGAAGGTTGCGACACGAGTGGCAGCAACGTTCCTCGGGCTGAGTTTATTGTTTACTCCCCTTTCGGCTCTTTTGCATCGCTCCTCCACATGCATTCCAGAGCCTACTACTGCTCGAGGCCGGGAAACGAGCCGGAGGATTCGAATTACCAATTCTGCGCGAAGCCTTAATTGCGAGATCGCTATGGGATCGATATCGAAGAGAACATTGATTGTCCCGACGGGCTGGCCTTCGGTTGTTTGGAGGGAAATTGTTTTGCCTCCCGCAGTAATTGAGTGTTCGCCAGCCGCTAGCTGAACGAGAGACGGGGTTTTTCAAACCCTTATTTGAACTATTTTAATAGATAAAATACTGTAGAAAGATTTCATTGTGTTGTTTCGAAGAAGTATGAAATTAAACTTAATAACAAGTAATGTTGCAAAACAAAACAACAGCATGACAGCTGCCGTCAAAACGCGATTGTCACCGAAACCGTTAAAATGACTCGAAAACGATCTAAACAAGGTTGGTATATAAAAGGCGCGACCATTTTAAATTGTCTTTTCTGAGAGAATAATGAGGTACGAAAATTTTAGCCACTCGTGCAAGTATACTCAAAATAAGTGTTTTCTTCTGTTGAAATAGTTTTCAACAAAGTGTATTGAAAGAGTAAATTGAAAGAAACAATTAAAATTGGAATTGAAAAATGTAATGAAAGCAAAGCGAAATATCATTGCTCAATGACTAGCAGTTAAAGTTGGTAGTTCTACATTGCACAAAATCTGTTTTATTCTTGTTGTAAAATTAATGACATCTAAGCTTTAATTCTTTTTTCTATTACCTCTGATTCTTCAATCAGTTGTATTAAAAGAACGTTTGGCTTAATGTTTCAGCATGCACCAGAGCTAAATCTTAGTTTTTGCTCAAGTGCATCACATTGAAATGCAACCGAGTGTGAGACTGCTTCGTGTCGAATTCTGTGAAGCAAAGTAACAACAACCCAACATGACCCCATCGGAAGGAGGGAAATGGGACGGCGTACTCGGAGGGATGAGTGCGAGAGGATAATCTGCGCTGAGAGCAACCAAATAGACTCGGGCGTCGCGGTGGGATGTCATTTGTGTAGGCAACGGCATGGAAGGAAAGTGTTTCAGTGTGTAATTTTCCACTTTCACACATTTTTTCCCACTCGCGTTGCGTTGCATTTTGTTGTTTTTTTTTTTGGTTCTACTTTGCGAGTATGTGTGTGTGTGTTTGCGCCTTTTTTGTACTCCCACCACGAACGTCCTCTTTTGTGGAATTTGTTGGTTTTTGCAGATTTTATTTTTTCGTCCTCCTCCCCCTCTAATAAGTTTATTTTCCATTCCCACCGTTGGGCAAATAGGAAAATGTTGTCCATTTTGTTGCACTCTTTCGGTGGTGTTCGCGTAGGCGCTAGGGCAAAAAAATCGCAAATCTAGGCTATCCGGAGGCTCGCTGGCTGGGAGGCTTAGGCTTAAGTGTGCGCGTGTATGAGCTCGGCTGGAGTGGGTGTTCAATTTGTTGCGTTTTCCGTTAAGCCCCCGGACTCGTTGCAATAAAATAAAAGCAACCAAATAGGGTTGAGGAAAGGGCCCATACGGAGGAAAACATGCGAGGCTGAGGTTTTTCCATTGTTGAGTGGAAATTTTCGGTAGACCGGGTTGCGATACATGAGTGTGGGCAGGAAAAAAGTGGATTCCCCTGTAGGACACTGTAACGCAATGCAGTCTGTTTAAACACACACACTCACATACATACAACCCATTTCTCTTCATCCCCTCACCCGTCACTTCCGTTCGGCCCGAAGCGTGTGATTCCTGAATTGGTTTAGCGATGGCTGATCGTTCGTTTTTATTACATCCTTTCGTACGTACCATCGGCGAAGTAGCGAGTTAAGGCTTTGTTGTGTGTGTGTCTGTGTATATGTTTGTTTTTTCCTCGCTTCCCAACTGTTTACTCCAAAGCCCACGGGTTGCACTCGGCTACAGTTTTGGTGTCGGTGGGCGTGCGTGTTGGTGTGTATTGGGGAGTATTCGATTGTAACCGCCAGACATCGGAGAACCTCCCGGGGCTCGTCCGGACGTCGTTTAGTGTTATTAAATTTCATTTATTAATACCATAAAACATCCCCTTTTTACACTCCTATCGCGCGTGTGGAATGAAAAGCGCGTTAGCTCGGAGAAAACACAGCCATTCGTTGCTTTTTGCTTTTTTTTTCCTCTTCTCAAGAGGTCCTTACACATTTGTTGTGTGTGAGTTTGTTTTGTGCATCGTTTGTTGCGGCATGTGAGAAATTTGTTCTCGAAATTGTTTCCACTCTTTTCTCTGCAGCTTTTTGCATGTTTATTACATTTTCCTTAGCTGAGACACAATGGTTTACATATTCGAGGGGTTTTAATAATGTGGATCACGTGGTAAACATTAAAGTAACTTCGTTGAATTGTTTGAAAATCAGTAATCGCTTTTATAAATAACGTTGATAGAATTTTATCATAAAATATCTTCTTTTTACCATTGTTAATATGCAATAAGTGTCTGATATTCTATAGCATCAACACAAATGTGTACAAAGGGTGAGCATTTCTGCATTCTAATGCTTTTTACTCCTCCCTCCTGATCTATCATAATGCGGTGTGCTGTTAAAAATCACTTTCTCAGAATAATCTTTCCCCTTGCATACCGGAGTCCTTCGCCAGTGGGTCGCATATAACTTATTCAATTAATTTAATCGGTTTATGGCCGGCATTCACAATGAGCCATTCGAGTCATGTGAGGAATATTTTAATGCTTGAGCGTGTTTGTGGTTTGCTCGCAGATACACACTTCGCTTCTGGGAATGTGTTTTCCTCTCTTGTTTTTTTTTTTTGCAATACTGTGTTTTAATATAATCTACTAAAACTGCCGTTTTCTGCTCGACGCCCCGGCTCTGGCTCGGGGAAACCGTTTGACTCAATTACGGCCGATTTGCAGAGGTTGAAGAGGAAGCGTTTTGTCTCCGACCGGTTGGACCGTAGTCCGGAGTTGTTGGCCGATCCGATGGCAGACGATATCGCACACAGATCGGCCTTTCGACTTTCGAGGAGTGCTTGCTTTCCGGCAACGTTCAGGAGTGAAAGGAGTGAAAAGAGCAGAAAATGGTATGCTTAAAAAAAAGCCTCGCTCCTACCACAAATTCACCGTTCGAATACAAACAAACAGCTTGAAAATTTCGACGAACTGTCTTGAAAATTTCACCTTCTCCACCTTTCCCCGGCCACCCTTCGCCCTGGCCCCGGGGGGGAAGTGCTTTCGTCCGGACGCCGTGGGAAAGAACAGAACGATGATTGTGCGATGAAATGATCGTTCGAGGAAATGGAACAATTTTCCTTCTCCGCAGATTATCTCGTGCCGGAGTGGCCAGAGTGCCGTGTATGCAAAGCGATAAGCGATTGTGGTCCGGTGTTGCGGTCCGGTGTAGGATTTGTTCATGGCTTTTGCTTGGTCCTCTCCCTCTTCGTCGCTAGCCGCTTTTCTATTTCACACTGGGTTCTTTGCGTTCTTTCACTCCCATTATCCGCTTGCACTATTCCCGTGGGTTTGTGGGAACGGCTCCCCTGATAAGTCGTTGGGAAAACTGAGGCTGATTATGGGAGGAAACTTTTCTCTCATCTCCTTGCCAACCTCCTGTGCTCGGTTCCTTTTTTAAGGTGACTCATTGTCTCCCTCTCTCTGTCCATTCCAGTTGAACAAAGATGCAGAGGTGGAAAATAAAACGCACACGAACACTAAACGCGTTGGTGAAAAAAAGAGCAGCTTATCCTTGGCCGAGGAAGACACTCGCGGATCCGGCGAGAGCCCCGGACGCCGGATGGAAAGTTTTAAATTGGAACGAATTTGAAACTTGCTATCCGGGGCTCGCACGGCCCTTCTGCCTTTTTTCCGCGCCCGAAAAGCGTTTCCACCGGAGCGAGCTCGGTGCATTTGCATACTGATGGCTTTCGGCGGGGCTTGATCCTTAAATGTGGCAAATTTTCGTTTACTTTTCCGGGTCAAACTGGCCGCCGTTCGGGCGCGTTCGAGGCGGTTCTTTATCTGCCAGCCATATTTTGCCGGAACAGATTGAGTATATTATGGCGCGGGTTTATATTTCTTTCCCTCAAACGCTGCGGATTGAGTGTTTAACTTTGCACTAGTTTTGTTTCTGTTTCGGTAGATTTTCTGTTTCAAAGTAATATACGCAAATAGTACCGCACGACCATTAAATCCTGTCACATTTCGGTACAATTTACAAATCGTTTCCACATTGTTCTTCTCCATGAAACTGATAAAACGAGAGAAGAGGAACTGAATCACGAGAATATAGCTAGTGAAATATTTTGTGCTCGTTTTTGTAGTTATTCTAAAGGGTGAAACTTAATTTGATATTTATGTTTATGTTTATGTTTATTGGTAAAGAGTCTGGCCATCCTGTGGCTAAGACATATCTTAGAAGTAGGTTTATACAAAGGTTTAACGCTTAACTAAAGCGATGAAAAGCAACATTAAGGGAATATCACAAAAGGGCACTAACTGAGTCTTAGTCGCTCACGAAATGACGTAGCGGACAAATTAAAGTCTGTCATAATTTTGTTAAAGACACAATAAATAATTTAAGCTGAATAAAATAATACATTAAGAATTGTACTACGTACATAACTATCTTAAATTTTAAAGATAAAGATAATGCAGGGGGTTGTTTGGGGAACTTACCGCTTCTGTGTGGATCGGATGAACGGCGAAGAGAAGGGCGGCCGCAAAGCTGGCCACTTCCGAAAGCAGCATGGCACACATTCTGTAACGGAAAAAGCGAGAAGAGAACGCATCAGCTTAGGATTTAACTATCGACCGGCGAGCACATGTAGATAATGGCCTGCGATGTGTAGTAAATTTTACTGACCTATGTTACTTAAAACCCTCACGCTCTGGGAGATTCCCACGATGGTTCCATTAGCGAGTGAAAGTACCGAGAAAGGCCGCACAAAGGCCGGCCTACTTTAAGAACCGGTCCTTCTGGGAACCGGCCATTTTACCATTTGATAGAAGGGAGCATTATGTGTTTGTTTCCTTTTCCTCTGCTATAATTCACTCCGAGCCAGCTGCTTTAACCCGTTTTTCTTTGTTATTGCTCGGAAGGCGGACCTTGGGGCGGTTCCTGGTCAGGGTGTGCCATCCTCCGTGGGGAGGATGAACAAGAACGTCCCCGTTTTCCCCCACCGCGTCCACCTTACCGAGCACGAAAGTTCAGGAGTTCAGTTCACCTACCTATGGCATTAATTTAATTAGTGCCGCTGGCCTTTGGGAGTAGGGACTGCGCCAAAACCATCCCCGGCCAAGCCCAACGTCACCCTCCCCCCATCTTTATCCTTCGTCAACCACACCCCGGGTCGTGTTAGGTTTTTCCCTTCCAGGTTCGTCGTTTGCTGTTGACTTTCCGGACGCTCGCCACGGAATGCTTGGAGCGGGTTGCGCCGCACACAAAGAACCCGCCCGTCGGGATGCGGCTCAAGCCCGCCCGGACAACGAACGGTCAACGGGTTCTGGCGAAGAAGGCGAAGCGGAAAGATAACGCCGGCCAGACCGGTGAAAGGCGGACTGAAGCATCCTTCGGCGGAAAAGTCAACAGTGAAATGGGTCCATTGTTGGCAAATGGTTCGAAGCCTTTTCTTCGCCGCTTTCTACCTCGCTGTTCTCGGAACATCGGCCTCGGAGGGTGTAGTTTTTTTTTTTTTTAATATCTGTACATCGTGTATTGACTTAAGCAAAAAAAAAGAAACCAAGAGCATGGAACGTCCAGCTGCGCAGGACATGATGCATCCTGGTGTGCTTTGTTAATAAGAACCGATAGTGGCATGCGGCTCATTGCGCTCATTAGAACTGTTTGCGTAAGTCACTGCGGGGCCCTCTTCTCACGAGAGTCGCAAAATCCATTGGTTTTCATAATCCACAACGGCACGGAGAAGGATTTATGCCGGCGGAATCATTAAAATGGAGCGTTCGAGTGCGGGTAATAATTAACAACTGCAAACAGGTTCGAGTTCGATCGAAGTTGATTTCATTTCAAGTAAAAGAATTTGAGGGTTTAACAAGCTAAGTTTTTTTAATGCAAGTTATAAGGGTTAAGTTTTACTATAATAATTTAATTCTAAATTAAATATTTTTTAACAAATTTTTAACAACAATTCAGCGTAGCTTATTTTCTAACATTATTTTGATGACATTTCCTTGAAAATGTCAACATAAAGTTCATCAACTTGAATGCCCATCCTTAAGTGCGTGTTATTAATTAATTCGCTTGCACTGTGCTGAAGTATATTTAACAAATAATTCGTTTCGGGGGAAATTTTCCACCGAGAGCTTCCACTGTGAAAGAAAACGCTTTCAATCTCGCCATATTTACGGACGCCATCCGTCTGCTTTTCTGGTTGTTGTTCGCACCTGATTTCACAGCATGAATTGATTAAATTTACTTTACGAGCGCAGCCCGAACGCGAGATCGTTTCTTGGAATTAAATAATTCCGTGCAAACAAAACGGTGCCAACCCCGTGCTTCCGTCCGTCGCCCTTTCGTTGCCATGGACCCGGGGGCCGGGGTTCGAAAATTGGAATACACCGTTCGGTGAATTATTCTTCCGTGCTTTTTACGACCCCACCGGATCCGAAGGGATTGCAGCATTGCACTTCAGGCGGGCGTGCATTGTACTCCGGTGCACACAATGCAGCAAAAGCGACCTCGAATGAAAATCGGGGGCCCTCGGTTTCCCGCCGTGCACGTGTCGCCGTGTGGCAGCCGAGGTGCAATTGCTCGGAACGTGCCCCGGGAAAACCGGGTCGTTTGTCCTCTCCCGGAACCGACCGGTTCGGCGTGCATTTTTCTGTATTCCGTTTTTATTCCCTCCACGATATTGCAGCACCAAGTGGACACACGTTTGCAGCGGCACCTCGATGGGAAGCTGTTTAACCGACCAGCATCAACATGGCGGCGTTCTCGGGCATACAAAAATCAGCTTCCCTATTCGTTGCACCATTTATTGTGCCGTGTTTGTACCCGTCCGTTTACTTTTTTGTTCCTCACCGTCTTCGGTGGATGTTTCGGCAGGCAGGGACCCGATTTGTCCGACTGGTTCAAGTGTTCACTTCTATTTTTTATTATTCACACTTATTACAGCTGGGGAACTTCAAGAAGGAGTGTTCGGTGGACCGTACAATTGCAGGATGTGTTCTGATTGGGCGTTTGGAATGTCGCGAACCAGCAGCGATGGTCGTTGACAGAGACGTCGCCGGTTAAATGAACTTATACATCGGATTTACCGTAGATTGTAGAAAAACATACCCTGCATGGAATGGGAATATGTAAAACGAAGCTCTTGAAAGGACATTTATTAATCCATCGTTCAATATGGCTTCTTTTTGTAAGTTCAATCCTGTCTTTTTGTAAATTGATATCGATCACATTCCTCCTTTTATATTTTCCTATTCATTATTGTGTCCATTTGGGTACGTTTTAACCCTTTCAGGACCATAAGCTATTCAAGACTAAAATTGGCAATACAACACAATATCTTGGCTATTTGGGGTGTAAAATAAGAGAATATCACCAGTAAAATCTAGCAGTATGTGAAGTTTTTTATAATTTCATGGGAATTATTTTTCCCTATTAACCATAAAAGTAAAAAATGAAGAGTATAGTGATGATATCGGATTATTTTAATTTGCTTTTCAATACAAATTACGTATAATAAATATTTAAAAAGAACATCTAAGCCATTTTTATAAAAAAATAATAAATTCATCAAATCTAATATACTTTTCAAATTCTAAGTTGTTCTTACTAATTGAACGCACGAGCGGTTTGGTTTTGGAGCAATTAATTTTAATAGTTTGTTTTTGTTTATTCGTTCAGAAAGACATTTGCCGCCTTTGACATAATGTTTTCTTTTATGTTTCTTTTCAAAAGTATCGTTTTGATAATAGTTGAACAAACAGTAAGGAGTTTTGTAGATGGGAAAAATATTTCTTGATAGATGCGAAATGTGCTTTTGTTCTACGCTGGAAGGATGCAAGTGTTGTTTAATTCACCTAACCCATTATTTTATCTTATCTTTGTGTTCTGTGACACCTTTAGAACGCTATTACACTAACTGATGCCCAGTTATCGTTCAATCGGTAACCCAATTAACAATAATACGACGTTTGTTTGACCCCGAGACTTGCTTCAACCATTTTTTTTCGTAGCAATGTCTGGGGAGGGAAAAACAAAGCTGCAAGAGCCATTTACACGTGCGCGTTGCGTGATAAAAAAAACTTTCACGAAGGACGTGATCCCTCGCACCGTCATCATCGTCGATGACATGCAACATATTTTATGGCGTCGTGAAGCATAATTGGGTGACAGCCATCCGTCCGGGTGTGACCGGTGGCCGTCGCCCGATCGGAAAGAAAAGCGAACCACACCGCGCTAAGCACACAAGCAAACAAACAAAACCGAGCGAGACACCAAAAAACACAAACATCATAAAGCACAACCACGCCATCGGTCGACGCTCGTGAAGCACCGGCAGACCAATTACGCCCCATTGCGGGCTCGGGGAGCTTGGATGAAGTCACACGGGCTGGGTAAAGAGTGGGACTCGAGTGACACAAACACACCCCTCCGCCATCCCCGAGAGACCTCACTCACCTGCCAGCCCGAGCACGACATTCGTTATCTGCGATAATGATGTTAGGGAAATTATTGTTTCACCGAACCATGAATTGGATAAAATATAATCTACTTTACCGCCCATCGGTACCGGACCGGTGGCATTCCGGTACGACCCATTGGGTCGTAAACTGACACCCTTGAACCTCCCTCGTTCCCTGTTGACGAAGGGTGTCACAGTGGTGTCCCGTTTCGATTCTAACCAAAACGAGAGACGAGAAAAACAAAAGCTCGGAAAAGGATGGCTCCTGCTGTTACCGTTTTGCGGGGATGAAATTTGCAGGCCTCCTCCTAATGCACGGGAATATTGTACGGGTTTATGAACAAACGACCCTCGCAAAACGGGGGTGGCACTGGTCGCATTCGAGCGCACCACCCATTACAATCATCCCACCCCGGTTTAAATCCCGGTGCCAAAATGGATTCGGATGCGACTGCAATAATTTTGCCTATCCATATGCAGGCAACACGGGAGAGCAAGGGGTTGGTGGGATGGACAGACGGACGAAATAATTCGAGCCGATCCAACCGAGCGTCCCCCAACGAAACGGGTGGCCATTACGGGAAAGCGACGTCGGTAAAATTGGCTACGAATTGAGTGCCACCGGATGAATTCTAATGTATGTGCATGGGCAGATTTTTAAGCCCGGTTCCGTGATTTCCCTCCCCCCCCACTCCCACCCACCAATCTTCCCCATGACAACCCGTTTTTCCGATACAGAAAACAGTCACACAGACACACAGTGACAACCGGGAGTCGTTAGTGTGATGGTGAAATTGCATAACTAAATTGAATTCTGCATTTTGCAAATCTGAAGTATGCTCGTAGTAACAGGGTTGGGAAACGCGGGGGAGGGGGGAGGGGGATGGAAATTTTGAGCACAACTTTTAATGGGAAAATATCTGCACGCCACTTGTGTTGGGAGCAGCTTGGTTCGGTGTTGTTGTGGGGGTTGCTACCGAGCCAGGCCAATCGGACGAATTGGAAGCTGGGAGTTTAATTTTTCGGCACCAAAATGGCGGGTCGATGCAATTTAACTTTCCGACAAATGCCGAGCAAAAGCGAGACTGACCGTTTGCAAGCGAAAAGCGGCCGGTGGAAATGAAATTGAGTTCCAGTGCAATCTTTCGCAAAGTTATTTGGTATAAGTTTTGATAAACAGCAAAATATTAAACGATTTACATGCGGGTCGGTGTGTTTTTCCATTTATCAACTATGAACATTTCATTCGAGCGACACTCGTAGTTTTTCCTCGCTTTCCCGACAAACAGAGCGATAAAATCAGTTATCAGTATCGTGAAACTAATTGCTTTTATTTTGTAACAATCTTTCACCCCGAAGAACTTCATGGCGTCCGTCCCCGGAATGATCCGGAAAAGTGAGTGCTACAAATACAGCTAGCGGAAGGGTGATTCTTTGCTTCCGGGAAAATCTCCCACCCTCATACCGAGGAACTAACAGCTGTTGGCGGTAAATCCTTCTACGTCCGTTTTTCCATTCGCTGACTTTGAGCAGCTGCTTCGAGCTTCGGGCTTTGTTTTTCCTTTCAGGGCACAAAGTTCGCACAAGACGCCAGCCGCCGTTTGCCGGTTGAATAATTTCCCCGAATGAGCGAAAACTTCGCTCCGCTAAAACGGAGCTCCAACTGCATCCGGTCGTGCGAGATGTCGAGGCAAATAATACAAAACAGCAAAGCAACCTTCAAGACAAAAGGTCATTCGGGAGGGCAGGGAGAATCTTGACGTGGAATGAAGCACCAGGGGGATGTGTTTCCTTTCTCGGAACCCATTTTCCATTCCCTGCGCAAAAGTTTGCACTTTGGGTGGAGCTTAATTTGATTGCAATAAGTTTGTCTTAGATACACACCGAGAATATTTTGCATTCAGTATCAACTGTCGTGGGTGTCGTGCGAACAGCGTTGCTGACATTGAACCGAAGGAAAGCTATCGCTTTATGAGCGTTGAAAAAACATACTTGTTTTAAATGGAAGTTGCAGGATCGATATCACAAAAGAAGAATTTTCGCCTATGCTAATGTCCCAGCTCTAGGTTTATTTATAGCAAAGCTCCCAAAACTACCAAACCTTGCAGAGTACAGATGGAAGAGTACGTAGAATAATATATCTGTACGTAGAATATAATAATCTGTACGTAGAAAATATCGATACAATTTAGGATAATTATTAAATATTAAAAATCAAATATTCAATGGAACAACATTTTATGTAAACAATTTAATTAGAATATTGCAATAATCCAACTCAAATATCATTGAGTAAAAGTTTCTATCATCAAATAATGCAAGGTAAGAACAGAACAGATTTCTAACCTTCGATACATAAGTGCTATCTACACGACATTTCCATTTTCTCAAACTGAGAATTTGACTATTGTTTTTACTCTGCGGAGTAGAAATAGACAATTTGGAAAGAAGCTAAGAGGGTTAAATGAAATTCGTTCGTTTTATTGCAGCACTTTTATGGCCATCCTAAAATGAACGAAAATTTCCTTCAGTAATATGTTTTCTATCATTAAAGGTAGGAATCTCGGGTGTTAATTTCATGACGGGCGTTCATCATTTATTTGTGGGCGCATCAGGCACCTTTCCTAAATATGTAAATATGGTTCACAATTTGAAATATGAGCTCATTTTTAAGCCATACATATCGAAACAGCAAGCAAAAATCCTTCAAAAAATTGTATGATATTCAAAATACACTGCACAAGATAGTACACCTTAAAACATAATCTTCAATGTCGTAGGCTAAAATCTGACTGCGTTGTGATAAATGCGCAATACTATCCCAAACGCGCGACCATTAAACGACTTTCTCGCTACTACACTCAGTTTCAAACCGAGCTGCGAAAAACTCATAATCCTTTGAAACTGCCCGCCCGACTTTTTGTGCCACGGGGGCACACGAAGATTAAATGCGGCAGCTTTCTTTACAAAATCCATCCACCCGAAAACCGACCCCCGAGCTCCTCCGCGCACCGCGGACGGAGGTCGGTGGGAGACCTATCACATTCAGTTTGCTGTTACACATTGCATTACATCCCTGATGGTTCGGGAAAAACACCGTTCGCCTGGCGAGCGTGGTGGTCTGGTGAGACTTACCGGAAGTACATCAGCGAAACGACCGTGTGCAGCAGCACGTTGACCAGATGATAGCCGGCCGGCTCGAGTCCGTGCAGCAGATAGTTCCAGCGGAACGTCAGGACACACAGCGGTCGATATGATTTATGACTTTGTTCCTGCAAAGAAAAACACGCCGAAGCAGAGAAAGAGGGAGAGAAGAGCGCGAGAAAATTGTTAGTACGTTGGAGGGAAAACTTACACACAAACACACACATAGAGAGAAACGTTCCACAAAGGAGGAAAGGTATAAGATCGTGGTCAGGACTTGCACGGACTTCCCGGGCGAAAGGACTTAACGGATCGGACGTTAGTAAGGCAAAAATATATATTTAATACATACACACAGCACAGGAGGAATATCCTGGAATTAATAAATCGCACGGGAATAATTTATGGTGGATTTACCATCCCGTGGGAGAGCGCGTTCGAAAGGTGCCGGAGTAGCCCCCCGTTGGAAGTCAGGGCTTTGCAAACTCGGTCCGAGCACCGATAGTGAGAATGTGGAAATAAATACACAGCCCGTAAGGACGCCCGGATTCGGTTCGAGGCGGGCAGGAAAATGCAATAAAAGGAAATCGTTCACTCGTGCCACGAACGGCTTTAGATTCCTCTCCCATTGGTGTCCAGCAACACTCCCCGCATCCTTTATCCTTCTCCCGTTGGCTTTAGTTGGGATGGTTTTACAAACACTTTATGGTCGGTGAAGGGATACGATTTTTCGGAAGGTGCTATGGAGAAAATTCCACAATTTCCCGGCTTCCCCTGGTCCCCGGGGGTGATGGAAGTAATAATAAACCGCACAGGGAGCGCCTGGCTAGCTTTTATTACATTAAGTCCGGATTGAGATTATCCGTTCGACCACAGGGCACTCCCCCCCCCCCCTCTCCCTTAGTTCTGCGTCGGTCGATAAAAGATTTTGTAACTTTACCGACCTTCCAGCACGCGGGCGAAAGGTATAATCCCCCGACATGTCTTTGTCGAACGTGGCACACAAAGCTGACCCCCCCCTGTGGTGAGGTGAAATTAGATTTTTCCGCCTTTATCTGGAGGCGGGAGGGGGGGGTCCTCAATTATGTCCAAGGGAAATGGGGGAACACGAGGTAGGGGGTTTTCCTTCCCCCGATTGTGGTGTCGTGTTCGAAGTTCTATGAAATCGTGAATTAATTACATTCGTTTGCGAGTGAACCGATGGAAAACTCCGGTAGGTCAGTAGGACACTTTTGGGTAAGGATTTAATTGAACGTCAGGAACAATTCCAACATGGCCGGTATAATTTTCTTCGAACAAAGGAAACGGTTTGCAAGAGAAGGATTAATGAAAATTTTGTATGCTTTCTTCCAAACAACCAATCGTTAAATATCTCCCCAGAAGATTGCACCATTTTTCATCGAAAGCATTAGATTTAAAGCGTGTTAGTTGGAGTTTTATTCTTGCATCAACGTCAACAGTTCACCGTATTTTTATCACCTTTGCAACAACCAAACAAAGCCACCGATAAGAAAATAAAATACCTTCCCCGAATACCGAAACCAACGTTGCGGGGGAATCGAATTGCTATTCAAAGCATCTTGAGAAAAGGAAGAAAGAAAAAACCCAACATTCGAATGAAAAGGAAAACTGCCGCGTCAGCAAACGGTCCCGGGCGCAGCCCGAAGGAAAAATAAACATTGGCGCATGTTTTGCAAAACATTGATCTAAGAATGGCCCACTCGAGTGTGGGTGATTCGTGGAAAATGTGTACATTTACTATACCTCGCCCGGGCGCCTGTTAGCTCCGGAACATTACCTCGGGCCCCCGGCACATCCCTCTTCTCCCCACCCCCGTCGTGAGTTGTTTGATTATTTTCCTTTCCACGCACAACTTACAGTATTTTTTTTTTGTCCCCCCGAGGGAAGTCCATCTTTCATAATCATTCATCTCATTATGCCTCGCGCATATCAACAAGCCGGGACAGCACGCAAAGAAACGTAGGAATGAAAGAGAGTGAAGGCAAAGAAAAAAGCTTCCTCGAGCGAAAATCTCAAATCACGCACCAAGAAAACTTTCTCGCTTCACTGTACGCTGATGATAATTAATGGCTTCCTTGCGCGGTAACAAATCGCTCGTGTGCGAAAGGAAAAACCTACGAACCGGCTCCTCGCCATTTTATTCATACGCAATCCATCATCGGTCGATAATCGGCGGCACATTGGTTGCGTTACGCAGTACGTGCGTCAAAGCGCGGAAGAAATGGAATGAAAAAAAAAACGGCTCCGAAACGGCACAATACGGCTCTAACATACTCACAAAAATAAATCCTCATCCCTTCGGGGAGGTTGAGTATTTACCTAAACGCGAGGGGCAAACCTTTTCCAACGCAAATGCGGTGAGGTCGACCGGTTTCGGCGAAAAAGGCACCTGTGGGAAAAATGGGTTCGGCATTCGGCAGGACCCCATTTTTCGAAGCACGAGTGGGACGAGGAACGAAGAGTGTAAGATTAACTGCCATGCCAAAGCGGGAAGGAAGCGGGTCGATGGATAGATTTCCACCACTCCACGAAGGGCAACATTCGGCAGCGAAACAATCGGGTGGAACGGAAACGAAGCGGGCAGGATCGTTGTTGCGTGCTTGAGTAATAATGCGCTACGGTCAGCTGGGAAATCGACTTAGGGGTTTTCCATTTGGATTTCTAAACATGGGAAGGGGGAAATCTTGGGGAAAATAATTAATCCTTTTGGCAACTTTCCTTTCGGGTGAGTTTTATTATTATTTTCATTATGCTAACACACTTCCACAAAAAGGGGCACGATCGCTTTCTTGGACCTTTTTTTTCTGGCGGAATGGGTTGTACGCTATAGCCTTGGGAAGATAATTGAATAATATCTTGAGCCGTTGAAAGTGTATGTGTGTGTATCTGTGCTTTACTATTATTTTTTTTTTAAAGGAAATTGAAGCTTTATTATATAAAAAATATTTATATGTGTAGAGTTTTTTCTTCACAGGATGGCAGCTACTAAGAGTTTAGTTACATCTCTTGAAGAGATGTTTCAAGATTGTGTTATGAACTTGTTTTTGCTTTAAAGCTTGAAACACTTTACATACTAATTAATTGCTACTTATATTAATCTTAAACTAATTTATTTACTTATGAAACTAAATTACGAATCAATTCATGTATTGATAGGAGACATTTAGCTCTTGTTGATATATTTGTATTGGTCAACTGGATATTGATCCGTTCCACTTCAGCAAGCTCCAGAACACAATTTGTAGGGGTCCTCCAGTGAAGCATCATTTTTAGAATCTTGTTTGCTCTGATTTGTAGCTTATTTTTGTGTGTGAATATGTGTGCTTTATCATCGGGGTTCCTTTGCTTAATGTCAGAAAATGAAATTTGTTCCTTCATGATTATTGTTTGATGATCCGTTAAAATAAATTATAGCAACGAGAAATATGAAATTATATTTCGAAAACGAAGATTTAACGTATATTTAAGTTTTATTTCGCAGTATTTTCCAATTTCATAAATATGTTTTATGTTACGCTCGACTAAATTAATATCGATCAGCTATCAGATAATGTCAAACAAGTCGCAAGAAGGCGTACAGTTTACGCCTGGTCGATCTCTACGAACCGATTTTTCTCAGAACCTAACGCATTCGGTGGTTACTTTTCATCCGAGAAACTGATACCTTGGGCAAAGAAGAAGTCTTAGAAAAACCAACCAAGGCAAAGAAGCGCCAGCGTGGACAGAAAGGATCAACCGAAAGGGGCTCCGGCGAGGAGAGTAAAATATATGATGGTAATTTATAACTCAATTAAAACGGTACAAACCGTAGGCAAGCAGCGGCTCCCGAATCGAAATGGAAGCTCCGGCTCGAATGTCAAACGAGAGACGTCCAAAAGGAATGATGATGGAAACCCGGGGGGCTGGGAAAATATTCCTGTCGCGCCTCGGAGTGCCGAGTGTATGTGTGTGTGTGTGTGTATAAGAAAAAGAAACTCCGGCACGAATTGATGGAGTGAGAGATAGAGGGGTGGGGGGTGGGGGGAGTTTTCCATTTGTAAGACGAATTATTCACTGTGGGAACGATGGAATCGAGCGCACTGGCCAGACCCGCCAAACCCTACCCCTCCTCGCCCCTCCGTCCGCGGTTAAGCGTGGCAAAGAAAAACACAAATCATTTCCACCCGAAACGGCACGACATTTTTCTTGGGTTTTGTGACCGGCGGCGAGCGAGTTTCGGTTTTGCGCCAAAAGCCAATCTAGCTGCTCGCTGACATTTTGGCTTTTTCGGATGCCGGAGGGGGAGTTTGGCACCGGGAGAGCGAAACGAACCATGCGCCGCCTTATAAATGGATGGGCAACCATGCGTCTCCATCGTGTGAAAGGACGAAAGTCTGCGAAAGTGGAGTAAGAAATGAAAAGTGTTCTTGCGGAAAAGAAGACAATTTTTTCCTGGCTTGACAAATCTGGCAGAAATATGACGTATTTCTTTAAAGGGCAATCGTGGATACTTTTGACGCTTCGTTGAGGGTTTTGATGTTCAATTTAAAAAATCGGTTGTTGAAAAATCTAAAAATGTTCAATTTTTCATAACAACTGTTTCCTCTTGAAAACTTTAGAGATTGTTACAAATAAACATACTTTGAAGAAAATATCATATTATATAATTCAATTCGAAACGATTGCAAAGCAAACATACTTCATCTATCGAACAAAAGTGTCAAATGAAACGTAAACAGTATCCTTAAAGTAGTAAAAAATCACTTTGTTTGGTTTGAAATTTGCGAAAACACAATTCAATACATTTATTGTCTCATCACACCAATAAAGAAATCGAAACTGGACGAATAGAATCCATTTCCACGCACAACATACGATCGATACTGCTTCAGATATTGTGTCAGATAGCGTCAAAATCGATTATCGAAGCTTTTGTGAGCCACGTACACTTGGGTCCGTCGAACCGGTAACCACCTAACGGGAGTGAAATTCATTTTTTGATATTTTATCTCAAACGAGACGTGGTTTAAGAGCAACATCGAAACAGCGCTTCCGTTCTTTTCTCGTGAAAGCGACGAGAGAAAAAAAAGTGAACAAATATCTCCCACGAGAGTTGTGAGGGAAGTATTTTTTTTTTCAAAGATAAAATTGAAAATAAACCAACCGCGGACAATTTTCCCCCTGTCTGTGCCCCTGTCTTTCCCCACAAGACGTGTGCTGAAATGTAACGTTCTTTTCTTTTTTTGCAAGCAGACAGTTGCTGCTCTGTTGCTTATAGCATCTCCGACGTGGCGTGTAATTCCATCGATACTCAATGGTAATGGGAAGGGCCTGTTTCTTCTGCCCGACTTGATCACGCGCCTCGCCTCGAGTTACGCTAGACCGGATCCACGCACCGGAAACGGATGGTAACTGTTCTCTCCTCCACTGCCCCTGTCTATCCTTGTATCATTGTCCTGCTTTTTTCTTTGGAACTGACAGAACAATGAAGTACGAAAAGCCTCACACACATAACAGCAGGGATAAGATGTCTATGTGCGTTCACAAAAGAAAGCGAAAAGATTTTCAAACTCTATCCCGGGCTGCACAGGTGTGTGTTCAACTGTTTCGAGAGCTTTTCCTTGGATGGTTTTTGGTGTGTTGGTATTCTTTTCTTCTTTATTGTGTTGTTCTTTGCTGAGTCAATGGACTTCAGCGCGTTCGATGTTGAAGAAAGACGGATGTTCGACAGTTCCTTTCGTATTTTTTCTATTCTTTTTGTTCCCTTCTGGCAGAAGATATTTTCCACCGTGACCAAATCGAAACGACGGAAGTTGAATTCACGGTGAAAGCATCCGCCTCCAGATGATCGCGAAAAGAACCGTCTCGATGCCACTTGATGTAAGGCGTTACTTATTCTCGTTAACGTTTTCTTCTCTTGTTACCTGACAACAATTGACACGTGCTAGTTCTGCTTTGCCTCTGTTAAAGTCGATTTTATGTTTTTACTTATTGTTTTATTTTTACCTTCTTTTCTGTGTTACTTTTTGAGACAATTTCTACGAAGCGGAAAACTGTGCCGAGTATCTAAAAGAGACAACGAAACTCTTCGAGTGAACCCTAGAGACAGAATGAACTGCTCGGAAAATATTTTTATGTTGATCGAAATTTTCCTACGGCTTTAGAAGAGTGCACAAAAAAACCAGTCTCGGTGAAGTGAAGGTACTCGGACAGTACTCAGACGTTTCGGGTACCAGGTTTTCCTCTTTCGCGATCATTTCGTCGGGACCAAGCGTAATGGATACGTACCTGTTCCACTATTTCTGCTCTTGGTTTAGTGATTTTTCCAACGAACAAAAACCAAAAGACCAGTAAGCAGTCTGTTGGGACTGATTTTGCTCATCGGCATCGATCCGTGCATGAGTGTCTTCCACGGGACGGTGGATTACGGCTTAGCGGTTGTCTAGCAATGGTTGGGTAAGTGGCATCGAATTTGGCTTTCTTTGAAGGAGCTCACGAAAGTGGTTTTGGTCTCGAGGCTTGTTGAACCGTCATAATATCAAGATCTTTGTCTGTAAGTCTTTGCATGAATACAGAAAGTGAATATGGTTGTAGAACGAAAAGAACTAATTATGTCACACTTGGAAAATATGAAAATATGCAAACCAAAACTAGTAAACTGAAAATATACTGTATTAGGCGCTGCTTTCAGTTCATCGGAGAATCGATGAAAGTAACATTGACTTAAAATTGGCTGTAGACGTCAGGATTTACATAAAGGGTTTCATCAAAGCTTACCTCTAATGCCATCAAATTGATCGTGGATTAGAGTTCTAATCTCCAAAAGCAACGTAGAATAATTTGAGCCTTTGCCTTTGTTGAAAGTGAGATGTCTCTGACTAAAATGTTTGTGGTATCGTAATGTATTGGTAATACAATTTTAAGGTTGAAACCTTTATTTTCTTCGAGCATCGATTTTAATTAAAACATGCTTTGACTACGAATGTAACAAAGTCATCTTTATGAACTGGTTCCTTTAAAATTAATGAAATGAATCCCTTCTTACGTAAAACACGACAAGGTCAATTCACAAACATTTCGATTTGAACTGGAAATAGTCTACTGTCCACTGTATTTAGTTGATGTACAACTAAAAGCCATTGTTTTGCTCATTTTTTCTCGTTTTATACCAGATCGTGTTTATTCTGGCCGACCACAAATATTTCTGCAACCGAATCAAGTCGGTTAAACAATTTAATTAAAATAGAACAAGCCGACTGGCAAGGCGCCGGCAGTTGGGTGCTGTCATTTAGTGCATTCCTTGGCCTTTCCCGGGATGAACACAACTACATCCGCTTTGGGATGCACACTTGCCTGCCGGCCTTTCGCTACTCCCCGCATTCGACGCTCAAGTTCAAACGTTCAGTGGGATTTTGTGAGAATGATAAAAATGTCCTTGCCCAATTGCTCCCGAAACCCGAAAGGCCCGAAGGGTTTGGGTCCGACGCCGTGGCGTCTTGGTCTGATGTGAAGCGGTTACGGAACGTCCGACTGACCTGACCGAACCCCAGATTTGTACCCGAACTGGCACCAGCTCTCCCCGAACAATGCAGCCACACTCCACATTGATTCATCGCATCGGATAAGGCTGCAGCAAACGGAAAAGCTGGTCTTGAATTTTTGGCTGCCTTTCAAGGCACGCGCCCAAGGCCTTGGACGCCCAAAGACGCCGAGCACCACGTTTGAGGCCTCTGTTTGGGGGGAGGGGGAGCTTGTTTTGGAGGATACCAGTTGTTTGCTTCGGACTTTGATTTCGCCTTCGGACGAATTGCAGCGGCGTGCATACGGAAGCGCTTTGGCTGTTTGTGTGTGTGTCCGTTCCCAAGCTTCCAATCTTCTTTTGCCGGTACAGCATGTCCGTACCCGTACCTCTTCGAACGTCTAGGTCCTACTACTTTGCTATTTCCGATTGGAATCTAAACCGTAGCTTGGCATGGCGAGGCTGAGATATTTTTTCCAACCCTTCGATCGACTTTCGTTCGATCGGATTCTTGTTAGGACAAGGCAAAAGGCGGCGAAAAGCGGCCGGAAAGGGGAAGAAAACAGACTTCCAATGTTCGGTAGGACTTGCGGGCTGCAAAACAGCAACGAAACACCGGGATATGAAAACGAGAACGATGAAGATAATTGACCAAACCGTCCGATGCGAAGGAAGGGAAAAACATTCCCTCACACACTCAGCACTGAATGAAGCTCTAAAAACTCGAACTGCACACGGAAGCATGAAGCGGAGAGGCCATCATGGTGCATTTCCAGACTAGCATGAAACAAACGGGGCGAGCATAACGAACCGAAACGAGCGATTATTTATGCGGGTTTGATGTTGTTGCCGGTTCCAAACTTTTTTTTTTGCTCCCTTCCAATCTATCGTTTCTCGCTTAACTCAGGTGAGGACAGGGGCAAGTGTTGGTGCTAGGGAAGGGGTATAGGTAAAACAATGTTGGCAACGTTTTGGCCGATATTATCAGTCGAGGCATAAGGGATGGGAAGTAAAAAACATCTCCAACTCCAACAAAACATACACACACACACACCCATCGACGATCGATGAAAGTCCCTTCCAAATGGCGGTGGAAGGTGGAGCAGGTGAATCTTTCGTTGCATAATAAATAACAAAATTTAATTTATGGAAATTGAACCGCTTCTCGGACACCCCTTCGGCATAACTACACACTCTCCTGAACCCTGTCTACGATGGAATAGGTTTAGAGTTGGCCAATCTAATGCAGTGGCGGCCAGGACTTCTCCACTACTCATTTCCAAATGTGTTAGAAAGGGAAGGAATCGGCAAATGAAATCGAACTAGATGCAAATAAAGACAAACAGTGGACAGGATTAATGCTGCTGGAAGTAGACATGAAACTTTCGGGAATCGACCGGATTGTCATTGAAAGTTAAGTCCGAACTGTTTGAATTCGAAACGAAATATTCGCTTCTAAGCTTTTTCTCTTTTATCAATTGATTTAAGCTTTGATTGGTGCTTTCCAACCTTTTGAAAATTCATTTTTATGTTTTTTTGGGGTATTTTATGTTTTGTTTGTAAAACAATTTAACAAAATAAATACATTTTGTGTTTCATAACGTTTTAATGTCTTATTAACTTCAGTTCATTGTGTCATTCAATTCAATTCCTTCATTCGATTTGTGTTACGGAAAACTCTTTAAATAGAATAATTCAAACGAAAAAAGAGGATTATGTTCCACGATATTGCAATCACACTCCATCAAATGTTGTTTTCCTTCCTGTACCAGCACTAAGCACCACTTTTGAGTAGCACAGCATTAATGGACCGGTTTCCGAACGGGTACGAGCGACATCCACTTTGCCATAAACTGGACTACTTCCGCAACGCTTAACGACAACCATTATCCTTACAAAGTAGCCTTGTTCGTTGGTTCAAAACCTGCCTTACTGCTAACGTTTGCTAACCACATGGTTTGGTGTATGTCTGATGGAAAAACCCTCGGGTTTTCCGGGCATCCTCAACTCATCATATTGAATCCGACTGACAGCAGAAAAGTTTTTTCTACCATCGCTTGCTCATACACTTCCGTTTCCGCACGATGGGAATCGGACACAACCCGACACACGTTTCGAAACTGCCTCGAGGAAGTGAAGAATGATAACTATATTTGTGCGATATGATCAGCAAAACCCCGTTGGGGGGAAAGTCGCACTCGAACCCGCCGGCCTGAATGGTGCACATATGTATTTATCTTATCGTCAATCTAGAGCTACCGTCAATTTTCGTTTTCGTTTTTCATTCTCTCCACGAAAGTCGGTAGCCATATTGGAAAGTTTACCCCGGAGCCAGCGTTTGACGGCTCCTTGAAGCGAGGATCCACAAAAAAAAAGAAAGAAACCCCGCTTTATTTTGTTTCGCCCCAAAATCCGCGAGCTTTTCCCCGGCGCCAGGAATTGTGAAAACTGAGATAAGAAGACTGTAAAGTGACCCGAAAGGAAGTGGGTAGTGATTTTCCATACGGCGAACGGGGCCGGAAACGATGCCATGAATGGACGGAATGTGGATGATGCTTCGTGAAGGAATGGCACCGTCAAGGTTCAGAACGATAGGAGTGGTTTTCTCCGAGGGGGGAGGGAGGGAAAGGGAAAATGGGAAGTGATATGATAACGAGCCATCATACGAATCCAGTAAACCCGTCCGCTGGAATTCGTCCGCAACGCCGGAAGGCGGTTTTTGCGGGGGAAAAGCGATGTTATCTCTTCCTTTATCGCGTCGAACATTGATGAAATGTTATATCGATGGTTTTTGGGAGCGATATGGAGCTTCATGAGTTTAGAAGTAGAAAAATAAGTTGCAAAGATTAGAGAGATGATTCGATGGGAGCTTTGCTAATGCAAGTATCAGTTTAATTAATCTAAAGTAGTCCGTAGATAAACGTCATGATTTTCAAAATTATATACAAAGAAAACGATTATTATTTACAATGATTATTTCATGTTAAGGCGGGGTTTAATTTACCAAAGTAAAAATTACTCATTAATTTTCTACCTGACCCTCCTTTGTTGCGTTTCACCTTGCGTAGGTTGGGATGTAATGATAATCCGGTGGAATTACCTGTAACAGAGAGAAAAAAAGAGGAAAGAGCATGGAATTAACCCATTAGCAGAACTTTTACTATTGCGACAGGCGTTGGGGTTGTAAATCAAATCACTAATTGAGTACTGCATCGCCGAGCTTGATGTGGATCACTCCTCACACACCCCCTCAACCCATTGAGAGATAATTCCAAATAAATCATACCATGAAGCCACAAAAGTTGCCCCAATCTCACGCGAATGATTTATTGGCATACGTCATCAGAGGGTTGGTTTTTCGTCGAGTGCACAAACACACGCACACATACCTTATTATCACCACCCAAAATGACCGGGGTCAAGCTCCCGGGAGCGCGTGCGAGTTTCACTTTCCCGGTCAGTTTGGGGGGAAAAACGGTAGTTCCGCAGAACACACTCACGAAAGCACCCCCCCGTCCGGGTTCAGGATGACTTGGCATTTGTGCTTGAAGTATATCACAGTTCGAGCCACGAGTTAATCATCACAACATGCGAACCCATTTTCCTAGCGGAAGGGGAGAAACTTTTCTCTCCGTGGGAAATCGAAGAAAAAGGGGTTTGTTTCTTTTGCCTAAACGCAAGTGTAGCATCATGAACTTTTATTGGTGTCCTTAACGAAACGGATAACTGGCAAAGAAAGAGTGTATGTATTTGATTTTTATCGTCAATCATCTAATACATTCGAAGAAAAGGGTTTCTAACAAGCTAATCAATACTTTTGTTACCAATGAATGATTCTTTCCTTTCGTCCATATTGAGTTCTCTGTGAAATCAAGTTCGAGTATCGACATGGTAAATATGTACATAATTTAAAGTGTGAAACAATCTTATGTGCAAACTTTATATTGTTACTAGGTGTATTGGAAGGAACTTGCTAGTCCTTAATAAGTTTTCAAATTGACTTTCGAAACGTCGACAGCGGCTTATGGAAGAAGTTTTTCAAAGCAGAGAAAACATAGAAAGCCCTCTTAACCGTACGCGGTGTGAAAGCTGCGCCACTATCGAGCCGAGGACTTTATGCCGAGCACGTCTGCGACATTGACCCGTCCATTATCCCGCCATATCCATGGAGGCCACTCACACGCGCACGTCGCAAAACGCCCATCTGGCCCCGGCTCGGGAGCCAATTGTCAAATAATAAATGGCACTACAGAACGCCCTCGAAAGATTGCCATTGCGATGACTTGGCGGCTGCGAGGCAAACACCCACACACACACACACACGTTGGAATGCGCACCTTGTGTGTGACACCATAATTTGCCATAACAATAAAGGCTACACCGGGGGTGGTGGGGTGGAAATGAGTCGCTTTTTTCCTGCCTTTTCTCCTTTTGTGTGCCCCGAGTCGACATTGAAATAAGATAAAAAAGGAATCAAGTACCCATTGTCGTATATTTACGTCCTTAATCACTTCGCGTGGTTACTAGGATGCTGTTCACTTCACGTTCACCCCTGGGCTTTGGTGTGCGTGTGTGTGAGAGCGTTTGATTGCTGTCGTGGATTATCGAAATATCCGAAGGGCAAGTACTTTCTCGAAAAAGAAAAAAAAAGTGTACAAAACATGTCGAAAGTAGAAGGAAAAATTGTTGAAAAGCAAACTCCAAGTGTGCGAGCGTAGGAAGGAATTGGAAATGAAAGCGGAAAATCCTCTTGCCGCATGGAAATATAATTCCTATGAATCGCGATTAGCCGTCCGTTTTTTTACCATACCGTAAGGATATGGAATAGATCACCTGCCATTATGTGTGTGTTTGTGAAGTTGTTCATCCGGAAGGAGCTGAGTGTTGGAGCTGTTTATCAAGCACGCACCGTACCGGAAGGTTCCAGGTGATTTCCAGCCCGACTGAACAGTGCCGGGAACATGTGGAAGCGAGCTCCGTACCCTTCGGAACTCCATCAGGATCGTCCCGGGAAAGGTGGTGTACATTATAATTCACTTCCAAACGAAATCTTCGCACGTCAGGACTTGTCTCTCCATTGTTGTTGTGACACCGGTTTCTAGCTTCGCTCGCACCGAATGCACTGTTGGATGGGTTCCAACGTGTGGAAACTCGATATCGGAAGAAAGAAATAAAGACGAGTCGAAGCAGTACGTCACCTTCTCAGCGCCTTTCCGTAGGTGCCAAAATGGGGCGCATAAATAAATTGTATGCGCTCCATAACGCGCCACGGTACATATTTCATGGAAACTCCCAGCGACGGCTGCTCCTTCCAGGCAACTCCGAAGTAGAACACCCTTCACTTTCCTGGCACCATTTCACACCATCATCTTCAACAGCATCAACAACAATAGCCGCAAGGTTTGGGCTCGCTTTCCACCTCCACCACGGGCCCTAACGAAATGTATCTGCTACCCATGATCACCACGCTCCACGTTCGGTAATGTCTACTTTCTGGAAAGCTTGACGTCCCAGAAGCTTTGAAAATTCGTTTCTTTTTATTCCCGTCTCCGCCGCTTTCGGATCACCTGGATCTTCTAATCCTGCGGCGAAGCCGAACCCAAAAGTGGGCTTAACAGGGGCTCGCTTCTAAGCAACTTCGCACTGGCCGTGGCACGATAACGGGATGCACACATGGTGGGACGTTCACGACGGCGATGATGATGATGATGGTGATGGTGAACCGTTGAAAGGGAAAACTGAGAAGAAGATGAAAACGAATACTCCACTTCGAGCGGATGCAAAGCATGCCTTGCCACAATGTTCCCGTATTCGGCGAATCGGATCCCGTTGTATATTTATACATCCCTCGATGAACCTTCCTCTACTTCAAAACCGCACTAACTCAAGGGAACCATTTTTTCTTTTTCCTTTGCTTTTTATCTTTCAAGTTTTTACTTCGTCTGTTTCTTGCTCTCGAATGCAGTTGTTTTCCGGCAAGCTCCTTGAAATTGGACCACCACGGAGAAAAGCGGGTTTTATATATGCCGTAGTACCGCTTTCCAACGGGGTTCACTCCGATTGTCTGTGATTTTGCTGGCTTCGTTTCGTCAGGTCGAGCACAAACCGGAAGATAACGAGTGAATTTTATCGTGCAGCAAAAGGAGCCAAGAGGAACTGCATTTCCGGACGGCATGTTTGCACGCATGGGAGTGTGAAAGTTTCCCGTTTGCATTCAGAAAGTGAGCGAAACGACAGGCAGTGTTTTAGGTGTAGTGAAGTATGTATTCACCTGCAATTTATTAAACAGAAACCTGTGCATGTTTGGACGAGCTTTTATTTTGGACCTACCGTAAAACTATTTTACACTTTCTAGATCCTTACCAAAACACACATCGTTAATATTGTTGGAAATGGGTGAATACCTCTGCGTATAAACCTTGGGCAGAAAAGAACTAAAGTTGGCAGCACTGCATTTGGCTGTCAACGTAACTGAACTGTATGAAATAAATTATTGTTACTGGACTTTCAAAGAGACAACACGTGTTTTCTTGCTGCTTTCCTCTATTGGTGTTTGATCCAAGGGTGGAGTATTTCCACAGAAACCAAAAGACATTACTCAGTATTTTTCAACAGGTTATGGGCCCAGCCCCAGTGCTTCGGAGCGTGTGTTAAAGTTTTTGGTTGAGGACAAGGTTTTCCAGGAAGTGCATTTGTGGTATTCCTGAAGAGAAACGGTGTAAAGAAAAAGTAACAATGGCGGACGGTTGGAAGGCAACATTTGCGAAGCTCGGGAACGGTAATTATCAAACATGGAGGTTCCGCATGCAGTCCTTGCTGGAACGCGAGGAATTGTGGGACATGATAGAATTACCGAAGCCGGAAGAAAATGATGATGATTACGCAGACTGGAAAAAGAAAGACGTCAAGGCGCGAGCGACGATTTCCCTTCTTGTTGAAGATAGTCAACTTCGCTTTATAAAGAAAAGCAAGACGGCTCGTGACATGTGGCGCAACCTGCAGGCTTACCACGAAAAAGCCACCATTGGTAATCAGGTAATGTTGCTTCAAAAGATATGTTCCAAAAACCTGTGTGAAGGCGGTAACGTGGAGAAGCACCTCGAAGAATTTGAGGACTTGTTTGAGCGCCTCGACAACGCCGGGGTAGAGCTCAGCGAACTGCTGCGCATAATTATGATGCTACGCAGTCTCCCACCGTCTTACAGCAGTTTCGTTACGGCATTAGAGAATCGGCCGCAGGAGGATCTAACCTTAGATCTGGTAACTGCGCGGTTGCGGGACGAGTTCCAGAAACGTTCCAGTTCTAATGACCTCTCAGAAAAAGAAATGGTGTTGAAAGTGACAGAACGGAGCGAGCAAAGGAAGTGCTTCTTTTGCCAGAAACCTGGACACTTAAAGAAAAACTGCCGCAAATTTCTGGCGCAATCCGGCAGTGAAAAGAGTTTCAAGCCGAAAGCGAAACAGGTTCAAATGGAAGGCGAACGCTCGTCGGAGGAGAAGCAGGCGGCGGTTATTGGAGCTGTGTGCTTCATAGCGGGTGACGTCATACCGGGCGCATGGACGATTGACAGTGGTTGTACCTGTCACATGACGAATGACCCTGAGTTTTTCGCCGAATTTAAAAGAGAACCTTTGGGTGATGTGACTCTAGCAGATGGAACGAAAACAAAATCGACCGGAATTGGGAGCGGTGTGATTGTAGGCATGAACGCCAATGGTCAACGTGTGGCCATCACACTGGAAAACGTGTTGTTAGTTCCAGCGCTAGAAGGTGGGCTTATATCTGTAAGAAAGCTCGCAGCAAAGGGTTTCTCTGTAGTATTCGGAAGAAAAGGTTGCGAAATAAAAGCACAAAATACTACCGTAGCTGTTGGTATATTAGTCGGCAACCAGTATAAGCTAAAGGTGGTGGAAACGTGTATGACAGCAACGCGTTATCATGGTGTAGACTGCCAACACACGTGGCACCGGCGAATGGGACACCGTGACATACAGACTGTGAACACGATGGTGAATAAAGGGCTAGTTGACGGAGTAAGAATGACAAACTGCCGAGAGCGGATGGTGTGTGAGTGTTGCATGCTGGGAAAGCTGGTGCGGAAGCCCTTTCCGCAGGTTCTAGAGCGGAAATCTAAGCGACCAATGGACATCATACACACGGATCTCTGTAGTCCTATGGAGCGTCCGACGCCAGGCGAATACGGAGACCCCTGCGGGGAACAGGCGGCAACAAAGAACCTAATGAAACAGGAGGAGCGACATGTTTTGAATGATCCTGTATTAGAGAGTGACGAAGATCTTCCGTTTGAATGTGACAACAAGAATGAAGGGACCCTGTCACAACCGAGAGCATCAGAGCAAGAAGATGCAGACAAAAAATATGAAGAGGTGGCCAGAAAACTAGTGCTCATGGAACAGGACCTCAAGCGTTCGGAGGAGAAGGTCGAGATGAACGAAAGCAAGATCGTCGAGCTTGAGGAGGAACTCCGCGTTGTCGGTAACAACCTGAAGTCGCTGGAAGTTTCGGAAGAAAAGGCAACGAAACGGGAGGAATCGTACGGTGGTCAAGTGAGAGTGTTGGATCAGCGTCTCAAGGAGGCTGAAGCTCGCGCTGAATTCGCTGAACGTTCCGTTCAGAAGTTGCAGAAGGAAGTCGACAGACTCGAAGATGAGTTGACTGTCGAACGTGCCAAGAACTCCAATAGATCCAGGGTACACAGCGGAAAATGAAGGAAGCAAACCGTTCGAAGACATAACACTGTACAGGGGACGCAAAGCCAGTCAGCCTAACAACAGTGACTGTAGTGCGAAAAAGCGCGTGTTACAATACTTGTAAAGTAGTAAGGTTGGTACTCACCCAGGAGGAGTGTTGGAAATGGGTGAATACCTCTGCGTATAAACCTTGGGCAGAAAAGAACTAAAGTTGGCAGCACTGCATTTGGCTGTCAACGTAACTGAACTGTATGAAATAAATTATTGTTACTGGACTTTCAAAGAGACAACACGTGTTTTCTTGCTGCTTTCCTCTATTGGTGTTTGATCCAAGGGTGGAGTATTTCCACAGAAACCAAAAGACATTACTCAGTATTTTTCAACAAATATTACAAACGGTAACATCAAAAAAGGTCCTTTGAAATAGATCTTTGATGGTAAAAGAAAGGGTTTTTAATAAAGCGAGGAAAGAAAGGTAAAGAAATTGAGCCGAGATTGCCGTCACCATCTCATACAATGGTGTATGTGAGTAACTATGTCTGTTCATAGCGTCGAAGAATTTTTATACGAACAACTATCCTTTCCTTTTCAGTGCAGCATCTTCTCGGTGTTTGGATTGAAAATTTCTAAAGGATCCACGTCCATAAGGAACATGTTTAAATTTTTCTATTTTCATGGCCACTGCCTTTGATTTCTCCAACACGTTAGATCTTCCGAAGGTAGAGGAAAACACTAACCACACATGCTCGTATTAAACCCCATACTGGTTTAAGGATCGCATGAAAGATAAAAGAGAAAAAGCATCTTGTGGCCATCGTTTTTACCTTCGGCCACACTTCGTTATCCTTGCCGGATCTCGTGGTGCTTTCAAAAAGATGACATTAAGCGGGTAAAGCCTCTGTGCATGTGTGTGTGTGTGAGTGTTTTTGTTTTCTGGGTTCTGGCGCCGAAGAAAAAGATTCTCTGCCAAAATGGCCGTGCAAAAGGGGGCACACACACACACGTGGGGCGTTTCGAAAT
Organism: Anopheles ziemanni; assembly: GCF_943734765.1. NCBI lineage: Eukaryota > Metazoa > Arthropoda > Insecta > Diptera > Culicidae > Anopheles > Anopheles ziemanni. The sequence goes on from NC_080706.1 coordinate 93,414,891, forward strand.
CCCTCCAGCAACGCTCCACATTCATCACCTTCTGTCCCTTCTGGTTCCCCCCCCCCCCCCCCCTCCCCCCCCATCCACCACTCCACAGTGCCTTTTCTCACCATCGCTAACGTAATCCTTTTATTTCTTTCAACCCCCTCTTTTTTTTTTTAAAAGTCCTTCTCAAAGCATTTGTTTTCCTCCAGAGGATACGCTGGACGATTTGAAGAATACAATTTTATTCACATGGATAGTTTCGGAGAGGGGTCGAAAAAACCGAACCGCAAAAAAAAAAGCCGACTGGATTTGGAGAGGAAATTCCTGAATCGAAATTCCTATCCCGTGACCTACATTTATGAATTTCAAATTTCAGATTTGCCAGTCCCGGCTTCTCAACTCGACCGTATTTTTCGGCCGTTTCTTCGCCGTCGGAATGTATTTCTCCTTTTTCTGTTTTTGTTTTTCACAACCCCGTGAACCGTGTCTTGAGGATCGTTCGGTTTTGGCATTTTGGGGAGGGAAACTTTGTCTTTTAAATCCAATATTTCGTAATAAAATTGTAAATCTAGCCAAGCGAATAAAATCATCTCAACGACAACCGAACAGTCCACTGCCCCGAAATGTACTTCCACATTCTGTTGGAGGAAAAACGGAAAGCTGTGCAGTGACTCGGTTCAACAAACGGTGCACGAAAAGCGCATCTGCCGTTGAGTGCATAAAAGTCACTCAATAGAAGCAGAAAAGGAGAGCTACCATAAAAAACAACAAAACTTTCCACTATTTTGAACCATTTTTATCAACAGTAACAACGGGTACTACAATTGGGTACTTTCGGTAGCGTTTGTACAGCTGAAAACCACTTTGGTGGAAAACATTTTCCACTCCCGAGCGCCGTTCCTTCGCACACTGCGGGATGCGGACATCGATTCCCAGCGGGAACTTGACTCCTTAAGTTGTCGAACTTGACTTCCGGATACGGAGGGGAAAAAAAAAGAAAACCGGCAGACTCAAACCGAAAACACTGAGTAAGTAACAAACCAAAAGGTTTTTCCTTCGTTCGGTAGCAGAAGAAGAAAAAAACACCCCGAAAGTACAGCCCACCGGTTTCATCTTCACTGCGGGGAGCCGAGGACGCTGGTTGGACCAATATCGACAGTGTGCAAACAGGAGGAGGCGGACAAAAACCAACCAAACCCCCGGCAAAACCCCGCCCGAACGTACACTGTTGACTTCGATGTCTGCATGACGCCAGCGGGATGACGCCAGCTGACGCCATTCGCTCGAGAACATCGGTCTCCTGCCGGGTTTTTTTTTCGGAAGTATCGTTTGGGGTAGTTTTTTGGATAGTTTATCCCCCGCAGCCTTCGTAGGGCGGCGAGGAAAAACCCAGACCCTGCTGGCGCGGTCACGCTTCCGACTTTTCCAGCTGATACAGAATCATAAAACGAGCACGGAGAGAAGCTTGGGGGAAAAAAAATACTAGAACTAAAGTTTACGTTACGAGGCAGATCGAAAGGAGGTCGATCGATTGCAAGGAGAGAGAAGAAAAAAAACACACTCAATCGCATCTCTCGGTCCTTCGCTGCCTGGTCGGTGCATTCGAGCCCAGGGAAAATCGATACAGCCATCCGACGAGGACCCAACCTTACTCCAATCGCCGCCAAGGTTGGAAAGCAATCCCAACCGAAAGGTTCCATCTTTCATCATCAGCAGCACTGTGCACACTCTGTGGAAGTACTGCCTTTTGCACGTTTAGTTGTACGAAGCACTTCGTTTTCCTTTTTTTGCGTTCAAAGGCAATGGGAGGACGCCTCGCTTGGGCAAAAGAAAAAAACGAAACCAGTCGGCTTTTATCAAACGGCAGCGACACAATTTCCCCCATGAGAAACACAGCTGCAGTGGATGTACTGAGTGCGCTGCTGCGACAAATATACGTCCAGGTCAGGAGCATTACTTCATCGGGACTGCAGCTGAAGATCAAAGGCAGTGGCATAAGGAAAGAGTGTGGCCAGATAAAAAACGACTGCGATAAAGTACGCCCAACAAGTAATGGATAGCTCGAAGTGGGATTCAGGTATGATGCAAACGAAGCAGAGGATGATGAACATCTAGTCCGAGAAGGATTGCTTGAGCTCAAATAAAACACACACTTTCCCAGAGCAGAACCATTTCACGTCCTTGATGAACAAATCGACTTGAAGGTGGTCAAATACAGTAAAAGAAACAACATGAACAAAATACGAATCATGCAAAATATGTGGGTTTTTTCCGAGTTTAATAACAATATACAGGGTTTTTCACATGATATCATAACCGTAGCAGTATTTATTCCAACTGCAGCACATGATATTCCAAACAGCATCAGTTAATTTTATAAAGCAATCACGTTTATTATAACTTTGTCAGTTGAAATCAGAATAGTAGCAGTTTATATTATAATCCTCCTGGAACAGCAGCTTGAGTGAAGTAGGCAACTAGCGAGTGTAAACGTATATCGCACGAACGACAGCGCAAGGTGGATCTACATAGCAGGTGGGTTCATAACGAATGAAGTTCTTCGATTTCATTGGAACGAAACTGCTCACAAAAATAAGTAAAAAAATGACATGCAGTTAACTTGAAAATTAATCAGCATTACTTGTTTAAAAATTCTTTTCGTTTTCTAATGCAATTAAAGCGATTCATGCGAGATGAACTCACCTGATATGTTGAACTACCATGAAGTTTTATTCGTGCGATATACGTTTATACTTGCTAGTTACGTACATCACTCGACCTGCCATACCAACTTTATAATATCAACAGCTACGATTCTGAATTCATGTGCTGCAGTTGGAATAAATGCTGCTACTGTTATGATATCACTTGAAAATCCCTGTAAATGCATTGAAAGCACTTAAACATTATTGAAAGTTTAAATTGACCAGTTCCGTAGCGTATTGTTTCGCACAAAATAATTGTTAAAGTGCTTTTCGAAATTCGCTACCTCCCTATTCCCTTGTCGAAAACAATTACGAATGCATTTCGGTTTCGCTTCCGAAACCCTCCCTTCCTCCTTCTGCTCGTTATCCTTCCGTCCGGGTGCTATCGATGAATTAATTTTCCAAATCAACGCTCACGCTCCAAGCTCCCGGAGGGGCCCGGAAAATTGACACAATCGGGGGTTGGAAAACGGAGGCCCAGTGGAGCAGTGGCTCCCTAAACTTTCGATTGGTGGAAATTATCAAACGCACGCAAATGTGTTTTCCCCGGGGGGAGCGAAAAAAACAGGGTAAGTCTTTAAATGGCGCATTTCAACCGAAACACCGAGCAACAGAACCAGGTTTTGCGGCAAGCACGAAACGATAACGCACAATGAAATAAATCTGGTTGCAAAACCAAACGGCAAACATGAAAGCCCTGGCGTGGCGATGCAAATGCGAAAATAAAAATGGACCCCCCCCCGTAGGGCAGAGGAGTTGTTAAAACCCAGCAAAAAGTGTGTATGAAACCAGTGAACAAAATTACTCGATTACCTTTTCCGCGATTAAAATTTCAATCAAAAAAAGTTGCACGACCATCAGGATGACCGACGAACTACCACCGGGGTTTACTGCGGCTTTGGCAAGGCCCAATCACCTGCACGGCGGGGAGGGGAGGATGTTGGGAGGTTCGGAAATTCATTTCGTCATTAATAAATTAATAAAAAAATACATTGCAATTCACCACCAGCAAACCGCCGGATCGCCCGAGAATCGGTTGTACGATATATTATGATTGGTTGACTAAAACCGGTGAAACTTCCATCGGCCCGAACGAGCGCGTCGGAAAAATGCTAGCAAGCATGCAAACAAGTTCAGATGCACCAAAACTGCAGTCGGAACGCATCAAAGTGCTCACCCACACACCTTCACGCTATCGTGCCCCCGGCCGCCAACACAATCATCCGGTAAAAGTTGTTGTGAAGCAAATTGCGATTGTGTCAAGCTGGCTGCGGTGAAATTGACGCGCTTTGCGTCCCGCAATGTGTGTATGTGTGTGGGAAATGTGTTGTGGGTTGGCACACGTCGCTCTCGCCAGTCACCCCCCACCCCACCCCCCCAATACCAATCGTTAGCCGCCGGAGTAATGAGAAAAATTTAATAACTTTCCTCATTTGAGGTCGTCGTGTGCAGCGGTTTACGTTCCGGGGTTTGGCTTTTCAGCCTCCTGTCTCGCTTTTGGGGTCGATTTTTCCGATCGATTTATTTTTTTTTCTGCCTCAATTTTTATTTTCCACTCCATCCATCAGCGTGAGATGTGGCGACCCTTTGGATTATTTTTGTTTCATTTGTTTGATATATTTTTACTTGCAAGCAAACACGAGGGAGTTGGTGGAAAAATTCACCCAACCAATCGAATTCCTTGTGGTGACGTGTGATTAACACATGGCAACGAAATGGAACCGTTTTCCGTCACAGTCGGTTTCTTTTTGTTGCCAGGAATGTCATCTTTTTTATTCAAAATTAACATAAGGTCAACATTCAGTTGAGTGCAAATAAAATGAAACAAAATAGCTAAACGCAAGTAAAACAATTTTAAAGATAAAATATAATGCACATTTTGTGCTTCGATGGTGTATTTTGTTCAATGTGTTTGCATTTGCTTCGCATAAGCGTATGCAAGAAATTCAACATTTCTCCTCATCTCTTGGCTTTAATTTGTGATAAAACCCCCCTCGACGCAATCAGGCCACACCCGGTTCGGGAAAGAAGATGATTAATTGGGCCCACCACGTGACAATGTCCACATCCTTGTTCGCTCATAATGAGTTTTCCCAACTCTCGCCCAGGGTGCTCCGACGTGCAGCCCTTACCTGACAAGGAAAATCCACGGCGAAACGGGCAAGAAGAAAAATTGACAACATATTGAACATGAAACCGGCTCACCAAACGCGCGCGTACATTCACTCCACCCGGCTTGGCATGTCAGTCGGAATGCCGGTCGGTGGTTGCTATTTAGCTCGTCCGACCGACGGCTCGATGCCGGCTCCAACCCCGCGCGACGGCGTCCGGCTGGCAGCAAAGGTAGGAGAGATTGATGAAACGCGAACACGCGACCAATATGTTGCCCATACATCAACTTCAGTACATCTGCATTTCGGCATTAATCGTGCCACTCGATGGCGGGACTGAGAGCAGGTTGAGTGATGGCCACTTTTTTTCTCTCTGATTCTTTTTGTTTTGTTGCTGTTGTTATTGGCTGGAATCCTTTTTCCCATTAATTTCCCCGAGGAAAAATCGATCGAGTTCCGGTAACGTGCAGTCAAAACAAAGGCCTCAGGAAGGGTAAACTGGTAGGTATTTTTTCCCAAACAACTGATAACGTACCAACATCAGTGCATATGAGCTCGAACGATTATCAAAGCTGTTCTGTTGATCCACCAATCTGCATTATTTGGATATTGAAATGGATTGAAAATAGCCTTTCCAAAGTGACACTCTTGTTCGCCCACCAAACCGAGGGAGCACAGAGAGACACCCGCGAGGAGAGAGTTGAAGGGGGAGAAGGGGCACGATTTAAGTGCATTGGTATAATTTGCACAGTTTTAAATTGACCCCAAATCGATTAATAACAACGTTGCCCGCTGCCAAGCGCAACATTATCTGTTGGTTTAAATTGATAATTGTGTTATTATGCTCTCGTTTTTGTAGGCGACATTTTGTCAGCCATTCTTTTCAGGCTTTTTATTTTTATTTTTCATGTTCACGCACAACGATTGTTTCCACAAGTGCACAATTTGCTGTTGCATTTTTCTGTTGCCACCGTACAACTCGATCGTATCTCGATCGATGCACGGCACCGGATTACGCCCATTATGTCAGTTTTAATTGCAGGATGGTTGCTTCTGTTGGAAAATTTATTTTACTACAAATAAACGGCAATGAATCGATGGAGATTTTGTTTGTTTTTGTAAGCGAAGCGAGTGGTTTGATAATGGAAGACATGAACAAGGTTATTTTACTTGTTTATTTAACTTACTTTCAAAGATAACTTACTTCTAGTTTTAATTAAAAAAGTTAAATTTAAGATAACGATTAACACTGATTGAATTTGAAAGGAGTAAAAAGTGTGCAAGATTTGTTTAAATGAATCTTTCACAGAACTAATGACTTATCAATTACTTAATACTTGTCAACTAAATGTCTCACCAATAACCAAACAATTACAGCTAGGGTGCAAATAACTTCAGCTGCTGGAAAATTTATTTTACTGCAAATAAAAGGCAATGGATCGATGGAGATTTTATTTGTTTTTGTAAGCGGTAGCGAGTGGTTTGATAATGGAAGACATGAATAAGGTTCTTTTACTTGTTTATTGAATTTACTTGTTAAGAGAACTTACTTCTAGTTTTAATTAAACAGTTAAATTTAAGATAAGGATTAACACTGATTTAATTTGAAAGGAGTTAAAAGTGTGCGAGATTTGTTTAAATGAATCTTTCTCAGAACTAATTACTTTTTAATTCCTTTATACTCGTCAACTAAATCGATGGAGATTTTGTTTGTTTTTGTAAGCGAAGCGAGTGGTTTGATAAAGGAAGCCATGAATAAGGTTATTTTACTTGTTTATTGAACTTACTTGTGAAGTGAACTTACTTCTAGTTTTAATTAAAAAAGTTAATTTTAAGATAAGGATTAACACTGATTGAATTTGAAAGGAGTTAAAAGTGTGCAAGATTTGTTTAAATGAATCTTTCTCAGAACTAATGATTTCTCAATTCCTTAATACTTGTCAACTAAATGTCTCACCAATAACCAAACAACTTCAGTTAGGGTTTAATTAAAATTTTCAGCACAAAAGATCAATCAAAACACAAACCTTCGAAAATGCTCGTATTTGTTCTTCATTTGCGAAAAGTCGGAATGGTTCTGACATGCTCTTAGTTTCGGTCGTATCAACCAGACCAAATCTTACTGAAATACCCTTCCAACCGTGACGGCGAACCGGAAATGTCAACCGTCTGCTACTGACTCGGGTGGAGGCCGATTTTCTTCCATCCACCCACACACAGGTTTACAGGACAAAGTGGAAAAGCGAACCGTTCCGGCAGCCTCCTTTACAAGATCTGGCGTGTAAACCTTCCCGTATCACGGGCTCAACTCTGACCGCCCGGTCGGTCAGAAGTCATTTCTGGAGGTTTCGACCGGCCGTACATTAGCCCGATTGCCTGGTGGTATTGGTGAAACGGTGCGCATGGATGGGCCTTCGGTCGGAACGAGAACGAAGTGTGTTGGAGAAGTCGCCGGAAGCAAAACCATTGTGCTTTAAAAAAACAGGGAAAACTCCACCCCGGAAGCTCCAAAAAGTGAGCAATACAGGAAAAAAAAGCGGAGCTCTACGGGAAAAAACCGGAAAACACACCAAGGCTAAAAAAAGTGGAGGCCTCGAAGGGTGGAAAAAAACCAGATGTTATCTGATTCTCTGGGTGAACGCAAGGCAACCTGGAACGAGAGATTAATCGCAAAATTTACACTCCTTCTGGGGATTCCATGGAATGGAAGTTTGGTGTTTTGTTGTGGCTGAGTGTGTGTGTGTGTGTGTTTGTGTACGATTCCGTGTGTCTTGGGTCTTCTTCTCGGGCCACGGGACTTCACTACTCGCCACTGTGGCTCAGGATCGCCGGAGTGTTGTTTCGTTGCGTTGTGTTCCATATCCCTCACTTCCATTCCGATGATATTCCCAAGGTTTTCCTTCCGTTGGGTGGATTTTTTTTGCCAGTTGTGCTGTTTTCCGTCGCTTTCCGTGGCGCAAATCGCACTCGAGCCGGCTTGCCCTTATTCTTTCCCGTTTCGCTTGCGAACCGGCGCGCGGGACTGCGTTTTTCCCGAGTGCCGGAACCGGAAACGACGAAATTCTGCTACCGGCACCGGCGGCCACCGGTGGGACTTTGCGCACGGGGCTTTGCTTTATGGGTGGAAGCTACAGATTTATGGCAAAACTTGGACCGTGTCTCCATTCCGGGCGAACCGCTGGGATGGAACGGGAAAAAAACCGAAGTATCCCAAACGCCAGTTCCATTCGTAAACGCAAAAACCAAAGGATCCTCTAGGAAGGACCGGACATACGGTAGGGGGAGGGGGGGGGGGGTGCTAACGAACGGGAAATTAGTTGTACCCTCCGCGGGGAAGAGTTTCACCCTGTTTTGGTTTTTCTCTTAGGCGATCGTGATAAAGCGATGAGAGTTATGTCGTTCGGTTTAATTTTAGGGAGTATCTTTCTTCTTTCTTCTTCCCATTTCCGGAAGGCTCTCGTTTTCGAAACCCTTTGGCCTTCCATCAGTTTTTTTCCCTCTTCTCAGGTTTACTCCGGGTCCCGGATTTATCTTCACTCTTATCTTGACACTTTATTCCTCTTCCTTGCTGCAGAGAAGTTTGTGCGGCCCGAAATAATGTTTGCGTCCATTTTTCTACGTGTTTTCGCAGAGTGCTGTTAGTAAATTTTGCAACTAAACACACAACGGAACTAAAGCATTCCAAGCAGCTACTTACCCCCGCCAGGCAAGGGATTGCGCTAGCGTCGTATGTTAAGCTATGCATGACGAAACAACCATTACATCCCATCCAGCGAGTCAAGCCGAGGGGAAAACGCCACGATGGCCAACCGACAACCGACGACAAAAATGACGACAAGCACTCGGAATTGGCTTATAAATTGGCTGATTTGAATACTAAATTGATCATTAGCCGTTTGGGTAGGCGAGAGTGCTGGTTTCCGACCTGCCCACGGATGGTGCGTGACGTGACGACAGCAAAGGACGTCCCCAAGTTGCTGGCGAAAGGAAAAAGAAAAAGTGTGTCCCTGGGCGCGCTCGGTGAAAGGAGTTTAATTTTAAGATAAGAAACGACAACGAACGTTGTTTTTCCTGCAACCACCGCACACCACCGTGCCAATGTGCTTTGATGATGAGAACGATAATTAACGCCGTCTGGCGCGGACATTATTTCACATGGCGGCGGAGGAGAAGAAGAAAAAAGTGTTAAAGTAGATCGAGCAAACGAAGCGTGCTTTGCTGAAAGGTGGGATTGATGCCCGGGAAGGACAATACCTTACCCTTACTGCTCTATTTCCCTTCAATGACCCATTTTACCCACTTTGGTGATGTGATGTTCTGCCGATTTTTCCGAGAAGAAAAGTTTTCCCTTTTGCACGCCAGGTATTTTGTATGCGCCTGCGTCACTTGCGCCGGATGGCCTACTTTAGTTTTCGTTCCACTCTCGTGCTTAAAGGGTAGAAACTACCCATTTCGGCCAGTTGTTAGAACAGGGTTTTGCCCTTTTCGCACCGGGGCCAGTTGTTAGGAAAGGGAGAAGTAAACTCCCATAATTGACAAGGGAGCGAAAGTTTCTTATCCGTATTTTCCTCTCCGCTTTAAAGCAAGGAAGGGGAGTGGGAAAACGAGAAACTCCTGGAAACGGTTGCCAAGGTACGTAGAAGGCTAAGAATAAAACTCCAAGCGCTGGTAAAGCTCCAGCTACAGAAAAGGATACATGGCCTACGGCGTGCTTTAGATGTTCTACACGTCGAAGACGATGGAGAAAAGGGGGCCGAAAGAAGACCGAATTCATGCTAACGAATGTGAATTCCGGGAAATGGAACACGAACGAATGCTAATTGGATCCGAAATGGGTGGAATCCATTCGGAACGCAATCAATGAGAAACACGACATCGACACTCGGGAGGGAAGGCGTATACAATTGGATGAAGTTCAAGGACAAGTGCGCACGGTGTCGGAGGATACTGGAAAGGTCTTTCAATGGTCAGCCTCGCATGCTTCACGATGAATGGTGAAATAGTAGGCAGGTTTGGAGGTAATCGGCGGAAACCTTATCATTTAAGCTACGTCTTATAAGGCTTCTAGGGATATTAAACATCGACCGACTTAACTCAGGAGTGTGTTAAGGGCTATTGACTGGAAGAGCAAACCTACTAAATGTTAGAATGAGTATAATTTAGAAATAGTCCAACATAATTGTAGGGATTGAGCCGAGCTAGAAGAATATTTAGAAAAATAGTAATAATGAACGAATTGATCGAAATTATAAACGAATGAATTTTGAATGCGATGCAATGTGCAAAATGAAATAATTAACTAGATAGTTAGCAACGAAAATTGGAAGAGCGATGGCCTGCTACTGAACCGAGATGGATCTGCATATTAAAAAAGATGGAACAAAGTAGACATTGAAAAACGAAAAGGATTTACCAAAGTCAATCAACAGACAGGTCGCAGCATATCATACGATGAGACAAAAACTGTGGAAAATTTGTTGACAGTTGGTTGAAAGTTGGTTGGTTGCAAATTCGGTATGTTTCATCAACAGAACAAAGAGTTGAGGCGTTCGAAATATGTTCTGGAAGAAGACTGGGTATAAGGCAAACAAACACACTTAAATTCGGCAATCATAGCGAGCAAAAGGATCAATATCCCATGATTTCACACAGAAGAGCAGTTTCCATCCGCAAGGCCATGGATACTATGATCTAGAATTACCAATTACCTATTTCGAGAAGATTTTGGCGGAGATCTCCCACAAGTATGCTAGAAATTTTTGTAAACACTTTTTCAACCAACGCGGGAGGAAATGAAACGAACAATGGCGGAGCAAAAAACAGCTTTGACTCGACCTGTCTGTTAATTGTCTTTGGAATTTACCCATTAGTCTTGTGATTGATTTTGACGCGAATGGATAGAGATTGGATAATGAAAAGAATCTTAAAGAGGAAAAATATTCGAATTTGTAATTTTAAATATGAATATAGAGAAATGTTTCGTGAAGATCACGACAATAATATTGTAAATTTCTTTCTCAAATCCAAATTCAAAACATAACATGTTATTGCCCAAATTTGGGTTTCAAAACTGAGAAATGATTTCTAAAAAATTTTATTCAAGCATCATTAGCGCTTTCGATCGTGATAATTTCGTCCACCCACATAATCTGTATCACGGGTTTTCCTCCAAAAAAAGAAAAGAACAAGCTACACATGGACAATCGGCGAACGCTGGAGTGTCCGATTTGCTGCGTCGATTGTTTCGACGAGTCGCATTCTCGTGGAGAGCACACCACGTACTTATCGGTCCGGAAGAATCGGCCCCCGTAACGAGCGATTTCCCAATATTCACTCATATTTGCCAACCGAGCCGGTCCCCCGCGGGAGGAAATGAAACGAAAACAGTGTGCGGTGAAAAGCTGGAAGCGGAAAATACGGCCTTGCGCTCGTGGTGCTGAAACGTGGTGGAAATATTCGCGCTAGGCCGCTTATAAGTGACCACCCGTGCGGAAAAAACAAACCGCCGGGAGGCGCCGGGAAAGCCTTTGCGCCCGCACCGCATCTCCCGCTCCGCTGGACGAAAATAATCAAATACTAGAATAAACACATCTCCTCTTCTATCATTTCCGGCTACCGACCGGAGCTGGCGTTTTAGGTTTGCCTGACTGAATCAACATCGCAGCCTCATCTCCGTCCTCCTCGGTGTGTATGTGGGTGTTTGCACGAGGGTGTATGTGTGTGACTGGGCTGTTTTCACTCGGAATGTGAATGCTTACGTGCCCATTGAAGAGGTGCGAAAAGTGTGAACCGGGTGTTTCCGCCTCCACACAACGAGCGTTCCTATTTTCCTTCTTTTTTGTGTTGTGTTTTGCTTCAGTTTTTTTTTTAGTTGTTTTGTTCACACCCCGATTTCCCTTTGTTGGTCCCACCGATCGTTGGTGAAGCCCGTTTTCCGGGATTTTCATGTATTGTGCGTTGGCATGTGTAGGAGGGCGAGAGGAGAGGACCGGAAACGTACGTTGCCAAATTTCCGAAACCGGTTTATGACAATGCTCAAGCGACACTTGTATTGCAAAAAAAAAATGGCGGACGTGAAAAATTTCCACAGACGGATGGAAAATCATCCACAGAGCCAATTTTCTATATCAAGAACATAGTTTTGTTTTGCTTTACCTTTCACTATTTTAATATTTAACTTACATCTATACACTTTTTACTTCCAACTTGAGAAAAGGATATTTGGAATTGTTTAATAAGGTAAGTGTAGAAGGTAAGGAAGTGAATTGGAAAATATGTGCTAGAATTGAAATATTCCAATCACATTTCTACCGCAGTTATGCTTCCGCACATGATACAGGTAAAAACTGAGACAATAATACGGCTGTCCAGGCTTTTCCAGCTATTTACCAAACAGTCCGGAACAAAGCACACACACACACAAAAGCCAGCTGGCCACTCGCGCAAGCAACCTCTTCACACCGGTGAAGTGGTCATTTTTCGAGGGCTTTCCAGTCGTTTGTTCCTGTTCGGTGTTAACGTGGAAAACTGGGCGCGGGCACATACATAAAAACGAAATACCAGCCCGCTCGTGCATTCCGGAACCGCGGAACCATGTTGCGCACACAAAACAAACAGGAAAGCAGCGTATTAAATGACCAAGAGAGTGATACAGACTGTTGCATTAAGTGCAACGGCACACGGCGTGCTTTGTGTCCGCAACCCGGGGTCCGCGTTGCTGGCCATTTACTAAATTCTAATACCGCCTTACCACCACGTATGGATCAGCCCGGACACGTGCAACTTTCGACCAGAAGCCCTTTTCCGAAGCGACATGCTCGTAGGAGAACAGGATGGCGAGGAATTTCCGACACCAGTCATGAATATCCTGAAATTTCGTTCCCATTAGAAGAACGGAATCATTCCGGGGCCGGATTTGAGGGCTCTATGTTTTCGTCTCTGTTTTTTTTCTACTCTTCGTGCCGGAAAACTTCAAACCTTCGGCGCTTGCAGAATTCCACTGCAAGGATGCGTCGAACGGATTCTCGGACGAAAAGAACACTGAAATACAAACCAATCACATCCGGAAGCGTTCGCTTGGGGTTCGGTGCAAAGAAAACACATCCTTGACACACACACACGGGTCTTTCCCGCACACCCACCATTCGGAGTGCAATGTTATCCTTTGGCACTGGTTTTTGTGTCGCGGGAAAATGAGCGCAAACATTGACGTGCCGACGAGCCGAGATTTGGGCGAGAAGTGCAGCCACCTCCGGCTGTCGATTTCTTCCGAATAAAAGGTGCACCGCGTGTGAGGTTGCATCTTCCTTTCTCCATTCCGAAAGCCCTTTCCCAGAGGCAAGAGGATAACATTGTCCTCGGGAGAGCAAAAAAAAGAACCGCACCGACCAACTTTAATCCGATCAGTGTACGAGAGTCGGTCGGCTCGACACTCTCGACGTCGGCGCGAAATCTCCTGATACGATATCCTTCGGCAAACAGTGCAAGGATCAAGGATAGCTGCCAGTGCTCGGTACCACGCCACGAGGGCATCCCCCGGCAGCAAGCATCACATACACACACAAATGCCGGGCGGTATGAATTATTCATCTTACGAGTTTTTGGAAAATGCATCAGATACGCCACATCACTTATGATTGTAGGAAGATTGGAAAGGATTTCCGGTGTCTAGTGTGCGGAAAGGAGGTGGTGGACACCAAGGAAAATGGGTGTCTGGAAATGGAACTCCGGATATCACGAAATTGAACGACACATTCGAGTGCCGGGTGTGGCCGGGAAAGCTTTCACACCGGAAGTGCTCAAAACGAACGTGACTGACGTGAGGAGAAGGAGTGAAATAAAAATGGGGAGAAAATGGACCAAGAAGATGGAGAGCCGAGGGAAAAACAATCTGCACGCCCCAGCAGGGGAAGGGCGAGACGGTGCGCGGGAATAATTCATTTTGGACGCAAGAGGATTTTGTCTTTTGCAAACTCGAAAAAGGATACACGAGGATGTTTGACGTTTTTAATGTGGTTTTGGAGCTTTCAAGTGTGCTTTGTCTTCGTATCTGGTGTCCTCTCGACTCGAGAGCAATACAACACGTCACTGGATTATTTTTAATTTATTTTAAAATATGAATGAGATGCAATCCATGCCAAATGGCGAAATGGTTCTCTTTTGATTCTCTCTTTACCACAAACGGGTGAAATGAGACGTACGAGGATGGCATGAGCATATAATTTAGACACAAACATAAAGCTCCAGCATGTATAATTAGGAAAAATGGTTGAGAACCAATTTCAAGAGTCCTATAAGAGCCCCAACGCTTCTTTTAATGGACTCTATGCCTTTAAATATTGTTTCCTGTCTAACTTTCCTTCGTTAATAACTCTCCAACATTTCAAGAACTTCTTGTGAAGTCAGAAGTCGTAGTTCTTTTTCCAAATGGGTGATAATTACAGATAGGTACGCCATTGCTTTTCGAAAATGGACAAAAGTTTTCAACAAAGGAAAATGTTTGGTTTCTCCACTGTTGGAATCGAAACAAGAGAGAGAGAGAGAGAGAGAAGAAAAAGAGTCAAACAAACGAAACCATCGTGGAGTTCCGTCAGTTATCACAAAGCTGAAATCCCAGCTGTCAGTAACATAATTATGCTTGGAAAATCGCGTTGTTTTAACGAGTGCCAAGTCGTTGTACATAGTAATTTTCACCCCCTCTCTCTCTCCCCCTTCATCGAACCACTCCCACCACCGAGGGAAGATAATCAACTCCACTCGAGCGAGTGGAAAACAAAGAAAGTCCACCCGGGAGACAGCAAAAGTCGGAAGCGACAGTGCGGTTCCGAGGCATATTTTGCAACGAGTTAGAGGTTGCGCTTGTCCCCTGCTTCCGCACCAACACCGGCTAGATGAGGCCGCGCGGCTGGAATCGGGGGGCGCATTACCATACAAACAGCTTTCCTAATCGTGGCGGCAAGCGGTTTTGGGCTGAGGAAAATTAACTTAATCTTCCCTTCGTGGAAAATCACGGTTCGAGAGTTCGTGCGGTTTTGTACGAAGCAATCAACCATGGGCTAGTCGTCCCGCGTCTTCGTTGACCGAGGGAATAATCGGGCGTTGGCGTGGTGATTTGTTTTGCCATGTTCAATTATCATTATCTGTAAATAGGAATCAGATGTAATTTTGTTCAATATTTTTCTTAGCTCACCCAGTAGTTTAAAGAATTTGAAAATGAAGCCTTATATTAAATACATTTACAACTTAAATGTGTAAATTCTGGCCGTACCCTTACGCCAACAAATATTTTACGGATGCATTTTGTTGATTTAAACAGAATTTTAATTATTTCATATGTATCATATTTCTACATGTGCTGAACGTTCGATTGAAATTGCCATGTTTTATTTCATCCCCAATCACTGAGTGATTGAATGTAACAGGTGCTGGAAAATCAATATTTTCACCCACACCGAACGCTACATCGAACATTGTAACCGTCCGTGTGGAAAAGCTCTAATGAAATAAGTGCTTGCGGGAATAAATATTGGAAATAAAAATCAAATGAATAAATCAAACAAAATATGGCCAACCTCCCGCTTTCCCGGGAACACGCCGATTGGAGCTATCGGCTGTGTTCAAACATTCCTTCTGGGAAACGCTTTGCCATTAAACATACACACCCAACGTACAATATGGCCTTGAGGTTGGTTTGTTTACCTTTTTTCCAAGAATTAGGCCCGACATAGTCGCTGCTTTTGCGCCCGGGAGTCTTTATGATAATGCAAATTTATTCTAGCAACGTGTAATGTGTTTATGTTGACATTATAAATTTATCACTTCGGTGTGAGTTAATTTACTTCAGATCAAACAACCATTACGTTACACGCGGGGAAAGTTCTTTGTGGTGTTTAACGAACGAGCTGTATATTATTTCGGAGAGGTGAGTTACTATTATTATTCGTTAAATTGTATGATAAAGGAAAAGAGTACGCATCAAAGTGTCTAAATATTGTTGGAAAATTGTGGTAAAGAATAATGTTATTGTTAAGCATTGAGAATTTCATGTAGAACATTTCAATCAAAGGAGAAAACTAAAGCTTTGCAAAAGAGAAAACTAAAGCTGCCACATGACGATCCAGTGGATGGTGATAACTTAATTAAGAAAATGATTTCAACTAAACCTGATGGTGATTACGGTTCACGATGAAAGGCGGAAAAGCTTTCGCAATAGGAGAAACTGTTACGGATCCGCATTCGTATTCGTCGGCGTAGTCTTTATAACGCACGAAGATAAGCCCCATGTGCGCAGCTATACTACTCAACGTGTGATGAAATAATAGGACGTAGGGAAAAGTGAAAAAAGAAACGTGAAATACGTAAGCTTTTCCAGGAGCGCTTTCGTTCGCTCGCGAGATGAAAGAACTCATTAGACGAATGTATAAATGCGGAAAATGAAAACCGACTAACACGGGGCGCAGGGTCCAGGTTTCAGCAGGCGATCTATTGGAGCAAGCGACACTCGGGACATCCTGGTCCCCGCCATTCCCCGTCCACCGGTGCCGATCCCTTTGTGTCTCCGTGGCACAAAAGGCCTTGGCAAAGAAATCCTCCAATTAGGCACGGCTTGGCAATGAGTTGTGCTATTTTGATGAACCTTTAGCAACGGGTTTCCACAACATTTTTCCCCCCCGGAGAGAGAACGCATTCGCGTTGATTTGTTTTCGTTTTGTTTTCTTCTCCCTACTTAAAGCAACGGCTTTCACCATTTTTGGTCCCGGTTTTCTCGACTCGTTTCGATGGCGCGAGATGAGGCTGGGCGCAGTAATCGTCACATTACGAACACAAACTATTCGTGGGCATGGAACGAGGTCGAGTAAGGACCTTTCTCTTTCTATCCTTCTCTCTCTCTCGCTGATTTTGCCGGGTCAGGCACTCTCGTTGCGTTCGCAAATGATGGGTTTTTGATTATCACATGTCTCATTAGGCATAATGAGCCCGGTTTTTCCCGAGGATGCCCTCCACAGTGCCTGTTGCAATTAGAGTTAACGGTTGGCGAGAGTATGACATAGTTCAAAGCTCCATATCTCGTACGCTTCACCGAAATTGATGCATGCAAAAGAGTTGGAGGTCTGATTTGAACATTTTTGCTACGTAATGTAATAATAAATTGTAGGTCAGTATTGGCGAAATGAAGTAAAGAATCTTCTAAAGTAGTCTATACTACGCAAAAGGAGTGTAGATGCAATTACATTACACGATTAGTAAAACATATTAAACATGTCAATCTTGCAAAAGTGAAATAAAAATACCCATTTCACAACGTATTACACTTAGAAAATATTAATACTGCTGCACAATATGCAATACAGGTCCTGAACATTGCATTTAAAGCAGTGATGTCAAACTCGTTTCACCTTGCGGGCCGCATTTCCTCCCAAAATAGGTTCGCGGGCCGCATTTTCTCCCAAAATAGGCTCGCGGGCCAAACCATATAATTGATTGGAGTGATGAAAATATGTTCTTATCAATGTGGTTTTATCTTAACAGTCAATCATGTTTTACATTTTCACATTTTTTCATATTATATTACTTCTTATAAAATTTATAAATTTTGAGTAAAAGAGAGGGTTTGTTGCTCAATAATTTTCCAAATTTTAACGAATTCAAATCAAGTTTATTGAAATATATGTTGCAGTTCAACACTATTGTGTATTTTGTTAATGATTTTAGAAAAGTAAAGGTATTGTTATTACAATAGCTAACTTATTGCTCCGCATTTGTTATTTTGTTTGGAATGGTCTTGTAGTATAGAAACGTTTGTTTTCTATAAACACTATTTATCCACTTGTCTAGAAAAATCTGTGTAAAACCTTTGCTGCAAAGTTGCATATCACTTTCTTATTGAAATAGTTTAAATTGACATTCGTTCAGTTCTCTTGCAATTCGCAGTTCGTGAAAAAAATTACATTAAATATTTTGGTAATTGCTATAAGCCAATACTCAAGGATCCAAACTTTCGATGTAATGTTTCAAAGGGGTCGCGGGCCGCACCCAATGGTCTTGCGGGCCGCATGTGGCCCGCGGGCCGCATGTTTGACATCCCTGATTTAAAGGTTTTCCAAGCTCGATTTAAAAGCATAAACATTCATCTTTAAATGAAATAATTGGCCAGAAAGTAAAACAACGTAACTAATATGAAATGTTTGCCGTCAAACATCAGTCACAGGGTTTTCTTCCACTCGCATATCCGGAGGGTATTTCTAAAATAACTGGACGTGATTTTCAACCCCTCAGGTGGGTGTTCAAACTTTTTCCTCCACCCTGAAATGGCTTCGCATTACAATGTACTTACTGAGGTGCGATCCGTATCGTCGCCCGGTAATGGTCAGGCTTTTCAAGTTTTTCGCGTGACCCACGCTTGACACACGCCGATATTTACCCTCCCACTTACGAGGGAACCCATACTCATGCCGAGCGCCCGAGGCCACGGGGATTAAGTACCGCACGGAACCCCTCACGCCTTTAAGTAATCCCCATCCCCCCCGGCATGGACTTCAAAGTGTCGTGCCTAAGTGGATTCGTTGCATGCCGAGTTTTGTTTTTGTTTACGCGCCTAAGGAAACGTTTTTCTTGACCTCCGATATCGGGTCAAGCGTGTTTCTACTCGGCTCAGCGGTAATTGCTGGCAATTTTCCTGCTCTGACCAGCTCTCGGGGGGAGGTGGAGCGCTTATCTTGGGGTTTTCCAACACCCTAGGTGTGCCTATCAACTTTCCGGCAGATAAGGTTTGAAATATTTCCATCGGCGGGAGGGAAAGTTGGGGGAGGTAAAAACTTTGCGGTAATAAAATTCCCCCCCCCCTGCACCAAAAAATGTGGCTTACCGATGAGTTGCGGCTGGTGTACGACTGGTTGGTTCGGTTGGTTCTTATTCGCATTTAATTTTAAAGCACGCCCCGTTTTAAGACTCTTCTCCTTTTCTTAAAGGCATTAAAACGCGCAGCACCATTTTTCCCAATAGCAGGGCGATCCGGTGAACCTATAAACCAATTTATTTTTATAGTTTCTTCCACGGAAATGCCCACCCTCATCGTGGGGGAATCTTACTTGGGCGGAAAAGAACCACAAGAATCGACGCTTCGCGTAAACCATCGCGTTTCCATCGGCGTGGGCTTCCCCCCCCCCCTACCTTTGCTTGGTACTAAACTGATCCCATGAATGGTTAATACTTTCCACCCTCCGAGCACCATCCCGGACCGGACTGGAGAGCGCAAAGTAGCCAGCAACGCACCGACGCTTCGGCTTCTCGCTAATGAATCTGAACCAGTTTTCCACCAAGGCCAGCTCAAGCTGACACGGCAAAAAATGCCCCAACGCGGAAAACCTTCAGATTTCTTCCAAGGGTCGAGAATGAGCGGAAATATTCACGCTCCTTCCCACATCATGCTTTCCCGGTTTCATGCGCAAACTTTTGCCCACTTTCCCCGATGCTCACAAATTGAGCATGCCGATGATGAGACGGGAGCATAAAAATCAATGTATCGCAGTATTATCCTCATTAGGGCGATGCAAAAGGAAAACAAGAAATCGAACGAACGGAAACAACGAAAAGAGTCAACGAGTTCTTAGGTTTAGCAAGCATTATGAAATGTGTTTTGATGAGAGAGAAAAATACAGGTTTCAAAGTAGAAAAACATAATTTATTTCCAGGATAATTGCTGACCATAATAAATTATAAATAAATAAGTAAAAAATAATAAAAAAATAAATTACGAAATGTGTTTTCATGAGAGAGAAAAATGCTGGTTTCAAAGTAGAAAAAAAAAAGTTATTTACAAGATAATTCCTAAACCATAAGATGTAAATTCAATAGTCCAGGGTTCCAAAACATAACAAACGCCACTTTTGGTAAACCAACGTATAAATAATTGAACATCTTCAAAGAAAGGATGTAGAAGATTTCATCAGGAAAACGAAACGATTGGTATAATATCCGGACGGGAGGATGCCAAACGAAAAGAACAACATGCCCGCAATCAGCTGCGGCAAAGAAAACCTCATCTTCGGAAAAATCATTCATCTAATATCATCTTGGCACGCAGTCCCCCGCTTCCCCCCCGGGGGCAAATGCGCCGTGGATTTTACGCCTCACTTCACCGGTAATGCTAAATTGAAAGACATTTTCCAGTAATCATCGTACCATATCGAATATCCTTAATCGAATCGCGGGCATCCGCGGGCGAGAGGAGATGGCATAAACACATCAACCAACGCCTACAGCACCAACAACAAATCCCTTCCACCACCGGTCCTCCCTTCGGCTTCGGTTGCGATCCATCACGCAAAATGCGTGCGTGCGGAAGCACCACCTGATTAAATCTTCATCAGCCGCGCGCGCGCTGCACATTTTTCATCGATGACGAAATTGATTCCGTCAATTTTCACAATCCATCGCCAAGCCAAGGTGGCTTCCTTCTGCCTTCGGGCCAGGTTGAAACCTTGCCACCCTGTCAGTCGCCCAAGGGGATGAGTTTTTCGGCTGTCAACACAACACAACCCGGGCCCGGGTAAGAAACGCTTCCGACAGGCGTGTGGAAATCGCTGTGAGTCTTGCGATTTTTCCACGAGCCGAAGCACCGTACTCGGCAGAAATTTGCGGAGCGAAAACAAATATGCGTCTTCACGCGATGGAGGCCTTGCGCGGACAAGAGTGTATGTGCTGATGGAACACGTTTTTTTCACCGACGCTTTTCTTTTCCGAACAAAATGAGAGTGAACCTGTCACGATACGTTGATGTGGAAGGACGTACATGATTTCAATTTGCTTTCATGTTTTGCAAATTCATCACTTTGTTGCAAGCGGCAACACGATGGATGGCGTCGGCCTTTTCTCACAAAAAAAAAAAAAAATGTGGACAACCTCTAACTATTTGACTTGCAGAATCCTCGCAATTCAATATTCCTTAAATATTTCTATACCGATACAATATTTCAAACTAAGTGAAGTTGTCATCGTTTGGAAGAATAAAAAAAACCCCTATGATATCATTTCCCACGTAACTTGACACAGTAGCGAACGAAATCGAATTTTTATCAATCTCATTTTGTGCCGCAAGCGACATTCACGACACACATGCTTTCGGCCTCGAAGCCCTCGGTTTCCAGAAAAGGAAATGTATTTCATTCACTCAACGGTGGCACCATCAATCTAGGCGCTTTGGAAGAAGAGACGAAAAAGAAAAACACATCTCTCCAACATAACGAAACATGATGGAACGTTGGAAAAACACCTTGACATCCGCGCCCGGGACCCGTGGTGGCGTCGGAAAATAGGAGTACACGTACACGTGTACAAAACTTTGTACCGGTGAAAATATCGCGCTAGCGTGGCGTTGTGCGTCGCCTTCCATTTCCATCAATTTTCTGTTTAACAGGAAAACTTACGGCGTACTTCGGGAACGACAAACCACGCTCGTGCAGTAGCATAAACGCAAACGACAACAAACACAACCAAACAGCGTACAAATGAAGGGAAAAGATGGGAGAAGCTGCTCTGAAACGAAAATCCAACCCACGAGTAACTAAACGAAAATGTTTAGGCATAGAAAAACAGATACAGGGAGAGAGAGTTTTGACGAAAAGATTATATTTCGTTAAAATGTTCTCTCGCGCACGACCTATGACCCCCGCCAGGACGCGATATGATGTGTACTGCGTGCGGGAAAATAGGGAAAAACATCTCTACCGCGGAATGATTACGTTTTTCGGTTGACTGAGATGAGGTACCAATAAATGGAAGTTAGAAGTAAGAAAATAAAGTACAGTTCGGGAGAAAAATGGTCACAGACCGTTTGAGGGGAAAAGCTTTCACGGCAACCGGGAGGCGTCTGGCGGAATCGAAACGGCTTTTAAAACCATTCGTCTGCAAACACATCGGAAACGGCGCACGTAGCGAAGGACATATCTTTTAATATACTGTATGGAGTGCTGTTCGGTGCTCTCCTTTCGTGTTCGGATCCCTTTCGAACCATTCCATTTGCTGAACGGCGTTTTTCCTTGGAAAAGTGTACGCCCGCGATAGGCCCGGCACGTGGATGTTCACGGAGAGATCACGCGGAAGCATTTCCCACCTGCTTTCCCAACAGTGGGAGGAGAAACGGGAACGGGAAAACCCGGAAAAGAAATAAAGCAACACAGGACACACCTTTGGAAACATGTCACAACCATGTGTCACTTACCGGGGCCCTTTTCCGGGAAATCGTTACCTGCCGTGGGAAGAGCACGGGAATGGAAAGCAAAGGTGGCGGCGCAGGGAAGGAAAGATGTTGCGATGTGCTTGGGATTTAATGTGATAAGCACACGGGGCAGACAACGGCATGGCAACGCGACGCATTAAAGCACCCGTCGGCTTTTTCGGGCAGGGGTTTTTTTCCCGCGGCGTGCGAAGTAATATTTCTCCGTCATTTACTTTTTTACTTATGCATGCAGCTTACGTAACGCGCTGTTTCGTTCGATTCCCCGTCTCGGGATGTTATCTCTTTGCGCTTGAAGAGATGGAAAGGAGCAAAGACAGGGAAAAATAATCCCTTGCGGTAAGACTTTAAACAAGGACAGCCCCTCCCCCCGGCCCGTTTTTGGCGCGTAATGGGGAGTGATTTGTCACACGCACATCGTTACGATGAATTGTTCTGACACAATTGTCAAATAATTCGTTATACACACAACGCATACATGGGGAGGGTATAATTGATGATAGCATAATGTTTCATCTAAATGTAGAAAGAACCTCTGATCTGCGCTGGATTGATTAATTTTATGAAATGTGTTAATGGTGTGAAGTTAAAAGCAACCAATCGATTAACATGATTAGTAAAGTAATTAAAACCGTAAACTTGACCTTGTTTGACACATACCAATAACTTTCCTTAAGTTTAGCAAGGATAACATTTCCAAACCTTTCTTTAAAGTTTTTCCAAAAAGCGCTCTGATGTTACATAAAAAACAGGATAATGAATCAAACAGAAGTAAGCATCAAATCGAAAATTCGTTTGAAAAAATTCCTCAATGTCCCGATTTTGATTACCCACTGGGATAAAAACCCCGGATACACACCACTGACGACAACGACAATCAAAACCAATCGATTTGACGGCAATCAGCAGCCTGTGGATCAATCCATGAAAAAAACAGAAACGCCGAAAATAGAAAATGATAGGAAAAACCCTCTTCAGAACAATTGAGACAGAAAAAAAAACTCGAAGACGAGAAAGAAAACCCACCTCCTAGACCATTCGACCAGTTGAAAACTCCAGACGAATGAACAAAAAGTGCCACCTACGCTTTTCCTTCTGGCTCGCAGATAAGGCCGGGCTTTTCCACAAACACTCCGGGGATCGCCGGAGAGGAAAGCCGGAGGCCCCTCATATAAGCTAAAGTTTTCAGCATAATTCTAATTAATTGGGGTAGAATCGATAGCCATGAATAAGTGATCTTTCCGAAATATTTATAGCCCATAGTGGGGCGGGAGTGGTGCGGCAAAACTCCAGTGGAAAACCAGTCGACGAGGCAGAAAAGAGACAAACATGAAGCTTGATATATTACTCCGGTAAACTTTTAATGATCGTGTTTTGAGGGGCTGTTTTTGAGGGAGTTGAAACGAATCTCGGTTTTATTTATAATTTCTGGTGTTCCTACCGGTTACTTTAATGATTGAAGCTTTATACATAGAGCGTTAGAGCATGTTAAAAAAAGTAAAGATTATTATGAAAACATAGAACCAGAGCCGATAATCAACAACTAGAAGGATTAAGTGGGAATTTATAAAACTAAAACGAACTTCCTTTTGAAAATCGACGCTTTTTCAATATAAGCATGGAACACGAAGCGTTTCAATACAGTGGGTGGCAAACTCTGTATGATATAAATCAACCAAGAACAAAAGTGAAATGTAATAATTGAAAGTGGAAGTCTTTTTCTTAACAGACATTCTCAGCTGGCTAGAATATTATCAAATTTTAAAAAATGTCGAAAAATTATACTCCTTGGACCTGCCATTGCCGACCACTGGAATAAATGGCCCGCCCTGTGCGTTCTGGGAAAAACCCACGCGGACGTGCTGGCGATCGCTTCGGCACAGGACTGCTGGCTCGATTTCATCCCTTCCTCGAGGTTCGAAATATACGTTATGAATAATGGATGTTAAACCTATTTCGGACTGGCTTGCGACTGGCTTCGGGTTCCCCCTTGGCGGGCAAAAACCGGGCGGCTTTATTATTATGCCTACCGTCTGTACATACATACATACACACACACATGCCCGGCCGCGCCCCAAAGCAACGGGGAAAAAAGAGGGATCCACTGTGGGCGAGCCCACTGGGAAAACGGATGCAGAATATTTAACCGATTGTACTCGTTCCATTCGATTTTTCCCGCTTCCTCGCTGTTGTTTTTCGGGATCGGTTTGCGTGCGGCTGGACGGCACCGTAATAGTCCACCCGTCCGGTGTTGTCCCGGGAGGAAAAATGTTATGTTGTTTTTGGGGTGCAATTTTATTTTTCCTACGTTAGGTTTTTATTTTTTCGACGACATCTGCTGTCGTCAAGTTGGTCGAATATTTGTGCGAGAACAACATTTATATTAACGAAACAATTTGTCAACCAATCTTCATGGTTTAAATAAAATAGAATGTATATTATTTCACATTTTACTCGAACATACATACTGCTCCGTCAATTCCCTTCAACAAGCAACGATCAATCTCTAGTGTAATTTTACTTTAAGAGAGCTGATAAAGCCGAAGAAAACGGCTCGATTTTACGTGCATTACAAAGTGACACCATAAAGCGACCCACCGAAGGGGCCGCTCCCCTTTTGGCTGTAAAGCAGCAAAACACACACGTCCATCTTCATAGTACACCGTACCTACACCGGACCCGTTACTCTAGGGAAGGTTGTAAAGTCGCACGAACGATCGATAGCTAGGTCGACGCAATCCTATTTACACATTTGCTCCCTTTGCCGTCTCCAAAAGGGGCGGTGTCCCTTTTTCGGGTGGCCGGGTTGGGGGTTTCTAGGTTGGCATGAATTTCCAATTTGATGACCCCAATAATTTAGTGCGCAATCGGTCCGTAAATTGAGGTGTGAGTGTATGTAAACCGAGTGGCATTCGAAGGAGGCAGTGCTTTTCGGGATGGTTTTCCCAAGGCTATCCCCGAGATTGTTGTGCGGGAAGTGGGAATCTCGGGCTCGGACGAATGAAATAGAGATGCAAACAACAGCCCTTCGAGACCCGCAGACAAATACAAGTGAAAAATAGATTTATCGAGCAACCTTCTTCTTACCTTGTGCATCGGCGTTCCCCAGAAGTCGTTGAGAAACACGTTCTTGATGGACGAGTGTGGCCGCAGGTCGCGATTTTCCTTGATGGCGCTGATGTCGTCGAACACGAAGCCACAGTTGAGACTGTTGTGGTAGCACAGCACGCACACCAGCGCGATCAGCGCACCGTACAGATGATGGGAGGCCATTTTTCTCGCCGTGATTTTCCCTTCCGCTGTTTTTCGCTCCTTTTTCTCCGTGCGCTTTTTTTTTTTGAAGCGCTCGGTTGATCTTAGCCCTGGCTTAAGATCACCGGCTTGGCGAAGGCATCGGCGTAATGGGAAGAAAATTGCAACACCGAGTTGCGAGAGTGTTGGTTTGTCCCGTTACCGCGAAAGGACACTTTGTTTCCCTGGCTGAAGTCCTCCTGTTGACGGATTTTATCCGCTACACTTCCAACAAAGACGGCATCTGCGGAGCGAAAGATAGACGGACAGAAAAGATGGATAGGATTAGCGAAGATTTTAGCGAAAGCTTTTTTTTTGTTTCCTGAAAAGTCTCACGAAAAACGTTCTATGCTTGCGCTGCTCATCAGCAGCGACGCGGCCAAACTTTCTGGCGTCTTTTTTGCAGGGTGTCGTATTTTAGCGAGATTGAAATTTGACAACATGGCGACGTGCCGGCTCGGGCTTGGGCGTTATCTTTTTCCAGGCTTTGGAAACTTCGACGGCGGATGGATGGTTTAGTGAATCAGAAAAAGCTAACTAAAATCCACAGACTTATTCATTTTTAAAGGCAAACCGCGACTTTTGGACGGCAAAATCTTCTAATCTAAACTATGGGAAACATTTTTCGGCCCCCGATCCAGGGGCTCTCGTGCGCTCTCTTTGCCACTTAAAACGAACCCACAAGCCACGCCAGCCCACGCTTTCCGGTCAAAACTTTCTTCGCTGAGCAGTGTACCGGCGGTGTACGGCATCTTGAAGACAATGAGAACCTCCGCATAGGAGGGTAGGAATAATTTCGGCACAAACTACCCTCCAAGTCCTCGAAGACCCAGTGCTTCTTCGTTGGGTCTTGTGGTTTCGTTTTTTTCTCACTTCAAGCAAAAGAGAAAACGAGTTCATGCAACCTCATGGGATCTTTGCTCACTTTTTCAATGGAAGTTTCACGAAAGAAACCCTTTGCCCAAGATTGCGGTTCTTGCTGCCGGGACAACGTGGTAAACCAATGCCGAAGAGAGTCCTTTTATTCATGTGCATGTGCACGAAGGTTGTGCCTTCGAAAGCCACCGTTACTTTGCTGCAAGTTTTCGCGAAAGATGTTGAACATTACTGTGGAAAGCATAAGCCGGGTGTTTCATGCGTCTGCTTGCGGAACTTAAAAGACATACATAGTCCGTACAACCGTTCATAGGACACTGAAACGAGTGCACGCATAAATCATACTGGATGGAAAAAAATATTCACCTTCAATACGTAAAGGGGTATTTGCTAAATTTACAAAAACCTATACATTTTCATTTAAATATCTTACACATTTCTATTCCTAATTATATTTTTCAAAAATAGTATCGTGATTTTAAATGTAATAATCAATTTACAGATCATTCTCAACCATTTTGAAATTATTGTGCTAAAAAGAAATTAATGTAAATACTTTACACCAAAAATTTCGATTGAAGGAATTATGCAAATACATTTTTGTATTACGTGACCTTTATTTTGACATAAAGTGTTTACTTTGCATGAAGACAAGAAAAGAATCTTTACGTCAAACCAACGCGGGAGCTTACGAAAAAGAGAAAGATTACAAATTATTTCCCATCCCGGAATCCTTATTACGCACACTGACATAAAGCTAACGACGAAAGAAAACAGAGTTACTGATAAAAAGATCACAATGAACTGTCTTATAGTTTAGACAACTTGCTCTAAACAGCCAAGCTCCTAATCCTAAAACGTAAACAGGCGTTCTGCTTGTTACTACACATATATTTTACAAGATTAATAATGCGATGATTGGTAAAAGTTTTTGCGTAGCAAAATTTGCAGACGTATAAAATGACATCCAATTACAATTTGACATGGACTCTCATGTTGTATCCTAGAAGCTGGTTCCCCGAAATAAAATTAAACCTCTTTGAATGTTTCCCTTTTTTTCTTTTCATCTGTTTCATCATCTTCATTCATTATCCTCAAATTTCCCATGAAAATTCTGTTGGAGAAAAGAACGCTCCGCATACCCGGTTTCCGCTTTTCATGAAAGGTAAATGTTACCTACGTTCCGCGTGTCGGAACAAGTCCCTAGCGTTGCTACAAAACGACATCATTTGAAGGATTTCAATCTTCCGGGCGAGCGGCTTCACGGCTTCAACTTTACAGTGGAGCAGATGCGGAGTGCTAGGTGGCAGCTGGGATTTTTATTATTGAATTGCACGCACATTCAGCACATCCGCGCAAATCCACGACCGGGGAAAGATTCACGTTCCGTAACGTGAGCCGATTAAAGTTATGAATGCCTTTTGTGGCACATTCCCGTCAACATGCTTCACCTTTCGCTTCAGGTGCTTCCGTTTGATATTTGAAGCCCAGCAGCTCGGTGTCAACGGAACTGTAACACACACACACGCACGTACACACGGACGCACCCTCGTAAGACTGGCTCCAACAAGTGCCGTAACACTTTTTGGGGTACTAGCTTGTAAATGAAGTTGTACAAATTCCGCTGAACCCGAGAATAACATCGCCTTCGACAGCGTTCAGCTGCATGCGCACGGTTTTGTGGCTTTTCTTGAGAAGGAACACGGACCCCCCTGTTGGAGGAGGAAAGACATTGTAGAACAATTTCAACACCGCTCGTCACGGTCATGGACGAGGGCAAACAACAACACGCGTACAAGGCGAGGCGTACTGGGTTTCCATCCCAAAGGGGGTAGAAAATTTTCCCAGTAGACCGGCGTAAGTTGGTATGTTTCCTAACGAGAGAGAGAAAGAGAGAGTGGAAGTGTTTGGAGAGTGAAAATACCAGAGAACCTCAATTTTAAAGACTTGGGCGTGTTTTTCTGGGAACAAAGTCAAAGGAACACATGGACACAAAATTTGTTTGCAAATTATTTCCAACGAAAAAAGCATGTTCCTTTCCACAAATATCACAAACTTGTCGTTAAATCTATATTTTCAAGGCAAATGTTCCTGCAAAAGATAGATCAAAGTTATTTTCTGCTTTAGATGCGTCTCCCTTCCTTTATTCCGTTTGTAAAAACGTTTGACAGATTGACTATTGATCTAAAATAAGAAATAAAATCCCAGTTCACCAGAACTTCATTGATTGTTTTTACCTTAGCTAACATTTAGAGGATGAATTCCTGAATTCTTTCATTAGGAATTCGCATGAATGAAAGTCTTCCAAAGATTCATAAGAACAAACTACTTAAATTCATTAATCGACTTTGAAGTGTCCAACCACTTTTGAGAAATTGTAATGAAGCCTTGTAATAATTTTGTTCTTGGAGTTTCGCTATTTTCTTCCTATTTCTATGTTTTCTAATCACTGATCGGATCATGTACGCAACCCACAAATGTTGGTGAAAAATGGTTTCTCGAAATTTATTTCAAGCTAAAGTTAAATCGTCCGGTACAGAAACTCCACGAAAAAGCCTCTCAAGTGATAATGCATAATCAAAAACGAATCCTCACCGTTGTCCGTTTCTTGGAAACGATGGCACCGCTAACTGTCCCGAGTTTTCCCGAGAAACCTGCCGGACCACCGCCAAGGTCATTTTGCTTCGCGCCCGCGTGCGCCAGAACGTAAGCGGAAGCCGACAGCTGTGCCGGTTCACTGGTCTGCTTTTCCGGGCAAGTTTTTCCCTGTCTTTTGGCTTTTTTTTCTTCTTTCTTTCTTGCAAAAACGTTCCCTCTTTCAGCGCGGATGTACGTCATTTTCGGAGCGGTTTTTCTCAACCACCCTGAGGCTAAGAGTGTGGAGACAATTGTTGAGACGAGGGTGTACAAGTGGGTGGCTTGCAAAAAAGAAAAACCCCACAAAACCGACAACACCCGCGACGAACGAATGGATCGAAAGTTAACTTTTGGAGCAAAAGGAAGCAAGCGAACGTGGCGAACGGTAGAAAAGCGGAGGAGAAAGGAACTGAACAGGGCGGTGGAAAACGCGTCCCAAACTGCCAGCGGCATTTAAAATGAATGGCATCGGGAAAGCAAAGATGAAATTTAGCACCGCGATGTCGTGCTGAATTTTAAGTGCCACCGCCTGGGCCAGCCTTTCCAGCCTTTCCAGCCTTTTCGCTTCAGGTTGGGCGGAAATACTCGCGTTCAAAAGGTGAACGAAGTGAACGCGTGCAGCAACAGGCCCAACACTCCTCTAGGAGGACGGTTCGGATTCGGATGGCCCGGTGAAAAATTTTCGAATGATAAAAAATGCGTTACCGTTTTTCCTTTTTATTCCTCGACGGAATACGGAAACGGAATAAAAAAGTCCTGACGTCACAAAACGGGAGTCACGAAGTCTGGGGCCTCGAAATGCGTGACCGGAACGCGTGAGTGGCTGCAAGAGGTGTGGTAAAGGAGCACACACACACACACATTTTTGCCCCGTAAAGCGGAAGCCTTTGACCAGTCACGTCCTCCTGGAAAGCGGATGGTCAAGAGGAAGAAATAGAAGTACAAAATGGAAAAAGGAAGCACTCAAGTAAAACCGCCAACTGGACCAAACATCATAAGAGGTCCACTCCATCCGCGAACCGGGCGCACATCCGCATCGAACCGAGGAGGTCGGCTTTTTTTCCCCCCGTTTCACAGCGAATTTTCATCTCATTGATAACCAACTCGACACATTTCGAGGCTAATTTTCGTCGGACCGTCGGACGGGCTCGGGTGGCTGGTGGTCGAATTTTCACTTTTGCCGCTGTCTATTTCACCCAAATTTGTGCCTCCAACCGACATCCAACCGAATTAAGCCTCACCCGTACTGTCGTAAAGGCAAACGCCTGGAGGCTGGGAAAATCGTTCATTCCGCGCACGAAGGAGAGAGTAGGCAAGGGAGAGGGGAAATAAAAACCAGCGAAAAGGCATCGAAAAAAATTAAATGGACCGTACTTGAAGCCGACGACCGTGGCTCCAGACGGCCGGCAGTAAATTTTGGGTCGCGGAAGATGAATTTGCTGCGTTCGTAAAGTTTGTGAAGGGCGCCCTCCAGCGCAAGGACTTCCGTTACTGATTGCACGAAGAAGAAAAAAAGCCGAAACGAAAAACAAAACAGAAACAGAATTATATACGCAACGTCGACCATAAATAGTAACTCTGGACTGGACGAATAAAAAATGGTTTCGCAAAGAGCACCGACAAGAAAAAAAATGAACCCTCAGCAGATTGATGATGTTCATTGCAGTCAGGCCGCCAAGCGCACGGGATCCGGCCGAGGTCAGTTGGCAAAAATCTGCAGGCCGAAAACGAAAAGTAGCTTTCCCGCCGCCCTGTGCCGTCCAATCGCTTTATGGCCTACCGGAAGCGCCCCGAAACTGTTCGTTTCGTTTATATCACCACTTAAACGCACGTGCTTCGTGACTTACGGACACCCCATTCGAGCGGGATCAACTTCAGCTGGCTGCTCTTCGCCTGCGAAAAGGATCAAGGAGGTTATTGCGGGGCCTTTACTTGACTTAAAGCAAGTGCAATTTAAATTGAATGGAACCAAGACAATCGGTTCTAGTTAACTGGGATCGTCTAGGAGTTTCCCATAACGCTTTCTTTTATCATTCTCTTTGCCAGTAATACGTTCACTTTACGGATTTTAAAGGCGTTTTTTCGAGTGTTATCCTTTGTATACGCTTTTGTTTTCCCAACTGATTGTAATTGTTAAATGTTCTGAAACGACATTTTGTTTAAATCTTAGGATGAAGATATCCTCAATAATCTGAAAACTAGATTTGACTTTTTGCGCGTTGAAGGCTTTAACACTGGAATTCAAATTAGAGTCATTTTGACCCCAATGCAGTTTTCGATTTTATTATCTCGAAAACGGCTGAATATTTTTACAAAAAAAGGCTTTTCTTAAAATCCAAAGCTACATCTAAAATTAAATTTTCAGATTTTTCTGTTCGACCACCAACTTGTTTCGAGAACCAACTTGACTATCCCTAGAATGCTTTTTAGGGGTCATTTTGACCCCTAGTTATGAAACGCTATAACTTCACTATTTTTATAAAAATTGCAATGCCGTAAACTGTTACTTTATAGTATACTAGCTCGAAGCCCCGGCGAAGCTCGGGGAGGAAAAATGTGACTGAAGTTTTTATCCTTGGTTCATTTTCTATGCTACATTCAGATTGCCTACAGACATATCAGTAGCTGTGATATCACGCGGAAATTTTCTTTCATCAATAGTCTAGGGGGCTAAGTGCATGGGTGTTGTTCCGGAGGATCGGAGTTCGAATCTAGGTTGAGAAAAACTTTTTTGTTGACGGCTGTAAAATTTTTTTCCATGATTTTTTTTAGATATTTAATGTAATTTTTCAAATCCGATCATGTTTTGATACATAGATTTCAAATTATCATAACCATTATTAAATTAAAAGCTTGGTAGTTCAATTTATTCAAGCCATATATACCTATATTTTCCCTATGCAATCAATTCGTACAACTGGTATACTGGTAGTGGTGCTCGAGCCTTGTATCAGAGGTTTGGTGTTCGAATCCCGATAGGGAAAATCTTTTATAGTACGATATAACATTTTTCTTCAAAATCTACGTTTGCCATTCAAGTAGCGATATTTCCTCACTATTTCTAACTTGTACTATGGTTCCTCGGCAAGACTACGGCTTCGCTCTTGGTAAACCCGTGTTCGAGTCCCGTTTCCACTTAGAGTCAGATTGTAAAAAGCATGCTTCACGTGCACTGTATAAATGGTAGGGTTTATTGCCTAATCTCATCACGGGACTTTGAAACTGAGATTTATAAAAGTAAAGATTTGTTAACTATCTTTTGACGTTTTTAGTTTTTCGTCGTTAGTGAAATTATAGCGTTTTAAAAATAGGGATCAAAATGACCCCTAAAAAGCATTTGGGCAAGTTTCCAAAGCAATGTATTCTAGTGTTAACACGTTGCCACAATCCCGATTTGTTTTACACTCTGCGATAAAAATGAAAACAAGCGAAAATCTTTAATAAAATAACAATCGAGCTGTTTTCATTGTTGCTTGAAGGATGTTGCAATAAAATTAATTTCGCCACCAACTATAGGTTCTATCGTATAGCTCCGAAGTTAACCTCAATACTCCATCGTTGCACTTGGACCCTTGAGGCACTGCACTTCGCAGCTTCCAACCATGCACACCCATACGAACATACTGACAACCACAAGATAGTCTCCCCGCCTTTATTCCTCCAACAATCGCAAAGGCGAAGGCGAAGGCTCGCGGTAAAGCAAGCATATCATTATTAAAATAACCTTCCAGTATGCATAATCCAGCCACGAAACCAAAGAAAGGTGCCATACCATCGAGCTCGAAGCGAACAAGCTCATCATCATCATCATCATCATCATCATCATCATCGCCGTCATCGGCACAGTCTCAAAAGCCCAGAAGGCGGGCAAAATTATGAATAATCCATTGTATAATGCACTCCGGTAAGATGTTTTCCGAGATGATGAAGATAAGAAGTTCCAACGGTGGGGGGCGCAGGTAAGGGGGGGAAGGTTTTTCACCACAATAGAGGACGAGACGCATGCGAAAGAAAATGCTCGACCGTTTGCTCAAGGACACGGCGCGCGCGATGCAGATGAGGCTTATAGCGCTTTAAGCTATTTCGAAGTATCCTCCGTCCGGTCCGCCGATTTGAGCCAATGTCTTATACGCTCGTTAACGCAGTCCCATATACACACGTGGGCACATCCCTGCGCTAGCCTTCACTCTCCCACCCCCCCGGAAAGGTATTGAATTAATTTTCTCGCACATCGTTGGGCGGACTTTGCGACTTATTAGCGAAAATCCCCGGAAATCGTCGGTAGCGAGCGTCAACGACGAGGACGAGACAAGGAGAAGGTTCAGGTTCGTGTGGGCGCGTCTTGACAAACTTTTCCTTCCCCACACGGTGACACAATGGCGGGGAAAAGTTAGCTAGCCTGCACTAGGTCAACCGCGCGGTGTCCTTCGAGCTAGGTTGGGCCTGTTTGTCTTGGCCCAGGCATGGGATAGCCCGGGGATTGCTCGTCAAACTGACTGGAAAGTCACGTCAACACCTCGCCGTGGTTGGGCCCAGCTTGTAGCCGACACCCGTTGCAGAGTCACGAGAGATTGAAACCAAAGAGATTGTTGCCGAAACACAAAAGGACGGGAAAGGAATCATCTTGAATGCAACCGCACAAGAAAACAAACCCGTGGAGGTGGAAACCGTGAGCCTGGCTCATTAGAATGTACGCCAGCGCGATCGTGTGTGTGTGAGTGTAAGGGAGAAAGAAAGAGAGAGCAAGATAAAGAAGCAAAAACTTCCTCAATCTCGCAGGAACGGGTCCTGTTTTGTCTTCTTCCCAGCTGATGAAGCAAAAGTGTTCTGCTTGCTTGCGTCGATGTGGGAAAGTTTTTCCCACTGCCGCATGTACAACGATGGGGGTGGGGGCGGTGGAAAAACTTTTGTCTACCCTTGGTTTTCCAAGAAGCCTTGTCGGAGTAGTCGAAGCCATCGACAAGAAGCGAAGAAAAAGCGGGCCAAAGTTACCCACATGCCACCTGAGATGGCCCCAAGGTGGAAGAAAATCGATCGAAAGGTGAATGATTTTTGCATCGGAACGGCGCATTAATTCACGTGAATTTTCTGCTCCCGCGTCGAGTTCGGCGAAGTAATAATCATTTATGAGCAAGCAATAATATTTATGCTCCCGCGGGAAGTGGAACCGGCAGCGGATGTACGTGCCGCCCGAATGGTTCCATAAAGAAAAAGGCTGTTGAAAAGCTTCACTCGCTTTCAGCTATTATGCTGAGGAGTTTTAGAATTCTCCAAGGGGTAGTTTACTTTATCGTTGCATATTTAGCATTTATGGATCCTTTGAAGGAGCAATGCTATTCAAAACATCTTTTCCATACGTTGAAAATGAAAATTTGGCCTCCATCAAGTACACAAAACAAGTTTGAATTTAAATCTACATAAGGTTTGACTTATTAAAATTGTAGAATAGATACTGTGGCACTCCAAAAACTGGTTTTTTGCTATTTGGTTGGTTTCAAATTCAATTACAACATCGTGCAATGTTAAATAATGAAACATGTATTGGAATAAAAAAATGATTCCAATATGTTATGCCTACTTCATTTCACTCATGTTGATTTATGTAAGGTTTTCTATATATTAGTTCTTCTCTAGATACTTCTTATAACATACAGCCTTATCCTTCCACTCTCTGAATTCAACTCTTCTGCTGCTGCTCGTCACTTCTTTTTATATTCTCCTCTATAATATTTCAATGTCTACTTGATTGTTCCCAACTCACATTTATTAATGTTTCGCACATTAAACGCTTATAGTTTTAATATACATTCTTAAACATTGTTGTACTAGTAATTTGATATGTTCTAAACTACCTTCTAGTTCTTTCTCCAGATGGAAATCTTTTCATTGCCATCTTATGGCCAGCATTTTTGTTAGGCTTTTTGTGCGCTTTTTACCGTCTTATAGCATGCAGACATGGCACGAGCAGTTACCGTATTGGTCCGTCGAAGAAGCTTTTTTGCGCTGCCGCCACCAATATCGCTAATGGAAGCGACCGCTCCACCGACCACCGGATGCCAAATTATTTTCCCTACAGCCTCTACGCCGCGCCCGTCCCCTTTCTTCTAAGACGGGTCGCCGAACTCCGCCAGTCGAAATTGGGCAGAATGATTGATCGTTTCCAGTCACGGTTTGAAATGAATCCATTTGATTAATACATTCCCATCGGCCGGCTCGCGAGCAAATGGATGTCTAGAAGTTATTTTTATCTTCCATTCGTCTTTACGCGAATTGTGAATGAGATTTTCTTTTCCCCGCCGTCTCGTCCACGCGCCCGGAAAGGCGTCTTCCGGAACGTTTCCGAGAGAGAGAATGCAAACTAATTTTATTGGAAAACACAGTGGCGCTCGCTTTCCGCATTGGATGTAATTTAATTCGAATTTCAAAATACCCATTTGACAGTTGACCTGTGCGTCGCTGTTTAGTCATGAAATCCATCATTAATGTTACACTACCACAGTTCCATTCCGCAGTCGGGTGCGGGGCAGGTGCTTTAATAAATTAAATAAACTCCGGGTTTTCTCGGACGGTGCGGGACGTTCCAAATAAATGCTGACCTAATTAAAAGCCAATCAAGTGCAAAGGCAGCCCACCGATGGGTGGCAAATGTGAAATGTATTTAAACCAGTACAGCATCAATAGTGGCGAGGGGCCGGTAAATGTTTAACCGAAAAAAAAGGTTTAAACACCGAAACCAACAAATTAGCATCAATTATTCTGCACGAATTGCCTGCCGCGGCCGAAACATTGCCGGAATTTAATTGTAATTAAACAACTGCTGCAACTGCGGAGCGTTTCCATGTAAACTTCTATCAGAGACGGTGTAATAAAGTAGCATGGAGCCAGAAGAAGCGACGTGTTGGTAATAGTTTGAAAATTATCTTAATTTTCCAAGAGTAGGTGGTGAGTTCATGTGGCTCTTTAACCTTTTCAAAACTATCATATCATTAACATCCTCAACCACCAAACGATAGCAGCAACAAAAACTGTTGAAACCCTAAAACGAAGAAGGAAGGCGAACACCGAAGAAGTCAACTCCTCCATTTGTTGACCTTCGAACAAGTCAGCAGTTTAGCCGGTAAAGGAAAAGCAAAAAGAAAGCGAAACTTTTGGCTCGGAAAAACATCCGATAAGGCCGGCGAACATTTTGTGCCGGTGCCGTGTTGGAATCCCATCACAATTTCATTGTTATTTTTCAGTTACACGAAAGTTATATTAAATTTTCGCACTCTTTCCCGGCCTCCCGCGCTCGCCGCTGTGTTTAGATAGGAAATTCATTTCCTTCAACGGCCGGCCGCTCAAAGAGAAAGGGCGACTGACTGTTACTTTTGATTCCTGTTTCTTCCAATGCGTTGTTGCTTTCCGATACTCGTCACAATATCATTTCCCACACACAGAGCGACACGGTAGGATAGAGTTTTTGATTTGGTTTAAAAAAAAACGAACATAACTTTCTCCAGCAACTGCCGGGAGCTATCGATGGAGTTTGCGGAACAAGTTCGACAGGACGATCCGAGACTGAAGAGAAAAACCACCTGGATGAGAAAAAAAAACCGTGCTCCTTCATGCCTACATGGGAAATTCCCGAACGCTGTCGAAGGTTTCAGCAGAAGTAAGAAAAACAACCTCCATTACGGAGGAAAGAACGACACCGAGTCTATTTGATAACTTTGCAACATTTTCCCTGAAAAGAAGCGCCGTGTTTATGGGGACGCATGAGCCGGAAGTTTTTCCTCTTGCATGGCTCGGGGTGATGCCGCGGACACGATTCGATTCTGTCGAAACGTCCATTTTCGTGTAGTCCAATGTTAAAACATTAGAACAAGAAGTTCACATCGGCCGAGGAATGAGTTTACTCCGGTTTTTGTTAAATAGAGACCAACACAAAACAAAAGCAACGGCTACATGAATGTCCAACAAGTCGCGTGTTAAAGCGAGTTTATTTTTAACATAGATAAGACATAAGGTTCCAATTGAACGTCAAAAGCATATAAGCTAATTTGTAAAAACTGTGCTGTAAAAAATATCCATAGAAATACACCATAATAGAATGAAGGAACACCTTGTTTTGAAATAATTAAAAGTCCTATTTCGAAATGCTTTTCCACTTGTTTCAACGATCAGTTCTAGGGCCTTCCCTGGATAATTATCCTAACCACGCTTCAACGTACGTTAGTTACAGATTTCCGTTTACTAAAACTCTCACCAACCCGCCTTTTCTGGCTTCAAACACCCAAATGGGTTCAAAACTGTCGAAAAAGCGCGACTTATGGAACCTCGGTCCCATTTCCCAGCACTCGGCTTTGATCTGGCGGCGGCTTTGTGCCACGAACGAATTCCCAATAAAAGGAAAATTTCGTTTCATCTTCGTACGCGCACGCGAAAGAGTTTTCCACCCGGGCGCTCTAGTTCACGGTCGGGTATGAAATTGTGGTGCTTTAAAGGTACTTCGATAAGCAGTCTGAAGTCTGACTTCCAGCGCTCCGGGTCCTTCGTGGCATTCGCCATTACCATTCAAGCACCTATCGAATCGGAAACCCTTCACCGTTACGAACCGGAACATTCCGGTTTTCCACGCCTTGTTACAACGTCTTTGCATTCAGTCGCTCGGTTGTCGAATAAATTGGAAAGATTCAGGGCATGAAATTGCTTTAAAATATAAAGAAACATTACAAGAAGCATTCCAGCCCGGTTCGGCATTTTCTCTAACTGGTAGTTTTTCTCCCGAACGCAAGGGCATGGAAATCGTAACGAAGCCTAGCTAGAGGTGAGTGGAAATGTGCTTTGTGCCACTTCTTTAACCATTTTATTACTCCCGCATGCCATCCATGGTGGAGGAAAATGGTTCGATTCATAAACGTTGTGTAAACAATTTTAATCCTAATTTTATTGTAGCTCGAACATATTTTAAAAACAAACGTTTCATTCTAGTTCGTTGAACGATACTCATTTAATTTTAGACATCCAGTCTGTTTTCAGCGTTCAACTTACTTTCTGTTTCGTTTCGAACAGCTTTGAACTCTTTCGACGTTCATCATCACGTTAGAGGGTATTCCCAAATTTCAGCGATGTGTCAGTTTTTCCATTTCGGGCAGCCGCTTCTGCACTTCAACTGCAGACATGGCTTTTATCCCGCGTTTTGCAAAATGTATACGATTTGTGCTTGACGTTTGACTGCCACTGGAGGCAGCAATCGTTCCGTTACGCCATGTTAGAACCGTCAGCAGCCATCGATCATCGTCCGGGAGCATTACTTTTGCTTCATTTTTGATTACATACGGATCGATTTTTCGGTACACAGAATAAAGCTAAAGATAAAATGTTGTACGTCAGAGATTCAAAATTCGTTTAATCGGGCTGTAGTTTAGTTGTATTTATATGAAATGAATTCCGTACCTTCAGGAAGTACCTATTGCTTCAGGGTTTATGTAACTGACGCTGATAATTGAAAGATGACAATACTTGATCCTTATTGATGCTGCTTTCCGCGAACCAGAACTTCTATTCTAAGTGTTATGTTATGTGAACGGCACTCTTTCATCTCATTTAGATAATTGATAGTTATGATAAATTGTAGTTTGGATTTATCAAGATCTTTTTGTAAAATACGTTCACAAACGTATGACAAAATTGTTGCGTCTTGTTTTAGAAAGTTGGAATGTCTCAAAAGAAGTTGTAAACTCCTCCAGGTTAATGTTTGTTTTTTGTAATTTGTTTTTTAAATTTGTCTAATGTTGTCAATTAATTCTAGCTGATGTTCATTGGATAAAGCATATTTCTACATTCGAAATGGCTCACTTTCTTGTAGAAACTGCTCGAATTAAATGTGGTTGTGTCCTTTGACTTGCATAAAAGCCATCAATCGGAAATCAAAATTCCTTGTTTCTTGTTCATAGGCCAATTTATTTTAATATCCTCATATGTTTGACATCCTTAACATAAATTTTGTACTATTATTATTTGTTCAACCCTCTATTTCATAGGAAAACCCCCAGCTGGAAATCAATTGATATTTCGAAATCAAAACCAACTGGGCTCTTTGAACTCGTTTGATGTATGGCATGTTTGACATTTTTAACCTATTCCATCCAATCATCGTTGCACCACGGCAATCATATCGGTAGCTGTATTTAAACACCTCACCCCACGGATCGACCAAATGGCCTGCCGGGCTCGGGAAAATCAATAAAATTTCCCTCACATTGGGGCACCGCTAATGGTGGCACCTACACACGCAGAAATTATGGGCCCACTGCCGAGCGCCCTACCGAAAACCACCAGCGGTCTGCTCTTGCTGCTGCTAATGGTCTCGATAAATCCGATCTAATTAAGACACACTCCTCCGGAGCAAGCAAAACCGCAAACGCGTCCACGGGAGCGCCGAGGTTGAGAGTCCTTTTTTCGGGAGGCCGGGAGGGGGGGGGGGGGGGGGAAGGGCCCGGCGAGGGCCGGCAGGACGACTGGTGAAATATTTATTACAGTAATAAGTCCTATCAGTCGTCGTAAATCAGTCCTCGTCTTCGGTTCTTGCGGCCATCCCGGGTCCGTGCCCTTCGTTCCGCGTTTCCCCGCGTCCGAGCTGGAGGGAACCAAATGAATTCGATTAATTATTCCATCGACACTCGACCGTCCGGGCTCCGGAAGGGTCCGCTGACCAGCTGGTGGCTGAAAGGCTTACTCGAGCGAACCGAATTTCACCGGGTCACCGGGACGACACACTGATTCAACCACGAACATTTCGACTGGCCGATGAAAGGACCGCTCGCTTTTGACAGAAACCAATCCCATTTCATGTTATGAAATGTCACGCAGCTTAGCAAAAGGAAGACGAAGAGTTTTTGTTGGAAGTTTTCCCATTGTCACATGAACACCCACAGCATCAGGGGCACAGCGGTGGGATTTTCCGCCCGTACCATCTTCCAAACCACCTTCCGACAGTGGAAGGACATTCAAAGGACACTGTCGTGGGGTGTCCCGTATGGAGATGAGAAGCAGATTCTCTTGGGAGTGATATAATTTTTCCACTGTTTTACCCTGCTTTCATTGAAGGAAAACCCTGTCAAACGATGGCATTGGTTGGAAAATTTTCTCAGTGCCCTGCATCATTCTTTAATCAAATCGGAAGTATCTGTCTAACTTATTTCATATTTAAGCTTAACATCAGTAGCACTCTTTCTTGTTTTGACACCATCTTATAAATCCACCATCGTTTCACTCACATTTAACTAATTGCATTTGAAGAAATCAGAAGAACAAACGCTTTTCCGCATGGAAGTAATAATTGCAAAGAAAAACGAGAAAATTCTTCACTTAACTAATTACTTACAGATCGTTACTGCTCCCGTTGGTCTCGATCTTATTTCGACACAAACACTGCACGAAGTTTTCTAACAATGCAATAATTTCAAGCACACATGCTCATACTCCTTATCAACAAACAATATCAACACATCAGCCCTTCACCAACATCACTGCGTACAACATAACCGGAGTAAAGGAAACTTTCTTTTCAATGCTTTTTACCGATGTTTATGCGAAAACAGAAATCACCATCCCACTTTCGCCATACCCGCACATTAACTACATACACAAGCACATTTACGGACACTACACAACGATTTAAAAAAGCCCTCCGGGTAGCCCTACGACCGCGCTAGTAACACACTTTTATCACGCATTTCTTCACAAGGAACATAATTTCATCACGCCTAGAACGGGTGGATGGGATTTTCTCGCAAGCTTTCGCGTGATTGTGATGCGGCTAAACTCTAAACTGGACACGGCCCTTACTTTTATGGATGTATGTTGCTAATTTTGCTAAAAATTTCTATGCTTAAAAGATCTAAACTCTAACACACTGTTCAACTACGACGTCGAAGAAAACTCTGCCACGAAAGGTGGTTCATCTGTGGGAGAGGATAAAGAATGTTATAAATTTTGTGGTCGCCCGAACTTCAGGACATTTGTTGATGGAATGAGAAAAGATTCGCATTCCTTAATTCAACAATCGTATGATTAGTTTTCTTAATGCTCGGTTGAAAGATTTTCTAAACATTCCAGACTCCGTGAAATAGTTCTAGAAACAGTGATAACGAATGCTTTTCACTTCGCCCAATCTCGTTGTCGGGAGATTTTTCTCGTTCCATTCTCGATCTGACACGCGACAGTTCTCCGAAAACTCGAAGATACAGCTCGAAACGTACCGTTATGCTACGCTACATAATACTGCGTCGTGACCTACACTGCTCGAAAAAGCAGTCTGCTGGCGTTCCGAGAAGAGAAACTGTGAGCGAAGTGTCAAAATATACGCATGGCGTTTTCACAGAGAAGAAAACATGGGCAATATTCTTGCCATGCGGACTAGCTTGTTTCTGCACGGTGCGTCCGTGGTGCCCTTTAAGGTTGTGTTGTAGGGCGGAGGAAAGAGAAAAGAGTAGTGAAAATACGACATACCATCACAGCAAGACTGGGGATGGAAGCAAGAAAAGAAAAGGGAACATAAATTGAGACACTTTTCGAGGCGTTGGATAGTTTTCAATGCAGTAGAGTATTTACGCAAAATCATAATAACTATCAACTACATTTACGTTCAGTTACATTAACTTTGATTGCACACTGCAAGAGCAGTTTGCACTTGTTGTCTCGCTCTAAACAAAACTTGTTTTGACAGAAAACCTTCACGGCACTCCCATGAAACCACTTGTTTCGGACATGTTTGGAGGATGAATTGGACCGATTTTCACACTTCTACAGTCGGCAGCCAAACGTTCTGGCAATTTCACGTCCCTTAGAAGACGATACCAGCGATGGACGAATGTCGAAGGCTGCCTGATTCGAACTTTGCGACACAGACGGTACAACTTTCGCTGGTCAGGAAAGGTGCGAACGGCACGGAAACCAGTTTGCCACACGTCGACGTCGGCCTCCAGGACACCGATCGGTTGTCTTCCACTTCGCAATTCGATTACAATCACCGGCAACGAATTAAACTCAATTACCACTTTTCACCTGCGACGGTAGGGTTCACATGTTTTTCGTTATAAGAATCCTCCTTGGCCACTGTAGGTGCCAGAAGCTTCACGGTCCGTCTGTCATTTGATCAGACTGCCCGTCACGTACACGGAGCAAGTTCTTGTTTTCTTCTCTCTCGACGTTTATGTCTCGCTTTCTGGTGGTCGTGCAGCATGAAAACGACGACCAGTTCAAATCTCCGCGGACCGGGTTGAGCATGCACCACCACACGCATAAAACAGGTTGGTTGGCTCGAGTAGCTTCTTTCGCCTCTTTCACATACACAAAACATGCCTCACATTCACCACCTTGGCTTATGCTTTTATGCTGCGTTCCACGCTGCTCGAACAAAAAATCGAGCAGCGTGCAACGTGTGCAGATAAAAATTCAAACAGCGTGCAACGTATTTCGAGCACGCTACAATACACTCGATGCGGTCTGTGACACTTCACCTGCTGTTGCGTCAGTTGGAAAAAACGCGACGGGAACGCTTGTTTAAATTTGCAACCGCTGACGATGAACGGGACGGCCAGGACCTTTGCTGGCCCAGCATCAGGCGTACGGAGAACAAACAACTGAGACTTCCGCTCGCGAGTAAAGTGACCGACAGACTGAGGCGCTCGGTATCACATGACCGATCTTTTTGTTGCCCGGCCTCCGTTGGGACGTGAAGGACTCGTCCCGAGCTCGTGGACTCGTCGGGAAGTGCACACCGATTCGGCAGGGACATGCGCCATCGTGAATCTGTGCTGATAATGCTGGCAGTTTTTGTCTCCAGACAGAATTGATGCTATGCTGACAGCTGTTGCATGTGGGTTATGCAAATCTAGCATCGTCTAAAGTGTTAAGGATATGCAATTTTTTAAGGTGCGAGGTCTCAGACAAATTTAATGGACCTTAGGTGATGTTTTAAATTAAAAAGTATTGTCTTTTTTAAGACGACAACTAGAAAATCTTGAAAAATCAAGCAAGCAAAAGAAAATTATGCTTTGTAAAAATAAACAAATTCAAATGCAGCTGTTTTCACGTATCAGAAAATATGTAAGACTGCCTATTTCTAATTCACATTCAATTCAAATACATTTTCCTCAGCCAAATCAAAACTGACAGCATTTCTCCTCCAAATTCACATCCCAGTGCGCACCTTGCACGAGTGCGATCGTGTCGACCGGCGATTTCCCCTTTCGCGCGACCGAACGCGAGGTCATTCTCACTCCATTCGGTTCGCTCGATGGCGCCGGATGTCCTTCTTCGCCCGCCGAGAAAGTAAAAACCACGCGCACGGTCCCGCACGTCACCCTACGCAGCATAAATATTACCGAAAACGCATCATTATCAAAAGTGAAACCGACCGACCGGCCGAGCGCGATCCAGACGGCGACGGGCGCAACAAGGCGTCCCGGGCGAACAATGACATTGGCAGGATCAGCAAACACACACTCGCACACACACACACACCCTTCTCGAGGGAGAGTTGAAAAGAATGTTTGGTCCTTTCGGTTCGTTTAGGGTGAGGATGTCTTTGTCCGATGCCGTTGAGGGATTCACACCACGTGCCCTTGGCGTCGATGGGTGAAGGGAAAAGTGAAAATTGAAGTCATTCTGTGCAGGATCTTCTCCCCTCTTCCTTTCGACACCAATTACTCCTGCAGTTAAAGGCATAGGGGAACGCATTGAGTTCAGTTTATCGAGACTATTCCTGCATGCGTGAATAAAGGACGCTTCGACTCGTGACACGGGAGGATGGTGATATTAATTACATCGTTACCCACCCTCGGCATGGAGGGTCGAAATCGAACGCAATAGAGTTATCTTTTCCACAGGGGGAAAATGGCAAGAAAACGAAGCAACCCCTGCCAACCTAGGATTCTGCAACCACCTGCTAAGGCAAAGGAAAACTGCTGAGAGTTAGGGTAGCATTCCCTTTTTTCCCTCCTAATTGGACTTTGAATCCTCAACATGCATTCCCACTCAGGGGGTT
The DNA here is from genome assembly GCF_943734765.1 of Anopheles ziemanni. Taxonomy (NCBI): domain Eukaryota; kingdom Metazoa; phylum Arthropoda; class Insecta; order Diptera; family Culicidae; genus Anopheles; species Anopheles ziemanni. The sequence goes on from NC_080706.1 coordinate 93,458,751, forward strand.
TTGAGAGTGGCTTTTGTTGAGAAGTTTCCCATTCCCATTTTTGCATCGCAGTAATTCGTCGTTCCAGAGTTGATACCGTTTATTTCGTATCGATCTGCAGCTTTGCAGAACTCCGGGTTCTGTCTTACCTCCAGCAAAAATAATTAACAATTCTCATGCTGTAGTTGGCAATGAATACTACATCCTTCATAGAAGAAAGGATGAAAACTTTTCCTAAGGAGTCATCATCGCCTTTCACTTTCAGATTTAGCTTCCCTTTAAACTTGCAATACTCTAGATAGATTACAATCATTTTAGATTTTACATGCATTTTTTCCATCATATTTAAATTTTTCCATTCCAGGAAATTTCAATGACAAAAAAAGCAATAATCATAGAACGGAAAATAGGACCGATTAATCTTATCTCTTAATAGGGAATATGGTAACAAAGAAATAAATAAAAAAGAAATTAGAAAATAAAAGTGAAGATAAACATAAATAGATTCAGTGGAAAATTGCAAGAATAAGGTAAAAAGTGTTGGACTGAACAGATAATATTTCAAAGAAGTTTTTTTCTTGCGATTTAGAAAGTAAACGTCCTTTAATTTTTTTTTGTCGTGTGTTTCTATAACAGGAACATTTAATAATGTAGGTGAAGAGCTTTGTGTATGGATGATAAAAAGGGGAATACTAAGGTTTTAGATAAAAAAGAATACTACTAGATAGTTTATCACTTTCGAGTACAAAATGCATAGAAGGGTTGTGCAATCATAATCGAGCCACATAAATTTATCAACTCGAAATGCTAATGCCCCCAAGCTGACGTACCGTCTGCAGGCCGTAACACGCTTCAAAGTTCTCACTCGTTTTGTAAAAAGAAAAGGGAAAAAAGATTCGTACCACCTGAACGAAATGCTTTGAACCGTAAGATTGCTCGTCGAAATCGGGAGTGAAAAATGGCGCGGGTAAAGGAAAGTGGAAACAAACCCAAGCATCCTGTCGGTCAAATAAATCATTTCCGTAAAAGTAACGTTCGGTGGCAAATCCAATTCTCCGCAACAGGGCGCGAAACGCGGTGGAAAACGCTGCGAAACCCCTCGTGGTGGGTTAGGGGAGGGAAAAGTTCCATGGGAACAACCTTCGGGGGGGTGAAATTTCGTAGCCCGGGGGTTTCGCTTCGTCGCCATCTTTTGCTTTATCCTTTTCCTAATTTAGTTGCCCCCGTCCCGAAAACGGTTTTCTCTTTCGAGCATTTACTTTTATTTTTGTTTTCTCCAGTTGGAGGAAAAAAACGAAAGTTCAAATACGTTCCCACTGCTTGGGAGGATCTGCTCGATGGAAAACTCAACGTCGGTACGATGACTTCTGTTACATTGACCTCGGGACCAGACCAGACATCCTGGGCCACAAATAAAACGCACCATCGTGCAGACACTTGTAAGGTTTAGGGCAAAAAGAGGGGTGGGAAAAAAGAAATGCAACAAAGAGCTGGGAAAACTCAAATAAAATAAAACTCACACAGCCACACAAATACCGTTACGCCCGGTGCGATAATTTTCGGTTCAGTGTTTTTATTTTTCATTTTCCTCCCAGTCGTTTGGAAGCTTTTCTTCGTTGGAAAAGTGAAAAGAAAAAAAAAACGAGAGAGCGAGAGAAATGAATCGGGTTCAACACCGCATGGGATTCCCTCCGCTTGGGAAACAAACTCTCGAACTACCTCCCCAATACCTCCCCCCCCTTTCGAAAAGTCAACATTCGATTGCCATGGGTTCGCACGAAAATCTGGCCCGCCTCGGTGGTTAAACTTTTGTCCTTTTCCCCTGCACCGCGCCCACTCTTTGCAGCAAATCCGTGGTTCGTAAGCTTCCATTGCTGGTTGCATCCATTTATGTTTTTCCTCCCCTCAGGGGCACGTTTCCCAATTCAGAGTTCTAATCCTTGTTTCCCGCTCGTGCGCCATTTTCCCGCCCGACACCCGGGCGACCGTATCGGTGGATGGTTTGCGATTTTCCCAAATCTAATCTTTCTCGCCGCAAACAGGATTTTGCCATTTCTTTTTCCCTTTCTTTTTTTTTTGTTTAGTCGTCTGGTTTTCACACCTCACTGACACACATACCCCCAGACACATCGTTCATCAACCCCAGCGTGTCACCGTCACACCAATTAGTATCCCGACCCGTTCCCCTTTTTCTGTCTGGCTGTCTTGAGCTCCACGACGACGACGACGACGACCGAGGGTCCTTGTTTAACCTTCGCCCCTCATGCATCGTTTATGCGCTTGTTTTTCTGCACCCATCTTTCCGCCCAACCCCCCCATCCCCACCGCACTTTTCTTTTGTCCTTTCGTAAAGGGAAAAGGAGAACGGTTTCGCACGCCATAAACGACGTGTCTCTGCGAGCGACGACGACGACGATGACGATGTCTGCAATCGTGTCGAATGGGGATGTCCTTTCATGTCCTTGGAGAGCTTGCTTCGCAAATCTTGCTTCGGCGAACTTTTTTTGTCGTTTCTTTTGAGCTTTCCCTCCTTTTTTTTTGGGTGCTCTCCATTTTGCAACGGAGCTCGCATGCGACGCTGGTGGAAGCGATACGCATCCCGATTTTAGACAATCCGGTCCCACTCGTCTCTGATTGAGTCTTTTTCCCCCGCGTCCGTACCCGTTCCTTTCACCTTGCGTTCCTTATCGGCACCGAACAGTTTCACGTAAATCAAATTTACCGTATCGAATGCGTTCGTTCACCTCCCGGCCAAATCTGGGTTTGGGGTTGGGTAATATCCTTACCAAATTTTATGCGGTTCTTCACCTTTTCTTTGGAACTGTTTTATTCTCTCCAACTCACACTCTCTCTCTTTCTCAATTGGCCACTTGTTAAATATTTTATTTTCACTTTCTTGTCTGCCTTGCCTTTTCTGATCCGTTTGCAGGAGAGATCATGATGCGCTTCGACCTCCCCGCCCCGCCTCAAGACATTCCACAACAGCGAACTTCCTTCCGCATCTCCCCCATGCTCCAGGAGGGAAGGCGATTTTCTGGGGATGAAAATCAGTAGTTCACTTGATGCCTTCCCGGCCCATGTTGCTTCGTGCGGAAGGCCAACCAGCCGGATGGAAGGATGGAAGGCGTTAATTGCGGTGTCGGGATTTTTTTTTGTTCAGTGCTCCCAGTGGAACCATCAGCCTCATCATGATGAGGCGATGGAAGTTTCTACGGCGCTTGCGATGGATGAAGCGTTTAATTGAGCTTATCGCATCTTCTGGCAGAACGCGTCGGATGGCGTATCGTGATGCTGTACGAAGATTAAAAGGAACGTCTTTGCTTAAGGTCATGTTTGGTCGGACTTTGGTCATGTTCGTAGGTTTTTAATTGATCCAAGTATTGACCACGATGACGGAGAGATCAACTCGAGGTTTTATTCAAAAGAAGTTGAAGGACTTAAATTGTGTTTTGACAATTTAATGCACGAAAATATTCATTCTTCGAATGAAAAGTGCATTTTGATGAAAATTTTAATTTATTTGAGCATGCTTTTACGCAAGTATTTGAAAAGGCGCCAAAGTATTTATGGTCGTGATGCAAATGGACACTTTCTGTAACAATCTTTCATGGAAACCTTACAACATTTATCATGTTTTCCACGAACATTTCCACGCTCCCCAAGGTTCTGCTGTGTGCGGGGAAATTGACTGCACGTTTCGGAAAACCCCCAGGGCGGGGTAGTAAATTGACTGCAGGTTAACGCAGTTCATCACGAGCGCATTTCAGCGAGCCGACGAGTTGCGTTTCTGGCTTCCCGGAACGCTGAAATTGATTTTCGTGGCATATCATTACACATACTGGGAGCGTTTGACCCAACGATTGACGTCGGGGTTTTGTTGGATGGAAAATTGACTGCCAACGTGAGAGGGCGAGTGGTGTTTTTCCACCCCCGGTTGGAAGGTTTTCCGTCACTGACAAGCTTGTTGTTCGCCGACAGGTGTGTCACGTAATAAACACGCTCCACCAGCAGAGGAACGTAGCAGTCAATCAGACTTCTACGTGGGCTCCTTTTCTAGCGGCCCCGGGTTACTCCCCGAGACCGAATGACGGTAATCAATATGCGGCCGAGCGGCCACTCCCGGGTTTTGGGTGAGGAGATTTTTGTGGAGCGAAGAGCTTTCCTCCTTTGGCTGTGAAAAGCGTGGAAAAACAACGCACCAGTCGCAGCGAAAGTACCGTCAGCGGATTAACACGCATGGTAAAGCTCTCCGGTGAACGCTCGGTAAACGTTACGCACGTGCAGGTGAAACCTTTTCGAACCCCACCCCCGTGTCAGCTCTAATGCCACCCGGTACAGATTGTTCCATTTCACTACACGGTACATAGAACCCTCAATCGATCGTTGAGTGAAGCGAACCGATTTGTGCATTCAATCGGATGTCAAATCCCGGTGCCCGCGTTGTGGAGCGAAATGTAGTACTTTGCATTTTGTAAGGATTCATGGAATGATACCATGTTGCGTAAAGTCTTTCCACAAGTACACCCGAAAAATGTAACCAAAAGGTTTTGAATGAAATTATTACATTTGATTCTGGAAACCACACATTCGGTAAAATGCGAAATGAAAAGTGCAGTTATTGATATCAATTTTAGACTTCGGGGAAATTTTACCAAGCATTTAATTTGTATTTATTTAAACTCATAAAGTTAATGAAATCCTTTGTGCAATGATAAGGTTACTTTGTAACAGTTACGTACCCCCCGTACCTTTGTAACCGTTATGAACGTTAGTATTTATGACAAGAAGTGAAGAAACGGTTTTTGACACTTTTAAACAGGTAAAATGGCTAAACGTTTCAATGTTTGATTAGTTGTTGACTAATGGTCCATAACTTTATAGCTTTAATTAACTTCCATGATTTATAATAGCTCAAAAAGAACAGTAGACAAAGGAAAAACAAAACATTTAAAACTATTAAACTTCATTTTCAAAGCTGAACAAGAAGCAATCGATAAATTATGCATCGAAAGTTAAGCAATTGATGTTCGAAAATAACTGCGCGGCGTGAATCGTTACACAAACTCATCTCTTTCGCTATTCGCGTGCCATCACATCGGGGGGACCCGTCGACCAAAACTCGCTCTAGCTCCCGTGCTCGTGGAAGCATTAAAACCATCAAAATAATTACGGCGAACAGCATTAAAAGTAATTTGATTTTTAATGAACCGTTCCGCGGATTCGCGAAGCTGTTGGCCGTGCGCCGCGGGGGTCGCAACAGTGGCGGGTGGGTGGACAACAAAATAAAACCAACATGAAACAGATTGTCTAGGAGTTGGAAAGTGTGTCGAATGATGCGCCGACCGAACCGTCGCCGATTGGAGGATCGATGCGGAAGGAGAAGGCGCTCGGCGTAATTAAAAGTGCATTAATTGTTGTACGATGACGAGGGAATGGGGCAAACGGAGCCGTTGCTGGCGGAAGCGGTTGAATATTGACAGTGTTTCAAAATGTATAATAAATATTGCCCTTTCGCTTCCGAGCCGTGTCTGATGAGGCGTCTGTTCGGTCAGACGACTGGTTCTGTATGCATATTTCAGGGAATCGCGCGCTAATAAATATGCTTTGAAAGTTATAATTAACGACAAATCTCCGTTATTAAAGCATAACAGGTAGGTGTTACCGATTACTAAAGTAAAGGACATTTTTTCAAAGATTAAAGATTAAAAAGAATGGAAATTAGAAAGTATTTTAATATAGAATATCAAAACTAAGACTAAAATTCTTAGAAAACTTGCAAATAGTTAGATGTAATAGATTTAAGGATTTATTTTTCGTTCTTGTTTTACATAATTATTGATTTTTCACATTTTTCTTTTATTTTTTAGCAATTTTCTTTTCCTTCAACCCAATTTTTCCCTATTTGAACCTCATGATGACAATTTTTATGATAAGAAATCTCTTTACATCGCGTTCTCTTTACTTCCTAGTAAAATGATAGCTTGACTTCGTTTGACTCCAATCTGGTTGCCCTGTTTGCATCGAGTTTCCGATTGGAAGTGCGCATCGTATTTGCTCGTAAACCTGAAATGACTAACATAATCACCACTGGTGGTGTAAAACACATTCTCTCCTACTCCGCTCTTCCTCCGCCAGTGCATGTCGTTAGTGAGGAAAAGCACACCCAGCTGGACTAGATCAGGTTGTGAAGGTCCGGATGTCATCTACAGCATCCTACTCAACCCTTTCCGAATCCAAAGCCGGGGGTCGATCACGAAGGTCGGATTGGCGGGAAAAGGGTGAGGGCAGGCAGAAGATGAATATATTTAATATAAAAGCAATTTCCACCTTATTTTATTTTATCGCCGTCTGAACTTTGTCGGAAGTGCCCGGTAATAGTGTCGCTTGCCGACCAGTTTGTCGTCGATGGGGGAATGTGGTGGATAGGAAAGGAGGTACTTGGGATGGGAAATCTCCCTCACACCATCGCTGCAATTGGTGACCCGTTGCACGAACCTGAAAACAGGGAAGACTTTCGAATGGGATCGGAGAATGCGATCCCCAGACATAAGCCGGAGACGGGACAAACGATGTGTCCACCTTCATCTGAACGTAGAATGCAAATGGGGCGCGTGTTGTTTTATTTGTGTAATTTTACTTCGGCGCACCTGCTGAGGACACCCGTTTTTGCTTTGGACCGAAAGTAAACCGAAGCTGGCACCTCTACGGGTGGAAATAATCACACTCGGCATCGGAAATAAGCCATCCTGAGTGCGCGCTAGCCCTATCTATGAGTGAAAACTGAGAAATAGACGGCAATCTTGAAAGGAAGCTTGACCGTTTTGCTTGTGTGATGTGGAAGAAGTAACGGACGGGACGTTTTATTATCAAAGACTTGGAAAAGCTAACACGTGCTGAGGTGCACTTCCGCTGAAACGAGCAAACGCTCCTCTCCAAGCAAAGATTATTCCCGTACGTGTGTTTGTATGTGTCCTTTGACCAAACGGAACCAACAGTTTGCACTTGAGCTCGTGAAAGCAACGTTTGTGGCAATGGCGGTGCGAATGGAAATTTATTGTCGTACAATATTTACTCTTCACAACGGTTTGTTCCTCCATCAGGAAAACCAGGCCAGGGGAAGTTCACGCTGGCGGGTCGGAAGGGAAATATTGATGGTGAACACGAGATCGAAACCTAAGCTGGAGTAAATGAGCAAAGATGGCGTCGGAGTGAGCGGAAGGTAATCGCTCCTGTAAAGCATCGAAAACGGCCCGGACTCCGGGAATGTTATGTTTATCAACTCCACGGGAAGGTAGGGAAAAAGGGGGGGGGGGACGGTGGAAATGGAGCTGATAATCTACGGTGCATGCAATTGCTCTAGTCAATTGCAACGTTGTCTGCGTTGGCTGCTGGCCAACGGGCATACAGATATAAACGCAGGCCCGCAGTTACTACAAATGGCGCTGTCCGTCGGTGTCATCGAGCGTTGCGATTTGCCAGAAACGTCCCGTTTCTTGTGGTGGTCTGTTGTTGGACGCAGACAAGGCTCGCTGTGTTGGACACATGGTGGTCGGGACGGTTTCAGCTTGTTGTAACGAATCGGGAGGACATTCGGGACATCGACAGCCTGCGATGGAAGGGTACTTTGCATAAAAACATCTCTTCGCATAGCGTATAATGCTACGGGATCGACGGTTGTCTTTAATTAATGGAGGTATCTTGTACCAGCTGGTTAAGGTTTCGAACGAGTTAATTAACTTATCCTGCTCCGGTTTACGCTTGTTGTCGAGAGTGGCAGAGTGTTGATACAATTTGTCTTCATTTGAAAACGTAACGCCCGTAACGCCCGAATGTATGCAATACGCTCGACATAGACATTCGAACAAATCTCCAATTTTCTGAACAACTAAATACGTTTGAAAACATTATAAAATATGTGTAAGTACAGTGTTCCCTTAATGATTCAATTAAAAAGGTACATCCTGCCACCGGGTACCATCGAAAAATGTCCAATTTACAGCCATTTCCCATTCCTCTTCGGCAGCAAAGTTCGGCGGCTAATTCTACTTTCAGTCGAATGGTACCAAAGCACAATTTAATTACGTTACCGTTTATTTGCACCACGGAGCTAAGGAAATGGCAGAGAGGATGGTGTAATAAACGAAGAGGAAAAGCATTCCGTGCAATGTCAATGGCGTTCGGGAGTGGCGTTTCATTTCAGAGGCCCATCATCATCATCATTTTTCCTTCTAATGAAAGCTCGCGGCCCTGCGCCCATCTAATTACGAGTTGCCGTGTCGGAGCTAATAAGACGCTTGCTTTCGCCGGCCTCAGCGGTAGCGGTGGAACGCATCAGCACGCTTCGGGACGCGTTCGGGCCATTAAGTTGTCACACAAGGCACCGAGTTTCGAGGAACGAAAAAAGAAGGACTTTCATGTACGCCTAACTTCCACTTGCTGCCGACATTTGAGCGGCAATTTCCTTTTGGGTTTGGAGAATGTAATTGACACGTGCAGGAATCTGGAACACTTGAGCAAGGAATTGTAACTATTGGCCACGGCTTATGGGTACGTTGGAGAATCCCACTTGAAACGGAAGGCTACTCTTTCTAACGATGCATTTTTCAACCAGCTTTTCCGGAAGCGTGCGAGTGAGCTGGGCGCTTATAATATGATCCAAGCCGTTTTTCCCGACCATTACAGGATCGATAGCTCCACCGAACGCTGTTTCCCGGGTGGCGGACGATGACTTTCGAGCCATGCCAGGGTAGTTGACCTACTCAATCGATGAGCACTCGGCAGAACGTCGGTAATATGATATCGATAATACATTTAATGGTATTTTGCACTCGCTTGCCCCTCACACACACCGTAACGGAAACCGTTCCGTACCGGTAGGGCGCACCCTTTGAAGAGAAACGATTGACGTACCCAGTGCCAATCCGGGCGGCTTCAGCTACCAGTGCTCGTCTCGGTGTTGCGCCAAGCGCAGGAAAGGAAAGAAATTCGATATCACTTTCAACGCAATTGAATATTCGCTTCGGCTAGAAGGTTCGTGCTCGCTCCTAATTGGAGAGGGGGTGCTTGGAAAGCTACAGGCCAAAGGGGAAATAAGGGAAATAATCAACTGGAAAAGCGTTCGTTTCATGGCTCATCGGACGCTAAGCACTATTTAATGAAGGATATTGGGAAAGTGCTACTGCTTCTCGTTTGACTGGCATATGACGAAGATGATGGTTGTCCTTTAAAGAAGAAAATTACGAACATCATAACAAGAAATGTACAAACACACGAAATTAGTTGTGCAAAAATTTCGAAAATAGAACAGAGAAAATACTCAGAAAATATAACGTCACGTATAAAAACACAGAAACAACACTGGAACAAAGTAACATAGATTTTTTTAAATGTGAAATTCTTGATAAAGAAAATGTGATAAGTGAACAAAAAAAATATAAAATTCAGTGAAACCGTAACTAAATGCAAACTTTATTTCGGTAGAAACCGAATTGTGGTTTGCAATGTTTTTTTGATGCATAACCATTTGTAAGTGGATGTCCGGGTATCACTCACTTCTAGAAACAAGAGCGCATGGGACAACGGCAGCTTCGGGGGAAATCTTCTCCGGACAAAACAAACGAGCGCTCGTTTTCGGATGCCGACAATTTTTCACACTTGTCCCACGAGATGGCCTGACACGGGAACTAAGCGTGTCCTATTTTTGGCACTCCACTTTTCCAGTGATAATTTTAAAAAGAAAAACGCCAAACGTAGCGTAGACGTCATCCATTCAACAAACGCGACGACTTTCCAACCTGTGGGGGGGGAGGAAAAGTCTAGCGGTGCGAGGGGTTAGGAAAAATCAGTCTAGCAAGAAAGAAGTGAAACACGTTCGACTCCGCCAGGCGAAATGGCGGACCACTTCATTCTTCCCCTCACGCCGCACCATTTTCCGCTCGTCCGTCAAACGCTATGACCGAAATAACGAGATTTGGACGTCACGAAAGTTATCTTTCATCGAGCAAGACTAATCTTTCGATGGCGAGGATTTGGGTCCCGTGTCGCTGGCAGCCATACTCCCTGCTGTTACTCCAAACCGCCCCCCCCCCCCCCCCCCCCCCTCGGGAGCGGACGGATTTCTTCCCGCTGCCGGAAAGTGATGGAAAGTTTCCCCGCCGGCGCGAAGGGAGTGGAAAACGAAATAAAGAGAAAGTGGCAAAACATCCGTCTCGCACTTGGGCTTACGCGGGCAGCTTTCGAGGGCTCGGCTTGGTTTCTCTTGCGGACTTACCTCCCTCACCTCGCCTCCGATAGGATAAGGATGCGAACAAATTACCCGTGGTTTAAAGTGAACAACGAGGCATGACAGTTTTTCCGATTAGAGGACATCGTTTGCGCCGCGCTTGGTATCTACGGTTCGTTTTTCCTTCAGGTTGGGCGAAAATAGCGGTTGTCTTTTGCTATTTTCGTGTGTTTCTTCGGTCTGTTCCTGCCCGCTGACCAGGGATGAGCCATCAAGCAGCATTGTCTTTCGTTCGATGTTTCCTTCCTCCGACTCTACGTCGCTTCTCCCACATTGTCGCTAGGAAAAACAAATCAACCTACCATCGATTGGAAGGCTTTTGGCCAGAACGGAACGTGCCTGAGGTGCCACGGCACAAATATCGATCGAGCAGGAAATAATTTGCTGTTGTTGCGCGTTTCCCTCGTTCGCGAGTGTCTCTCGGCTCCACTATTAATCAGTGGATTAAAATGTGATGGCGAAAGATCACAAATAAATAAGCGAAAACAACACGGATAGGAGAGGAAAAAAACGGGCATAAATCCACCATCCAGCAGCCCCCCCAGGACAGGATTATGAAAGTTAATAGGAGTTGTGGCAACGAACGGCGGTCGGCTGGCCGATAACGTGAATCGATTGCATAATGGATGTTCATGTTGATTGGGTTCGTTGCGTCGGAGGTCGATGTTCAACATGCGACAAGGAAGGTTGGAGGAAGATTATAGCCTTGGCGACATAGACTCTACACCGCTTCCGAGTAAATCTTTAGATTTAATTCATCTTGATTGGAATAAATATTTGTTGTTAACACTAGAAGCAGGCTCTCAAAGTCCTTGTTCGTAGAAGGACGTGAAAATTGACAATTGCGCCATAACTAAGGCGAATTTTTCGAAACTAATTTAAAGCAAACTAATTTAAAATGAAATGTTATAAATTTCTTCACTATTTTAACACGTTGACTGCCATGTCACCCAAAAGTGGGTGACAGCTGAAATCAGTTCTAAAAAGTTTTTGACCCAGAAATAAATGGAAATGCAACATCAAAATTGTAGTAATTTTTAATATCAATTCTTTGCGGAGCTTAGTTTTTGCTTAGCCTTAAAAAATCATTGGTTTAATAAATGTTATGGACAAATTTTATCAACACGTTGACTGCCATGTCCCCCAAAAGTGGGTGACAGTTCTAAAAAGTTCTAAAAAGTTTTTCATCCATAAACAAATGAAAATGCAACATAAAAATTATAGTAATATTTTTGTCAATTCTTTGAGTAGCAAAACTTTTGCTTAGCCTTCAAAAATCGTTGGTTTAATATGTTTTAAGCAAATTTTATTAAAAAAGATTGTACTAAAAAGGGTGCTAAAAACGCTTGGCAGTCAACGTGTTAAGTGTTTAGCTATTCACGACGTTTACCTAGTTTACATATAAAAATAATGTGCATTTTACACATAGTTATAGCATATAGTTTACTCATAAAAACAGATATGAAAGGATTTTTATGTTGAAAAAACCGATGAACTGTCATGTTATTCCTTATTGTGCTTAAAAGCCTGTGGGTATTTTAAAAACACTTTTAGAAAGCACAGGAAAAATGAATCAAATATCTCCATTTTAAAACACTATTTTAAAGGGTCCGTTCATTATTGCCTTGATAAAAACATCAACCAAATGGATCTCGCATGTTACTTATCAACTTGAATTCATTCAATCTCGCACAAGCTCTGTTATAACGAATGATGAAACTTATCACTATCGTTAAAATGAAAACTGTGAATGCTTTTTATAAGTTGTCATTTTAAAAATCCAACGACCATTTGCACTGCTTTGTGATGTAAATGTCCGGGTTTACCTTACGTGTGACCCCTCCCACCCCACCCCCCCCCCCCCCTTCCCGGGCCGGCTAGACTGAACGAAAGGGTGCCATTAAATGTTTGAGTGAAAGGAATGGATCAGCCATCAGCTTCGTCCCGAGCCACATAATCCTGCATAATGCGACAAAGTTCGCACTAATCCTCGCCAAGTCTATCCCATTCCGAGCCGGGCCGGTTGTGAACGAAACGTGAAGATATGTCCGGGAAAAGTTGCCGGAACATTTCCAAACCCATCATCGCCCGGGCACGGTTTGGGGCAAAGCATATTCATGAATAAATTTCTCACCTTAGGCCACGTGTCATCACGACTGCCGGAGGGACGAACGGGGTTTTCCCTTCGATGTAATCGAAAATGTTCCATTCCGATTGGTCATGCTCGGACCGGACCGGGGCGGATGGATGGATGGATGAAGTTTTCCCCGGTCAGGGGGAGGGAACCCGTTCGCCGTTTGCCCTCCCGAGAAGCTCCGAGCTCTCATCTCGGTAATTGAAACATATCCCCAGGAGCTTTTAACGAGTCACTTTCACATATGCGTCACGTAGCCGCCTAATCTTCCCCGGAGCCTTTTTCAATTTGTTTCATTCGCTCCGGGCTTCCGTTCCGTACGAGAGACCCTGGGAGACAATTCCTTCCGCTGTCTTACGCCACCATCAACACCATCCGGCCATCAACACTAGGCTTGCGATGAGTGCTCCAGTGTTCCGCATCGGTGAAACGCTTTTCCTCATCCGCACATGATGACGAACCTCGTTTTACCCGCCTCGTTTGCGAGCGTCTCCAATTGCTTCCTCGCCAGCCAGCGGTCTTGCATTTCCAAGGACTGGAAAACCCCTTTGCCCGGGCGGACCGAGATGAAAGTTTCTCCTCAACGACACGAGCGAATGGAGAAAGTATAATTTAATTTATTTGCCCGTCGATGATACTTTCCTTTGTGCTGCCTTTGGTCGATCTTGGCTCAAGGATTTTCTTCAAGCCGATTTTTCGCCGACAAAAAAAAAAACACGAAGAAAGACCACTAAAACCAACCCACTGTTGAGGGCTATCATTGACGCGAAAGTTGGCCGCGCGTACGTTGGCTTAGGATAGGAAAGAAACTCTTTTCCCGGTCGCGAACTGCTAAGACGCGAGATCACAAGCAAATTGGTTTAAAAATCTGCTTGGTTGCATGTGTATGTTTTTGCTTATCCATGGGCTGACTAGTTTGTCGAATCCCTTACACCAGTCTGGAGCTTAGCGGGGCGGATTTTTAGCAGTAGATTGTTCTTCGATTATAATAAAATTTTCAATCCATGAATATCGCTGCGCAATGACTTTTCGAGTGAGCAAAGACGCTTGAAGTTGAGGCGGCTAAAGAAGGCATCTTAGTCTTTTGATCTTTGAGATAGTACTTCTTAGCACTTCAGTGGCTCGCGACGTTTATTCGCGTGAATAAAATGATGAAAATTTATAGGAAAATTAGCATTTCGAACTAACACTCGTGACATGGAATGATATCAGCACATTGAGCCACAATGAAACAAATATATTTAAGTCTTTTAAGGCGAAGCACATATTCTGGCTGAAACAGTTGTTTCGCTTATTCATTTCATTTAAACAGTTGTTTCATTTATACATTATTCAATGTTCATTTCAACGTTTTTCAATTTTGTTTTGCCTCAAATAGTCAGATATGTATTTTTCAGTTGGCTTTTCTGTTAGATAAGTTTCATATGCTTTCTAAAACAATCGTATAAATCAACAATCTAGCGGTCCCTTCAAAATGTTGTGTATTTGCTTCACGATATCCTCAGACAAAATTATAATCCGTCGGTGGAAAGAGCGGGAAATAAAAACACTCCGGCTCTCTAGGGCGCCGATTAAATGAGACCTCCGTGTGGGTGGAAATTCAACGTCATACTTGAAATCCAACTCCATCGCGTACCGTTCCCAGCCTTCCGGCTGGGTTTTCTCGCCACCCCAAGCCTGGGAAGTTCCTTGCATCTAGCACGCTGCCCGAAGGCACCCGAAAGGAATAACCAAGATAATAATAATTAATTTGCAAACTACGATCCCTTATGAATAACAAATGAGCTCCGAGGAGGTGGCGTAGTTTTGCTTTGACGGATTTCGGCCCGGTTGGGAGGGAAGAGGCCGAGACTTTGTGGAGGAGGTCTCCGGCTAACGACTCGACGGCCAAGAGTAGCCGAGTGCTCCGATCCTTGTGTCGATTGCGCAACGAGAGGCGGAACGGAATAAAAACAATCCTCATTAATCTTGGATGCCGTGGCGCGTTGAAAGGCGAAACCAACACTTGAACGGGCGACTACGGATAGGGTGGAGTGGACGGAAAAGTCAGCCGTAGAAGAAGACGGCTGGACCTCTGCTTCAAGGCCACGGGGAAAAAGTCTCGACAAAAGGAAGCTACTCCCGAGGTCGGAGTGCTTAAAAATTCAACTGAAACGATTGAGGCATAAATCAAAAAGTCGCTTGAAAACTCGGGAAGATGCGCACCGTTCCCGGGCGCTTTTCCGTGCGCCTTTGGAGCTTCGAATCCCCCTGTGCTACCTTGGCACACCGCAACCGCAGGATCACGTTAAGATTGAGGTTGGCAGGCGTAGGTCGACGACGGTCACGTTGCTCAGGTGGAAAAGCGAACACGGGAAGTTCCGCCTCGAACGTCCGAGAATTTTCCCCGATATCGAAATTCGAACGGCCGGGGATGGTGGATGGAGTTCGTTTTCATTTTCCCTTCCCACTCCGATTGAGACATACTCTTTAACAGTTTGGAAAAGCCCCTCCCCGTCGCCGTCTGGCCAATGGTTTTCGGTGCCGATTTTGGGGTTTTCCCTCGGTGGCAAAAAAGGCTGTGCCAAATCTGCCACCGAAACCTGGCAAGCGCTAATTGGGAAAATATGCTAAAAAGCCACACTCCTTCTTCTCCACTCCAGCTGCCCCCCCTCTCCTTTACCAACTCGCTACTTTCCGCCACTGTGACAAACTTTAGAAACTTGCAGCAAACAGACACGTACCGTAGCGCTTCGCTCCGTTCCGGGCGGCGTAAAGTTCCGGGCATTCGCACAGGTGGAACTTATCGTTTTGTTATTGCTGAATAAATTTCCGATCTTTCACAGATAACTTCCGGGCGTGGGGCGAAAACCACCACCGCCCGATGTGGGAGTGGGAAAACCCGGTCGGTTAGCGCCACGTTCGGCGGTGAGTTCTTTGCGGTCTGGAATTAGGCTTCAGCCGTCGCATAACCGATGGGCGAACCGGTGCTCTACCTGCGAGCTGGCTTGGCTGGAAAAACTCATCCCGGTTTCCCGCTCGACCGAGGACACAGCGACGATGGATTCGGCGACGACAACGATGCCGGCGACGACGACGACGACGACCGTAATTAGGCAGAAATCCGGCAGAAACTAACGATATAATAAATAACCACCAGCAACCATCAACACCCACATCCACCCGGTTGGTTGAGGAGGGGGTGGGGACGCTTTTCCCGGGAATCGGTTAAACAACTCCTTTTCCATCTGTTCGAACCGATCGCAGAGCCTCGTGGTGATACAAAGCGGCGCTGCTAAATGGCCCATCGTGTCGCCTGGTGACGTGCGTCAGAGCGCTTTTCCACCAGCGGAACAAGGGGGGAGACGAACAGGGAGTTGCTGATGCCGTGGGTAACATCATTAAGATTTATTTGCATTTTACGCCGTTACCGGGGGAAAATGTTATCTGCTTGTAACGCGTCACGCTAGCGGGAAAACGCCGGCGTTTGTTTGATAGTAGTTTTGCTGATGTTGGTTTTGATGTGAAATTAGATTATCGCTCGGGAACGGCAGGCTTGTTGGAAAACGTGACACTGGTTTGTGAAGAGTGTAGTGCAAAGTGTGTGTTTTTGTGTTTGTTGTTTCATTTTTCCGTGAACTTGTAAGCTGCTCGATGAGGATTACACCTTTGGCTGTCTGTTTTTAAGACAAGACAAGGTTTTAATTGATTTATTTTCAAAATATTGTTGAGTATAGCTGTGTTCAAAATAGGTTATTTTGTCGCATAGTAATAAAAGCTGTCTTTTCATTTGTTTGCAGTTGAGTTAGTTGAGTAGAATGTTTACTTTCAGTTCATATCCACCTTAATATTGGTTAATACATTATGTTTTCGCTATATATGGGATGTCATTTAATTTTTTTTGTAAAATTGATAACCCACAGTAGAAAGTTAAAAAAAAAAAAAATAATTAAATCACTATAGAAAGATGCAGTCCATAGAGCAAAAGCAACGAACCAAAGAAGATTTTTAGTTCATAGGCCTTTTCAATTTTTTTGTAGAATTGATAACTCACAATGAAAAGATTAAAAAAATTGTAAAAATAATAAATTCACTATAGAAAGTGTGAGTTCATAGAGCAAAAGCAACGAACCAAAGAAGATTCTTAGTTCATAGGCCTTCACTGTACGATGTGTGAGTTTTTTCGGTTATAAATCATTCAGGCAAAACAAGAACTTCCCGCTCCAGCCATAAATACGAAACGACAGAAACTTGTTCCAATTTACAAATTGATATCTTACCAGCCCGAGCTTCGGAGTCGTTGTGCAATTTATTTCTTTTATGAAGAATCCTAAAGCAATGACTCGACGAAGATGAAGAATAAAAGCAACCCATCAACCGCAGTGCCATCAAATGCATCACAAGTGAGGTTCCGTTTTTCATCCGTCGCCGGGAAGATGGACCGTCGCACGGGAGAAGAATAAGACATCTAACGCAGGCATAGAAGCGTACAAACACACACACAGACACACGCATGCTGATAAGGCCGTGAGCGTTGGGATTATCAAATCTTCAAAATGTAATCCCCGTCGTTGGCGTGGTGAATGGAAAATGTCACTTTACAACCGTGCATAATAATTTTACCGTCTCATATCTTTTGCTGTGAAACTCCGAGCATCGTGCGTCTACCAACACTTCTCGAGCTCGAGCTACAACGACATCTTCGACCGCCGAAAAAGTACTTCCGAGTGTTGTTTGGTGTCTGTTTATTTTTTTTTTCTCCCTCGCCGGTTTTTATTATTTATTTTTGCGTGATGCTTTACAACAGTTTGAGAAGCCCGTGTTGTGACAAAATTATGTATCCATGGCGAGGGAAATTCCGTGAAAATCTCCATCCTACGGGGAAGAGCTTCCTCGATCAACAAAAAGGAAGTAGCTTGTTCTTTTGTCCCGTTTCGATGGATGGCAGCTACCCGTTGTTGTTGGACTCGTTTTTACACTTATAAAATATTACATCACACGCGTAAGACAATGGCGAGGCACAAAAAAAAACAAGAGAATTACACGCATGGCATGTCGAATGAATGGATGAGTAGCGAGCACCGACGAGTTGTGTCGAGCGAGACAAAAGGGATAACATTTTATTGCAACCACCAAAGTGCATTATTTCGCCCTCTTAGCAGTGGTAAAAAAAGAATTTACACATTATGACAATCGTAAAACTTTTCCCTCACGCTCTGCAGATGCAGTCAACCTTGCCGTGTCAACGTGACCGGGGGTTTTCCCGTTTCGGGAACCCATGGGAAGACCGAGTGGCTTGACGTTGGAGTGCTTTTAAAAAGGGCACCGAGCGGAAGGAATAATAAATCGACCGAGCGCGTGGAAAAAGGAAAGAAAACCGTACAAATTTTGCGAAGGGTACAAGTCAGAATCATGTCGCAGATGGAAGAAGATTCTAATCTAGTTCCTCAAGAATCGTAAAATAAGATTCAAGCTATTGACTTTAAGTGCGTGACCTATTTTGGTACGCAGAATGAGTTGGTTTTTGTCTGGTTAGGGGTTAATTTGTTTGATGGAAAATCTCTTTGTTTAATTCAAATTTTCTTCTTGTAAAAATTTAATTTTAATTTACATTACATTTTTTACACTTTTACATGAGATGTTTTTGGTTTCGTTTAAAAAAATGGCTCTGACATGATTTTCCTAACAAGTTACCGGATACAGCGGTAACGAAAGACGCTTGCGTCATTGTTTTCCCTTCCTTGCCAGATCCATTACCGGACCCACGGGTGCATCGAAAGTGTCGTTAGCTGCAGATGCGATTGCTGTTTTTCATACTCACATGACACGGAAGGTTCGGCCCGACGCAAACAACTGCATTCACCGTTGGCGTGGAAAGCTAACACGCTAGAAGATGCTGAACTTTGTAATGGCGAAGGAAAGCCCCGGTCCATCGGTGACGGTGACAATCCCGGGAGAGTTTAGCGTGATGCTCCCTCGCCCGGGTGTTGTTGCCAAGCCAATGGATAAACAAGCCAAGAAGGACGGTTCCACATCCCCACGATGTCCTTCGGGGTGTTTCGAATCCGAAGCGATGATCTTCCCGCAGGTGGTGAGGTGGTCGGTGTGCATCGCTGGGGATTTAATGTTGACGTCGTTATTGGTTGCAAGAAAGTGGGCTGATAGTGGGCCAACTCTTTCGTGAGCAAGAGCACGGACGCCTCACCACCTTCCACCGGACAACGAACTCCAAAGCAAACGCACCGAACTGGCTAACAAACTGCTTCGAGGAGAAGTGCTGCGTTGGCGTCGATGGGAAAAGCTTTCAAACATTCAATCGACGCCGGATAGATACGCAAACACCAGCACGAGGGCACCTTCACACGGTGGGCTGATAGATGGTAAAGATTTGGATAGAGTAAGTTATTTAAAAACCCTTTGGTTTTCGTATTTTAAAGCTGATTTTGTTAATAGTTTCACTTATTTCGCAACATAATGAATACTCTCATAAGTTATATTTATTTTATTACATTTGTTTCGTTTTCTTTCGGATACTTTTTTTTGTGTTCCTTTATGGTCAACGTCCATCCTTTGATAACTAATTTTGTCCAGTTTTCGAAAGTATCACACCAGCGTTGCGCAAGCAAGATGGTTATGATGGCGCTCGAAGCGAAATGAAATCGCTGTTTACATCGTCCTCTGATATTCATGGTTACGGTATGACCAACACCATCAGCGCTGAACGGCGGGAAAGCTCGCCCGTCTATCGGTAAGACGACGATCGTTTCTTACCAGTTTTTTCTTTCCTTCTCTTTTCCATTTTTCCATTTTTAATCGGACGCTACCATGCCATACCAAAAGAAAGTCTCCGTCGTTCGGGGAATTGCGTCTTTCATCGACGCCGGTGTTGAATGGCGTTCGAACGTTGGGGGGAAGTAATGTGTCGTGGGAATGAGGGGAGAAAAATATACAAGTCTCACAAGACGCTACACATAGGAGGGATTTTTGCTCCCACTTCCAAGCCCCGGCCCCGGCGGAAAGCACGCCCGAAGCAACGATGGCGCATTGTCGAGAGCAAGCTTTTAATGAGGTCCTTCACCTTCGCCTCAGTTGAATGGGTCTTTGGCGAGAATGTACAAGCGATAAATAGAAGATTGTTAAAGCGTCCAGCGTGCTGTTCGTGGGTGGGAGGATGCCAAACGTCTTCGGTTGACGAGGAGGGGTGGCGGATGAAGGAAAAGTCAATAACTCTGTCTGGTTTGATATTAATAGCTGAGATGGCGAGAATGTACTTTTGGATTATCATTAGTTATTAATTATGAATCTAAAATTAAACGAGCGCCACTGGAAAAGCTTGAAAGCAACGTTTAATGGCACATTGCTGGTTTTTCCATTTTTATTTAAAGCTAACTGTATTTGAGAATGGATCTTTGTTCATTTATTGTTACAAAGTATAGAATAGTAGAAGGTTAAATCAAAACAGAGAATAAGTAAATTGTTTTGTGCTGCTTCGGATCCCAGAGGAAATGCTTCATCTTTTATTTACCGCTGGCTGAAAATCCTTCAAAATATTTTATTCGAAACGACAATTGACATTGATAAATTTAAACTCACATTGTAGGACTGTCACTGGAATAAATGTTAGATTTTATTGAAGAGGAATGATAGAGGCGATCAAAGTGAAAACATTAGCTATTATTTACTTGTTCTTGAGAACCGTTCTGTCAGTTTTTTATCTAAAGATTGATTTTAACACCTGTTTCAATGTCTCTTTCGAGAAGTTTTCACAAAATAATTCGCTTTTATTTCAATTGTATTTGAATGACAGTTTTGTTTTATGATTTTCAGTCATTCTTCCATTACTTAATATGATGATGATGATGAGACCACCTCCTGATAAGATATTTCAAGAGTAATACCATTGCCAGTAGAGTTGTAGACTCTCACTTTTTTATTCACCTTTTCCCGTCATCAATGCAAGTATCATCGCTAGTCAAATCCCTTTTTGTCCTAAACCTATGTTTTCTTTATTAGTATATACCGTCCCAAACACATTTTGATGGGTGACATTGCTGACATTGTTCAATTAAGCTCTAATGCGGAAACCTAAGTACGAAAAGGGTTGATATAAAATTACGTGCTAGCTCCTAAATACTGTTTGCTGTTGATAGAAGAAACAAAAAAATAAACGCTTTCCATGTCATAGCTCCATGCTCCACTGGTTCGTTGTTGTTTTTTACTGTCACTGGTCACTTGAAATTGGCACTTGGGGTTGCGTTTTTGCATGCAGAAGAAAATTCCACCTGATCCATCGATGACATTTAGCGCCTGTTCATGGCCTCCTCCTCGCGCTTCAACGCCTGGACCAGGACGATTCCCAGCACGCCATTGCAGGTCTGCGGTGTGGAAAAAAGAATCGTTCGAAAAGGTTAGCCCGATGAATGTTTAATACACTCCTCGACGATCGAGCACTTACATGAACGGCGGCCAGAATCATCGCCATAATGGCGGCCCACACCGACTTGTCCTCCAGGAACCAGGTCAGCTCGTTGACGCACCCGTTGAAGAACGCATTGCCACTGACGGTGTCACGGCACTCCAGGGGCAGCGGCTGGCGCATCACCATGTAGTCGTTCGGTCCGTCCGCACCGCAGCATCCAATCTGTGTGTGCGAACGCAGGATAAGGAACCAAAGAAGATAAAAAATATATTAGCTCTACTTAGTGATCGACAGCAAAATGTGTGTGTGGAAAGGGAGGAAAAACATGAGTGCCGTAGGCGAAAGAAATGAACCCAATTTCTGGCCAGTGTCCCTTCTTTTTTGCGTGCCCATTTCTCCACACACACACACACACATTCGGGCCGGCGCCGGAAGGGTCGGAGAAAAATCATCATTAGTGTGACGCACCCGGGAGTGTCCGAGTGAATGTCCGCTGTGGTTCTGACCCCCCCTGGGGAGGGAAAACCATTGCTGGACGGAACGCATTTGTGTCTTAATTATGCAGCCTCCCCATTGCCGGAGCGAATCATTTACGCAGAGGGTCGCCGAACGAAATGAAAGCAAACGAGTCCTTACTTTTGGAAATGAGAAAGTGAAATGAGATTGCTTTTGGCGATGGGGGAAAGGATACAAAAGGAACTCAATGCCGGGGACCTGCTGTGATTTGAAGTGAAAGGATACATAAACCACGAAGCAGGTTCTTTGATAAGAGAATAATGATTTCTTTTCGTATGCGGTCGCTGATGAAAATTGCTCGGAACATTCATTCGAAGATAAAAAGTGATGTGACGTTTCTTTTTGACAACAAATCCTTAGGCGCAACATGGTGTCATATTTTTCTGATACACGTGAAACATTGAGCTTAAATTTCATATAGACATGTTTGACTGGTTCGAATTCCGCTCGTTCAACGTTGCGCCCGAAGCTTTCGAATGTCCTCAATTTCAAGCGGAACGCTTGACGACCACAATAGTCGACATAATTGAGCGAAAGGGAAGCGTCAATGAAGGATGGCCACGGGAGCAGACGGGATCGGATTGATTGCCGATCGATCGAGCAGAGCGTGGACCGTTCCAGTGTGTTCCAAAACAAATATCCATTAAAGGCTCACATTTCGAAGCATTAATTCCAGCGTTTCCCGGAGGAGTTTGCTTCGGAAGCAAATTGCAGGAAACCCGGCAACGGGAATCGAGGGAAGAATGGTGTTTGATTTCAATAATGGATTAATGAACTGTGTCGTCCCCATTTGCACCAGAAACCGAAGCCCAACTTTCCCGACTCGTTTTTTTTTCTGGGGAACTTGGTGGGGAAAAGTGGAAACGATCGTCAATCATTGCCATTCCATCGGTTGGCAGTTTTGTTAGGACTTTCTTTTAGTTTGAATTTGTGTAACCATTTGTCAACGTGGGAATGGGGAGAAGTGGGAATTGAAAAACGAATCGAATACACTTACACTCTCCTGGATCAGCTTGAGGGCGGCCGACGAGTGCGGATGCTCGGAGGTGACGATGAAGCGGAGCATCGTCTCCCGAATCAGCGGCTGGATGCTGGAGTTCATCGTCGAGTAGTCCAACAGGATGGCCGAACCGATGACGGTTAGCAGGAACAGAAAGACCTGCGTACCGATGAACTGCAAAACAAAGAGGAAACATTTCGTTAACAGGATGCCGGAATGAGCGAAAAATGTGTTGAAACTTGAAATAAAGTAAAACCGAAAGATGTATGTCATTTGTGACGATTATGTAACGGGAAATAAATTATCGTTTCACGTCCTCGTCCTTTTGAAATAATTGCGCCGAATTAACAATTGAAGGCACACACAGTTTCCACAGAATTTCCACCACAGCATCAATTAACTTCACGTTCGACACAATCATCGAGGTAAGAACAAATTGAAGCCCTCATCACCGGTGCCTGTCAGGCGTTTGCAATAAGTCCGCTCGTCGGATTGATAGTCCTTTGCGCTCGGTTTCCACGAAACCATTGAAATGAAAAATTAATTACCCTCCGCTTATCAATTACGATCGAAGCCTTCCCATCGCTCGAAAACTCAACAATGTTGTCTCCTTTTACCAACGAGCGTGCGATTTGATGAAAATTGCACAATTACGAACCTGATTAAGCCATGTAACGGGGCCGATTATCTTGCCACTCTGGCAAACATCCGTTACCGCTGTCGCTGCAACCTTCGTCCGCACTTCTCCCGGTCGGATCATGTCGGTCGATTAAAATACAATCGTCCCATTCCGCTTCGATTGGGAAGTTGGGAACTGTTTTTTATTTCGTAGTGATTTTCTCATCGTGTTATGTTTTCATTCACATGAAGTGAGGAGCTTGGGTTTCAATTGTGGAAAGGATGTTGGAAATGAATTGTGTTAATTATATGATGAACGAGAGTGTTGATATATGTGGAAGTAATTGAAAGTGAATTATTTTTGTTAAAAATAAAAAATAGAGGAAAGGCTTAAAATTTTACCTTCCTCTTTTGTTACAAAGCTCATGACGTAAGATTTCGTATCTTGAATGATTAATGTACCTTTACAAAATACTTTTGAGTGTTTAAAAATCAAAAATACTTATAAAACATGAATCAAACATAAAGTGAACATTAAACAACATGGAACCTGCTTCTAGGTGTAATAAAACACACAAAAAGTGAATAATTGACTTCCCAATCAACCTCCTATTCACTTCCAATTTCATGCAAATAATGAGTAATTCAACAATTCCTGTTCATATTTCCCGGATTTGTATCGCGTGATTCTTAACCTATTTGATACCCTTTTGTGTGCCTGGTGCGTGAAAATAATGATTGTGCAAAGTGGTTGCAAGGTTCTAGACCTCAGTATCGTTATGAATAGGTTAGTGAACGTTGTGAATTTCACGAACGGGGGTCTTCACTAGGAAAAATGGGGCGCGAGCAGAGTTCTTGAGAAAAATGAAAATTCCACTCGAGCGGCGCAAACACTATAATCGAGCCCGAATAAAACCAACGCTGAATAGACTGATTGAACACACGCCTCAATGGACTATCGAGGCATTGAAGGGAGTGGACGAAATTACAGGTGCAGTCTGGGGATCGCAGCTGGGACTCGTGTGGAACAGTCGATAAAAAATTCAATCAACTACGGCCATTCAATATTTGCTTAGAGACCCGATGTTCGTGGCATGACGTGCAAGGGGTAGGAACGAAAGGGAAACAGAAAAAATATGTACACAGAAAAAAAGAAAAATATATACGTAAAAGCATTGACCACTCTTCGAGGCTTTTGCACGAAACGAAATGCAATTTAGCTCGCTTCGAGTCAATAGGTTTAGCGTAATCAACTAGGTCGGTTGTTATTTAGTGAATAGAAGAACCAACAAAAACCACCATTAGCTCGAATAATTTACAATGAAGTCAAGCACGTGGTTTACAAAGAATGCATTAAAAATAACCTATTCATGAGTTTCAGTTGTTGGTAGGTAAATATTTGTAATACTCAGTTAAGTGCATGAGATTAAAAACATAAACCGATAGGAGCATCGATTCATCACATCAGAATTGTATTATGGCATTATACACTTTGACTGATCTGTTTTGGTACTTTTCCCAATTCATATTTGATAGTTGCCTTTTTTTAGCAAGCAAGCAGATGAATTAGAGAAAACTTTTCATAACCAGTTTACCCTTATATAACATCATTTTTGTGCTGCTACAAAACATTTACATCTAATATTTCTTTCAGTTCCATCTCTTCAATCAAGCTTAACTTAATAATAAACTAAATTTAGCAAATGCCGTAGGTTGTCGGTTTGAATATCGTAGCAAGTTTCCATGCGCTCTATTTACCTTGAAAGACATTCAAAGGATCTTTCCGTTACGTTGGCTTCCGTTGTTGTCATGAACCGGAGAGCTTTGAAATCCAGGTGGGTTGGACTGGACGAAAAATGTAACCAAGCTCGAGCCAGAAACGATTGCAAATGAAGCAGCTTCCTTTGGCAGGAAGGGTAGTGATATTTCTATAAATTATGTTACTACATCAAAGCGCAACGTCCTTCTCACGGGGAAACCTTTGAGTGATCGATGGAAGGCAACGAGAAACCTCGAAGAAACGGTGCGCTTCAATACGTTTACCGTTTTGCAACGACGGGGGCTTTTCTTTATTGCTGGTTCATCATTATACAACGCTTCGGTTCGGTTTCGTAACTTGGCCAGCGATCCCCAGCAACCCAACGGTCGATGTCCTTGTCCTACTCCTATCTCCTATTGCTCCCTCTTTTTCTTTCCTAGTTGCTGGAAAAAGAGTCCTATGGTCCTTTGCCATCAAAGCGGAATTTCGGTCTCCTCACGAGTGACACAATTTGCTGAAGCTTTTCCTTGTGACGCTCGCCCACGTCGAGGTTCTGCTTAAGGAAGTTCACCTCGTCTCGGAGGATTTCAATAACTAAGGTAAGATGGCTGCCATTGGCAGGGCTGAGAGGACGTCGCTTGCAGCAATGAATAAGCAACGAGTCCTTCTGAAGCTAAGTTCCGTTCGAACCCGGTGGGGAAAGAAAAGTCACCGGCCTACCTACTTCCATTATCGGAGGCTTAGGAAAAAGCCTTCGGAGGTGTTGGTATGAGTGTGTGCGATGTAATATTCTATCAATTTCCTGCCCGGGTCTAAATTATTGACCATGAGGTGACGTTAGGCCAAGATGAAAGTGCATTCCGAAGAGTGTTTGCTCGAAGGAAAGTGGTTGTTATCATGTTGGAGAAAATAGGAGAGACTGTCTTGACCTTTCGGAACCACATGTTGCAGTCTTCAAGAGTATAAAGTGGGAAGATTCTACTACATGTTTCACATCAATACACGTTGTAGTGGTAAACTGGTAAATAATTGAATAATATATTCCATTTTAAGTGCTCAGATGCACATAAACATTACAACTCATGGAATGTATGAAGGGGAACAATTATTCTTCTTAGAAGGCCTGTCAAACGACACTGAATGTTCATTTTATTAAATTAAGTACAAACAACACCTATGTTCTAAATGATGTTTTATCATATTCTTTTCTATGATGTGTTAGTCCTGATAAACCTCTCCGCAAATCAACTGTATCATTTTCTAGCTTTCTAAACAGGGTGTGTATGAAAGCGATCAGCTCATCTATGGCTCTTATTTACCACTCCTTCTCACAAAGCAGTTTCTTCCCGGATCGGAACGGATTGAACCTGTGGCTCGTAAACGCAATCACCGTGCGGCAAATCTTTTCATTTCCGGCAGCCTTCAAACCACGTGGCAAGATGCTTTTCTCCCGAGTGGAAAGGACCGAAGGGTCAGCATTAACATGAAGGTTGTAGGAGAGTAGAGCCGCCCAAAGAATGGAAAAAAGAAACAAGAACTGTGACCAAGGCATTTCGATGATTGTTGCGATCCTTAGCTTCATTTCAGTGGTTAGTAATGTTGAGGAAAGGCAACGGAAAGAACCACCGGAGAAGGAGGATAAAAAGGTTTTCCACCGACTATCTCCATCGCCCAAGGCAATGCGACGAAAAACCCGTTGCGGTATCTGAGATGTGGACATTTTCCGGACGAACCGACCGTGGAAAGACACGATGATACCGATCCGAAAAGCGTGGAGAAACGTTTTGGTCGAGCCTCGAAACAAGTTGGAGTTGGAGTTGCCCGAAGGTCCGCTTTTTTTCTTCCCGGTGTTCATTTCTCCGCCGTTGTTCAATCCGTCTCAATCTTCCAGGGAACGATGAAGCCTACACGAGGCCATCGCGGTGGTAAGCGGAAACATTCTGCAAACCGAGTGGAAATTCTTCAGCCTCTCTAGTTGACATTCCGCCGGAGGGTTTCCCGTGTTTTTTTTTTTCCCGGCGCTTCCGAAGCTCGCGGTTTGCGGCCGAATTTCGGATAGGAAGCTGATCATGCCATCATCGGTCCGGCCGCCTTTCGGGCAGCAAATGAAAACGACATTGCCTTTTCCTCGTCCAGTCCTCGGGGGGGTTTTATTTTCTCCCACTTTTCTGATCTCTCTTCCATGTTGTCTCTGCCTTTTGCTCAACTGGTGTTCCCATCCCACGCCAGAAATGACCCAAGCGTGGTCAAGGCACAGGAAGAGGCGTCCTGATTCGCTGCTACTTGGTTGGTTCATTTTTCACTCTCTCCTGCTCTCGCCCTCTATCGTACGTCTCGTTTTCCTCCCCCCTCCCCTTGACTCGAACCGGATGTTATGAAAACCAATTTCCGTGATGTGATTGGAAATTTTTGCCATTTTTCATCATCGCGCCCGCACGCCACTCGGTCGTCGACCGATTTGTCGCCAGCCTGGTCGGCCTTCCCCTCCCGTCCTGTGTGTGTCCAATTTTCACTTGGGACGGTGTCATTTTATATTTTTTCGATTCAATCACGTCCCTTTTCTTCGATCTTAAACCGAACATTTTTATTCAGAGCGTCTATTGTCCCTGCTAAAGGAAAAGGATGCAAAATGACTCCAGTTTGATGGCGGGGACAAAGGAAGGGAGAGTATGTCCGTTCCAGGATCGGACTCGAATCGGTTGCACGATTTTCTTCTGCCTTTTCCACGTGTTTCCCGTGCAGGTTCATCGGTCAACCCGTCTGACAACTGCTCATTATTCATAAATCCATTTTGAAAAGTTAATTAATTAATCATCGTGCATCCAGACGTGACTGTTTGCTCGTACGTGACGGTGTTCCGTGTATTGGAGCTTCCCGAAACCAATACCATCCGGGCCAAATGGTGTTCAGACGGTTTCGAAACCCATCGACTAAGAAAAAGGAAAGTGTTCTCATCGAGTTGTTTATCAGTGACATGCTTTAAAATAGTTCTTCATATGATGTTCGTTTACATCGTTTTGTTGGATCAAAATGTATTCCACTATGAATTTTGATTTTTCCAGTATAAACAAGTACCCTTTTGTATTCCAACCTTTTAGTAAATTGCTTGTCCTTCGGAGAAATAGAAACCGTTGTATCATAGCACGCCCACTTGCACGAAAACCTCGTGTTAAACGTCTTCGTACCTTATGGTGATTTCGATTTGTTTTTCTTTCTCGATGTGAGTAGGCAATAACTTTCAAAGAATAGCAGAATTGCAAAGTTTGATATTGATAGAAAACGCTATGAGACACAATACGCTTTTTCTTGTTGCTCTTTTTAACAATTGTTTAAACACAAACCAATCTTGTGCTTTCATTTTGAAAAATTATTCACTTTTCCACTTTGCCAATGTCTTACAAGTTATACTATATTTTACTACTATTCTTTCTACCTTTCTTATAAATAATTTGTATTTTTTTTTTGTTTACTTGTCTTTGCTTTAAGACCAAAGTCTCCATTGAGTGAATCAATCAAATCTTATTAGCTTATACCAATAAAAATATATCTTTAAATTGAGTTGGCCAAGTTTTTCCTATCCTATTCTCTTTGTCGTTACAATTGTTGCTGGAAACCCAAACAAACATATGGTGGGAGGCCACAAAACTTATTTCATATTTATATTGAAACGAGCACCGTGATCCTTACAAGTATGCTCTTGAAAAGAGTGATCTTCTGAAAAGAATTGCACCGGAATCTGGGAGGAAGAGATCGGTGAAGCGATTTGAAATCCGATGGTTGCATTTGTCCACATGACAGTGGTCAATGGCAACAAAGAACAACTTGGTCTCCCTTAGCTTCAAGACTTTTGAGCAGAATTCCCATATATTCCCTCGGTTTGGGTTGGATCACATGCAAAATATTTCATGACCGACTGAAGACAGTTTGTTGTGTTCAATCATGGGTCGAATAATTCTATCACAATCTGCTGCCTTTTCCAAGCGGACGCTCCTCGTCGTGGGGTCCCGGCGGAAGGGGAAATCTCAAGTTAGACAGCTTGCTTTATCACCGGCTTCGAGGTAAAAGTCATTCCAAGTCCGGCCTGAACTTTGACCGGTTCCAAGAAACCAACCCAACGGCGGGTAACTAACCAAGCAAACAGGCAAACAAACGAGCCACGGTTGACCAGTTGGCCGGTCGGTGTAAATTGTCCAAACCACAGCAAACTATGTCTCTGCACAGGAAGAGGAGGGGGGTGCTTCAGGATGGGGGGAGAGTTATGATATAATCAGCATGTTTATAACCTTCCGACGGACACTCCGGGAGTCACCGCTGGGCAGCGCCTGTTATCCCCCGGTAAGTTTGACTTTCTTCGGTGGTGTTTATTTTCCCAGCGTTTATGCTTCACCGGTCGGTCGGTGGTTTGGCAACGGCGTCGGAGTTGAATCGGTGTCGGTTGCGTGCGGACACGGGTTCTTGGCGTGTGTTTGCACAGATGTTGCCCAAGGAGTTGCATACCGAGTGTTTCTGAGGAGTCAAAGCCCGTCACGAGATTTGAGGAGGGTCTTAAAGCAAGACGGATTATTAACGAACTTTGATGGTTTGAATTTAATCATTCGAATGAGGTACAAAACCTGCTTAAGCTTTCTCAAAGAGATTCTTGTTTTTATTTCAACATGAAAAATAACAAGACAAACCAAAAACACACGATTTCCACTTTAATTTAGATTATATTGCAAACAACGTTTGCAAAACAATCCAACGGTGGGTTCAGAAATATGGAGAAATTAATAAAACAACATCCATCGATTCACCAAAACCCAAGAAAAGCTCCAATCCACGGTAAGTGGTTCAAACAAATGGAACAACTCCCACCAGGATACCCGTTTTTCGGAAAGACGCTCGTCCCGATGAGAAAGTTTAAATTACTTTGGTCGAATGCATGCATGGGAAATACGGTGCAAATGCATGAGTGATGCTTTCCTTCGCATCGTACTCCTTACTTGCTCGATTGGTTGATGGAATTCTGCTGAGCATTTGTTGTGAGATATATGGATTGGAGGTAAAATCCTATCACTTTGCAACGCAAAATGGAATCGATGGTTTCGCAGAAAAGAGCATAAAAGAGGGCATCGAAACGTACCCCACATTTTTGCATAGTTGTTAGGTAAACATAGCATCTGCAGCATTTCAGTGTTGAGGATGATAGAAAACAAAAGCGAAAGCATCGATGCACTTATGGAAAGCTTACACAGCTTCTCTGTTACTGGAGTAAGAACCCTATCCTATGCAAAACTGATGCTAGCTTTATAGGATGCGCTGGCGGTCCTGGATCGATTGGTTTTGGAGAAAGTGGAGGTGAATCTCAATCTGATCCACAAAATATTCCAATGCTATTTGCTTATAGTTCTTAAACAAGCAATGCCTTAATTTGATCGTGCGTATTGATACTTCGACTGATTTGGAGGTGTTTCGTCATTTTAAAAAGAATTTTTAAATTCTGAACTGATTTCCCGTAATCTAATGAAATTTTTGAATGTATTTTACATTCTCGTCGCATCAGCAAACATTTGCAATTAATTTTCAACGTTAGCGGATATCGGATCGGATATCATTAGAATAGAGAATAGGATTAACGAAAAGGGAATTAGGAACTAAGTCAAATGAATTATAAAGTAACGCGAATGAACAATATTTGACAGATTAATAAACAGTAGCAAACTGGAGCTCAAAGTGTGAGGTTTTAATTGCACAGCAGGAAGACCATCCGAAAATACATACAGAGGTGTTTCGTCAATTTGAAAAGAACTTTTAAAAACTGAAGTGAAGGTTTTTTGCAAATGTATATGAAATTTTTAAATGCATTTTAAATTCTCGTCGCCTCAGCAAACATTTGCAATTAATTTTCAACGTTAGCGATCGTTTCACTCAGTTTAACTGCGGTATCGAACGATTTCACTTGCGGTGATAATGATTTCGATGTGCAGTGTTCTGGATTTTCCTCTCCAATAATTTTCTCGCTTTACCAAGCAGCACTGGCAAGCGTCATGGCAACCGAGCGGCGACACGAGTTTGTGCAGTCTATACGACGGCAAAGCGATGCAGAATGCAGCGGAACAAAAACATTTTCCAGCTCCACTAATGGCAAGGATGTTTTTCTCAACGCGGTGAATAAAAGGTGAAAGTAGAGCTCTTCCCAGCTAACGACAATTGCGTCACACTTTCGGTGAACCACCGGCAGTGAAAAATCAAAGAAAAATGTGAGAAACTCGGGGCAACCAAAGCGTCAAGAATATAAGCTTCTGCTCGGAAAAAAACACACAAACAAAACGGTTCATTATAGTTGCCGAGCCTTTGCCGGTGTTTTTCTCGCTCGTTTTCCGGGGAGAGATTCTGCAGCTTCAACCGTCGATGCTCGACCTCGACACTTCTCCCATTGGCGCACGGCGAAAGCAATTAAAGTTATGCGTTTGGTCGCGTTCTGGTTCGCGCCGTTACCTCCTGCAGTTAAGATTGTAATCTCCGCTGGCACAATTGCTCGCCGTCTGGGAAGGATCTTGTAGTGTGCAAAAAAGTGTGCTGCTGCTGCGCATAAAAAGAAGAAAGCCAACATCAAACCGGATGGAAATGAGGGGGGCCGGAAAAGCCGGGATGCGCAAGTGCCCGGCCATTATCATAACAAAACAGGGCGCCAAGGATTCCGCTCGCATCGGTTAGTTCGGTTGGATGATTATTGAAATTGGTTTCCCATCCGACGTCCGAACCCCAAAACTGTCAGCTGCAAAGCACTTCACGGAGGAGACAAACCCGGCCAGGGGTCGTTTCTGGTTGTCCGGCAAAGTCGGGGGGGGGGGGGGCGTTCGGGGTGAGGGTTTTTCTTTGTCTTAGCCAACAAAAGTATTTCCACAACTCATGGCAGGACTCGGACTCGCTCCTGCACCGAAGCGGAAACGGGACTTCCTACATTATTCATGCTTTAATTGACACCGAAGTGTCATGTTGTGTAAGTTATAATTTTTTTCCGGCCCTTTAAGACGCTGGGGAGCGAGGGGGGGGGGGGGGAATCATGGGAAGGAGAGCCAAGACAAACCTTCGAACAAAATGGGACGATAGTTTCGATCCGATGCCATCGGCCGGGGCCCTTGTTCCCAACCTCAGTGCACATGCTTGGGTCTCACAGTGGCATTACTTGCGCGGCATTTGTCCCCCCCCCCCCCTCGGGATGGGAAAACTTTCCTCTCACCACGAACCGACGTCAGAAAGTTCCACGAAAACCGCATCGCAACCGCATCCCGGAACCAATTCCGAAGCCCGTCAACCGCACGACTTAGCGCTTTTCCGGATTTGGAACCGACGGAGGAGGGAAAAACCCAGCAGATGACACCGGGAACCGGCCAATCAGCTGTCGGTGACGCAGTCGGTGACAGTTTGGCGTGGCGAGTTCCTCGCCGCTGGACTCCGTTGATTCATTATTCACCGCAGTCGAAGGCAAAAGACGCGTGGGCCGGCTTTCATTGGAGCTGTCAGTACCAGCGGCAACAGCGACGCTTGACGATTTGTTCTGTGGGTATGTGTGTGTGGGATTGTGTCGGAAAATTGTGCCTGTCACTAGGGAGTCTTTGTTTCCCGACGTTGGACGTCGAGTGGAAATAATTCAGTGCAGTTCGATTGTATGTCGCCTACAGAAATGAGCTGTTTTGAGAAAGTTTCTTACGGGTGGGAAATCTTTGTTTTTAATGCTTGTAGGAACTATTTTGCCACAAGTGTATGATGCAGCATCTATATTACAACATATTATAACAAATTCTTCGAAGATCGAAGATTATAATCGTTTTCAAATAAAAAATGAGAATAAATACTTAGAACAAATTAAAACAGAAGAGTGTACTTACCAGATACAGAGCGGAGGAGTGTTCCATCAGCGCGGAGCAGCAACCGAGGAAGGAGAAAATCATGACCAACGCACCGGCGGCGATCAGTATGTACACACCGATGTAGTACTCGTACACATTCAGGATGGCAATCCATTCGTCGAAGCCGGGCTCGGCACGGATGAAGATGGTGAACGCAAACAGACCGGCACCGACAATCTGAAATATTCGATCACAAGAAAAAATAATAAGAAAGAGAAAAGCGAAACCACACACCCAAATCGAATGATTGCTGTCGAGCAACGGAGAAGAAATGGGCAAGAGAAGTGTAAAATGGTTTGTAAGAAGCTTTTCCTAGCTCCGTTTGATACAAACCATACCGATACGGTTGGCAAAGCAAGGAAATAAGGAAGAAAACCTGGAAAACGGGAAACCCCCACGCAAGACATACCTTTTGCAAGCACAAGTGGAGCGAAGCAGTCGTAAAACGAATGATTACGTGTAACGGAGAGCAGGAAATCATTTGAATTTCACTGACCGAACCATGCGCTTCCGGTTTCTGCAATTTGCATCATTCAATAGCAGCACAAAAAAAAACCTTTCCTCTCACTGTTCGCCCCACGTTGCATTGTTTTATTGTAAAAAAATCCCTTCCCCACACACATACACACACTCACACGCTTGGCATGTACCATCGTGAACAACCAGGCGCCTCCATCATCGGGGTATTTTTTTCTCGTTTCGTTTCGAAAACCACCGGGCGCCTCCATTGGCAATCGGGCGAACCACAAGCAGGCAACCGTTAAACAACAATACGATTTATCTCCATGTCTTCCCACAATAAGCTATCGAGGTCGGGGGAAAATTCGTAGTGGTTTTCGGGAGATTGTATCGGTTTTTGGTCGATTTTTCCTTCGGAAACCTCGAAATTTGCACCCCCGGAACACTTGCCGGTGCAAGAAAAGCGAGAACATTATGTAAATCAGCATGAACTGTGCATTTGTGTGGCTCTTTTTTAAACAAATGATAGTTTCTATCCATAACAGTTTGCCGGTCGGTAGTTTTCCTTTTTCCTGCGTTTCACAGCCGTTTTTGTTGTTCGTTTTTTTTCCAAACGAAATACCCTCAAAGAAAGGCTACTTTCCTTTGTTTTGTTTTTTTTGTAACTGATGCACTGGTGTTTGCATTGCAGCTACGTACACGGCGGACAAATGGAAGCCCAGTGCGTCCCACGCCAGCGAAAGGACATTGCTTTTCAATATCCATTGACAGCGCTGGTGGGCGGTCCACTTGCGAGCGAACCACTTTGTTCGCAGGCCACAAGCTGCCATTCTGCATGCCGAGTGTTGAGTGTAATTCTCCATTTGCTTTTACCGAAGTGGTTCCGTTCGATGGTTCCGCCAAACGGCTATCAGTATGCTACTCGTTGCAATTTGTTTACAGCCAATGCATAAAATGGTCTTAAACGTGGAGAAAATGTGTTTGTAAGGTGGTGAGCAAGAATACAATATTTATTACCGCAGCTGGAACGTGCTCAAGTGTGATGCAATAAAAGCAGCTTTTTCGTTAGAATGTTACAAAGCCACGTAAAGAGTAAATAAAATGTTACTAAGCTAAAAGGTAATAACCAAACTATGTAACTTTGGATTGGAAAATTAATACATGATAAAATTTTGTTTTGTTTCTACCGGAAAAAAACTTATTAACGGTCCAAGTGAAACATTTTAATTAGAAAAAAGTTTCAAATAGCCAGAATTAATTTACCCACCTTTCCAAAATAAAAGTTAAATTAATTTTCACACACGATCTGGTTATTCATAACTAGAAATAAATTGAAAAACACCCTGCATGGTTTGAGCCACTTAAGCCTCCGGTATAAATACAACCCCACGATCGCGCGGTTGATTAAATTTAAATACGAAACCGATGCGAGTCACCTTCACTATGCAAAACTAACGTCGGCTGATGATTATCTGAAACCACTCCATCCACCTCACAAGCTCCATTTCCCGTTCTGCCGCCTTATCGACGTTCATTTCATTGATGGTGGGGAGGGAGGGTCGGATTACTCCGAAAGAAAATCAAACATCAGACCACACAAACTGGAGGGCCGTGCCGTTGGACCTCATTTCCTATGCATTGAAAAGGGAAAGTTTTGTGTCGAATTTTTAATCAACTTTTAAATTATCATTCTACCACTCAAAATCCAGACCCGAATGCCAGCTGAGACGCACGCAACCGGGGGAGGGTGTGGTTGTGGGACACAAAGAATGTGTTTGTGTGCTGAAGAACTTGATTCGCTGGTGATCCTGTCGGTACGTGTGTCCGTAGTAGATTGTGAGGATTTAACAAATGTTCACTGGTTTGCTGATAAACTTTTCTCACGCAGACGGCTTTCGGGGCCGGAAAACGGAGAAGAAAACTCGCCAAACGCAATCAGTCATAGCCGAGGCTCGGGTCCGTTCGGAAGCGGAATTTCCCTCGCTTCTCATTTACATTCATCGCACAGCGCGGCTTCGGGGGGAGGTTCGGTGTGATGCCGTCGGGATTCATCTGGCCCGTAATAACATCATCCGCTTTTCACGCTGTACATCAATGCCGACGGCATCACACACGTCCCCCGACCACGATGTGTGTCCTTTTCCAGTGGCGAGTCCTTTTTTCTTCCATTTCTTTATCCAACCGGCAGACGGATCCCCCCCAGTCCTTAATCCTTCGGGAGCTCAATTATTCGTATATTTATCTCTTCACTCGAGGCGAACGCAAGAAGCGCGGGATGAAGATGGAGATCTTTTGTGACCGCTAACGGTTTGGGAAAGTGCGGCGCGAGAGAACGCCAGGAGGAAGAGACCCACGAGGACCTCCAGGGCAACCGAAAGTCCACATGGAGACGCTGAACCCTTTCCAACACTCCGACACTCTCCGTTCCTTCATCGTGAAGCTTTTCCACTGGGAAAAAATAAGGCAAAATCGAGAAAGTGGCCTGAAAGGGAAAATGTAACGCTCGGATAATATAAATTTCACATCACACATTCTCACTCTACACCCCTCCCCCACTCCTCTCCGTCGCCTGTCTTGGGGGAATTGAAAGGAAACCCGGAGATGTTCAGCCCTTCAGGGTGACCAACGAATCGGCAGGACATCGGTCCATCGGTGACCCTCGGAGGGCTCGCCCTTTTTTTTCTCCCCATTCCCCGTCCGATGGGACAAAGATAACCTTCCCCACGGTGGTGGTGGAAATGGTGAAAAGTTATTTTATTTAATAGAACCGACGGGCGCCGAATCGGCCCCCTTCCCTTCAGCTTGGAAGCTTGGAAAAATGGCCCCAAGGAGTGTGGGACCAAATTTCACTAATAAATTCCAGACACATCACCATCACACCACACACACACACGCACACGATGTGAATGAGGATTTTTACGAAGGAAATTCCTCTCAACACGAGGTTATTGGTGTTCTATGTGTGTTTCCCTTTTTTTTTTACTGTGTGTGATTTGCTTTGTTTGGGGTATTCCATTATCCAGTTCAACTCCTTGCAGCTTTTTGGTGCGTGGTTGTGTGGAGGGAAAGGGAAGGGCGGTGGTTCAGGATGGTTTGACAAATGAATGGCATCTTTTCGGGGCAACTCGAAAGGAGCGAACGTCCATCGACATCAACTTCATCAGCATGTCGCGTGCTTCCGTGTTCCAACACTTGTCGAACGTAGGAAAATGTTTTCTTTGTATTCAGTTCGACTAACGCATACTCGTAACAATGAATGTTGTTGCATGGTTTGCATGTTTACAGTTGTTTATCAAGCGAGTTTTATATTTTAAAAGAGTGCTTTTTACCAGAACATTACAAAAATTGAAAGATATTCACTCCTTTGGTTATTTTAACATGATCAGAGTGTATTTTTCATTGTACTATTTTAATTTAAAAAGGTTCAAAATCCTTC
Source organism: Anopheles ziemanni (assembly GCF_943734765.1). Taxonomy (NCBI): domain Eukaryota; kingdom Metazoa; phylum Arthropoda; class Insecta; order Diptera; family Culicidae; genus Anopheles; species Anopheles ziemanni. The sequence goes on from NC_080706.1 coordinate 93,495,224, forward strand.
CCATGCCATTATGATGATCCCTTTTAACATCACAATCAACTCCATTGGATGAAATGTAATCACCATTAGAAGAATATTTTCACTTCAAATCCCAAAAATGGAAATGAAGTTGGATACTACTTCACTACTTTGCTTTGTTTTTCACTTTACTTCCCCTTTTTCACGCTTCCCTCTCATCCCTCGGGCAACATTAGGCTTGGGAAACGAATGGAATCACGTCGGTAACGACGAACGGCTTAACCTATCAAGTCATCAAGATCGGGATCCATCCTTCGGGTTCCTCAAGGATCCGGAACCGGATAAGCTTCGGGGAAGAGCTGGCCTTGACAGGGTTCATCAGTTTCTGTGCTGATATGAAGCCATTTGAAGGGGAAAGGATCCTTCACCCTTGGAAAAGCGGAAACGGGAGGCTTGTCGGTGTCGACACTAACACGTCGTGTACGGGATGACCTTTAGCGTTTTGCATCGCCGTGGTCGAGGCTGTGTCCCCCCTTTCCCAACGAAGCCCTTTTCGGGTCCGGTTAGGTCCTTCTATTATTCATGCGATTGTCTCTAAAATCACGAAATGAGATTTATTTCCAAACAGACTTCGCTTTCACTCGTCCGCCCGTCCTTACTTTGGCTTGTTCAAACCCTTCAAGCATACGGTGACGTCCGGTGTCGAGCGGTAGTGAAATTGAAGCCCTTCATCCATCTGCCCCGTCCACACCCTGCGCCCACTCAATGACACTGGCAATCTGTCAGACAAACGAGCCAAACCTAGGAGGAGGCCAAGCCCATCGAAATTGCCCACCCAGCAATTTACCCTTCGCCATCGTCATTTCAGTTTTCGGTCGGTTGAATTATTAACATTGCTTTGCCATGCAAACCGAGCCAGCGAGAGGTAGAGACGGTGGCAAGGATGCGGATATTCCTTCCAACTTTGACTGGATTATCAAGCAAGTGAATTCATTTCATTCTCCAGTGATGGGATCGACGCTTTTTGCCCTGCCATCGCTCTGCTCTTGCTCGGTCTTTTGGGAAGCGCGGGAACAAAGGAATGCATTCGCCTGGGAAAATCATTATGATCGGCCGTATTTGCTCAGTGTGAAGATTTGGTCAAATTTATGCAAACATTAGCATTGCGCCAGCAGATGATTCAGCTTGAGATCCATCGGTGGATGCGTTCAATGGTTTCAATATCTGCGGGGATGTTTGAAGTATTCATAAAATGGCATTTTACATTTCGAAGGGAGCTGTTTTCATAAAGTTATTACTTTCATATAGTAGTTATATCTTTGTAAACATTTTTTAACCGTATTAGTTCATTTCTTTAGAACGATAACTTTTCCAGAATTTATTACACCAATTGGTTTTTAAATAGTTTCCAAAAATATACTTTTGTATTTAACACGTTCCGTACCAAGCGTTTTAGCACAATTTTTAGTACAATTTTTCAAATTACAATTTGTTCATAATATTTGTTAAACCGATTGTTTTCGAAGGCCAAGCAAAAACTTAGCTTCCCAAAAATTTATATAAAATATTACAATAATTTTTATGTTGCATTTTCATTTATTTATGGGTCAAAAACATATTTGTACTAAAACTGCTGTCACCCATATTTGGGTGACGCGGTACGGAACGTATTAATATAGCGTTTTACTATTCAAATAAACTAGACATTAATAGAATTTTTGGTGTGATAATGTAAGTCATCGTGTTAAAAGAACTACATGCGATGCTTTTCCTTTTATGTTTTCGTTCTCCTGGGGAAGATCGATTTAATGTGGATTATTATATTAGTTACATATTAACAAACGCGTGTTTCATGTTGTAATAAAAGAACATTAAGTTTTTACAACTGTTCATCGGTCACCCAGATAAACTGGATTATTCAGATTTCGTGGATGGAAAATTTTAAAACCATTTTTAACGGAGATAAACATTTTACGGTAAGCGTAACTCCACCAAAGTTTGTCCAACCGCGGTCGTCCGTCATCATCATTCGGAATGAAAAATTAAATCATTTTCCTGGTGCTAGTGGTTTCCGGACACCCACCCCCTTCCTTCCAGCCTCCTTTCCGAGGGGATGAAAAACCATTCCCAAACCAAACGAACCGTTTTAGTGTCACTTAGTGGTCAGTTTGTGATAACGCAAGTGTGTTGCATTGCTTCCGACCGATGGTCAGGCAGTGAGGCAAAACAAAAAACAAAAAAACCAACCTCCATCCGATGGGCGGCACAATGAAATTCGATTAAAATTTTATTACTTTTTCGATCATCCAAAGAACCCCGCACCCCGGGGGAGATGGGATGCCGACGAGTGAGGGGGGTGTTATTTTCTCCCAGCCTTTTTCCGTTCATCATCGCGGGCCTGCTGATGCAACCGTTCGGCAAGCTGTCACCCACCGGACGTCGGCGTGCAATTCGTGTGGGCGACATTCCGCGACGAAGCATTTTCACCATTTTCCACAACCAATCCGTCCACCGTGCCCAGGCCGCCGTTTTTGGTCTGCATTTTATTGCAATCGGTTTCCGATGTCATATTGTAGCTCATAAATAACATTTTTCGGACCGTTCGAGCCAGCGACCGTTTCGCGCCGGGCTTGCGGTTGGCGATTTGGTTGTTGTTGCCAGCATTTCGATGTCTTTTTTTTCCCGAGCGCCACAATCTGACCACTGTCGGCACGATTACTGTTAAGCCGCGCCGATGCGGAAAGGCATAGGCCGAGCCAGCAGGCGAAAATCAAACCTCCCCCGTCCGGCGGAAACGGCTCAACAGGGCTTCGACCTCAACAAGTCACTGCACGGAAATCCGAATCCGGTGGAAAATAAAATTGCTTCCTCCAGGGCCGACCGCAACCCGGTACGGGTTTGCAAATTTGCAACGGGAACCAAAAAAGAAAAAAAAACGAAACACACACACGAAAAGGAGTGGTCGGGTAAGAGTGTGTAAAATTGTTTACGTATCACTTATACCAGCTCGTGGCAAATATTGAAAATTTCCCACCACCACCACCACCGAATGAAATATGTTACCGAAGGGTAAAGAAGGAGACCACCGAGGAACATCACATTTTCCATCCATCCCGGGCCGAAGTTCATCGAATAAAGTACGGAAATGATTGAGAAATGGTTGAGTCGGCGCGCGGGTTCGGTTTCGGGACCGTCCATCCTCGTCCATCCCCATCCATCGGGGAACGGGGAAATAAAAATTATTGATCCCTGCCCACCGACCAAAATACAGGAGAGAGAAAAAAACGAGGGAAAAAAACGTGGCTCGGAAAATGCGAACGGGCGGCAAAGTTCACCGTCCTAGCAATATTGATAAATGCTTGATGGGGTTTGCTTTTTGCAATGGCGCCTATAAATCATTCATCTGCACTCTGCGAAGCGTCAGTCCTTTCGCAGCCGACCCCATCCTGTTGGACACGAACCTTGGAGGAATGGGGAAAAGGGTTTTCCCGTATCAGCTTCATAAAATAAAAACTGACATCATCGGCCTCAACAGGGATGAGGTAGTATATCCGATAGTTCCTTCTCGGAAAAGGGTAGGTAATAATATAAAAAACACACTCTTACACACACATATATACACACTTTCAATGGAGATACTTTTTCCTCAATAATCTTAAGATCCAGTTTTGCTGAAACCCATTACTCGTCGAAAGGGACGAGACCTCTGAATAAGTGCGTTACCCCTTCTTTGATTAGAGAACTGAAGTTCGTTTTCCAATGCGTAATGGTATCGTGACTAATGGTTCCCCCCACACACTCACATACGTTAGAGATAGATGTTTGCATTACATTAATTGCGTGCTTTATCATTTTTCTTAGTCGGTTATAAATTTAAAATGGTTGAAACAGTGCTCGATCAAGACACACTCGAGTTTTCTCTTATGTGAAGTGATCGTATTTATGAAGTCATAATTTTACCCTAACCTGAATATCTGTAGAAAAATATCAACAAGCGAAAAACCGGGCCCGGAGCAAAGTGGAACTCAACGGGCAATAAAAAAGACACACACACTTTACAAACTTCACCAAAGTGCGATTATTCACGCTTTTCGGTGCAAATAATCCTAGGGGCAAATCGTTGTTTCTGTCCTGCTTGCCTCGAGTCCTCGTAATCTCCGATCACAGTTGGGTGTCGTCGTCGTCATGAAGTACGATAGTTATGCTTTATGCCGCACGATAAAGTGCACAACTTTCCAATGCTCCCATCCCCCCCACCTCGACGATGGTGATCGTAAAGTCAATTGCGATGATTGATATCGGTTTTTGTGTGCGCTACGACTGTGGAACAAATGTGAGCAGTAAATAATCTGGTACGAGCATTTGTTTGGTGCTTAGTTTTTATTGGTTAAACTTGCGCTTTGTGTTGTGGATAGTCTACTGAGTACTGTGTGTTTTGTATATAACCTTAGCATGAACTAGGACAGGTAAAATTTCATGTTTATTGGTTTTACAAATTAAAACACAGTAAAAAGACTTACTTTTATTCTTGAAGTATTTACTTTAACATAAGAAATTACAATGTATAAAATAACAAATCTTTTTTGTGCTTTTGCTTTTTTTGTGTTTCCCAAACCACTGGACCATAACCAATGGAACACTCATTTTATGAATCAGGGTTTAAATTTGATACAACAACTACTATGCTTTAAGCATCAAAATACAGTCACGATCTCGCATAAACTACAAAACCCTCCAAGCGATGAAAGCTTGCAAATTGTTCGTTCATTTTCCCATCATCGTTCCGGGTGGTGGAAAAAAGAGACTGAACTTACATTTCTCAACCAATAGTCCTTCCCTTCGAGGCCACCACCAACCGCCGAACATTTCGTGACAACACCACCAACCCAGTTAGGGTGATGAAATATTCAGGACGAGTGTTGTAAAACTCAACAAGTTATGGTTTTGCATGCTGACAGGCTTGGGAGAGGCAAAGTCGAGCCGGGTGAGGGGGGTAAAAAAAAGCTAATTTCATTTGCAGCCGCGAAACACTCCGAGCGGCCAGAAGCAATCGTAAAGTAAAACATCGGTAGATGATTAAAATGTTGGAAATATTATGCCTAACGACGACCGAAGGACGGTTTTGCTCCCGGTGGCATTATGCTGTCTACGGGGTTTTTTGTTTTTCCTTTCCGTGTTTAGTTTGTGGTTATTAAAGAAGACTTTTGGGAGACGGAGAAAAGAACACATGAAGCTGGTTTGGGTGTCCCTTGGGGAACCTCAAATTAGAGGGTATCGTTCCTTGAAAAAGAAGCAAGGTTAAATAAAACAACATGCATAAGCTCCCCAGTCCTAAGCATACTTCTTTTTTTCCACCGTGGTCGCTTGTCGTGATAATAAAAACATCCCTTCGGTGGGTGGTGGGCAAAATGAAGCCATAAAACACGAAACCTAATTGCGACCGTCGAGTTTCGGTGAAGGTGTCATCATGTATGATGACGTGGCGAGAAGTTAGAAGCCGTCGGGCACGAACTCCCCGTTTTCCGAACCGTTTCTCGTTTTTTCCTCCATCCGACCTCCAGCTGGAACGTTTGAACCGGTTGCATAAATTAGCCGAAAAGAAGTGATAAAAAAGGACATCCAAGCAAAAACCAGGAAGACAAAAACAACGCTGCCACCCACCCACACGTGGGTTTTCGTGCCCAATGCCTTGCCGCTGTAAATTACCTCCTAACTACCGACCATTAGTTTGGGTTCGTTAAATTGTGTCGGAGTTCTTTCGCTGGAGGAAGGATTCATGGTGTTTTCTCGCTCCGGTTTTGTTTTCTTTCTTCCGGCAACTGGTATATCCGTTCCATATGGTCAAAAAACGGCAATATTTTTAACCATCCTTGTCCAGCATAGGGATCGTTTCGGTGTGTTTGTCTCGTTGGCCGGAGCTCGCCGGACATATATCATGTAAACAGGGTGGAAATTGAATCTCGCTAATAGACGTAACGACTTTTGAAAGCAAAAACAACTGAAGATCAAATGTAAAAACGGTTGAATGTACAGCACGTTGTGATGAATGGAAAATGGTTCGCGAAGCCTACAAGAACCTACAACGGACAAACGCTTTTCTTTGTCGTGGTTAAGCGAAACATTTTACCATCCAACGAGTGTACAACGAGTGAACTGTGGTCGATCGAAATAGACGAATAAATCAACTTTATCTAGGTATTCTTTTGTAAACCAATTCAGAATGCGACAACATTCCCACATCCAACAAATTTTCTCTGGTTTGGATGATCCAATAAAAATCGAATAGAAACTCTATAGTACCAACATTTGGAACAGGAGGTAAAAGTTTGTAGAAAGGTTAAAAAAGCAATAAAAAACAATTAAAATCTTCGCTCTTTGCGTAAGCATTTCCATTTTTTGTTTGACTACGCAATACTTTGCAATCAACACTCATCATTCGAAGTCTTTTTAACTGTTATTGCATAACACGCTGGATTTCTACTGGGTTTGATTTATTGGAATTGCTTCGATTGTAACGACACACGTGTGGAATCTGGAAATCTAGGGAAGAGAGCCCTTTTATGATATTTTGGCTACAAGGAGACAAAGGGATACAATGTTTGTCCCATATCAATAAATCAATCGAAAGATCAAGCAAGCAGGTCCCGTAGTCTTCAAAACAGAAAACCATAAATCAAAAAGTGTCAGATTGCAAAACAGAAACCGCTTGGTTGAAAAAAGAATAGAATGATGTAAGATCTGTAAAAAATGTTATACCATTTTAGGCTATTTTTATCACAAAATTGATTACGAACAATCAAATTGAGTTTGCTTTAAGAAAACAACAGTTAAAATATAAACAATGTAACACAATAAGCTAGTTCGAAAACATCGTGCCAATTGAGTAAAGTAAGATTAAGAGTAAAGTGATTCAAGGCTAGAAAAGACCTGATTCCAATTTTATTCCGCTTAATTAATGCAAGCAAGCGACTATTAAATTCAGTTGAACCCGTTTTAACATGAAGCGGTTCTCGTTTCTTACACCCAGGAAAATGGAAAATTCAAAATTGTCTCCAAATGGAAATCATTATCCCGCTTGCGCTTAACCCACCCCCCAAACCCTTCAAAGAATGTCGCGAGTCAGCAGAGTCGGAGTAAAACTATCATTAAAACGAAGAGCCAAAATAATGGAGTTCAAGTTAGTAAAATTTAACGAGACTTTATAATTGGTGTCCGTCTCCCGTCGTCCCCGTTCGTGGCCTAGATATGGACCAAGAAAGCTGTAAGTCCGGCGGTGCTCGGAAGCCACTCAATCGTTTGTTTGAGGATCGTTTTATATCCACATCTACGGGGCTATTTTAAATAGGTCCGAGATTGGATCGTCCCGACCAAACGACTGGCGACTTCGTACCGGCTTATAACCCGTCCGCCAAAGGAAACACTTTTTCGGTTTTCTTCTAGAACACTTCTGACTTCCGTCCGCTTCGTACCTCCGCGCTATGACGTTCGTCGGAAGTGACAAGCAAGAAGCACACTCAGCAAATTAGCTGACCAATGATGGACGGAAGAATGAGAGGGAAAAAAAAAACTCCCGGAAACGAAAATACAGTCATAAAGGGAAATCTCAACCCTTTCCTCCCCGGGGGTTTTTCCACTCCGGGCGCACCAAAGGTGGGAGCCAGTATCACCCACAAATGAGACGGACATAAAAGTTAACCGGCGGAACAACATACCGCAAACCGTTACAGTTTAGTGTTCAGCTTCGGTGAAGTGTCCCCGGAAGTTGTAGGGAGTTTCTATTTTTTTTTATCCGCCCAGCAAGAAATTTCCATTCTCGCTGGTAAAGCAGGTGGAAGTTACAATGGTGGAATATAATGGTTTTCTTCACCCACCCGGCGTATTATCTCTATGCGGGCGCGAAAGGAAAATGACGGTGGCCGAAAGGGGTTTGATTGAGTCGGGTGGGGGGAGGTTGAAGGGCTTTCTGTGTATTTTCCCCCGAATCGTTACCATTATCCTTCCATTTTTCCCCAACCCATCGAGGCGGCCAGCCCAGGACGGGCGGAACGTGCGCACGCGTTTTGTCTCCGCCGGTGGCATTAATTAACGTTTTCCAGCGGGACTTTAGTCCCGAAGTGAATGTTGCTTCCGGTCCCATTTTCCAGCCGGTGACGGACCCCCGGCCGGCGGACGCGCTGAAATGATGTTTTCATTTTGCCCGACGTCGCCTTCGTAATTAGCGCGCCCTCAAGGACGGACCTCCGATCGGGCGTGGGGGTGGGGGGAGCCCAGTTCGGGAAAGGGTGGGAAAATCAAAATGTATTCAATGGGTTCGCTTGGCTTGGACACTTCCACAGAATGGAAGAAAAAAGAGCTGATACAGCACGCGGAGGGGTTTTGTCCGCCCGGTGAAAAATCAGTCGAGGCTCATTAAAAGTAGTGGGAAAGCTTTCGTGCCCGGACACCGGACCAGGAAGGAGTTTTCCCACGGTTTGTGGAAGCTGATTTTCACTAAATGTGGAATGAATGTTTTTAATTATACAAGCGAAAGAGATTTTTAAAGGAATAAAGCAGATGAAAAATTTAAATAAATCGTTCCCGACAGATTGAGTAAATTAATCACATTGTACTAATTTGTACTAAATCATAATATTTTATCGCTCGGTTCTCATTTGAAAATATATCTGAGTTCGATCGAAAAAGAGGAGTAGTCATAATTTTGGATTTATAAAAAGAAAGATTGGGCAGGTTTGAGCAAATCTGTTCAAAGTGTGAAACTAATAAGTGAGGCTTAATGAAGAAATAAGGAAATAAGAAAAATCTTACATCTTTTCAATCATAAATAGTATATTATTGAACATTTTCAGTATGATTTGAAAATTGGCAACACTTTGCAGACTTTCGTAAATGCTCGTAAGTAACTTAAACAGTAAAGCACCAAACACACACACAAAGATTGATGCCTCCACAGAAGGAAATGAAGCAAGATTAATGCACGCACACGCCGTTTGACTGTAGCTCCAGCCCACATCTTTGACAACCGAATCGATCTGGCGAGGAAACCTTGCCCACGTCGCCGCTACGACACCAAACATTATTGCCATCGCGTGGTTTTGGGATGAACGTGCCCGTTTTCCATCCGGCAACCTGTCAGAGAATGCCACGAAATGGGTCCGAGGAGACAAATATCTGCACGCAAATGGGCTAAAGGTGGCCCACCCGGTGGAGGTTGGTTTCCAGTGGGCACGTGTAACAAATGGATCGTCGGGTCTTGGAGTGTGTGTGACCGCAGCCGCAAATCGGCAAAGCGAGAGGGACCGAACGAGCCTACTCTACTATGTGAACCAGCTCGACTGCGGTTCCTCTGTAATGAATGTCTGCTTTGTTCTAAGCGTGTCCATTCCGACGCGTGTGTTTTCATCTCGTGGATCAATGTGAACTCCACTTGTCAGTGTCAAAGGGATGCATCCTGTTCCAGATATAGATCGGGCCGGAAATTGAGTCGACCGATGGGCTCGGCTAAGCTTTGAAACAGCATTCCAGGAGAGAAAGATAGAGCCAGAATGTGATGGAGATCTATTACTTGTGGGAAATCGACAAGTATCCTTTCGTGATCGGTTAACACGTTCAAGTACCAAATGAGCGAAGTATACGGGAGCTTCCGGTTTTGCGACAGCTATTTCGATGACCAGAATTTCCAGTCCTCCTTAGTTCCTCGATTCCAAAGGAAGTCCAGTCCTCTTCCATGATCCTAGTTCCTTAGTTCCGATATTCACAAGGATCTTCAAGAGACTTGACGATAAGAGCGGATAAAAGGTATCGTGTCCGTATTGAGTGTCTCAACTCATTGATACAATCCTTGTGGTTTTCTCTTTTATTATTAATTTATTCTTTTAGCTTATCTATTATGAGCATTTCAAGGAGATTTCAAGAAGAGTCTAACTTTAAACACAGCCTTTAAAGTACCTTTACACATTGCTTGGCTCTAAGCACGTTTCTGATACGGTAAGTATCAATAAATACACGTCACGTGCGTCGCATTTGTAACGGTTTACATAAAGTCGAAATTGAAATAAATTTAATCCCCCGCAAAAAGTGCGCGAGCCACATGATTTGCCAATAAGTATCTTCATTTGTGCGGCCTGATCGATCATACACCACCGCGAAGCGCCTTACCCCGGACTTCTTCTGCGGTGACTAATGCTGTTTGCTTTCGCAAGCGTATCGTGAGTCATAAACAACGAAATGAGATCTGGGCGGAAGCGGAGCCGATTTGCAATAAAAGAAGAAACGATGTGTTTTACGATTAATTTTATTTTATTGGTTTCTCCGCTAGCTGCTCTCCACTTTGGGTTTTTTTCTTTGCATTTTTGCTTGCTTTTTTAAATTGCGTACGGAATACGGTTCTTCCCGAAGTGTACACAGCGACAGGAAATTGTCTTCCTTTATCATGTTTGGGAAATTCAAAACAAGTCGTTTCGGTCCCGTGTTTGCCTGTTTGCTTTCCGGGGATAAGTTCCGACCAATATCCCGGGCAGAACAAAGAAGTAAGATATCGAAAGCTGTTTGAAGCTTCGGTGAGATGTTTTTTATGTTTTCGAGTTGCCAACGACGGACTATCTACACGAATACAACAAACTAAATGCATGTTCATCATCTTTCGGATAACTTGTTTCTAAACGCATAAATACTTCCAAGAAAGTCGTTTCAAGCAAGTTCTTTTGACTTCTTGACATCTATTGTTGTTTTTTTCTAACATTTTAGAGGCGAAGTTAATTCATTTCTTCAATCTATCTTCAATTTCTTCATTCAATATCCATTAGTTAGTTGATAAAACGAAAGTCAATTGTGTAAAAGCTTAGTTTTTCGACTTTGACTGCATCACCAACGAGTTTTAAAATAATTGTAGAACACTTTTCATCACCCATCGGCCAACAACCTTCCAAAAAGTTTCGATACCACCGATACCAAGTTGTTTGCACGAACACCGGGACAAACACAAAAAAAACTGTCTCGCGCCATCCTCTGGCCAACGACAATTGTAATGGCAACGCCAAACCAAATCAAATTATTGTTTAGTGCAGTTAGTGGTTCTGCCAGCAAGTGGGGCCCAATAGTGGCGCTAGTCGGGCCAAAGTTGGACTGTGGTTACACTTTGAACTTACGCGACGACAAAAGTTTGCTAGAACAAAAGAACAAGAACCCACCCGGAGGAAAAGGAATAAACCCACCCGGGAGAACTCTATACCGATGGCCTGGCCAGTTGCGTGTTGCTGTGAGTTCTTTAGGAGGGGTTTTTCCTTTCCCTTACCGAGGATCGCCTGGCTATTGTTCTTTAAAGGATGACATTTTGTAATCCACCAATGCGTTGGCGAAAAACAAGGCAAACGGAACAAAGCGAAAGCAGAAATGCTGGTGTTTTAACAAACGGAATGAACAAAGAAAAAAAAACACAAAACGGGAAACACAAAATCTTTTCCATTCCGAACAAAGCTAAACTTTTTCGCTAATTTTGTTTACCCAATCTTCGCCCGGCCATTGCAGAAGTTCAAAGCAAAGGGAGCTGCAACTGTCACTCGGGATCGGGTTTGCTTAACTTTCGTCGTTGTTGTCGGTTTGTTTTGAAATTCAACACAATGTTGAAGATTTTTTATCACTATTTTCTGCACAAATTTTCAACCCAACTCGAGCGATTTGCATGATAAGGCGGTAGCGGTTTTCAAATTATTCCGAAAAGGGTCCACCATGGCGGGCGGAAAGGACTCGTATAATTTGTCTACGGCGCGATAATTAATCAGGATAAATTTAATTTACCGGATCTAATCGGTTGGAGGTTGACAAATAAGTGTTTCGGGTTTGATGTTGTACATTCCATTTCTTTTTCTTCGTTGCTTTTGAGTTATGCTCCCTGATGAAAATAAAACTCTTACACATTCAATGATCCAAATAATTTTTCAATTTATTTTCATTACACAAACACGGTATGGAAACGTTTTCCTGTTTGTATCCTTTTGATTATCGTTGAAAATGGGAGCCAGTAAAACCTTCTTAAGACGGTTAAAATATCAAAAAGTGTGGGTACCATCATGTAGCAACACTTGAGCGCGAAGTGGATGAAGTTTAGCAGCAAACTTTTCAATCCTTTTGACAGCTTTTATACTAATTGAATTTTTCTGCTCGTCCATTTTCCCCGCGGCTTCCTTCCTCCCCCCATCCCATGGGCAATTTACCTTCCGCCGTCGGGAAGGGCAAAAAGGGACACCGACCATCTGAGAAAATAAAGTATGAAAAACTGAATATCTTTGCACAGTTTTACCGTAAAACATTCCTCTGCTTACCCTGTTCCTTTTCCGTTTTCCCTCCCCCAACCCCTGCCAGCAGGGTGGAAGGACCGGACTCATGCGGGCCCATTTTTATGGGCAAAATTTTTCGGTCCCGTAAAAAGGGCTGCTTGAAAGAAAAATATCTTCCGAAAGAATGTCTGATCCCTTTTTTTCCCTTTTTCGGGGCATCAGGATCTGGGAGCGTTCGATGTGAACAACCCAACTCCCCCCGTTACACCCTTATCCACGTCCCTTCCTTGGATGGATCGCGCCTCACTAATGCTTCCGGCCAGCGAGGGAAAATGCTTCCATGCGACCATTTCGGTGACTTGTTGCGAGCCACCAATCGAGTTGATGGATCTGAACCATCAGCAATTCGTCTACTCGTCGTCCGAGGCGAGGGACAGCGGGAAAAGGGGGAGAGACAGGAAGCGTTCAACAGTCGCCCGGAAAATAGGCCCACCAGTGTGGGTATTAACAATCTTCGGTTCGGCTGTAAAAATGTGCTACCGAAGACGCTTTTCCTCCCATGCTCCATTTATTTTCACTCATCTTGTGCTTCGCCATGCGCAAGCAAAAATTTGTGAAGGGTTTCCCGGGGGCGTGGGGGGGGGGGGGGGGAGGGGAGATCTTGTGCGGGGAAGCATGGCGTACGACAACCTTTCGGTGTGCCCATTTTCCCAAACCCCCAAACACTTTTCCGACCATCCGCACGGGATAGAGTCGACGGAGCGAGAATGTAAATGTTACGCATCGATATCAATTCGGTCGCCGCTTCCCCCCCCCCCCCCCCTCTTTTCCACCCGGCTCATTTTTCTTCCGTCAAACATCTTAAGCATGAAATGACAAAGAAATGATGAGCAAAATAGGACCTTTCCTGTAGGCAACCGTACCTGAGCGCCGATCGGCAAACGACTTTGGAATGGATGGCTTTCCCGTGGCCATATTGTTCCTTCGAGCGCTCTTCACTCTTTTCCGAAGTACCCATTTTCACGTGGTAGGAAAAACGGTTCTCGTCTGGCGTCAACCGTCGCCCGATAACGACCGGGCAGATACTATTCCGCACGGCTCACCGTTTCAACCCGAACACAGATACGGGTTTCATCGATGTGTGTGTGTGTGCAATCTCTGCTTTTGTTGGTGAGGTGATTTTATTTTTATCGCGTCCCCATACATAAGTTCTTTTTATTATCACGAAGGCACAAAAAAACAGGAGGAAAATCGTTCAGCACGACCAATGTTTTCTTCTCGGTTCACCTGCGTTCGCGATGTTTTTCTTTCGCTCGTTTTGCTCCGTAAAGCATAATAATACTTTCCTGCAACACGCCGGTGGAATTTTCCACACCGAGCTAGCAGGACAAACCATTCCACGAACCTGATCGTCGAGACAGTGCACTATGGAGCGAAAAGAGCAAATTGCCGGGATAAAATTCAGAATCAAATGTTTTGCAATTTTTTCATTGTAATATCGTGTAATACTATTATATTACACGGAATTATGATGTTTCTGGACAATCCCGCCAGGTGGCGCTGCAAAAACCTCATATTTTTGGATTTTTCTATGGGTGCATTATTTTTTCAATTTTTTTTATATTAACTTAAAGATTTTATTTAGTTTGATATAAAACAAACTAAATTTACAAAAAACTTTCATTCCAAATATTGTTATCTAGAAAATAATTGATATTTAAAGCATCTAACCTGGACATAACTTCTGAACTATTCTGAGCTTGTACCATCATATTCTTGGTTTTGAATTGGCAAGGGTCTGTTACTATTTGAGGAGCTGTAATCTACGAAGAATGTTTTTAAATATGAAAGTTTTATTTAAATTTAAATTTTTTTGAATTTAAATAAAAGAATGCTCTCATAAAAATGTATTTAATCTTGAATTCTCGTTACATTTTACAGACGTGTTCTCTTCTATCCCTTCTGTATATTTTATTTCCACCTTCTGCTGCTTCCTCTCTTAAGGATCCCAATGGACCTTGGTCATTTACAGTTGATGGCTATTAAAATATTTCGAATCCTTTCTATAAGTTCTGTTTCTATTTGCAAAATATCGCTCAATTTTCCTATGTTTCAAAAAGCCCGACGACAGACATTTCCTGTCGTACTATTTCCACCCATTAACCTTGGTTCATCTACTTTAACACCAAATTCCTTGTACATCTTTTCCAATACGATGTTTTTTTACCATTGTATATGTTTTTATAATTTTAAGTAATCTTCCGTTTTTTAAATTCAATTCTGTATGAAATGTGAAGCAAGCATTCGAAAAATCTCATCCAACATAAGATAAATTCTCAGGATTTGGAATAAATCCGTTTTATAAGTGCTCTACACTGTTCATTTCTGTTAGTTTTGCTCCATACATACAACATGTTTGCGTATACATAGCGTTGGTTAAATATGCCGAAATTTTTTCATCAATTCACCTCATGTAAAATGAATAATTTACCGTTACGTAACTTGTTTCATTTAGCTGGATTGTATAAGGAACTAACCTGGTTATTTGGCTTTTGATTTCATACTATACTATTTGTATAACTTTTTCTTTTCAATCTTTCGCAAACTTGATCACAATTGGCCTGCAGAACCAACACTTTGGGGCATCAAGTTTATCTAAATGATATCTGAATTGTCACTAATGAACGAAAGATGGATAGGAGTTAATGCCGATACTAGTAAATCACTGTCTGATGCAGTATTTTCTCCGGAACCATGAAACAGTTGATTGTAAATGCTGTGTTCACTAGATCCGTCAATGCCTCACGAGCGCAATATTACGACGCTTAGTGAATCACACAAAGAAGATGAAAGGTGCCGCAAGATTTCTGCTTTTTCATTTCAATTATTCTACACGCAGTGTGATTCACCAACTCTTGAAGATTAACTTCAACTTTTACAGGTAAGGGTACAAACAAAACAAAATGTTAGTGTAGGGTACATTAGTCCGAGGAACTTTGGGTATAACATGATGGGTTTGTGAGCTGCAGAACAAGTAAAAGCGACCTGATACATTCAAAGCAAACCAAACCAAATTTCATTCTTTGCCGTTGGCTTGGCTTGTCTTTCCTCTTTTACGTGATGTTCAACCACTACCCTGCTTCACATTTTTACGATACGATCATCGACCTATATTTCATTGAATGAGAATTTCAAATATTTCTTACCACACACGATGCGGCATATGGCATAATGGAGACGCCTAGTAGGTGATAAACTATAAGCTTCACATATAAAGTACAGAATAACGTAAAGATGCGCGCGTATGCGCAAAAAAAACTATCATTTATTGTTACAAAACATTCTAGGCTATAAGTGGGTATGCAACATATTACAATCTTTCATAATCCTTAGCGATGGCGTAAGGTTAAAAACAGAAAATTTAAAAAATTTCCAGGAGTTTTGCGAAACAATGCTTAATATTTTGTGACATTCAATTTCAATTTGCTTAAACTGTCAACAATTTTAAAGCATGATAATAAACCTTTCCAAAACTGTACTTGAAATTCGATTCCGGCCATTATTATAGGAGTTACAGGCCTTCAAAGTTGATGGATTTTTTTCAATTTTTCACGCAATATTTTCACAAATCTTGACTTCGACGGGCTGTTTCTCAGAACCTGGAAGAATAGAGGCTCTAGTTTTTGGGTCATTTCTTAGTTTCATCTTGTAGTTTAAGAAAACATATCTCATTTTTCTGAAATCAAAAAATGAATTTTTGATTTTTATCCCGGCTTCGCTCCATCGTGCAGTGGTGGAGGCAAATTATGACATGTTTACGATTCAAACAGTTGAACACATCCAAACGACGGCGAAGAAGTGGAACCATCAGCGGGAAACTTGGAAACACACAAACGAAAGCCTTCCTTACTTCGTCCCCCCGTCCTTGCCTAATTGAGTCATCACAAAGCGTTATCGTTTGGCTTCGAAAGGGAAGGTGAATAAATTTCACATTCTATTCGTTAGAGGGTTTGCTCCACGCCCTGCTCGAACGGTTGATGCAATGGTCTTCCGCTTCCCCGGTTTCTTCCGTCGGCTTCGTAATTTGCAGCAAGGTTCGATCGAAACGGCTTACCTTGCTGGAAAACTATACCACATTCGTTAGCGAACGTTCGCCAGCAAGGCACGATGCTCTAATTGCGTAACGCGTGTAAGAAGCTGCCATTGGGAAAGACGTTTTGCCGAGATAGAAAAGGTTTCTGATTACACCGTGCTCTTTGCGTGAATATAAGCAGTTCCAGTGGAGCAAATGTTCCGGAGGAAGTCGGATGAAAAGATGTAATTTGTATTTGAATTCAATTCGCCTTTGAAAAGACTTTGCGAACAGAAACAAAATCATTTAGCGTGTAACTATATCTTTTCTAACATCATGCAAACGTAATTGTTAGTAAATTTGTTCAGTAAAACTAATTTTTGTGTATGTCATCTTCATAATTACTTGTTTTCTCAAATTTATCAATTCAGAACTATTTCTTGCTTGGTTTTCAATCTTAGTTGAAGCTTTTATTCTTTGTTGTTGCCTATTTTTATTATCTATTCAGTTCATTCAGTTGAAACTCATGTATATTATCTCATAATTACTTGTTTCCCCAAATTAATCAATTTCGCATTATTTCTTGCTTGATTTTCAATATTAGTTGAAGCTTTTATTCTCTTTTCTTGCCTATTTTTACTATCAATCCAGTTCATTCAGTTGAAACTCATGTATATTATCTTCACAATCACTTGTTTTCTCAAATTTATCAATTCAGATTTATTTCTTGCTTGGTTTTCGATCTTAGTTGAAGCTTTTATTCTCTTTTGTTGCCTATTTTTACTATCCATTTAGTTCATTCAGTTGAAACAGATGTGACTTTCATTATGTTATTTTCTGATGTGATTAATTGTTTCCAATCTTTGTCAACCATATGTATTCATAAGTCTGTACCTGGAAGTTTAAAAATAATAACGATTTATCTAGCATTTTAATTTCTGTTGACTGTTTGGGAATCGTCACTAATGTGTCCTCGATGGGGCTGAGCCAATGAAATGATCTTTTATCGGTAGACAAAGGTTGGAAAGTAATGCCACAACCAGACGAAAGACTGTTCACAGTTGTCAGGGAATATTTACAAGTACTAAAGAATGGTTTAAATCTGGGAATTGAATGCAAATTTGAGGAAAAAGGATCCTATACCCGAGTGAAACCGTTTCTACATATCGCAACATTGTGGTCAATGAGGCTGACGGAATCCGATGTTTTTTTGTGGGTAAGTCTTTCTCTCGAAACCATTTTCTTTCATTCATTGCGTCTCTCCAAGTGTTGCTTTTTGCTTCCGTGCATGGAGTGATGCGACACGAGTCTCATTTTAAGCGATGGTAATTCCATCGCTAATGGAACAAACCGGTCGTGTACAAATTCACACGAGACACACTCGTTCGTGTGTGAACGATGGGAAAAAGTGAACGATGTAAGAAAGAGGACACAAAAAGACTCTGGGAAAAAAATCACACCCACGAGTGCTACAGCGGACGCATATTAAAAGGCCGGGAATGTAACACCCGCACCGGAAAATGGAAAGCTGGCGTTTTGTCCCCCTTGTCAACGTACGAGATCCCGCGTGGTCGTGCCTTTTATTTCACTCGCACCGAAATAGGTGGAAAAGTCGGCCGGCCGACGGGGCACTCATTTGCGTATGAATTATAAATCATAAATACGCCTTCAAACCGAACCAGACACATGTTTTCTACGTGAGCCGCATGTGACGCGCCAGCTGCCGAACGAAAGGGAATGTCTAACGCGCTTCAAGGGTGTCGGGGAGAAAAATCCCCCACCCCGGTGGAAATAGAGGGCTTTTAAGGTGGGTTGTTGAAACTGTCACACTATACGACCAATAAGCGCCTCCGAAAGGAGTCTCCTGAGTCGGATGGAAACGGTAACACCACGAGGCCACTAGGAGGTTCCCGTTATGGTGATGGGAAATTAAAATTCTCCCAAACGTACACACTCACATACACAACAATTTGCCGAAAGCAACCTCGTGGTATGTTGCTCATCCTTGGGGGGGTGGAAGTAAAATCCACCACCCGGTTTCAGTCGCCATGCTTAACGAAAAGCGTCACGCGTTTTATTGCACACCTCCCCCAACATCTCCCTGGTTTTCCCAACGGCTTTTTCCTCACAATCCCCCAGAAGACTGCTGGGAAAATGCTCCGCGCTCGTTCACTCATTAAATTCCATTCAACGTCAACGTCGCAATTTCACTGACTTCCTAATGGAATAATCTCATTAGTATCCTTTCGGTTCGCGCCCGGGTTCGCGGGTTTCTCCCCGTCCCTTTCTGGTGCCCGCATACTTTCGTTGCGTTCTCGTTTTGGGGTTCGCCAGCAGCCAAATTGCTTGGCCTTTTTGAGGCGAGCCAAGGGGACACAAAGGCAAACATCGTTGAAAGCGAGCGGTTGGAGAATAATTTTAAATAAAAAATGTTACAAAGCTTTTTTCGGTCCGGAAAGGGAATATTACAAACCCCATTTGCTTTAAGTTGAGGTGGTTCCCGTGGATGACATTTTGTAGCTTTTGTTTCAAGGACACAGGACAAATTTTGACCTTGATCACTCTGGTTGTCATTTCGCTTTCCATGGATCCTTCAATTTAAATTTTTGTTTCATCATGTTGATCGTCTTTCAGAAGAAAATTGATACATAAAAGCATGCAGAGGAACAGGAATTTCACGTATTAAAATAATATTTTGCTACTTTTTGATAACGTATCTTCTGGAATGTTATGAGAACCGCTCGAACAGCGACTCAAGCGCTCGTTTCCCTTTTGGTTTGAATTTAATAATCACACATACCATCGTATCTGGTCAACCACGACGGAGGCGGGGTGGCAAGGGACACACATTCCACCCATACCGCTCAACCCTTTTCGCTCATTTTTCGCTCAACCACATTCGGTCGTCAACCTTTTTTGCAGTGTTCCCCGGAGGGCAACGGTTGCAACGGTTATCAAAACATTCCCGACCGGACGTGAATGCATTTAGACGTTTATTAAATACCTTCTTTCGAGTGGAGATGCTTCCGGGAGTTGGAATATCCGTTTTTAGTTATGAAAAACCAGCATTTCTATTTATGTCGTGTCTTGTTACCATGACAATACAACTAGAATACAGTTTAGGCTACTCTGTTTCAAAATTGAAGCGTGTTTGATACGCAATGAAATTGCATCACATGTTACCCTGACGTAACTATTTACTTTATATTGTGTTAATATCCGAAACATTTTCAACTTTGCATTTACAATTTACTAGAGTGCAAACGTTTACTTCAATTCTATCCGAACAGCAAACGTATCTGACGTCCAAGTTTATTGAATTAAAACTTTTGCAACCGCAAAGAAACAAACTCAAAAAAACTCCAGAGAGCGCACAAAGTACAAGTTTGTAAAATGACGTCCACCATCACCACCAGGCCATCCGATTGGCTTTTGAAAGCCACGAAGAAGGAAAAAAAAGCCCACCAAAAAAGACGGAATGCACTGTTGCACCGAAACACCGCGCCCTTCGTCCCTGCGACGTACGAAAATTGGTGAAGTTAACCCGTCCAAACGGTGTACGCGCGCGAAATGAGCGAAGATCACGTAGGAATGATAAATTTTCACACCCTATAAATCTTGGCCCGGGTTTGGGAAAAAAATGGACCGAGTTTGCATCGCGGCCCGCCGAACTGGGTCGGCGAATTTCGGATGGTGTGAAAAAATCAGGAAGTTTTCCCGAATCTGAAATCGAGCCCACAAGGGAAGGAGTTGTGCTGTGGAAGTAGAAAAAGCGAGCAGAAGTTGAACGAATGTTATACCCGGGCCAACGGGAAGAGGCCGAAAATGGAAAAGAAACGGTAGAACATGAAACTATAAATGTAATAAAAAAAAGCGAGACCAAAATTGTGCAACACTGAAACGGTAAATAGAAGAAGATGGAAGGAGAACGAAGATACAAAAAAAGCGAAAATGATAAAGAAACGAAGTGAAGAAAAAAAATTACGAGAAACAGTTCTCTGTTGCGCCAGCATGGCCTGACTTACGAACACCAAACATTCGGCGGTGTTGCGGAAAACTTTACCAGGGGACTATCAAGCTTTTCTTTCACCCGAGAAAGAAACCCAAGCCCTGATGGAGAGGCAAGTAGGCACGAGAAAATGAAGTCAGAAGCGGTGGAAAATCGGTTGTACACTTTGCACTTTATTTCGATACAGTCGGCCGAAACTGGTCCGAACAGTTGTGCTGGTCGTAAAATAGACAGATAAAAACACCATTGCCCTGCCGCGTGAACGCTGGGGGAGGGGTAAGCGTGAAAAACAGAAAGTTTTCCCTTACCAGTACCGGAACGCGGTCACACGGTGTTAGTTTCCCATTCGCATCCTATCGTGACCTCAAACGTAAGAAATTTTGCTCGCAAACCGTGAAGGTGAAGATGCGAAAGCCCGAATGAAGAGGATCCCACGTCACCGAACGTTTGAAGCAGTAAAATGGACTCCATGTGTTTTCACACCGAACAACCATGTTGACTAGGGGAATAAAATAAGAAATCTATTTCTGGGGCTTAAGCAAATATCAAGCTCCAGTTTTTCCCGGGAACGCGCATCGATACGAATCGATCATCCGGAAGGATTTATTTCTTTTGCAACTCTCGCTGGGAAATCTGCACCCAATCTCGTAGCACCGGTTCGAGTCGATATGTTATTTCCATGTATTTCATCACGTTTCCACGAACGCCAACTATTGTCCCACTTATTTTCACATATGTTTGGCTAGATTTGTTTTTCGTGCCGAGTTTTTCCCTGCATATCTACAGCTTTGCCCCAAAAATTTAGCAGAACCATCTTTGCGTTGGCTCCCGTAATCGATCAATTTATGTTTGTTTTTCTCGTCGAAACTCGACATGTGTTGTTACAATCAGAGCCACTGTTTGGAGGGTTTGGTTTCCCCGGAAATGCTGAGTAGTAAACTATTGAACGATAGTCACAATAACTTTCTATTTATGTTGCCATTTTGTTCTGTTAACGAAAAACACATTTGTTTTGTAAATTTCATTGTTTTATCTAACCAAGTGCCTATGTATTGTTTTCACATATTGATCTGGAGACAAGAGGGATTATAATTCGTTACATAATCATTTTCTATAGCGATTAAAAATAGCTTCCACTTTTAATCTTCAATTGCTTTCGTTAGAATAATTAATCCAATGGCTGCCTATCGGATCGCCTGAAGCTATCGAATTGCGAAGCGATGGTAGATCCTCTTTGTACATGTTGAGAATCAAACCATTGTAAAAACCGAACGCAGTTTAGCTTTGGCTGTTCATTTTAATTAATATTAATTTGTTCGCTCCGGACTAAGCTTCGGGTGGCTTGGCAGCGACAGTTGGATTTTTCCTCCGAACTTGTGTCCTTAGCTCTGTGAATCTCTGCTTCTTGACGTCTCTTGGTTTCTTGCGCGAAGAACCTTTTACACAACATCACGAGACACGACCTCCTTGGCAAAGGCCACACCGTGTCCTTATTTCGAGCGGAAAGCATTCGCCATTTGCCAATGTGCTTTCGTGGAGTACATTCATTTACTTTTTTTTCCTAGTCTGTCCTTTCTCCAGTTTGCTCATTACCATCGATTCCTTGGAGAGGCAAGGAGCGCCGTGGAACCGTTGCAACCGACAGCCATTGACCCCGGCTGGAACACAAAGGGAAATCAATTTGACTGGCCCGCTTCCATCCCCGACCCCGCCCCCCCTGGGGTTCATTTACTTTGGGATGAAGATTTTATTCTTTAATTACGCTGAAAGCAACCAACCCACGTTCCAGGTTGGAATGTAAATGTGAAATCAATAAGTCAGTGGAGGAGAAAATCGAAATAGAGATTCCCAGTCTGGACCTTTCGTAGAATTTCCCTTGTGTTGAGCGAATGAGACGCTAGCAATGGGAGAGTAAGTTGTCGGAAAGTTGTTATAAATTGAGTGAAATTATTAGAGTATGCCATTGATTAGAGTATGCCATGAGCATAATGGTATTTATTTTCAATGTAGGTTTTTAACTTATTTTTATGATTTCCCTTCGGTATGACAGAATATTGAGTTTATATAGATTGCGATAAAAAAAAGTGCGACATACTATTTGAAAACTCAAATTAATTAAAATATACAAAACCATACACCTCCACGTAAAATTTTCATTTCATAAACCGCAAATACGTAGCCCCACCCTCTACTTTTCGCCCCTCCAAAATAAATACCCTCTGATGGTGTGAAGTGATGAAAACAATCTCCTCCTTTCCGGGGCGACGGGCGTGAAGGTATGGTAAATTTTATGCTTCACTCAACATCACGCAATAAAATCGAGTCAGCCGATCGTCGCCAGCTCGCACTTTGCCGCATTTGCCGACATATTTGGGATTCCGAAAAGTCCCCGGGTTTTCCCATCCCAATACTCCCATTCAATCGCTTTTCCTTTCCCCCCCACCGATTTGTCTGCTTTTCTTTGGATCATTGAAATTTGTTGTAGACTAACAGACATAGTGAGGTGGTGGTGGTAAGGCGGCGAAATGGATGAATTATCCACATGTTTTCAGCTTTCCGGCCGCGTCCTTCCTTATCGGGTGTTTCGGCTGGACGGAAGCAACCGAAAGCAAACACACGCAAGACGTGCAACACCCGCTGGCCGATGGGAAGAAATATTTCCTTTCTTCCACGTGGGGTGTGGGTGACGCGTGCGTTTTCCCGGGGGAAAGTAAAAGCATGGGGGTAGTTTTTATTACGGCTTCCGTCATAAATTCAACATTTTATGAGTGGCGCGGGGTGGAGGAAAATCGACCTTCCCGAATATTAATCCCCTCCAGAAGTGTGTCCCACACATTCTTCGCGTTGAAAATCTACTACGAGCCCAGAATGAAGTGAAAGTCAAAATGATTCTGTCAATTTTAGGGATCCCTATTAGAATTACTTTAAAGAAATTATTCCTGTAAAAATATTTTCATGCACTTATAGAAATTGAGATATTTTGTTCTTTCAAGATGGATAGCATAAGACTATTTATACAATTTTTCCAAGATGTTAGGGAAACTTTATGCTTCACATGTTATCTTGTCCTTCCAATTATTCAAAGGTCATCAAAAGAAGCGCCTGATTTTGTCCTACGCAGATTGTCTCGAAGAACCTTTTCTGCACTTACCAAACGCTTTGCAAAACACACTTGACGAAAACATAACAAAACTGACGAGCCAATCTTTACGAGTCAGGTTTCATGAGGGTGGAAAAAGACAGACTTGAGGAAAAATATATGTACACGAATAAAGCTGCAAAGCCCTTTCGTTTTTCACAAATTGAAGTACGCCTGATTGAAACAAAAGATAAACATGCACACAAAGAGAAGATGGTAGGAAAAACCTAACAATTTATCTCTCAAACGTAAGCTTACACCGAAGTTAGGATGGCGTTGCAAAGTGCAACACCAGTTGTAGATTGGATCACCATCTTTTTGGCACAACCTTATAAACTAACATTCAGTTGGGGTGAGGAGTGACGAACGAGATTCGTTGACGAAAGTTGATTGAATTCGAAAAGATTGTAGATCCTCGAAGAGCGATACACTTTTGTCGCCTTCGAAGGACTTAAGGTTTCCATCCCAACCCTTGCTTAGCGAGATTTAGTTTCATCATCAACAAAAGCAGCTAAATGAAAGCAATACCTCACCGGCAGGCTTACATCGGCGTCTTTCAGCTGCTGATCAAAGGAAATGGTGTGTTTTAATATTGCTTTTAGATAAATTGAATTGCTAAATCCAAAAGGCAGCGCTCTAGCAATTGGCAAATGGAAGAAGTATTGCGAGAAAAAGGTATCTTGTTTGCCTAGTTGTTGATCATTATGGCGCAATGTGGTAGGGAGGATGAGTATAGAATGGTAGGTCCTCGAGTAAGATGAGTCATTCACTTCCTGCCACAAGCTGTGATTGATAAGGAACGACTTTTTTTCATCAACTAACTGCTTCTGTACATGGAAAATTAATTCCTAAAGTTCTCACAATAAATAGTTTCAGGTAAAGTGCGTTCATTTCAATCCCTAAACAACAAGTTATAGACGAGCTGAACATTGCGCTGTGGTTTTTTCCTCGTTTCTCAATGATCGCATTGACGGTATCGGTCTTATCAGGGAAGGCCCATTATTGCAAGATAACCGTGTCTCGCTGCGCGCACACACCACCATCACACTGATAGCAACTATCACCAGCAACACGCACAAGCACACCAACTGATATGTTGCCATTTGTAGTGTGTGAATCATGCTTCAAAGCTGTCGTTAAGCTTCCGTTCGTCGAATTCCGATGATATCACACCGTTTGCCATTGCGTTGAATAGGAAAAAGAAAATGTCCCCCCAAACTGCCAGCATCCAACGCACGGTTAAATGGACGTATTTTGTACGAAAAAAGCGAACGTGTATCACTTACCCATGCCACAATGTTGAAACAGAACAGCGTGTACTTTATGCACGCTATTTGATTTGACAATCTGGCAACACTTTCACCTTTGCCTTCGCCACGAGCCATGGTGTTATTCGTCCGCTTCTTTGAGGAAACGCAAAAAAACTTCACCAAAAAGTCGTAACCCGAGGCTCACGAGATACACACGCACGCACTTGTTTCGCACTAAAAGCGGTTCGAGTTTTCACTCCTCCTCAAGGCCTACTCACTTTGAGCTCACTCGAAACGTTGTACAATTATTCCCTCGGGAGGTGTCTACCGTCGACTGGACGAAATGGAAAAGTGCGTTCGCGAACGACCGTAACGATTGCGGGACTGCTGAGGAGGCACCTGTCCCAGCCAGAAAAGGGCTCAGCTACGCCCGGTTCAGGTGCGGTGACTGTGCGCTGGCCTGCACCGAACCCCGAGGGTTGCGAGATAAGATAAGAAGCCCCGATACCGTGCGGGGTCACTTTTCGTAATGTTTGCCCATCGGCCCCCAATCGGTGGAAATGGGGCGGCAGTGTTGGTGTGTGTGTGTGTGTTCAAAGGTGGCATTCGATGCTGCGACAACTGGCGGGAACCGAAAGGTTTTGAGCAGGGTTGTGTCAGAACCTGTCGGATCGTTCGCGTCCGACGAGATAACGAACGCTGGAGTTTGCTCCATTTGCAGTTCTACGTTTTAGTTCCAGTGGTCGGCGATGATTTTGAAGTTAAAACGGGAATGTAGATCGATTCGTAAAGATTTATTTGCATATTACGAACTTAAATATTAGATCTGTATAGAGTTTTACTATTCATTTGACAACTCTTAACAATAAAAGGCTCCTGTTTTATACTCACCAAATTATTCATGTCTACTAAACACAATAAAACGGTATAATTTAACATGTTTTATTAAAATTGTTTATTCAAATACAGTTCGTACGGTTGAGCTAGCTGGTGCCATCGTATGCTTGTATAAAATTTGTAAAGTATACAAAACGTTGAAACAAGAAGTGACACGGTATAAACTTATGTACAACAGATATAGAAACAAGTTGCCGAAAAAAAGCTAGCAAAACCATGCATATTGGTGTATAGACGGCGTATAATAATATCATATAAGTCAATCATTCCCTAACACTAATGTAACCTAACGGGTCATACTTAATAATTGAGTATTGGGTTGGAATGTATTTCTTTTCGGTTTTGTAAAAGACCGAGCTCTGCACGTCGTGGTCTTTTATAGCTAACTCTAGAGTCATTACGTGGTCATGATTCGATTCGTCGATGAAAGATCGTTATAATAAGACTTCTTAATATAATTGATGGGTACATTGAAGGCAAAAGACAGATGTACTGAGTAGGTTTAGATCTGGCTTGAGTTGAAACATAGTATGAACTTGAGGAAATTGATTAAAACACATTTTGAATGGAAAAATTATTTACAATAGAGAAAACTGATAACGAACGGAAAGTAGAAGAATTTAACTCAATAAATGGAAACATTTTGTTCGATATTCGGTAGTAGAGGTTGATTGAAAATAAACGTTTTAAACTCGAGTAGGAATGCGAGTGCATAAAACATAAATACATCAAAAGCAAATGAAACTCCTTTCGAGCGCAAAACTTTTCCCATCAGGAGCAAAAGTTTATAGATAAACTGCATCGTTCAATCAAATCCCTCGCCAAAGACCGCCATAACGAGTGGCCAAACGGTTGGGCGCGGGATTGAGATAATCATATAAAATATTTACAAAATTATCCGTTTATGAATTTTCCCCCCGCCGCGTTCGTTCGATGGCGTCAAAAAGTTCGCGGCTACACTTACAGTTAACCTTTCCCGTTATTCAACTTTTACGATTGCACTTTGCTTGAGCTCGGTCGCTTTCTTTTACATTCGGCGATCCCTTGGCAATCCTGTGCAGTATCGTAAAACAGAAAAGAAAAAACAAATCTCGTAGCGCATCCTCCTTTTCGAGCTCGTTCATAAAGAAATAAAAAAAAAAATCTCACTCTCGTTTTTCCTGCTTCGAACAACATTTCTAACCGTTTTATGGTGCTCTACTTTTGAATTAAATGTAATGCTATTCTTAAGGCAAATGTTCATCCACGTTCATTCGTCGCTAGCGGAAGGTCGTGAAGAGGGGGTGGTGAAAAGGGAAAATGTTTCGTCCACTAAAAGGGATGGAATATTTTATGTCCATCAGACAGGGTTTCCACGGGGGACAATAGATAAAAGGGGCCGGGAATGGAGGAACGAGGGTGAGCCCCGGATGGGAAAACAAAACATGCAAATAACATAAAACACCGTTGCGTCGAAAGAAAAACCGATCCGAAAGGATTTTCAACCCCCGCTCACCTACTCCTCCTCCTCCTCCGCCCGGTGGGAGTGAGGATCGCGCTCCGAAAATCCTTCCGCAACGCCCTTTGTTTCCTTTGGCCGCATCTTAGGGGTTCAGTGGCCTTCCCCGATGTTGGGATCTTTTTCCATCGGGGGGATTTTTTTTGTGTGTGTGTGCTTCGTTTCACCTCAGATGAACGCTTCTCTCCGGTACGGGGTATCCCGTTCAGGTATCCCGTGGCACGTGGACGATGCAATCATCCGGAATGAATTGAGGTTGAGATTATCGGGACTTAGGTAGATAGCGGTTCGGACGTTTCTTTGTGGCAAACAGCAGCGGCATCAGCTTTCACGTTGTAACCGCCTATAAATCAGTGGTAGAGAGAGAAAGGATTAACATCAGTATGTTTTTGTGAAACGGGCGTGTTTTTATGCTAGTGGTCTTA
The DNA here is from genome assembly GCF_943734765.1 of Anopheles ziemanni. Taxonomy (NCBI): domain Eukaryota; kingdom Metazoa; phylum Arthropoda; class Insecta; order Diptera; family Culicidae; genus Anopheles; species Anopheles ziemanni. Next base: position 93,522,744 of record NC_080706.1, read on the forward strand.
TTGTCGGTTATTATCATTACTGGGTTTTCATAAATTTAGGCAAGAATGTTTGTCGAAATTGGGAAATTGGTAAATAAAGAGGTCAAGTGTACTAAAATAAATTGAGGCTCAATTCAGATTCATTTGGATAAATACTTTCTGTAATTTCTAATGCTTTGTGTTTATCGCATGATGACCTTTCAATCAGCGACGCATTTCCCAAGAGTTCATGATATTTATCCCAAACCAAAAGAAAGAAAAAAAATGTCCGCTGTGACCAAAGAATTTTTCCAACCCATTTTACATCAAAGCGTTCCTCCCGCGTTGAACTTTCTTCTACGAACGAATTCGGTTCAGCTGGCACAATGGTTTCCGCAAAACTATTTCCCCAGTTTTGCTAGACCTGAATCTTTGGTTCGATGCAGGACCAAACTTCGCAGGTGCCAACTGAGCCTGAACCTGGTGACTGAAGGGATAAGAATTTTGCTATTCACTGGGAGAAAAAAAAACCGTTTTCCTACCTTTCCTAACCCCTTTCAAGGAAACGAATCCGCCCATAAATCTCCCGCCATCAAACAAACCAAAAAAAAGGAAACAGACCTACAACGCGGAGAAGATCCCCGTGAAGGGATTCCGATTTGCCGTAAATCAAAGGACCATCATCTTACGGCGAGTTGAACTTCAAAAGTATTCCCTCCCGGTTTCTTCGCAAAACCCGGAGTAGTTTTCCGGGACCGGAAAAAGGGGGGAGTGGCCACTTCAAGCCGAAAAGGATAAACGGAGGGCTGAGAATCATTTACGGGGGGTTGTTTTCCACCAGGTTCTTTTATTTTTCCCGTTCATGCTGCAACGACTCGGCAAATTGTTTGCTGCATCCAAAACCCCGTGAAGTGAGGTTAAAATTTGCACACCACTAGAAAATCACCTTTTTTTTTATCCCCCCTTTCGGTGGAAAGGAGTCGTCCAGGTAGAAGCAAATTGTTCGCACGTTCGTGGCGTAACGAAGCGTTTAGTCTTTGTTGGGGGGAGTAGCACGTAGAAGTTGTGGGCCCCGTGGAGTATTCGTTGGAAACCGGGGCAACGCCAAACCGGGGCCATAAGGTATCCTTCCAATGTTGGTTGGGAAAAATGGGAAACCATGGAATCGGTCGCCTGAGAAGGCGAGAAATAAAAGCGATCCCGGGACGGGAAATCCTTCTCCCAATGGTGCAGCGGTTTTGATGCACCCGTGCTGAGGGTGCTCTAGAGATGGCAGGTCCGGGGGAGGGAAGGTACATTCGACGGGAATACGGTAGAATAGTCTCCGGGAATCGGGGAGACAAATTCACGCAACAATTCACACTACATTCTGCTGCGGTTTGTGTCTTCCAACAAACGGAGTCCCCTTTTATGGAAAAAGGAAACTATCAAAGGATTGAAAAAGAGCAAGTGGGAGTTCGGTTAAAGGTGGCAGAGGACATATAGACGACTTTTCTCCAAGAAACAATGCTTTCCGGCTGCGGCAAAAAACACCACACAGCGCTTCACCGAAACGAAACCGCTGAGTGGCAGAACCGCGCCCGCCGCGAAAATATGAGCGCTGTTAACGTTCTCAAAAACAAACAGCAACTCTTTTACCAAATTATTCCCGTATGCCTACGGAATCAAAACAAAATTGTACGTACGCATGCATTTATTGACTCAGGTTCTTCCACGAGTCTAATTCTGAACGAAACACGGAAGAAACTGAACTTAACTGGGTCAAAGAAACCGTTGACCCTATCATGGACAAACGGGAATACCCATGAAGACAAAAATAGTCAAACGGTCGACGTAAAAATGGAAGGTACGAACGGAATGGTGTTCGATATCAAAGGGTTGCGAAGCGTGGACGAACTCGACCTCCCGCTTCAAACTGTAGACGTGAATATGTTAGCAAAAAGATATGCACATTTAAGAGGGATAAAGCTCGAGAGCTACAAGAATGCACTACCTACGGTGCTTCTTGGACTGCCGCACTCCCATCTCATACGCGGAACTAGCCACCGAGAGGGAAAGCCTCACGAGCCGATTGCCCAAGAAACCCGACTAGGATGGGTAGTGTTTGGGGGAGATCAGAGTGTTAAATCAAAGACCAACTTGTTTATGGTCCAAGAAAAGGAGAAACCAAAAGAAAATTATTTAAATCAACTTACGCGGGGACACTTTTCGACCGAAGAGTTCAGAATGAACCCTACTCCGAACAAATCTCCGAAACAGAAAGAAAGAGCTCGCGCCACAATGAACTTTCTCAAGGATCAAGAAATCTCTTTCAAGCAGCCCAAGTTGTTCGAAGACGTAAAATCGACTAAAAAGGACGAAGTTGTCACGTCAAAAGAGACCAAGCCAGTGCATACTACGAAGACACTAGAAAAAACTGACTGGAGTGTCATCAACACCGAGTGGTGTCCAAATTGGAATCGACTGAAACGATCACTAGCTATAGGGCTAAAATACATCGAATGGCTAAAGGCAAAAGCCACAGGTACCACATTTTCTAAAGTAATCTCCGTATCAGAATTAGACAGGGCCGAAATGCTTCTCCTAAAGAAGGCCCAGTGGGAAAAGTATACAGACGAAATGACTCAGCTTTCCTTAGGAAACGCGATCAATAGCCGCAGTTCCATTCGCGGGCTTAATCCCATAATAGACGAAAAGGGGGTACTGAGATCCAAAGGCAGACTAGAACGCATAGAATTTCTGAAGTACGATACAAAAATGCGGATCATACTTCCAAAAATGCACCATGTAACTAACCTTATTTTGGCGAGAAAACCGTGGAAACGGTGGGTAACCGAATATCTACCGAAACTCTCCGAGCGAGAGAAGTGGCACAGCCCATCAAAACCACTAACAGTAGGCGCAGTCGTTACCTTCCCGGACGAACAGAAAAAGGGGAAGTGGATCAAGGGAATAGTCTGCGAGGTATTCCCTGGGAAAGACGGACAGACTAGATCCGCACGCATTAGAGTTGGAGACCTAGAGGTAACGAAACCTACAGTAAAATTAGCCATCCTAGACGTTCAAAGGGGTGAAAAAGAAAACAAAACAACGCAAGAAAACAATAATACTAAAGATAGGGAAAACAAGACATTTCCACATTGGGGAAGAAAACGTCATATAGACATACAAGCCATTAAAGATAGAGCTGCCGAACTTGAAGCTATCGCCCCCAAAAAGAAACCCAGAAAATCAATTCGGGCAGTAAAATGGAAAGATTATTGTTACTTGTCTCCTCCGAATAAATAGAATAGAAATCAGCCCAACGTATAGCATCAAAAGCGAAGTCTTCAGAACGTTTTTTAAACCTCAGGCATACCTGTCTAATCTCATACAAAAGCCAACCGAAGACGCTATAGGCATTTCGAAGATAGTAATAATATCAGTGACCTCGGCTATGATCGGCGCCGTACTAATAACGACAATAATAATAATTAAGTTAAAGGCACGAGCCAAGTGCACCTTAAAACCGCCCCCCTTTAGAACCCCCGAAGAATTCGAATTGTAACTCCTCTACGTGGATTTACGGGGGTGGGGATGTCGCTGACGACGCGAAACGGCTTATTAGGTCATCGCAGCCAACCGCCGATCGTACGATCGGAACGGTTTGGCTGCGTTGCACCATCCATGATGATAAAAAACGCCGCCGTGCCGGCGTTGCTGACTAGGTTAAAAGCGTTAAGCATAGTCATAAGAATTTAGGTATATAAGCGCATCAAAGAGTTGAATAAAGGCAGTATTCTACTAAAACGACAACTCGCAGCATAGTGCTTTCGTCGGTGGAAGTGCCACCAGTCGAAAGAAAGCGTTAAGCGCAACAAATGCCAAAGCATAAAGGGAGAAAGTGCAAAGAGATCGACGGGGGCCTGTTTAGGATTCCTCCGGGGGCATGCATGCATAATTCCTTTGACCTCGCTTCTGGTGAAATATTTTCACACTAATTAGAGTCACCAGATCCATCCCACATACATACGTTGCGGTCAACGAAGGGAGGGAGATGCTGAGGCAGGGAAGAGGATGGCTTGCAGTCGGAAAAGGAGTCAAGTTTTCGTTGCCTTTGGTAGTACTATGTGGTTTGATGTGGTTTCCAGGAGATCTTCTCCTATTTTGACATATTTCTGGCGTATACCAATGGAAAACTTGCACAGAGACGCATAGGAGTTCTAAATAAACGTCTTTTCAAAGTAGGTATGCTAACGGAAACCATTTTCCGGGTGAACACTTAGACAACAGTTATTTTCATGAAAGGGGATTCTTCGAAAACTTGTTCATCCAAAATAATAACCATTATTAATAATATATTCATGTACATCGAAAAATGGTCTACTGAGTCCCAAATTCGCCAACACAACAAATATTGGACTGAAAACTGACACCTTATTGAATGTTACTGTTGACAGCTTCTATTATACCCTTACTAGACGAGGACTTTATCTGTCTTATTTTCACAGAAGTTTTCTGTCAAACGCGTTTGACAGATACATTCTTTCCCCAAAATCGGAATCGGGCAGGCCCGGTTTTGATTTTCTTTCGACTGGAATTTATATGTCAAAGTGGCGATTTGTTTACTTTTAGCTCTGTTGTTTGCAGCAGATTTTGTTCATTACTAGGATGAACAATACGCTAAATTCAAACATGAAAATGATCACTGGAAAACCTATTTTGTGGAACTTTGCGTTATTACACGAGTGGACATCATTTATATGTCAAACGCCCTACCAGAGCCTACTTTGACAGTAAAAGTCTGGGCAAAGATGACAAATAAAACCCTCGTCTAATAAGGACATTAACAGGATCTTAAACAGACACATGATCAGTAAATGTTAAAGATCAAAGTATTTGGCAGAAGAAAACTAAACACCTCGTGAGGCCAACAAACCCGCACCATGTTCAGGAGTATCAGACTTAAAGCTTCCATTTTCTATCGACACGCTGAGCGGACACAAACACACCCACACTCGCGTGAACCCTTTCCCGACCCTCGGAAGGACACAGTCTTCAACGTTATGAGCTCGGGGTTTTATTTGCTTATGAATGAGGCAAGATGAAAAGGCTGGTGGGTCTAATCCAATCACTCCCGCCGATCGGAGACCCGAAGTTTTCCCAGTTTTTCCTTCCCGGGGTAGTACTTGTTTTGAGGACCATTTTCACCATTGTTTGGTGAATGCCCTTCGTTCGTTTTCAATCGCACAAATCCTTTTCCCGTGGGAAGAGCCGGGGGGGAGGGGGGGGGGAGGTCGATCGTAGTTATAGGGAAAAAGGGGGAGGGGGCGTTCGGTGAGCGAATAAAAACTAATCCGTTTAAGGATTTTCGATCCCCTTTTGGCCGAACGACTCCGCGGGGAGCAATAAGCAAGAGGGAAAAAAGGTTTGCCGGTGAGTGACGTCGAGTTCGCCATCTTATCTTTTTGTGTCTTTTCTCTTCACTTCCCCAGCGCTGATGTGTATAAGTCTTTTACGCGTCTTTTCACCGTTACCGGTAATGGCGTACCGGGTGTGGGGGAGGGGGAGTCTTTTTTAAAGGGATTTTTCGCCCACGAAGAACAAAAAACGAAAAGGATGAGATCCACTCTTGGGATCGTTAATACGATCGATCCCGTCGAAGTATTGTCGAGACCGAACAAAGAACAAGGATTCCATAAAGACGGAAGGCGAAACGATTGCGAACAAACTAACTGCAGGAAACAAAACAACTCCAGTGTGCACAAGAATTGTCCCCTGACCTTAAGCAGGGGCAATAAAAAAGGGGCAGTACGGGACGGATCTTAAAGACGAACACCAAACACTAACACCGAGGTACAGTCGCCATTCCCCGAAGAAGGGGAAAAAGAACCTTCTTGGTGCTCAATCGCAAAACTTTGTGCGGAGGAACTTCAGTCGTCGAAAAAGTCGTAAAATTGGAACGAAATGAGCCACGGCAGGCCATACCGTCCTGCATGGAAGTTGATCTTCGACGGATTTCACGCATGCAGGGAATGGGAAAAGGAACTGATGGTAGGCAAAAGGATGTAAGGAAAAATGGGAAAAAATAGATATATCCGAGGATGGAATAAGTGAAGGAAACTTTATCCATCGCGAGTGGCGTGAAGAGCAGAAAAATACTCTCTGTCTGCGTATGAGTCAATGGTGCATCTCTGGCCGAACCGGGGGTCCTCCAACAACACCATCAGGCACTGCAGCTCTTCCCCACCCACCTGATCCTCGTCTTTGACTTTGGATTGGCGGGTTCGGATGATGGTCCGACAGTCAGTAGCGCTCGCCACACAAACTAGTGCTGGACAAATAGTTAATGAGAAAAAATCGCACCACCAACCATGGGGGGAGGGGGGGGGGGGAGGTGGGAAAAGAAAAGGAACGAATGAACAAAGGGCGCAATGGAGGGCAGGTCCTTTCCGACAATACAGATGGACGGAGCCGGAAAAGTTGGATCATTCCGTTGGTGCATTGTAAGCCGAGGCAGGGAAAGTTTGCGAAGCGAAATAAACTTCCATTCAACAAGAGAATTAAGATGACTTCGGGGATTTTTTTTCATCCGCTTTCTTCTTTTCTTCGCTTCCCTATCTGGTGTTTTTTTTTCGTCCTGTAGTGGTAACTTCTGGGCTTCATGAACCATCGCTTCCATTTCTCGTTTTTCCCTCTTTTTGCCGACGAAAGCGTGGGACTTCCGCGTGGTATGGGCGGGTCATGACGATGGGTTCAGCGAGGATTCATTGTTATTAGCAAGTTTTGCTGGCAGGACATCTGTCCGTCAGTAGAAGCGGATTTGTCCGAGGGAAAGGGAACGGCGGGTTTCAATCAACCGATACGACATGCTTACAAAGGCTGCCTGCTCTCATTGATGGCGCAGGGAAATGAGCGCCAATAGTCTCGGTGGAGTTTGGTTTCGAGCCGTCCCCGGGCCTAAGGTAGGAGAAGTTTACTGTCAAAGAGCCTTCCGATTAGGAAGGATGCATTTTTACAGCGAATTTCGATTGCGAACTTTTGCCTTTCGTTCTTCTCGGAATAAATGTGATGATCTCTTTTTCTTCTACATCGTATCTGAGCGTAGAAAAAAGACTACAAGGTAGTAAACAATGCATCCTTGGAAGGAGATGGGTCCATCTCCAAGGATTCCATGGAATGGAGAAAAAACGCCGGGACTGGGACGGGAATTAATCTGTTCAGCACAATTTTCCCAATCTCTGCCGCCAAACAAAAGCTTTGCTTTGTGTGAAGAAACAAAAAAAAAACCCGGAGCGACGAAGGAAAACCTAATTCAAGAAGAAGCTACCATCGTTCCTTGGCGCAAGATGGCAGCTGCCTCTCGTTACCTTTATCTCTCTGGCGCCACAAGTACAAGCACTCAGCGAAACATTCCCGAAACGAACTTGTTGCACTGCCCTTGGATGCTCCTGGGAAGCACTGGCTTGTTGTTGCTTGATGCAGGTCTTCCCCGCTTCTATCCACGGGGAAAGTTTAATACACTCTCCTTCGACGAAAGGAAATGAGAAAAGCATGAAATCGGCTTCCATAAGATGCGACGAGCTGACGGTGGAAAAACAAAAACTTTAGGGAAAAATAAAACTCCCGCTCCTAGCACCCGGGAAGGCTAAGTTTGTGTGCACTGGGTGTTTGCTCGATAATTGCAAGAAGACAAATAAAATGGCAACACGAGACGGGACAGAGAGAACAAAAAAGACAAGATATCAACAAAACGAAGATTGGGCGATAAAGTTTGCCAACGAAAGTTCGCTCGTGTCCATTAGGAACTTAAGGAAATTAAATAACACTTTCGGGTTATTTAGCGCCCAATTATCGGTTAGCTCACCTTCCAGCTGCGATGTAAGAAGGGATTGTAAAGTTTTCTTTGAGAGAAGTGCCTCTTCCATTTACGAAATCGCTCTATCCTTCATTGATTAAACTCTGATCTCCGGTTTAAGAAATATGTTTTTCATTTAAATATGTGCAAAGAAACTTGGAAATTCTCAGACAAAAGTCATAGTAGTAAACAAGTATGAGATATAACGACTACGAATTTGAAAACGAAACAATATTAGCCTGAAAACACTAAATCAAACATAACTCACCTTCAAGACACCTCATCAGTTTCGACTCCACATCATATCTCCAGCTTTTCGGTGGATGTTCGAGAGGGTTCTAGCATTGAAGTTCCTTGTTTCTACTAAATTCGTTATCCTAAACTACTCTAGGCAAGCATTGCGCACCACATGCAGGTACTACCGACGGTAGGGTTTCCTATCCCACGAACGGGAAGGGAGCGTAGGGATTGGGGAAGTAGCCGGGGAAGGCGGCCGCCGTCGGCTGCACAGACACCGACTGCGTCAGGTAGGTGGTGAGCACCGTCGGCACGACCGTGGTCGAGTAGAGCGTGGTGTAGGCCGTCTTGGCGCCGAACGTCAGCTTCAGCACCTTGCTGTTCGTCTCGGTGACGATCGTCTGCGTGACGACGGGTGTGGACTGGATCTGGAGCTGCTGCTGCTGCTGTTGTTGTTGCTGTTGCTGTTGGAGAAGCAGGGGGTTGAGCTGCGGGATGGGCGGGAGTGGGAGCGAGGGAAGGGTCGTGGTGACGATCTCGTAGTTCGTCTTGGTGATCGTTCCGATCGGGCGCGAGATGGTGCTGAGGATCGTGTTGTGTCCGTTGATGATCGGGAGGACGTGCGATTCGTAAACCGTCTCCAGTTTGTAGACCGGCTTGGAGGAGGTGATGACCGAGGGAATCTGGGCGGCGGCAGCCGGGTTGAGCAAGCGGAGAAGGGCCAGCTGTTGGAGCTGCTCCGGCGTTAGGGCGGGTGTCGTGACGGGAGCTTCCGTGGTGACTCGGTTGTCCTTGTTGCTGCCAGTGATCTTCTTCTTCGGCCGGATGTTCTCCGGGATGTTCGTCTTGTCCACCTCCGATAGGTCAAAGTCCGAACCGATGCTAGAGAGGTCCAGGTCCGAGGGTAGTCGCTCGCGCTTCGGCTTGTCGTCGTCCTCGTTCTCGTTATCATCACCGAACTCCAGCTCGAGGTGCAACTCGGAACCAGCCTCATCCAGCCGACTGTTGAACTCGTTCAGAGTGCGCGAAGGTACAAAGTGGTACAGTTCCATCGGAGGGAGCGTCTTGGTGGCAGTTACCAGACGTGTCACGTGGTACGTTTGGATAAGCGTGTAGGAAGTCGTATCGCCTTCGTGGATCACTGGCAGAATGTGCGTCTTCAGCATAGCCTGAGTGGTGCTGAACGTTTCCGTAAGGGTTTCCAGTGGAGGTGTCTCCGTATCGGGTCCAAGCGAGATAGGTGGCAGCGTGGCAATGCTGGAGTCAAGTAAATTACTTTCCTTGTCGATGTGCGTCGTAGTGGCGAGGATATTCTCCGTCAGTGGTTCCGTCAGCGAGGGCGTAATGGTGGCCGTTTCCTGTTCGAGTACCTTCTCGATTGTTGACGTGACGGTGATGTACCGCGTGTTCTTGACCGTTCCAACCTGTAACAATTTAACATGCACGATTAAAATGGTACGGAGTGACCTTAAAGACTTAAGTCTTAAATCCGAGATTGAAATTTGCCTATGTTCAGCTTATTGTATACCTCCAGGAGTAAGCTTACCTGGAAAGTGTAGGGCGACTTGATAGTCGCAATCTCGTAGTACGTGTCCCGGAAGTCGGCCGGCGTCGAAATTTCCACCTTCAGCGTCTCGATCGGGTAGCGGCGCTCGATCTGGTTGTCGTTCTCGGCGTCGTTCAGCACATTCCCGTGCACCGAGCCGGACTGGTCCAGGTCCGTGTCCGTGTCCACCTTCTCCGCGTGGTCCGGCAGTGACTGCGCAATATCATTAGACTGTACGGAGGTGTCGGAAAGCGGTGCGGCGGTAAGATTTTCCAGTACCTGATCCTTGCCCGTGCCGGCACCGACCGGCTTTACCGCACTCTGCTTCCGTATCGCAACGGTCGGCTTGGCCGGGGACTTATACTGCCAGCGGCCCGGCGATCGGTTCAGCTTGAACTTGTACAGACTCGTGGTCTGGCCCGGTTCCTGCTCCTGCGGGGCGGACGGTTGCGGCCGGGGCTTGAACGATCGCCGGTCGGACGCGGGTTGCTGCGGCACCGCGGCCGTCTGTTGCGCGCTGTGGGATGATGTTGGTTTGAAACCGTTACGTGAGGATTTATTGCGCCGGTTCTGATAGCCCGGGGTCGTGGTGCTTGGCTCACTAAAAACGGACACCGTAGCCAACTCCACACTAGATGTAGAATAACGATTATATCTCTGACTGCAATAAACACGGTTAGGAAATAGGGGAAGTGTTTTGTTCAATCACCGGGGTGTTCAAGGTATGTACATTGTAGATCTGTTGTTTGCTGTTGTTGTTTGCATGCAAAAACTTTGCCCCCAAAACAAAACGAAACCAGAATGCAAGAAACGAAAACGGAAACAAAAACTCGCCAAATTGAATGTAAAGGGTGATCGGGTGTAGTGAAAGGTGAAATGAAATGAAAGTGAAAAAAAATCATAAAAATGGTGTATGATAAATGGGTTGATTGAAGATAGGGTGATGATTTTGAAAGAAATAGAAAATGAAAGTGTAATGAAAAACAAAAACAAGAGTGTGAAGGTGAAAATGTGCTTTCACAAAACGCATATTGTGTAAAAACAAGATAAAACTCATGCGAAGAAGTAATAGAAACAAGCAAAAGACACACATGCCAAACTCTCAATCACACATAAACACACACACACACGCAGAAAGCACACTCGTGATGAAAATGATAAAAATGAACGGAAAGTAACGAAACAGTGAAAGATAGAACATGCAAAACGGTAGAATCTGATCAAAGCACACACAAAAACAAAGTTGAAGTATAATTTGGGAAACATGTGGATAAGTTAAATTTTGGAAATGGTTGAAATTTACATTCATTAACATTTTTTTTCGGTCACATGATAACGCATTGATGGACTTACGAGGGAACATGAATCAAAAAGTGTATGGATAAGATAATTTACAAGAAAATTGATACTTTAGTTCTCACAAGTACCATCATATGCGTTTCTGTGAGTGAAAAGTCTCAAGAAAAACAAAATAAATCAAAATAGAATCAATTTGGTCGTCCTTCTGAAAAGAAACATTCTGCAAACGGCAACAATCATGCACACTTACGCAGGAAACGGAAACGAATGGATAATGAGACAAAGTTTGGATGGAAAAAATGGTTTTGTCTGAGAATTTCGAGTCGGCGTTTTCCCGGCGGCCGTGGAATGGAAAAGGCCGCCCAGCAAAGTCCAGCAAGCAAAGACAGACACATGCGCGCCTCTAAGGGCGACAGCTGGAGTGGCAGCTGGCTCTACTTACTTCTTGGCGACGGGCTTTACGATCTGCGTGTTGCGGTAGCGGCTGCCGGCGGGCTTCTTGCCGTAGGCGGGGGCGGGCTGCGGGGTGACGGTGGCCTGCGGCGTGCTCGGCTCCTGCTCGGCCTGCTCCTGCTGCTGCTCGTTCTCGTCCTTGGTGATGCGGTTCTTGAGGCGGTTCTTGAAGTTGCCGCTGGCGCTACCCGGGAGGCGGCGCGACGGCCGCACCAGGCTCGAGCTGGGCTGGCTGGCGAACAGGTTCTCCAGCGGCAGCCCGGTGTCCTCGAGGGTGGCGTGCGTCGCCGGCGACGGCGTTATGATCGAGGCCGCCTCCGGGTTGTAGCGCGGCGTCTTGTTCAGCGCCGGCGCCGCCGTCTTGAGAATGCGCAGCGTCGAGCTGGGGTTCAGCTTGACGCGCCGATTTTCGGCGCCGCCGGCCGCCTGAGCCGCCGCCGCTGCCGCTCCACCTTGGTTACCTTGAATGACATGAGACGTGCTTTGTAGGACCTGCGCATACTTTCCTGAAATGTAGGTGCCGATCACGCTGGTCTCGTGGACGGTGGTGACGCCCTCCTTGACCACGGTGCCCCCGAGCTTGGTCACCAGTCCGGTCGGGTGATGGTGGCCCTTATTACCTCGCTTCGGCTTGGCCGCCTTCTCGCGGGGCGCCGGTTGGGCGGCGGCCGATGCCGGGTGTGCTGCGGCCGCCGTCGGGCGCAGGTTGACCACGCGGAACGTCTCCTCGACGAACTCGGACGGTTGGCGCGAGAGGAAGTCGTACTCCGGCTCGCCGATGTTGTTGCCGATCTGCAGCACCGGCACCGGCTCGTCCGCCTCCTCGTCCTCTTCGTCGTCCTCCTGCTCGTGCTCCTCATCCTCGTCCTGCTGCTCCTCGTGCGTCGCTGGCTCGGCGGACACCTTCTTGCTCTTCACTTCGTCCTCGGAAATGTTTGAGAACATTATCGGCGAGTGTTCTTCGTGTTCCTCTTCCTTCAGCTCCGGTTCCTCCGTGGTCGTCGTTGTCGTGGATGTCGTGGTCACTTTTTCGGCAATAACCTCCTTCACAGCTTCCACTACAAGCGTTTTCGGTTTTTCGGTCACCTGAACCGGTTCAACCGGTACCACCTTTTCAACCGGTTTCGCTTCATCTTCATCCGCTTCCGGTTCCTCTTCTACCGCTTCAGTTTGTTCGTGCTGTTCTTCGGCGTCCTGTTCTTCTTCCTCCTCTTGTTGCTCCTCATGCTGTTCCGGCTCCACTTCCTGCTCCTCCGAAGTGGCCTCTTCCTCTTCCTCCTCTGATTCTACCGGTGGTTCCTCCGTGGTCGTCGTTGTCGTCGGTTCAACCTTCGTCGCGACAACCTTCACGATCGGTGCCACCGGTTTGATGATGACCGACTTCGGGACCGGCTTGACGATGAACCGTTCCGGTTGCTGTTGCTCCTGCTCGACCACCTTCACCGGGGTCACCTCGACCACCTTCGGTTTGGGCTTGAGAATCGGCTTGATCGCCACCTTCGGCACGGCCTTCGGGACGAACTTTAGCGGACCGGGTGGTTTGCTGGTCGGTGGTTTTGGTGTTTCCGGCAGCACCTGGACGATGCTGACCTTCTCCTTGGGCTGCACCGGTAAGACGACCGTTTTGCTTGGTTTGATCTCCCGCACCGCTTCCTCCGTGGTGGTCGTCGTGCTGGGCGTCGTCTCGATCACCGGCGGTGGTGCGGCTGTTGTTTTCGGTGGTTCTAGGTTGCATCACCAAGCACATTTTGAGCCGCATAAAAGATCAACAAATACAAAAGTATTAGCAGAGAATAAATACAAGCTTGGATGACAAATTATCAAGGTTAGGTATAAGTTGATAAACCTTACAAGAAACAATCGCTGAGAGCATGGACTACGATCGGAAAAAATCCGTTCGAATCGAGTTGTAAAAGGTCACTCACGTTGAAAAGTGCGGGCAAATGGCTGTCAAGTTTCACTCACCTCCTCTGAAATGTATTCATTTTACCTGCCATTTTGAATATGAACGAAATGAAATCTTTTCGCAAATCCGTACGTTTCCGTTTGTTTGGGAAGAAATCCGCGAGGTTTTAAGCCGCGGATTCTCAACGAATTCGTACATTTATGGTTCTAATTAAAAAAAAGAATGTTAATTGCTTTTCTGAGGATCCTATTTGTAGTTTTTTTTTCATGAATTTATCATCATTTTGTATAATTATTGAAATGATTACCAACCACTTCGTTTGAAAAGAAACAATCATCCAATTCATGGAAACACTTGAGCGCCTAAGGTATAAACGATGCTGGAACCTCGGAACCTCGGAACATACGAGGTATAAACAGACAGAGTTCATTTTTCACCGACTGTCGAACGGATTTTTTTCGATGGTAGTCCGTGCTCTACGCGAATATTGCACTACTTTACTCAAGGACACAGGATGTCTTAGAACCTAAACATTTATCATTTTAAATACTAGGAATACATGATAATCCAATTGAAAACTTGATGTGATTAAATCACCTCTTGATACCTCCCGTATGTGGAATTGATGATTCAATCAAATTCGGCGATAGGAAAGCAAACTTTCGAACAACTCCGCGCAACATTGATTGATGCAAACAAACCTGCCCTGATTACCTGTAACTACCGGAGCTGCACTTTGGGGCGAAAAGATCATCACCGTGTTGCCGATGGTGGTGGTGAAGTCGAGAAATCCGTACACCGTCTGCGTGATGTAGTAGTCGGGATTGACGTCCTGGCTCGGCAGCACCGCAAACACCGGATCGCCACCGGCCTCCCTTGGCAGATCGTCATTTCCACCGTAGACGCCGCCACCGCCGGGCGAATAAACGGCACCGTGTGCTAGAGGAGGAAAGGAATTAAACCCACGAATTATGATCAATCGTAACATAATCTGCAAAGCGTTGCAATGGTAAAGTCAAATAATTCCACTAATTCTACAGCACCAGGTTTGAGCTTGGATGAGTTTTGGCGTTGATATTTATGAAACGTAGGCAAAAGATTGTTCTCGTCCTTCGCGCCGTTCTAGGTATCGATGATGGCCGAACGAACGGATCCGTTCACTGTTGGCATCGAAGTTCGGGCGCCCGACGTCGGTGAATGTCGGTAATGTTTTGCCCAAATATTGACGGTGACAATTTTCAACAATTTCTCATCAGCTCGAGGCCAAAAAGGATTGCGTGCGACAACAGTTTGCCCAGGAGTTTTCCTCGCCTCGCCCTAACAATAAGCAAACAGTCAGCCATCAATTCATCAACGGTCGAAGGGGCGTTACGCTCGGAAAAACTTTCACCCCACGAGGTTCGATGGAGTGGAAGGAATTTAAATTTAACCCAAAGTTCATCCATCGCGAGCGATGACGCTTTCGGGGAAGCGGGAAAGCGTTTGTTCAACAACATTGAGCTAATGATCTTAGACGAACGACGCTGTCGTTGCAAGGATATTATACTCTGGGATAGAGCGGGTGGTAAGAGCAACATCTACAAAAACAATCCCAAACAACTGAGTGTACGTTGGGATGCATTTTCGGGTCTTGAAGTTAGCGTAGCTCGTCTGTATGTGCGAGCGGCGTCAGTGATGACAAAGACGTGCAGTCGACACGACGATGCAACCGTCGAGCATGTGTTCATTTTCATCGTTGCTTCGGGGCAGCAAAGTAATTTTCCTTCCCAAAGCACAAAGACAAGAAAAGTCGATAAACAGAAAGTTTGGTGTACATCCGATAAATTGCTTTTAAAATTTACATTCAAGAGCGTTTATTACTTTTCAGTCTAAAGTAATCATACTTTCACAACAAAATATGATGACGAGATCGATTAAAGAAAAAGAAGGAACAGTTGTTTGAATACCCCTGTCATGTTACTAACATAAACATATCTCAAGCAATAAAAACGCGTCAAAACTAAAACAAACTGTATTTGTTCACAATATCAATAGAGATGTCATCATTCCAAAGTAGTGTGATAAGCTGTCAATCAATTTAGCCTCCGCACGCAAAAGTATTCATAAAATAAACGGATAACATTGATAACATAAGTAATATTTAAAAATTGTTCATTTTAAAAAAATAAAAACTGTACTGAATTTATATTAAGCATATAGCACATACATTAATAGTATCAAAAAAGTAGAGAAAGCAGCAACTCTTAACATTCATATTGCATTAGCGTTAGATATATGTAGCAAAAAGTTATAACTCAGGTTCTTTCGAATTATATTCAAATAAAACTGTTTTAGAAGTAATCCTAGCTCGTCATTTTTTTTAATGTTTCAACGTTTAGTGGCATCAAACTGCATTTGAGATGTATACGTGTTCTCTTCACCTATCCTTCTTTACCTACAATGTAAGCCCAAAAATGGCTACACTGTTTCAAATCACTTAAATTCTGCTGATTGATGCAAGGTATATTATAAGTAGATGGCACACTGTATCGCATACTTCATCGGTTCTTTTTGTATGCATGGAACGACATCACTTGCTTGGACTTTTTGGAAAAAATCGGCTCGGTACATGGAGGAGCACCAAAGGCCACCATTACGAAGAGGGGAAAAATTGTGAATTTATTCAATGCAACATTTCAGTTGAATGGCCAAATGAATTCATTTGCAAGCACGATTAATCGAAAGCAACCCCAACTTGGAAAGGGGATGGAGAAGTTCGGCCCATGGAAATAAACTTGGCCAGGATATTCGTAAATTACCACTTTGCGTGACGTGGTAATTTCGAGGAGAATTATTTTACCGACCGCACCGGAAATGTTTACCCTCCCCGTCAAGTGCATCGTAAACTTTGGCTCCGCCAACGGGGGAAAGCAACACAAATAAGGGCTGGAGTTTGTACACTAAAAACATACGAATGTAAACTCCTCAAAATTATACCACCCAGCCAGTCGTCTACCAACTAGCCGGTCGTTGCACTTACTTTCGCAAATATATTGCATTCGATTGCACAAAGTTTTCATCATGCCATTTTTTCCCGAGAGCTGGTTGAAGCCAGGAAGGGGTCGGATGAAGATAATGACGATGCTGGCCGAAGAAGTTGATGGTTCGAAATAAAACTAGCCGACGAAAGCAGCAAAGTTGCGGTAGTTAGATCGAGAGTTTTTCCTTCCATACTCCACAGAAAGTACGGTGTTTTCCGCATACGCACACCCATTTGGTGAAAGTTATCTACCCTAGCAAATGCCCCTTTTTTCCCGCCATCCCTAAACGGTTCGCTGGGGGAAATGGGGGGGAAAAGTGGAAAAGAACCGAAGAGGGAAAAAATACAGTTGGAAGGTACGAATCGATCTGATTGAAGTGTACGGTATGCGACTTGAAAGGCACTCGAGGAAGGAAATCAGACAGTCCTGATGCACACACACACATGCACACACACACATGTTTAACAGGCGGGAAAACCCGTTAAAAACATCGCCGCACCCGTTGGCGACACAATCGACGGGAAAAGCGAAAAGTCCTGCCGCTTCAAGTGAAGTTTTCTTCCGGAGGACAAAGTTGGGTTCGGCGTGTTCCGCGCGTCCGGTGAGGTACAACCTCAAAGCCTTCAAAGCACAAAAAGAGGGCAACGAAAACGAAAAAGCAATCGTCCGAATGAGTTGTAACCAGACTTTTGTCTCGTTTTTTTCCAGCATATATTCATTTTTCACTCGTTACACCCCCTTTTGAAGGTAAAAGGTGGAGGAGGATTTGGGCATGTCCTTGTTGCCTTGTTACCGCGAGTGGGAGTTTTCAAGCGAAAAAAAAGTTTTTCCGCAAAAAAAAAGAAACACAGTTTAAAGTTTGTCCCCTCGAAAGGTACAACATCGGGAGACAGTTACCCAGAACGTGAATGTATTGGGAGGATCCTTTGACTAAAACTAGAGTGAGGGGGTGGGGGAGGGAAGAGTCACGACGTTGTTAACGAGCTTTTACCAACTTTTACCTTGCGATTTTTCCACCCCCAAAACGCCCCCATGTCGCACATATTCACATCCTTGCACTATTCTAAACATGTAGCGGAACAGTGAAATGCAGCGTAGACCTAAGGCTGTACAAGGACATCGCCGTAGACGAGATGCAAAACCTTGTTCGAGGAGGAGAACATGGAGTTGGGAGCAAAAAAAAATTATACGAAAATTGGCCTTCCTGTGGTCCAGAGCAACGGTTCATTTTCTCACGTTCAACCAGCCATGCGAGACCTGAATGTAACGAATGTCCTTACCTTCCACTGGCATTCAACTGCAAATTCCACTCTCGACTTTAATCCTATCCACGCTGTTCTCGCCAAGAAAAAGGCCCCCCGCCCAAAAGAGGTCCCCGTTTGTACCGTTTTCCCAACTTTCGAGGGGGAAAATCCTTAGGGGACTCCTTAAAAAGGACTCCCGCCAGTGCGAGGATGCAGTAACAATATATCAAGCCCCGGTCCAACACCCACCCGTTCCCTGAACGTTTCCCGACCGATGGTGTAACAAAGTGGTTCAGATCAAACGATAAGTAACCGGGCACCATTTGCATTCCTAACGATTAGCTCCACGGGCTCTCGGACTCCCGGAGTTCCCAAGTGAAGTGCTGGCACGTGAAGAATTACCTTAATCCGACGTGCTCATTGCTGGCAGGGCGCTTTTATGTGCTGATTGAACGATTTTACCGGGGCGAAATTGAATGCAAAAAATGCAAATGTAATTTATGTATTCGTTACGATCGAAAACGAGGGACCTCTAGTGGGAATGTGAAAGTCTTATAGTCCACCAGGAGTTGTAAGAAGTATGAAATCGATATCACAAAGAACGAGAAGAATCGGAGTACTTGTGTGGAGTAGTGACTTGACAAGACAAAAGGAAGGTTCACTTCAGGGGAAGTTATGAAACGTGTAGGACGCTTAAACGTCCAGGAGTAATGACATTTATGGCAAAAGTCCGGGGAATTTGCTAATGGAGGAGCTCCAAAAACCGAAGCCTAACGCTCAATCAAGCGTGCTTGCTGAATATAAATTGTGCACTTCAAAGAAAACGAAAATAGATTTCAAAACCGAACCTGGAAAGACGGGAAACTCACAGGAAAACGTACACAGAAGGCATCAAATGAGGTTCCAAAATAAACAAATAAAATGTTTAAAACGAAACCAGGAAAACCACCCGCCCCAACCCGGGACAAAAACCGTATTACCTCAAGCATAAGATCAAAGGTACGCGTCCGCTCCTAGATGAGACACCGGAGCTCCCACCGCACACAGTTTCGTGAAAAACACATCCTCCCGGGTAGAGTGTTCGGTCGGGGCAGCGATTTTCCCGGCACCTGTCACGTGACAGGGCCCGTCGCCCGCGTTGACGTGGCGTATGTAAACATCTCAATTAGGCGAGTGTTTTGTGAGTGTTTTTTTTTATTAGCGCAGTGAAATGTTTATCCTCCCTTCCGGTGACAGTTTTATTCGAGAGGATTTTTCTTTTTACCATCACCCAGAGCAGGCCATGGGGTTCTTCGCATGGGGTAGAACGAACGGTAAGATTTTAAACACGGGTAAATACTGCAAACACAGTCCAAGAGAAGCCAGCCTGATGGATAGGAAAAATAAAGTGGGATGGAAAAAAACCGCTGCGGTCCCGCTTCGGAACAACAACAAATAAAACTGGCGCAAGTGCTTTGAGAAAACAAATAATAAAAATCGTCCTGCCTCTACCCCTGGAGGAAAATCCTCCTCGGGTGGAAAATGTGCTGTTTTATGATGCGGCTTCAGGAATCTGGCCCTCCGAAAGCTGAGACCCTTGCGAGTTCTCATGAGCCGTTGACAGATGCAGAATTGTTTCTTCGGTTTTGTTTTTGTCTGTTTGCTTGTTTATCGCTTGTTCTCTAAGCATCTGGAGTGCATCCTGTGATTAAAAAAAAAAGCAAGACAACAGGATCAAAACCTAATCGCCCAAAGCCTTCGCCATTAAATCCGTCGCTACCGGGAGGAAACAAAAGTAAAAACAAACCCCCCAATCATTCATGTTTTATTGCGCTGTCTTTTGGCGTGTCTAGTGATATTTTCCTTTCTCGTTACCGATTTTTCTTGACACAAAAAAAGCTCCTACCAACGTCGAAGAAAACGCCCCCGTCCTGGTGTAAAATTGTTTTTAAGCTGCTCTTCGAGGAAAAAAATGCTGGCCAAATTTTCGCAAAACTTGCTGTTATTGTCTTACGGGTACGTATCGCCCTTCGTTGTCATTTTATTTTCCCGCTTTCACAAATGGCACCCCAAAGACTTCGGGCATGTTGGCACTTTTGTCCTTTTCCCTTGATTTTCCCACGAATAGGACGGCGTTGGCTTTACCGCGTCCTTGCGTTGAATTTAGTCTGCACGGTGAGCGGATTGTGTCTTGGGTTTGTTTTCGTAGCGCCGAACATTTTCCCAAGACAAAAGAAATGCCGGCAAAGGCAAAACACAAACGGTGAAGAAAAAGAGGCACAGCGTTTCACTTTTATGCGTTGGCATAAATTTAATAGGTGATTCCCCCCATGAAGGGAGGAATATTAATGAAATTTGCAAGAAGAAAAAGTCCGCGCAAAAAACCCCCAAGACAATGCTGCCCAACAGGGATGAAAATGATAGAAAGCAGCGATTTGATGGTTGAGTGGCAAAGAAGAAATAAACCCAAAGCCGCGGGAAAACTCGGATGCTGGGTTGGGGGGCTCGAATTTCTCCCGGGGATTCGTGCGATTGCTCTGTCAGGTAATTTTTCCATCCCTTTTCCGTGAAAAGGGGGGTGGGGGGGGGGGGGGGCGTTCGGCACCAAACCCGTGGCGTCGGTCGTGTTTGAGACGCGTTTGTCATTTTACGTTCGTTACTTGTTTTGTTCCATTCCGGTGAAAATGGATGGAAAAATTGACTACTGGCTGCCGGCCGGCAACAACGGGAAGGTGTTCTTCGAAGGAGTGACGAGGCGTTTACTTGTTAACTTTTCCCTCCAACGCCGATGCGCGTGGAAACTGCTCGCAAGATAGCGAATCCTGCTATCGTGCACCGAACGAGTCTTTTCCCACACCGTGTGTTTTTCCCCCTGCGGTTGTTTTGTGGGAAGGGAATAAAATGTTTTGCTTCTGTTTTTACTTCGCAAATCCCAAGAAACCCTCGCAAAGCTGTGATTTTCATCCGCAGGTATGTTTAACGAATAGTTGGCAAGGGTGTGGTGTTGAAGCGGCGGTACCAAAATGCGTCTTTATAATGCCATCTGGTTTTGGGCAAAAAGGGTCCCCACGTAGGCGTATGAAGAAATTTTAAGCTGCTGTTGTTGTCAATGTACAAAAATCAGTTACAAACTGTAACACATTGACAATGGATTTTAACCGAGAGGAGTTTCTTACGTTTCCTCTTTTGGCACAAGAAAGTCATGGTGGAAATATGAATGCTTTTTGATGGATAATTTTATCCATTGTGTTGCGAGGGAAAAGTTTTACATGCTTTTCTTTTCGTGCGTAGAAGAACGTTTGATTTGTTGAATTGTTTTACATCCATTAGAAAAGTTGTGCGTCGTGTTTGGGGTTCTTTCGTTCGGAACGAACAACACATGGTAGAAATTGTAAAATTAGACATTTAAAAATAGATAAAATCACCAAGTAAATGCACAATGAAATAAATTTAGTTATCACATAAACACATAAAACACATTTTTGCAAGCATGTTAAATTCGCTGAAATGAGAGATTTTGATAAATTAAACCCATTTTGACATTTTTTTTATTCCTTGTAAAGATGCCTACGATTTTAACACGAAACTCACATAATAATCCATTTAGTTAGTTTTATTTATTTTCCAATATATCATATTCCAATAAATCATCTTCATGTTAACTATTGCTTGCCATTTTATTTTATGTTGTAAGTAATGTAACCAGTTTTCTTCTTTTAGAAATGGTCGTACTAAGAATCCTTAAAAGTCTTGGTCAATTCTCGTTGAATGATTTCATTCTGTTCTAGTGATAATTGCATGCATTAACTTCTCTCAACAAGTACGTTTCTTATCCTATTCTCGTCCACGATCTTTGTTGAGGTCTCGTTATCCTCTCTGAGTTCACGAGTTGTGTTTCACAATGAGGGAGCTCCCGATGGCAGAATTGAGTCGGCGAAATTCAAACAAACAATACCGAACCGTCCCAAGCATTGAGCTTTAATTGTGGCGTCGAAATTGAGAACTAATGGGGAAACTTGAAATGCAGAGCGGTGCCAACAACCGGGCGTGCCATTTTGCCCGAAGGGGATGCACCTTCACTCCAAGTGGAATGAAACACCTTCCACCACACTCATCCGAGGCACTAAGAAGATTCTTGCGCCACACCTCGAGAGTCAACCACACAACACTACATTCTCCCCGAGGGCCAAGCCATGCCATGAACCGGGCAGGTGGAAAGAATAACGACACACACACATCAAGTGCGGTCCAAACCCAAGGTCCAATCCGTTCCCCGATCTACTCGATCTCGGAGGAATTGAGAAGAAAAACGAACCGAACGCCATTTGCTGACGAGTCGTTCGGTTTGGTCGACTTTGGTCGACGATTTGTTTCGAGTCCCGTCAGCGACGAGGAGAGATTCCGAAGAACTACCCCGTTTGGTGAGCTGACTCCCGAACAAGAGGCTGGTACCAGTACCCGGAGCGACCGGGCGGTCGAACCGTCGAGCAAACGGCCCGGCACCAACAGGCAAATAGCAAATGGGTTGAAATTTAACTTTAATTAGACTTTTCTCCAACTTAATTTGCATTTAATTGGCCTGTATCTCTACATCGCAGTCCCGAGGCACAGCCGGGTTGGTGCTGGAACCGGATCCCGACTGTCCCCTGGCAAGGACCCACTCAGTCGACTTCCAGTGCGCTAGCTCATTGGGTCCATTTTTCGCACAACTTCCGCCTATTAGTGGCAATAAGTTCTCGCCCGAAACCGAGGGCTCGATCGAATGGGTGGGGGTGTCCTTTTCGGTAAGAGGGAGTGGTGAGTATGCACACCAGCAACTTACCGGTAAACCAACATCAGATAGTGCCCTCGGTTGTGGGAAAGGCGAGCAATGAGTTTGGCTAACTGCAAATTAACCGTAACTTCTCACCGGTCGTCGGGAGTCGTGTGCCGGTGACCGAACCGGTTCCGTTCGGAACGACCAAAGTTTTGTCATGTGGACATGTGCGGGGGGAGTACATTTTGTAAATAGACTTCCGGTTACGTAGGTAACTTTTATTGGATGGACAAAATTTCCACGGAGTGTGCGCTACAGTTTTCCTCAACAAAGTTTTCAACGCTCTGCTAATGAAACAAATGTTCAAAACAATTTCACAAACTCTATTTATAATAGCATTTAGCAAAGAAAAGAAATAGAAAATTATTTTATCTTACATCAACTACCTGGTATGCAACTCTTTTGCTTTAACATGAACGAAAACAGAAACATTTTAACTGATAAAGGTAGTCCCACGCTAATTCCAGTGTATCCCTTGGGTAACGGAGAATATCCGTTTCGTTTTCGCTTCCGGTCTCCGATACAGCGGCTCAAAAGGCACGCTTTTCCGTCCGTGGAAATCGATACCGGGCTCTAATTGTACGCCAGGCACCGTAAACCTGGGGGGCCGCCTCCCAAAACAGTAATGATCGTTCACTCACCGAACTCATGTGGTCGTCCCGGTGGAATTACTTCCCAATCCTGAGTTTTCTGGTACGCAAAGCGGCGGCAGCAAGATAAGAATGGTCAAATTCCTAGAATGGAAATAGGCCGACGGTCTGGCAGACAAACATCTCGTTTTCCCTCCCACCCCGAAAAGAGAAACAAACACCGAACCGGTAGCGGAAAAACCCCGGTGGAAGCGATGGTAAACAAAAGTTTTCCTTACGCTCGCCCTCCGGGTTTTCTTTTCCGAACGGTTTCGATTTGTCTGCACGGGGCGCATCCGTTTGGGGGAGGGGGTGGGAGGGAAGAGCAAAAGTCGATAATTGGCGGTACTGGTACAAGAGCGCACGAGTACGTGGCCCGGGAAGAGCATTTTCCGTACACGAGAACACAGTCTCCGCACTTCTGGCAAGCACACTTCTCATGCCACGAATAATCAACAACCAACCTGGGTCCCTGGTATGCTCCACTCCCGGGCGAAGACACCTGAGGGGAGGACCAGGAGCTCGCCCGGTGGGAAACCACTCAGACGATACTTTGTAGCCATACGGTCATGAGCGTGCAGCTGGAAATGGGAATTTATGCAAATTTGTATCAATGGAACATACACAGGTATTTTACGACCCGGATGTTGGCCTGGAGAAGGCGGCGCACCAACACTTCCTTTGCTGCCTTTACCCGATCTAGGGAGAGAGTCCTTCCGAAAGTAAGGAAACCAATGGAACATGAAAGGAAAAAAAAGCCCCAAACTCAAGGGCACTCCACGTAGGCTTTTGACTGTACTGTAACTCGGGAAAGTAGAGCCCTTTGTGCAAGTAACAGAATAAAGGACAAGAAGCTATTGAGCAACCATTCTTTGTCGCAAAAGCAAAGGAGGGAACCGATCGATTGAGAAACAGGTCGAGTTCAGCTCAGGGAGGGGGGAGGAAGGTCTCTAACTCTATTATCGGAAATTGGCCGTCCAAACACACACCTGCTACGCCAAGGAAAAAGGACAGGCCAGGTCGAACATTACTGTCCTATTAACGAGCCGTACATCCTTTCTTGCTGGAAGTGAAGGGAAGAGATACAATATTTTCCTTCCCTCAGGAGAGGCTTTCAGCGAAGATTGGCTTTCCTGTTATTCTACTAAAACTAGTTGGCATTTTTCTTTGTTTTACCTACTTGTTAAGCAACAATAACAGCAATGAATGCTACAACTTCCAATCGATTTCTTTAAAAGCTGGACGAAAAACATGTGTGCACCAAAATAAAACCAATGTGTAGTTTTAAGCCCATTTTGTGCAGACATCAAATCAAAAACAAGTACACAATCTAAACAAAACACTTGTGAACAGATGTTTAATGACTCTTTGACTTATGGTTTTTATACTATATTCTTTAATAACCAAGCAAAACATCGTTTTAATAACATGAGATCAACAAAGTTCAGTTAAACAAAGTTCTTAAAAAAATATCACAACTAAACACAGCAGTTTAAGAAGAGTTTAATCTCGTATACGGGCAAACTATAATACTATCGTATACTAAACTATTTTTTTATAACTATACTATTCTTTTACACAACATGGCAATGACCGTAATACCATAATAAATGAAATATATTCTTTTATAGCTAAGCAAAAAATCAATTGATAACTTGAGATCAACAAATTTCAGTTGAACAAAGAGCTTATAAAAAAATATCACAACTAAACGAAACAGAAGAGTTTAATCTTGTATGCGGGAAAACTATACTATAATTGTCATTTCAAACTTCATACAACAAATAACCTGGAATCCTTGGGATTGCCAATATGAAGAAAAACACGGGGAAATTTTTAGTTTGTTGTTCTCTAACTTATTCATTTTCAACTCTATTATACTGATTTTGTTACGTGCTTCAGCAAGCGAAAAGAAATGCCTTAAAATACGATAACAAATACGTAAACTTAATAACGTCAACAAATTAAAGTCGTTAAAAAAACGTTTTTTTTTTATTTAAATCTAACTTCAAAGCCTTCCAATGATAAACTATTGAAGTGTTCATAGCACATGGAATGCAAGCAAAAGTTTAACGTAAATAATTTAATCCGGTGCGTGGGAATACTGTAACTTGTTACTTCAAACTTCAAACATTGGATGACCTTAAACCATCGTGCATATGGATTTAACAGATAGAGGAGTAAATTTCATTAAAAATAACTCAATCCCATGGACGTGTTTCGTAAGTTCACCCAACCATTGCGTTATCTTAAACAAGCACGTCCGCGACATTATTCAATCCTTGCATCCCTTCGTGCGTTCGCTCGCCCTGGCGTGTACCATCTTTGGGACCTCGATTATTTACTCCTTTCCACACCCTCCCTCCGCAAACATAGACAATTCCCTCTATAATAACTCCCCGACACACACACATACACTCCTAAGGACGAAATGCAGTATGTCGTTCATTTTCGACGCTGCTTGCGTTTATTGTGGTGGTAAATCGTCGTCGGCCGAGCCGGTCTGCTGTGCTTTTCCGGATCCGCTTGTAATACCGTTTGTCTGCTGTTCCCCGATAGTGCCGTCTGCCTGCTGCGCTCTTGGATTTCTCCTCTTCCGCTTCCCCTTCGCTGCACTCGAATCGAACTCGAACGCCACTTATATTGCTGTTAACCCCTGTAGGTCATAAAGTTACCCAGCGCAAGTTTTCTTCGGTTCCATGGAAGCCTGCCTTCTTGGAGCGTTCAAGGAAACTTCTCGCCGACCCCGGTGCCACCTTCTCCCCTCCCCACAAAGCGTCCGTGCTCGGGTCCATTCGAAGACAAAGAAATATGACCGAACCGAACCGCAATGTGGGGAGTGAAGAAAATTATTTTGTAGGTTAGATGGCACTTTTCATTAAAGTTTTCCTCGCCCCTATCCCCCAGCCCCTTCATGCGACATCCGTCCGGCCGATCCGTCCCCCCTCCTCCCCGTGCGCTTCCGGTGGTGTAATGACATTTGCATAAACATAACCATTTCTCGTGACCGGACCCTCGTGGGCTCCACCATTTGACCTAAAACAACTTTTACAGCACATCCCGGCCGTCCTTTGTCCGTTCCTTTCCCCTCAGGGGGACCGCACGTGTCCTTGTGTAGCGAACAGTCCGGCCCCAAAAAGCTCCCTACACATACCACCACCACCATCTTTGTGCAATTGCCCCATTCGGATGGCGTGTCAAGCATTGGGAAGGGAAAACTTCAAAGGCCTTACGCTGTTTGTGTGTGTGTCCGTTCCCCCCTTGGGTGCTTGGTTATTTCACGAAACTCGAGATGGCGTGCCTATAATTGTCTGACCATTTAAAGAACGCCCGGTCGGTGCTTGCCGACGGTCCGGGACTCTTTCTCGGGGGTTCTTTTGAGTTTTCCACCGGGCCGGGGACAACAACAATGTCGTGGCAAGAAACTTCAACGTTCAACATCAGCCGGCCTCGGCACTAAATGACGTCCAAAACGCACCTAAATGGACGCTCGAAAGTGCACCAAACACGGAAAAGAAAAACAACAAAAACGGGGTCAACTGCACCGAACTGCAGTTCGGTAAATTGTTCGCCCAGGATTCACGCTGTCACGCAAAGCGTTCATTTTCTTTCACGTTAGTTGTGCTCCGGTTGTTTTTTTCCATTTTAGAAAGCCTGCAGTTCTAAACACAAAACGATGACAAACTATAAACCTTTCCGACCCAAAAGGCGGTGGCATTTACAAATGGCTACGGCATAAAACCCGACCCGGACTCCTTCCGCGCTCGGCTGATAATTAATCACTGATTAGGGCGCTAATTCGCGGTATTTAATGGCGTGACGAAAACAAAAGTGATTTCGCTGAAACGCGCGACGGCCTTATAATTAAAGGCTTTCCACCAGAAACGGAACCGGCCACATTTTGACATCGGTCCAATGTGGTGTAGCCGGGAGGAAAGTAAATTATAAACCACCAAGAAATCGGCTGGTCCGTAACGGGGTGCACCTTTCCCAGACCTCGTTACCCATTTATCGAGGTGGAAACAATTATGCAAAAGAAACAGAAGGTGCCTCGATAGGATCAAGGCAGGAAACAAACCAATGAAATAAGGGAAAACATAAATGATAAATAGAAGGAGAAGGACTAAAAGGTCAACCTTACCTTTCGCTAAGCAAAAGCATAGCAGCAACAACTTGACAATATTTCCCATTGTTGCTCGCTATAGTTTGCGGGTTCGCTCGTTCACTCCACTCGTATGTAAGTGTTTTATTGCGGCGGTGTAGATAAGATTAAATAGTTGTTGTTGTTATCACAAGCATCCAATTAAAACGGTAGGTTGTACATAATTTATGCAATCCAGCTGGAGAAAGGGCACGAGACTGAAAAGAGAAAAAAGAAAAAAAATTAATTGAAGTTAACAAAAGTATCACAATATTTCATGTTTTATAAACTCTTCGGATTCTATAAAATTAAAGAGTAATGAAAAGTTGAGTTGGTAGAGTTAATAATGTATACGAGTAATTTTCTCATCAACGATTGAACTGAATAGACATAGTTGAAGGTGGAAAAGCTAACCAAGCATTCCATGTAAGTGTTTAATGAAGGCAGAAAAGCACAACTCATATCAACACAAACCCTCGAACGAACCACGTTCGGAGGAATATAAAACTACCACAAAACGTTTAGCGCCATTCAACCAACAACTAGCAAATAGTTTTAATTACTTTAGTTCCATGATTTTCATACACGTTCGTGGTACAGCTTCGAACCGTCCTCAACTCCAAACCCCCCAATAGATAACCGATGGACTGGCACAGGGAAAAACTTCCTCCATATTTTCTCTACGTTTTCTGCTTCCCAGTTCCCCTTTCCGGGACATTGGATGGGTTGGCGACTGCGGACGGGAAAACTAATAACAGTGCGGAGTTGCCGTGCAACAATAATTCATGAACGACGAGCCAACGCATCCTCGGCCCGATCGGCCACTGCTGGTGGATGCATTTCCCAACCTAGGTATCTTTCCCGGCGGAAAGAGGAAGGTTTTACGAAAACGAGCAGACAGGATACAGGATATTGGATTAAAGTTACGGTGAGAGAAACGGGAAAAAAGCCTAGCAAAAAAAAAACTTTCCCATGAGAGTCACCAGCAACTACCTGGGTTTTCGTACGTGGAGAATCGGGAAGGATCGGTGGAGGCAAATGGGGAAACTCCCCGTGCCCCAACACTTCCGGCCGCGTTGGCAAATGCATTGGGCAGCGCTGACCGGCAACCAGTAATTGGATAATAAACTGGCTGCAGCCGATGGTATTTGCAGCGCATAAGTTATGACTTCGGAGTGCCGAGGATTGGCTGGCCCCTTCCTACCTGGAAACCTCTAGCCGAGGTTTTCCCGCATCCAGTAGTAGCCTGTGGATTGGTGGTATTTTAGGGTCAATTTTGTTTTTCCTGTTTTCGCCAATGAATATTAGATCGAGCTCCGAAGAGGTTAGCGTTGTACGGGCTCAATTAGTTGACCCCGCAAGGATGATGATGTGTGGTCATTCGATTTACGCTGGAACAATCCTCTTCTGTAGCAAATTTACTAGTCTTTGCGGTATTAAATTTCTCTTTTTACGTCGTGGACAAAAGAAGAAGAACGTATAAAACTATAAAATAACATTGGGTTTGAGACGTCATGCTGCTATGGATGTTGCAAATCCTCGCCTTAACGGATTCATGCGTTAACTTTCCTCTATTTCACACTCTGAACTAACTTGGATTCAACTCCCTATGAGATATGCGAGTGAAAAAATGGTGCTTCAGTTCACGCCCCGTGCAGCTGAAATTAAAAGTGTTACTCCAGCCAAGCACACACCCTCGTGACGAACGTGCACGGAATAAGAGATCGTCATGCCAGCGTGACAGCGGGAGCTCCAAAGATGAAGCCACGAAACGCTATCAACTTAAACCATTCACAATTAGAGGCCTCTGGCGCGTATCTTGTGCGACGAACACGGTAGACCTCCCCCCCCCCTCCCCCTTTTAGTGGGCTAAGTCTTTTTTTTAAATCTGTGCCCCTTTTACAAATTCTCACAATCGCGCGACATGAAAGCGTATGCCCGGCCGGCAAGGATCACTCAAAAATTGAGTGTCTCTGCTACGTTTCACCCGTTTCCTTCCGTTTCACCCCCCCTTTGGCCCACACTTTTGAATCGTTTTGCAACATCGTCGATACATTGAGTAGGCCATCCTACTTTCTCCTTCGATCAAATTTTTTTCTCGTCTCTCTCTATGCTACCTCGAATATTTTTCAATCACCCGCGTCGTGTATACACATCGTGTTTGAATGTATGTGTTTGTGTAAAAGGTTTAACAGGCTTGCTAGGTGAGTAGGCGTTTAATTTTCATAAAAGTTTTGGAGTTACAAATGTTTGAAGATTAAAAATTTCAGACCTTTTTTTTCTAGGTTTTTTTCACATAAAAAATGAATAGAATTCGCCGTGAAAGTTATAACCGTGTCCGTCAGTTCACGAGGGAAGGGGAGCAGGCAGCGCAAGCAGAATGGGAAGCTGGGAATTTTGGAGAACAGATGAACTTGCCTCCTGGTGTTTCTACATTTAGATGGCCGCTTGGTAAGTATAAAGAATGATTATTGTTCAATCATTATGTTGTGAAGTGCAAATAATTTGGTGGATGAAACAAATGCTGGTTTTACCGTGACTTCTATAAGTATAGATGCAAATTTATTTTAAAAAATCTGATTATAGAGCGCATAAGGTTCAAAGAACGGTAACGAATCGGTCGAATATTCAAAACAAATCAGAAAAACCAAATAATGATAGTAGAAATAGTCATCTATTACTACTCAAGAAGTTTGGTTTGGCGTAGTTTTTACCACTGTTGTGTAGTGAAAAGGTAAATAGTACCAATCCGTGGCTCTTTATAAGAATTAAACCATGTTAAATCTTCCACGGATGCACTGCTGAGTCCATATATAGCATTTGTATGAATAAAGTTCAATTCATTTCAAAAGAGATTCTTCCATATTACAAGATGAGCCCTTCCCACACAACACATATGCATGTAAATCGAATATCAATTTGAAATAATCGTACTTCTATGCAATATGATTGAATCGTAAATGATGCTAAAATAATGCCTATACGTACAAAAGTGGAGGCGCTAACCGTACATTGTTCAAAATGTATATGTTTAGTCGTATATATTCTAAGTCGGCATCATATACGACTTACGATATACATCAGCCGGACATTGCTCGTTTATCTATACGTATGCATAAAGAAAATCGTATTACATTCTTAATCGGCATCATATGGAACAAAGAATATACATTGCTCGTACATTGTCTATGCTTACTGCGATTCCGATTCGAAAAATGCTCATATGTGATTCAATTTCTTCAACTTAATACGACTTCGTGTTGTGTGGGTTATGACTACCAGCAAAAGCATTAACGTAAGCCAATATAATATAATAATATAATTAGTCAAAAGATAAATACTTTTTCCACTTACTCGAAAATGAAAGGTTTGTTTTTTCCCTTTGTTACTATCTTTTGTATTAATTAATTTGGATCTATATTTCAACGACCTTTTCATTTTTTTGTTTGTTATTGAGCCTATCACGCTCTATAATTGAATTTTTAAAAAAATCGCATAAAACCAATACTTTTTAACTATTAGAGTTAGACATTATTATTAGGAAATAATATCATGTAAAAGATGGTTAAAATAGAAGATAAAATAAGTAATTTAAGTAACATAAATGTTGATGATAATTTTTATTTTGATGTTCATGAGTTTATAGATGATAATGTTAGCTTACAAAAAACGGAAGTGAATAGCCCAGGACATCGCGCACGATATAGTGGCTTAAGAAATAAATTGCTAAATTTTAGTAGAAAAAATGAACTGCTTGCGCCTTGCTGAACCATATTTAGCAACGCAGAGCAATGGTTGGTACACGGCATCACTATACTAAAAGTAAAACAAGTAAATAAATAACGAGTCTGTATAACATTTGCATTAAAAAAATTAGACAAATTTTCATCGGTAATAAGAAGAAAGTCAACCAAGCTAATTGAATGATATGAATTTTATTGTAAAATTTAACCTTTTAAGTACTTTTAAAAAATATTCCGACTGCCAGTAAGCCGACCATACGGTCCTTAGCCGAAACTTTAGCCATAGCCGACAAAACCAATCTTGTGAGGATGCTTTACAGTTGTTTTAATGCAATCATGCCCAAATACTACACCATTTGGATTTTAAAATGTTGGAATAGGTCCTACTTTTAATTGAAGTAAATGTTTTTCGATTGGTTGTACTTGAGAGGCATAAGAAGGGATAGTAGTGTGGGGTATTTCGATTACATTTGACCCGTTCAACTCCTCCGATGCTCTTTGCACATGATTTACTGTGCCCAGGTATGTCTAAACCACTGAATCGTACTGTTTATGATGTTTTCTCATTAAGATGCTTAATTCCGCATAACACTACACACTATACACTTCTCCATACGCCGGAAGTATTAACAGAAAGAACAGCGACTTTATGCATAGCCTTCTCGCTGGTTTTCAGCCACGATATGGTGTTCTACAGCCACGCTATGAGAGTTAAGGGACCTCAAAATATTTTAAATGTACTGTAACAAGCTTCAAAAGCAACATAGAGTACCAAGGTTTTTTACCACTTGTTGCCGTCTGGCTTTAAATAATCTTTGGTCACGTGGTCCGCGATAAAGCTCGATGTTTTAACACACAATCAAACGTAGATTGTTTAATGTTTAGGCTAAGGCGGGTTCAATTTAAAAGATACAGTTATAAAACTTGTTCTAAATTTAAAAGAAATGCTACTCTTTATTTTGCTTCCAACAGAAAATCGCTAGCGTTTTCCGGTTTTGCATGAAAAGTCGTTAAAATTTGTCTATTTTTGTTTAATGCAAACGTACACTTCCGTAAACATCCTTTATAATACCACGCTTCCAACATTCCGGGCTCTGTTTGGACTTCAACACTCTGGTGCGAAAGCTCCATCGCGTTATTACATTTATCGCAGTTCATTGTTAATGGTAGTTGCAGCAAAAGAGAAGTAAAAATTAACATAAGTGTTATTTTTCATGAGTTCGAAGCTTACCTTACGATTCCGTTCAAATTTTCATCGGCAAATGCCGATCTAAATATTACATAATAAGAGGGGCGTCATGCTCAGCGGACATAATTTAATCTGTCTTGATAAATATCTTTTTTTTTATACATTCACGGCTTAATTCCTGTGCGAATATTGTAAAATGAATTTTGACAACGAGTACACATTATGAATTATTTTTAAAATGATGGTTTAAGTTTTCATCATGCTTTACCCGCTTTTTCTGGCCAACATATTTTGGCCGAAATAAAATTTCACTTTGATCTAGTATTCCTAGACAGCTCGCAGTATTCAACCAAAACCCAAACAAAGCAGTGGTGTGTGCTGTGCGTGGAGCAAAAACTAAGTAAAACTAGTTTGTTTTAAAATGTTAATGAAGTATTTAGTGTTATTTGCTTTCTTTTAGCAAAAAGTGTTAGTTCCTGCCGCTTTATACACGGTTGCTGCAGATTGGACGAATCCGGATGAAGTCGGATGAAGCCGGATGGAGTCGGGAAAAGCTGCTGGATTGACCAATGGAAAAGGATGGAGGAAATTGTTTGCACGACAGAAAAAGATAAGTATTTTCATAATCTATAGTACAGTTTACTATCATTTTAAGCATACATCGTATAAAAGATCATTTTTTATTGTTTTTCAGACCACCTTGACGGAGCTGAAGCCGGTCGTCAACCCCAGTTAGCAGCCAGCAGCTGCTGCTGCTGAACACCGCTGTAATGCTGCCAATCATTACTGTGCACGGTAAGTTATAGTTTAGTGCGTGAAAGTGATCTTAAAATCATAAAATTAACTCCGTATTTGTGTTTTGTTTTTCAGACCATCGGGTGACGGAAAAAGTGAAAAGTGCGTTGACAGTACGATGGCCGGACGCTGTACTGCTGCCGTCCATCGCTGTGCTGCTGCCCTTAGGTGCGTGAAATAGTTCGTGTGAAATGCGTGAAAAAGTGCGTGAAATAAGTCATGTGTGTAGTGCGTGAAATTATAGTTTTTAAGTGAATAAATTGTGATTCAATTATTGAAATAATTTTTCTCATTTCGTGTGTTCACACACACGTTTGCATTTTGATGACACTAACACCACTACGCAAGGGATACTGCGGTACGGCACGCACACATGCTCAAAACGAGCTCATCGCACGCACACACTCTCAAAAAAGTAACTCAGAGTCGCTTAGAATCTGGGCATTCTAAGCGGGTCAATATGGGGTTCTAAGCGGGTTTTGATGGTTTCTAAGCGGGGTGTGCAACACATTTTTGCTGCGACGTGACATTTTTGCCGAGCGGGTGTTTAACCTTAATTGCTGTAAGTGAACCCCCGTTTTGTGCGAATGTCTTATTGATATTCGCACTCGAACCGTCGAACTGTCGGGGACTCCGCGGAACCCTAATTGCTACGGCGCCGACAATTAAGCCATCTTGGGCACGCCCCACAACCCGCCCGCCCGGTGGAGGTGTGCCCGGATAATTGTAGTCACCATTTTAGCCCGCCGCTATTTCTGCAGCGGGTTATTAATTTAATTAACAAAAAATGTCACCCTTTCGGTAGAATGTCGATAACGTGACAGTATCATATAGAGGTATGAAGTATGGAATGAAAATCTGTTTTCATAAATTCAACCAAGAACTTTTTTGTTCAGTTAAAATTAACCCTCAAACCCTTTGTCTTACATTCAAAATATCACGGGTCAAAACGTGAACAACAAAACGAAGCAAACAGATGATAAAATTATACCGTGAACCACGTTGAAACGGTACCTTCACTCTGTGGATGGGTTTGAAACTTTGCCAACGACTTTATGAATAGGGGAAATCTCAACAATGCACAAAACAAATTGCGTAAAACGTTGTTGAGTTCAATTTACCCGTTATTTTATTTTTCTGCTTTGCAGTTCTTGCCATCGAACGGCATAATGCGGCACGATACTGTGTGCGTTCCCAAACAACTTGCCACGAGCAGCAAATTACAGCTGCACGGTAAGTGAATATCCTGCCTACCATTTAGGTGCCCCGGAAAAACTGCCCGCCTCACTGGATGGGAGTGGGGGGTAAATTATGGTAAGGAGTATGTTTAGTAGTGGGAAAAAGGAGCAAACTTTTCTTTTCCAACGCGGATTGCTACTGTTTTCACAAGGTTTTTCATTTGAGTTCATTGTGGGACAAAATCAAGTGCCGCTTTTGTTGAAGGAAATACAGAGCAGTAATGAACAGTTTTCTGAAGTAAGATTTTCCTTTCGGTAACTTCAGTTCAGTTGGAGAGCGTTTGGGATTGGAGAATGTAGCGTATTATGCGTATTTGTTTCCCTCGCGCATTGGAATTCACCTATTCTACTGCGTGGCTCGATGACTGGCATGGCGCCAGTTTTCCCACTGGCAGTTGTGAAACTTTTCTCCCCACGCTTTTCCTCGCCCCGAACCCGCCGAGGCCTTTTAATTCACCCTCAATGAGTGCTCGCAATCGACGTGGCGTTTCGAAGGCGCATTTTCCAAACGGAAATTAAATGTCAGCGATCACCGCCACGCCACCTTTTTTCCCCCCCATCTGGGGAGGAAAAACCCCTTCGTGGAAATGGTTTGCCAGCCGGGGGTCCGACCGGGAAGTGCAAAAGCGCACCTTTTGCCAAGCGGGCCTTTGAACACTTTGGCTGTGACATGGAAAGAATCTTTACCTTTTACCACCCCCTTTTCCCTAACCTTCCCTTATTGGCCCTTCAACCACAATCGGAAAAGTTTTTTTCCCACCGGGGCACAACCGAGGTAGAGGTACTAAATGACGGACAAGAAGAAGAAAAAAAAGGGCCCCGAGTATTTTGTACCTTTTGCTTCGCCAAACTCGTTGGCTTTCCGTATTGATATAATTAAAAAGAAATTAAAAAGTTTTCCCTTCAAGATTACTTTTAATTTGATTCTGGTCGATGCAGTTCACAAAAGGCTCCCCGGGCACCCCACTGGAGTGCTCTTCGCGCTCTCCGGAGAATTTTATCGTGGCACTTGTGCGTAGGCCGAACTTTTTCACCGCTTTCAACGACCGATTCCTGGTTCGAATGATTTTCCATCCGATCGCAAGGTGTTGGGCAGGTAGGACCAGTGAAGAATTTAATCTGGTTTCTTCAATCCACCCGAAGACAAGTGTGATGCTTTTGTTTGCAAATCTTTTTTGGGATAACATTTTACACCTTTCAATCGTAACATTGATAATTGTATGTTCATTTGTTTTTTTTCGTATATTTCTAGCATCAAATCCCAACCCATTCAGTTACAGTACATTGAATATTCTTAACGTTATTTTCCTTAATTTCCCAAAAGGCCACAGCCGAGGCAACGCTAACGAAAAAATTGGCCAACTTTTGATGTGCAAAGTTGATTTGAGCGAAAAAGTTTGCCTCCCAATGAACCTGTTTCGGGCACAATCTGGGGAAGGAAAGAGTATTCACACGGGAATCGGGAGCTTCTATCCTTCAACCAAGGCCAGTTCGAAAACAGAAAGAAGCGGAACTGGATGCAGAAGTGCTCAAGTTGGTAAAGGAGGTTAATTAGGTTTTTATGGTAGAGTGTAATTGTCTTCTAGCGGTGTTTCGATATTCGTGTACGGATGGGTGTTGAGTGGCTTATTTATTCTGGGTTTGATTGAAAAATTAAAATAAATATCTTCCTTTACTATAGATAAATGATGATAATGATTTCCAACGAAAAATAATGTTATTTCAAAAATATTTTACGATCTAATTTGAATGAAAAAGTGCTTTGAAATGTTTATAAACCAAGGAAAATAGTCACAAATATTCTGTGATTGATTTGTAATTTTTACTTCTAAATTCAATATGCAAGTTTAAACTCAACAAAATTATGAGAAATGCTTCATATCATAAAAATGCTGAATAATCAGTGCAAAGAAACGTTAAACCGTACTTTCCATCGTCCGTAACCCTCTAAAGGACAGGATTAATGTAGACATCATTGCATTCGCTCGGAAAACTCCTCACATCATGCCGGATTTGCTGCAGCTGCCCCATTTGTCGATGCTTGTTCATCCTCAGACTATTTGCTTCATCCTCTACCGCATTCGTAATGCACTTCCGCGAGGCGCACATTTTCCGCTGTCCTGTGCCTACCGGATGCCCACCCCCGCGCTCCCCTTTCCGGCCCATGAACTGGATGAAAACTATTCACGGTTCTCAGGCTCCCGGCCGACGCATCGCCACCGTTCATCGCCTGCACCGGCGCGAACCATGATGGAAATGCTTTTAATGAAATTAAAAATTTTCATCTGATAATGTACACTTTTCATGTAATTTTCCCATGCTAACGAACGGGCCCGAGCGAGGATGCGATCCTCGACGAAACGGGGGTTCGGTGTCCGTCAACCTGGTTCGGTGATGCGTGAGACGTGGTTTTCCATTTAGGGGCCATTACATTTATTACCCCCACCCCCCCCCCCCCCCCCCCCACCCCCCCAAAATGCAACGCCGGAGCAAACTGAACCATTTGCTCTACGCAAATGATGATGCAACGCTTCTGTGCACATTCCAAACAATTTATACATTTAGTAAAATATTGAAAAACGAACCACATTTTTACAACTTGTTGACAAACGACCAAGCTTGCACGATCAACTTTGGTGTGCAAGGAAACAAATTAAATAACCTCGCGTTTCTGGGCGCGTTGTTTAAATTGCCATGGAAAACATGAAGAGATCAAGACACAAAAAAAATGTGTAGCTTGAGAACCAAGCTAAATATTTGCTCGGCGAAGCATTAAACAAGCATTGCACCGAGAGCGTTCAAGCGCTCAGCGTGTGGTTTATGATGAAACACAGTTTCACTTTGAAGAACCATTCCCAACTGGTTTTGCATGCATGCATGTGTGCAACAAAAATAAAAAAAAATGAAAAAGAGTTTACAAATAGTTAGCTCTGATATCAAACAATGTTTCATACGTAACATTTTTCTTTACACTTCCCGTTATGGTTCTATTATGAATTGCAATGGTTTTGTTTCTATGTCGTTTATTTTCGTTGTTTACCTAAACAATCGTTTTTAGTCTAATAGTTATTTAATAATTATTTTAAAGAATCCTTTCAACATTTTGTCCAATTTCATAAATTTTTACTGTACTATTTCAATATTGAAAATTTTCCTCATTTAAATGTATGTTTGTATAAAATTAATCTCTTCCAATTAACCACCAACAACGATTTCATTTCAGGAACGCATTGCTTGTAACTTATGTGATAAGCCATCAACTATTGTATGCAAAACAAGCAAATGCACACTTCCTGGTAGCAAAGTAAGCCTTCGGGCAAAACTCTGGACAAAACCCGCGCTAACAGTGCTGAAAGTCCATCAAGCTTCTTACGATGCGGCGTCGAAAACCTGCTTCGGGGGGTTCCTCAGGAACGCACCTTGGGACGTGCACCATGCGGAGCTCATCTGCAGTTTTGTAGCAATAAGTGGACATTATGTCATCATAAATCATCGGTCGCCTTATCGGTGTTCGCCTGGGGGCTGAGCGGGGGAGGGCCGATGTAAAAACAAGCGACGTGTAGTCGACTGGAGCTCGTGATGTCGCGAGACGCCAGACAAATGTTACGCACGGATCGTATACCGTCCATCGTTTAGCTTATCGTGTGCATCGGCGGCAGAATAAGTGGCTCTTGCAGATGCGAAATCATATTGCCTGGGTCGCGATGAGCGATGGAAAAATGCAAAACACCGTGTAGCATAGAAAATGCATGCAGAAAAATGCATCACCATGTTTGGTGCGGTGGAAAGAAAAGACTCCATCCACCGGTGGAAAGTACGCTATCACTCGAACGACGACGACGAAGATGATGCCCGTTGGGAAAGTGTGCTTCTGCAGCGATGCCATGGTCGGTGTCTCGCTTGTCGTGAGTTGGAAGAGCAAGTGTCCAAAGTCAGAGTGAATGCATTTATGGTCCACGAAGCCCGCCCGTGGTATCATATCTTATCGCAATCGTTTCGGGAGCTGCCCGCGCGCTGGCGTTTCGGTTTGTTCGGGTTGGTTAAGCAATTTTCGTTCTCGAGTAGCGCTTCGTAGGAAGCGGCGGAATTGTTTTGCATACTCTTGCCGTCTGCCTGTGTGTCTAATTCTTCGTGACAACTTTGTCATCCACTCTAAAAGCAGAGTTGTTAGCGTGACGGGAGGAAATGACTGGAAAAAGCACCATCAACACCGGTTTGGGTGTTTTTCGTGTCATTTTTTTTTAAAGTAAAATGGTTAAAGTTTATCCTATATCAGATGAATGATAAAACATTTGAAAACATAAGTTAATACTGAGAAATATTTTAGTGTGATTAAAGTGTTTATGTTTCAATTAGATGTAATGGAACTAAACATCCATCGGGAACTAACAACAACCGACATAAAAGAAAAAGCGCACCCGAAAAACCAGCAAACAACCGACCGGTGTAATCCTTTTACAGCCGATAAAATTTAATGCAAAACCAATCGGAGCTAAATGCGAAAATTTACACCACCATCAATATTGTTTGGCTCGGCAATGGCCAACCGTTACCTCTATTTCGACCGCGCAGTAATCGCATTAGGCACAATGCGCTAATCTGTAATTTATTGACCGCCACCGGGTTGGCCTGCGACGTTGGAAAGATGGGAGGCAGGGGGGGATTTCCTAACCCCTACAACCGACTAGAGCCCGCGTGTGTTCGCCGGAGTAGTGTGTGGTTGAATCAATAAATTTCTAACACCAAACCGATGACAGCAATAAAATCTAGTTTGGCGCTGACGGGAAGACAAAACACATTCTCTGAAGTAAAACAAAAAAGTGGAACAACAGAGACGAGTGAAAAACAAAACAAAACACACACATAAAAACATGGCGCGTGGTGCGACTGTCGCAAACGCCCAGTCAATTATCTGATTACAATTTTAATTCGCAAAGTGTACAACGTGAAACTGGACCGGGAAATAAAACCAGAACAGCACAACACCGTTAGAATAATAAAACAGCGAAAGAAAAACTCCCAAAACAAACGCTCGCCAAACGTTCGGACACGGCGTCACTTCTAGTCGTCCCGATGCCATCGGGTTTTCCATCGGGGAAACAACACTCCAGGCTGCTGCCAATCTCGCCCCTATCGCCATGGGATCGTTTGCGTTGTCACGATGTTTTGTGTGACATCGCGCCCGTGATCCGTTTCGCCGTGAAATTAATACTCACCAGAATCAGCAGGTTGGCTTGTTCGTTTTTGTTTTTTGTTTTAGTTCTATTCCGTGTTGAAAATCCGTCCGCCATTCACCCCAGGGGGAGTTTTCCGTTTAATTCTAACTTCCTACGAGGCTGAAGTTTGTGTTATTGTATCAACTTTCGGCTCACGGAACGCCGCGGGCGGATAATAGGTAAATATTTTTGCAAACGGTTGACAGCGGAATGAAACTAATTTTCCAGGATACATTTGGCTTTGTTTTTGTTGATTTTGTAACGAGTCGTACTGTAATAGAAGTAAAAAGTTGTTTTTCTATATATCAAACAACATTAAATATGTCTTTGCTAGTTTAAAAATAATTAAATTACATCAAATGGGGTCCAATGAATAACCAAATGTAATTAACACAAACCTGAATTATTAAACCGCAACACATCGCTGCTGTCAATCAACACATCAATCGAACTAGAATCGAACGCAGAAAGACAAATGCCCCGTGGCGCGTACATAAATTTCCCTCGCAAACGGCGCCTCCATTTCGGAACGTTTCGTAACATGCCCTGTCGTTCGCTGAGGACGGGCTTACAATGCTGCTCATTAGCACCGGCTCAATCAACCACCAGCTCGTCAGTGTGTGCTCCAAAGCCGTAGCGTCACACTGTAAACGTTAATTAAAGCGGCTTCCTCGGAACCAAGCACATGTTAAGATGTGCTTGATTCACGGAATTCAGTGCGGAAAGCACATCCGTTAGATGCGGGGTATGTTTTTCAGAACAGAGAACACACAGTGCGGCGAGTTATTTACACTTCAACGCAAGCAAAGGTGGTTTGTTTCCATCGACATCGAGTCATAAATTCATGCTTCGAGCTTTACGGGAGGCGGAGGCCATTTTGCAGCGTGATAGTGAATTATGATTGAGACGAGTGTTTGTCGGCCGACTCAAGGACTCGGGTCGTTCGGGTGGATCGACAAATCGTGTTCATTCCGTTCGGGTGGATAAACCCATCGACTAAAGTTCAATGAATTTCAACGAGCAAACTGCGCCAAACAGGGAAAACAACCATTGGCAGGCCCGAAGGTGAGCAACCAGGAGCGTAAGCTGAAGCACCTTTGGATTGATGTTATGTTTTTCTCTCCTTGCAAGCACTGAGGGAAAAAAGGAAAAAAAACTCCCCAACTCACCACAACTAAAGAAAGGTGGATTTCCATCGGGGAAAAAAATTGAGTGCTCTGCAATATTGAAGAACATTTCGACCCGAACGCCATCCCAGGCCTCGTTGGGCGTTGGAGTGGCAGGAAAATGTTTTATTTATGCGATATTTACGAAAATGAACCATGCAATCAAATACGTTCTTCACCGCACGCCACAAGCAATAAGCAGGACCGATTATTCTTCCACCTTCGGCCAGCAAATCGACAGTTTTCCATATTCTCGAGTGGATATTTATTTCCTCCAATGATTGGCTTCACCACCTCGATTCAGTTCACAACCTTTTTTTTCCTTCATGTCTACCCGATAACGCCATCGAATAAGACGTTGCGAAAATAAAGGTAGGTTCCCGAATGACGTACAATATTCACCTTACAAATTCGCTGCTCTTCTAGTCGAACCGAGCAATTAAGGTCGATTATGTAAGACCGCCGTTTGGTTGAGTGATTAGGAGAAGTCCACAAGGCGTGGGGCAACGAGCCGCAACGAAGGAAACTAGTGAAGGTAAAACCATCAACCCTCGCCGTGATCGGCACAGAAATGAAGATGGACCGACGATGGTTTCGAACATCGAACCAGTGACGACACACTATGCAGTCGTTACGTGCCGAGCATCGTCATCAGCATCATCATCATCATTAACGAAGCCGGTGACAGAAATTACATCTTCGTGCCGTCAGTGAACGACGAGTGTCGATCGATTCTGGGAAGTAAAGTGTCAAATTTATTACCACGTTGGTGTTCGATGGAGAAGCCATGTGCGATGTGAAACTGATTACGAATGAAACGGTTTCGTTTCATCGGTTCATTGGAGCTCGTTGACGCGCTGACATGAAACGGTGAACAAATCAACCAACTCAATTGAGTTGCACATCAATGACCGATGGTGCGGTTGCATGAAGAAATAATAGGAGGAATCGCATGCGGATTTGTTTAATTTTAACCATGGTTTAAAATAAACAATCGCCTATGTTCATAGACCTAGGAACTGAAATTTACCTAGGGGAGTAACGATCGTTTGTACTGATTATAACGACCATTAATTTTGACGAAAATGATTGACAAATGCATCCAATTCATCGAAAATGAACTCAAGAAGGCAAATTAAACGATAGGTAAATAAACAAATCCGTATGCGATTCCACTTAATATAAATATTTCATTGCAACATTATGTCACAAAAGCTTCTAATGACAACATGTAAAAACGATTATCATCTCTGTAAAAAGATGATAATCACATACAATAAAATAACAAGTAACATTGAACAAGGCAAAAGCACTGTTTAACAAGTAAAATGTCGAGTAAATTTCAT
Organism: Anopheles ziemanni; assembly: GCF_943734765.1. Classification (NCBI taxonomy): domain Eukaryota; kingdom Metazoa; phylum Arthropoda; class Insecta; order Diptera; family Culicidae; genus Anopheles; species Anopheles ziemanni. The sequence continues at coordinate 93,564,502 of NC_080706.1, forward strand.
AAAACAACAGTAAAAAACATTTTAAATCATGAAAGTACCAAACCTGGACAATGCGAACGAATGAAACGGAATGAAACGACTCTAGCAATTCGAATGCTTAGATTTATCAGATAGATCGAGCGCAAATTTGAATAACACGATTAAAGTACGCAACCGACGGCCCATGGCAACTCGCAGGAACATATTTTACCGTCAGCACGCGATACCTGAAAACGGAAAAATCTAACCCACAACATAAAACAACACTCACCCACGAAAAATGTTTGCTCTCCGACGATTAGCTCAACCTGTAACGATAACGGTAAAGATAGGGAAAGTTGATTAGCATGAAAAACGAATACCATCTATCTAGATCGAGTGCGCATTTACATCGAACCGATTTACTGGGCGTTCGCAGTGGTTTCCTTTTATTTGCCTCCGCCTGTGTTTTATGTTTTCAAAAAGCCGGAAGCGCGTAACCGGGAGGGGTAAGGGGGGAGAGACCCAAGATAAAAACTCGTGATCTTTACGACGGCCCGCCGGGTGGGGGGGAGACGAAAAGCTTCGGGAAATGTTGCGAAAACGCAGCAGTGAAATGGGTGTGAGGAGGGGGTTTGTTTTTCAACCATTTTCCCTTCCAGTAGCCTATATTTCCCTTTTCCAACTTCCTTTGAATGTCCCTTCCGGACGCCACCCAAGGGGACGGTGCAACCCCGATCGTAACCGGACATTACGCTGTGGTATGCCAACCTTTAATTAGCCGCCCCTCCGATTGTTCCCACCCTTACCCTCTCCGGGCGACCGGAAAACTCCCGCACAAGTAATAAAAGCGTCGTGTCCGCCGTTTGGTCCGCCTTCTGGGGCTCGTCAAAAATTCCTCCGTTGGGTCACGACGACGGCAAGATGGCGTTGTCCGCCACATCCGGCCACGACATGGACACGTCCGAGACGGTAGCGGGGGGGGGGGGGGGGGGGAGTGTTGCGGTGGGTCTTCTTCGATAAAATGTTTACTGCTTCCGGTTTTTCCCCCGAGAGACGCGACACGTCGTTGGGTCGCTTCCAAGGCAAGTGATGATTATTTTTCTTGAAACACAAAAAACACCCTGCGCCATCTTTGTACCCTCTCCCTATCTCTCTCTCCCACGCTCCCTCTAAAAACGTTGCCACCGCACCTCTCCGGTGTCCTTCGAGTCGGGCGGAAACAGTGGACGATAACTGACAGTTTATTGTCCGGCTTGGGGCAATATTTTTGGAAATTTTATGTTTTCTTCCACGACAGACACGAGCCTCCGAGGGCTGATTTCCCGTGAAAGGACACGACGCTCATTAGCTAGCATTTACAAGGCAAGACAGTGTCCAGTAAAAGCATGTCGTTGAGGTTAAGAAAACATTGGATGCAAGAAAGAAAAACACAAGATTGCAAAGGAACATATAATTAAGCGTTTCAATAAATTTATGAAAACAATTTTCACAAGTGAACGACGGTAGGTATAATTGAGTAAATGGTTTAATAAAAACAAGATTTTTCATAGTAGAAATAGGATTGTTTTTATCGTAGTTTAACAAACAAGTGTCTAATATAGAAAGTATAGAAATCCACCAAAGAAGAATAAATTAAATTCATCACAAAAGATAACGAAACAAAATACAATTCATTCCACCCCAAAACATGACAACAATTCATATGTGATTTGTTACGTTTTTGTTTTATTGCTTTTCATCGTAAATAATTTGATCAAGCACAAAAGGCAACACATAATCGAATGTTTTCCGTGAACGAAAAAGAATTTGCAAGACAGCGAAATCCAGACATTCCGAAGCCCCGAAGCGCGCTCCCTCCGAGAGAAAAAAAAAACGCTCACACGAACACACGCTTACATACGCCCAACCTGGCCAACCGTGGAAAACCCCCTCGAGCAGAACCAATCCGGGAGAATTAGAGCCGGTGGGTGGATGGTGGACGGAAACGATTTCCTTTTACAAGTGTCTACGACACAGTCCTTCCTCCGCTTCGCACAACGACGACGCCGGCGCTGCCGACGACGACGATGATGATGATGTCTTCCGGTTTGCCGTCTTGCCGGAAGCATGTTGCCACATTTCCCACATTCCGCTGCTCGCTGGAAATGACATTATTTTCCTGCATCGTTGTCGTCGAGATCCGTACTTCTACTTTTTTTGCTGCTGTTGCTTCCTTCTTGCATTACTTTGTCTGCAGTTTTTCGAGCGTGCTCGTGCACATATGAGTGGGGGGCATGTGTGTGTGTGAGTGTTTTGTTACTTTTTTTTGTTTTATTTTAGAGCTTCCCGTAGGTACCGTATATTAGAACACATTCCGCCCGATCGGCATTTCATGCTTTTCCTTTCCAACTCTCAAACGTGCATGAGACACTACAAAACAAAATGGAATTCAATCTTACTCATCAGTTTTACGGTTGGGAAAAAAACCCCGACTCACCACTTGCGGTCGCGATCATTGCCTAGGTGGTGGAAAAGCCCGTGCCCGGGGTGGTGGTGGTGTGTCTTTTCTGTCAGAAAAATCTCATTGCCGTACTCAGTCGCGTATGAAAACGCGCCATCTTTGCGATGTCTAATGTCGAGCGGAGAAACACGACGCAAAAAAATAAAACCGAAAGCGGTAAGTGAATAAAACGGCGGCACAACGCAAAAACAAGAGCGAACTCTCCTCACATGCTGGAAAAACCCCCGGAACGGAAATATGTCTCGCCGAATCACGCAAACGGTTGACAGTTTCCCTCGGCCGGATGTTACTGGCTGGTACGGCTGGTTTCGCCTGGACATTTCCGCCAACTCTGGACCAATTGTTTTCTCCGAACGAACGGTGAAGAAAACGGCATATCCGCGCCACAAACGACGCACAAGAAAGGCACGATCCCGGTCTGGTCGTTCTACGCTTCGTTTGCTAGACCATGTGTGTGTGTGTATGGGTATGTGTTTTTGTTCTATTCCTTCGCTTTCTTCGGTACGCTCCAGTGCGCCGAGCAATTGTTCCCGGTGCCACCGTCCTGATGGGTTTTGATGATGGGCGCTCGTTGGCAATTTCGCTCGCCCACCGAACACAATTGGTCCTGCCGGTCTGGGGTGGAGGTGAAATCATTGTTCGGGCTAAAGTAATTTGTCCCGACAGCGGAACGGTTTGTGGAAGGACCGTGGAATTGGAACGGGGAGGGGGAGGGAATGAGAAAAGGACACACGTCATACAACAAATCATTTACAAATGTAATTTTTTCCTCTTTGGTAATCGCCATAACTCATGATGCTAAAATAATCAGCCGAGGAATACGTTTTGTGTGACATCGATAATAGAGTTTTTGGGACAAATTTTCTTTAATAAGAAATTGTCAAAATAAAAACATATATACAATGACACAGGAAAAACAATCTCAGCCTTCTGCATTCCTTCAGTCATGATTAAGGAATATAATCAGCATGATTTCAAAAGCACACTTCATGAAGATTAAAGCAGATTATTATTGCCTTTAAGTATAAGCCTCTTACTGAAAATAAAAATCTTTTTCTCAATGGAGACGCCTGGTGGTTTTCTTTTGATTAACGGTTTTTCTTTTTAAAAGGTTCAAAGAATATTTAACGCAAGTATTATTACTCTTCTAGTTAAAAGTTTCATTTTTGTCCTAATTATTTTAATTACAATTAAAATACTAAACTCGTAAAAAAGCACTAACTGATGATTTGGAAAGCAAAAAAGAAAACTCATTAAACTGATATCCAAACCTCAAATGGTATGCTATTTAAAACCAAAACCATAGGAAAGCACCACTCATTAAAATGTCAAACAAACCATTGCATCCCGTGGCGCCTGGGTTATGCTCATGCATGTTGCATGTTTTTCCAACCTAGCGCCACGAACCCTCCTAAAAGCCGGTAGAACAAAAAGAAAACATCAAACCGGGAGCGCAAAATAACATTCCACCACAGATAAGGTTGGAAAGAATGTGGCAAAAAAATAGATCAGGAAAAAAAACCTAGCAAATGTGTTCGAATGTGTGTCCCTACCTCCCTCCTCACCTGAAAGGTTTCTATGTTTCTACCACATTTGTTTGTGTGTGTGGGATTGTTTCTCTCCGAAGTAGAAAAAATAACGATGAAAAAATGAAAAAAAAACACAGCGAAAAAAACGGTAACAAACTCGGCAACAACTCAATGCAGCGCTGCTCGACGCAATAAAATAACTTAGCGAGACAAATTGCATAATGTGTAATGAAATTGACTAAAAATTCATATCATGCGGAAATTGATTGAATTTCGAATTTCGATTTCAATCAATATGCAAATGATATTACTACCACCGGGTAGGGAAGCCGATGCCGTGTGGATGTTGGAGTTGCTGCATACATCCATCACGAAGTGGGAGTTGCCTGGTCCCGGGCCGAGAGGGGTTTCCCGGAGCGCTACTCGTTCGACAAATACAACGACATCATCGTACAGATCAGTTGACACGGGCATTGGTATCAGGTGGAATAATTTCCCTCGGCTCGCGGGGAGGGGGTGTGGGGTCACATTCTCGAGGTAGGAAGCAAAAGACAGCTTGCATTCAAGTGCCGCACTTTGCCCGCCACGATGCAACTGCGTGTTTCTGCTGCTGCTGGAATCGTTTTGCACATTCGTCGAATCGTTGAACCGGAGCTCGATGCTCGATGCACCCAATGGATGTTTGTTGTAACCAACCACCAACCAACACCACAACAGGGGGTGGGTTGAGATAAACATTCGGGGCGGCACCGGCAGCGGATGGATGCGCATTCGGAAACGTCGTCAATCTGGTCTCCTTCACGTTCGCGCGCACGTTGTGCGTGCCAGGATTCGCATCACGTAGCTCATCATCTGGTCGTTTTGCGTTGTGCTGGGGAAAACCCGATCGGGAAAAGCCCCTTGGGATTCGGAGCGCCTGGCGGCACGATGACGATGACGTACGGCGACGACTTCGATCGACGATGGTTGATCGCTTTTAAAAGATGAGCGCTTCGATGATGATAGGAAAATAAGCAAGGCGTGGGATGTCCTGATGATTTGCATCGAAAACGTGAGCGCCTGAAGAAAGTCTATGCCGGCTGCCGCCGCATACAACATGTTGGTATGCATATTTTAATGCTGATTAATGCCAGCTTATGGTCTGGTTGTTTGTTTACAAAATTCTCGGTGCGATTCACCACAATGAATGCAGCACAACATCTTCATGCATATTTATTCACTCAGTATAGAGCCTTTGGACAATCTTATCGAGCAAGTCTATCGACGTTTAGCATAGAAGTATAAGAAAATTTGCTCATTACATATCAAAATAATATTTATATTGCATTATTATGTGTGTCAATATCAATTTAGTTTTATTCTATTTTTTAAAGCTTTGTTTTTCTTAAAAATCTTATAAAAATTTAATTTGGCATACCGCCATTTCAATGGCATTTACATATATTTCGTTAGTGTAATCTTCTTCCTGGGTTTGTTAATCATTGGGTAGCTCGGCAAAATTTGATTTGGACTCCTCAATCCATGAAATTTTATTGTTGTAACTACAACGTTTGGATTTCGAAGAAGTTCGAGGCAAATAATTATTTTGGACTTAGTCAACTGACTCGTCAATTCACTATCGTTTTCCCCCAGTCCCATTCGGGTTTTCCTTTTATATCCCGTCCCGGTGAACCCCTGTGTGCTACGGTTCAAATTTTTGTACTAATTAGTCCCGAGTGAGCGTTCCCGTTCTCACTCCTCACTTCTCACGCTGTCACGCATGCAGCCCTGTCGTTTTGACAATTATTCATTTGTAAATCTTGTAAAAATTATATGATTAATTATTATCGTTTTCAGATTGTTTTTGTTGCACCGAAGCAGGAACCTAAGCTCAGAAGTTTGGCAACCGTTTGTGAAGGAACAACTACAAAAATGTTTTATCCGCTGCAACTAGGATGGTAGAAAACTAGCAATAGATGAAATTTTCAATCCTTTATTTTTGATTTAAGAAGCAGAAAACCTTCCATTGAAGCAGGGCTCCTATGTATTTCATATGATTTTTCTCTTGTCTTTCTGAAAACAGACAGATCTAAGAGATTCCACCGACGCCGCACTGCGAATGCAAGTGTTAACTGTGCTCCGTTCAATGATCAATCTATCGACACTTTGAACATCCGCCGCTCGAGCACTTAATTAGAGTGCGCGGGAAAAATCGAAGCCGAAAAGTCAAACCGCCAACCTCGGCCCAGAAATTCGAGCCGCGCGTACAGGCAATGCCAAGGCGAAGAAGCCCGCAGCCTCGGCTCGGGCCCGGCCACATTCACCTTGGTCGAATGAGGGGCGGCCATGCTTGCCTGTTGTAGGCGAAAGCAAATTGATCCCATTGCGGTTTAGCCCCTCTGTGTGGAAAGGAACGGAGAAGGGAGATGCGGCATGTATGCACCACGAAGTGCGTTTGGAGTACGTGAACCACTTCATGTGGTGGCGTAGGATGGGATTTTTTCTCCCTCCCCGTCACGTAGCTTACCGATTCGATCGACGGTGGTGGCGGTGCTGGTGGCCATCGATAGTAATTGGAATATCCGTACGTGCAGCGTCGATTCCGTGGAGTGTCTCATCTCGGAAACGGTTCGATTGAAGCCCCATAAACACAGGGGACCTTTTAGCGAGCGACCCGAAGCCGGCGTTCGTTAGGTTTGCCGGGAATCTGGGTCAGCAGCAGCAGCGTCACCATAGGTTACGATCGCTTCGTGGCTAACCTTGCGGCCAGGGAAGTGTGTTATTACAGCCTTTTTTTCGTCATCATCCTCCTTCCAAACGCGCACGCAACTACGATGAACCCGCACGAAAACAATTGCCACCTTGCTGCAGCAAGAAAACCATTTGTTGAACTTACGAGAGAAGATTGCTCTGCAGTGCTGACGTCAGCTGGGGACAATCTTCCCGTGCTTCAAAAGAGTACCACAAGCACGTCTTCAAAACGACCCTATTTTAACCCTTTTCTGTAGTTTCTCTGTAGTTTGTAGATAGTACCCTGATTCAAATGCTAGATTTTGAAGTTGAACTAAAATGTTTTCCATCCAAACTCGCCGGATCAGGTATCTGAAAAGCAGAGCATCATCAACGTAAACCCCGCCGAAGGAATTATCTCCACAAGTTCCCCCTTAACCATCCCGAAGACGCCATTTTCAACTGATTGTTATTGTTATCTGCTTTACTGCTCGATTAAGTTGCCGAACCGTCTTTGGGTGACAAAAAATGCTCAATCGAGTGGCAGTAATGATAATCCTTCTGAATATCGACCTGCCCCGGCGGAAGATTGAAATCTGGAATTGCTATCTTGGCAAAAGCGATTCCTACAGCGGGAAAGTGACATTCATGTACCCTTTTTCTATTATGTTTGTGAACACTTTCTGTCGTTTTCAATCTAGCTGATATTCTCTCTTTAAAGGATTTTTGTAACAAAACATGCAACGCTCACCGGAAATATTTCGAATGTTTTCGTCATATCTTAGGTAAAGTAACACGTTTGGTAAGATGTTTGGGTAGATGTGCTTTGTTAAACATCAAAGAATTACTTTGGATCAGGATGTGCACCACGTTTTGACATACAAAATTGAAAGATAACAAACAACATAGACCGGGCCATGTTTCACAAGTTTATCTTTTGTAAGGTTCAATCATATCATCAAGTTCCGTTGTAGGATATTACCAGCGTCGTTAGAAACCATTTTTTCGTCGAAAGAAATGCTCTTAGCGTCATCCGACGTATGAAAGATAGCATATGAGATCATTTTAGGGCGGAAGGTCTTTTCGATCAAATAACTTAAACCTCTAGGGTTCTGTATCTATTGTACTTTACTCTTTATTAATCTTGTTAACATCTCAGGATTTTTTTTTCTGGACTATTTCTTTAATTGTTTTTAAATTATGGTTAGAAGATTCCCTGGGGTTATAAGGAATAATAAAGAATACTTATCCTATAACGTGTTTAATATCGGATTTAGCTTACACGCATTAGAAATCATGAAACACATCCATGCCAACAGTTTGTTGTTTAAAAGAACAATCAAAAGCTTTATTATAAACAAACGGACGTGACATTCATATACCAAACATTTGATACTCTGAGGGTTGGTTATCAAAAATGCAAAAGAGATTAGTTATCTCCCTCAAAACTACTGCAAAGGAAGCTTAAAAAGAACGCTTTGCGATCTGATAGAACCAAATCAAAACAATCCCTAGCATCATGTGTTCGAAAGCGGAATACAAAATGTAAATTTTCTATCACTCTCGGATGTGTATCAAAGAGACATACTCCTAGATCAAAATGCCGGAAACAAATTCAGTCAAATCTAATAAATCTATTCCATACCGAACACCCCATCACATCCGGTCCGACAGACAGATGACGTATTTTTCCCACTTTGGTCACGGGCTTCAAATATTGGCTTACGGATCACTGCTGTCGAGAGAATTTGTTTATGCGCAAACATTCCGAATCGGGTCGTTATTTTGGGCCGTCGATGATTGGAAAACAGATTGATTGGACAATTGCACACTTCATGTGCAGAGGGTGGTCCGCATATAATCTTGCTTGGATCTTGAAAAACAAACCTATCCTGAGTGGGATGTTGTGAGTGATCGATTTGTTCTCCCCAGGATAAGAGTGTGTCATTTTGGACAGGGACATTTCGGGGAAAAAAACGACATTTGAAAATGTCATTTTTGCTAGAGTTTTAGTCTTCGTTTTTGACAGCTCATTTTTCAACATTATTTTCTACACAACACACAACTATAAAAATAGGATAGAAGCTATGAGCTTTAAAATCCTAACAGATTATTTTCCTCACATTAATTAATTATGGTCACGCTTAATCCTTAAACACACTGGATAATGGGCATGGAAATATCTGATAATCACGTCATTCTAAGGACTAGTTATTGCTTCCCAGAGGAGTTAAATATAATTAGAGAGGCTTTTCTAGTGAAAAAAAGCCCAACTTCGTTTTCGAAGAACTCCCGGAACGTCCCAAAGATTCGAATTTCGTCCAACAATGGATGAACGGGGCGCCCAAAAAAAATACACAAAATTAAAATTCCCCTTTTGGCGAACGAAGTAAGGCTATTCCCAGGATAAATTTAACTGGAGAAAAATCTCTAAAATCTAGTAAAAAGGGTTCCATTAAAAGCATCCTCTTAAACCAACCTCTCCCCCGCTGGAAAAAGATTCTTAGCGGTGAAAGTTCGCGCGGGACAGAAAGGCACCGTTTGCTTTACGGAACGTCGGATCGCTCGGCCGACGACCGCTGCGGGTGGTGAAGCGTGCAGCACAAAAATTAAATTAAAACTCATAAAGTGTACTTTAAGCCTTGACAGGATTAAAAGATGCTTCGCCACGCGCGTCCCGGCCGTGCCTTCGCCGGCGTCGGAGTTGGGAACCTCGAAAGGAACCCCCCAAAGGCGCTCCTTCTGGATTATCGTACCCACGGTCGATAGGATTTTCCCGGAAAACTGCTTCGGGAGGGGAAAACGCCGTCGCAATACGCCGTCATTAGCACCTTAGCATGTGTACGTGCACACGTATTTCTTCGCTTAAGTCAGTCATAAATTGGCGGGTGTTGCCCCGGGTACTTCTCCGCCGACGCGTCTGGACTTTCTTCAGGCAAGTAATGTTCGGTGTAGTCTCAACTCCTTCGAGGGTGTCAAGCGTCGTCTACAAAAGGGGCGACTTCGGCCGAATATTTGCTAAGCCGTTTATAGTTCAGCTCGAAGAGAGAATTCCAATTAAACCTTTTTTAATGCAACGCCCTTTTCAGGGTGACTCTTCTCCTTCTGTGTGACCTTTGACCGGCGCTTTCTAACCGAGCGCTTGAACCACGTGACACATTAAAGCATTTTAACTTATTCCCGAAATTACGAACCCCAGTGCCCAGCGGAAACGAGTTTTTACCTTTTTCTCCGGAAGGATTAAACAAGATTAAACTACAATTACGACGTACCAGGAAATGAACGCCATCTCCACGGCGTGCCGGGAGGTTGATTCGATTAGTCGGATATCCCCGTACGGCATCCGGTCCGGAAGGTGAAACGATACCTCCGCCGGGGATTTCTGATTTCCAGTGCGTAATTCTCCCCGCAAAGTCCATGCTCGTGGTGACAATATCTTTCTTTAAATATCAAATCCCTGTAAACCACATTCGTGGTCGAATGGACGGAGATAGGAGCAAGCAAAGAGATAATTTCCGGTGCAAAAGAGATAATTTATCAGCAACCATTAAGCTCATCTGCAGCCCCTGCAAGATGCCGACTTCAGCCAACATCCGTTTTGTTGATAATCTTGGCTTTTGTTTTGTTCATCGAAGTCAAGAAATGGCGGAGGACGAAAGTTTCCGGAAGGTTATAATGTTGCGACTCGAAACTTATGACATCCAGAGGGAACGATAGTGATCAAGTGATTCAAGATAGTGATTCCGAACCAACGGTGAGGAGGATATTACCGTGATTCCTTGGTTCCTTCCGGCGAACCACTTTTGCGAAGATAGATAAGCCTTACCAATTTCCGGGAAAATCAATGAAATTATGTAAATCAACGTGCTTGGAAAGCAATTTCTAGACATTGATGCAGAATATTGATCCACTTATGTACATATTTCATTCACCTTAAAACAAACACAAACGAATTGAATTCCTAACCTACAAATTAATGATGGGTTCTTGGAACCGCACCTACCGCCCGGAACCACTTCCGAGCATCTTTAAACCGGCTCCGATTCCGGCTTAGAAAAACCCACGATTCCGTCCGGAACCGTCCGGAGCTGTCCGGAGTTATCGGGAATCATCCGGAGCCGTCCGGAGTCATCCGGAGTCATCCGGAGCCGCTAGTCGACAGCCGTCGGAGCCGTCGGAGCCATCCGGAGTCGTCCGGAGTTGTCCGGAACCGTCCGGAGCAGTCCGGAGCCGGCTGCCGTCTACCGGCTCCGGACGGTTACGAGCTCAGAGTATTGCACCTACCTTACGGAGCCGCTTCCGATATTGGTGGAATCATTCGGAAGCGGTTCCGGCTTTTTGTCGGATTTACTCATCACTACTACAAATACGCTTGTAGCTATAGTATCGTTATTTAAAAAAAGAAACCCGTTTCCTCGTAGGAATTATAAGAGCTTCATCGGCCTCAAGGAATGCGAAGAAAAGTAGACATGCCTCGGAGGATTTTCACCTGCGCAGTTCCGTTTCACATCAAAGAGCTCCGTTATCAGACACACTTTCCGAGAAAATGTAACGGACGCTTCCATACCTTTCCCACAACGTTGACTCGCGGTCCCCTTGCTACCTCCCTCGGGGGAAGAGAAGCGTTGCCTTTTCCGTCTGTGCGGCAACATATCAATCAAATCGTAAATCTTCCGCGAGCGCATAAACATTACCTATTTCCCCCACGCGCGAACCCGCGACGGGCGGAGCGCGAGTGGAATATAAAATGTTTACCATCAATTATGGCTAATGAAACAGCATCCATCAGCATTAATTTCGGCGTTATCGATGGTCGGAAAACGTGCCACAGAATCTGACACTCTCCTAGGGAACCACCTGTCAGTCATCGGTCCGGGCTGCCGGGCGGAGGTCCTTGAGGTAAATTACAATTGTAAATTTGCTCCCTGGTGTGCATCCGCTTTTCCGGCCGTGAGCCTCGAGGCGCGTGCTTGCGTGAGGGAACTGTTTCGAGCCCGACGTGAAGCCGTAAGAAGCTTTACTTGTGCCTTTGCTGAATAATTAACCGCTTCAATCGTCGGTCGGGGGGAAAACTTTCCCGCCAAGCAAATGCACACACGCATGGTTGAGGCTCTTATCTGGCTTCTTTATCTACCGAAACAACATGGTATTTCGTGGAATAATATTCACAAGGCCCCGTGCCGGATTCGGCTGAAATACGCTGAAAACACTATCACGAGCGACGGTATTCATAATGACATAAAACATTCGACGAACTGGCTCGTGGATTATGTGATTGAAAGGGGAAAACTTCATGGAACGAATTGACATAATGGTTGAATAAATAGGCTTCACTCACTTTCGGTTGAATAGGTCACTTTGAAGCGTGCTTTGATGGTCTTATGGGCGATTATAATACACTTCACATTGGTTTAACACAATTATCATGCCTCACACATGTTTTACGTTGCGTAATTCAGGGAAACTTTTAAAACACAATTCTAAATTATTTTTTTCACTACGTATTAATGTTTAACCATGTACATTGTAACCAAAGAATATTGAACAAATATTTGCGGCAAAGAAATTGAAATATAATCCAAAATTTCGATCACTTTAGCAAACTCGATCCTCAAAGATCTGTTGCTGGTCTTCAACTGATCGAATTGGTCAGTATTTGCTTTAAACGTGTCGATTAAAACATCCCCGACCGGGCGTCATGACTGGGATTTCTTCAGAAGTTCCGTGTAGGGAGGCTACTGTCTGAGCTGTCTCCGGAAGAAACAACCGTGGAGGTTCTTCACCACGGAAAGGATGACTCAGGTGTCCATGACTGATGACAAGAAAGTTGAGAATCCTTGACTATGTACCAGCGAGAAATCGTGCATGATTCATTAAGGGTATATACCTTGAGCCAAGGTGATATGATTTTATTTTGCCATTGACTTTGAACTGACCACTCATCTCTCCATGGTTTTAATATTAGTGTACAGAAACAATATATGTGATTTCAAACCATAATAAAATTGAAGAAACCTCAATACTTACGAAACAACGTGGAGTTTCTCTGCGAAATAGGTCGAGCTGGAAATGGAAATTCAAGAGAAATGAAGGAGAAGTTCAGTATGGTTTGGAGCCAATCTTAAAGGAAAAGGAAAATGCGACGGCACTCGAAATTGATTATTTATTTATCTATTCATCTGAAAGCAGCTCCGACCTGGAGATGTCTTTCACGTGACAAATTAGTATCATTTCCAGCGAAATCTTCTACCACAGTGCGCACGCGATGGACGCCCGTGGCAAAGACCCGGGTCGAACGATCCTTGCCAAGGCAGACGGCTGGCCACAGCGGGACATTTATTTCGGACACAATCGTCGCCGCTTGTGTCCGTGACGGTCCGTGACATGTCGGGAGCAGCACATACAATTTCACGATTCATTGACATTCTGCCTCCGCAAGCAACTTGTCATCCATCTTCCATCCATAGTCTGGCGGTCGGAGCTCCCCATCCCTGTCCGACACACACACACCCAGACACATACATTATTGTGCAATAATGTTATTCTTTTCGAAACGGGTTTCTCCCACCAGCCCCACCCCCCCGTTGCTGATGATTATTTCCGGCAGCACAATGGAAGCTGCCCAGACCAGGGAAGCGAAAGATGGGCCCCGAAACTCCAATCAACCGACGCAGCACGCGGCATCCATGAGCATGCACAGTGGATATGATTAATGTGGCACGTGCAAATGGCGACCCGAAGATGCTTTAACACATTGCGTGTCGGTGGTGGAGGGGCGTTGAAGAACTAAATCTGTTGCTAAATCCATCTCTTCAAACCAGACAAGCCAGGCTGGGACTGAGGGCGTCCTTTTTTTTTGGACTGAGTTGATTGTCACCGGCACCGGATCAACATAGTGACACTCGAGGTCGACAAAGGAAGGCTCTTTCTAAAATTTACCGAAAGGTTTTTCTCTTGTTGGAAGCTTCATCTAGGATTTGAAGAATGAGAAGGATGTTTTCTAGATTTTATATTTTCTGAAAAATTCACTTAACATGATAAAAAACGTAGGAAAATGTAGTCTAATTTAATGCTCCTACTATTTGGTGAAAACTTTAAACGAAAGCTCTACACGGAGTTGGTCAAAGGACCTGTTTACCCTCCTATGCACCGAAATCGAATCGATAAGCCTTTCATCCACCGTCCACACCACCCCCGGGTGAAACGTTTTCCCACGGAGCATCGATGGAAAACGAGCGAAGATAAAACGATATTCAAAAGCCAATGTGTCAAACCACAGCGAAGAAAGCCCGGCCTGGTAGCATAAGGCCAAGTGTCAGCCGATTGACAGGCGACTTGCCAAACGACCGGAGCCGGTTTGTCGGTCGAAAGGTTAAGCGCCGAGCGTATCGAACCGATTTTGCCACCATTCGATGCTCACATTTCACTCCGCGGCGATGGGACGACGAGGAGCAGGACGACGAGTGACAAAATATAGATGTACCAGGAAACCGCATCGCAACAGCAGGTGCATCGATGCACCGGTGCAGGTGTTTCCACGATACAGTGGAAAATGTTTGAGGTTTTTATCTTGTGCCTCGATACGTGACAGATTGTTTGCTATTTGTCACCAAATGTACGATATTAGAGGACAAGAAAACTGTTTGATTTGTATTTTTGTTTTAGTTTTGATTTTCTTGATTTAAATTTGTTTGTCAATCAAAACAACGTTTTATCTATAATTAAATTGAATTTTTTTTTTTAATTAACTAATTTTCCCTTCATTCCTCGAGCAAGCCAAAATAGAGTTGAAAATAGAGAACTGTTTGATTTACTTTTTGTTGTTGTATTGATTTTCTTAAGTTAAATTTGAGTTGATTTTCTGATGATCAATCAAAACAACGTTTTATCTAAAACTAAGTTGAAACGTTTTCTAATTAACACGTTAAGCGCTATGCCTAAATTGCACTGCTTTCCGTTCTGCCAGCGATTCGTAGAAACGCCGGCCTACCCAACGGGCTCTGTCGGTCCGAGCAGACCGACGCCGGCTTACGGGGAAGAACACTGTCGGCCCCACGGGGCCGACGAAGCGCTTAACAGCGCTTAACAGCGAAACATACTAGTAGGAAATAAACTTTTTCTTGAAGAATTATCTTATAGCATCTTTCAGTTTTATGACTAACTTTTCCAATCAATACTCTTCTCGTTTGTCGAGAAACAAACAGCGCTAACAATTTGCAACATTGTGCACAGCTCTTGTTGTAACGAACCATTCCTTTTTCCACCCTACGGTAACACTTGCTTCCCTCATTATCGCCCTTCAATGGAGATCTACACCAAAGCCGTCATCATTATCCCCATCGTTTGCCCATTTGTCGAGGCATAATCATTAGCCGCAGCGGGCCTCCGCGAAAGGTAGCAGCAAACACCTGGCAGCATCTTCCTTTTGCAGCATCAACATTTTCCTCACTGGAAGCTGGTAGTTTCTTTTCGCTTTTTCGTATTCAGTTCGGTTGCCTTTCCTCACCGACGAAGGAGGATAATTATCGTTCGGAAACCGCAGGCGAGCCGGCATCATCGGTCGATGGTTCACGTTTCCGCAATATGGAGAGCCAGCAGCTGGCAACGAAAAAGCACATGCCCACCTACATTCGACTCATCAGCCATTTGACACCATCGATCAGCCGTCAATTGTGTGCGACGGCTTCGTGCAACATCTGGAGAAGTGAACGGTCGTGCGAAAGGCATCCTTCCGAACGAACTGCTCGATAGATAGTTGCCAGTGCATAGTGAAGCTCGTTCATTTAAGGATTCCCAATGCTTCAGGCTACGAGCCGAATGAGCAACCGATTGCAAGGTGTAGAGGAAGGAATCGCAACAGAAATCCATTGCAAACGAATGTTGTCATCGAGTCAAAGATGGAGGGAAGAAAAAAGTCTGTCTACACAAACCACAGAATTCCACCCAGACGAATGCGTGTGGGTTTGAGACTCATCTTCACGTCAATTATTCATGACAGTTATTCTGGCGTGGAAAAGGAAAAAGTGGCACTTGCCGGCGTTTGGTCTGAGCTTCAAGTGGTCTTTTACCTCTGAAATTCAAGAGGTGACGGATAATCTCAACGAACCATTTGCAGGAAGATGGTGATGGCTGGCTTGGCTAGAATTTATAGGAAACCTAACTGTCTGGATGCAAGACAGTATTGATTTTTACCACCTGAAGAGCTTCAAGTATACTTACTGAGTCGTCCATGTTCAGACGAAACCAAAAATCTTGCGAAAGAGCAATCGATGCAACAAGGATTGAATAATCAGTACTTTAAAAATGTCCCTTCACTCAATCCCTTTCCCTTTGAATACATATTTTAACCGCTTCCATTCGCTTGTGGCATGCATTTGTTGTGTCTATTAAATCATGTTCTGTTTCGTATCTATGCCAAGTTCTCAAAATACCTTAAATTGATGAAATACAATCATAAAACAGCACATGTCTCCAGCAGCCTCAAGTAAAGCAATGGAATGATAATTGCGCGATGAAAAAGGAAAATGACACAACGACATCGCTAAACTCTCGAGTTTAATATGGGCATTGAAAGTCAATTTGGTTGAATTACTAAGCGGGAAACGATGAGTGATGAACCGCTCAGGATGGCAATGCGAACGGTTGGGAAATTGATGTGAATTATTATTTATGTATGGACAAATTTAATGTTCCTTTCCAAACAGCTCTCGTCTTTAAGATAAATCCGAGTGCGCTGAGGGGAAAGCTGTCAGTCGGCTTCATCGTGGTATGTATCATTTTTCGCGTGACGTGATGATCGCTGGCCAGTGCTGTTATTGGCCCGATTCAGTTGGGTAATTGTTTTATTACACTATCAGTGCGGGACGTGTGGTACGTGAGCTGAATGGGGATCATGCGAAAATCGACCTCCCTCGGGTGGTTGATGGAAAGGAGCCTCTTCACCCAAACAGGCCCATTCCACTCGGCGATCTTGACGGTACATCATATAAACTATCAATAACTGAAAGCAACCGACGCGAGTGGAGTGGCGTTGAAAGCTTTTCAGTGGCGGAAATGGACGAAAAAGAAAGAATAATTTTTCATCAGCCTCTCGAAAGAACCCGGAAAGATTGATTAGGTTTTCAAGCACTCTATGTGCTTATATGTTTTTTGGCTCCCGCTGTAATAGCAAATGCGTGTTTGTTTTGTTCCACTCTTTTTTCCAATCGTAAATCATAACTCTCGTGCGGAGTAGAAAATTCATATCAACTGGAAAACCCTTGTTGCTACATGAATTATATTTATGTATTAAGACATATTTCTAGCCTGAAGTATTCAAAGACGAAAAGCTTTCATATGGTGTTGATGTATCGGTATGTTATAAGTTTGGTTAAGAAAGCAACTGAAGAGAAATAATATTTAGTCTGAAGTTTGTAAAACAAACTGGAAAAGGAAGAAAAAGGAATTATAATATTTATCTGAAGAGTCTCTAAACGTCTTATATAGAGAAAATCAAACGATGTTTTGGGAATTACGATCACTTCTTACTAATTAAGAGACATCATTAAAAATGGAAGTCATAATCCGATTCCATACACCATGCGTCTCCACTCTATGTTTCAACGTAACAACTAACGATTTAAATGATTCAGCTCAAGTACCTCCTTCCCTTTTTTAATTGTTCCCCAACGCTTGTTGTTAGTACCTTCATTCATTGCAGCCCGCACTGACATTACGAAACGTCTTGACGAGCATAAAACCTTCAAGGATGCAAGCAAGCCAATTAGATGGCAAACGTGCGATGCACACAGCGCCAACCCGAGCAAACTGCTTTGCAAGAAAATTAGCGTGTAATCTACCGGAAAGGAAACTTCATTATGTCATACCGCTGGCAATGAAAATCAGCACCCCACTCGGCAGTCCTGCGCGAAAGGGTTTCCCTTTTGCAAGCGATTCCTCCTGGCAAATGGACTAATTTATATCGGTGCGGCATGTTCTCCGGGTGCGTTTCATTTGCAGCTTAATTATGATCTTCAAACGGTTAATTACTCGTGTGAAATGCAATTAGAATTGCCACGCAGTGCGCGCTCGGTATGCGGAAAGATGGTACGTGGGAAACTGTGCACATTGCAAGCCCGAGACAGGCTGGTCCTTGGAAAATATACGTAAGTGTACATTTTCTTGGCTTTCCCGCTTTCCGAGCTGCTACTATAAGGTGTCTCAATGACGTAATAAAATGCTCCATCACGAGAAAATGGGGACGTGCAGGCAGTGCAGTTCCTTAATTCAAACGGATGTGACAGTTATTGGCGAACCGGAACAGCTTAACTGCATGTCCTTCAAAGTTGATATCCATCAACTCGTATGTCGTGGTTAGACAGCTTCACGTGAGATTTCAACTAAGTAACTAATCTTATTAACAGGAAGATAATTACATAAGATCAACAAACGAATGTGAGAAAATATATTCTTTGTCAAGGAAGTGATTACTTATAAGATGCCATAGCATGAACTATTATATTTTTAACAGACTATTTACATTTCCTTGAATTTTCACTCACTGCGGCAAGTTAACGACATATTACAACATTATGTTAAATATTAATTTGGTATAATTTACACATCTTTCATGTATCAAACACCATTGGGAATCCTCTCATCCTGGCAAGATGTCATTTTTTTTTATCAACATAACGTCACATATTTTCATTAGGCTGTTCGTCTTGGTCGAAGGTCACTCTATAAAAATGTGTATTTCCCATTTCCATGCTGGAAACGCACGTTGGATCCTCAATATTCATCTCGCGCAAGGCTAAAGCTAAGAGTTAAAAATGCTTTCGAATTTTGTTTATGACCAACGTGGTTCAACTCTCGTGTGAAAATTCTCCATCAGCCGATGTAAGAGGAATCGATCGATTTCCCATTAGTTCCATTAGATTTCCGGCTTTTCTACCCGAAGGAAGAAAAAAGCGGTTAAAATGGAGTGAATGTGTAATAGCCACCGAAATGACCTTTCGACAGCGTTGGAGAAGCGTTGAAAAAAGTAACGAGACGCGAACAGAACTCGTTCTACGTTGATTAAGAATAATTTTACCGAACGAATCGCCCCGCTTGCCACCAGAAATCCGTTGGGAAAATTGCAAACTCACACCGAGCTGAGTCGTGCGGTTGTTATCTGGCATGAAAATACGGTCCCCGAGTGAAGCGTCTTTTTTCGCAATCATCCCTAGAATGTGCCGAAGCAGCGAAACGATGTAATTGAGCCATAATGAAAACCTAACACTCCCCTCTAATCTGGAGAAGAGAAAAACCCCCGGGGTAGCCACGCTGGGGGTGAAAAGTAACCTTGTGTGTTTGCTTCCGCTTTTTCTTTTTCCTCGTCCAATTCCCGAGTAATATCTCTTCATTTCACACATTAATTTATAGCCCGATCTGATTCACGAGGGGGAGCAAAGTGAAGTTCTTTCCCGTCCGACACACGGAACACCATGGTTTGCCCGGTCCAGGGTCACCGTTGGGTTGGGTGCGGCATTTTCCAGTCCGCCACCTCGGGTGAACAATTTGTCGCACCATCGACAGAAGCGGGCCCTGCTGGCTTCCGAGCGGCCACACAGCAGGAGTCCCTGAACGCTTGCCGCTTATACATGGTCTCGATAGCCTCAAGCTGGAGACAACCTCCGTCCGATGAACACACCTTTGTCCGGGGGAGGGCGGTGGTTGGAAAAACCGGTGTGCGTTCGCCTGTGTTTGTTGATCCTCACGACATCGAGTACCGTTGTTTACAGGCCGGTGGATGCTAGCTAGCATTCATCGAGTCGGTACCGTTCTGTGTGAGGCAATCTCACGGAGCGGAACGTTGATTTAAAAGTCAAGTGTCTGACACTGCGTGGTACGGCAAAAGCTCCAAACCCCCCTAAGGGGCGGTGAGCACTCCCATTGGCAGAAAGTTCAACCTAAACTGAAGCAATGGTGCACGGTTTGCAAGGCACATTCAAGGACAGGTGCCTTTCGAAGGGACCAACCCTTCTATGATTTCGAAATTTTCCACCTTAAATACCATTCAACTGGAGGATTGGTTGGGCGTAGCATTGGTCAGTTCTAAGTTAGGTTTTTGTGTCGTTTTATTGTGGAAAGCCTTTACTAATAGAGCTAATCAGCGCTGGTCGATATTAATGCAATTTAGTATATTGTTTAATTCTCTGCAATGAAGGTGTGCTGATGCAAGGCTAAATTCGATTTGAAACGTACATTCTATTCATCTCATCTGTCCGGATTGAAATTGTCGAAAGTGGTGCCGTTTCTAACGTTGCACTGAGATGTTAATTGCAGTACGGGACCGACTAATGCAATTTAAATAAAGCTTAAACCTTATCGCACTCGGAGTCACTCCACCTCGGTGGCAGCGGTCGTTGCAATCAGCGTTCAATCATGCCGATCCGATGGCGTTGCATTCCGTTCGACTTTGCCGTTGATCCACCGGACGGACTGTCTGCATAGCTCCCAAAACCCTCGGGACGCCACGAGTCACCGGGAAGTCTTGATCATCGGACCGACCAGACCGTCCAGACCGACCCGACCTGTCAGATGGGGTTTCGATTCCGTGCTGATCGATTGACACTTGGCGACTCGTAACCATAAATCCAATCATCACCGCCATAAATCTATCAATCAAATGCCGAGTGGCACCGTGGTTTTGCGTCACGGGCGCTCACGGGGCCAGAAGTAGCCCCACAATGTTTCCGAGTGGTACTCACACCACGCGTGCCGTACTATCACCATGCCGAAGCACACCGAAAGGAGTTATCGTGGCCACATCAAACGTCAGCGGCTAAGGAGGAAAAAACTCACGCTTTTTTAGTGAAACTCAAAAGGACGTGTGGGAAGGAAAAAAGGTATAAAAGTTCGATTCATTTCATTCCTTTGGCATTCTGGTAGTGTACGGGGGTGTGTATGTGTGGCTCACGTAGATAAGATTGATCTGTCACAACTCGTGACCACGGTGCACACTGGTCATGGTCGGTCCATCGCCGACTTCACGTGACATGATTGAGAGAGAAATTGGAATGTGCAAAATTCATCCACCGTTCGATCCATTACCGAGCGAAACGGACCTCCATTTTGAGGTTTGGTTCTGGGCAAACACAATTCAAAACTGTTCCCAGGCGTACCACGAATGACAGACTCACACACGCACACCCGAATGGAAGAGATCGTTGGTTGTCATTGATCTGGATCGGTACCGTTTCTACCATCGTGAGACTGAAAAAAAGATTCACGGTTTTCACCCTTTTTGTCAGGGTGTGGCGTCATATTGTACATGTTTGGAAGAAAATAACAAAACATTCCAAACCAAAACCCAAAGGATAGGCAGGTCCGCACTGTGTTCGGACGGGGGTGAAAAGCGGCACAAAAACTACGATTTATAAAGGCGTGAGATCCACCAACTGGTAGCTGACGATTTGCCGAGTTAGCAGTCCCAACTACTAGACAGAACGTAGTCTGATGTTCCAGATAGCCATCGCGCGTCAAAGTTTTTTGTTTCAAGCGCGAGAAACACGATCGTAGATAATTATCAAGGGTTTTTCGTCAACATCTTCGGGGGACCAACTTGTCATCATAGAGAGTGAGAAGTAAAGGGGAGACATCACGGATTGCCCATAATAAAAGAGACCCTTCCTTCTCAAGCTGGAGCAGGTAGGTAAGGTATTGTATCTCATCTGACATATCTGTCACCCGCAGAACCGCCGTCCGAGTGACAGCGAAAGTGAAACCCGGAGCACGCGGAGTCGGACGGTTTAAAGAGCGTGGGAGCAAATAGTGCGTCCATAATCCTAATTAGAGCCGTTGTGGGAGTGACCCAAATTTGTCGCCAGTTTTCATTACGGTTACATCAAACATCGGCATTTACTTACAGTTGGAAAGGTACTCGTAGCGTACTAATTAATAATGTTGACTCATTAGGTGAGTACTCTTTTTCAAAAATCCCAATACTAAACCGTCCATCATTGGAATTGTATTATTTTTCTATTTGATTATCAATCAAATTGACGCCTGCTGCTTCGAACCAAAAAAATCACACAATGTACGCAAGCCAATAAATTACAAATAATCCAACAGAACCCCTTTTTTTCCTGCGGGTTAGTTTTCCTCCCCTCCCAAGCAATAGCTATCCCCCCCGCATTATTTATGACTGCTATCACCACAATGAGTTTAGAGTTGCTGAAAGCAACGGGTGTGGGCCACAAAACCCACAAATCATTATTTAACGTATGTCAAGTCCTCGGGCTTCGGTGGCGCCTGAGAACCGTGAACCGGTACACCAGTCTCGCCGTGAACAGCGCCGTACGATTGTGCGTAATTACTGTCAATCCGGGTGCGTATGATTGACAAAAATTACCATAATTCAATTATCCAAATAACACGCAAACAGCGATCTAATTATTCAGCCGCAGCCGCAACGTCATGCGATTCCAGCCCGGGAGGGGGGGTTGGCTGCAGTTAATCGGCATTTGTTTCCCTCCCCCCCGCGGCACACCCCTTCTTGACAGAGGGTTAGGTATAGCTCGGTGTAGCGGTTGTTTCGGAACAAATCTCTCCGCCGGTGGCACTGCAAGTACATGAACATTGGTTGTTTGGGGGCACGAGTGTGGAGTGCTCTCACAGGGTGTGTCACCAACTCCTAACCTATGTTCCAGGACAAGCACCCTCCTCACATGCAGCAACCGAGCCTACCGACACGCTCGACAAATTCCTATTCGAAATGCCCACTCTCCAAGCAAGCACTCTCAACAATCGTGCCAACATCGAACGCCATGCAGAGATTTTGCCGAACACGCGGAAATGCAAATTATCACATTACTGTCACGGTGTCAAGTGACTCGCGTCGAAGCGAACGCCCGCCGCTGCCGGGCGCGAGAGTGTTCACCGATTCCGGGTGACGCTTCAGAACCTCGCCAGATGGCGCTATTCGAAGCGACCGGAGTGCAACGCCTCCTTTGATACTGAGGTGGTCGGGTGGAAAAAGGCTTTCGAGTGCACTCGATTAAGCCGCATCCCGGTGGCAGCAGATCAATCGACTATTCAACAGCCCATCCCATACCTCACCCCCATCGGCCAGCGGCAGTATCGTATATCTCGTGGTTAATCACTGAGGAGCACCGTTAAGCATTATTCACAATAAAATTCTCAACTCTCTTCCTCTTAACCTGGCACCTCTTGATGCAATGTGCTTCGTGATAGCCTGCCGATAAAGTGTGCAGTCAACATGGCTCCCTGAAACATCCCCCTTCCTCCCTGCGCTCAACTTCTCCCAACCAACCTCATTCTGCGGATTGGGTGCGGCCACCTCTCGTAAATGACACGTCTTGATTATGCAAATGAAGCTTAACTGCAGCGGAGTTAATTAACTTTCAGAATTAAATCATTTACCCAAGCGCGTTTCGAATGTTCCGTGCCGTGGTGAAAGGGGGAAACTAAGGGACAGAAGTAGAATAAAAAAAAAAAAGTTAGCGTCACATCGGGTGGCGCCAGCACGGCTCGAGTCTCGCCCAACTCCTGGTAAGCTCGCGCTCGGTTTCTCCCCTGCTAGAACTTCATCACACCCAAGAACAACAACGCTTTATAACTTGCTTACAGTTCTTCTGCTCCATTCCGATCTCGGGCCCTCGGGTCTGATGTCCTTGTCAAGGGGGAGGGACACCGTTCGGTGCCTTGTTATTAACCGCAAAGAAAGTAGGAAACAGTCGCACTCCTGACGCTCTGTGACTTCTCACACACAGTCGCGGGCTGCCGTAGACGCCACCAAGATGGATGATGGATTATAGTGATTAACCCTAGCCAAGCACTTTTCTCTCTCACTCTCTCTCCGGAGGCCCCGTTGGAGGGGTTGCGGGGAGTGAGTTAACGTTCAACATGGCGTATCTTGTCCGTTAGACTTAGGATCCTTCACCCGCGTCCGGCAGCCCGGGTTTGATTTATGGTTAAACGCCGCCAAACCGCAACCTGACCTTGCCGCCCGGGGGCAGCGTGATAGATGGAACGGTGGTTTGTAGTTCCACAAACACTCACACACACACACACACACCTACATACGCACACATGCAAGCGTAAAGGACAACACTTGCATTAAAACTTGCGTTAGAGCTCATACTTGTTTGTTTACGACCCCATATGAGAGATGAGTGTATTTTCTCTGGTATTCATATGGTGAAGTCGACAAATGCGGAAATTTGCTTACGTTCTATGTTGTGAAGCTGTTGAACCATTTTAATAACAACCAGTTATGGTCTGCGATAGAAATCAGAGTTCTAGAAGTGTACGTTGAGTTTTAGATGTACTTTCATTTGATGAATACTGTAAACCAAATGAGTTGTTAATAGAACACATTTAGCAAAATCCTGAACGTTTTTGACACATTACTAACATCAAACAATACGCTGTTTGCCATCCTGTCACTATGTAACCGTCACAGGAGTTACAGATGTAAACTTTAAGATAAATTTAAATCTCAGATTAAACACTTTGCTAATGCCTTGCGTAGTCTTGTGTCAATAATTCTGTCAATCCGTTCTAATCCCTCGTGTTAAATACTTTTCCACCCCTCACTAAAAGCGCTGCCAGTTCGGTTAACTCTGGTGAGTTGCATCGCTGTTCAAGCAAATAATCGAATCGACAGCGTTGCATTCGTAATGACGCGCACCGAAGACGTTCGGAAAGAATTCAAATAACCCCCGATGTTCACGTCTCTCGGACCGGCTGGACAGCTAATGGCTAATGAAGTGTTAAAATCACTCAATTCAGCTGACCAATTGAGCGGGCCTAAATCGTTTCATAAGAACAAGCGTGCCACCGTTGTCGTTTCTTCTTCTCTGTCCGCGCCGTCCGAGCGCACCGAATCACACATGATTTGATGTTATTGGGTGCACGTTTTGCTGTAATTGAGCTCTAACAATGCGTAATTTGCATACCTTGCCCTGAATATGAAATAACCACCGGGGGTGGCGGGTTCTGTCTTCAATGTCGTGAGTTCGAATGCACACTGGATGGAAATTGGATTTTCAATGAATCTCTCAAACCTGGCGTACCTGAAGAGAGGGAAGAGAAAAGAGGAAGTTAGATTTATTCATAAGTTAAACTAGAATAAGTTTTACCGACAGAAGGAGTTCTGCCGAGTTCGAGAACTAAATGGTCGATATGGTTCAATTACTTCTGTACTGGATTCAAATGCCTTTCCGAAGTGAGTGCAATGCAAAGTAAAATTTATTCAATACCACTTGGAACATCGATGTCCTTATACCCTCCCCACGTTCCTCCGACGTCTTTCAATGCATTCCATCCGAGGCGATCGCTGGGAACGACAGTAAATCGTTTCGATAATCGAACATGACAGTTGAATGCCAAAGTCACCGCAATGCAATTCCTCACGAAGCGAACGAGAGAACCACACAACGATGGTGGTTGCGAAACAGAGAACGATGGGAAAAAAGAATGTCCCAACATGGAATGGCATCAATTTTCCTCCCCGCACTTAGGGGGTGAGCCTGATGGAGAAGCATACCGCATAGTCATTAACATGCAAACTGGTCAAAAAGACAAACAAGAGGAACTAAAGAACCACCTCCACGGGCGGCCATTGTCGGCGGAGGACGCAAGACAACGCCATCGATGCCGCACGATGAGTTTGTTCATTATTTATCTTAAACTTAACCATCTTAAACAGCTGTCGCCGGACTCGCGTGGACTCGCCTCGGTCCCTGACTTTGCCGTTACCGCTCGAGGACGTTGCGTCATCTCCGGAGCGTCACGGACGAAATGGGTCGGAAAATGGCTCAAGGATCGCTGCATCCCTCTCTCCGCTACTTCCTCCGAGCCTGCATGTTCGGGTTGCGGGCGAAATGTGCAGTATCAAAAACTAATTAGCATGCATCCTTCATCGCCGCTCGGTGCGTTTCGGGCTGGCGCAACACAGCTGCAGGATCAAATTTTCCCACTAATGACCAGCGCCCGATGGCAAAACGCCTTCGCCATGGTCGTCGTCGACGTCGTCGTCGTAAGTCAGTCAGCCAACCGCGCAGGGAAGGGGTCGGTGGGATGGATTTTAGTGCAAGCTTTCTCCGCCGTTTTACATCTCGGCACCTGTCAGAATGTTTTCCGAAGTGATTAACGTCGACCACCCGAGGGAAGGATTTTTCCACTTCCGCTTTCTTCGAGCAACGGGGAAAAGTTTTCCCTTTCTTTCGTTCCCAGCAGCTGGCGCTGGGACCGAGTTTGACATTGTTCGTTAAGTTCATAGCGATAAAGAACCTAATATAAAATGCAACGAAAGGTTCAGGTTCAGCAAGCTCCAATAGTTTGTATGTTAATTTAAAGAAGAAGTGTACTAAACTTAAATTTTAGTAATAATGATGCATGGATTTATCACTTAATATATTTGAAACTCGAAACCTTGTACCTTAAGGTGTAAAAATCAAACTAATAACTTGTAAAGCTTGTAAGCCAACATAAAAAGATTGATAGATTGATAGTCAACATAAATGATAAACAGTCAATCAAAATAAATTAAACTGATTAAATGATGAACAAGATAACAACAAGAGGATCAGCAATCTCATAGTTTGTATGTAAATTCAAAGAAGAAATTTACTAAACTTAAATTTCAGTAGTAACGATGTATGGATGTATTGGTTAATATTTTTGAAACTCGACACCATATGTAAAAATGAAACTAATAACTTGTGAAACTTGTAAGTCAACATAAAAACGATTGATAAGTGGATAGTTAACAGAAATGATAAACAGTCAATCAAAATAAATTAAACTGATTAAATTATGGACAAGATAACAACCACTGACTGATAATGTTATAACCACCGTCTACATCAGCTTTTAGAGCAGAAACGTCCGTTTGGCATATCGGTCATACCTTTTCAATTAACATTGTTTCCCTTAACTCGCCCACCGCAATCTCTTTCCCTTCTGCCCGTCAACCTGTTCATCCGATTTTCCGATGCTTCTACAGCACTTCCTCAATGCGCGGATGGTCAGATCGCAAAATTTTAATACAGCATCACCGGACTTTCCACCCACCAGTGCCAAAGCTAATGCGGTTATGGATGCATTCAGGCGAATAATTTAGCTGTCACTGGCAGCCCGAACACTGAGAGCGAACTTTGCAAACGCGTACCACAACAACTAAAATGCCACATTTTACTCGCCCGACGCTGGCTGGACAGTTTGAGTGGGTCGACGTACGGAACGGTTTGTCCAAGCCACCAATAACATTAATCCACGCCAAACTACCGATCACGTGATTACGGAAATTCGTGGTAATCATCATTCAGGGATAAAAACCCCCACAAACCTATTACAACACAATGCGGTAGAGAGTAAGTTGGGTTTTATTGTACCAAATTACTTGCGACAAAGTGTAATGTTTCCTTTTTTTATTTCGAAACAAGTTTAATATTATTTCCGATATCCTCTAGCTGCATTCCTCATTATTTCCTTCCTTCGCGTTATTAACTTGAATTATTATCCTTCGCGTTATTAACTTGAATGCTTTTTTAAATACCTGTCAATACTGACAATCTTTTTTATTATGTTCCTCTCCGACTCTCGCAACTAAAACTTTTGCAATATGGTTTCCCAAGTTTTTTTTTTTATCTCGCATTTGATGAATGTCGACTTGAAGCGCTCAAAAGTGTGTTCAAAAGAAAAAATCCAAACGACGGTTGAAAGAAAACAAAAATGACCACCCTCCGAAAAAGATAAGTAGCATAAATCGTTGCTCGTGATCGGGGAAAAGTATGCTCCAAATCTCCACCGAGAAAAGCATTCCCTCCATAACTTCTCCACCCCTCGCATTCCGCGCAAACTTTCGATTGATAATCAAGTGTTGCTGGAATAATTTTGCATATCGTTTTCAGTCGATCTTCTCGCTGTCGAAGCTGTCCCCGCGGATTGAAAGTGAAATGATCCCGCCCGGAGCCCAGCCCAGTTTGATATAACCGTCTGGCTTCGACCGACGTCCCCCCGGTTGTTGGCTTTAGAGAAAAAGTTGTGCTCCCCTTTCTCCTTGCGAAGGGTGGTTATACGAGCTGTCCAGGAGGATACCAGTCCATCCAGTTTGGTGCAAGATTTCGCTCCAGAGTTGACTGCTGCCCCCTAAATAAATTCCGTCAGCAGCTGCCGGGTGAAGTTCTTTGACGTCAAACGGTCATTGCTGGCAGGAACCGGCAGTGTTGTTACGTTCAAACGAGGAGACTTCTTACAGCCAGCAGTAGGGAGGATAAATTGATGGTAATTGATTTTTGCCCACCAGCCGTCCCACTCCCGGTTTTCCCGATATCGAATCCCGGCCGGAGATTGACACCCGACGGCGTTCGATGGCGCGGGATGGTCGCAAACATTTTTCGGGGTTGGGCTGTATGACGTCCTCTAGGATGGACGAATTTGCAACGATGCTATACTTTCGTTTTCGTACTCACAGCCCATTGCGCACCTAAACCTAAACTGATGTCACTGCCGGTGACAGTTGGACGGGCGGGCGAAAACTTTAGCCAAAGCTCGAGCCGGGATCCCGACTCGTCGAGATTTCGTCCCGGAGTAGTTTGTGACCAGTCGGGCACGATGCTATCGACGGTCGGTAAATCGCTGATGTGACGCGTTTCGGCTGATTACGAAACTCACCGATTCGTGGTTGTTGGAAAGTTTCCACGTGATGGAAAGACTCCCATTTTTCTGGTTAGGGAAATGTTGTCAGATCTTATCATCACACTTTTTTTTCTTTTCATGATAAACAATGTAGCAGAAGTTAATAAGGAACATATAAATGGAAGAAAATAAACCACTTCACCAGTTCGTTAAATAGCTACAGTATTATTTTAACGCCAATGCCGAAAGAAAACCAACGCAAACAGGGTCCAATAAACCAGATTACGAGCTTAATTCGAAGGTCATTTGGGGAGTTTATTATTTTTATTATTAGCTACCGCGACCAATGAGCCACATTCCCGGGTTCGCGCACTTCAAACGAACCCGAATAACTTAATCACCCTTAAACGGCGATCATTTGGGGGGTGAAGCATTTAAAATTTATTTTAAACACCCCATTGATACCCCCGCAATTACACGGGGTCGTGCCGGGAAAATTGTGCGTGCCGGGTGTAATGTTCACAAAGTAATGCGAACCAAAAAACAACAGACAGATGGACGGACGGACGGAACCATCCGAACAGCGTCGGACAGTGTGGGTCACGGATAATGGGCCAATTGATGAAGACATTACTTGTGGGATGACCAAGGGCAAAAAGAGAAGGGGGAGGAGAGGGAACAATTACCGACACATAATAACGATCGAAGGTAGCGATCATCAGCGGCACTCGTCTGTTACATATTTTCGGAAAAGCCGGACCGAGCCTCCGAGCTTCGGTTTTAGGCGCCCTTTTTCCGCCCCACATTCATCACCTTTTGTAGGTGTGTGTCTGTCTGTGTGTATGCAAATGACACGTAACCTTTTTCCCCGGGCACGCCGTCATGCATAATGCAGCATTTTTAAAGGAAAAATTGTGCGGATTTTATTTCAACATTGAACTTCTGATTACCTCATCATCATCATCGCCATCATCATCATCGGCAGCAGCTTGAACTTTGTCGGGTGGTGAAGGTCCCGCGGTTGGGTGTCAAGAGTTCAAACCCGGCCGCCGACGCTAACCACCAAAGTGTGCGAGCCCAGTGGAGGCCCTTTTAGGTCACTTACGGCTCTTTAATTCGCTGACCAACGCGAAGGCTTACATAATTGCATGAATTACTCCAAGCCGAGGGAAATGGGGGGAAAGGTACGGTTGAGGTTAACGGGCACGTGTGTGTATGTGTGTGTTAGTGGTTAGGCAAGACTCTGAGGTCGGCACGAAGTGAGCGAGAGCATATATGCGGAACGCAAACTTGTATACTTTCCGCCCGGCCGAAAACCAGGAAACCTAAGCCCTAACCTCAAACCTGGTCGCCGGATGGCACGGATGATCGGTGTCGGGCATGTTTATCCAGAACCGCAAATGGCCGCCACCGTCCCACCCGTTGGCCGTGCTGGCGCCACCGGTGGCGATGATGATGATGAGGCGGATGGTGTTGGCTAGCGAATGATGAGGATTTTCCAGTTCATTTCGTAATCTCATCAGTCGCGTCCCGTTTTTCCGGCCTTGGACCAACCGCCCCCCCCGGCCTAAGGACGGTGTGCATCGGAGGTGGTGGTTGGTTTTGGGAAAATTTGCCTTTCGAGCCTGCCGCTTGTGTGGAGGCAATGTGCTACCAAATGGGCTTTTCCTCCGCTTTTCCAACCCTTCGAAACGGGGGAAATTGAGTCTTGATGAGGTGTGACGGCGCTAACGCAATCGTTAGGGAATGGGGATCGTTTAAATTATTTACCGATTTGATTTCAAGCGAACCGATTCAAGTGTCTGACATTGATTAAATAAATGAACATGTTGCCAAAACGGTTCAGTGGGGAAATCGATTCTTTTAAGTCGTCAATTATCGCCAAATAGTCAAGTTAATCATTGTTTATAAATTTAAGAGTGTTAAATAACACAGTTAAGTTCTCAAATTATAAAAAAATTGAATTTATCAGTATAGGGATAAGAAACTATACACAAATTAACACGTTGACTACCATGTCACCCAAAAGTGGGTAACAGCAAAAATCAGTTCTAAAAAGTGTTTGCGCCATAAATACATGAAAATGCAACACAAAAGTTATAGTAATATTTTATATCAGTTCTTTGAGAAGCTAACCTTTAGCTCTGCCTTCAAAAATCGTTTGTTTAATCAATGTTATAAACAAATTATATTAAAAATGAAAATGAAATGAATGTACTAAAACAGTGTGCTAAAACCGCATGGCAGTCAACGTTTTTAACACGTAAGTACTCTTACCTCTTCCGTAAATTAACCCTTTACGTTTAAACACCCTCTACAGCCTTGCACTCTCCTGATAATCAACCTCATTATCGTTCGACCTCCGAGCCCACCGATTGGGCTCATCAATGCGTCGGCGATGGATGGAACGCCGCTCCATTTAGGTAATGGTCTCGAGACGAGCGCATAATTTTCGATCACCGTTCGAAAATCCGAAAACCTCCGAGGCGCAAAATGGAGCGTTTGTCCTCATCGTCGTTAATCGGTGGATGTGTTATCGAAAGCCGCGTAATGAGGTGACTTAAAACTCGCTCAGCTTGCAAGACATAAATTTGGTGCTCGTGTGCCAGAGCGGCTTTTCGCAAGGACAAGAACAAGAACCTTCCGCCGGTAAGCCGATGGTAATAACTTACTAATGCGCCACTGATGCCCGCGTTTCATGTTTGATGGGCACAAAAAAAAACAAACACGACCACACAGAGTAAAGGTAAGAACGACAAAATCCACACGACACAACACATAATGCCAAATCGATTACCGACCGTGGAATGATTTCGTTTCGATGAGGAAAAATCTCTGCCCTCCAGTTCGTCGCCCATCCATTTCCTACCGCCGGCGCCATATAGAACAGTAACCACCATCGAGTTACATCCCCATTCATTTTGTTTCACTCATAAAGAGCCTTGTGGCTTCGGTGAGGGGGAAAAACAAAAAAGTACACCCGCACCAGTTTGCGCGCTCGATCAATTTGCGTTTAATTGTAATTTACGCCGAACCGCTGTTCGTGGCTGTTGAAGTCCACGGTCATGGGGAGATTTCGCCGGAGTTGAAGTGGTCGAATTCGATTAAAAAAAGGAGACAGAATCAAAAGCCGCGAGCAGAATAATCGTCTCTTTGTTGGCAGCCGACGAGAATGTGGAGTAAAAAATTGAAACTGTAACTCACTTTTCAATTGCTCGTGTTCGTTGTAGCCATGAACGGGAAGCAGTTCAAGTGTATGGTCAAATTGTTACAAATGACTACTATTGTTTACTTTAAGTTCTGATTTTGGTTTGTTAAAGGTTTTTCTCCAATTTAAATCATGTGAAAAAAGGTTTACAAAATATGAACTTAAAAATATTTAACAAAAAGATCAATCAGAAATGTTAATATAAACAGAAAGTGAACAAACTCAATAGCCAAATTTAAATATAAATAAACAAAAAATTGTGGCATTCCAGGAGGCATCAAAAATTGCGTCTCTTGCGTTTTTTATTGGTTCGAAAATTAAGCCTTGGTCACAAAGGAGCACTCTGTTTTATTTTCCCAAATATGCCACTGTGCAAAATAATAACAGACCGAATCTGGTGGCCAGATGATGGCGGCCGCAAATAAAACCGTGGTCTGGTGCTCCACATTTTTGCGCAACATTTTTCGTGGAAAGAATCGAAACCGGACGGTAACAAAAATCGGAAACAGGAAATTTGCCATATTCGTCATCGAATCGAAATCGCCACGAGCCGGCGAGCATAAAACACTGCAAGGGCAGCACATGAACACACCCGCGCGCATTATCGAACCATTCACAAATGGCTGGACGCACCCGGAACACCCGAAATGTGCATCAAAATAACCACATTTGGCGCTGACACTCATTTTACTGCTGACGAATCCCGAACCCCGAGGCCGATGCGGCCCAAAGTGCATCAAAAACGGCTCGTCAAAGCGTCAGCAGATTGCGAACCCCAAAAGGACACCACGACAAGCAGCACAAGGACTCCGAAGGGTAGCATTAAGGGGCGGGAAAGGGGTTGAATGTTGGAGTCAACCGCAAAACCGTTCCGTTATTCAAACCTCCTTCCTTTCCTGTGTCCAGTGTGAACAGACTCGGCACAGATACTTTTGCAGACGGTAGAACGACTCGGTGAAACTCCTCCTCCCGAAAACACACGAACAGAAACATCAAATCGATCACTTTGGACAATGTTTTTATGTTTCCGGCATAAGAAATAAGGGTTGGAGGTGGGCGGGTGAAACGGGAGTTCCACTTTCGGTGCGTGTTTTTCCTCATTTTTCCCCCGACATTCAATTCACAACTTTTCCCGGCTTCAATTTTGATCAATGATGGACGCTTTAAAGGTGGAAGCACTGAAATGGGAGAAACGTAAAGCAAACACCAACATCCCCCCATACCCATACAAACACACGCGCAAACGGTGGATGAAAAGCTGCAGCCACCTGCAAATGAAAATTGCAATCTGCATTGCGGTTGATCTGGTTTCGGGACTTTATCCACCTTTCTGACTCGTGACCGTTTCCGTTCCCCCCTCCCGATCAGCGGGAAATGTTTTCCCATTCGTCTATTTTCATAAAACACCCTCTCATGCGAAGCCCATGCCCCGTCACAGTTAATCGAATGGGACACCATCCACAAAACCGCAAGCCCGGCGAACCGAAAGGAATATGATACACTCGAATCCGGAATCCGGTTCATCTGGTTGCACCGGTGACCTAAAAATTGAATCACCCGCCGTCCGTCGCGTTGCGTCAGCGCGTTCGTTCTAAGCGCGCGGGGTGGGAAACCCCCACCCAACACCCACAACAAACACCCATCCCAGCCGGTTTTCCGGTGCCAAACATCACGCCAACCTTCAAACGTCAAATGGCTGAAGATGAAACTTCGCAAACACGTCACGGTGAGTGGGTTGGCCGGGGTAAAATATCCTGAATAAAATAACACCATTTATCGAATGTTGTTATGTTGTGAAACGCCACAGCTTCAAAAGCGAAACGGGTAGGAGAGTCCAAAAGGACCGAGAACTAGAACCGACGACCTTAAACTTGAAGTAATAGTGTACCACTCCGGGGGTTGCATTCCATTTGGTCCTTGAATGGTGTCGTTCAGCGTGAACCAGTTCGCGTATGTTTACCAAGCTTAACACTGGCTGGTTTTAATTGGATCAAAAGAAGAACGATTTTTTTTTGTAGTAAAAGGAATTTGTTTATATTTTTTACGTGTATGATTAACACAAACCGGAATAAATGCATTAACCGAAATATTCGAACAGGTAAGAGGAACTACCAAACCAGTTACATGACCATGGTTACCTAACACCAATGAGCTGAAATGTAAATGGTTCAACTAAAGTAGGTACCAATTATAAAAAAATGAAAATACTTATTTGGAATGAATTTGGTTTTGAACTTGTTTTAAATATTTAGAAAAATGTGACTAACATTTGTTGATCTTGGTTGGTTTCATAAACAAGTTAAATATTACGAAAATTCAAAGCACTGAGTTCTATTAACTGGAACACATATCTCAAACATTGATAATGTGCTATGAAAGACACCATTTCATTCAATACTGTTAGTATTTCAAGCTTTAAAGCAACAACCAGTCCATTACACAATCTTTAACCATTTCTTCAAGAGATGTAAGTAAATTCTTAGTAGCTACCATCCTGTTAAGGAAAATCTCTACACATGTAAATAATGTTTAACATAATAAAGCTTCAATTTCCTTAAAAAATAATACAATAGTGATAGAAGATTAAGAACGGCAAAAACCAAACTGAAATTTAAACATTTTACGAACCAACCTAACACGCGGTTAGCTTAAAACTGGTATGACCACTTTCGATACCTCCGCACCAGAAAACCCGTCGGACAACTCACCATCTCCGACTCCGGCGTCGGCATGCTGGTAACATTTTCTCGTACCCGGTGCATTGAACTTGAACGGATCGCTACCCTACCCCCTCCGGCCTTCGGCGATTCCCCGCGGTCGGACGCTGCCGATTTGCGTCGATCCGGTTAAAGAAGTAACGGGAGATTTATGAGCGATCAGTATCAAGTTCAGCCCGAGCGTTCCTTGTGCGGCCACAAACACGACCGCACTAACCTTGGCAGTCAGAATGCGCCGGGAGCCATTTGGGACAGTTTTTCCTTTTACGGACATATCGAAATCGAATAAAATTCTTTTTGATATGTACGTAAAGAATCAATATAACATGATTGTTATTTTATTTTAAATGATGAAAAGTAATAAATAACCTTTTTTAGTTTGTTCAAAATTGTAATAAAGCTTCAAAATTTCTCAAAAAATGTCAAATAACTGTCAGGTACTGATTCCATCCCACAAAAAATGTACTTTGATGTAGTTTCAATGCGTTGGAAAAGAACACTATATAAATCATCAGGACATAAATCAAAGTGATTTATTGCTTTTGATTTTCGGTTATCCAGCGTAGTTATTTGGTTGTCTGCGGACATAAAATGTACAAAAAATAAACAACCAATCCCGGCAGATTGAATGGACGTTGGGCAAAGAAATCGAATATAATCCCAGCCTTATCCATTACAATTTTCACTGAACCGGTAAAATTGCGACCAAAGCCCGTAATCTTCTCAGTTAAACGAAAATCACTAACCCCTCCCGGCAGCAGCAGCTGGCCAGAATCTCACCGGCTATTTTAATGCGTTCCCCGCAAATCCATCGGGACAGCTAATGAACGCATAAAAGCACGCAATAAAACCCATCGTCTAATTTATTTTCTAATATGTTTGTAGTAAATTCGAACGCACCAGTGAAAGGCGCTTAACCCGCAAGCCCCGGGGAAACCGAGGAAAATCCATAATGAAATTTCAGGCCAGTGTGATTTCTTCGCCACACCGGCCTGTCCGGCTGACTCGTTAATCTTCGGCAGTTAAGTTAACCTGTCAGTTTAGGGCAGCTTTGCGCTTGAAGCAGATTCAATTTACGTCAGTTAGATTGCTTATTTAACTAGTCAACACAGTACCCGGAGGTTTTATCGCTTTTTTGGCCTCAGCCGACAACATAAACCGAGCTGCACAAAGCAAACATTATACCAAAAGGAACTGACCTCCTTCGCGGTCTGGGATTCCGAGTTATTCTGCATCATTTTCCTACGCGATGGGTTTATTACTTGAGGCGCCAGGCGAAAGGGTCTTTTCACCGGTGATGAAGGCATTTTATTTTTAATGACTCGCGAGGGATTTTTCCTCGAAACTACCGTTTCCTACACCATTTTTAAACCACCTTCCACCATAGCTACTCTGTAAAAACATGAAAAATCAGCAAAAGGGGTGTTGAACTGCCCACCAATCAACCCACAGTTCAGACAACATTGAATTCGTTGAAGAGGAAAACCTAATTATCTTGCAACAAGACTAACCTTCCAAAATATTAAAATTTTTGGTTCAGAAACAGCTGTGTTAAATGCTGACAGTACCAATTTCACCAGTCCGTAAAAGAAAAATGTTGAATGAGTATCAGATTACTGTTTATTTAATCATTCGAAATGAACTCATCATTTTTTCTGTTTACTTGCTTGATTTAATAAACGACCACCAACACTGGAAACTGTTGTGTATATAGAAGTAATTAGCAAGATGCTGCAGCGTTAGGTATTTCACTAACGTTTCGAAGAAACCTTTCCAAACTCGTTAGGTTATTAATTATCGCGAAATCGATGGATGCCATAATGAGTTTGTTTTCTGTTTTACCCTTTCCGCTTCCAAAGACGCTTGTTGCATGAGTTTACCGTCACTTTCCAGCAAAAATGTGTACATGCTTTACACTTGTTCAATTTCCCATTTTGTCCTATCTTTTTTTGTGTTTCACGGTACTACTCAACATTTCCATCAATAATGTAAAATGTTCGTTCAGCAGCGGCTACCGATACCTTTCAGGGTTTTCCATTTACTTGTTCAAATGTGAGTACGGTTTTTTTTCTCTCTACTCATTCCTTTGCGTTTTTAATTTTCACTTGATGCGATTCGCAAAAAAAACTTCCCCCTAATTACTTTCAACCTCCTGCCACGAACGCGGCTGACGGAGGTTAACTTCGCTAATTGAGCTCCAATGGCTTCCCAAACTTTTCCTTTTCTCGAAAACAAAAAACGATAATATTGATTTTTGTTAATTACCCACCCACCACGGTTTCTGTTTCTCCCGCAAGGAGCGACGGTAAAAGTCAATCTTCCGATCGATCTTCCACTCGAAGATGCAACGGAAAGTGCATCAAGTGGTGCCCTTTTTTGGCCCCATAAATTACAGTGCTAATTTCGCCATCGAACCGGGAAAGGCATCAGCTGCCGACACTGTGATACGTTGGTGTATCTTTGGGCTACCGCTAGCATTCTTGGCACGTCCTAAGAGGGTTAGAAATCAATTTTGTTCCTTTATGGACTGGAAGATGATAAAATGGTTACGTTCGGTCCGACAAAGGCTCTGGCAGTCTGATAAAATTGAAACCCCAATAAGGAGCAACATTCGCGATGGTTTTCGCAAGAGATCATCCTGGTCGAGGAATGGTTCGAATTGATATCCGTGGTCCACTGATGGCTGAAATAACCAGATTGCTTTTCAATTTACCCTCGTTACACAAGTTACGATAAATCATAATCCATTATTGTGTGTCAATTAACAGCTTACAATGGGTGGTCCGTAACGTTTACGCTTGCACGATGCTCTTATTATTATCTTCTGTCGTTGACTCCCATGAATTGTTTCTCAAGAACAATTGGGACGCATGATCCCTAATGAACGCGACAAAATTGACCAGGCTCGTTATGTATTCAACGAATGAGATTATGGTCTTACGCACACACAATGCACCGAAGATGCACGTTCATGTTTGCTCAAGGATTTCGAGGTGACCCACGAACAGCTTCCTGATTTTCCCGTTCAGCGTAAAACCGCGCCCGAACTCACGTTGGGTTTCCAGCTTAGCACCGAAGCAAATTATTATAATTAACCTCACATAAATCACTGACTAACCGACTGCCTTCGACAATCGCGATGCTGCTTACAAAAGGACCGAGAGTGAGGGTATTTCGCTAGGCTGCCGCGAATTCGAGAAGATTTTACAGAAGCACCTCTCTACATTTCAAGGGATTAGTGGTGCATAACTGTCGAGCTACTTACATAACTCTAACATCTCCTAAATTAACGACAAGTATCACTCGTTGATTGGGAGTACATAAACTCAAAGGATTTCATATGCTTTACAAAATTCTCAATAAGAAGTCGACACACACGCTAAACATGATCGTATGTAACTTATCAGAGGTATCAAACATAACCGACAGTTCATTACCGAATACCTAAGCATCCACTACAAACGGGTTGCACTTTACGGTGCATCACACACTTCAACTAACCCATCCCACAAGGAGATACCCCGGGCCACACTAACCCTTCCCCGGAAACTGTTGCGCACTCTCCAGGTCCACGGTCCACATCGCGTCGCACTTAATGGCTTAATAGAACATTATGTTTTATTAGCGAGCCCATTAAACACGAGAACACCCCGTGAGCCACCCAACCCAACGTGAGGTGGAACTGTCCTTATGTACTTAGAACCAACCCCACACCCACAGACACACAGACACATTCTCACGCACCGTATGACCGGAACATAATGAGCTCCTTTCCGGCTAACCAGGTTGTTCTTAATGGTCCGACGGGCGACAGGCGGCTGTAACGATGCGCCCCGAAATGGTGACGTTTGGTTTATGTTTGCCCTTTTAGTGCTGGCTTTAGGGCCAACCGGTGCTTAGTGGGCCATTTCGTGTGATTTGAGGAGCCGGGCGTGATGTTGCACCGTCCATCCGGGAGTATATTGTCTCGTAAAATACACCATCCAAACAAACACACACGTACACATGCACGTATAAACCGGGTTTGTAAGACAATCGCACTCAGTGCAGCTTACCGTTAATTGTTTAGTACAGCTGCGAGGAGAAGCCTCGTAAAAGTGTCTGTCCCGATCGTTAAACACCTTCCCGCCCGGGAGAACGGTCTGGAAAATCCCAGATAGCTCTGATGGCTGATGGAGATATCCGTTTTCCCGGAGTAAATATTTACATTTTCTCTGAGGAAATGCAAGGAGAAGCTTCTGCAACCTTCCCTTACCTGTTGATGAGATTAGTTTTGCTGTTTAAAGTTTGAAGAAAGGAAATTTAAATGTACCATACCAATTTAAATGTACCAAAGATAGTCTATAACATGTTGATAATACAAGTAGCATGATCTATAAACAAATTTTCTAAATTGAGAAACCTTTTCCAAATCCGACGGAAGGTTAAATTTAATTCTATGGCCAAGGAATTTACCCACTCTGATGAAATGAAAATAAAAGCATACTTTTGCGGTTTTGAGGTTTTTAACATCCAAAAGGATGCAAAATATAAGAGCTACCCTTACCTTCCCCCTTCAATCCGAATGAATCGTGTAGAGCCACTTCAGAACCATTCGAGTACAGACAAATTTTTACCCGGTTTTGGGGAACCTTGTTTGCAAAACAACAGAAAAAGCACACCAACCTAAGGACCGTTGCATTCCTTGCCCGGCTGTGCAACAGCTGCAGGAGTGCATAGTAAAGAACACATTTCCACTAGACAACACTTACAAACACACACCGGGCACAGTCATCAGCTAACCAAATACAAGAGTTGAGGCAACTGTTTGGAAAACCGGACCATTAGGGACCGCTGCCGTTTTTTTTTTTGTTTGTGTGTTTTCATACTTCCTTTAATCTTGGGCAATTAAAACACTTCAAATTCCTGCCAACCGCAACCATGTTTTAGTTTAGCTGAGGGCTTTTGGTCACTGCGTGTTACTGCAATTTTGGGTTAAACTCAGTCTTATCAGCAGCCAAAACCGGTAAGGGGTTTTGATTGCTTTGCAACGTTTATTTTCTGTACATTTTTTGTGTTGAAAATGGAGCTTTAAAATAACAATGGGTAGTTTCACCACAACAAAATCGAATGGTATAATCACCACACCTGCATGACTTGTCAGAGGTCTAAAAGGACCAATATGCAATAACTCACCTTAATTTTTCGGACAGATTGCTCTTTTCCAAAAGATCATTGCAAAATGCAAATTCATTAACCGGTTGCAACACTTACGTTTCCTTTTATAGCTCGTCGACATCGTTCTCGGTCGTTGTTTTTCCTCTTCGTTGCATCGAGTTGTGCAATTTATCATACAGTTCGATCGCTCCCGAAAACCGCCGAAAATGAGCAAAAGAAATCCTTCACCGAAGGCGCCGATATTTTCAGTTCCAATTATTCAACCATCATCGAACCAAATGTCACAACATTTCGGCCAACGAAATGTCACACACAGGACTCCTTGCTCCTTTGTCCAGCGAGACAGACAAGCCTGACCCTGTGCAACATATTGCCACACTCGGCAAGGATCGGTAGGAAACCGGGTCCCGTTTTGATGAAAAACTTTCTCTCCCTCTCTCTGCTCGGTCACGCATGAAGCCATGCACTTTATTTTATGCACAAAATATGCAAAGATGCAAAAGCTGTGATGTAAAACGACGGGGAAAAACGAGTGAATCTGGGGTGAACAAAATACGAACGAAACCGACCGTTCCAGCCGACGCCCAGTGGGAACTTCCTGACCCGACCCGGGGCAAGACATGCCGAGCGCGTTACAATTTGCAAAAGTGTGGCGAAATGGCAGCAAAAAAGCGGATCGAATGCGAAACACGGAACATGGCGAGGGAAATGGGAAAAAAAGTAATCCGGTTCGGTAAAAGTCGCGACCGATTACGCGTCGTCGTCGTCGTCGTCGGGCCACCACTTTCACTTGCTGGAACCGTTCCTCTCCACCAGCCTGTGGACCACTCAATCCTTCAATGGAGGTTGGAGGATGTTCGACATACCCGGTTGAAACTGAAGCCAAGCTACCGGCAAAGGAGGAAAATAATGAACGCTCATTTTCAACCCTTTGGCGTTCCGGGTCATGTAGCCGTTGTTTTTTTTTGTCTTGTTTTCGGTATAATTTCGTCTCATTTCAAAACTGGAAAATTATTACATGCATCATTTGCTTTTTATGCTCTTTTGGCATGCTTTATGCATTGGAAGGCGACAAAAAAAACGCCAGGCACACATACACAAAGTCCCATGCGAAAGCCAACCCCAAAGCACCACATTAGTGACCACCAAAGACCGGTTACTTGCGTCGATGCATTTTGCAAAAAATCAGACTTTTTACCACGATACCTCTTCATTCGGGATGGTTGGTTGGTAAATTGGCGGTTTTCGGTAGCCAAACCACCGCAAAAATAAAATCATCATCAACCTGGTCCGCGCACCGATTTTCCCAATCACCATGGATGCTCGCCGCTTTAGTGGCCATTTCATAATTTGCATGGATCATGAATACGCGCGTTCGGAGCCATCCCTGGCATTACTCTCCATCACTATCATTAGCGACACGTGAACCAGTGTGAGGTGAACCGGGATTGGCGAAAAAAAAGCCCATTAATGAGGAGTATGTGTGTTTATCCCCCATGGGTTCCAGCGGGGTTGCTTTCACAAACCAAAATCATCCTAATGAACCGCAGGTGAAAACAAAGCAACATTGAAAAGAGAAAAAATGGCAGATTTTCACAGTTAAAATGGCATTCAAATTAGCTTTAACTCCAAGTGCAATTAAAGAGCTCCAAACAATTACCTGATTTCAAGAAAGAAAAGCATTATAATCAGAACAAGTGAAATAAACAATAACAGCCAGTCAGAAATGTAAAACTGTAGAGAAGCAATGGCAGAATTTAGTAGAAATAATGACAGAGTTCCAAATTAGGTTGCCTAAAATCAACCATATAATTAAACCAAATCTAAACAACGTGAAGAAAGCTAATAGGATAAAAATACTAGGACTATTTGCAAATTACATAAAGGTAATCTATAATATGGATATGAATAGCAATATGGATAAAACAGAGCTACGACAAATGATATTGTAAAAATTAGAAATAAGCGATGTAAATATATGATGTTTTGTTTTGTTATTGTTTAACATAAAAAAATACAGTTCATCTTCTTCTCTAAACCAAATTAAAATTCAAACCTTCACAGGGGAATAAAAATTGTTTGCGATTTTTTTGGAATTTTAAATTAAATTGTCCAATTTTATCTCATCTAAAACTCCTCACAAGAACGTTTAAACCGTGAAGAAAACCACAATTTATTCGAACCGTGTCAAAGTGCGAGTAATCCCCAAACTCGAGCAATAGGCAGAACTGAACATGGGCAGATCGGTTCATCTCCTGTGGGCAGCAACCAGCGGAAGTCGATTCGCTTTGAGGGCTGGGCTAAACCATTTCCTCCAGCGGCTACTGAACGACCCCCCTACCCCCGCGAGCTCCCTTCCACGTGCTTCCCCTGTTTGGAGTCAATAATTCATCGCCGCATCATTTAGCAAGTCAACCTCTGCATTCCGTTTGATAAATGTGCTTGTTATTTTGAGCATGGCTCTTTCCGCTTCCCCCAACTCCCATTCCGTTCGATCCCCGGAAGGCCCCCGGGGGGCGATGCTTCTTCTGTACCTACAGAAGATCGTGTTTAATTCCTAGGATATATTGTACACATTCCCATTCCCATTCGGGATTCGCCCCACGCCGTGGGCTATCCCAGGAGCCTAACTGCAATCGTACTAAAGCCGCAGGGTCTTCTCCGAGGCTAAAAAATAAAGAATCCTCCGGAAGATGTCGCAAGACCCTCACCTTGGTCAATGTCGGGTGCGCCAGCATGACGCGAAACCGAGCCCCGAAACAGGCCTTTCGTTCGTTCGTTCGTACCTGCCCGGAATACTGGCTCACGATGGGATGCATCGACCATGCCGGGGCCTCGAAGATATTTATATGCACCCTTGGCAGCGTGGGTCGTAAATTTGTCGCCACTGTTGGCACCGGTTTAGAGCTTTCTTTCTTTGGGAGACCCAGGCCTCGGTGAGCTCCCACCGCGTTTTTGGAATGGCACGATTGGAATTACAGAGTGCACGTGGATGCACTATATGAAGAACTCGAGCTCCTTATCATGGACTAAACTGAAGAAATTGTTTAATATTCCATCTAGAGGCAATTTGTTACCCGTCTTCGATTATCACCTTCCAGTACTCCAAGCCGTGCGGACAAAGGTACATTCGAGATGGAATTTACTGATTCCTCGCGACTTCCCGAGGTTGAAGGTGGCCCTACTCGCGAAACAACCGCATATGAAGCTTACTTACTTCTTCCTCGCGGCTTGTTTATAACCCATTCGATGATTTGTTTCAACGCCGAAAGCACTTAAGCTCACCGAACTTTGCCGGCAGAAAACTGTAGGAACTCATAAAAATACTCAAACGATGTGCCACTTCCTGGAGTGAGGTCGCCACGATGTACAGTGCCGTTCTTTTTTTTTTGCCTACACCTCCCTAGTATATCATTATAGATGTGACACGCTACATAAACACCGGTACGCGGACTTCCTAGCTGGCGTGCGCAGTTGCGTGTCCATTGCACGGACCACCAGGGTCGCCGTCGCTATGTCGGGCGAGTGTTTTAAGCGATTCAGCTCATTAGGGCTCCGGATTCGCTGCCAGGTTGTCACCGTGCCTGTGCATATGCCGCTAAGGTTGCAAGATGTACGCGGCATTAATGGATGTAAATTAATTGATGATCATTTATTTATCGCTCCACGGGTAGTCGCGCAAAATCGCGGACACGCGTTGATAATTCAATACCACGTTCAGTTCGACTCCCAAGGAAGACGTTTCATCAACAAGCATGTGATTTAAATGCATTACTTTCGCCGTGTGCAAACTGCATGCATGGCGTGCTTTTCCTGGTAGAACCCCATCACTTGCGTGACGACAAGCCGAGGAAGTTCCCGGAACCAGCACACTCAGATTTGCAAGTTACGATCGTATTGTTTTCGTTTTGACAAATCATCAAATCGCCGACGTTGAACGCCGACGGACGCGTGCAGACAAATGTCAGCAATGGTCGGGCAATAAATGGCGTTCGGCCGCCCTTAAATGGGTAAGAAGTGGATAAATGTTATGGCGTGTTTCGTTTGCGGAGATGAAGATAGTCGACATGTCGATGGGTGTTGTGTTTAAGTCACGCGATCGTTTTGAGGCGTTGCTGTGTGGAATTGTAGTATGCTTTATGAGAATACTCAGAAGGCTATCGAAAGCGATAACAAGCGCACGAA
Organism: Anopheles ziemanni; assembly: GCF_943734765.1. Classification (NCBI taxonomy): domain Eukaryota; kingdom Metazoa; phylum Arthropoda; class Insecta; order Diptera; family Culicidae; genus Anopheles; species Anopheles ziemanni. The sequence continues at coordinate 93,608,098 of NC_080706.1, forward strand.
GGTGTGAAAATAATTGTTAAATTATAGCTAGCACACTTGATTGTGCAAGTAATAAAACAAAAGAGGTAAAACTACAGTTCTTGGTTCAAAACCTGAAAGCTATTTTCCAATAAAGTTAATGTTACTCTAACCACACTTATCGCGAATCATGTTTTTCCATGTGGAAAAGAATACTCAAAAAATTTATGAGCTGTTCAACACCCATTTTCAATCCATTCTGGTTTAACACTTGCTTTGGAAACTTGCCTAAATGCTTTTAGGGGGTCATTTTGACCCCTATTTTGAAGACAATATAACTTCACTATTTTTGAAGATTTTTCAAATCCGTAAACTGTTACTTTTTAGTATGTAGCACTTCATCTTTACGCTAGCTCGGTGTAAAGCAAAAACGGCCGAAATTGAGTTTTTTCAGCTTTTATTTATTTAAAATCTGTAAAGTAAGTCTAGAAATGCACCGAAAACCCAAAAACATCAAAAGATAGAAAACAAATATACTAAAAAGTAACAGTTTGCGGATTTGAAAATTTCCAAAAGTAGTGCAGTTATAGCGTTTGAAAAATAGGGGTCAAAATGACCCCTAAAAGCAATCTGGGGATAGTCAAGTTGGTTCTCGGAACTGGTCGAACAGAAATAGCTGAATTTTTTATTTTAGGTGTAGCTTTGGATTTTAAGAACGCGCCTTATTTTTTTTGTAAAAATATTCAGTCGTTTCCGAGATATAAAAATCGAAAATTGCGTTGGAGTCAAAATGACCCCAATTTGGATTCTAGTGTTAAAAATACCTTATGTCGAGTGGTCTCTAATCCATTAAAACATGTATGTACTTCAAATATTGATTTTACCATTTAGTTTCCTTCTGGTTTTCTTGTCTTTCCTTTGTGGTTTATTGAAGCTTGCCTTCTCCCGTACATAATGCACTCTGCTGCATAATAAAACGAAAACTAAACCATTCGCCCTCCACGTTTGGAGTTGTTTTCAGTAGCGCAAACCGTGGCAAACATGACACAAAAGTGAAGCTTGCAACCCAGCACCACTTCAGGCATGTGTCGCGAGCATGTCGTGACCTACGCGGGCACACTCCAGCGCTCCACTTTGCAGCGCTGTAAGATCAAATCATCTTCCGAGAATCAATGTCAGTGCCAACGGAGTCAGCAAAACCGAACCCAGGCATTGGTGCGGCGTGCATTGCACATGTCCTCGGGACCTGTTTGTCGTCCGCTCGCCAGCAACAGTGTTTCCCCCGTTTTTGTTTGCTCACTCTCTGAATGTGGAGTAAAACAATCTTTTGAAGTCAAACCCCCCACTTGAAGGACCCTCGAGCAAACGGTGGGATAAAGCATCGTCACCAAGTGGACGGCGTTTGTTTGTTTGCACGCGATCGGGCGCGTACAAGCGCGCGCACCACAATCTGCAAACACACATCCGGAGCGGTTGGTCCTTGATCCGGTCGGACCCGGTTGGGCCACGCGGTTGACTTCTTCCTCGAAACGGAAAAGGATACTATCCCTTCCTTACGCCTGCATCGCTGCAATCGTTTGTTTGAATTTTCAATCGCTTCGCCACAATTTTTTTACTCCCCGCTTTTCCACCCACTTGTGCGGAGCGTTTATTTTATTTTCCAACCCACACACGTGAAAAACCCTCACACGGTGCCACGTCAACGGAGCGTTTATTTATTTCCTTTGCCCACGGTTCCGTTCGGCGCGAGCTCTCTCGGGTGATTGGTTTGTTTGTCTTTCGCGTTGCAAAAAGAAATCGAACCGCATCCGGACCAAACCCTAGGGGCCCGAAGGTGGGCAAGGAGGCGAGGAGGCAGCCGGTTGGGAAAGGTTACTTAAAGCGTACTTACTGTACGCCGTACGTTTCTAGGAGCTCCCAAGCTCGAATGGCTCTGTTGAAGCTTGAGCTGACAATTTATCGCTGTTTGCACAGCTGCCCGGCGTCCCGGCTGCCACGGAGCGGGTACGATTTTTCCGAGAGATGTTTTTCCAATCCATGGAGCACATGTCCTACGCTCTTGGGCGAAATAAAAACACAAGATGCGCACCGGAGAAAGGGTAGAATTAACTCTTCCCTCCCGGTGAAGCACGTGCGCCTCGCTGTTATTGCGGAAAGGAAACAAGTGGCTTTAAAAACATCTCGGAAGTTTTCCAACGTCATGCGTGGAAAATGTGCCCGTGCTTCAGCACTCAGTTGAGGAAACTTGAGGAGATGTTTTCGGTGCCCGGTTTTCTTTCGTCCTCACACTCCGCACGCACTGTTCCCATTAGCGCTGCTTACGGTTTAATTAGCGAGCGGGTTTGTAGCTAAGTTTCCTACATGCAAATTTACTTTGGTTTCAGATGATGACTTTCTGGTGCGGCAAACTTTACAAGCAGCGAAAGAGTTATGCTTCTTCACAAATGGTTGATAAACAAGCAAAAGGGTGCCGCATGCGTTGAGTGGGTTGAGTTCTTCTCCATGTTTTGCTCCATTAAGGTTTGCCTTTTACGCTGAGATCCATCTGTTACCATTCAAGTGCGCTTTAAGAACTTCCTTCTCGTGGTTGACGTTGTTGCAATTAAATGATGGAACAAATAAGCACTACAATACCAATTAATTCTTCTCCACGGTGATCAACATCATTCACCTAAGGATCCTGGTAAACCATTCCCTATAGTGCTTGCGCAACTCCGCAATTCCCGATGGTCAGTAAAATCCACCTTAATGCCGCCTTCTCACCCTCAGTGAACCCACCGGCGTAGCAAGAACTCCAGAGAACAAACCGGCGAATATATGGCACAAGGCCTCGTCGGCGGCGTTGAAGAAAACTGTGCGTGCGTGCAATTAATTACGTGCAAGATTATGGCAAATTATCGCGCAGAAAACCGAACACATTCCCGCGTCCCGAGCGCCTCATAAGACCGCACGGTAAAGTCGGCGTGGCAATCGGAAAGCACACCGCAGCTTTTACGCTTGCGGGAAGATTTAATCGCGTGAGATTCAATTATTCACCGGGCCGTGTGAGCACCGTCTGTACTTTTCCTCCACGCAGGGGGGGTTGGAGAACGCAAGTCTTGGGAGAGATTGGAAGATATCAACATCTTGAAAACTGTTCGCAACCTTTGGCCTTGACGATGAAGAAGATACTTTACTCCACAAAGGCCCTAAGGGCGCTGTTTTTGTGGTCAGTTGGATTGATTTCCAAGGTGCATCTTGTGCTTGCACTATGCTCATCGGTTATCAGAGTTATTGACACGTGACACGATGTCCTGCGGCAGGGAAGAAGGAACCCAAGAGAAAATTATTCAACTTACCTTGGAGCATCTGCTTATAACGAGCTGCTTCCCTCCAATTTAAAGGGCTGAAAAGATAGCAACAATAGCACAAAAGTATGAACTACACTGATTGGATTGGATAGCCTACTACGCTTAATCAGAAACATCTATACCAACAAAGTAAAGAAGTATTTGCGGGCCGACAAGTAACCCGCATTTGGATGAGTAAAGCTTGGATAAATGTTTTTCGAATTCAATTAGCAAAAAATTGGAATTTTCCCGCCCACACCCACACACACACACAGGAGTTTCAAATTCAGACGGTGGTAAAAGTTGCCAGGGGAAAGCGAGGTGGGGGAGCCCAAATCCTGTTTAATCGTTTGAATAAATACAATCTACGAAACGACGTGCTCTTTCCTACTTTTGCACTTTTCGAAAGTTTTCTCCTGCCGGGATTAAGAGTTCACCCGAAATTTGTCCGAATCCAAGGGCGCCTCCTTTTGAGGGGGGAAGGGACCATCCAGGATGAAAAATTGTCTTTCCCAGCAGTACCATTGTTCTCCGGGAGCGCATTGTTCTGTAGGAAAAATCGAACTTCTAAACGAGATGCAAACCCGCACAGCCCGGCCGGAACTTCATTCACGGTTTTGAAACAACAAACGAGACCGATCACGGACATGGGTGGAATTGTGGAGGAGGAAGAGAGGGGGGGATGCGGTAAATAAGCCCCAAGAGGAATGAGGGTAATGTCCTAATCGCCTTAGTGTGTGTCTCACTCCGGCATTCGGATTGAATCCGTCCCGGTGCCATCGAGTTCCGGGGGTCACTCTTTAGGCTTTAAAACAGGAAGAGAACCGTCACCGTTCCAGGCCATTCTCCTTCCCTCACTTCCTTCCCACCACCTCCCGGGGGGGCAAAAATGAAACTACATCAAACGTAACGAAAGCAAATCAAATACAGCTAAAATAGGGAACACGATCGGCAAAATTAGGATTACTTTTGCGAGCGCTCGGGGAAAAGTTTTCCCCCGTCCCGTCGGTCGAAATGGAAACCGATTTTAATTGGGTCAATTCCTAATGGAAAGTTCCGCAAAAGCTTTGGCCGGGGCGTGATTGATTGCAGTTGACTGTGAAACTTTAACGAGGCTCGTTAGGAGCTCGGAAAACGCACTGCCCCGTGAAGGGTATTCCGGGTAAGTGAAATTTATTCCCATTCGGAAATGGGTGACCCTGTGGGAGCCTCGCTGGGTGACCCTCTCGGAAATGGAGCAAGAAAGAGACGGACGGACGAACTTTGGCTGGAAAAATGCTAAATCACAACCAGCGGAACGTCAATAGTGACCAAACTCATCCTCAAACTGGGCTCGATTTATTTAGCAAACAAAAACCGAACACTTTCGACCATCCTCATTTTGGGTATTTTCTCCTTTTACATTCATTTTGCTGATTGCGTAACGGTTGGTGCGTAAATACGTTGCACCATGCTTGTAACGCCGAACGGAACAGGCGAAGTCGGATAAAAATCAAAACCAATTTGCATTCAAACACCACTACGGCGCGAGAGATTCCCTTTCGGCAGCCCTGTTCGATCCTCTCGTCCGCCATATTGGTGCAGCGTGTACGGAATTGATAATGGAAAAGCAGTTTTTTTCCCCCCCCACTGGGCCTTCACCTAATAGGGCCAAACTTTATCCTTCGGCAAAAGAAGAATGGTGTCTTTGCAGCGAAACAAATCCTTCCCGCCTCGGAGACAAGACACTGCGTAAACAACGAGAAAAAAAAGAGCGCAACATTACAGGCGTTCGCCGTAACGCCGCCACCGGAATACCAAGCGGCAACTCCAGCCCCTAGGGCCAAGGGATTTTCGAGCAACCAGGGTGCCCGCTGGGGTGGTTTTCACCTTGCCCCAGTGACAAAACGTGCACCGACGAAACGAATCCGAAAGCTCGCGGCCTGCTTGACGGGATGATGTCACTGCGTACGGTTTTGCATTTGAGGCTACCTCATTTTGCCACATGCATGCATGTGCTCGGCAACAATGCCAATCGGTGCGGTATGCGAGGGTGAGTTATGTTAAAATTAGGATGATTAATTTTCAGTTCAGTCAGACACGGGTCCGGCGAGTTGTGATGGAGGCAATTTTTGTTTCTTGAACGTGCTCCGGTACGGAATCATTGCGAGATCATAAATATCCTTGTGCCACACGACAAAAGCGGCAATAAATTGTGGTAATTTAAAAGGGTAGCCGAGAGAAATTTGCGGCTAAATATATTCTAGTTTCCTTTTACGGTATCCTACCTTCAAGTGTCGGGAATGCTTAAGAGTGTCAAGACAAATTGAAATAAGTTGGACAAATAATCCTTCTTCCTGCGTGCATTCATGTGAGTTGAGTTGTAAACAGGAGTATGCATTTGAATCAAAAACAGCTTTGTTTTTCGCATTTATGCGCTTACTAGACGTGGACTTTTAAACCCTTATTAGACGAGGACTTTATCTGTCATATTTTCCCAGAAGTTTACTGCCAAACGCGTTTGACAGATACATTCCTTCCTCAAAATCGGAATCGAGCACAATCGGGTCCGATTTTCTTTCCACTGGAATTTTTATGACAAAGTGGTGATTTGTTTACTTTTAGCTCTGTTGTTTGTAGCAGATTTGGTTCATTACACTAGGATGAACAATACACTAAATTCAAACATAAAAATGATCAAATAACTGAAAAACCCATTTTGTGCGTTATTACACGAGCGGACATCATTTATATGTCAAACGCCCTGCCAGAGCCTACTTTGACAGTAAAAGTCTGGGCAAAGATGACAGATAAAATCCTCGTCTAATTAGGGCATTACTGTCATCTTTGCCATATTAATGTCAAAATAGTCTCTAGCAGGACGTTTGACATAAACAAACTACCCGCGCAAGAATCCTGTAATAACGCAAAGTACTCAAAAATGGGTCAGGCATGCTAGGTTCCGATTTTGAGGCAGACATCTTTCTGTCAAACGTGATTTGAAAATAAAGTTCTAGGCAAGGGTGAGATAAAAAGATATATTGACGAAGTCAGCATGGTAGCATACATAACTTGTTACAGTGAGCTGGTTTTGTTGAGAAAAATAAAAGGATCAACTAAAGTAAGTTTGGAGAACCCGAATATCTTACATCGACGGATGTTATTATTTATGTGAAGTTTTCAACTATTTGTCTCGTGTTCATAAATCTTTTATACTTGTAATAAGTTTTAACTGTCAAATTCTATTTTGTTACAATAACACATCTCCTATTGACAAACTTCTGAACTAAGTCCCTCATTCAAACACATACATTGTAGCATTTGTAAACCGAAGAATTATGACTGTACATAACGTAACACAAAAGTTCCTTCCGCACCAAGGCAGGTTACAAACTCATTCCTCTTGCCCTTCTCTCTGCCAACATCTCCCATGATGATATCTTCGTTCGTGCAAAAACGAACGCACACCATGCTGCACCTTACGTAGGACTTCCTCGGAGTTGGCAAGATTGTCACGGGCTGCCAAAGCAAGCGAGGCAAGTGTTTCCTTGTTTTGCCCTTCAACCGCATTGCCATATTTTACCGCATGTTGCCTCCGACTGAAGGCACCGTCGTCAGGCTTTTTTGGGAATCACTTTCCCCTGCGGGAATGCAGTCAAAATCGGTGCACGCTCGAAGTGGAAGCAATGCTGTGCACAATAATTAATACACCAAAGCCGAAGCGAGGAGTTTCGGGGGTTTCCTTCCGTCTGCACAATGGCGACTTGGCGTTTTGCACAGCTTCATCTCATGAAAGCATGAAGACACGTGCAGCGCACACAAAAGGGTTGTCGGGTAACGCCTCAAAACACAAGTTAGTCGTTTGCCAGCCAGCCAGAGTTGGTTCGCCAGGGGGCAAGCGAACGACACACGGTTAATGAACATGGCACCGTAGCGGCAACACTTTGTACTCTTCATGTTAGTGTCTGACTTTCCGGACTTGCTCAAGACGCACCCGGTTACCGTTCGCCAAAAGGGGGGTTCGCCAGGTTTCTCCGGACCTGCCAAGACTTTATTACTGGAAGTCGTCGTCGTTGTCGTCGTCGTTGTTGGAGTCGCCCCGTTTTCGTCGTAACCCCATCTCGTAGGAATTGCATTGTGGTTACAGCATAGCGGGATCGTACCGCGCGTTCCCTTTTTGATGGATAACGTAATAAATCTCGGTCTTCGCGCCCTTCCAACGGGCTGATGGCAACGAACCGCGAGCCCTGAAGTTCCTTATCACGCTACATCGGCAGCTTCCCCGTCTGCGTCTCGCATCGAAACGAGAGATTCATTCCAACCGTAGCGTCTTGACGCATCTCTGCACTCTTCCCAATCCCTCGCTCTAGCATTCCGACCAGCTCCAAAAGGGTGGCATTATTTGTACCACTATATTGCCTTTTATGTAAATATGTTTGCTCGACTCCCGTCCCCCCCGTTGGGTGGCTTTTTTATTTCTCCTCCTCCGGCACGCACCACGCCGACTTTCTTCCTTTCAGGCCGCCGGCATCAGAAACACAGTTATGCTGCGCACCAACGACCCATCCGAGCCAAACCATGGGACTTTGGCCTTCTGCAGCCCGGTGATGATCTCGCAAGAAAAACCCCGTTCGTCAACCTCTTGCGCCTCTTGCAGGGGCCTTCCCGTACGCCAGCGGGAATCAGCTGGAATCGTGATGCGGCACTGCAAGAGTTCCTTTTTTGCCTACACAACAGCGCACCGTTTGCCGTGAAATCACCGTACTGCTAATAGCAACTCCCCAACCACCCCGAGACGTCACCAAACAACCGCAGTCGGCCCCTGCGGAGTCGGAGTGGTAAATATGTGTTCGCCGGCTCAACACACTGCCCGGCCAACCGTCGTGAAGGATGCGTTCACATCGATCTCTTCTTTAGCAGGCAACTATCATGTCGTGCCGGCGCTTTCAGCACTCCGGTCGGTTACGTTGGAACGCTTCGGGACCGTTATCAACGCCTCTTTGGCTTCATCCCTCGAGGAAAAAACGAGCAAACAAACGCGTACATCCATCCTCTCATTGGCCACACCATGATCTGTTGGCACGATAAAACGCAATCACGCCACACAGGACAGGAACCGGAAGACCGACCAATCGAGCCGGAGGCAGGTGGTAAAAGGCGGTAGTCGGTAGCATTTTTCTTCTGCTTTTCCGCGAGCTTTACACCTGGTCCAGGTTGTGCAAGTACCCGCGCGCGTGGAGCCAAGACAAATCTTAATCAACGGAAAGCAGTGATTTTTCTTGTCGGATGATATTAAGACCTTCCTGCTTCTCGCTTATCTACGCAGCAAGACGGTAAGCAAATGTCTAGCGTAAAGCTATTCTTGGAGACGGAGAGGACGGAAAATTCATCACATTCCGGTGCGGCAAATGAAAACAGGGCCCGATTGGTAGGATGATGTCGCGTAGTTGATTTGATACGTTATCAAAAACGGGGCTTTTTTCTCTCTCCGGTCGAGATCCAATTTCGGTAAAAAATAGGATCATCTAATTTGTGCTATTTTTCCGTCAAGAAGAGATCAAACTTTGACGCCTTTGACACATTTCATACATCCCGTGCTTTGAATAGAGATGAGTTTCGCGAACGAATCACAGATATCAAGATTCGTATACACTGACTACATTTAATTTAGTTTCTCTTACATAATTTATTACCATTTTCCACTTGCTTAACACTAGAATACATTGCTTTGGAAACTTGCTCGAATGCTTTTTAGGGGTCATTTTGACCCCTATTTTGAAAAAGCTATAACTTCACTATTTTTGAAGATTTTTTCAAATCCGTAAACTGTTACTTTTTAGCATATTTGTTGACTATCTTTTGGTATTTTTAACTTTTTGGTGTTCCACTTCATCATTCCTCTAGCTCGGTGTAAAGCTAAAATGGCCGAAATTGAGTTCTTTTTAGCTTTTATTTATTCAAAATCTATCTAGAAAAAACAGTGTACGCTAGAAAGTTAGTATGTTGAGCAACATGATGAAGAAATGCATAAAAAAACCAAAAACGTCAAAAGATCGAAAACAAATATACTTAAAAGCAACAGTTATCGGATTAGAAAAATCTTCAAAAATAGTGAAGTTATAGTTTTTTCAAAATAGGTGTCAAAATTACCCCTAAAAAGCATTCTAGGGATAGTCAAGTTGGTTCTCGGAACTGATCGAACAGAAAAATCTGAAAATTTTGTTTGAGATGTAGCTTTGGATTTTAGGAATTTTCAGCCGTTTTCGAGATATTTAGATCGAAAATTGCGTTGGGGTCAAAATGATCCCAATTTGGATTCTAGTGTTAAATATTGTAAGAACAATTCTATATTGTTCTTTCGAGTTGAAATTGATTTAATTTATTTTTATTCACATATGCCCGTCTTCTCTTTGTAGACGAATAAATATGAAATAAACATGACGACTCCTACCATTAGCATAATACAATCCACAACAATTTACCGTCTATGAACGCCAATCTTGGCCCCTTTTATCAGATTAAACGAAAGGCAGAGTATTGCTCCCTCAGCAGCATTCAGCAAGTGGAATTGTATATGTTTTTAAACTTGCCAATTTCGAGGCCCCATACGGATTCCGTGTAGAGAGGGTGAGAAAAAAAAGTAGCTTGCTTTAAGAGCTTCCACCAACACGCAACTGGAAGTGTTTCCTTGCGCTGGCGGAAAATGCCCCCCGAGCCGGAAGCTCGATACAATGATAATCATAATAACACATGTTTACGACTCACCGGAAAACGATTGGGCCGATGGTAATCATCGCTATCGGTAACCATTCTTTTTTTCCGGCGCGTGGGTTGTGTTTTTCCCCCTTGCTTTAGTTTTGCTTCGGCCTTGGTTTTACTTCGTCCCAGGAAAAAAAATCAACAATCCTGGAAAAACTCCATCGAAACTGGAACACAGCGGCAACAAATGGGGAGATGGAATTTCTGTGGCTGGGAAAATTCACTTCAGGGCAGCGGGTAAACGGGAAAATGAAAAGCCCTAACCTTCCCACACACACAAAAAACCCACCCCGAGGCACTGGGAAAGCTGGAAAAACGAAAAATTATGACCGTTACGGGGAGAGATTTAAAAAGCCGAACCAAAAAACAAAACCAATCCTTAAACGGTCCCAAACGCCTCCGTCGAGTGTGTGTAAAATTTGGTGAAAATTGGAAACACCACACCCGAACCGGCCGGCGGCGGCGGCCCGATCGGTGGAAATGCTAAAGATGGTGAGAAAAATGTCCCATCCTCTCCTGGAGGCGCAACAAATGGTGGCTTTATTCGCGAGCTGCTTTCTTTCGGGTTTTCCACCGAAGGGCGGTGGGGGTGTTTTCTGTAAAATATTTCCACCAAAAAAACAGCAACAACGACAACGCGTGCACATCCTGTGGACAATGTTTCCGTGAGGTTTGTTTGTGCCCCCACGCCGGAGGGCAAAAGCAAACGCGCACGTGGGCCGAGGAAATATTATTTACGCCCAAATGAAAATTCTATTTGCAGTATATTCTCTATTTTATCGTCTTCGAGCGATCAGCTCGGGTTCAGATTCGGGCTGAAACTGCCCTTGAACGCTCCGAACTATGCTTGGGATCCACATGCAAGCAACCGGGGCCGTTCAGGGCACCAGCTGAATAGTTACTTCCTCCATTTACTAGCCTTTTATACGGCTCCATTTCCCGTTTTCCCTTCGTTACGTGCTCTTTCTTTTCTATCGTACATTTTCCCAACCCACTTCCCGTTTTCTAAGGATTTACAGTTTCTTTTTCACTTTCTCCAGTGGAGCGTGAAGTGTTTTTTCTTTTTTCCCCGCTGGAAGTAAATTAAGATTTGCTCTCCACTCGCCGTAGTTGTGAAGTTTCTAAACTTTCCTTTGCAAAATTGGCCAATAAATTCATTTGATGTCCTTTTGCCACCCCCCACCACACCGCGGACGCTCTATAAGCCACCTGATGTTTCCACCATTACCCCCACCCTTTTCGGCTCTAAAATGCTTTTTGTTCACGCAAGTAAAACCGGACCGAACGAAACGAATAAACAAAGTTCCCGAACGGAAACGTTCTCCCGCACTCACTCGCTCGATTGTTTCAACGACTTTGAGTGACCGTTTGATGAGCAAATAGGGGTACGGGAGGCTAATCAAATGTGCCGTGGCGTACTTTTTTCCCATTTGGAATTCTTTTTTCCCGCCTCCTCCTTCAAAAGTGGCCAAATTAATGTGCCATCGAGAGATTTATGCGGGAAACTCATTCAATTTATGTTCTAACGGGTCTCTAGTTCCCTTCGTTGCGTTCCAGGGACGTTCCTTGGGGGCAAGGACCAGTTACCTTGCGCTCCTCTAAACGCTATCCCCGGGGGAGGAGCCGGGAGTAGAGAAAGTTTAGCAATAAAACCAAGGCAACAACATTAACAGAAGTCATCTGACGCGTAACGCGCGTAAATCCATCTGGTGTGCGTAGGCAATCTTGGCATAAATCCCTCCGGGGCGCCAAATCCGTGCCCTCCACGCGGGACGGGAAAGTGAAAATCAACTGCAATTCCGTGGCAACAAACTAGTGATGGGAAAATCGGCTCCACAACCGGAGCCGGCTTCGACGAACTCCAGTAAATTTTGGAGCCGACTCCGGAGCCGGCTCCGAACTAACGGCTCCGAACTACGGAGCCGGGTGTGAACAAAAAAGTAATCTCTTTCATTGCGAGATTATGCGCCCACAAAAAAAGGGGCTCCCGTAAGCATTAAGCCGATACTTCGGAGTCAGCTCCGGAGCCGTTAGTTCGGAGCCGTTAGTTCGGAGCCGTTAGTTCGGAGCCGTTAGTTCGGAGCCGATAGTTCGGAGTCTTTAGTTCGGAGCCGTTAGTTTGGAGCCGTTAGTTCGGAGCCGTTAGTTCGGAGCCGTTAGTTCGGAGCCGTTAGTTCGGAGCCGTTAGTTCGGAGTCGTTAGTTTGGAGCCGTTAGTTCGGAGCCGTTAGTTTGGAGCCGTTAGTTTGGAGCCGGTTCTGAGCTAATGCCGGAGCCGTTAGTGCGCTCCGGAGTGCCCATCACTACAACAAACCCCCCCGGCGGGAAGGAATAGGAATGGGATACGATTTTGGTTGCGAAATTGCTTTACAACCGTTCCGTTTCGGTGGGAGGCACCCAACACCCACCCACCCCTGCACCGGAAAGGACATTTAGTTAAGCATTCAAAAACCCCGGAAAGAAGTTGAATAAAGCACCAACATGACCATTAGAGAAAGGCAAAGGCGAAACCGGAACCGGACGAATATCGCTTTCTTTTGAGCCGCGTGACGGATTTTTATTGCTTCACGTTCGATTCGAGGGATTTTTATTACACTCTTTCGCAAAAAGCCGGTAGGGCACCCGTTTCCGAACGGTGCACATTTATTTACCCCGGGAATCGATTTGTTAAACCCGGGTTTCGTTCGCTTTTAATATGAAATTTTCAACCGTCACTACGAGTGGTGAAAATAAAATATATCCTCCGGACGAGAGAAAATTGCTCCAACCAGCTTAGGACGAAGCGTGGACGTGCGCCAAACACCACGCAGCTCCACCGTCCAGCATTAAGGGCCCAAGGAAACGGAAATAAACGTGACATCCTTTCCGGTGTCGGACCGTTTTCCGAAGTCCTGCACCACCACCATCGTTACCGTGGCGCAATCCGACAATCCATTTTTGCGTTTCAACAAGTCCCAGCAGTCGGAGCAGGGTTTTCCCGGTGGAAGTGTCCTTTGCGGAGTGAAATAAAACACAACACCGTCGCATCGAGAAGTGGAAAATTATCCGCTTCATAAAAATAAAATCCTGCACTTGTGCTACCTGTGTGTGTGTTTGTGTTCGGCGCAGTCCATCTTTCGTTTTCGCCTTACATCGGCAGAGCCGCTCTTCAGACAGGCCCCGACTCCAAAGGGGGTTGAGTGAAAAGCTGCAAAATGCTTAAAGGTTACGCTAGAAGCACCCTCCACGAGGAAAAACGCCGTAGACCCTGCCCGGTCGTTTCCATCACTTTATTTTCGAACGGATTCGAAGGGATGCTGCCTGCCGAGAAGCGGGTCGTGATCCAGATTTTGCAGCCATCAGCAGGAAAGGAATTCATCCCGAGGAATGTCCGGAGTGCGCAACGAAGGCCCCGGGTGGAAAGCCGGCGGTTTTCCCGGCTCCGAACGTGTCCATAAATAGTTGCATTTTATTCTCGCTGTGTTATATAAACCCGGGACCATCTTTTGTATCCACTGCGGGAAACGGGAAGCAAAACCGGGACTGTTGGCTCTTGGTCTGGGAGTCTATGTGTCGTCGTTAGGCAGGACTTTTATCCTCACTCTCCTTCGCCCCCCAACCGCATCGGCCTCGTACAGTGAAGGACTTTACGGTTCACGGTTCGGGGCCGGAAGGAAAGCACGGCAGAACTGGATAAGATATCATGGTCCTTCAGACGTGAACGCTCGCAATATCCTGTGCTCTAACGATCCGACGATGAAATCCATCCATCCATCCTCACGGTCTCATGGTCTCATCCCAGCTCCGGGCCCATCGTCGTGGTAGCATAAAAGATGATTTGCTTTTATTTTCGCCCCTCATTCCCCCCCCCCCCTCCATCCAAACGACCCACGTCCTACGTCGGACCCGGCGCGTCCTAATGACGTGCTAAGGAGGAGTCCACTTCGACTGTCAGGGTACATTCCGGTACCCACTCAACTCTGACACTGGCGCGTCAATAGTACTAGGAGTGATGGTCCGATGGACGCACTCTCTCTCTCTCTCACCCCCTCGTCACTAACGAGGATTCCTTGTTTACGAGCTTCTTTTGCTAATAATCCATCCTTCCGAACCCCAGCTCGGTTTCCCCGGCCCGGGATCGAATATCCTAACGCTGGCTGGCCCCGTAATGAACAGGAATTATTACGCTACTCCAGGGCTCGAGAAAGCACGTGGGGGGGGGGGGGGGGGAATGGCCACATCAACGGGTCCTTTCGGTATTCTATTGGCATGTGGCCGGTTTTGCTTTTTGCTGCACACCCGGAACGAACGCTTTTCCCCCCGGGGGAATGGCTTCACGCTTGAGATGCTTCAGAATTAGCTACGGTATTCATTGGATTACTCTATGCTTTCTGTGACACTAAGCAGTACCGGTTCCGGTTGCCATTAGGCGGCACTCCCCCACCCCCCTCGAGGCTCGAGGTATCAATTATGACGTGTGTTATTCTACCTTTGAATGCCGTCACCCTTTTTGCGGGTTGACGAAGTGCCATACTGTAACTGTAACGGCCCCTTTTTACTTGTGAACCATTTCTAAGGGACGTTAATGAGTCTTGGGGAGACAAAATATGAAAGGCAAATAATTTGTAGGACATTCTAAAGTGAATTCACGACAGTTCTATGGAAGCATTCAAGGTGAAAAAGTATCCGCCTGCGAGTTGCGTGTAAACACAAACCCGTTCCATTTAGTGACTCCATTCTCCATCAATCAAATTGCCGCCACCGGAACTGCGTGCTTCATCCGACCTAGTTTTCAGTGTGAATCGGCTGCTAAGTAACTGCCTCAACTCGCTTTCCACACAACATTGTACCACGGTTAAGGATTCAAACCAGCTGAAATTCCTTCCCAGGGAAAACCCGTTTGTCTTGTGCCGCATAAACAAAACCGAGGCAGAACGTCGCTGGGACTACAATTTAGCAAATTACATGCGTTGGAAGTGTGTTACACGTGCTGGGAGGGAAGGACGGTGACGGCACGGTCTGAGTGAGACAAAAGCCGACGAAGGCTTTAGGTTGAGATTGAAGGGTTCACGCACGATTTAGGTTGCATTTTGCAATCGCTACCGGTCGAAAGTGGAGCACTTACTTTCGTGCTCGACATCTTTAGGCCATCGGAGAAGGTTGGTTTTATTTCTCACATGTGTGTGTGGAGTTATTGAAAGCACAGAAAGTGTGACAAATTCGTGCCGTTCCTTTTACGGAAGGACGACTTGGTGCCCCAAATATCTCCATCGAGAGCCATTCAATCAAAAGCGCAAGCGTGGTTTGCTTGCGAGGTAAATTAGAATGTCCCGGCGTAAATTCTTGTCGGGTGAAAATCTGCCACACATTTTCCCACGGACATGCAGTAACACACACGGCACGCGGAAGGCACCGGGGACAGATGTCAGCCGGGAAATCATCAACCCTAGCGACCGACATGGCCGGTCGACGCAATTGAAACGTCACCGAACCGTCGGCCCGTCGTCCGACCCCAAAAACCGTTTCGAAACCGTCGTTTTCCGTCGACATTTCGTCAGCTGCAGCCCAGTACTGGCCCGGGGCGAGGTGATGGCTGCGGGGTCGAAATGTCAGTCGCTGTTTACCGCGCGTGCTTTCGTGACACGGTTTCACTTCCGCGAAATGTCCAGCCGGGAAACGGTCGAAACGGCGGGTTTATCAAAGGGAACGACAGTCAACGCCAAGTGAGCAATTATCGTCGGCAGATTTGTTCGAAGCGGTTCGGTTGTTAAATAAGGCTGTTCATGTTTGGATTCCAGTGCGCTAATCGGCAGACGGAGCAAATGACAATTTCGCCGACAAGTTGCGCTACAAGTAGCTATTGGCCGATCCATCGCAATGATAAAGGAATATAGGACATTGGAAAGAGAAACAAACCTATTAACTGTTTGTTTACTTTTCCTTAAAAGAACCTACGATTTTGTTATAAACATGTATCTTCAGAAAAATGTTCTGCGTTTGAATCAAAACTTGAAAATGAACAAATATGCTATAAAGGACTAAACTATTTAACATTCCGGTAATGAGGAAACAAAACATTTCTCTCTACTGGATAAGTGTAACATGTAATCGAAAGTTTATATTTACTCAAAGAGAGGAATGTTTCATTAATATTAACAAATATTCTATAAACGACTAAACTATTTAATATTCCAGAAATGAGGAAACGAGACTTTTTTCTCTGCTTGATAAGAGTAACATTTAATCGAAAGGTTTTATTTACTGAAAGAGAGGAATATTTGACTAGTATATTTTCAATTTGAATTGCATGCATTTAACATCATTTCTACTAGTTAAAATTAATGAATTCCACCAAATTGTTTCAGTTATAATCCAATCCATTCCAAATCGAACATAGACAATCGTTTGTTTGATTTTAATTTAACTTCGCCCAAACCAAATCCGTGGGAAAGCGAAACTGTCAGCGTTGTGCAAATTATTTTTTAATTAAAATCAACGTTTACTGAACGCCGGCGCGATGGCGCGATGGCCAGAGAACCGTTAATTATAATTATTTCGCCCACACGCATGACGCACCGACGAACCGGTGGTGTGATTATTGGTTTAGGTGGCAATAATTGGCGCAATCGTGTTTGACGCAAAGCCGCATTACCCTAAACGAAATTGGTGTTTAAAATAAACGGATCGCACTGGAACCCGATTTTGGGCGGACTTTGTTGTCGGAATGGCTCAAATGAGAACCAAATTTGGTTTTCCTTAAATCAAAACAAAAAAGTAAACGCACTCCAACTAGCGGGGATTATCAGAGTATTCAACCAGATACAAATTTGCAACGTGTGGGAAAACTTTTAAAAATGTTTTCTGATGGTGGTTAACTCATAGTAAAAAAATAAAATCGTGAATTAACCGACGCAAAAAAAAGTCAGAAATTGTACAAATTGTTCGAAAAGTTCATTCCATCAGAGGGGGAAGAACTGCGAACTCAGCAGAGGTTGCGCTTTGCGTTTGAACGGCGCCGGAAGCGGATCCATCCGTTTCTGCCTGGTGTTCGGTTGAAGGGTGCGGATTTTAGCGCCGCCAGGCACAAATTCCAAACACTATGCGATGGACGATCGGGAGGAGAGGGGAAATGGGCCAGGATGCATAAATATGCATGGCTTTTCCGCCGGCAAAGCAGTTGGAATGTTGCGTAAATAAATACCGTTGAGAATGCGGCGGGAAATAGTGGCGTCGTTCTATTGACGGAATAATGTTGCGACCATTTTTTATTTCTCTTTTTTTATCCAGACGGTTGAAACAATATTATAAAAAGGTAAGCCAACAACAATTAATCTTTTTTTCAATTGCATTTTTAGTTAGGGTATTATTTTAAATAGTTGTATGATACAACTTACCTAAGAATATGACTTTCAAGTACTTGTAATTTGTTATCTAATAAAACTTCCTTTGTTCATATGCTTTTGTATTTACAAAACACTTCATAATTCGTTTCTCTGCGTAGCACGAGTTAAACCAAAAACAACTCGTATTTCGGCTTACCTGAAAATAAACAAAAACAAAAAGCAGGAATTAGTCATGAACATTCACTCCAAAATAAACAAGGGATCGGTTGAACAGATAAATTACTTTCACTGTTTTCGCTGAAGCTAAATATAGGGAGAAAATAAACACCTCTAACAAGAGCCGTTGTTTCGCACCAACGCAGCGTCGCCTGCTGCTCATTTGTTCAACACAAACGCTGCCTAAACACCAACTCCAGTCAACGTCATCTGCTCATTGACAGATGCCAATCCTACCGAAAATAAAAATACCACCGATCGCGTTTCACTTTCGCGAAAACTTTCCTTTTCGCCCATCAATCCCCCCCCCACCTTTGCCTGGCTTCCTTTGGGCGTGTCTAATGAACTTCCGGAATGCTTGATCGGCCGTCAAACGCAAACGCTGATCCCGGAGAAAGACATTTCTACCTTCTCCGGCAGAGCTCATCCATATCGATGGGCTAAACGTCTACGTTGCACTACATTAACGTCAATTTGGGGCTCTCAATTAGTGTCGGATGGATGTCGGTCCAAAACAGGAGCGGACGAATTACGCCGTGATAGTAGGCAGCATTTTGGTGAAGAGGTTGCCAGCGAAGGATATCAATTCACCTCTAATTTGACAAGAAGCAAAATGTTGCACTCTGCTTATCTCTTTAAGTCTAATAATGGCGATCGGTCGATATGAATGAAATTGTTAATATTCAAGTAAACGTGTGTGTCAAATTTGAAGAAACATGAAACGGACATCTTTCTTTATAGCCTTGTAGCTTTGTTTAAACATATGAATGAATAGATGTTTCGGGGAAAAATATTTGCCTTTAGATATCAAAGAACATTTCTCAACTATAGAAACGGAAACCTTCCAATGTCCTAGCTGCTCAAACACACATTTCATTCAGGATGATTTCATTGATTTGGACTCGTTTTAATCCTGCCTTTACTCCTCCTTTCGTTGGAAGGGAAGAATGAAATTCTAAAGTCGTAAAATAATCTCTCCCTACCGGCTCGCATTTTGAACGACTCAAAGGCTTTAGCCAAGGGGAAGGCAAACTGATGGCAAAGCCGTTTCCGTTGACTCCCAGTCGGATCAAATATGACAGAGCAAATGTTGGGATTACAAATATTGAACAAGCATCTTTCGATTGTCGAACCATCGTGATACAAAGCGGTGGAAGAGGTTTGTAAAAGAGGAATGGATAGGGGGGATGAAAGATGGAATCCTTGATCGAGATAGCAATCTGCACCCAGCCATCGCCATCAGTCCTCCATCCAGGACGAACGATTTTTATCTCTCGTCGCAACAAAAAATAGCTTGTCCCACAAAACAAAGAAAGCATTGGATTTTCTTTTCCTCCTCAGAATGGTACGGCATGAGTTCTCTCAAACAATCTGATGAATCTATCCTCCCTTGTCATCGATAGTCGGCTGTGAATATTTCATTTGCCTTAGCAGAGACCATGGGCCACCATCACCGGTGGAAAGCCATTTTCCAGAGCCCAGAGCGTTGCTTCCATTAGCGAGTCCATTCAGCTTTCCACTGATGGATTTCGATGAGTTGACATGAACCCTGTCCATCAGCCAGCTGCTTTCGGTATTGGTTCTGCCAAAAGCCAACGTCAAATACTCGATATCCTCACGCAGCATTGGCAAAAGTGTTGCCTCGCACAATTGGTGGAGATAGGAGAGCACAAAAAAAAACCCCACTAGAAGCAGCAATGTTAATGTTTGCACTACTCTTTTCACGAGGGTGCCATTTTAATGATTCCTTTTCCATTTTCAATCAGTTCACTCTTTGTCTGGCAATGGTAGGCCTCTGCAACGGGCCAACACACATGATGGTTGGGTAAATATTCGCTAACCCGATTGATCCAGACCACCATCCCATCTGACGCATTTATTTGTTTCCCATTCGCCATCAACAATAAAATGTATTTGGAAGTATGCTAAGTTTATTGGCATCAAAGGTTCATCTGTATGAAATACTTGTTTATGCTGGTGGCAATAGCATACACCAAATCTATAAGAAATCTATATTGTTTCAAAACTAAAACTAAGTTTTTTAATAGAACACAGTTGAAACGAGACTGAGAAATTGGAGGTCTTACTTAAAACTCCTTGAAAAATTTATGGCATTAGTTTAAATAAGAAAACAATCATGTAAACTGTAAGTAAATATAAACTTAAAGGATTCAATTACGGAAAACTTTAACAAATATACAACCTTGACCAAGGTGAGCTTGCTTAGTCAAGCAAACTAAAAATATTTAATTGTTCCAACAAACTGTCGGAAACGTTTCCCCTTGGCCACGATCGTACGTTAATGACGCAAATGTAACCCCAGTGCATCACGAATGAAATAAAATCTTACCACCCAGCCCATTAGGAAAGACATTCCACCACCACCAACCACCAACACCTCCTTCAAACGGTCGGTGCTAAGTGAGGCGTACTAACCTGGCGTAAAGTTGGTGATGGAGAGAAAAAAAATCATAAATTAACTCATCATTTGTCGGTGACGTAATCCACTCCGGGTGCGGGGTGGAGGTTATTCTTCGAGAAGCACACTCCATCGCCAACTGCGGCTGCTCCTTTTCGGGGTCGGGGCATTTTTGCCCGACCCGAGATCGTCGGTCGCGATCGTTCTAGCATTCGTTGGCATCATAAATCAATCATTCAAAACCCTCCCACAGTTGATAGCTAGAATGGCAAACGCCGGCGGACCGAAGTCGATTGCAAACCCCCACCCCGCGATGGGGTGAAGAGTTCCTGCATGTCTGTCACATGGCGGTGTCACTTGGCGACTCCCGCTGCGATAAAGCCAACTGCGCGGTAGCGTAAAGAACTTTTTACGCGTGTTCTCGACCTAACGCCCCTTTGGCACGGAAAAAAATGCCTTCGAAACACTCGCCCGTTCTTGAAGCGACAAAGACCATCGGATTACGTGCGTTCGCCTCCTAAATCCCTTACTTGGATGGTGAGAATGCTCAGTGCGGAGGAGCAAAAACACGAAAATTACTTCATCAAAACCCGACTTGCGAAGCGCCATCCCACACAACAGAACCGACGACCAGGAACGTCTCGAAAACGCCCCATCATTCCGTGGCGGTGTCACGCAAACGCGTCATCTCCAACCGAAACAGCATCACCGGAGTTTGACCTCGCAAGCTTCGGAAATGGAACAATGCCGGATTACTTCAAATCCTTTTCGCACAACTCGAAAACATTCATCAGACGACTCTTGGGATGGATTCATCTGTCGGGTGTGTGTCTTTTCTTCTACTCCCTCGCCTCTAAGTCACTTGCCGGAAGACGCTGGGTGGACACCAGATAGTCCCTCCCTTTGGGACTTGGGGAGGTCACTTCTTCTTCCGAGGCGGCCATTTTGCCCGTGCCGGTGACGCGTCACCGAGAACAATGAAATTAAGATTAATGAGTTGTGATAATGAAATCAAATAAGAAAAACCTATCGCCGTGCGGAATGAACGGGTGGAAACGGGGAAAATTACTAACACCCACTTGCGGCTTCACCATCTGCTGGTGGAAGAAAAAAACAACACCAGCTCACAGAACCCCCCCGCATTTTCCTTCCCTTGCTTCATCTTCCCCATAGCGCACCACATGATGAAGAAATTAATTACAACCCTGACTTGACTGCGTTTGACCAAACATGCCAACGGGAGTAGCATTCCCATGGGCTCCGACAATGAGCCCTTCCATTCCATCTCAGCTGAGCCCAACATACAACGCCAAACAATGCGCGCAGTCGGTAAGCTATTTGTTTGGAGTGAAACAATGTGGAAATGGTGCGACATCTCTTACGGGAACAAGACGGAAATTTGTCACACGCTTTTGACCCGATGTTGAACGCAGAACGCATTACGCACGCCAAAAAGGTCAAGCAATGAGACGCGCAGATAAAATGGTTTGATCTACAAGATGAATTACCTGTTCGAGGCATGAGACAGATGTACTTTTAAGTGGATGGGAATAATCTCTTCATTTTTGTTTTGTTTATCAACAGTTTGAATTGTTTTGTTGACGAACGTGATTTTTGTGAATGAATAAGTATTAATAAACAAATATTAACTTGTTGCAGACATTTTATGAACTAAAGAACGTTGAATTTCACTCGTAAGTAGAAAGTTTTACTATTTAGAAATGGTTAGAAAACTCTGAAAACGTATCTATTTGTGAGGTTCACATTAGTGAAGTGCGTAATGAGAAAAAATGAATGATTGAGTTGAATCTTACTATTGAATGATTGATTTAAATCCTAACGGATAGTTTTTGTTACTCCTTTCTTTTTTAAATCCTTTACTGGGATTCGAATCCCAAAAAAGGGAATGAGTGAGTAAAAGAGTAGCTAGTCGTCATAAAGATTCGAATCCCAAGAGTGAGTAAAAGAGAGTTGAATCTCATACTGGGATTCGCAACACAAATTGGGATTCGAAACCCAAACTGGAACTCAATATACGAAAATAGGATTCGAATCCCAATTTGTGATTCGAAACTCAAATTGGGATTCGATTCTCTTTGGCGACTAGTAACTCTTTTACTCACTCATTCACTCTTTTGGGATTCGAATTCCGGTTACGGATTCAAATCTTCTGGAAGATTAATAAATCATTATACACGTTTTAAAGAGTGACTTAAAGATTCGAATCCTCGTGATGAGTATGCACTCTGATTCAAATCTTTAAAAAGAGTTGTTATTCCCATCACTAGTTCACATGAAACAAAATAACGGTTTTTAATCATATCTGGTGCTCTTAACTTCATCTTTAAGATGTTAAGTGTAACCATAAATAGAAAAGAACATTCGGAAAATAGTTTCATATTTCGCACAACTTGTCCTAAACTAAATCACACCACAGACCCAACCCCTCCCCTCACCCAACTGCACAAGCAACGAAACATAAGGGCCCCCGAAAAACCGCCCATCATGATGCAATTCTGCAGCCGCCCGCGGGCTCGCCTTCGCGGTTTGGACAAATTTTTGTTCGCGTTTTCGCGAGCGAAACCAAAACGGCGAGGCGCACAAATTGTACACCATTCGTACGCCTCGCTTGCGCTGCCTTATTCTGCAACAATTAACCATTGTCGTAATCGCACCGGGCCGTGTCTCACCGTGTCTCACCGTGTGGCTTGGCCGATTGTTTCAACCAGGGGTTTATTATTCTTTTCTTTTACGTGTCCGTGCACGTGCACTTGGCCGCGTTTCGGGATGCAAATCTCGACGAAGCGATCTCGCGAAAAAACAAAAACGCAACTTGTACCCGGAGTTTGTACGCGAAAACTCGCGCTGTTTGTAATTAATTATGGAAACGTTTATGATTAACGACATACTCGCCCTCGCCATTTTTACCACAACCATCATCACCTGCAAGGGTTATGCTTCTTTTCCCGCCTTTCGCTTTTTCTTTCACGCTAATACTACTTTTGTAACATGATTTCCATACCGTTACACCGTTTTACACTGGATGAACCACTAAATGCACCCCGGTGTAACCTTTTTCCGGCATGTCGTTCAATTTTGTCATTATGTTTATTAATTTTCCGAGGTTGGAAACTAAAGCTCGCCAAATTCGCCCTCGGTGCAGCCTTATGAGAACACCCTGCTCGTGTTCCGTTAGAATGATTTATATTTTTCACCTTTTCACAGTCCATTGTCCCCCGTTTTGCCCGTAACCGACACGACAGAGCGGTTCTCATGACCGTTAAACCTTCTCTAATCATACCACGCGCTGGTAAATCACGAATGCATGATCTTTTCAACCGCGGGGATCGTTTTCCCGTTTGTTTTCTTTGGTGCTCCGAAAAACCCCCTTCCAATGCTGCTTAATCAGAACGGCGACGACGGTGAGAAGGGAAGAAGAAAAACACAAACAACCGTCAAGTGCACTTACACCTAGACACCGACGCTGTGTTGTGCAACAACACACTGCGCCATTTTGTGGTGCTTGCGGCTTGGTGCATAATTCATTTTCCACGCTCCATTCTTTGGGAAGGAGTGTGATTTGGGTGCATTCTTTCGATGCGCCTCCCTAGAGCCATTACTTCTTCGCCCGCCTGATGGGATGGGTCTTAAAGTGCACTCTCAAGGCCCCGAAGGACGTACTTCACCGGCGGTGGTTTTTCGGTGGTGCGTTGTAATTTGAATATACCGCAGCGCGTTCCACCGAAGGCGACAATGTTTCATGTTCGCTTGGGGTGAAAAATAAAAGTCGAAGGGAATGTCAGCAGGTCGCGAGCCGTCACTCACTCACTCAAGCCGGGTCGAAGATGACAGGTTCGGAGAAGATGCCCATCTGGCGCATCTTCAAAGTGCATCTTCGCGAGAAGCTATGACAAGGGGGAGGTAAAAAGCCCTCCTTGGGAAGATGGACAGCTGAAAATGCGACAATTTTACGACCGAACCGTCGGAGTTGTTGTGCAAAGAAAATCACTTGCTTTCGGTCGGGGTGAAGAAATCGGCATCGTCTTTCCATTGTCACCTTGGAGGGTGCTGCAATGATTAATAATTCATGGAAAAATCACAACACGTTCCGATAAAACTGGGCCGTAACAGTTGGATGGCAACATGGATACACCGAGACACGACAAGTTGCTCGTTAGATATGGTTGGTTTTTCCTTCACCACTCGAAAAACAACCACCTCACCTTTCGAATGCAGCCAATGTCAGCGATCATGTTCGCATTTTTGCTGCAGATAAAACACCCCCTCATTATGCCTCGCTCGGGTGGGGGAGGAGGTTGCACGTGTTTGTTTTTGTCACCGCTAGTGGTGTGATATGTTTAAGGGTGTTTGCCTATGACACCTGCAGGGTACGGTGAACAAAAGGTTTCGGATGCGCAACCAACCATTACGTGGTGGATACATACGTTTTGCATAATTGTGATTAGAACAGTCAATTTTGAGCGAAATGAAATGTAATAATAAAGAGTTAAAATTGATAAGTATTTTTAAAACGAACCTAATTAGTTGGGTTTTGATTAATTTATTTATTTGAATGAGGTATTTCAATGACGACTATCATTGCGAACAAATAAGGTTGAAAATACAGGGATTTTTAAATGATATCATAACAGTAGCAGTATTTATTCCAACTGCAGCACATGACATTCCAACAGTAACAGTTGATTTAATAACGCAATCATGTTTATTATAACTGTGTCAGTTGAAATCAGAATCGTAGCAGTTGATATTGTTAAGTGTACGTAACTAGCAAGTATAAAAGTATATAACACGAATGAAACTCCAAGTTAGTTCAACATATCAGGTGAGTTCATCTCGAATGAATCGCTTTAATTTCATTAGAAAACGAAAAATTTTTTTAAACAAGCAGGGCTGATTAATTTTCATGTTGACTGCTTGTCAGTTTTTTACTTAGTTTTGAGAGAAATTTCGTTCCAATGAAATCGAAGAGCTTCATTCTTTTTGATCCCACCTGCTACGTAGATCAACCTTGGGCTGTTTTCGTGCGATATATGTTTACACTCGCCAATTGCGTACTTCACTCAAGCTGCTGTATCAGGACGATTATAATATCAACTGCTACGATTCTGATTTCAACTGACGCAGTTATAATAAACATGATTGCGTTATAAAATCAACTGACGCTGTTGGAATATCATGTGCTGCTGCTACGGTTATGATATCATCTGAAAAACCCTGTAAAACTTCAAATCCTTTGACCTCCAAGAACTATTCAGTTGGAACTACTTCTTTACCTTGCAAAGGGACCAATGAAAGATAAATTAGATTTCGTACGAGCAAATCGAATCTTTCATTGGCCCAATAAATACCTAACTTCGAAGAAAACAAAGCAATATGGTCATCAATAACGAGACGTGTCGTAAAGCAAACATGAACTCTTCACCTTCCACCCAAATACGGAAACAGTCAGATCGAACGCAATTCCCATTTTCGGCGCTTTGCAATTGGATATCTTCCGATCGAAATAAATCTTCATCAAACCCCGAAGTGGGAGGTGAATGTGTGTTGTGCTTCAAACATTGGCAGTCCACGTGACGACCGGGACGTCCAAATGATGGATTAGGAACAATAAATCGAAACCATTTCCTACCGGTTGTCGGCCATTCTAAGAGCGGGCCTCGTTGGCCAGGTGCCGCCGGTGATTGAATTTCAGTGAGCTGCCATTTGTAATTTTTAATAACCCACCACAAACGCGCACACACAGACACGGTAGGAAGCTTCCTGGTTTGGTGCAGCTTTAATTAAATAATGCCTGCGTTGCTAAATTTAGCGAACGCCTTCGGTCGGTGTTTTTGGGGCTCGGTAGCACAAAATAGTTCAAGCGGAAACATAAGTTGGCGTTCGAGCTCATAAATACGCCCGTCGTCGAATTCCACCGCGCGGCCATTGCTTGGAACCGGAGAAGGGGACGAGCTTTTCATTACAGATTTTCCTCCATCCCCCCACCCTACCCACCACCTTAGCAACCTCGCTCGAGTTTGTGCCACCACGGGATGGTGATTACCAATTAGCCGCTTCCGTCATCGGCATCGAAAATCGTTTTGTTGCCTTCAGTGGATTTTGATAAACAGAGTCGGTTTAGCTGGCGCTTTATTTATTTACGACACCACCCAAAGCGATGGCTTTCCACCACCCCGTCTGGGCCAGTAGAGTTGGAGGAAAATACCAGGGTTTGTGGGAAAATTGGAAAACTGATTTCGCTGATCAAGACGTTCAACCTGCAACGATGAATTAACTTGTACTAAATGTTCCGCGAACCACAAAAATCTAAGCAAACCTATCCCTCACCCCATTTAGAATCCTCCCCAGGGCAAAGGGCCTCACTCGCGGCGCCGGGTGGGGTGGGGTGGGGTGAAATTGTGCAAGTTAGTTCGGTTTCGGTTGCGCCAAAGTCACGCTTCGCCAGTGGGCATTATGGTTTGCTGCTCCACTTCGCCAACTTCGATGCAGTCTCGAAGGGCCTTTTGCGCCCTCGATTGCGATTGCGATCGCTTCCGCACTTTCCATTTCGTTCGTGGTTTGATGGATGCGAGTTGCCGGCGGGAGCGCTTCGAGCCGTGGAAAAGTACAAATTACCGCAAGAATAAATTAAACTAAAGCAAACGGTAACGAAACGGTAGCGAATTCGAAAGTGAAGACTAGGTCAGCTGGAAGCGGGTTGGGTTTCTAACTCTTCTAAAATAGGTTACAAAACCATTATTACTGACAGTATTTTTACTGTAAGTTTATTTCAATTAAATTTTCGTTGAGGTTTTTCCATAATAAAATTAAATTTGTTTAAAAGTAAAAAAACCGTGCATTTTTTCAGCATATTTTTCGCTTTATTAACGCGAAATTCGTTTTGTTTTTGCTTCAGCTCACTTCAAACCCATTTCTTTTGATATGTAAAACAATTGCTTAAGTATCAACTTGAGTTGCAACTGCTTACCATTCTTTTGTGAAGCAAATTCTCTTTGAGCTTTGAATAACAATTGAAAGTTTTTTCCCCAAAAGGGCCGTATGAGTTTTCAACTTAAGGTATCCCTCTTCATACTCTCAACAACTTGACCTTCCTTTCGACCGTTGAGATATTTTTTGACCAAAGAATCGATCGATTGAATCCCCCTTCTCGACGCATTTCGAACGTATGTAGAGCACAGGTGAAGCATTATGAAGTGATCTCCTTCGAAACATCGGCACACTCCCGTCCAATGGTGTCAGCTGGCAGAAGTGTTTCTCAAATTGCTTAATTTTCCTTTCAAATGAAGGCAGCAAAGGAAGGTAAAGAATAAGCTAATGCCAGCAAATGGTCAAAACCAAAATCCACGATGAATCACAATCACGGGCTGCAGAACATAAAATCCAAACCCTCCGCCGAACATGACGCGCCCTGGAATGCTGCCACTTCCAGGGTCATAAATTAGACGCACCACGTTGGCCTACGTTCAAAGCACCCTCAAAAAAAAAAAGTCCATGGTCTGCACGGACGGTGTTAAATAAGTGTCCCACAACTTGACCCCCCGCGATTACGGTTACGGCGAACGGGGTTCAAACAATTTGTCCATCTAGTAAACGACTGGACACGGGGAGGCATTAATAGGTGGATGCTTTAAAGGGCGTAAGGCAATGGGCGCGCGCCAGATGACTCATAGAAGGTAGCTTGATGCTCTATCCACGCTTTACATCTTTTTTGACCATCTGGACCACAGTCGAGCAGGAAAATCGAGCCGTCCGGGGAAATAATTAACCATTTAACCTTTTAATTCAAGGTGGAACGAATTCTATAAGGCACACAATCATTTCTTCAAGATCAGTTTGGCGAAGTCTAGGGAAATCGGTTGAAATGAAACACTCTTTAATCGAAAGTTGATTTTTTTTTCACAATATGGAACTAATTTAAAAAAATAAACCCTTTTAAGAACCATAACGACGTCGGCATAATTTAATTTACAACCTTTTACAATACAAACGAAACGGTTAGTTATTAAAAGCACCTTCTTCAACCAGCGATATCCATTTGCTACCATCACCTCTCCTACTGTTGCCTTTGGCTGGACTGAAAACAAAATACCGAGAGGCAAATGACGTCGAATGTGGAACGTGACACGATTCTTCACGATCACCCGCGATCGGCGGTGCGGCTTCCCAGCTGGAGCTCGAGCATCCCAAAAAACATCCCCAAGGCCCGTTCGCGAACCGTTTCGCGTCAAGTACGTTCGCGTCAATTGCGAGGGAGAACTACGGCGAAGCGGTCCAATGACAATTGCAACATAATTTGTCTCCGCAGTGCAGGTAAGGGAGTGTTTAGTGCCCCCCATAGAGGGAGAGAGAGGGAGAAGGAGAGGCACACCGACACAGAACATCTTCCCAGCGCCGGAGGAAATCGTAGCCGGTTACACAATGGTACGCGGGGAGTCGCAGGATGAATTGGTGAAGGTACTACATAATGAGAGATGATCTCAGGTTCGCGCTCACGAAGCTTTTGACTTAATGAATCGGTTAGGCAAATTAACGACAACCGTCAACCTCGTGATCATATGATGCTCGGGTCTAATTTGCATCCGCTCGAGCACCTCGTTCTATTGTATTCTTTCGTCTTCGTTTGTTTCTCGAGTGTACACCGTAAGAAGCGCTTTTGAAGTGGATTAGTTTGAGACGGAGAGACATTGAAAAAATTATTGAAAATGTTGCTCACCATTTAAAAAACAAAGTAAATTTTGAAAGTTTCTTTAAAATGACAGAAAACAGTAAACAAATAAGTAAAGATAGAAAACATATGAGCAACAAAATAATTTAATTTCCTTCACTTTTAATTTATTTCTCTTGATGGAAATAAGTTAAACATTTTTAAAAGCATTGCAAACATATTTTGTCCACCAGAAACACCTCCTCTCACTCCGGTAGCGTCACACATAAGTACCGTCATTATTGGAACTGCTGTTTAAACATAAAAATCGATATCAGCAGCAGCGCATGGAGTGCTCTAGTGATATCGAAATGATATTGCATAGTTCAACGGATCGTGAAATTGAATTCTCCAACCACCCTTTCCCACTCGGTGATGGAAAAACTCTACGTTCTCACGTTTGGTGGTTAATATGTTGACTTTTGTCATCGTGCAGTAGATTGGCGGGTTTGAAGGGTGTCCTCGGCAGGTATTTTTAATGATTGGATTTGTAACATTGCAGTGATGGACGGTGATAGCAGTCTTCACCTTGCACAAATTGGAAATCTCGTTGCATTTACTTCCGGTTAATAGGTTGCAATATTAATCATAAGTTTATATCAAATATTATTTTTATAATTCAAATGCAATATCAATTGAATCCTGTCTTCTTTAGAGAAGAAAATTATTCTCGATGAAACATAACCAAAACAAGTACTTCACGAAAATCAGTTCCGTAGCATGCATGTGCGTTAGGAGGATTACAGCATCGGTCACAGAACAAACAAACAGCCCTTCATAAAAGTATACCTCTGGTGCATTCCACCGGACGCGTTGAAGAAGGCTCGAAAGTTCGGCAGCGAACCGTTATTAATTTGCGTGCAGCACAACAAAACACCAACGAGCGCGTAATGATGATAATGTTTCCGCGAAAAAGCAATTAACGGTGAGTGCAGCATCCGTTCCGCAGCCGCAATGAATTGGATGCGCATTGCAATTTGGTCAAGCAGGCAACAACAAAAAAAACATCGATCGTTCCAAGCTATAAACTGGTGGAAACTATGAAAACTGATTTTGTACTCATCAACTCATGGAAAACATTGGTGGTTGGTAATTACAATATTTTTCGTGAAAATTACAACGTTCCCGCAAATGGCCTTCAATTGAAAAACTAAATACGTAGCAATTATGTTTCTGATGCTTCTGTAGAATTTATTCTCATTCCGTGGGATGGAAAGATGCATTGCTGCTTCACTAAGGTTAAGGTCCGTGGTTGTGTTTCCACTCTAGGACCATCACAACGAAGGTCTTCAGTCACTCATGAGGATAAACCACTTCACGGTCCACACGTGTCAGCCGAGCTCGATTGGTAACCATCCCATTGACACAGTTTAAACTGTCGTGCCCGGAAAAGTTCGAGGCCCATTTTCACCCCCAAAAACCCATCACGTGTGACGGGATCTCTCAGTTTACGAATGTGTTGTTCAACTACATAACCGAACACTCGGGCAGAGGTTCGCTAGGCGAAGGGCGCCAGATTGTTTATTTATTTGTACTGATTTGAAGTTCAGTTTCTCACCCGCTGACCAACATTACCACACACACACCCCGACGCGCTCCACACGAGCGCAAGTTGCGCCAAAGAGACGCAGGTCCACGGTCGGACCTAAACCGATCCTAATTTCGATTTGTTTTCTTTCACCCGTCTCGGGTCTTCGGGTGTTTTTCTCGATCGGAATGGGCGCAATTTTTCCTAGGGTTTCATTCCACGCTTCACGCGCATTTCGTGCCGTCAAGGGGAAAAAGCCCATTGAGAAATAAATGTAGATCAAGCGGTCGGATTCCACGCTGCATTGCGAAATGCCGTATCGGTTTCAGGCGGTTTCGTTGTTTTTGTGCAATTGCGCTGTCAAAGCCAAGGGACAAGGTGTTTTTCCAGCCGAAGGTCCTCGCACTTTCGAGAAAGCATAATAAAATACACTGGAAAAGAGGATTGATTGACACATTGGTTCGTTGATTAAAAATTCCAATGCCAAAGAGTTTCCCTCTCAAAGAGGTTACATTTTGATTAATTGGTATAGTTCGTCTTTCCTTGTTATAGTTAGATTTCCACTTCATTGAGTTCATAAAGGGGTTTGAAATATTTTCCTCACTATTTGTTAAATCGCACTGAATTGATTGGAATCGAGAAAATTACAGTTGACAGAAGGAAACGACGCCGGTTGCAACAAGTCGTGACGATTGACGGATCGCTTTTCCTATCGAATTCCAACATCCACACACGCAACTGCAATCAGTGTCAGCGCTAGTAACTGATAATTTGTCCTCGCGGCACGATTTCTGAATTAATAAACAGATATCGAAACCGTCCAGCCCACCGAATCGGTGGACTGAGGGCTTTCATCCGCCAACCTAAACCCAAACCAAAGGGTTTTACTGAAACGAAAGCGCTGCGGAAAATGCGAGGAAATCATATATGCCCGACCACCAGCTCATTAATCCTGCAAGATTGATCTCTGGCCGTCTTTGAGCACCTCGATTTTGCTGTAGATTTGCATTTGGTTCGTGCGTGTTAATATTTATGCCTGATCTCACTAAATCACCCGCAAAACACTGGGTCCGTGCGAAATCATTACCAGGTTAATTAGTGGTTGAATCCTGCTCACGTGAACGCAGGAACGATTGATAGATTTTAGAGCACAATTTTCACAACTTCACGATCGTCAAACGCAGTACATCATGTAGATGAATTTTTCACCACACGAATGTTTGACGTCACGCGTACTTGAGGGAGGGAAAATTGGAAACCTCCCACATCTCACGAGCTAATGAGCGATTTGTGAAGTAATTTTCACCCGACGAGGAAAACATTTCAAGCCCATGTAAGTTAATATGCGATCACTTTCCGCGTGTTTGCCCATTCGTTTGCGATTGCGTCACTTTCCAATGAGCGTTAATTATCATTTTTAACACCATTTCATACATGTTTTACCCAATGTGGTTGCTGGTTGGTTTAGTTTTCCTCCTGCGATGCGTTATCACTTAAATTAAATTGTAAGGTCACTCTGCAAATGTTTGATTTCAGAAGCCACACAAGGAGCATGAATTTACATCAAACTTAACATTACACTTTCACGCCTCTCGTGCCTCGTGAAGGTCGATCAGTCACCAATTTTTTGTAAGGTGATAGAAGAAACAATGAAAAAGCTGCTTACGATCAACTCGGTCATGTTCATTATCGCATTATGGAAGTTTCTTTCTTTCTGCAAGCCATTCGAACGGATTACACGCACCGAATGCACGGAGCACATAAAATCATAATTAAACATCCATTACCAGGGTCGTAACAGATGTACCTCTTTCCCGCAGTACAAAACGATCTCCGCGTGACGGGCAGCGGCGAGTGGCGCCGAGTGGAACGTGACAAGTTCACTGGTATGTTGAACATGCACAATACCCAATCCCAAATCAGGAAGCGAACCGAAAAGCGACCGTATGTCAGGCTTTGTGTTCGAAATTTCAAGACCGCAGTAGCAGCGAGAGACTTTGGTGCCAATGTTAAGGTTAAGTGACTGTGCGAAGCAAAAGTAAG
The DNA here is from genome assembly GCF_943734765.1 of Anopheles ziemanni. NCBI lineage: Eukaryota > Metazoa > Arthropoda > Insecta > Diptera > Culicidae > Anopheles > Anopheles ziemanni. The sequence goes on from NC_080706.1 coordinate 93,640,375, forward strand.
CGACGAACCCGGTGATCGACTGATTTCCCATAAAGATGAAACTGGGGGGATTTTAATATTGAGCAGTTTATTGCACCGATGAGTTAAAAACAATGCTTTGGCGAACGTTGACATATACATAGGTCATCGATTATTATACCAATCATCCTAACCTGTAAAACAGAAGGAAATACTCTCCTGGTAAAATTTGTCTCATCGTAAAATCATAAATCTTAAGCTGTTTCCCGAAGTGAACGACCCGAAACATTAAGTTCGATGAACGCATAAAACTATGGGGCGACGAAAACAACACTGAAAGAGAGTTCTTAACACATTTTTCAAATTCCAGTCAGCATAAGGAGTGATTTTATAATCTCATCACTAAGAAACAAAAGAAATAAGTTCAAGCCAAAAATAAATCAAAGAAAAACCATGAACTTTAAAAGGTTATCTGAAATGTCTGTATTTGTCGCAAAAAAGACCAGTTTAAACGTAACATAACGGTTCTTCCTGGTATTTATGCTAATTTTGTCCACCGTTGAGATGCGTCTGCGCCCACGATGCGAAGCGAAACCACAACAGCACTACAAAAAAAAACCGACTAGTGTCGCGAAGTGCCGGGTGATAAAAACAGGGAAAATAAAACCGGTAACGATCCGATCGACGATGAGACCCGCTGTCGTCTTCCTCCGCCCCTTCTCATCCCCTTGTGCAGTTCCAAACCAAATGGTCATTCAACTCGCTCGCAAGACGCGCGTCTCATCAGCGTTCAGCGAACACGGCGCGGACTACTCCGCGAAAACCGATCGGAAGCACCTTTGCGCCTTCGGTTCGCGCATCTTTCGCGAGCGCCTTCGAGCGGTTACGCATGCTCGCATCAAAAAGAAAGCACGGGAGCGCACGAACGGTGCTTTCTCAGCCTTCGATACGCCGGTTCGGGGGGGTTTTGGAGGGGGCGCGTTGGGAATGGCCGGGCGGGATGGTCATAAAGTAGAGCCGGCCTAGAGCCGCTTATGAGTCTCAGGCGGGAACGAAACGAAGAATCGACGTTACGAAATTTCGGTCAGGTCGCGTACGTGCAGAAATTTCACCACGAACGACTGGCCTGGACGGTTCGGCGGGTATCCGGGACGGAGAGGTGGGCGACTTATGTGCAGCCAGCTTTAGACTCACGTCCAATTTTATGTATATGACATTCGACCCTAATCGGTTCTATTACGGAAGACCATAATTGTCGGCGTGTGCTAAATCTTGATCGTACATCAGCGAACAAACGTGTTACATGTTACGTTCGTAAGCCGGACAAGTCCATGTGGTGTTGAAAACTAAAGAAAAATTAATAAAATTTATTAAAAAATGTTCTTTTACTACATACAATAGTCTTTCGCATTTTCAAGTGAAGCAATTTTTATTCTTTCAAATAAAACCATAGCAGTTGTTTAAAAAATTGCTGCCATTATGCAAGTACTTTTTTAGGTCAATGCAATTCATTTTAAGTAGAAAAACAAACGAGCAAATAAACAAACACCGTCAAACAAAGCTACTGACCCAAAAAATCTAACTACACGTATCGGGTTGGGACTGTTCATGGGCAAACATAAATCACCAACCCTTTTCACGACGGTCAATCAAAAACGTAAACATTTGGACAAACCCTTTCGGCGCGGGAGAAGCCAAATGGGAAAGCGATCCTTCGCTGGAAGGTGGGCACTTTCAGGAAGCGAGCCCGAAAGCCCTGCAGCCTGCCCACCCCTCACTCAACCCGAATGGAACCACATTCCGGCCACAAAGCGGTCCCAATCAGCTGGCGCAAGCCGTTTCGGGCTCGATGTTCGGCGAGGCAGACACAACACAAACTTTCGAAGCGAGGATTATGAAGTCATACGGCACGCGAACGCCCCGCCAGCGTGTTCAGGCGGGACGCATCGCGATGATGTAACGTGACGCCTCACGGTTTTGGAGCCTCCAATCGCTGGCCGATTACAAATTTCTCCACCCCGTGGGTCGCGCGATCTAACGTGTTTCGTGCTTGATGATTAACTCTGGAAAGCCGTCGACGAGGTTGCGTACATGCAACATTTCTTCCACGATCGCCGACACTCGCTCAAAATCGAAGTTCCCGGAGTTGCTGGAAATTGCAACTTGGAAGATCGAACGTGCGGGCCGGAAAAGGTTACCTTTGTTTGCCCGAAATTAGGGGGTCGGCTCGAAAGGCCAGGATCGGAAACATTAAGTAGAGCCGCCGACCGATTTGGATCGGAAATGTCTGCTTACGGTTAGAGCTAAAATGCTCGTGTTGATTTTGGACGCATGGGAGCGTTTGTTTGGCGAAAGGGAACACTCGAAAACAATAGTCAGGGATTAAAATATGTTATGCGGAACTTATGCAACTGCAGTGGGTCAATTCTACACGATCGTGTTCGAAATGGATCCGGATCGTGTCGAATGATTTATAAGATCTGCCATAAAATTATACAATGTGCATGGTATGGCAGGGAAAATTGTAGTGATGAGAGTGACAACTCTTTTTAGAGATTTGAATCAGAGTGAATAATCATCATGATGATTCGAATCTTTAAGTGACTCTTTTGTGATTTAAAACGTGTAAAATGAGCTTTTAGTCGTCAAAGAGATTTGAATTCTTAACAGGGATTCGAATCCCAAAGGAGTGAACGAGTGGGTAGAAGAGTCATCATAAAGATTCGAATCCCATGTAATGATTCCCAATCTTCCAGAAGATTTGAATCCGTAACAGGGATCCGAATCCCAAAGGAGTGAATTAGTGAGTAAAAGAGTTACTGGTCGCCATAGAGATTCGAATCAGAAGTAGAGATTCGAATCCCATGTAATGATGGGAAGGATGGATTATGAAAAAAGGATTCGAATCCCAAATAAGGACTCGAATCTCAAGAGTGAGTAAAAGAGTTACTAGTCGCCATAGAGAATCGAATCCCAATTTGAGTTTAGAATCACAAATAGGGAGTCGAATCCTAAAATGTATGTGTGATTCGAATCCCAATTTGTGTTGCGAATCCCATTTTGAGATTCAACTCTCTATGGCGACTAGCGACTCTTTTACTCACTCTTGGGATTCGAATCCTTATGACTACTAGCTACTCTTTTACTCACTCATTCACTCTTTTGGGATTCGAATCCCTGTTAAGGATTCTAATCGAAGGGTGTAACAAAAACTATCTGTTAGGATTTAAATCCTTCATTCAATATTAAGATTCAAATCACTCACTCATTCTCACTCAGAGCGCACATCACTAGAAAATTGAATTAAAATATGATTCCATTTAAAAATGGTTCGATGTTCGATGATTTGCGTTTTCCTTTCACGAACAGGTGCTTCTTAATCCGTTGAAGTGATAAATGAGGCTTTATTTTTAATGCTCTCTTCTAACCCAATCGAAAGTCATTTTTCATCCACTCAATCTGCCACGGAACGGCTAATTACCTAGTCAAACAAATGTGTCAAAGCAATTCGTTCGAATAGAATAAAAACAAATCCGTTCTTCCCAACCGCGTTAGAATATCTTGCCCTCTCATCGATGAAGAAATGTTCTACAGTCGGTGGTTAAGAAAAAGTAGTTTGCTTCACTTCACAGCAAAACAAAAAAGGATCGTTTGAGCGTTTGCTGTGAAACGCTTTTCTATCACTCACTCTGCGCTCGCAAGTGCTCTTGACGGGACCGCACCTTCGCCCGAAAGGGAATGGGATTGGCCGATTCAAACATTGTCGAGCCGCGAACGCGTTGTAATTACTCGCCCGGAATGTCTCGGTTATTAATCACCGGCTTCACGGGTTCACGTCCCGTTCGACGTCAAGGCCCGGCAAGGCGTTAATTCTACCACTCGAGGCTCCCGGGCTTCCCCCCGTTTGCCTCCGACGCTATCATTAATCATAGGAACGGGTTGAAATACTTCTCACTCACAGGAAGGGCCTTTCGAATCGGCGCTCAGCTGTAACATTGTTCAATAGTTTTCTGATCTAATTCAAATACGGTGGGAAGATAGAATTAAATTTTATCGATTCATCATGCAAACTTTTCAACAGTCAGAAACAATCGGGAGTATCGAAAAAAATATACTCTGATTGAATGAACAGTACTCCAATGAGAGTAATAAAAAAATCTCCAAATGAAAAGTCTCTTATGGGTTGGATTTTTCACACCGAAACTCACCAATGATATACAGAACATTTCCCTGGCGGTGGCATATTTATTTTACAGCGAAGCTGTTTTTGATAAATGCACACTTTCGAATCAACTACACCAAGCTCACAAATCGGTGCTCGAACCGGCGATAAGTATAAATTCACATATGAGGTAAAACTTTCCAGTTCCACTGTTTCCTCTTCCACACCCGGAACAATATTTTCCACCAACTGCTGACACAAATCGAACAAATGCAACGCGAAAATAAAAGTAAACCGCATCGTAAAGTCAATAACGCCCGGAGAGAGTTCTAAATAATTGCCCGCGAGGTTTCATGGGGTGGGAAAAATGCATAAATTTTGGAACGGAAAACCTCCCCGCGTGTTTGGTTTAGTTTGTTTTCGTTTGCCCAGTGCACGGCTCGTCCATTTCCATTTCGACGGCAAATTTATGCTAACCGGCAGTTGGTTTTTCCACCGACACACAAAAGAATAATTGAATACGTTTGAAAAACCCGATATTTATCCACTCGCTATTCTATTTCTATTGAAGGTATCCGACTTTTTGCACGAAACGTATGGTGTATGGGTGCGTTTTTCGAGGCCATTTTCGAGCTTAAAGACCGTGACCGTGTGGCGCCGGCGATTTCATTTTCCATGCGACCAATTATCGCCACCCGCCGAAGGTGAAAAAGCGGATGAAATTACCTCCCCATCTCAAGCACACACATACTCAAACACACGCAAAGGAGAAACGAAACTGAAAACCGTGCCCGAGACGCAACCGAATAACCTCCCCAAAACAATCGAAGCCCTCGAAGCCGTTACAGCCTCCGCCGATCGGCGAAGAAATGTGTTGGCCGCTCCAAAAGCAGGAAAAACTTTCACTCATTCTCGCCGCGGCACTCCATCGGTTTGGGGGGAGGTCCGCGAAGTTGCGGCCGGTACGGCCTTTCGGTAGGTCGCGGTTGGCTTGAGATGAGGCTCTTTTTTCTCGCTCCGTTTTTCCCTTTCTGCCGTCCAGCCATCGTCTCGGCGCAGATGAAGACAATTGTTTGACTTGGGAGTCCTCTCCGAGGGGTTTTCCTTCGTTTTTTTTTTGCATTTCGGTGTGAAGTGAAGCCAATCAACTGGAGAGATCGGTATGATTTATGGGTGGTGAGGAAATTATACTTTGCAAACGTCGCTTTCCGCCTTTGCGATTGCTGACGATCATTATCAATTTTATAGTATAATGTCCGGATGGGGAAGCAAGAACTATCACTTTGTTTGGTGCTTTCGGAACGGGATTTGTTTACCCGTCACTTTCACTGATAGGGAAAAACCTGATTATTTTAGGTAATAGCTCTGTAAACTACTCAATTTGAATAAAATATTTCAAACTAGAAAGTGGCAAACACGCCACTTTATGCACAATTAACTGAACCGGGAAGTGTTTTGAAGCACTAATTAATTAAATTAGGTTGTGGTGAAATCAACCCCAAATGTGTCTCAGTTGAAACTAAAGAGAGAAAACAAATTAATTTATCACTTTAACCAACTTCCCAATTATTACTTTCCGTTGACGGACTCCAAACTCCATGCCATATTCGCATCAATAAACAGCTGAAAGTCGGCTTGCAAAGGTGACATGGCAAATTAAATTCGCGCAACGTTGTTGAACAAATTTGCCTGTGACCACCGTGAAAGTCATAAATCTTCGGACACGATCGCACCCATCACTGTCACCGAAACAAGTGTTTGGAAAACGAAACACCAGTCAGGGGGGGAGGGCCAGCAGAAATTGATTGGAGCGACCGGATGCTGGCGAGCCGGACGACGATTGATGATCACGAGTTTCACAGCTCCACACAGCGTGTTGGTTATTCTGTCATTTTCTCAACTCGCGTCGGGAGGAGGAGGAAATGAAGAAAACCTAAAGAAAAACCACACGCTAAGCTCAATAACAACATCAATCTGATTTCTCGCAACTGCTGGTTAGAGCGATTAACCAACCGAAAGCGTTCCTTTCTTGGCTGCGCGTCAAATTTTCACTTTCGTTTGGCGTTTTCGGCGATCTTCCTTCTGTTTCGGTGTGTGAAGCCAGCGCTCGGATTAGGTGTGAGATTTTTCTCGACATGCTGACGTAACGCCACAAAACGCACCTGCACCCGGTTGCGTCTTTATTTTTCTTTTGGATGGTTTCGGTGGCGTATCATCATTTCGGGCAACTTCATCATCATCAACCCCCGACAACATCGCACCGGTGTCTCCCTGTCCCTAACGATGGGAAGCAAAGGCACTGCACTTTACGAGCACATTGTTTTCGTTGCGTTTGTGGGGTTGCCAAAAAAAACATTACCAGTGCACCCGAATCTCGGTGCGCCCAACTGCGTAACCGTTATGTTAAGGAGCTGTGAAAATGGCTGGAACTTTGCTGGAACGACCGCAAGAACTGGAGCACGCGCGACAGTCCCCGGGAGGGGAGGGAAAATAATGGACTAATGGATTACTTTGGAAGAAAATTGACTTTTTATTTGAAAATGGCTCGCGGACAACTTCGTTGCGATAGAAACTGGGGAGTGTATCGTTAAACTGGCATCATTGTTGCGGGTTATATACCAATCAACCGTTTTGATTAACTCGCTCAAACGGTGTTCGGGTGCATTATGAAAGCTAGAGCATGAAATGTATAGGCAACGCAAGCTCGGTAAAACCGGGACGAACAATGTGACGCATATTTTACCCCCGAGATGTAACTGACGATTTTGAAATGCGCTTAATAGAAAGTGTTTCTCAACAACAGTTTTCCCATTATTAAATTCAATTAACTTATTTTGCACTGATTATTTTAAAAGTTGATCTTTTTTTTATACAAAAATCAATCAATTTAAAATGAAAGTGATCTTTTTCAGTTCATTTACCAAATTTCCAATCATAAATAAATAGTATCACACCAAGTCGATTACTAATCATGAAAAATGCATGCAAAAAATTCAGTTCTTAATACCCTCTCGTAGTAAAAAGAAGGATTTTTACATTTTTTTCTTCAAATGCAAGATATATTTACCCACTTCTAATGCAAATAAACATCAAAAAGTTTGCTTTCTTTGAAGATCGAAACATTCGATTTGGTATGTTTTAATGCTACACCTAAGGCGCCAACGAAAAAGTCACTCAACCATAACGCCCCGAAGACGGTCGATTGGCATAAAACGTGAGAGAAAAAACGACCTAACATTCACCAAGAAGCCGCTTCTCGACAAGCTAAACCTTCTTGCCTAACACTATTAAATTATGAAGTAGAACGATTGGCAAAGAAAGGCCATCAATAGTCGTGAATGAACGATCGTTACAAAATGTTACATCAAAATGACATTTAACATCCGATTTTACCCCTCTGTATTTGATTGGTATAGAGATAAATACAAACACTTACCTTATGCAAACACTAAACAATATTTTTTCAACGAAAGTCCATTAACAGATCAGTCCTTTGAGCTGTGATATTACGATTGATTTTTTTCCCGCACTCGCTGTTCAGTGGAAGATTGAAATCATGGATTAAAACGGAGACAAAAAAACTGAGAAATAAAAAAAACACAACTTCTCCGGCACAACTTCCGTTACTGCAACACAACCAGCGCAAGGTGGTTACACCGAAAGGAAACGGACGGAAGAAAGCAATCAAGCGACCGAGCGCGTGCGCGTGCTGTTCCGTGCGTGGAGTTTGACGCGGAGCGAAATTTCTTTCACCTTCACCACTTACTCTCGTTGTCGTGCGCCAACACTCTCGCGATGTCGGTGGGTCTTAAGAAAGCGTACGATCACTTTTAAAACGATCTCTCGATCACAACCACACACGCACGCACACACACCCGTACACACCCAGAAACCGGCCGTAGTCTTCCCCGAAAACGCCACCAAAACGCACTTCAAAAGCAGACGCTAGCAAACGGCACCGACAGACGCACACACTTCGGGGTTTGGGGCTGCATATATGCACTTTCTTCGAGAAGTTGTTGCACGCTAACCGGGAAAGTCAAGCGGCTGAAGCCCCAGCCTCCAGGATACGCGTGTTTTCGCGTGCAGAAAATGTAGTCGATTTAATGGAGTCCCGTTTTAACCTTAACCGTGTCGCTAGGAAAATGAAGAAATTTCACTTTCCCAACAGAAACCTTGCGGGAGGGAAAAGACCTACCTCGCGGGCCAGCCCACCTAAGCCCCGGAGGCACCGTTTGGGTTGAAAGCGAAAGGTTCAGTTCGAATCGACGTAACCACGGGGGCACGGCGGTTGTGGAATTTCACTGTCACTGTCACTGTTCGCTTCCTTTCGCCTTTCTTCTGCAAGTCCGTTGAAGAAAACGAGCGAAAAAAAAATCAACTAAAGCACTAAAAATTTGCGATGAGTTTTTCCCTTTGAAAGACACTTGCAATCACCCACGTGCGTGCACAGATGGACACGTTCTTGCCTACCTGACCGATGTTGCGGAATTCGAGCAATGTTTGCGCACAGACCGCAGACAGACTTTGTCGACTAAACGCGTGAAGCACGACTAGCGTCGCATCGAGCCCACTGAATCATACTGGCCGGGGCGCATCGGCCCTGCTGAATGCCGCCGCGTCTGGTACCGGGGCTGCGAGCGAGAGAGAGGGACACAAATAGACCGCACGAGCAGGAGCGACCGAGCGAGGACACAGTTGACGGTCACCAACAAGTAGAAACCCAACGATCACCGTTTGCGGATCGCCTTCTCTGTCTTCAGTTCTCTCTATCTCTCCTTCACCTCGTAAGCTTCCGCTGCAACACGTTGACCGCGATCGTGGTGAGTTTCCGACTGCGTGCCGATCGAATTCACCACGCGGAGCTCGCTTTCCCATTTGAGTGCCCGCGTCGGGGGGGCAGATTTATGCTTCAAAACATATGATCGCTGATCATTGCAAAGCGTGGATCTCACCTGATCCCCACCTGAACACTGGAAGGACCCGCAAGGCACTCACGCGAAGCTCCACTGAGTTCCAGCACGAAGGAAACATTTACAGCAGCACGAAGATCACTGCGTCATTTGAGCGGTTCGTGCCTTTCAGTTTCTTTCTAACACCGTTCGGTGGATCAGTCAACAGAAAAATGTAAATCATCTAAGGATTTGCTTTGTTTTCCTTTTTTATTAACGCGCTTTATTTGTCTCCTTTTGCTTGACTTTCCTGCCCCCATCACATCGCGAACATTCTTGCGCTTCATCAACATTCTTTTCGTTTACGCAACGACAGGTCTTTGACTCCCGGTCATCCTGCGGCATGGGGACCGATGAGTGCATACAAATATTTACCCATCCACCTGCCGGGGGTTTTTTTGTTTCCTTCGCCGTACGCCATCAGCCGTCAGCAAAATTCGGAGAAAATTTAACTCACTTTTTGCTTCATCTTAATCCAAGTCCAAGTCGCGGGCTCCAGGGCGAAAAAGTGAAATCCAGCAACTGGAATAACCTGATTGCTGAAACGATAACGAGAGGAAGTCAGTTACACAGTTTTATACAAACAAAAAAAAACAAAAAAAATCATTGCAAATGTCGCAGCGGATTCGCCAACCAGATCGGGTTCGTCGCTTTTGCTCGCGTGTTGAAGTCTTTCGTTTCTGCTGCGTTTTGATCGGTCGTAGCCAAGCAAATGCCGGTTTCTGTGATTGTTTGCGTTTGATATTTTGCATTGGAAACGTTTATCTATTTTAGGCGTTATTTTGTAAATGTTAAATACCAAAGAAAAACATTTAAATCACAGAACAAACAGAGGAATTACAAATCATTTTCGGCATTCTTACCATCGCATGCAAATGCCATTATCTCGAGAGAAAAAGATCAATGACCTGTGGTGCATTAAAATTCCTTTCCGCAAGAACCATAAATTAAGCTCTTTCGGGAAGGAATTCTCAACTGCTTTAAGAACGCATCACTGGCATGATGCGAATTTAGCACGCAATTGAAGTAAGCTTCTTATGATATTTCGTACCGCCGTAAATTCGGCACCAAGTTGGACAAAATGGTAAGGAAGTGGTGGATTGGCAAGAAAGAAAAAATACCCAAAATGCACACGCGAACCGATTAAATTGCATTCCCATCCCGCGATCGTTCCGGTTGTTGCTTCATCTTGTTCTCTGCACCCTGCGGAGGGCCAATCACTTTATTGCCATTTTGCATTCACACCAGTGCGCGAGAAGGGTAAAATTGTTTGCGTTTAATTTGCACCAATGTCAAATGCAACAGCATAAAACGCCTGCCACCCGTGGCGTGCGCTGCGCTCTTTGGTTGCGTTCGACCACGGTCCTTGTGCCATAATTTGTACCCTTCGGTGCACGGTACGAACGAACGGCTGATAAATAATCGCAACGCCATTCGAGAAGATGCGTCCTTTGGCTCGAAGCTTGATTGATGGTCCTTTCTTATCAGGACTCCGGGTTGCAGTCCACGCGGGAAGTCTTACTTACCGTTATTTATTTTCCATCACGGGGGTCGCTTCCGAGGCCACGATTCCGTTTTGTTGGGTTGTAGTGTAGTGGCGAACATTCCTTACAAGATTAACTTGGGTGTAATCAATTGATTGGATCCGTTCGGAGGACCTCAGGCCCTTGGTAAGCCCTACTTTGATTGATCATCTTGATTTGGATTGTTCCATAATCCCTGCTTGAGGTTCAGCTGAAATCCTTGATTATGCTCCATTCCGTTCTGCAGAATTGATTTCACAAAATCCGATTAGGCTCGAATAAAGATTCACCGGTAGTTATTTTGTAATTTTCTCCAGAATTATTGACACTGGAATTTTGAATTTTCAACTTTAAGGAACTGCACAATTCAAGAAGAGATTTTTTTCTTGAATTCACTTTGTACACACACTCACACACTTGCTGAACAAACTAAAATCAACCACCGGTATCATTTCTGCTGACTTGACACTCGAATCCCGCTGATTTTATGGTAAGCATTCGAAACCAAAGCAGCTTTACGAACATCTTAGGTCACAACAGGCTCCTCGTACGACACGATACGGTACGAAAATTGATGATTTCTCCCGCGTCGAACCCGTCGAGCGTTGGCTTTTATTTATAAATTATTCTACTCAGATCGACCAACCACGTTTCCCTCATCCCCACCCTCCACCAACCCCCGATGCAGTGAACTTCTCGGCCCACCCTCCCCGGTGTGCGCTTGGTGACGCACCCCATTTTCTCAACGTCGTTCGAGTGGTGACTAGGTGACTCTATCATGACTCACGGGTTCTCACGGGGAGAAAAATCTCTTCCACCTTTAAAGCCCTCGGGCGCCATTCGATCGCACACTACAAACACACGATTTGTTTTTCCCACTTCATTTTTATTTTTTCTGCAAATCGCTACCCTTTAGCGTCGATGAGGAGTTCATGGTTCGCAAGGAGTTTTGTTCAAACAACAAGAAAATAAAAAACAACTACAAAACGTGCCTCGATTCACCGGATCGATTGTTTTCCTTTCGAATTTCACCACCATTAAGCGAAATCGAAGACTCAGAAATGAAAACACACTCACAGATGTCCTCTAGCCTATCGGAATCGACCGTTCGATCATCCCACGATGTCGGGACGCCTATGTTTGCCCTTTTTCTGCCGCTCATGCACAACACCAAAGCCACCATTTTCGGTTTTGTTTTGCGATCGGTGCGCCCATTACTGTCGAACCGCCTTTGGTCGCCTTTGTTTGGAGGAGTCAAACACTGGGAGACATTTTCGCGGCGGGTTCGGTTTGGTTGCAAATAAAGTCTGATCCCCCCTCGGTGGTATCAAATAATGATCGCCTTGGTGCGCTCGAACGTTTGCAACGAAGCAGCAAGATGGGCCACTATCGATACGAAGCCCACCAAACACCGGCGTGCCGGTGCTGGAGGAGTGCCGACATTCCAATTATGGCTCGAGCAGGCAGGCGTCGTGCAAGCGCAAGGAGTGTTACCCGGTGCGGCATTAGAACGCCAGCAATGCAATACCCCCTTCCCGGCTCCAACTCAGCCAAAGAACGCGAGCGATTGAGTAACGATCTCGGCGGTGCTATACCTGGAGGCTGTAAAGACGAGGCGGCGAAGGAAACGCTTTGTGATTTGGTTTTTTTTATTAAAAAGGTAAATCGAAATGAAACCATCCCAAACCTCAGACGTGATGATCTGGGAGACGATGGTGGTGATGATTGCGACAAATGTCAAGTGAATGACGAAATGATTCGATTTATTTCGCTCGGAGACAGCCAACCCAAATGCTATTGTTATAAAGAGGAGGCAGCACCTTTGCAACAGATGATCATACAAGCGAAGATACTATCTGAGAAGATTCGATTAATCTGCATTCCGCCAAGGACAACGTAAAAAACTATTAAAATTTGAGACAACTCCTCATGAATATGGTAAAAACGTGAAGGATCAAACAATGCATTCAAAACATGCAGAAAAATTTGTTGACATCGAAAAAATACTAAAATCACTTACTAAAATACTAAGAGAAGTAGAAAGTGATAAAAAATTGTTCTGATAAACCTAGAAGATTTAAAAATGCTCCAAATACTGATAACACAAAACTATCATTGGCATATAAACACAAACAATTACTCATTCTTTACTTAATCCTTAACAAATTGCGTACCAAGCGTTTTTAGCACAATTTTTAGTACAATCTTTCTAATTAACATTGGTTTATAATATTTGTTAAACCGATAGTTTTCGAAGGGCAAGCTAACAATTAGCTTCCCAAACAACTTATTTTTAATAAAACTATAATTTTTATGTTACATTTTCATTTATTTATGGGTGAAAATTTTTTAGAACTAGTTACTGCTGTCAACCGTAGAGGCGGTACGGAACGTGTTAAGATACTCAAACCTTTTAGAATTCTTTAATATGACAGTGTTTTATATTTGCAGGTTTATGCTGCAATATAAAATCAAATGTTATAAAATGTTAATTGTGATGTTTAATGAATATTAGCAAATTCGTCTTGATTTACGTTTCCCATAAATGTCACCATTTTGATTAGAATTGCTATGGCGTCTGGGGCACCATATTTTCCTGGGAAAACCTGCCCCGAATGCAACGGTCATTCATCATTCGTCGCGTCATTTGACCCGTTCGTTCCAAGCCATGCTCCGAGGATAGTAATTGAAGCTATTCTAAGCGTTGTCCATTTTATTCTTGCCATAAACCCGTGCACTTCTTCTGCCTCGCTGCTTGTTTATGTTTCCCGAACATCGGTGGTTCAGCAAGCGGCAGGTACAACGCGGTCGTTTAATGTTATTAAGCTCTACACCGTTTAGCATGCCATATTTCATGATGTTGTTTCACCCCCCCGCTTCGTGATCGTGCCCTCCCGTGGCCCATCTTCGGCGGGGCCAATGAATCAAAACATTAAACCATGTCCGTCCCCCGAAGTGCTTTGCTAACCAGAAAGCGACCAGCAACCGATCGCAGATCGTTTGGTGAATAAATTCATTGATCTTTCGATCTTTCTCTGCAGTTGTGTGAGAAGAAACCGATTTCTTCGGAGAGTTCAAACTCACAGGAGTCCCGTTCGGGATGGAACGAATAATCCAATGCGAGCGTCACGCGCTAGAAAATGTCATCCTGCCCTCCGATACCGAGAACCGCACGAGAGCGCTTTGAAGAAGCACGTTCCCGAGTACCCTTGCCCAAGTCCAAAGGCGCCGTTCGTCCTCGACAATCCCACCTCGCGCGGCTTACAAGGGTACCCGCCACGGAATGCACTAATGCGGAACCAAACCCACGGAGCCCGCGCACTCTCCCGAGCGGTTATCCTCCGGCGGACCGCCGAGGTTCCGACCATCACGACTCACCTTCGACGCGCATTGATCTGGCAAATGTTTTATTTCACTATTCTTTCACGCGCGCGCGCAACACAAACATTTCATCGCCGTCTTCTCCTTGGTGCTCCGTCTGGCCATCTGTTCGCTGTGAAACATCCCTTTGGGTGCTGCGGTGTCGTAATTGGCTTTTCAGTTTCAATTAAACTCTATTAAGAGCAAAGAAACCCATCGTCAGTCTTCTGCACTATGAACTAGGTTAGCAGGAATTGCTATCTCAAGTTAATATTCGTATCTTTTTATCACTTTTTTATTTATTTCTCATCATTTTCATCTTTTTTTTTTATTTGAGCTAATGAATGACTTTTTAAATCCAATTGAAAAATACTTTTTATTCGTTAACATTAGTTTTGAGTCTCCGGATAAACATTAGTTAATAATTTAATTTGTTAATTTATATGAAACCACATTTGTTTTGCAATAAAAAATAAATAATTGAATCCCATTGTCTGTACTCTTGGTCTGTTGCTCCTTCGTCTGCTGTTGAACTACTTTTAATTCCTTTAAGATCAACCGATCGCTCATTACCTTTCGCTGCTGTTACGTGGTGATTACTTTACGGTTTTTTTGCAGCACCAATCTGCATCTTCTTTTAACGTTCGTCTCAAGAAACCTCTCCGCCGTGTAGTCATTTGCATCCCAGAGCACCTTTTTCCGTTGCGGCACCCTTGATGGAGCCCTGTGCAGTGCCATTTCCTGGTTTGGAGCAGCAGGCCATTCTACTTCTACGCCATCCATCAAGCCGCACCGAAACGGGAAGGCAATAGCTGAAGCTGAAGTTAGAATAAGGTTAGCGCAGCCCCGGGCAGTCAGAGGTGAAACTGGCGCGTGTTCGTCGCTTAGTGTCTCGGCGCATTGGCGCGGGGCAAATCTCGGTGCAGGAGGCTTTGGCTCCTGTGAGTGACGTATGCGGATGAAGGTGCGGCGACCCCATGGTCCGCTGTTGGGCCCACGAGGGAAGGGAAAGGCACGGCATGTGGGGTGCGGGATGTTGTAGGCTCGGTTGCGCAGAACGATCGATAATTGATCGCGCGGTACTGTCTGAGTTCTCATGACTAAGAGAAGAAAGGGTGGCACGGAGATAGGGGAAGGCGACACTGGAATCAATGCGAACCGGAGGAGCGGCCAAAGGCATCGTGCCGACAGTTAAGAAATAGTTCATAATGGACAACTGTCTATCTATTGACAGTGAAAAGAATTTCATTTGAAGAATCTGAATAAAACAGCGGATCTATCACCTTCACATATTTTTGTATAAAATAACTAGTTTAGAAATATATTCTTGTTGCATTTGGTCTTATTTTCATAAGACAGAATCATAACGCTGCTGTTCGATTTTGTTAATGAAATTTAAATATTGATAAACACTTTTGAACTCTCAAATTTTCGTAAGACAAACTCATAATTCTGCTGTTCGATTTTGCTACTAAAATTTAAATATTGATAAACACTTTTAATCTCACAAACATAAAATAATAAATTGCAAACAACTCGACGGACAGAGCTTATCTGTATAATGATTCATGCCAACGTTCTGTAGAACTTTTCCACCCCAAACCCACCATGTAAACCTCCAGCGTTCTACCTCCAACAATAATCCTTCCCGAGGGGGCTCTTAGCTAACACCACAAACCGTTCACTGCACATAAATCAAAACTATCCGAATGCAAATTGTGGACGCGAAAATTCTCCATCCTCTCCACCACCACCTACCGCCCCACCGGAGGAACGCATGAACGCACGGAAAAGCGCCCACATTCCCGCGCATTCCAACCAAATCGATCGTCCGGGGCTCCAGCTGACAGTCGCTTGTCATCGAGCATGTCGTATCGGAGCGAGCGTGGCGGGCGAAACACCGAACACTGGAGGCGATCGGGAAGGTTCGACGAGGGGTTCCACCACGGGAGATCACATAAACGGTAGCCGGGACTGCGGGTTAGTCGATTTGTTTGTTGCAAAAAGGTATGCAGTTGGGAAAATAGATATGAAGGTGCCTCAAAGCGTACATGCAAGTAAAATAAAAATAAATAAAAAAGAAGTGATATATTTAAAAATAAAAAGGAGTGGGATAAGTACTTTAATTTAATGTAAATATGTTCTAAGATCCTTTGTTTCGATTCAGTAACGTGAACAAGGCACAAACATGTTTAGGTTATGATGAACTTTTACATTAAAAATACAAGTTAATTTAAAATTGTTCATTATTGCGAAAAAAGCAAAACTAATGAAACAAACGCGACAACAACGGCTTCTAAACGACACCCATCGGTGGCGAAAAGAATTTCGTAATTAAACGGGAACCTTCCACCCCCTCCGCAGTTCCTCGAAGGAAACCTAAGTCACACGAGGGCGTCCGAGAACTTTATCGAGCTAAAAACATTTTAATTAATTTTGCGTGTCCCTGCGGAGAATTCCCGGACAGGTTTTGTGTGTGTGTGTGTGTCCTTTTTCTACCACAACAACAAAAAAGAGAGTGAAAGGAGAACGCGCGTACGTTACTGTTCTTTTATTGCGAGACGGTTTTGTTTTTTCTTAATTTCACCGAAAAATGTGATGTGAATGTTCGAAGCAATAAAGCGAACCCGAAATGCCAGCGTGCGACATAACGCTTCGCTGCCGGCAACGAAGGGCCCGGCCAACCCTCATTATGGTGGATCTAGTTGCGCGAGAAACTTTAACGGTGAAGCTGTTTTTTTTGCCCTGGCTGCTCCATTCGCTATTTTTATTAACATTTTTGGAGATTTTTTCCGCTGACAAACACCTTCATTAAAGGATTTTGTTCCTAATTGTTCCATGTTGAACCGATTAATTGGGTATTCTGTACAAAAGAAAATTCACTAATGGACCCTTACGGAAATGGAAAAGCGAAACTTTTAAAGCACGCTCTTTGTTACAACGAAAAACAATCAATGGGAAAAACGAACATGGTGGAATTAAAACTAATTGTCATTGAATGACATCAAGCAATTAGTATCTGTGTCAGATTGGAGAAAGCTAACAACTTAGTACACCAAGGAGCCTTCCAGCTTTTGCATTCTAGCGCTGAATCACGGGACGGGAAGACGGCCTCATTGCCTTGCGTCTCGTGGGCTTCCCGACGTTGGCTATATTGCTTTATGAAAGATAAATATTTATCGTTCAAAAATGATTACTCTTCATTACGACCCGCGCACCGCGCAAAGAGCGTGTCAAGGACGACCGTCGGGACGGAAAACAACTTGACGCGGCACGCCGGCCGGAGCGTTTTTCTTCCGTGCCGTCCGTCAGTGGCGAAAGAAACAGTGCACGGCAATTTCCTCCCGGCGGAAGGCAGCGATCCGACAGGCGAGCTTCCTGAAACAACAAATCAACACGCGCCACGGAACGCGTGTCCGGGGATTCGCGGGCAACTGGGGAAAGCGGAAGAAGAAAAAAGCACCTTAACGCCTTCAACGATAGCTTTCCGCTTTCCTTTCCTCACCGGCGAAGGTCAGCACGGCTAATGGAAAGAATGCGTATGTCCGGTGCGTAAAGCTGCCGCTAAGTCTGTTTCATAAACACGTGGCTTTTCAACACCATTCGTTGTGTGTCACTTTTACATTAACGTCAAAAAAGCGTAACAACAACGGAAAGAAAACCGAACTCGAAACCACAAGGCCATGGAAATTTCCCAGCCCAACCGGGGGCAATCTCGTTTCCACAAGTGAGATTTTTCCACCACCCCCGGGAAAGGCGGCACGTTGTGTCCCCCCAAGGGTGAAGAAAAAACAACGTTGACCTTTGGGCGATTTTGCATATTTTAACCGGTGGAGAAAAGGAGAAGAAAAACAACCCTCCGGACCCACGAGAGCTCAACATTCGGCCCAGCGGGAAGGAGCAAACCTTTTTGAAATATTTATAAATCGCCATGCTAATTATCCGGTGACAAACAAGTCTGACATCGTATTTCTGCTGCGGTTTCCGCCCCGCGTCGCTACTTCAGGGAAAACTCTTCTGGTGCGCGGGTGGGTCGTTTTGAAACAATGACAAATTAACCCACCGGTAGTCTCATTTTTCTTCTACATGAATGTTGCAAGACGAGGATTGAAATGAAATACCTACTCCGGAATTAATTATTCCGGTGGAGAGATGAACAATTTCCTCCATTATTTGATGACCATTAATTGAAGGAGTGAAGTGATCCTTCGTCGGAAACATTTAGGTTGTTATAAACGGGTCTTTTTTCTAACTTCAATTATAAATAGATCTGGCACAGAAAATTTACTTTGACACTAGTAAGAGTAAATGAAAAAAGAGAAATAAGCAAAAAAGGGAACCATCCACACAGGATGAGGCTTTTTTAAATAAGAGAACCAATAAAAGTAAAACAAAAATGTGGTTTCTCTCAGATCGTTCCTAAAAAATGGTTTTTGTAGTTTGATCAATTGGCTAGAAAAATGGTTTTAAGCACATAAGCTTCAAGATATTTAATTTTATTCTAAAACATGTATCCATTATCAGCTAAATCAAGAGCAGAAATCCGCAGTTCTTTTATGAAGGATAAAGGTTCTATGAAGCGTACAGTATATATACAGTATTGTCTTAGAACCAATTAAATAAAATAATTCGCATAAAGTTTACTTTTAACCAGACACAGAAACACAAAAAAACGAACATTCAAAATCGATAACATAAAACATTCAGTTATTGTAAACCTTTACAAGGAGACTTTCCCAAAACACGTGAAAAAATTAACTTGGGAACAACTCGCGAAGCGTGTGAAAGTCCTTCTGAAAAACTAAACATAGGAAATCATGTTGGTGAACAGAGAAAAGACAACTTCCAAATGTCCCAATACCTATCCAGAAAAGTAGAAGGTAAATCTGGTCCTAGTAAAACACGTGTAAGCCAACCAACTGGGCGATGTCAAATGAGTAACCAACTCCTACATGAACCAGCAGGGAGGTTTCCTTTGTTGATTCCTTGTAAAAAACAATCATGTTTGAAGTCAGTTCCAACATGATGCAGAAGCCGACAGAGCATCGGCTCCCCGAAAAACCCGACGCCACATGACATCTTAACCTCAAAAAAGTTAGGACATTCCCCGGATCAACCCGATCGACCACGGGTGCGCGCGATGCCATGCCGGAGATAATCCCATCAGGGTTGCGCTGTTGTGTGCGGCGGTAACCGATAATAATCCACCATGTCGTGCTCGCAAAATCCGATTGACCACGGTTTTCCAGCTTCAGGAGGAGTCGCTTCAATGCCTTGTAAACACGCCCGAGCTCAGCGTGAACACTTAACCCTCCTCGGTGGGAGAAAATGGGTGACGGGCAAAGGAGAAAGGTGCCTCCCATCGGGCGGTGATATCTACCCGTGTTTTAATCAATTAGAACCCACCCACAGCGGGTGGGAGGTTACCGTCCGATTAAGACTCCCGCCGTCCTATCAGATGCTGGAAAATCAGACCTAGGCGAAGGAAAATCTCAAACCCGGGCCGACCGTGCATGCGTGCCATGTTAGCATTTGCCCGTGAGCAGGCGTTTGAGGCGAGCATGATCACATCGGAGGGACCACGCGATACACGATAATTAAAAGCACACAAGTGCACCGAAAAAGCAAACCGCTTCAGTCCTACCGACGAACACGCAAGCTGATTTACTGGCTCGGTACACCTACAAAAACCCCTATGCACAAGAAAGAAAACATCCAGCATGGTACAGTTTTCGGATAATTTACTGCCAATTAATCAAGCCAACCTTCTTTGGCCGCGATTCTTGGGGTAGATTGGGAAAACCACTCTCAAAGGTGAGTGTAGAACTTGCAATCACATGGTGGTTAGCTTATTCGTGTATGTGTTTTTTCCCCCTTTCAATCCTAACTCTACCTCGCTCCATAATCGATCCTTAATCGATTCGATTCGCCCCGTCCGCCTATTTGTTCAATGGACTCGCACTTGGCGCTTCTGGGCAAAATCATACACGAGCGCGCGAAAAGGGCATAACGGCAAAACACTGCGGCAGGTGTAATTATTGGCGCAATGGGCCGCGATTGTTCGCCCGAGCAAGGGAGGTGTATATGGGGGGTTGGATGAACTTTTTACACACAATGCCAAACGCCGACGCCCAGACGCCTCGAGGGGAGCACGAGATCGTTATCGGATTTACATAATTGTCTGGCGCGCATTCCTTCGCCGAAAGGGGAGCATTTGGCCAATCGATCGGTAACAAAGTGGTTTAGTAAGTGATATTGAATTAAAAAGTCGTGCTTATGCAAGGATAAAATAAATCAAATCAATCAATAACATCACAAGTTGCCATACTGTACCAGTAGTTGGTGTTATTACAGTAAAAAATTAAATAGAAAAATAACATTGAATTTTTAAACCAACTTCACTTAGCCCTTTCAGGACCATAAGCTATTCAAGACTAAAATTGGCAATACAACACAGTATTTTGGCTATTTGGGGTGTAGAATAAAAGAATATCAACAGAAAAACCTAGCAGTCTTCATAGGTTTTTTATAAATTCATGGTAAATATTTTTCCCCATGAACCATTAAAGTGAAAAATGAAGAGTGTGATAGTGATGATATCGGAATTGTTTTTATTTGCTTTCCAAAACAAATTCCATATTAAAATTTTAAAAAAATATCTTAGCCATTTCTATAAGAAAATAATAAATTCATGAAGTCTAATAAACTTTCCAAATACTAAGTTGTTGTTGTTGGTTGAACGCACGAATGGTTTGGTTTTGGAGCAATTAATTTTGATAGTTCTTTTTTGTTTATTCGTTCAGAAAGACATTTGCCACCTTTGACATAATGTTTTCTTTGATGTTTTGCTTCAAAAGTATCGTTTTGATAATAGTTGAACAAACAGTAACGAGTTTTGTGGATGGCAAAAATATTTCCCTTGTTTGTGAAAGGGTTAAACAAGAAAATTACATTCAACAATCACTTGCCACACGAACTAACAGAACCTTTCTTCCTAAACACAAAACAAAAGAACTATTGCACCGGCAACATAATGCTCCACATCACGCTCCCAACCCAACCGGAAGCGGGAGATAAGTTTTCGAATTTAATTTCATGTTTATGAAATGGAATGCAACAAAGGTTGGACAAAGAGAGGGGAGGACAAAAACCCACCGAAAACCCCATCAAAGGCCGGTCGTGCCATTGTCTTTCGAAATCGATTTCATTTGAAGATGGGATTGTTCTGGGATTGGTTTCCTCCAGGTCTTATTGATTTTTTTCTATCCTCTGACTTTTCCAACCCTTTGCAACTTACTGGTTTACTTTTTTGTTTACGTGTTTTTTTTGTCATTCCTATCAAAAGAATTCAATTTTCCATCTTCAGCTTCACCTAACCCGAAGCCGGGCAATCGCCGACGATGCAAAGGTACGCGATGGAAACCTCTTTTCCGCCAGCGTATGTGGAGGACACTTTTCTGTTTGTCTTGTTCGGGGCCATGCCAAAAGTTCGTTGCAACTTTGCGATGGTTCGGATAGATAGGGTAGCCTCGTTAGCAGATAGCGGCAGTATCTATCTTCCATCCTAAAGGAAAACTCTTACGTGGCTACTTGGGAAAAAGAAAAATATTGCTCACTTGGATGCACCGCTATTTTCGTTAAATGCTATCAATATTTCCCCACCCTCGGTCGGGAAGGGAAATGATAAACATTTGCTGGGTGGGTGGCACACTGTTCTCCACCGGAAGAAGTGGTTCTTAGGCTTTTATTGTTCCCGTGTTCCTGTGTAAGAACCTGTGGCATCTAGCACATACGGCAAGCGATGCCCATGGCAACTTTCCAGCGAAGCGAAGCAACAAAAGAGTTCTCCCAAACAAGCTTACCAGCTCTGAAAAATATTTCCTTTCTCCACGGGAGATGGCCAGGCGATATCCTTTCATTTCGTTGCCATTTATTTATCGTCCCTCGACGACGACGGGATGTATCGTACGCGATTGCATTCGCTTTAACCAGCATTACGCGTACCACAACGACGACGATGTCTGTGATCGGTGAAGCGATTGAGCAGCTTTATTTTCAGTAACAAAAATACGACAGTAAGCACGGACGGGCCAAATCGATCCGACCAACACCGTTTGCGAGCGAACACACCACAAGTTCAGATAGGAAAACAGAACTGCAGTTAGCAGTAAAGTCAATACGTTCCAAGAACGGGAAAGCTTCTTGCAGCAGCGATGCAGCACAAAGCAGAACCGAAGTGGACATATCCTCCCGGGAGGCACGTGGCTTCACCCTATCGGCGATTCGTTCGCTCTAATAAAGTTTATAGTTGCACTTGCTGTATGGGATTGATTTTTGCGCTCAAGTGAATCGCAACAGAAAGGGAACGGGCTTAATGGCCGCATAAGGACATCGGAGCCACGGATCGATCGCACTTTGATTGAGTGTGTTTGAAGTTTTACGGAGCAGCTCGATCTTTGAGGTAATTGTACAATTAAGTGGGGACTTCAGTAGCGAAAGAGTGCAATAAACCCTTAAGATAATTGTTTGGTTAAGAACTAAAAACTTGTTTGATAATGTAACTTGGAAAAGAAATAATAAATAAATGTCGATGCAAAACCAAATATTTAAAAAAGGATCCTTTTGTTCTCCCTTAATCTATAGAACATTTTAAATTGCTTTTATCTTTACTTTACTTTGAAGTTTTCCGATTTTCGCAGCTCGATCTTTGAAGTAAATTTACAATTAAGTGGGGTATTCAGTAGCGAAAGAGAACAATAAACCCTTAAGATATTTGTTTGGTTGAGAACAAACAACTAACTAGTCTGCTTATGTAACTTGGAAAAGAAATAATATTTAAATGTCGATGCATAACCAAATATTTAAAAAAGGATCCTTTTGTTTTCCCTTAATCTATAGAGCAAGCAATAAAAGCAATTAAAAATGCTTTTATCTATATTTTACTTTGAAGTTTTTCGGAGCAGCTCGATCTTTGAAGTAATTGTACAATTAAGTGAGTAGCGAAAGAGAGCAATGAACCCTTAATACAATTATTTAGATAAGAACCAAAAGCTAGTTTGATAATGTAACTTGAAAAAGAAAGAATAGCTAAGAGTCGATGCACAACCATATTCGAAAATTAAAAGAAGCCATTTGTTTATCTTTAATCTATAGAGCATTTTTAATTGCTTTAAATTGAAAAATAGAATAAAAACATATATCATAAATATAGGCTGCCCAAAGGAGCTCTTATAGTTAGATTGAATTAGCGGGTTATAAATCAAAACCAAATGTTTAGCAAACAAAACGGAGTTGATTACAACAATCAGTTAAAAGTAAGTCTGAAAGGAACACTTTATCATGATCATGAGCGTTCGAATGATTGAAAACCACCAAGCAGCCTCAGCGTCTGAAGAGTTAATTAGTCGCTAAGGTCAACGGTGTCCAGGGGAGACCTAATAACAGTAAGCAGTGCAAAACGAGCGCCTCGCGAAATTATAGGACCAATCCTATCAGCAACGCACCGCACGAAGATTTATTCGTTACGAAATAGTACCGAAGAACCGTAACGCCCCACCGTGCCAAACCCCGTTTCGTTCTGCGTTCATTTTATGGTGCGCTTATCTTAGAAGTTTGATCAAATGTGTTCATTAAATAAATATATAGAAATACGTATACAAGTCTCCTCCCAAAAACTGCGCCCACCACCCCCACCCAGTGCGCCAATTTTGCGCCAACCAAGCATTCCAGCGGGCCGTAATCAAACCCCGACACCCGTCCACCACTTTCGCCTTACGCGAGTCTTTGGCGAAATCCTGCCAAATTGATTTGTAAAGCGCACGTTCGTGACTGTCATGCAACTGTTTTAGCGAAAAATATGACCTTCAAAACCACAGCCTCCCTCCCCCAGCGGCCTACTTCCACAACCGAAAAGTGTGTGTTTGTGTTTTGAAAATCCACACAAACGGTTACCACGCAAACATTTGGGTTCGGTATTTTTTTTCCACCACCAAATGGAGCCCCGTGTGGGAGTTTGCACACCTTCACGCCGCTTCTAATGGCTTTCGATTTCGATTCGTGGCGTTCTATTGCTGTCCCAGCGAAGGGTTCGGAGTACGAAACCCTCGACAACCTGCACGAATTCTCGACCGGCGGTGCCCTGCCCTGTTCGGGTGAGTGCACTGGTTGTTTTTTCTTCTACCCCCACGCCCAGGACCCTTTGCCCCACCGAGTAGACTAACGGAAGGCACGAAGTTGCTGCCGGGCGTGCCAGACCGGCTCTAATTTGTATGCAGCTAGAATCGGAATTAAATATATTGAAATAAATTCAGTCCGCCGGGCGCACCGGGGTCGTTCATTTTCCGTCCCAGCTGGAGGGAGGAGGCTGGGGAGGCTCGCGATCGTGCCGATACCGACTGGGAGATTAGTGGCGAGTGTGGGGAGGGGGAGGGTTCACTCCTCCCGGGCAGTTAGAAGGTTGCACTTTGTTTCTATCCCGCTAGCAGAAAATCGGCAGCGGTGGTCGGTTCTAAACCTCCGCCTGGTCGGCGGCTCGCTAACCACCACCAGAATTCAGGAGCCTGAGGTGAAAGAGCATACATACATGCACCGGCCGGGCGACTGGCGTTAAAGAACAGTTAGCGACAGGACCGCTAGAAAAGGTACAACCCGAAGGTCCAACGAGGGTTTTGGCGAGTGAACTGGTGAAGTCCTTCAACGAGCTACCGTCTGGTGACCGAAGAGGGCAAAGAACCGTTCACGCCCCATACACGATTGCTCACGTAAGGAGTGTGAGATTTTATTGCAACACAGTGGATAACTTCATAAAAATTGGACATAATTACAAAAAGAGTTTCGTAATTCAAACTAGTGATGAGAATAACAACTCTTTTTAGAGATTTGAATCAGAGTGAATAATCATCACGATGATTCGAATCTTAATCTTCGAGTCACTCTTTTCTGGTTTAAAATGTGTAAAATGAGCTTTTAGTCGTCAAAGAGATTTGATTCGAATTCCAAAAGAATCAACGAGTGGGTGAAAGAGTTGCTAGCCGTCATAAAGATTCGAATCCCAAATTGTGATTTGAATCCCATGTAGTGATTCCAACCCTAAATTGGGATAAGAATCGTAAGAGTTAGTAAAAGAGTTGCTAGTCGCCATTGAGATTTGAATCCTAAATTGGGATTCGAATCACAAATTGGGATTCGAATCACAAATTAGGATTCGAATCCCAAACTGGAACTTAATATACGAACTATATATAAATACACATAAAATTTGGCATTCAAATCTCTGTTTGAAATTCGAATCCCAAATTGAGATTCAACTGTCTATGGCGACTAGCGACTCTTTTAATCACTCTTGATCCTTATTTAGGATTCTAATCTCTATGACGACTAGCGATTTTTTTACCCACTCGGTGATTCTTTTTGGATTCAAGTCCCTGTCAAGGATTCAAATCAAAGGAAGTAACAAAAACGATCTGTTAGGATTTAAATCATTCATTCAATATTAGATTTAATTACTCACTCATTCTCACTCAGAGCGCGCATCGCTAATTCAAACACATCAATTTTGTAATGTTTAGAATCCTAATAGTATTAATAAGTGGTTTGAAATGATATTATAAAAAAAACATTTAGAATTCATTTTTTAAAGTTTTCTTTTATTTAAAAGAAAATTAAATAAGATCGACACTGTTTGCCATGGAAAAATGTTGTGAAAACAAAATAAGGACACAAACATTGAAGAGCCCATAGTTACACTTCCATAGAGCTCTCTCATATCTTTTTTTATTATCTTTCCATAACTGTCGAGCGTTTAGATTCGATATCAGACTCCACAATTTCAGCTGCACGCGGCACAAACGAGCCCAAACGCCGATCGAAAAGCACTCAAGAAATGTTACACGATTATTCGATAAACGATTTCGGTTTCAATTGAACGTGAGCCATTTTCAAATTTCGCCTTCTCCCCCTCCCGGGGCGGGGCGGGGGCTTCGGGGGCGGGTCAGAACTTGTGAAGTGGCGGGCGTTTGCGCTTTCTTAATTAAATTACAACAACACAACAACGCAAACAGAAACCGATGTCGAACCGTGGCGCGTTTGAAGTAGCTCCAGCAGCATCGACACACTGTCACTTCTGTTTCATGTTCGGAAAACCATTTCGCCTATCCGCCTTGGCGAGGGGAAGGGTGGTGTTGGTGGTCAAACGCGTCACGTCGCGACTTAGAAGCGCAATCGTAGAATCGTTTTTCTCGCCGGAGCTGCTTTGTAAGGGCAAAGGCGAGCTCGTGGACTATGTTTTTTGTCTTTTTTCTCTCCTCTGTTTTCGTTCGCTTCCCTGAGTGACACATTTCAACTCATTCCACCGTTGGGTTGGGCCAAGAAGTTGGCTGTGGGAAGGATACACGGGTGGACACTAGCACGAGATGCTGTGTGTGTTCGAGTGCAAGAGTGTTCGCTTAATCCACACCCCAAAACTGTTCTTATTTATTTTAACGCTAAGTACGTTTTGGATTTGCCGTGCCACCCTCGACGCGTTGACCTCGACATTCCCAACGTTATCGCTTTCGAAATTAATTGGAGTGCGTAAAGTAATTGGACTGCAAAGTAGGGCAATCGTGCCAACGATGATAAGTACCAGAGCGATCCACGAAATTGGAGCAAATATTTAGAAAGCGATAATGCAGCGTATAAGATCAAACAAAATTTCCAGTTTTGAGCAAATCGATTACTTTTTGTCAATAATGTTATCGATATTGAATGTGTTTGACAATTCTTTTAACTTCTTTGGTTTTCAATATTCAATTATCCTTTTCAAAAAACCCTTCCTCACATTGCATAAAATAGAATAATTTTTCAATCAGTCAAATCATAAATCAAAGTAACACAAGCCAAACTCTTATGAGCACGATCCGTAAGAACCTCAAAGTCCGGGTTGGCGCTGTCCGGAAATGGTCACAACATGGTTCATAGATGGTAGATTTCACGCTGTGAAAAAAAAAAAGAAACATCTAGAAGGCAATACCTCATAACGCAGCGAGTGCTGATGGACGTAACGAGAACAGTTAAACCGCAGCAGCAACAAAAAAACAACCGTCTCAAACCGTACGGTCAAGCGCACAAAACAACCGAAACTGAAGCGTCGATAAAAGGAGGCCACTTTTGAGCGGGTTGTGGAGCCAAAAAAAACAACCCTTCACTCCCGCTCGGGGGTGCCGTACCGAAAATGAAACACCGAAGGCGACACGCGAAGAGGCCACTAAGAGAACCCTTCGCGTCGAGGGAGTGGAAGGATATACTCGTGGATATGCCCTGGCTAAGGTGTGGCGTTCATCGCGAGCAGCAAGTATGCGGAAAAAACTATCTCAAGTACACGCCGGACCCGAACGGAACAATGTGCTTACCGTGCGAGACGGTGTGTGTGTGTGTATCTTCCACGCCTTGTGGTGTTGTGAGCGCGAGCAGTGGGTTGTTTTCGCCATGCCTATCGCTTCATGATCGCATTCGAAGGTGCCGCCACCGATCGACCAAGAGAGGCTTTAACGTGCCTTGACAGTGGAGCCCACACTAAGCGACAAGTAGGTGTACAACCCGTGAAGCGGCGCATGTCAGTTACATCAAACATCGTTGCAAGTGCGTAAGTCGTGCACGAGCGCGACAGACAACCCCTGACCCGGGTGACCCGAGCGGTGGCCACTGGGTCCTGACCTCTCAAGGGTACCGTGATTGAACGTAAAACGTCCGACACGTATCTGACGAATCAATCCAGAACGTCCATTCCTCTGGACGTAGGCAAATGTCACTCACTTTGCTCCCAACCCGGGAAACCCTTGCGGAATGGGAAGCACTTTTTCAAAAGATAAGCAAACCTGGTTAAGTAGACAGGAAGTTGGCGTGTGTTAATTTATTTCCATGTTCATTTAGTCACGAAGCGAACGTCACCTTTGTTATCATAACAAATGAAGGTGTTGGACCATAAATGATGATAAACTCTTTTTAATTTAATTTAACATTATATCATTCTAGTGTTAAAGTTAATACCCATCGTTAAGATTTGACAAAAATTACCACGTTTACTGCCACGGCTATCATTTTTGATAGCCAGCTGTTATTAGTTCTAAAAAGTTTTTGCCCCATAAATAAATGAAAATGCAACATAAAAAATGTAGGAATATTTAATATCAATTCTGTGGGAAGTTAAATTTTGCTTAGTCTTCAAAAACAGTTGATTTAATAAATAATATAAGATAATTTTATTAAAGAAGGGTGTACTAAAAAAGTGTGCTAAAAACGCTAAGCAGTCAACCTGTTAATAAGCAAATGAAAAGACTTAAGCGACGAACCCGTTTGAAGGTGGAACGATCGAGTGCAACTTTAATCGTATGCGTCGCCTTCAAACCCTCGTTAATTGCTTTTCAACAAATCGTTACGGACGATAATCGTTTCCTTCTCAACACCTATATGCCATATTTGAGCTGCAGGAAACCTAACCCAAACCAGCACTCCTTCCTTGATTGAAATCCAAAATTGCGGAACTCTTCAAGAAATGCGCCCAAAAACCAATCCGCCACATGTCAAAAGTGCACTCCCCGCGAACGCATTAGTCGGCCAAATTGGACGGGGTTGTCATATCTTCACACAACGATACTATCTTCTGCTCGGCATCGGTAACCTGGCCGATGGCCTTCCGTTGTGAAATGAAGCAACGAACGCGAACTACCCTGCAGCTAATGAACCCAGACACCTTCCGTCAGCCAGCGACCTTCTGGGGTCAGTGCGTCATTACCTAACAATATGGGTGTGAAAAGGACCTGATTCGATGGTCCTTACCTCGACCCTCTTACACTCGATCCCTGGGTTTATTTTTGACGAAACGCTCTTCATGGAATGCAGACAAATACCATCCCTAAATACATGCGCACTTTTAAGCGTATTTCGATTAGCAAAAACAGAATTGACTCCTTTTTTTAGTTACCTCAATAGAAGATAAATTGTGCTTTTGAAATCGAGACCAACATATTCGGATACTTTTCCATCTATATTTTTTGCATAAACTAGGAGCTTATTTCAATTCTTTCGGGACAAATGTAAGAAAAAAGACCATCCTCTTTCTCTTCCAATAATCACTCCAATGTGACCGTATTGAAGGGTTTTCATAATAAATTAGTTCTGCATTTCAGCTCGCTGCATGATTTATTGCTTAAACTGCACCATCTCGCCTTTTTCCGCCGTCCCCAATGGCTCGTTGCCAAGCTGCAGCTGCATCGGAAACCCTTTTTTCACCCCGCTATCATCTCTTCACCAACACATTCGAAAATGCTAACGCATCGGTCAATGCGCGCGTCATCAATAAATCCACCCTTCCATATCCCTTCAAGTGATTTTTCTTCGCAAATCGATACTAGGAAAAAACATCCAATCGGAAGCAGAAGCGAATGGCATACGCTATGAGGTGAGAAAGGGAATTGATGAAATCGAGAACGCAACCGAAAGACTTCCGTGCGACGGTAGGGATTGGGAGAGTGGGAAAAAAGCCAATCCATCCCCATCGAAATGGCCAGCATCGGTTCGTATCGTTTTTTTTTGTTTTCTTCTCACCCCGCAAGGCTTTCATCAAACTCCTATCTCGGACGCATCGCACTCATCTTCGGTCAGGACTGGAACCATGACGAAATGAGCCGGGTGGGCGAAGGAATTTAATGACTTTTCTTGCTCACACCGAACGCAACGGGTGAAGTGATACGGCTGATAGCGCAAGAAATCAACCATTAAGACGACTAATGATCGACGACGACGACGACGGTGACGATGACGATGAGACACTTGGTGTGAATGAGTTGCCAACGGGTTCAGACTCTTCCTCGTTCCTCATTCGAGGCAAGAAAAACAACCCGTCGTTACGCCAAATGCAGCACGGTGCATTCGAAATGAAACTGCACTTTTGAAACTGAGCATTTTTTCCCCGGGCGCACACAATCACAAAAAACCAATAAACCCACGACCGGCTAGGGTAGGTTTCTAGCAAAAAAAGATGCGAGTGCCATTGGGAAGGGAAAAAGAAACCGAGATGACACATTCGAATCGTCCGTTTTCCTCTCTCTAACATAAAAAAAAGACACACGATGCACTCGAAAATCGAAGCTAATTGAAAACTTCTTGCAGTGCATTCGTAATGTTTTTAGGAGCCACTCGGAGAGGGAAAGAGAGAAACCCAAAGCGTCGGAACCTGCACGATGAGCCACGATGAGTTGAAACATTTTGCCAAAGTCAAACCGTTGCAAATGGGATGCAATTAGTTTGAGGGAAACTAAAGTGCAGATGGGCGGGGTGGAGAGGGGTCCTAAAATGGCTGCTGGCTGCACGAAATCTGTGCAATAAATCTCGTTTAACGAGTTAGATTAAAGTGCACCAGTTTGAGATGCATAGGAATTGGTTTTAACTCGCTCTTCGGACTTGTGGTTTTGTTCAAGTTTTATTACATACACATTTTTATCTTTATCTAAAACATTTGTTTTTTTTTCTGCAATGTTGTTAAATGCATTAGAATGTATATTCTTATTCTAAATTGTAAGTTGTTTAATTTTCGTTTCTCGATTCTATTTTTGATTCAAAAATAACAATCCTATTGATCAGGAAAACCTATAATTTTCTCGCCTTTGCTCATGTCGTCTGATGCAAACAAAAACACAACCTTATCAACAATGTTAGCTCGCTCTCAAATTTAAGTTTTAATACCTACACATTTTTATATTTACCAAAAACATTTTTTTATTTTCTGCAATGTTATAAAACGCATTAGTAAGTATATTCTTATTCTAAATTGTAAGATGTTTAATTTTCGTTTCTCGATTCACCTTTTAATTCTCACAAAATTGGTGATAAAATAACAATCCCATTGATCAGGAAAACCTATAATTTCCTCGCCTTTTCTCATGCCAGTCTGATGCAAACAAAAACACAATCTTATCAACAATGTTAGCTCGCTTTCAAATTGCACACTAAACAGTGTCATTACGGCGCACCGTTTGTTGTCCAATACATCCCATTCAATCGGTAATTGCGCTTAACAACACATTTGCGAAGCCGCACATATCCACAGCTAATTCAATCGCTCAAAGCGCATGTTTGCTGAAACACTTCCCCGCAGGTTTTTCTACTTCCAGTGCAATGGGCAATGAGAAGAAAAAAACGTACACAATCCCTCGGCCATTGCGATGGAATCGTTTTGAAAGGATTTGTTGTGGAGCCTTCGAGGGTTTTGTTTCTCCATCTCCTTCCGACGTTTGAAAGAGAAGCCAGCGTTTATCTAGTGAATGCTCATTACCATGCATTTGTCACCCGGGAGGTGGGTGACAACGCTTTCGTAATTCGTTCCGCCGCGCGCGCGAACCGGCGAACTCCATATCCGTGTGGACAACACAGCACCTTTCCTGCTACATATTGAACGAAAGAGGGTGCATTGAAATGTTTTCAAAAAGGTTCACCTCCGACGAAACATCAAACATGTCTACCTGGCGCCATGCGAAAAAAAACCACCCAATGATTTTAAATTGACCGTTTAAACACTCGGGCTGTCCAGTTTTCACGGGATCGACGTCCCGTTACGGCAGCAGAGTTCAAGTGACGTGTCCGGACGGGACGTTTTGTATCCGAAACAACCTAAACACTAGCATATGAAGACAAGAAAGGAAACGGACAGGAAGAAACCGTTGTTCGCCGGTGATTGCCATCCGTCTCCGAAGCGTTGACCATAAGAAGGAGAGCATTGTATTCGGATCGTGTCAGACTCACCGGCTGCCAGTCAGGGTTGCTCAACTTAGGTTTCCGTCAACAAGGGGTGAAGTGACACTGTCGAATCCTTCCTTCTGTTCACAGCTATTGATCACATTTGCTTGACAACGAGATAAGTTACTTGTGTTTGTAAAATTTGTTTTATACTTTAATACGTTGACTACCAATCGTTTTTAGTGCACTTTTTTAGTACAATAGTTTTTAATATATTTGTTTATAAGATTTGATAAACTGACGGTTTTCGAAGGCAAAGCGAAGAGTTGGCTTCCCAAAGAATATATTTTAAATAATATTATAATTTTCATGATGCATTTTCATTTATTTATGGGACAAAAACTTTTTAGAACTAGTTTTTGCTGTCATCCACTTTTGGATGACATGGCAGTCAACGTATTAAGACGACAGAAAATACATATTTAGGTTCGACTTTGCCTTGTTTATCTTTGATAATGTGTGATGTTTTCCAACACAATTCATCGTGTTCGAATTTTGATGTTAGTATATTATTTGGGTTGTTTTATCACAGATGAAGAAATGTAAGTCACAGAGCTTGCTTCTAAAAACTTTTCCATCACGTAGGGCGAATCGGTAAAACATAAAGCATAACATTGCTGCGGGAATGAATTAGTGTTTTGTGTACGTTGGGTGCTGCCATGTCTATGTGTTTTTTTTTCTTTCACCCCTTTCCTTAATCCTTAACCCACCCCGTGGCTCGATAACTCACTCGCCAGGTAGCTCTCCCTAGTGCCTTTTAGCAACACGGGCACGATGTAAAGTACAGAAGGGTACAGCAAAAAAACGCATCAACCCGACTCGACCCGCAATCGACATGCTAAAACCCGATGTCTTGCAAAATGAAATGTTAACCATTTTTATTTCGTTACCAATTTAATCGAGCAAAAGTGTCCGCTGGCTCCCCGGCGGCCCCCAACCGCGTGTTTCACAACGTCGATGCTTGTGGGTGAAGGCGCATTGAGCGCGGGCCAAGGGTTTGGTCTGCATTCGATCACGGGAACAACCATTTTTTCTTTCCTTCTTTCAGCTGAATTTAGCGGGAGAGTGAAAAATCGCGGAAACTTGCCACCCACCCGCCGTCCTCACGTGGACTCATGGATTCCTCCCCGAGGATCACATCGCCTTCGGTAAAACGTTTCCCCTGTTCGAGGAGAGATAGCGTTGCCCCGCTGCTCCAGCTTCAGTCCACCTTCTCCTTCCTCCACAACACGACGAAACGACGTACAAAATGCAAACAAATGTTTTCACAACGCCCTGCTGCAACCTGCTGTTTGCCGCTGCCAGCGATCTCCGGGGAGTAAAGCCCCGGTCCCGCCGGGAGTTGAAACTTGCGCTTCGGATAAGTCGGAGTTCGAATCACCTTTCAGCGGTCGCATTAGTCGTCTGCGTTTTGGAGTTCTGTTTCGAAACAGGTGCTTGGATGCAATCAGGGTGGTTTAGATTAAATCATTTCTGGATGCTTCCAACGATTTAGGGCAGATAATCTTTGAGAGGTTTCTTATGGAGTTCGAAGAATCAAAAAAGAAAAGAAGTAACCTCAAGATTAATGCAAATTATCTTCCAAGCAAAGAAAATGATAAACAATTTTAACAAGGTGAGGAAGGTTTGATATGACAAATATATTAAACATTTCATGATTCGGATAATAAATATGATGAGATTGTTATGGGGCATTTAACGTTACTTGTAAAAGCTTTTTATTGAACTGAAAAATAGAATCGAATTATAAAGCTGTGTTCCATACTAAAAATGCTGTCTGAAGTCTACAAAGCAAATTGACGTAATTAATCTCTATCCCTGGAGTCGAATAACAAGTAATAACTTGCAAAAAACAGCAAACCAATAAAAACATCTACAATACAGTGCCGCGGGCTTTGCTCACTCCTGGTGACGCAACATTATGCTGAGCTTTCCGAGGCAAAGCATTTAAAAAAGAACCGCAACTCCGACGTCCAACAAACCACTCCAGTCGCAGCATCTTCCTTATCGGCGATACCGGTATCGATGCTGTCGGCTTTAATGAGGGAGGCAAGCACCTGTCACGGGGCAAGATTTTAATGATATTGTGCCCATGCACACATGGTGTCGATCGCATCCGCGCGCGTTGACCGCGGAAGTGAAAGCTTATTGGCCATCATTACGCCACCGACGATAAGCGGCCAGTTTAATGTGGCTCGCAGATTATACTGTCACGTGTCACCTTCGACTTGGTTAGAGGAAGAGAGCATCAGCATTTTTCCAAAGACTCAAAGTAGTTTGGCACAAGTTAAGGAGTAAGGAGTTTTGCGAAAATAAATATCAATAAAGCTAAATACAATTTCAAAGAATTGTGAATGTTGTGATGTAAGTATAGCTTATTATTTTGTTAATATTTATTTTTAAATAATTCAGTTTCCTTAGAAGTGGATTAAATGACATTCAAAAACCACAGGCTTACCCGAGACATGATCGTTAAATCTCATTTAAATCGAATAAACGAACCACCACCGATCTATTCGATTAATTAATCGAACGGTAAATATTTATGAACGCTAAGCTTCCACTAATCCCTTCGCTGCATTCGCTGGCCCGCGAAACTTCACAATCGTGCACTCGCACGATGGCCACCCACACCCACGCCCGAGCAAAATGCAAACCCGACCGCCGAGAACCGCCGTTCTTAGGGTGGGAAGAAAAGCCGCTCCTTGGTGGCCCGAAATTGCGCAAATAAATTCCACGAAATGGTAACGGATTCGATTCTTGCCCCAATCCGAGAACGTTCGCCTTTGCGTTCGGTTCCGTGCGAGAACATTGTCGAAAATGCGAGCGTCCGGAAGGAGGAAAAGGCAAGCCGTACGTTTTTCCGCCACCAGAAAGTCCTTGAAATCGCAGCGCAGCGCGAAAGTCACAAAAGCACCAAACTGGTTGAATGGTGGATTTATTGCTCCCGGTTCGAAGAACGGTGCGGCAAGCGTGACCGAACCGTTATCTCCATCCTTCTCCTTCGAGAACACTTCCTTTTTCACTCGGCCGAGTGGAAAGCGGTGGCCGCGAAAATCGTCCGCGACCAACACGAGCAGATTAGGTGCAACCAGTTTCAGGAGGCCCACCAGTTGCCGCTTGCACAATTTTCTGCATATTTGATCAGCAAACTGTCGCATTTTCCACTTCCCCCACCTGCTTGACATTCAAAACATCAACCGTCCGAACGTAATAGGTCCGATCTTTTTCGAACCGATCTCAGGCCACCACAACCGGTGGTAGGTTTTCCGCCGATTGGATTAGCACGATTAATGTCCGTCGAAATTAGTACACGCGTGCCGCCAAAACGCACGGTCCGGCAGGTGCATGCGTGCATTTTGCGGCATTTTCTCGCAGGAAGCTGGCTACCGTTTCCTTTCCCTTTCGATGCCGGCGGCCTGTTCAGTAGCTGGCTGTGTCTAACGGGACTATTAGCAAGCCGGCAAAAGCTACCAAGACTGGCTCGTACATAAGTGGATCACTCAGTTGCAGGAGCCGGTGCAGATGATGCAATCGTAAGTACATCTCAGCTGCAGATTGAATTATTTAATTACTGAAAAAGGAAGTGAAATGGAATTATGACAGAAGAAATTTGTTTTTCTGCAACATGAACAAAAGTCGCAGAAAAAATATAAAATTCAAATAAACTGAAACAATTTATAAAGTTTTACCTAAAATATTTTGATTAGTTGATTACTATCTTAGTTTATTTTAATGAAGAAAACAATTTCACTTCCCACCCCACATCGCAACCATTTTTGCACGTTTCAATCACGCAAGAGTGAGCCATCGGAGGCTCGCGTTTAGATTGACTTCCTTCCTGGTGAAAGGTGACGTTTGTCGTCCCGGGTACTTTAGCAACAACGCAGTCAAACGTACAAACGTCTCGCCGGACTGGCGAAGATGCTATCAACCACCACAACTGTCGTTAACTACCGCCATCGGCCATAACGATCGCACCCATTTACTGTCAGCAAGTGTGTGGAAATGTGTTTCCTCAAACCTGGAACTGGAAAACAAGTGGACTGATGGCGATGCGAGTATTATGGGGGATGGGAAAAGGAAGAAGGAAAAGAGTACTTTCTTTGAAATTGTGTGTCAATAAGTGGAGCATATGTACGGTGAGTGTTTGAGCGAAAACTAAAGACATTTATGAACATCAGATAATACAAAACTGACATTTCATTCAACAAAACCAACCGACAATATCATACAACATGATAATAAATTTAAAAACTTCATCTTTCAGCATGACTTTAAACAGAAGCTTACAGCACACCACATAAAACGCAACCAACTCTCAGGTCGGTGAACAAAAGATACGTTTTAAAACATGACAATGTGTGCATGTCACCAACCTTGCCAGCAGTAATCAATTTCACACGCGCCGGTGAAAACGAGAGGAAAAGAAGTGGGAAAACTTCCTGGCCAATAAAAATTCAACCAATAATCTTCTCCTGTCTCATAGCCATTTAACGGGTCGTTAAAAAATGGTTAATTCGCCTGGAGGACGTAGAAAACAAAGAAAACATAAAAAGAACGACCCCTCGACAGGGTTTAACAATTGGACAACGCAATTTAAAACTGTCCTACCCAATTTGGCTTCGGTGTGGTAAACGGGCGTAGTGTGCGCCACCCATCGCCACCTGGGGGGAAAAATAAATTTTCGTATCCTTATCGCTGGTCTATCTCGACATGAGTCACACACACACACAAAAGCTCACATCTACACGATCGATAGTAAATTGATTGCCGTAAATGAATTGTGACTGCAGTAAAGCTGTCGGCATTCCGATCCACCCAATCGTTCGCAGTCGAACTTTGTCCTTTTCGTGTGTTCAAAAAATGAGTAAAATGTACTATTATTATGCACGTGTAAGCAGATTATATTTTCACTGCATGACTTTTCTTCCATTTGTTTTCAACTTTTCAACCATTCCGAGGGTTTTAATTGCGTTTTTCGGTGACGGGAAACTCGCACGGAGAAGCGACGAGATCGAGAAGCACCGATTTATGCCTTTCGGGAATTCACCCATTTGTGGATAATGCAATTAACGACGATGCACGAATTACGTGAGAACAATTGAACGGCACAATGCCACAATGTTCACCAACGTGGTGGAATTCTGTGGATTTTTATTCCCTTTTAGTTTTTCGTTTTATTTCCGATTTCCCAACTGCTCCGACATACAAACGATGCGCATCGATCTCGTGTCATCGCGCGGATGATTTCATGAGCGATTACTTCTGCGTGCATCTCCAGGTGCATCGTAAATGAGCACCTCATGCTCGTGGGACTGACACACAACTCTGTATGCACCGTAAGAGTAATCACTTTCTGCTGAAGATGCAATAAGGGACTTAGTTTCGTTCGTTCGCGTTCGTGAGGTTGCTTGTGCTCGCCTTACTTTTTCCTTCTTTTTCCTCCCCTGTCAACACTTCGACTTTCGGCAGACAAGTGCAGCAAAACAATAAACAAAACCCAGCGCAGTGATTTGTTGCACAAAACTCTGTCATCGTTCCGCTCCTCGTTCGACCGAAAAGTCGGCAGGTAGCGTTGACGCAATTACCAGTGCTTCGAAATGAAGCAACAGCTTGCCCTTCCTTCGAAGGTGTTGGTAATAAATAATAAAGAATATATAATACACTTGCTCGGAGATTAATGATGACGAACTGCCGGTACGCCGTAGCTACGACGGCTGAAGCTAATGTTACTTTTCAACTTTCGCCCATAAAGGTGTACTGACTCGTATTTGACGCCAGCCAAGAATGTCGAACGGCTACAATGTGGTGTTACAAACTGTTACAAATTTTACCATAATTACCAATGAGCATAAAAAGGGGAAGTTTGCACCATTATACAGTGAAATAAATAATGGGACATATTAGTAACCATGATTAGATGGTAACAAATGTTTCAATTTAATGTGATATATTTAATTTACAATCAGTTTATTACCTAGCTTTTCGTTACCGACTAGCTGTTATAGCAAATATTCGAACAAAAGAAAACAATGAACATGAAAAGCCTATATTAAAAAACACAATACAAAAAAAAATGCTCATGAAAAACATAAATCATATGATACATTAATATGTTTACAGAGAAAACATACGAGACACCAATAATTTAACACTCAATCGAGGCAAATTGAACCGTTCAACAGCAATTTAACGGATTAGATAAAGACCATCGATGGTATAACTCACTTCAGCGTGGTTCCTACACTCCGCACGCTCCGGGGATGAATAGACACCCCGTTTTTTGTGCCAATAATTCACTCTGCAATCCGAAACAAATTAATACCAGATCATGCTAACAGCAATAACGAGCGACGATCAATAAATTTTTCACACATTATCGCTGCATTCTCGCGTTTGGCGTTGTGCCTCTTTCACCTACGGGCTTCCCAAAAATAGAAAAAAAGTATAATCCATCGGTGCCGGCTGCCACTTACTTTCGGGGACATGCAGAGGTAAGCTTAGAGACCTGCCAGTGTCAAACGCCAGCCGAATGCAGTGCTGGCGTCCACACATTCACGCCGTCCGCTGACAACTTATTCAACAGCATCCCACGGCGAAAGATCGCCAGCGCCTGTCGGCGGCTGTCGATTCGGAGTGTCGAGTGCGAACACGAACCTCCATCCCTTCCTCCTCCAACTCCCAGCAGGGTGAAAAATAAAACCCACCCCAAAGGACCATAACCTCCTGAGTCCACCAACGTGAGGCGAGCGAACGTTCGAAATCTCGTGACACTTTCGATGATAGCTGTCGAAAACGAACCAACTCCCTCCCTTTGCGTCGCGAATGCGTTATGAAGTAGCTTAAATTCTCCGAGGTAGATCAGTTCGATAGCAGGGAAACCAAATACATAACACACTAGTTCAAGAACAACCGCCCGAAGTGCCAAACGTTATCTCGAAGCCAAGTCAAAACCGATTCGACAGCTGAACGCCTCTCGCGACTGGATGGTAATTGAAATTGTAAACAAATTTATCCAACATCGATTATCCTTCCTTTACTCTAGCCTCTGTATGTGACTATGTCGTGTGACATGAAGCGATAAATGTGAAACCCCGATGGATATCACTTTCCGAGCGGGCTTACGGTGGACATAACTTCCCTTTTGCGCTACCGTTTCGAATCTCGAAACCGGGCGGGCAATTACTTTTATCGTCACCCGAGCAAGATAACCGGGCCTGGTCCGGGGTGGTGGGCATAATTTTTCGGGACACGCTACCGTCGAGCCTAGCACTCAATTAAGTTGCCTCACTTGTCGGGTGTTAATAAATAACCACTTTTTCGTTGTTGCTACTTACTTACACTTTGCCAAACTTAAACCAGATCAACAGAAAGCTCCCGAGCTCCCCCCATGCTCGGGTAGTACGGGTCGGCGGGGGGTGGGAAAGTAGTGTACAATTTAATATGTGTATGTCTCAATCAATTAGCGTCGAGTGGCCATCATTCACGGAAGGCAGTGTCAGTGTCAGCTTTTGCCGGAGGTGCTGCTATAAAAACAAGGAGCTGAAACTCCTAAATTAGGTTAGAAACATAACCATCTCGTCGGGAGTAGACCACAAACTGACCTAGAGCAACAGGTACGCCTGCGGGCTTATGCGGGTCCGGATGACTGCAGTCAGATTGTTACGTACAGAAAAAAAAGGGATTAAATGGGATCCGCACACACCTTGAACCAGTTTAGGCGTTGCAATGTTTTGCTTTAAAAATAAATCCAACAGTTTGTTTGTACGTGCACTATTTTAAATTACTTTATGGTGATTTGATTTCCATGTACTCGTTTTCATGTTTGACACCTCCAAACACATGCAAATGCAAAAAGAACTCATTACTAAACTTATTTTTGTTTTTTAGCCATCAATGCCTTTTTATTTAAGTTTTTTTTATTTGAAAATCTGTGAATGAAAACCTATTCGCACATTTTTACCTTTTCATTCAATGATAAAAAAAAGGTTGAAAAAAAGTGCTAAATTACACTTTAACCGTTGTGGGATATTTTTTGTCACTTGTTACTCGACGAAACGTTACACGCACAAAGCGAGAGTGCATAAATTCACAGCTTTCGTGACGGTGATTAAACGGTATCACTCAATCATGCTGGACAACTGGTGTTAAGCTATGCTCCGACCGCTTCTTTGCCTGCCCGGAGGGTAGAAACGGGGTCCGTGGGCGTACAAAGGTTACCTGAAAACTCCACGTCCATCGGGCTGGTTAGCCCGAGCTACGGATCAATCAAGCCTGGAACACGGCACGAGCGCATTCGGGAATTTATCATAATCACGGCTGCTGTCAATTTGTCGCCAGAAGTAATTTTCATTTGTCAAAGCATTACCACCGGTGGGAAGTGAATTAACAACAATGTACCTCCAACGAAAAAGTAGGGTAAATGTTGTGAAAGTTGTACGAAATAAACTAAAATCTTAGGAGCAACACTATAATTTTCGAACTTGACACCGACATAGAAGAAACAACAACATTAGCTGCAAGTGGAGCTAAAACATGATGTTCTTTCGGGTTCATAAATCAACAAACATCGACCGTATATCACCTGGCGGCGCCCTCGGACGCATGACTCGAACGAATTAGTCCACACGAACTGGTCCACTTTCCGAGCTTGACCACGACACGGCTGCCACATCCGGCGCACGGTCCCTCCACTCCAAGCCATTCATTCAACAGGCGATCGAAACGTACGTGTCCGAGAGTGTTACTTCAGAAGCTAAGATAACAACCAAACTCCCACAACGCTGTCCTGCGACGCAAAGAAAACCTGGAGAACAAAGCGTCCAATCCGTTACATTCCCCCAATGGACCGAGCGTGATCTACGAACTCCAGGATGTCGGAGGATCAATATCGATCGTCGGCACGGATCAGATTGATATCATAAATCATGCGGCATGGTATAGACACATACACGTTTACGGCTTTTGAGCACGATCGTATTGAAATCCCAGAAGCGTATGACCGCTTCGGAACCGTTACAGATGTTGTCATAGGTTTTTGAGGTCCCACTTCTCCTGTCCTTTGGGGGGGAAGGAATCGTGTATGATTTATAGAGTCGATGTAAGCAAGCGCCGGTAGGCTCACGCATGCGTAAGAACAAATTAACAAAAATATCAAACATTAGCACACGCCAGCCCACTCGGGGAGGGGGACAATCGTTTGGTGGTACATTTTCGAAAGTCTAACCTTCGGGGACCACTCCAGCTTGGGGTCGGTGCACCGAAAGCCCTAGAGAGCATATCGCGAACGCGCCCACAACTTCGACGGATCGTTCGCTGCGAGCCAATCAATCGAAACCACACTTGGCACTTGGCACGAACTGAAGGAAGGTACTCCGGTGTTCCTTTGTACGTCTCCACAATCATTGGAGCACCATCGAACTGGAGCTCTTGTCACACGCGTACAACGGTTTGAAAGACTTTCGATGTTTTTCTTTTGCGTTCGCTGTCCTTCTCGGAGCTCGGAAAAAGAGCGATTGCGCGATTGGAACGCTTTATGAATTTAATGAACAACATAGGAAACATTATGCTGCCTGCCGATCAATGGCCGCTGCTGCTGCTGCTGCTCCCATCGTACAACCGGCGCGTTGTCCGGCGCGTTGTGGGCACTCCCCGCCCGGGCCATTTCGGCTCAAGGTTGCGCACGGACACACATATTATTAGATCAAACCACCGACTTCTGTCGCACCCTTCGGAGCTTCCAACACGCTCGGTTTGGCCACGAAAAGTTCAAACTCCAAATCCAACCCGGTGCGGCATTAGAACGCCGGGGAGCGGGCGTGTTTCCGAGGCGATCCACAACCACAAGAAGCCAATCACCTGAAGCTCGAGGACACCGAGCGGTCCAACCCGAACTCCGGAGCGCAATTGTGGGCATTCACTTTGGTCGCGTTCTTTTGCTGCCAAACATCGGCTCACACCCAGTTCGGGTTGGAGCTCGGAGGAGTCTAGAACCGTTACCAGAAATGGGTGCCCTTAGTTAGCTCGT
The DNA here is from genome assembly GCF_943734765.1 of Anopheles ziemanni. Lineage (NCBI taxonomy): Eukaryota > Metazoa > Arthropoda > Insecta > Diptera > Culicidae > Anopheles > Anopheles ziemanni. Next base: position 93,682,129 of record NC_080706.1, read on the forward strand.
GTGGTTTGCTGTGTACGACTTTATCATCACAGTATAAACGAGTACGCAAACAGCTGTTTGAAAATGTCATGTCGGACCTATATGTCGCCTGATCTCCGTTTTTTGCTTTAAGCTTCGAGGGCGCCTTAATCCGACTCATTTTTTCACTCCACACTCAATGTAATCACATTAAACATAACAGTCACTTACAGCCAACAAGCGCCATATTCTGTGGGGCTGGACCGGCTTTACAAGCCGTTCGAGATCTCCCGGTCCGGAGAAGCATTGAAGGTGTTTGGAGCCAATTTGAACCACCCTCTAGAAAATGTTATGATGGAGCTCTCGTTAAAATGGGTTATTTGGTGATTTAAATGAGCTATTTGTAGCCATTAGTACCAATAAAAGGATAATTGGGTTAAATAAAATCAAAATAACCACTCTTTCGGTTAGATTTTGATATACTTTTGCAAAAATAAAGTAGTGAACTGTATAACCTAATATAAAACTAAACTCAAACTTAAAATCGTAACAAAATTTGTTTGTTTAAATTTGATCTGCGTCTGCAAAGGACGTAATCACTATTAAGACATTTCGTTAGACTGCCTTTGACATTAATCGGCATGGTTTTATCTTTAATCGCATTACGTTACCATCGACGGAAACGTTATCAGCACTAATAGCCTAACAAGAGATAGCATCAATGAAAGGTAATTGTCTTTCCTAAACTCCTCAAACACGGAGCACTCACAATCTAGACGACCCACATCCCGGGATCACGGTGGGCCCTTTTCGGAAAACTGTTGCCCTACATAATCCCTTAAATCCCCTTCGACGCGCGCTCTTGGTGCTGGTGGCAAAACGAAAAGAAAACAAGCTCACCTACGCTTCCCGCCATAAGCCCTAATTAGCGCTACGCGATATGTGCCACGATCGATTAATTTTAATAAGCGACGTGCGAGAAAACGGCGACCCGGGGGTTCCGAAGAAGGGAGAAGGTAAGCGTGCGCGATTTTGTAATAAATCGTCCACCACGATGTCACGTTTTATTACGAGAGTCTCGCGGGCCAAAGGGAGGGCAAGCCGACCGGGTCGATAAATGGGGCAAAAGGCGCAAGTTCAGCAAAAGGTGCACACGAAAATTTCGATTTTTCTCGCACGCTCAGATAAACTTTAAGCACCCTTCGTGGGGTTTTTCGTGGGCTACAGAATTTGGGCTACCGATTGCGAACACCTTCCGAAGGTCCTTCGGCAGGCGTAATCCAACCGTTACCTATAACTTCATCTCGGTATCTAAAGGCTTTTGGACAGTTTCGTGGCCACCACGCTACACATTCTACCGTTAGCCATCGTTAGCATTAGCGGACGTACTTCAGCCCCAAGCCTTTCCCTTTATTTAACGCCAGCCTCCCCGCCCAGCCATCGAGACCAACGAACCTGGTCTGGTATCTCGTTGGGGCGTGTGTCTCTTGGAATGTGGTTCGCCGCACTTTTTTTCCGCAAGTCACGTCCAAGTGGCGCTCGTTTCTGTTTTGTTTCTCGCGGTTTGCTGCCCTGAGGGGAAAAATCATAACAAACACAGAGGTAAACGGCGGTGGCGTCAATGGGTCCAATAACATCTCAATGGTTCTTGAACTGGAAGGGTTTGTGCGATCACCATAATCGGTTGGATCGAATTTGCACATCGACACTTTTGATGGCGTTAAAAGAGTAATAGCACCGGATCCACAATTAAGGGGAATAAAAGGTTAAATAAGGTACAGTTTTATCATTTAACGTATGAACACATATTAGGGTTATATGAAATTCTATTTACAGAAGTATTTCTATCTTCAACAAGTAAGAAACATCACAAATAATACACTAAAGACACTACACGAAATGAAAGTCTTATATACTTCGCAAATATGGATTGCAATGATCATTAAATTACATTGCTCTGTTTAAAAACAAATAAAACAATTATTCTTCAACACAAGCTTCATATTTTGGCCATAATAAAAACATTCAACAAACTTATAATAAATAAAATTATCCTCTACAGCTATTATTCTCCAATCTTCAGTCCTACCAGACCTACTGACATGGATGTTCAAACATTCGTTTTTATTGCAGGATTCAATTGTAACCCTCCCAAATCTGACCATCCTGGTAATTTATTCCACAGCACAAATCACTCACCAAGCTGCAAACTAGAGAAGCAATCACGGTGGAAATTCAACGGACGCGAAACGTAGCTGAAAGATCACTTCACCACCGATCGTGATTAAAGCAATCGTTCACCATAAATCACGGCCTACTCTCGGGTACACGGGAGCAATTACAGGTTGCAATTACTTCTCCCAGTGTATGATAATTTACTGTTCGCGAGACGGGCTCGAAGTGAACCGAACGCAAAGTGACACATGAGGGCAACACGGGCGTACCCAAAAAAATTAACAACCGTGCGAACACGTCCATTTTGGATGCATGCGATGGAAACGACCTGCAGTTCCTAAAATGGGCATCAAACGATAAAACTAGCACTCGGTTATTTTCAATTAATTCTGATTAAGTGAAATAATGATATGAAAAGCTCGAATGTTTTGTGGCAGTTGACTCAAATAAAGATAAAAATAAACTAAAATTTTAACGCATTCCACATTATTTGTTTTAAAAACAAATAGAATAGACAAAACCATATTCTTCTAGACCAAAAGTTATCTGGTATGTTATCATCATGAAAGTTATCTACCAATTTAAGAACAACAAACGAAGAGAATGGTTTCTTTAAACATATTTCTTCGGCATTTTATCTCTACCCAGTTTCCTCAAGGAGATGAAAGAATGTTGTTGGTCTTTGAAAACAGTCGCCTGAATAAGATATGAACCATAAATAAACTCGCAACGGCTATAAACAACCCGATTCCCGCTTTGTCCTGCAGAGGAAGAACAAAACATACGGAATCTATTAGCCGACGGGATCTAGTTCCTTCCCGAGGAGACATCCGTTTTCCCAGCCTGAAGATGGACCAATGCGGGAAACGATTTACACAGATTTGCTTTTGTGAAACATCCCGACGCTGGCAACACACCCTTTTCTATCTTTCCGTTTGATGGATTTCCACCTCCGGGAAAGCCTCTTGAACGCGATGCGGGACGATTTTGTATCGAAGAAGATCTGGCAAAACTGAAAAAAAAATGCCGATTCACGAGTTAGGCCTCCCCATTAATGACACAGTTTATCATTTTAAGTAGACATTTATTGGGGACAATAATTTTTAAGACACCGCCCTGCGTCCAACCGCATCGACCACCGGCGTTTCCGGTCTATGGGAGGGTTTTTTTCTCCAAACGGAAAATGGTTTGCTTTACTGCTCGCTCGCTCGCCAAGTGCTCGTTAAAAAACGGCGATTCACTTGAAAACCGAAAGTAAGATGGATTTAATCGTTTTCTTTCCCTTCTTTCACCACCGGACAAAGTGTTTGGAGCAGCACCCATCTCTTATCAATTCTTTTCCACTTTCGCTTGCGAGAACACTTACACAAGTAACAGATGATAATTATTGCGGCCTAGAATCGTTTTTACGCATCACATGAGACGCTCCTTCGCTGTTCTAATGGGAGCGTTACGCCTGGCGCAATGAAGAAAAATGCCCTCGAAAGTCGTTTGCAGGAAAACTTTTGCAACAATAGCTACACCTCGTTAATGCCGCCAATGGGAAACGGCATCACATAAATCATTGGTGACATGTGGTGTGCAATAAAAACATATTTTTACGCTTGTACTAAATGACAGATGCCAGGAGAAAATATGTGGCTCAAATAAAATGTACACCCGATACCCGAATGGCAACTGTATCCGAGTATCGTTCGCTTTCCAGCCTTGTAGAGAAATTTCGAGGAATATTTGGCCCCCATCCGGACGCCTCCTAGCACCGCCACTCATTGTGTGGTCGCGCCCAGCCCAAAACCGACAGCCAAAACATCATACATTATCAGTCGATTAATTAAAACTAATAAATAATTTATCAACTCACACCCACCGGGACGGGACGCCAGACGTCGAGCGGCGATCCATTATGAATTTATACCGCCCGAGACGGTCCCCTCAAACCACCCCTGTACTGCCCCACCCCGACCATGCTGCAACATAGATGCACGTTGCGTGTGTGCATGTTAATTGAAAAATTATTGCGTGCAAAAATAATAATAACACACACCAACCCGAGCCTCCTGGACAATGTTTACGTTGTCAATCGGGCGTGTTATCGTTTTCTTTTGTACGGTACGGTTTGAAAAATGTTTAATTGATGTAAAATAAACTTCGCCCAGCGGCAGGAGACAAATTACAAATAAATCAACATTAATCTGCTTACGGGGAAAACAGGGCTCGGTTGACGGAACGAGTTTAACACACGCTTGCAAATACACCGATTCCTGTTAGCTTAAAGGCGCGGCAAATCATTTCCGATAAATCACAACACAATTTGCTTTAAATACTGAGTGTGAGTTAGTTTTTTTTCTGCTTATTCATACAATATGAACATGCAGCATTTTATTTAGATTTTTTTTTAAAGGAAGTTGAAGCCTTATTATGATGAAAATATTTTCCTGCGTGCAAAGATTTTCCTTGACAGGATGGCAGAATTTACTTACATCTCTTGAAGAGATGTTTAAAGGTTGTGTAATGGACTGGTTGTTGCTTTAAAGCTTGAAACATTGTTTTTTTTAGATTGTCATATAGTTTTCTTGTAAAATATACACAATTTTATTGCTTTGTTGCTTAGTTAAATTTATATAACACAAATGTCAAATATACTTTCTGTTATCTGTTATGTCTAAAAAAGCATTGTGTATTTGTTCATTAAATTGATGGGTTAAGAAAATATTGTAAGACTGAAACTGTCAGCACTCTAAGTTGTTTCTAATGTTCTCAACCTGTATCATGCGTCAGTTTGAGCCCTCGAAGCGTAATTTATCGATCCCTGTTCTAATCATCAGCTCAACGGAAAGATCCTGTAACTCCAATATCCTGTTACGTTATGAAATGATCAACATTGCAATCAATCATGGTCAAGTCCAGGCAACTCTTGACCAGTGATTTCCCGCTGGAAGGCTTCGAAACGGCATAATAATCTCACCTTCCACTTATTTAGAGCCGACGAGAAGGATTAGAAGCGCTGCCGCTATCAATGCACTGCACCGATTCCGTTGCGGTCAGCCCTTACCGATTACTCCCGCCACTCATACGCGTTTCGAGGTGAGGTTTAAAAGCCCCCCGCCTGCATAGATAACGGGATATGAACATGTGCGGAACCTTCACATCTGCTCGTACTCGAACGCGATAAGTGAAGGATCGAAACCGACACGCAGCCAAACCGGGTGGGCACCACAAATCAACCCACCCAACCTTAAGTCGCCTACCGCTCGGGCTTCAGGAACTGTCATCGCCTAAAACCGACCGCCTACAGGGAGGGCGCAAGGATGCTGGTAGGTGGTAACCAACCAACTTCACCGGCGGTCAGTAGCACCATGGGCTCGCAAAACTAGTCTCGCATTTGCCGAACGGATATTAATTAATTTAATTGAACCCCGACGTCGTGTTTGCGTTGGGGATAATTAATGAAAATATATTAATACCCTCGCCGGTCCTTTTCCGCCCCCTCCCGTTCTGGGTGGGGCACGAACGGGTGTCTCTAGTATCTATGATTTAACAACTACCGACGGTTTCAGATCAATAAGTTCGAGCCGATGCGTGTTCATACGCTTCCTGATTCCAGAAACCAACTCGGACAAGGATATTTTCCAACTACTGCAATACAATACAATTGTTCATTTGTATTGAACTTTCACTATGGAGTTCTCCAACAATATGTAAAACAATCGATTGAACAATTCGGTTGTCGAATTCGACATCAATGACGCCAAAGTTATTGATCGATTCGTTTTCGGAGCTTGATACCAACTGCTACCAATTCGCCCAAAAAACACACAAGCACACGTGATACGGGGCTTCCTTCTTTTTCTACTCGGAACAGACTCTACCAAACAAAGTAAAATGGAGGCAGACGAGAAGTTCGAACATCCCACCCCTCCCTGATGCTCGGTTAGATTCCCGCCACACGCAATCATTCTTCCGACGAGCAACACTACAAATCTCCGATAGGCAGATACGAATGGTAATTTATGGTCTGTTGAGGCTTAAGTCTGTTAGGGAGCATAACCCCCCTCATCTCCTCTCACTCTCTCTCTCTCTCTTTCGCTCCAGGGCACATCCCTTCCGTTGTCAATGATAATACCGACGTGGCGCTTAGAGACACACATGCCGATATTCCCGATGTCAGGTTGGTCGGTATCGAGCCTCACAGCGTGGGCCTACATAGGACTGTTCCTATGCGCACCCAACGCCGAGGGTGCGTATTTGCACAGTTTCCTATTAATTTAGTAATAAATAAATAATAGCAGATGAATGTTTATCGACACGTGGTTTCCTATAGGCGGGCATTTTCCGCCAACCCAGGTGCCAGGCCACAAGAATGTCAGATGTTCAGGTGTTTAGCTTCACTTTCCAGTAGGCGTTGAAATGGTCCTTCAGGAGACCAAACAACCACCTGGCAGCCGCCCGCAAAAACCCCAACACTTTACAACTTTATCCGTCGATTCGCACTCAACCGGTAATTTATGGTATCGGAAGAATCGCCTCCAACCTGCTGAGCGGGCGGGGGGCATCACAAAATGGCATCACTTAACCGGCAAACCCGACAAAGCGGCTTTGATAAAACGTAAATGCCACCGTGAGGACTTAAGAGCGCCGAACCGGAGCCCTTTTCTGCCAGGAATAAAAAAAACGAACCCGGTGGGAGGTTTTGCTTTTCAACAGCCTCTTAAGATCGAAACGCAAAGTTTAACAGTGCCGGCCATGTTGTTCCGCCTTCCGCCCGTTTGTGTCGCATCCCTCGGGTGTGAGGTGCAAAATTATTCTACCGCCGGCCGAAAACATCCCGCGCGGAAGAAACCCCTCCCCGCCCTATCAGACACCCGCCCTGGCAGCTGGTGACCGTAAAAGGATGGTCGTAAATTTTCCATTTACAACCGGAAAAGCGTCCCCGTTTTTCCGCTGACTCATGTTCCGGGCGGTGCCCGATGAGCTTTACGGCCGAACCGATGCCGCGTGCGGTGTTTAGTGCTGTGGTAAAAATTATCACTCTATCGAAACATCGCTGGAGTGTCAGAAGGTCACCCTCAGGGTGGGAAGGGATAAACAATGGAACCATATTAAAATGTGCCCAATGGTTTATGCGTTATTCAATATCGAAACCGAGCAGGCTTTCTTTAAAGTGAAAATTATTAGGGTCACAAAGATTTCCAAGAAGCCTAGGTTTTCAATAAAGCAGAAACGAGGGAAGGAAAAAGTTCTTTTGAAAGTAAGGTATTTTATGAGGTTTTATATAAATAAATTATGTTTATTCATTGACGCTGAAAGGTGCGGCAATACAAGTTCCATTTAATAATTATTAGTAGAACACTGAAATTTTTTCCCTTTACAAGAAAATATAATTTCTAAACTCATTTACATAGGTTCCTTCCAAGTACGTCTATTTTCTCGGCCTCTTATCCTGACACAATTTTCCACGGTGGAGGAGGACATAACAACCTAATCAAGGGGAGACCCAATGGCATAAAATTACCTCGTTCAAGTTCATCACTATCTAACGCTCGCGATCAAACCATTTCTGTCATCTTTCATGTACGACTTGATTAAAAACCATCTTACAGCCGGCTACCGTTTGTCGGGCCCGCGCGGCGGAGAAAAGGCGGTTCCGGATCGTGGAATATTAATTGCCCCTAATCGTGTGTTCTCCGGGTGTGTAAGCGTTACCGTCCTGGCTGTCGTCCATCGAACGGGCTCGATAGGATCGAGAATGCGGTTGGTCGCATCGATAATCATCCTGACGGCTGGAGGTTGACCCATGGGGAGTTGTATTTTTCCCTCCCCGGACGACGCCGAGCTCAAGGAAGCGGCCAGTTCCAGTGCACGTCCGTGTTGTACAGGGGACAGGAGCATGAAAACCAGCTGATGGACACCAAGATAGAGCCAAGCCGATTAAAACACGGTTATAGCCCGGTGTCGGCGGGAACGTCATCGATGGTCACGATTTCTTGATTTATACAAATCGATTAATTTTTCTTCTTCAGCTTTTTGCTTCATCGCGAGACTATAATTTGTATTTGTCAATTGACTTACTGCAAGCAGCATATAAGAAAAATTTTAGCGTATTGGTTGACATTAATGGCAGACCTGACGGTAAAGTACCTGTTAAAACCCATCGAATATTTGTAAAACTGAAACTAATGAATTCATATATTGTCTAACCTTCAAAAACTATCATTCTAAACATTGTGAAGGTGCCTAAAGCTTTATACCTTAGCTGTAACATGTATCAGATTATCCAACTTAATAAAATATTGCCACGACTCTTTTACATATTCTAAAACTGTCTCAAGGTACCGCAAAACTCCCACTCTGTGGAAAGCTATTTAAATGACTATGTTTAGCCAATTTATCCCATTTCAGAATTTCGTCATGTGAGTAAAAAGGTAATCGTTTGATCCGTGGCTTCCCTTTAGACGCTTTAGAGGATGTCTACAACCAGCCAAGAATTTCCGCTCTTGTACTCACGCCCACCATCAAGTGTAAACCTTCGAGGAAGCTCCCTACTATTAACTCGCAGATTGAAAGGAACTTGCGCTTTGGTGAGAACCCGATGGAGATCAAACACTTGCAAGATTTTGACGCTCCTACGGTCAGGCGAGCGCACAAGATTCCGCCAGATCCGACACACATTTAGCGATTTTAATCGATACGTTCATTATTGTGTCAATCAAACCTCACCGTCACACCGCAGGCTAACACCGGGTCTCCGGAGTACTACCGAGTAAGTCACCGTCACTGAAAGCCAGAGGTCGCAGTTTGGCAGGGGCCGAGTAAAGAGACGGAACCGAAAGAGATCTGACACATCGAAGCGCTCGGAACACCGTAAACCATCCTAATGGACACGTGATCCACATCGGATCGAGCGAGCACCGAGAAGGTGAGAAGAGACCTTCACTAACGCTTCTATCGTGTGCCAGAATCTTCAAACGTCATTCTCGACCCCGGCCCGGTGACACGACAACATCCAAATGCGCGAAGGACGTGTCTTCGCCGGAGTCGGTTAAAGGCCAGCAAGTGGATGTTTGGCCAGCTCGTACCGTGCCCAGATTTAACTTCCTTCAACACATTTGTCACACGGGTTTCAAACGATTCGTTCACATCGATTCCACGCTTGAAACGGTCGCTCCAATTTTGCGCCTGCCAATGCTTCGCCTGTACTCCGTTCAGGGTGCAGGAAGTCCTCCGGTAAGCTCTGTGTGGGACAAAGATGGTCCGCTGGGAATTTGGGGCAGAAAAGTAGAACGCCAAAGGAGTGCGGGTGGTGAAAAACAATTTGCTTCCATTCTAATCCGTTGACTAATTCGTGTAGGAAGCAATTTCGAAACCTTCGATCGCTTTCCTATATTGTACCTAACGGTCCTCTGTCGGACCAGAAGGGTTGGTACTCTTTTTTTTTTGCTTAGTTTTTCATGTTTGGGTTTAGAGAGGATATGAAAACCCATTTTTCGTCATTAATCACGATTCGCCCCCCCTCTAGCTACAAGCAAGAAATCCAATATAGGGTGCAAAGGATTCCAATTGGGAAGAGGAAAAAAACCCCACAAACGTTAGAAAAACGCTTCCGGAAACACTCCCGGAGCCGAAAGAACCGTACCGTGGACAGTGCGAGTCACCGGCAACCGGTCATAAATTGTAATGTTTAAATTTTATTAATCCACCAACGATCCGGTCTGGACGGGCAATTGGGCCCACGTAACCTAATAGTTTGGCCCGCAGCCAGACAGCTCATGGGCTCCAAACGCTGGTCGGTTTTATCGGCAATAAATGTGCTGCTAGCTTGCCGAACCCGTAGATCAGTGCGAAGTCGATCGGTTTTGCACGAGGACACCTCAATTAAACATTGAGTATGAAACGATTGTCGTGCGTCGGGTTTAAGGTTTCGTATGGGAATATTAGAGTTTAAACTGAAATATGTTATATGGATATTGGCATGCGTTACTCAATTTTAATCTATAAATTAGACTATACAATGTTTTAAAAATCAATAAGAATTGAAAACTAGTCATTTTGAATGTTTAATAAAAGTGTATATAATCGAAACATTGAAAATCCCAAGAGCAAAATATGTTTCCCAAACTAAAAGAATGTATGCAGTAAAATAAACTTCTTAAGGAACGTTTACAAACATCTTAAACACAATAATGTAAACAAATCAGACCATTTCCTCTACAAAATAAACAACAAAACTGTAGGTACGGATTTCAAGTTGCCTTCATCGAACACTTATGTCGATTAAAATGTATAACCGTCGTTAATACACGACATAAAGTAACGGTTCGTGCACGCAGCGGGGTGATTTTATCTTAATCAGTTAATTCTATTCGCAACGCCGTGCCTTCAAAGGCGTTCACTATCAAGGACCCTCATAATTCGTGGGAATCGAGCAAACCACCCGTTCATAACGGTAACTGGTGTACTTTCACAATCCCTCCAAGCCCGAACCACGCCGACTTTTGACCGTGAACATGGTGCCCAGAATGATATCTCCATGGGGCTTGAAATTGCTCCATCTGAAGGAACCAGCTTCACCACCGTCGATTGGTCGATTAAATGGTACTGCAAAGTATCTCCACTCCAAAAGGACAGCTCGGGCACTCGATTGCGACGCCAATTCCGTTATCAAGCGTTACGGAGCTCAAGTGTGCGTGTGACAGTCTAGTGGAGGGTGCGTGAAGGTGTGAAAATCATAATCCATCTCGTGGGTGAACGGTTGGCTCACGGTCAAGGTTAATCCTACGGCTTGGCGGGTCACACACAAGCTCGCCGATATCGAGTGCCATTTTGCGTTGCCATTAGCGCAGTAATTACGGTAATCGACCCACTGCAAAATGCATTGCCAATGCGGTGCAGCAAGTGCAATCGCTCGAAGAGCCCAACGGCCGGAGATCGTGCGTGAATACGGTGCGAAAACGTTTTCACACCTGCCAATCGCTGACAGTCACGAAAGTCTACCTCTGGAAGGGTTTTATGGCGATCATTTAGTTGAATCCCTGGAAAGCGTGCCTTAAAACTCGATGAATAAATAAAAGCCCATTTCGATAAGCCTAAACTTTATATGACAAAGCTTACTTTAGTATCGAACTTCCAAGAGAACAAACTCCGGTTATCTTTAAACCTGTTTTGTTGAGTTTTGGTTCGATAATGTAAGCTCAGAATTCTTGTTTACTTATGCTTAAATTTATGGAAACATTTAAAATGTGCTCCTAAAGTGTAAGTTTATGATTTTATGCCTCGGTGGTGTTCCTTTAAAACATTCTCTAACGTCAGAAGTTTTATGATCCCCCGCCGGCTCAATGACGTCCAACAAATGATTCTAGAAAATGGAGCAATCAAAATCCTTACCTTCACCACGATCGATTTAACGATTCTCCACCGGTGCGAAAGCGAAATCGACGGCGGCGGACATCGATCGCCGCCATAAACTTCTACATTGTCATTCCAATTTGCTAACGCAGCGCGAACTTAATGGACCTTCGACCGACCGGAGGCCAAGAACGAGCGGGCAATTGCGCAAGACTCTGTTTCCACGGCTCGCCTACCATCTCCTCTTCGTGGAACATCGAAGATCGGTGACAGACGGTGCTATTTGAGGTAGAACACGTGGCTGGAGGTTAGAACAAACACTCGAACTTCGCCACACAAAAAAACTCACCAATGAACTTGAACAAATACTTGATTCGGTTCGGTAAATCAGTGTGGATCGACTTCCTCCTTCGAACTGACCCGATCCAACGGCGCTGTGGGACGGTTCTAGGACTCCGGAGTGTCGCCTAGGCACCGGATGAAAAACCTTTACGCTCGGGTTAAGCTAATCCAGTTACCCTTGCCTCGTTTATATCCAATCGTATCCGCCGGAGCGCTACCGGGTAGTCACTAGGTAACCCTGAACACTCCCTAGTAACCTCGTGGCGTACTGGACACACTTGGACACACAAAGTAAAGTATGACCATAACTAAATTGAACCAAAGAAAGCGCGCTACTGTGGCGCCTCTAGTGGCGTCAGCCAGAAACGAATATTTTTAGTAGTATTAGTAAACAATAACAATGAAGTTGTGAAAGTTTCAGACCTGTACTATTGTTTTTCGTGAAATGCCGAATAATGAAAATTGATCAAACAAAAATGAGCCCGCACAAATCACTAGAGCGCCGGTGGACAGATTGACAAGGCCTGGAATCCATAATAAAAGCAAAGAAAAATTAAAAGTATTTTTCTTTTGCACAGTTATACATAAGGTTAGTTTTAAAAATAGGTTTTTACTATTTACATGTTCCCTGTTCCTATAAATTCACATGAAGTATTTTGCTGATTTTTCGACCTGCCATTATTCCAAAGTGGTCTTGGAGTGGTACTGGACCAATAAGATCCACTTGGTACCAAAACCAAATTTCCCAGAGTTTCACCCCATCGAAAAACTCTGGGCAATCACAAAACTTCATTTTAGACGAAGTGTTGAAACAGTTAGAGATGTTCTTGGCAAGAAGAAGTGAACGGACGTTGCGAAAACGGTGCCCCTTTCCACGATACGAGCGCTAATGCAGGAACCAAAACACAAAATACGTGAATTTATAAGAACAGTGAACACTAGAATACTAAAAACCTATTTTTATAACAATCGTTATGCATAATTGTACAAAAGAAAAATACTTGTCATTTTTATTGTTTTTTTTATGGGTTCCCGGCTTATTCAATTTGCTCAATTGCCTTGGTTTTCCAGTTATTTGTGCGGAGCTATTTTTGGTCGATCAATTTCCATTATACGGCATTTCACGAAAAAAAATAGTACAGGTCTGAAACTTTCACAACTTCATTGTTATTGTTTACTAATACTACTAAAAATATTAGTTTCCGGCTGACGCCACTAGAGGCGCCACAGTAGCGCGCTTTCTTTGGTTCAATTTAGTTATGGTCATACTTTATAACCCGCACCGATGCGTCGAGGGAAACTGGGATGGTTTGGCGCTGCCTACCTAATGACTCACCATGGCTCATAACTATGCAGCGATTGCTCGGGCAGCTTTCCACCAACACCAACCGATCCGGAGTGTGGAATCTGTCCGCCTTCAAAACCAGATCCAGCTGCAGTGGAACACCGCGCTGGTACGGGGAAGCCAATAAGGCACGGCTATCGGATAGTTGGCATCGCTCGTAACGATTACCTTGCACGGTTGTCCGGGGTGGTCAGACATTGCTTTACTTTTTATTGCCAATTTGTTCGCCATTTTACCGTCAGCTTCCCTCCGTGCCGACGTGAGGTTCTCGTGAGGATGCCGAGGAAGGTATAATTCTTCCATGATCAGGTGGTTATTTACAACGTTCTAGTTTTCCCTCCGTTTCTTTACTGTTACACAACTTAACGGCTAGTACTCTTTCGTTGCCATCTTCTAGTCGATATTACACGCACCTTTGTAGGCTTTGGCATCGCACCACCATCCTCCAGCGTAATTACTCCGTATGTAAACCTGGACCAAGCCTTCCGCCTTCCTGTGATCAAGGCCAAATACCGGTAGCATTCGTTGATGATGGTCGTTATGATTTTTATCTTCCAACACCGGTCAGCATCCATTAAATCCTTTCTCCCTCCAGCGGTAGCCTTTTTGATCTTTATCGGGTTTCGTTACGCCATGTCGTGGAAGATTTATACGTGTACTGAGAAGGAAAAAAAATTGTCAACGCCTCCTCATATTTTATACATTGTTATTTTGATTGGAATTCGCAACACCCTATCCGTTATGCACCAGTTCTGTAAACAGGAGGACTGTTTTATGTTTGATATCACTTTTTGCGCCATTACTCACGTGTGGTTATCAAACGGTTTGGTTTTTTTTTTTTGCTTATGTGAAGCTGTTACCAAGGCATGGCTTTCCAGCTCTCTTTGTTTGGGATCGTTCAGATTTTGAGCTTTGGAAATTTCCGTTTGATACCAGTGACAGGCCAATCCGTTTGTGATGCGATTTTTCCACTTTAAGCGTTACATGCAGAGCCAGCGTTCAATCACGTGCACATCACCGATCACCGGTGATGATTTGTTTCACTGTTTCATATAAATGCCTACCATTACATCAAACGGGCTTTTGAGCTGGCAATTAAATTGGAGGCGGGTAAATCGGAGGGTTTATAGTGACATGTTATTGCGTACGCACAGGAATTTTGTTCCGCGAGTCGTTTAATCCCGGGAGCGGGAGTTTCATATTTTCAAACCCAAATCGATGCTGTGACTGAATGTTTCAATTAACAAGCTAAACGAGGTTTACTCGCGTTCCACATTCATTTTCATTTGCAAGCTCATCCAACCAATCATTCAATTTTGTTTGAGGAAGCCAGAGTTAACTTATTGATTGATTTATGCATGCACAGACCTGCAGTAGCTTAAGCCATGACAATTAGTTGGAAAGCTTAACAGCGAGCTGATGCGTTCTATTTGTTTGTTACGCGATAACGTGTTGAAAACTTGTTTTTTTTTTAGCAAACATTTATAAGTTGTCTTTTTCTATCAGCAAAGGTAGGTAGAATTCATAAACTGCTCTGTGCATCTACATGGATTATCCTGTTCAATTCCAGCTATCGACTTCCAACGATATTCCAGTTCGATAAAAGGCTCGTATTTACAGATGTAGGTCGCAGTCGTAAATGTTGACGTACTTGAACCCCACGCCGATCTCAATCCATTCCCAAATGAATCCCCATAAGCCGTGACACTTATGCTGCACATTATCGGATTTTTCTGTTCCATTTGCGTAAGCGATTGTTTTTTTTACCTCCTCCTCGCCAGTTACATTTTTTCATGCTCCATTTTTTCTCCATCATCATCATCATCATCGGCATGAATGCCGTCGCAGCCATGCGCTATATTGCTGCAGTGAAGGATAAAAAAAGCTATCGCTTCTGCCTTATTGGACCAGTTATTATTTCAACCCCGTGTCTTTGTTTTTGAACGCCGTGACATTGAGCCGGAGTTGGCGTCGTAAAAATAATTACCTAAAAGTGTTATTACGGCGAAGGTACGCTGCACGCGGCAAAGGACTGAAGGGTCACGGATTACGTTAGTTTTACAGCAGCTTCGAACGAAAGGCAGTACGAATGACACAATTAAACCTTTGTCAAGTTGAACATGTTAAGCATTAGACATACATCATCAGGTTGTAGTCCAAATGCAAAAAAATAACTGGATAGCCACAATTGTTGATGTGCAAAAACCAATGACCCTATAAATTCGTTAAAGTTTGTTTGTTTTTCAAATTGACTTAATTTTTTCGCACTTGATGTGTTTATTTCTTCATATTGCAAACCATCTGACTTGTAGCACTTTCTGTGCGTCAATATGCGAAACATATCTAAAGTATCTCAAATCGAGCCCAATAAATAACAGACGGTGTGATTTTCTACACCTCTAAGGTCGCCGTCAAAACGCACAGATGCCGGCACATACCTGAAACCTCATCACAACATCCTTTTATTTGTTTTCTGTTACCATTACCTAGTTACTTACCCCCATTTGCTCTCCCCCCTGCAAGTCACGAGCATAAGAGTCAAACGATTTTTGTTTTCGTGGTTTTTTGCTCCATCGGAGGTTACCATCATCGACGACGTTGCCTTTCGTCACACTCGAACGTGTCTCTGCCAGTACGCTCTGGCAACACTTATTTTCGGGTGTTCTTTTATATCCCGGTATATAAAGCCGATAAAACGTGCGCCAATGCGAGTCGAGAGGGAGTAATGTGGCCCTTCGACCGAGTGTTGAGTGTTTATTGAAACGGTAACAAACAAACAAACAAACAAACAAATAACCACAGTAATCAGTAGGAGGAGGATACTAAAGTTTTATTTGGATTATACAAGCCTTTTGGTATCATATTTGTAGTTGAAAGTGTACTCTTAAAATTTTCATGTCTGGATTGGTTGATTACTACAATTCTAAATACCATTTATTCACTGTTCGCCAAACCAATCATTCATTTATTGCACTTAGAACTAAATCTAAAACAATTGTGAACGGGAATGTTGTTGAACTCCAGAATGAGTGTCTACAGTCTTACAGTTCTCCACATCCTAGACCACGTAGTTCTGTTAACGATTGATGAAGGTTTGGCATGTTAGACTTCAACATCACGGCTACTGTTGACGGTCCACGAATCGAAAAGAGAAGGGTCCATTGATCCCCGAACTTTCAACAGCAAGCAAGTACGGTGACACTTGTGTCAAACACTTGACGAAGCTATTTCAAAGGCGCAAAGATATATTTCTAACAAGGGGTTTTCTCTTCCATTAAAAGCCAACTCCTCTTTGGACAAACAAGGAAAGTGTTGCGTAGTAGAAAGGAACTTTTCGTCAGCCATTTGATTGGATTTATGTCCGTCAGGTTTGAGTACGGTTTGGGTTTATTTTAAGTCTTCCACATGTGATTGCAGAAAAAATGAAGAATGACAAATAATGCATGCGTTAGCAGGTCAAAGAAGGATTATTGTTGAATCAACTTCAAAGAACGGATTTTCTTACAAAGTATAAGTGGTGTTTAAATCCAAACTCTTGGTTTCCTTCATTTACGATAAACATCAATTCCATTGAACTAACGTACGCAAAAAAGTGTCACTGTAACAAAGGCAATTTGTATGCAGCAACTCCAGAACTACAGCGCATGCCAAATCCCTGCGGTTGTGCAAATAACTCCCGCCACAAAATGGTACCGTCCTCACGCGGTCAACAACTTATGCAAAGCTTTCACCACTAACTGCTGCAAACTGCTCAACGCTGCTGCTCATCGCACCGCAGAATCGTAAAGTCGTCCGCCGAAAATATCATCATCAGGAGGTTAAAAGAATCACAAACGGTTCCCAAAATACCACTCCAAATGTGTTGTCCCGTGCGCTAGCCACAAATTTGTAGCCTCTCGTTACTACCGGATGCTAATTTTTCCTCCTTACATTCCCTACACCTCCGTCCAGGTCCAGTGGAACGGCTATTTGGAAACTTCAACGATTCGCCGGACCGGCTTGTTCCAAGAGAGATTAGAATTTTATTAGTATTTCCCTTACCCCATACGCCCTCAAATTGGTCTCGGTTTATCGCTCGTTAATCGAATACTAGCCAGGTTCCGAGCAGGGTCCAGTCCCAATGTTCAGGCCTCTGTACAAACGGGGTAGCAATATTGGCCAACCAAATTACAGATTCTAGCGTCCCGGCGATGCGCTCGAGCGCGAACGATTATTGGTGCATGCAGGTGGATGGGCATGGGCCCACTCTCAATCACTGTTATTATAACGTCCTGCAGTGGACCACCGACCTGCGCCTCATCCTGCATGGGATTAGCGAAGGCGCAGTACAAAAAACCAGGATTGCACATTTCATAAAACCAACCAACGCCAAAACGGCTCCCGTTGCACAAATGCAACGCGCGGAAATTGCTACCGAAGTGAGCATTAGAAACCACACACACCCACACGCATGTAACGGCCGAGCTGTTGGAAATTGTTTTCCCATTCTGCCCTTACTGGAAATTTTAAGCCCCCCCTCTTCCTGTGTAAGCTTTCGGGCGTTAATATGTTATTTGCTTTTCCGCAGCGAACGATGAGAACGATTTTACTGTTAACGATTTCGGCCTGGCACCTGGTTGGAAAATTTCGGAGGCGTTGAACCATTTCCCGGAATGTTTAGATACACACACATGGTGTACAATGATACGGGAAATATGATTCCAGCGATGTTTTATACTTGTGGCGATCAAATATTTGAACCAGGAATTAGTAGGATCGAAATTGTGTGGTCTTGCGATGGAAGCATACATTTACGATTTCAAATCATACATGCTGGCGGTGGCAAAACGATCACAACCGATTTCGTTCTTATTTGTTTAATGCTCTTAATGTTAAGCATATTTGTCCAAGTAACCGAGGTATTTTTGCCAGTAAAACAATCGGATAACAAACGATAACCTTGGCAAGTTTCTTTAGGTCTTATTCATCGTTTGTTCTAAGCAAATTAATTCTGGGATAAACAAATAACAACCGACCACCACTCAAAGCCTCTCGTAATTTTTGGCGACATTTTCCACCCGACATCCATCAAAGCGAACCTTCTTTCCTGCGAAATTGTACACCTGTCTTTTGAGAGATAAAAATGCGAAAGAAAAGAGTCAAAACCGCGGTCCATCGTTTGTTTTCGTAAGCTCACCTTAACGATCCCTGGTACGATGCGGGTTGGAAGAGAAACAGGAGCAGCAAACATAAAAAGTCCTCATTCTCCATGATTCTCACGACCCGACGAAGGAGCAAATTGTTTAATCGGCAATAAAATTTTGTTGGAGCTTTTTCCCCCACCCTCCACGTGGTGAACTTCACTCTTGAACATGATGGCCAAGTTCACACGCCTCCCACTGGCCGGAGGAACCGATCCAGGTGGACGATTGGATATCCGAAAGGCATCAGGTTGACTTTTTCTCTTTTCTGCTCCGTTCTACGCTAGCTTCCACATCGGCGCAAAGATCCGGAAAGCTTTGATTAATCGGTGGTCGGTGGATTCGAACGAATGTTGAATGTACCCCGACCCCGACCGAGGAGTGGGCCGTAAACGAAATATTCCAAACACAGACACCCTCACCGGCCAGGGAGATGGAAACCACCGAAATGCTTTACCGGCCCGGATGGTAAACGTTTTCTTTCGACTTTTTGCGGGACAAAAATAGAGCCGAAATTTCAAACGAACGGCAAAGTGCGTTCGCGTTCCGTGTCAATTAAAGGCTTAAGACTCCCTCGTGCGACTCCTCGTGACTCACCCCGGTCACGAAGAAGGTGCGGTCGGGGCGCAGCACCGGCACGCCAAGGGCAGACACTTTTCAATATCGCTCAAATTCGGTTCGCCAGACCGGAGTTGGTTGGTGGCAAACGCAAAATTTGGGGGAAAAGTTTCTTGCATCGAGCTGATTGAAGGTGAGCGATGGCCTTGAACAAGACCGAACAAATCAGTAAAAGTCCTTAATTTTTAATTGCGTTCACCCACATTTTGGAAATTATGATTGTCAACTTTTAAGTGATCTTATTCATTATGAAATAAGTAAAACCAAGTATGATACAGAAACATGAAAAGTATATCATTCTGAAATGAGTGTTTCGAGAAGCAGTTTTCAACAACAAACAAAACTAAATTTGAGAGCTACTTTCAAGTTCCTTTTCTGCTACATTGTTATTTAAAAAAATGGCACATTCAACGTAAGTAAGTATTAATAATGACTGTATACCAGGACATTATTCATGTATTTTTGATTTCAAGCCTAGAAATTATTCAACAAAATGATGCTTTCGAAACCGATTAAAGTAAAACAACCAACCATTAAACGGTTTTATGTTGAATAAAACAGGGATCCAAAGTTACTCGGTTACGTCAAATGAGGTGTACACAACGACCTAGGGCCAGCCCACCAACCGATTGGGGCATGTAATCAAGTAATGAACTGAAGAATAACTTATCTACCCGCCCCACAGGACATCCAGAACAACCTCCCCTGTTCCGCGGGGCTACCGTAAAGGCAAAAGGGTAAAAAAGGTACTCAACTAAACGCATCAATTTGGCTATCAACAACATGCAAAGGGCTGAACCCTAGCGTACGCAACACCCCGAAGGTGAATCGAATCGTGGTGACACTGTAAACAAGAGAGAGAGAGAAAGGGTGCGATTCATGCCGCGACAAATGGGCCATCCTCGGGCGGCGATTTTATGGCAGAGCCTCACAGTCGATATCGACATCATAGCTTTAATCGAATCATTATCAGATCCCGTAATCGTCCGAGTGAGGGGCGGGGAAGGATGAGGGGGGCTCGCGGGGGAAAAAATAACCAGCAGCAGCTAGCCAGAGGTGATGAAACAAAACGGATAATAACAATCGGTACTTCTGAAGCTATTGTTTTTCCTCCATTTTTTTCCACTGTGTATATTGTATGCCACTTCAATGGTTCGTGATCGGAACTCACGATGCTCATACGGCCCAATGGGAAGGGTCACGTTAAATGGGTTTCATAATTTAGTTTTATTGCCGGTGTAATGGTTCGAGATTGCTGATTGGTGTGTATGTACGGAGCACAATTTTCCTTTTTTTTGTTATCGAACATTTATGGCTCGTTGAAGTTGACAGTGATGCGTTAGAACTGGTCAAAGGGGTAGAGGGAGCACACAGAAAAAGCGGCGGGGTGGGCATCGACAAGTGTATCACGTCGGACAAAGTTGGTTGAGTGTCATTGGCATAATTTATTTATCATTAGCATTGTTAGCTCCAAACAACACCATGGGAAAAGGGGCAATAAAAAAGAACTCTGCAGGACTTTCCCATGGCTGATGGGAGTAGATAAAAAAAACACAACAACTATAACATAAATAAAAAAGTAAATGGGGAAAATTATTAAAGACTACTTACTACAAATGTCTCAATCAGTTGATATTAAACCCAACAGCTGAAAAATATTAAAAAGGGTAAAAGAAGCAGCTCTATAATTTATCTACGTATTTTTACCTGATCCTGTAAATAGACTGTTAAAATTCACACCTTTATCGGAGTGGCCGCTTAAATTAAGTGATTGCAATCAGTGTCAGGAAACCACATAAAATAGGCTTACCAATAATCTTATGTTCCGCTTGCTTGCTTCCAACCTTCTTACGAGAACAACTCAATCAACCACTTCGAATGCCATCGATCGCATCGCTTCGTTTTGCAAAACCCAGAGTTAAATCGAGATTTATGAGTATTATTTCCTTGTTCTTTTTTGTGTTTCGACACCGTCTGCGATGGAAGCTTAAGTGCTTTTCTTAGTCTGCTTCCTACAAAACGATCCCCGACGTTTAAAACGCACAGCAATCAAATGTAATCAAATTGATCCCAAATGTTTAGCTTCGATATCCTGTTCAAATGGTGTGTCAGTCAGGCTGTGATGCAGGTGCAGTCCGTTTCGGAAAAGGGTAGGTTTATTTGTTTGTGCCTACAGAACGAAGATCAAATAAGTTCTCCAACAAATGCATCGAATGCCATTGAACAGCAACAAAACGGATCGCTTAAACCCATTCACACCCTGGAACATGTTATTAGGAGTTGTTCCAAGCAAAAAACTAAAATCCTTAGCACAACATATCCCTAAGGCGACGTTTAACACATTTTCGATCGAGATTTTGAACAAAAAACATGAACAAGCGGTGCAGGACCGCTAGGGATTGCGATCCCTTAATTATCGGTATGGCATCATTTGCAAACCAAAACGGATCCGAAAACGTTACGTAAATGAAACCAAAACAGAATTTCGAAAAAAGATCACAACACTTTGCAGGAAACGAACCCGAGCTTCATCAGATACCGGGTGGACCATAAAATCGACCCGATCCGATCGTCATCCTCGCTCGACGTTGTTGGTTGTCTGTCAAGAACCGTCAAAAAGCGGGCGCACCTTAGATTTCTTGAGCCTTTTAAAAAGTCTCGACTGTAAACAAAGCACACACAAAAAATGGGAGCAGCCAGATGCGGTACGTGTGCCTTGTACGCAACTCCGTAAGACACCGCGAGACACTTCGCCCTCACTCAGGCCCCCTCAGAGCCTAGCCCTTCCCCGATTGTCAAGCCGATTATAATTTACGCAGATTTGCAAAATTGAACCGAAACCGTTCCACACACGTCAGCCGACCTTGAGCCTGTTCGGATTGTGGAACGAAATAAAAACGCTACCAAACGCACGGTACTACAGATGATGTCGGGTATTTTTGGACGGGATGTCTCGGCTGTCCCTTTGCGCGCACGGTAAGGTTTATGACGCCGTTCGACAGGTTTCACAAAGGCACGTGTAAGTCCGGCCGACGAAACTGTTTGAACCTTGATGCTGGATTCGATTGCACAATTTTTCCACTCGTTTTCAAGCGAGCAACGAACTCGACGCGGAACGACTCGATCGGTTCGAAACCGGACCCGCACGGCACAAAATTAATAAATCACCTCTTTTTATCTTAATTTGTAACTGTTAACCCTGTGAAACCCCAACCCGCGGGGAATGGGAACTGCAAATACCGTCGGTCGGAGTAATCTGGAGCACTTGTCTTGACGTTCCGGTCCACGTCAAGCCATACCCAGGTCCCAACCCAACGCAAGGGACAGGTCCTAACGATGCGAGGGTTCAAGAAACCTTACCATTCCTTTCTATCGCGTGGCCTTCGGCGGGCGTGAAAACCGTATGGCCAATATGTTACCCTCAAGACACCTAGAACGTATGTTAGGCGACGGCCAAGCAAAGCAGGCGGAACTAACTGGAATTGGTGCATTTGCACTCGCAGTCTGTGCAAATGCGCAATCTGATCCATTTAGATTTGAGCCTAAGATTGTGGTAAAAGGAATTTGGAACCTACAACGCTCCCTCTGCGAGAAACCTCGTTACCTTCAAGGTTGCAAAAGTAAAGAGAAATTAAACAAATTCCTTTTCAAATTCTTTAAGGCGCATAAAAGATCCTGTGTTTTAGTAGTATTTCTAGATATCGTGTCAAGAAGTGTAAAAATTATAATGATAATAGTAAAACGATACAATACGCAAGCTAGTTGGACATAAATATCGAGTAAAAAACAGTACAGCCTACTAAACATATGAAACGGAAATATTTTCAAGAAGTTCAACCATATTAAGGGAAATAGTAAACTTAGGAATGATAGTCAGTCTGGTGAATGATCTCGACAAAAGTGGTTAGTTAAAAGGTATACAAAGAAATAAAATCGAATTAAAATTGGAGAGAAGAAGGTTATAGATCAAAAATATCTGGAGATCATGAAATTATTTGTTATAGTATGCTATGAAGTGGTAGCAGGCTAGGATAAGTATAGCATACTATATAAGAACGGAATGAGGCTAAGATACAGCAATCCACATTCAGAAGCCTTAGTAGTTGGAGGTTTAATATTATTAACCCACGAACATATCAATTGGCGACGAGGATGTCTTCTGAAGCGGATCTCCGGGAAGTTCGAAGTTCGGATCTCATGGTTCGAAGATCTTCTCGAATTAAAAATAAGGTCTTTAAAAAATCCTAAAAGGGGAGGTGTTATAGTATGCTATGAAGTGGTAGCAGGCTAGGATAAGTATAGCATACTATATAAGAACGGAATGAGGCTAAGATACAGCAATCCACATTCAGAAGCCTTAGTAGTTGGAGGTTTAATATTATTAACCCACGAACATATCATTATTCATACGAAAAAGGTATGAAGTTATACTATAATTAACATGCTTCAACCAATTCGCAAAGTATGGATGTTAAAATTCGAAAGAACAAAGAGGAAAGAAAAAGAAACGTCTTACAATCCAAACATTAAATAGAACACAATTTCTTACTACACATTAAAAGTAAGTGTCACTTCCAGATGGGGGTTTTTAAACAGTTTGCCATTCCAAGAACGTCGAGCGAAAAAGTGTACTATTTTAAGACCCCACCTTGGGTCAAACAAAATAAAACCATTAGAACACACGTCAACGGGAGACGGCTTTTTTATTTCCCAGACCTGGTGCGGGTGGACATTCTTCAAGAGCAATCATAAACGCCGTCCGAAGCTGAGGGCTAAAGTTAGTAGTAGTTTTTACCCTGGCCAGCGGCTATGGTAATTATTAGCGACATTTAGTGCCCGGTGCGCATGTGTAATACACGGCGAGCGCCAGCTTCTGCGGAAAGCCCACAAGCAACACGCAGCACGCAATGGAACTGGAGCAATATTTTCCCCACGGTTTCGGTGCCGAAGAAACTCCATGCCCTCGTTACCACAGACTTTGGCGGTGGGGGGGAACAAAAACGCGGGAGGCAAAAATATTGCACCCCATTTCATCCTAATGTCGTCCCCATTGGCACACGCAACGGCCACCGTTTTTATTTATCCATGCGCGCCGTATTTTATTCATCTCTTTTTGTGCGGGATCCTTGCACACTGCACCGTCCTTTAGTATTTGCGTACATTGGCCTCCATTAAAAAAACATTCTGCCCCGATGCCAGATGGGGGGGCAGTAAAAAAGCGGCGAAACGGTGTCTCCGCCAACAGTATTGCCAGTTTGAAGGGGCGTTCTGCTCGGTGTTGGCCAAAATAAACGACCTCGCGCACGTAAATGCGCGGTCAGCGTAGCACACCTTTGCACGCGATAACGATGGAAAACGTGCGCTAAATTGGTCGTTAGTGCAATCGATTTTGTCGTCTCCCAAAACAAGTCCGCGCTTCTTGCAGAGTTCTGTTTTTTTGTTTTCGTGGCTTAATGAAGGGTCAATTGGCGGTAGAACTATAAATCATATTTATTTGAGAGTTCAACCTAAATTGTCCGAAAATTTAAGAGCAATTTGTTCTAGGAAAAAGTGTTTAAAAGCTTAAAACAATTGAAAAAGGTAAGATTTTTAATATAAATAACTTATTAGAGACAATAAACAAAAAATTCTGCCAAATTGATCGCACAGTGCAAGTTAAAAAAAATCGCTCTTTAAAATAACTTACCTAGAAACTAAAGATTGAACGTAAATCTTGAAAAATTATGACGGGTTGTTATTTTATGATACTGCAAAGCTTATTTTATGATACTGCAAAGCTTATTTCATGGAAAGTAATAAAATCTCAAAATAATAAAATCGCAAAATCATATTTATTTGAGGGTTCAACCTAAGTTGTCCGAAAATTTAAGAGCAATTTGTTCTAGGAAAAATTGTTTAAAAGCCTAAAACTATTGGGCGAGAATTTTTATATAAATAAATGATTTGTGAGAATAAACAAAAAATGTTGAAAAATTGATGTCATAAAGCTAGTTTCAAAAACTGTTTTCACTTTTTAAAATAGCTCACCTAGAAACTAACGATTGAACTTAAATTTTGAAAAATGATGACGGGTAGTTATTTGATGATTTACTACAAAGCAGAGAAAATGAGAAATAATAAAATCCAAAAACTATTGAAAAAGAGACACTTTCTAGAAAAAGATAAATAAAAAAGCATTTAAGCAAAACAAATCATATCCCACTTCAAATATTCCCTATAATGTTGCAACCACTTGGTTCCTCTTGCAACAGCTGTTCGTGGCCGGACAAATCGAGCCATATGAGCTTGAAATTATGGCCAGAAACGTTCAACCAAACACGGCCATTGCATATCGGTATGCCATCACAAGCACCGAAGCACCAGCGCACCCTCGCAGATGGCTGACCAAACGGAATTTCCAGCAATGGACCATTTCCTGGCCACTGCAAATGACCGACGACTTTTCACCCGCGCCGGCACGTCGTCCCAAGCGTTCTGGAACTCACAGCGTCATAACTCGAGCCCATAATTTGCATCGTAACGTCCGGCAAACCGTGTGCAGCATCGGCTCTTAAACATTGACAAAAAAAAAGCGTGTACTGTGGCGAAAAATATTGTCCGCCTACAACTCGAGCCCAGACATAGCTTGGACCACCTCGAATAAAGCAGCCGTGTGAGCATCAGTACGATCACAAACGCGGTAAGCATGGTTGGTTATTCTTTTTTGACACGTGGATAATGCACTTAAATTGCATTTCCATTCCACCCAGTGCTCCTACTTTGCCCACAAACTCCAAATGCTAATGGATGGTGTGCAGAGTTTTGAGTAATCGATCTCTGGTGTCGTGTGTCCACGGCGATGATTGCAGCCACCGGGAGGGAAACCCGACGTTTCGAGCTAACTGGATTAGGAGAGACCCCCCCGACAGTTTCCAAATTCTTCACTAATTGGCTGCTGTTGAAGGTTGTTTTTGCTAACTACTTGACGATCGTCGTCAACCGATAGGGTTAGTGGAAACTTTAACAGTCGCTCGAGTCTTTAAACATGGAACTATTACTTCAGTTGGACATGGAACTTTTAATTCATTTTTATTCTATTATAAATTCAAAACGTTATTTTGGTTACTTTAACTTTCATTTAAAAATAATTTCTTCATTCCAATAGATGTTTAAGCGGTTAAAATCAAAGGAGCTACAACCACTTACTGGTGACCTCAATACAAAATGAAACAATAATGCAATGCGTCATTTTAGTGTCATCATTTAAAGGTAAAACATTGCAAATAGCTGAGCCCCGATCGATCACGACTCCTTCCTCTGACCTTTGTCCCGGTGGATCCGCAGCGAACCGTTTATTTATCTAAACAACCGCCGGCAAATCCGTATCCAACCGTATCGGTTCGCCTACCGATCCGATCGAACGGGACGCGATCGATAACTCCTACCGTGGGAGGGATGACCGATGGGTTTTTACTGCCACCTCTTTTTCTTTTCTATTTTTGAAAACAAACAACATCCTCTCCACGATCGAGCGGAGTGTTATTTCGAGCCGCGCAGGTCAAAGCGCCAACGAAGAACTTCAACGCTCGGGTTTGAACGACAAGCGACTAACCCCCGCAAGGCATACATGGAGCGTAGTGAAGTGGCATTTGGTAATAATGGGTGAATCTTCGCGTCGTTTCCTTGGGAAGCTCCTCAGCTGGTCCGCGAAAATATATCCCGTGAACTTATGAGACTTTGCTGACCTTGTAGTGAAGAACAACGCAGGTGCAGCATTACGCGGGTTGACATTTTCCACCCGACCGATTAATACCACCCGCAACTGAAAAAGACAAAATAATAGTGAAACAGGGAACGATAGAGTACAATCTAATGCACATCCGCTCGCACGACTTCGATTCCGAGTCGAGGGTAATTTTAATCGAGGGTTTTGAAAAATGATTTTCCTTCTTACGGCCACGTTCACCGGTGGCCTAACAATGGACCCTTTACACACACACACACCGTATGCTCTATTGCTCCAAACCCTTTGTGCGTTCACGTGCGCCGAACGAGGGAGGGAAAGTGATTAATACAGTTCCATCGGAATCGAACACATGCCCCTCAATTATCGGTTGGGAATTGATTGCGCTCGTGGCCCCCGTGCGGTTGCATCGGTGTGTGGCTCAACGCCGTCCAGAAGCCCTCGTCCATAGCATTCCGACGCAATGGAGTCCACGGCCACCGTGGCCATTCGTCAATTGCGCGGATTAATGCACACTCATGAGTCCGTGTGTGGCCATTTTAGGGATTCCGTATGGGAGCAGCTCGCGGATCGGAAGGTGATTACGATCCTCATATCCGAGCCCACATCAGCCGACTGACAGTGAACTTGAGTTGCGACATTTCTTTTTCCCACTTTTGGAGCATCGCTCATCAAAACACTCATCAATTTCACCGCGTTGGAATTAAACGATTTTAAAATACGTAAATGAATGACCGGGAGAAAGATAAACATTCCTTGCATGAAATAAATTATTTCCCACACATGGGACCGTGAAGGTTATCATTACAAAAAGTAGTGTAAGGTATAAAAACTTCACTCGTTTACCCTCGACACGATTTTCTTCGTTTATTCTTTGCTTCCCAGATTAATTGAAATGACCTAAATTATTTAAATCAATTTAAATCTCTTGTCAACTTGCGATTGAATTAATTAAAGCAAAAAAACTCATATCGATACGATCTTATAATCGTGTAATGACTTGCTGCGATCAACACTCACAAAAAATGGAAGAACAAAAAACTGTCTAAGATTAATTACCGCTAATGCGTTCAATTTGGCTTGCGCTTGTACCGGCGATTAACTCCACCGCTCGTGGATATGTGTTTGCCGGAACTCTTGAGCCTCCCGGCGCCTCATTATTGGTACAGCCCACGGCGGAAGGGAAACATTTAAACCATTGCAAGGCTAGCGAATGGGAGAATTGTGGGTTTGGCACCTATTTCAAAACGGAGAGAAAAAAAACCATACCTCCCAAAAATGGTGTGATGTTTGGTTCCGTGATTTGTGTGCCGACCATAAATCATGCGTAACTGATCGGTTTCTCGGTGTGTTCTCACGTTACTTCTTGTCGGCTGCTTTCCGTTGTCGGTGTGTTCTTTTAACCATAGGTTGTGGCTAAACGATAAGTGTGAACGCAGGATTAGATCTTAATCCTGTCGGAATGCCTTGAAAAGCGGGAACACGAGGTTTTTTCACCTTCATGCTAACAACACGTACTGAATTCTTGATCTGTTTTACACTAACTTGTGTAAAACTTGTTATACACTAACAAACGTACCTCGAACCGTTGTTAAAGATAGTTGTCAGTTAGATGAAACTTAAGAACATTTATTTTAATTTACATGTCCCTTTCGAAATATTTGTCAAAAAAATCAAATCTGAACCGGTTAAAACCGGTTCTTTAAGGTCAAAAATCACCGGGATCTGTTCTGATAGAGGTCATCGAACCGGTTACCAACGTGAAAACTCCCTCCATACCTATAGGCGCGTACCGACGATGCGCACGAATGCATGCAACCCACTTCTGCGCATTTTAAGCTACTTGCTAAGCGTGGTGCATAAGCCGAAGGCGCAAAGATAGACGCCTATGATAGAATCAAATTTCTGCAAGGATTCGTATCCTTCCAAACACAATCCAGTGTAAGATCTGAATCTCAAAATCATATTATTTCTATCATTTGTTGCATTGATTGAATTATTTACATCAGAAAATCAGAATTTATGCAATCTTCTTCTTAGTAAATTTAAACAACACCATACTTACACATCAATCTTTTCATGTCCTTTACGACAAATATGCGCAAACCAGCTAAATTACTCGATTTCATCTGTGAAGACCTAACCTTGCGTGGAAACTTGGTCTGAATCGAATCAAATCGAGTCCTTTAGAATCAAGAATTCTAGAGTTTCAAGTCATTACGAATCACGATTTACTGCCAACACTGGTCTTGAAGCCTTTGGGAAAACCTTCCGAAAAACCCCGCACGGGCAGCTGGACACACACAAGAGAAAGTGCTCCTGGGGCGGCACACGGTGCCAATGGCCATTTTTCTCACTTTCCTTTCCACGGACCCGCTGAGCCCAACGGCGACGCCGAGGGTTAATGCTACACTTATCTTCGTCGGACGAAACAAACTTTTTCCTACCCCCTCCCCCCAACAACGAACATCATCCGCCGGTCGTGGATGCACCGCGTGTGAGTCAGAACTTTTCCAGGGCGGGACGCCGACCGCCGCCCGTGCGAGCGACAATTTACCACCTTATCCGGCAAAATAAATTATCTCATAATTTTTACTCACTGTCGTTAGGTATAAAGCAACGGATTTGTGTTCCGTTGGTTTCGTTGTCGGCGTCGGTGTCGCTCTCTTTCGCCCCACAAGTGGACGAGTATTTAAGAGGGAAGGTGGGGAGAGGGTGGGAAAGATGGAAACCGGTGTGACCATAAATTAAAACCTACTGGAGAGTCCCGGGTGAGCAGGGAAGAAAAAAAAAAGAAACAATCCCTCCGAGAACGACTTCTGTGGCGAAGAAGGAAAACACGGATGCTGTGAAGCTTGAAATATACTTCACATTTTACCCCGGGACCGGGTAGAAGTTTTTCCTCCATTATGCCTTCAGCGTTTTTCTCCAACTCTCTAAGCCGAGCCGAAGGTGACCAACGAAAAAGAGCAAAATACACACAAAATCAAATTCACACAACGACACCGACGAGGGTGAAAAGCCCCAGCGAAAGATGGTGATTTGTACCGGAACAAGTGGGGGTCCTGAAAAATTATCTCCCACCGCGTGTGTCTGGCCGATGCTAGAGGAGCCCCACGACGGTGCCAGATTATTATCACCCTCGCATCCGCTTCTGGCACCCCCTCCCGGTACACTTTAAGTGAACTGCTTCCGAGATGAATTAGTTTCCCGGCGAACACTGTAACTAACCGCTTGGCATGGCGCCACGCCGTCGTTTTGTGGAGCGTGTTCCCGATTTATCATAGGCGCTATCTTCTTAGCCCTCAACCGTTTATCACTCGTTTCGTTTTTTTTTCCATTAAAAGTGTGATTCTTGAATTTTCAAACTCCTCCTCCTCTTCAACACACTTCACCGGCAGACGAAGGTACTTCTTTCGTGTTGCTACCACTTCTTGACGAGGCAGCTTTCATGTTTTACTTTATTTTTATTTTGTTAAATAAATTATTTTCTTGTTTTTTTCCTCTTATTTCATTCCAGCTGTAAATAATACCATAATTTTATGTGATTCTGAACATACCAACTACTCTTCAGAACAACTAGGGTAAAGGTACCAATAGTGGTGCACTTAGTAATGGAACTAACAATATGATGTAATTTATAAGTGTTAAGAACACAATATTTTATATATTTGTACCAATTATGATCAAAAGAGGACTTTTCTTCTGTAAAACATCTATTTTCACCGTAAAACATTAAAAATACACGAAAAAAGTGTATATTTCTTCCGATTTAGTTGCTCCTATAATGATGGTATGGTTCCTATAGTTGTGGTATCGTGTGCCTAAAGTGATGGTAGTAGTTGGAAATGACTGAATATATTTTGACTGTGACTTATTTTTGAAGCATATTTCAAACAGAATGGCCAAAAAACTAATTTTCCAATGCATTGTATTAGTATTAGCCTCATAGACCTCTCACAAACTAATGCATTTTGCAGTGATTTATGGCCTTAAGGAAATCATGGCATACCTGAAAAATTCTTTTAAAAATCCAGGATATTAGTACAACTTGTTTAGAAAATATTAATTTTGGTGCCTTAACTTATTATGGAATGTGAAGATTTAACTTTTGAATACTCCGCAGATGATCAAAGAACATTTCATAGAAGAACAAATATCTCCATTGTATTTATTTCGTCGTAGAGCTAGAATTTTATTCCACTACATCCAAGTCGGTCAAAATCAAGCAATCGGTAATCCTTTGCTAAAATTAGCTTGATTCAAAATTCTCACAGTTTTAAACACTCAACTCAGGTCGTACTCGGTGGCCAACCGTAAAGAACATCGTGCACATAAATCCCACTGAGAAATCAGGCCCATAATCATCGAACATTTGCAAACGTCATGTTGATCGACAGACCGAGGAGAGTTCAGTGCATATTATATTTACCCGACGAGCCACACGTTCCAAAGCAGAGATCTACCGGTAGAAATGGGAACAAAAAAAGAAGGGAAAAATAGAAAGCCAGTACCTGCAACAGGATTTGCTTTTCCATCCATCCGAACCCATTTGCCAATCGATGTGACAAAAATCCTACCAATCGGACGACATGCGGTGCCGTTTGCGATGTGCAATTGCACATGCGATGTTAGCATAGAACGGATGTCGTTTTGCGAAATCCCCTTCCGGCGGAAAGGGGGCACCCTCCTGAGGGGAGTGGGGGGGCCTCAAGTGGCCAATGTGTCAATCTTTCCGAAGCGCTGCGAGAAGGGGTACGGAGTTCGGGTTCGGGCCCAAAAGCCTTTCCACCGCAGAGGCTGTAGAAGAAATCACAGCACGGAAGCACGGACTGACAAAAATTGGTTCCATCGGCCATTTGATCGGGCTTCCTCCGGTCCGGGCCCAGGGATGGAACCGAGTTTCGAGAAGATAGACCACAAATTAAAATTGACATAACCGAACGAAACATGCATCCAGTCCGAGGTCCTGCGTCGTCCTTGTCTCCATCGCAACGGGAGATTATTGGCCGAGGCATAGAAAATGGCATGGCACCATGCCATGAATAATGTATTTGAGTCTTCGTTTGGGATAACCACAACCATCAGTCCTGCATCCTGATCAGGGTTTATTTTTCTTTGAGGGTTTGATTCGGCTTTTATTTAGAAGCAAGAAACGATTTAGAAAACCGAAAAATAAGGTCCCGCCAGCTGTAGACTCGAGTCGCATTTCCCAGCATCGGCACGCCCCCCGGGGGGTGGGTAAATAAACCGAAAAGAAGATTGGAAAGCGGCGGCCTCCAGCAGTAGGGACATCTTTTCTTTACCGTTCCAAATATTCACCCTGAAGACAAGAAAGGACCTCCGTCTTAGAATCGGGAATCCTCACACGAAGCGATTGAAAAAAGGGATTACATTGGTGCTGCTGACCATTTTCACCCAAATCTAAGGCACCCGTTTACTTATTTCCATACACTGACCACCGGGCCGCCGGTATTAGTGTGTGAGGATCCGAAAAAGGGCCTGGCGAAGTGTGACCGAAACACCGAAATAGACACCCAATCGTCCGGAGAAGCGGACGGACAATAAAACCTTGGGATCTTTCCTCGGTTTGGTTCATCCTAAACAAATGCCCGGAAGACGTATCGCAGTGTCCGACACCGGCCCAAGTCCAAGACAACAAAACCGCCGGACCATTCCAACATTGGGGAATCTCCTTCATGCATCAGTGGAGACGGTGGGAATATATTGTCGTTTATAATTCTACTATGGGATTCTTTCGATCTGTTATTTCCTGTTTTATTTTTCCTCCGGAACGTTTCCGCATCGCAATCTTCTACAACCCTTTTTGTGCATAGGGTTTTAGTGACACACAAAAAACACATACAATCCTTCGCGTTTTACCTACCGAAAAAGAGCTTATGTTTTCAACAAAGCGCCCTCGTAAAGCTCTTTTGTTCCCGGGACACGAATGAAAATTGGTTATGATGGTTCGGCAGTGTAATCGTCACATTATCACATCGCACGATGGGAACCATTTGTTTTCCCGAACCTTCTTTATTAGTGACCTAAGATTCATTCACATGGAATCATGAATCATTGAGGATTCGAATCTTTAAAGCTTAATGAAT
Organism: Anopheles ziemanni; assembly: GCF_943734765.1. Classification (NCBI taxonomy): domain Eukaryota; kingdom Metazoa; phylum Arthropoda; class Insecta; order Diptera; family Culicidae; genus Anopheles; species Anopheles ziemanni. Next base: position 93,714,922 of record NC_080706.1, read on the forward strand.
CTTTGGAAACCTTAATGAATCTTCGTGAATCTGGCATGGATCTGTCATGAATCTCCACGATTCTTTCATAGGCGTAGACAATGTGACCAAAAAAGAAAGGTCCCTCAACCCATTTTTGGCTGGTGACTTTTCATCAGTTGATGTGTCTTCAGGATTCTCCCGACGAAAGATTCACGAATCCGTTATAAGGCAGAGAATCATTCAGATTCATGAATCCGAATCAGATTTACACAACTCTATTCTTTATGCAAAAATGAGGCTCTGGACTTTTACATCGAAGTGATCGAGCTTCAAATCACACACCAAACCTAACGGTTCGGTAGCTTGTTGCATGGAAGACTTTTTCTCATTCCATTAGGCTTAGACCCGACGAATGCTCGCACCATTACTCCGCACTTAAGCAGCCCGAAGAGAACGGGGTTTAGTGTCCGATAGAATTTCGATTGCATAAGCCCCCTCCGAGTTAGAGGTTAAAGCTGCCTTCATGCTCTCGAGCTTAGACGGTACCGTCTTGATGATAAGACACCCCTAATGAATTCACTGGCACGTACCTCCGGGGTCGAACGAGAGCTCTTTGGAGAAATTATCGACATAAAAGTAGCCCCAGTAGCTGACCACACACACTCTGGACCATGTTTCCTTCGGGGCGCCCATAATCCGCACGGGCACAATAGTAAATTGTAGCAAAGCATATAAAGGTTGCTCTAGGTTGGATGGGAAAACAAAGAAAACTCACGGTGGGAGGGTGAAAGGGGGAAAACTACATACACTCCATTATTTAAACATCTTCATTTAAGGATTAGAGCAGTCCGAAAACGCATCGATAAGCTCCGTGTGCTAATGTTCGGGTAAAAGTGATGTGAATTGCCATTGTCCTGGTATGTCTTCATCGCTTTTTCGTTCTCCTACCCCTTGCCCTTTCGTTCTGTTGCAGCCAGAAGGAATATTCAACGATGATTGTGCAAATTGATTGAAATGCTTGAACATTGTCCTGGTGTGTCGTTAAGCCGAAGTTTATGGTCCGAAGCAGTGCAACAACGAAGATGGACTCGAGCTTAAATGATGCTTATGCTAATACCGATCGGACAGCTTTTTGGCCATCCATTCTCGAACTAGTCTGGCAGGGTGAACATGTTTTGTTTTTATGTAATCCCTTTGAGAGCTGATGATGCTTTTATAACGTACAATACTTTCCCGAAAAGAAGCGTTAGTTTGTTGATGAGGGAGAGTAAAACAAAAGGATTATTGAAGTGGAAAAGATAGGTTGTTTAGCATCAATATTTTTGTTTTCGTTGTATCCATTGAAACAGTTTCATAAATAAACCAACTTTTTAATCCTACCTTGATTTACTTCACACTGAAAATAACAAAGGACATACAATGTTGATCGTGATATCGATATTTTCGATTATTCAACAGTTGCAAAATTCATCGGCAGTCGATCGAAATTATGATCGAAACTCGCCCACCATAGCCGGTCGCAAAAGTTTTCCCATTTATCCCGGAGATATATACGTTAACCACCGCCTAACTACCGAAACCGTTGGTACCGGTTAAACAATCAAACATATTTTTCCCATTCGGTTTTCCACTCTGTCCACTTTTTCTGGCTTATCGGATTCCCTTTACCACACGGATTGTTGGTGGGGATGTGTGAGAGGGAGGAAGGGAGACACGTCCTCGCCAGGAGCGGCCGTCAGCGAGATGCTTTATATCAGTTTGCAGATGCTGCAATAAACTATAAACAATCGTATGTTACTTTTATGGACGAATGCGAAACAAATTTTCCGATCGATTGCACATTTTTATTGGGATTCTTCCATTCGCGCTGCGGAATCGGAGCGGCCCGTTGTGCGGCCCGGGTGTCTCCAGGACACCGACACGCGCACATAAAGGTCCTTTACCCACTGTCATTCCCCTTCCCACCATCGACCCGCGCACACAACGAAATCCAGAGACCATACAAAACCAATTAGCAGTAAAGTTCATAGACTAGCTGGTTCCCAGTTCGCCGCCATCGTCCATAATAAAAATTTCCCTCGCGCGAGACCCTCCTCGGGTCGAAACTCCCGTTTTCCGTAACTGTTTCCACGCTCTCCATGCGAAGAAAATGGGGGAGTTGGAAATATCGACGGTAACAACCAAAACAAAAACCACTGAAATCATCCATCACATTTCGGAACACTTCCCTTCGAGCCGGTCGCGGCCACCACCGGACATGATCGACCGGTCGCTGCGAAACGCCGAATAGATTTCCGGTGGCCGTAAATCTACGATGCCAAATGGAGGGCACGGCAAAAGGTGGAGGCCAGGCTGGGAACCGCCTTTCGGGAGGCGGTAGTCCTGTGGATGGAGCCGACGTTCAATACTTCTACCGGTCGGTCGAATATTACCACATTAACAGGCGCTCTCGGCGAGGAAATGATGGCTGATACAGTAAGTAACAGTAAGAAATTCATATTTTAATTTTTTATATCCTTGGAAAGGATTTAAAATGTTTATCCATTTGATTTCTACTTTATTCTACACATGACTAAAATATTTTAAAATCGTCGTTAACTTCCATCAAAACTTTCGCCTAAAAACAGTAGTGCAGTTAAATTTCGTCCCCCACTGTACCTGTATAATATTCGCATGATCCAAGCACAATACACGCAACCTCGGGGCGAATGCCGACCTTGATCGACATTCTGGCGGGGAAACTGCCGGGAAGAACATACACACCTATCGGTTATTTATGATTCTGTAAAAGATTTATGTTTCTTAGCCCGACCGTTCCGCCGATTCGCTCGCAAGGGCAATAAAGAAACTCCGGCACCGGCACAAGGAAAATCCTAGGGGCTGGCAAGCGAACCCAGCCTCGCGATGAATCACGTTCAAGGAGGAAAAAGAGATTTTCTTCCACCGAGCGAAGGCTTTAATCCAGTGGAAGGAAAATCGCCCGAAGGTTGGTTGTACGTTCTTTGATTTTTGTTTTCTGCCTGTCGTATAGAAAATAAAATAATCACAAAATGCATGCGGGGCACGATACACCGTAGAACTAGAACTGCACATGGAGGAAACATTGCTCAGCAGCGAGGAGAATACGTCGTTACCTCGAAAGCAAAAATTATCCGCATCAACGAATTCGATTAGCCTTCGGAGGCAACGCACGCCATTCTCTATGGTCTCAGCGAAGCATTAACGGGTGCAATCGCTGGAACTCGTACGGAAAACGGGTACGCAACCTGATTCCCCCAGGAATAAATACACACAGGACGTCCCGGCACAAGTCTCCCGGGAAAGCTCCACACGTTGGCTCCTTTTCCCGATGCGGGGGGGGACAGCCGAAGCGTGAAAATAGTTTCTCCTTCCATCAGGCCCAACGGCCCAACGGCTGAAACAAGAAGTCATCATCCTGGCAAAATCGCTGGCAATCGGATTAGCCTCGCTACGTTCTCGCTGGTGCACCATCCCGTCGGTTTCTCCCGTTTGACAGGATAATTTATGAACGCGAGCGATATGGATGCTGGGAAGGAAATTGTCGTCAACGGTAAATCATACGATCACTTCACGCCGGGTTGGGTTTACGTAATATCGAACGACAAGTCGGTAGTACAACGTAAATATTTAGTGCTTCATTTGGCTCTGGAACTAGTAAAATTTGTGAATTAACTCTTTTAGACGTTTGTTTAAATGAAAATAGTTAAATCTGATTTATCTTATTATTAATTGTTTTTTTCTAGAGTAAATACTTAAAAATTAGTTAAATGTTTCGACTAACGGTGACATTTTTTTAAAATTGAGTTTTATTTAAAACACGATATAATTCAAACAAGTATTTCTTTATTGTACCTCTTCTCATGGTATAATGAAATCGTTAGCAAAATCCATGAAAAAATCACAAACCCTCTACATCAATCTGTCTACGCTTTCGTCGCTCAATTTTCCCTTCGCCTCGAACCGAATGGCGGTCAATTCCCGGAAGACACGCGGGCGTCAGAATCCGGACCGACCCGTTCCCAGGCCAGGCTTCCGGGTCCCAAAGTGTGTGTGTGTGTGTTATGCTTGCGATGCGATGCGGACTAAATTTATTAGATCTCCCCCTCTCCACCGTTTTCCCAGTGGATCATCGAACCCTGCCGACGCATCCGCTTTTCCCCGTTTGCTGGGAAAATGCTGGCTCAACGTCGGTCTGTACCGCAGCAGACAAACCCAACACTGATTAATCACTCCCGAGATATTCAATTGTGCGCTACGGGGTGGGATGAAGGTATACTAAGAGCAAAGGGGGGGGGAGAGTGGAGGGGGGCACAACACAGTGAAAATTCAATTACAGAGCGCCTTGAGCCCAGGAGGCATTAAAGTGTTTAATGAGGCGTAGGCGGAAAAGCTCCCAGCTCCCGGCGGGCCTTTAACCCTCGGTTCCGGTCGAGGGAGTTTTGTGGTCACTCGGTCAGCCCGGACCTCGGCGCTTCGGTCGGATTGGAGCAACAAATGGCCGAGCTAAGACCCGGTGGAAGCCGACGACAGAAAAAAAGGACAACGCTGGCCGTGGACTCAAGGAAAATATCGGTTCGCCCATGGTTTCGGTGCCGGCATTGATTAGTCCCTGATTACTTCCAAGTTACGCGTTTTTACGCTGGAAATGATTTGGTGGCGAAGACAACAAAAAAAAAAGTGGACAACGAATTCCGCCGCGGGTCGATGGAAGTTTATTGCATCGCAATCCTATCCGCAAACATATTGGCTGCAAAAAAGCCCAGGGATTGCTGGCGCAAAAAGCTGATCAAGACGCGGCTGGACGCGGTTTATGAAATTGCTCATCGATATAATGAAGGAATTTAATTAAATCAACAACTTTCACGACAATGGCGGCGCTGCTGATGAGAATAGTCACGGGCTACGTAGCGACAAAACTGGCGTAACGAACGAGGCATCTAAATCCCGGCCCGGATATAAACGCCCGTGCGCGCACACATACGCATCCACCCCCGGGGGGCATAAGGTGTATATCGTTTTTCCGTGCCGGAAAATAACCGACTGCACCACAAAGCAACGGAGGAAACCGTAGAGAGCGGGAGTGTTTTAGTATCGAAACATATTCTACTCATCGCTGACGATTCCTCCAAAGGCGCGGTTGGCTGCGGTTGCCCAGTGGCAAGAGATTTCTAATTAAAACGGAAACATATCCTCACTTCCCAGGCATCGCAAGCCATCGGTGCTCATAAATCTTACCCGGGGAGTCCTTCGGCAAAGCGGGCGCAAACCGGGAAATCCTTGGGAAAGGCACCGCTTCAACGGTAGTATCTTCTTGGACATCCTTCACAAGCTTTTCCTTACACTCCATGTGTGTGTGTGTGTGTGTATCTCCACCACATAAGCCAATGTTATTACGGGCGCCGTCACTATGGCGTTCGGCGTCAAGAGAGATGCTGCCGGTTTACTACCGACCATACCATTCCGGTACGCCATTTTGTGGCCGGTGCTAAATCAATTATCGAGACGCTTCGGAAGCGAACAAGCATCGCCGAGCAGGAGGTGTAATAAAATGTCCGCTGTTGGGGGGCCAGGGGGGAGGGAGGGCTGGCAGGGTTCGCTTGAGATGGATCGGATACGATGTTTGGTATTTATTTATTTGCAAACACTGATCGAAGGAAATTGGAAGAATGATCGTTGAGTGGCGACGAAGGAGAGGAAATAAACTGAAGTGACATTGTGAGTAAAATAAACCAATTTAATAAATGTTTACATCATTTAAGAACTTTAAATGTAAATTCAACAAATGATATGTGAACGAATTTAAGGAAAGAGAAACTAAAAGGAGATAAAAGCATATTAAAATATAGAGAAGAACAAATGGAACAATAAAGTATAATAAATTGAAATAAAATTAGCTTCAAACTCGTATAAACGGTAAACGAAAAGAAAATCATCCCTACAAAAATAACTCATGTGTTTTTACAACCAATCGAACAGAATGTATCGGGTACAGAAAGTTTACTTTCTCACTTCGAATTGAAAAGACAAACATTAGAATGTGCGAAAAAGTAACCAATCCCCCCGAGATTGCTTCAATGTATTCCAAACCCTGGTAATGAAAACGTTACTCGTGCAATGACAATTACTTATCACTTTTACAACCTCATACCGTAGAATAGCAGCACAAAATAGACAGCTGGACCCTTGCTTACAAACTGTGATCTTGAACTACCCTCCCTCTCAACTGTTCGTTGAACCGGGCTCCTTAGAAAGGCGTAGCGTTCATGGATAAATTATGACAAAACCAAACAGCAAAATTGTACAATTAGCAACCGTCTACTAACAATAAATGTGCCCTATATTGTGTGACAGGAATAATAACTCACGCTCCAATAAATTCCCGCCCCATCAAACGTCGGAAGCAAACAGATGGATTCAGAGGTGATACTTTGCTGATACCCGCTAACCGGTACGGCTCTCTGTGTCTGGTCTGGCGCGCGATTTCCACCTTCGCATCACGAGCCGGTGATAATTGACCGTGCGTGCACGTGAAACAGCCCGGTTCCGCACGGTACTTGGCCATGGTACTTTGTGTAACATACAAATCCACCCCGCGGAGACGAAACTTCCCACGTTTCACTCACGTGCAGTAAATTCCAGCGGACCTTCAATCAATTGCGGAGTCAAACGGATGGCCTGCGGACGCCTACGAAGAACAATCTCTACTCATCTCAGCTTACTACTAATGGCTGGACTAATCACGATTGTGTCAACAGAGCGCTAAACAGCCGGTCGTAATGAAATAAAAATCTGCCTGCCCGGTGCGGTCGTTGCTGGATGATGTTTGCAGGTTGTCTGCGAGAAACGTCGGAGGAACGCTTTCGGTGGATGGAGGGAGAACAAATCGACAAGTTTTTAGTATACTCATGGTGTGAAATAAAATTTACGTATGATGGTCTGATGATTTGTTGATGTTTTTAAAATCTTTTAGATCTTATTTTTGTGCTGATTCTTATGTCAAATAAACCTTACAACGTCACATTTTTATAAATTGTTTTTAAAGCTGCATAATTCTGTCTCACTAACACTCTTGTTTTTAGTTTACTTTCACGACTCAAAACAAATTGTAGAAACTTATCAACACGTCGGACAAATGGCCAGCTCGACTCCGCATCAATGACGATTCATTTCACAGGCTATTCACTGGTTACGGGCATCAGTGCGTCACCTGTTCCGATCACGTCGCGTCCAGCATGACCAACACACAGTACGTCGCTTGTCTGTCGGGTCGGGTATCATATATTCTGACAGCCTCAATCGAAAGCGCCGCTTGCTGCAATTGACAGCCAATTGAGCAAACGTCATAGCGATCGCGGACGCATCCACAGAGCTTTACCAGCTCGTTATCAGCATGATGCAGCTCTCCTAGCTCCCCGTGGTTCCTCGATCCTCACCAGGTTGCGTCAAACCAGGCGCCCGGAAAACAAGCGCCGCCTATTTCAGGCGGTTGAAGTTGTCAATGTCGCGGGTTTGGGAAGCGCCATTTCACCGAACACCGAACCCTACTTGCGTAAACAAATCCTCTCACGTGAAGTGCGCTAGAGTGCAAAATCCTTCACAGCCATTCTACTACTGACAAAACCGTTCCTGAACAGGCTTTACCAAAGGCTGCTCGATGCTCGCAGCTCTTAGCAATATGGCGCCGGTAACGGTGGCTTAAAAAGACCTCTCGTGCCTCCTCCGCGTCGGGGCGTACCTGGAGCCAACATTAACCCGCTCATTTCGTTCCCGGTAACAGGAACCACACTCGCGTGCTAATCGCGTGACAAATTTGCGGCGTTCAGTCGGCGGTTTTTAAATGCAGCAAAGTCAGCCCGCGAATCCGCCAGGCTACAAAAATGGGCTGACTGCACAAACCTGGGCCATCGAAACGCGGGCGATTCGATAACCTCCGGCGTTAGCTGGATAATTTTCCTGCAATTAGCAACGATACCGGGGGGAAACATTCGCACTGGCGATCGGTTCGGGGATTTATTGGGAATCCATGGGCTCGTACAGGAGAGTAAATACACGCTCGTTTTGTGGTCTTTATCGGCAGGTGAGTTGATTGCTCAATTTGCCTGCTGGATAATAGAGTTTACCAGAGTTTCGGTTGGTGAGAACTCAGACATCAAAGTCGCATCATGTTTTACGACGGTTATACGAGGGAAGGTATTAAACAGCAGTCGTGAAGTTGTGATACTTTGTACGAGCTGATAAACCCATGTTTAAATCGTGGAAAGACTTCCATATTTCATTAGCGAGTTGGGATTTGAAATAAGATTATCAAACACAACACACATCAATGAGTCTATGGTATGAAAGAATAGTGGCTAGTGCCAATTGATTTTCTGATCTTATTCAAATATTCAGGCCATAAAGGCTTGAACAACAATTATAAAGTACTTCCCACAAAACTAAATGTCAGGTCTGAGTAAAAATCATTTAACCACATGATAGAATGCAAAACTATTACAAACAAACTACTCTTCATTGTCACCTTGGTATAAACACGATAAAATAAAAATAGCAATTTTATTTGTTTTGCTTGTACATCCCCCCTTGACATGTGCATCCCCTTTCCGAAAGCAACTTATCACGTTTCACACATTCTAATCACGTTCTCTGCCCTACCTTCCGGACAAAACACTGCCCAAACACGAACTTACATTTCATTTTCAACCCCCCTAATCACACCCTCTATTCACCTGTTCTGCCGCTGGAGGTGAAGCGAAAATGTATAAGTTTTGCATTAGAGAGAAAAAAAACAGAAAATGTAATCATTCCCCTCGAAGCGTTACAAGGTACGAATGAAAGCGAAAAATCAAACAACATAACAGCATAACCTCACACAATTGGTCGCAGGTCTCGGGCGTGCATGGTCATTATCAGGGTCTACCATGTCCGCCCACTTGCACGACGGGCGGGGGTTACTATTCCCACCCCGCGAAAGCCACCACGTCTATTTTTGGACCACGTGCACGATCAGAGTAACGTTCGGTTTATATGGTGCGGAGTTCAACGATCACGTGCTCGCTCTGTTTACCCTCACCAGTGACGTCACGGCTGGTAACGCACAGTGGTGTGTTTGTGGTAAGGGCCAGAAACAATCGAACCGAGGGAGGGAGGATGCCTGGTGCACGCACCGCGCACGGGCCGAAGGCGCGACTCGGTCCCGCGGATCGGATCAGTGCAACGTGAACCGGTTCCGACCGCAGTTGTTTGGCGGGAAAGGCTCGATGCTTGTTTAGCCTTTCTGCTTATCACCTACATAAGCTGAATGGTACCGGTTCGATCATGTGTCGATCGACGGACGATCGAGAATTGTTTCGGTAGCTCCTTCAACGAAATGATAGGTTATAACGGTGCGTGGTTTGCTAGAGTGAATACATGTGACCGAAAATGGAAACAACTTATTGCCACGCTGCCATAGTCGGAGACATGATGGCTATGCAAAAATTGAATTCGTTAATGTCGTCATTCTTTTATTGGCCGGCACCTTACACTCTGAGGGTGGAATGGTACTCTGCAGTTAAAAATATAAACTGTTTGTAAATGTCAATTGGAATTCGGAACCAAAGTCAAATGATAAGTCACTTCCATAACGAAATATCTTAACCAGATGGTGATTTACCGCCGGTTTACTATAAGAAAATCGACGATCATGTTCAAGATAAAGCTCTCTTTGATGGATCCTCTACACATTGCTCTTGGTCCGATTTATGCGTGATCGCGTCTGTTATCATTCGGAATGATGTCGTGAAATTCGTACCTCCGATGCGATAGAACGCAGGCCCTAAGCGATCGGCCATGTTTTGATTGGCGTATTGTTTGACATTTAAGGTACACTAAGGCGAGTAGAGGTGGGATAATGGAACAGCGTGAGCCGCACGTGAGCGTGGTGCGGGAAGGCAAATCATCAAAGCGCCATCAACCTCCAAAAGCGAGCGAAAACTTCGTCACGGCCGTCATCGGGCCGATTGTCAAGTCGATTGCTATTGCTTATATTGCCCTACACAACATCGCACAATATGAACAAACACACACACATACACACACACACACACACACACACACACACACACACACACACGCACACGTTGTTCCTCCACCGTGTTATCTCGCCTGTTTGCTCTATCCGCGCCTCCATCAATAACCTTCTTTCTCTCACCCCTTCCCTGCGGTGCCACTATCAGTCTGCCCGCACCTTACCTAACTACTAGATCGTTTTCGCCCCTCTCCACGTGGTCGTTCCCCCATGGGGTACTACTACCACCTCCACCACCACCAACAAGCTCCATACTCTGGCTGGAACGAGAATCGGGCCAAAGCGGGTTGGCGTTCGGTGCAGTGTTTTCAGTATTTAAGCACGATCGGGCCGGTGAAGGTCAGCAGACGGCATTCGGCGATCGCTCCGGCGCTCCGCGATCAGTAGCAGTGAAAGTGTCTCGGCCATCGGCAGCTCCGGGCGCAGTGTGTTCGAATTTCGGTCCCAAGTGCTGGGACAACAACGAAGCAAAAACCCAAAGTTCCTACCTCAACCACAACCGGTTCTATCGGTTAAAAAAGCATCGCGATCGCGAACCCGTCCTCCGAAAAAGACTCCTTAAAAGTATGGCCTGTTAGTGTCGTTAGTGTCGATCGCAAATTCGAATGTGTTGCACAGCGTGCTCGTGTGAATGTCCTTAGTGAAAGTGTTTCTAAGTATCGTTTGAGAATTCCAGCTCACAAACCAATTATTCTGCCCCGTCGTGTGTCCTGCAAATTCGTCGCACAACTATTTACCAACATGGCGTTCCGAGTGTTCGTTGCACCGAGCCGGTGTCTGTTATTGCTACTAAGTGGCCTATTGTTCGTCCTAATCTGTGATATTGATCGCGTACGGGCAGCGTCCGTCTACAAGTCGCCTAATCTAGATGGTATGTAGTGATGTTTGCAAAAAAAAGTAGAACAACGACTACGAACGAATACAAACTCCCAGGTTTGTTGATGCGTTTCATCTGTATCTGCTTTCGATACTCCAGGGGTCGGCCAACCTGATGTTATTCATTTTTTGGTTTCATTTAAGAGTGGGGATAATCGTATGCACAACTTGTTTTTTGAAAATAAAATAAAACCTGGTTTATTACTCAAAACCATTTTTCAAACAACAATCATAACAATGTAATGTGGATGCAAAACAAAAATCTGTTATCCAAGTGTTTATTATTTTTTCCAGAAAAACATCCGAGGTCGTTCATTTTTTCTCAATGTATGTGTACGACAAGGTTTTTTCTGTAAATTCATTACATTTTGCACCGCTATAAGTGTACTGTTGACACAGTTGTTCCGATCCAGCCTGAGAGCATTCCAAATCATAACAATGTTCTAAATAAAACCGCACAATGTAACATTTGTTGTCTACAACTGATAAAAAAAGCATGGTTGTTTGCTTCATTTGAATGTACTCTATATTTATGGCTTTTTGAATGGGAAACACTTTTTTGGTGTGTTTAAGTACTAGTCAGATGACGGTTAAAGGAAATTATTTCGGTTATTGACTTCATGCTAATATGATCAAACTTTTTTCGTTTTGCAAATGTTTGTTTTTATCGCTTTTCAACGTAGGCAACCTTTTCGACTTGCTTAAATATTATTGATAGAACGAAAAAAAAAATAGATCCTTGATCCAAAATCGGGCCATGCCCGTAAGCTACCAGACCAGCTTCTCTGCAACTGAATTTGCGATCGGACAATTGTGTTTCAATGCCACCACCGTGCGGTTGTTGATTTCACGGTCACTTTCGAAGTCTCCTTACGTACACCTTGTTTTACTTTTTTGCCACACCTAAAGCAGTTTGAATTCTTATGCCACTCACTTTGGTGGCAAGTGTATGGATTACAACCATGGAGTACATTTATAGCAGAAGTTTTTCGGTGGTTATTAATTATTGACACAACGTGTTTGTTTTTGTATCATTAAGACTTATTACTACATTAGATAAAGAACTTGTCGATGCAATAAAGTTTAAAATAGAATAAACTCATGAATATTCATTTCCTAAAAGCTAACATTCGCTTGTTTATTACTTTCCTGTCGTAACCGTTGCTGAGGCTGAAATCGTTATCACCAAGAGGAAATGGATTCGTCACCAGTATGGACACAATAGCGCCTACTGTGCCTGGGGATCGCCAGTGAAGGCATACATCAAATCGAACGAATGCAAAGCAAGCTGTAATTATTTTTCTCCCCACATCGGCTTCCCCGGGGAGCTACTGTCCACCAGTCGGTGGCCAAAGTTGCGTGGCAACCGGTGACATTAGGGGTTTGTGAAAAATAGGCTACGATCACCTGGTACAAGCGGCGAAGAAAACGTGATCAACCGGATCATAATTGAACGTTTTACATGATTTTGTGGCGTTTTTGCTTACTTGTCGATAAATATCCCCAAAAGAATTTCCCCATCGGGGCAAGTTTTCCCCCCCTTGCAGACTCGGTTGGAATGTACGCTTCAGCCATCTGCAGGCAACAAACTGGGTGATTGCATAATTTGTGCATTTGCTTTTGCTACGAGCATACCGGAGTATAGTGTTCGATTTATTTTTTTTTCCTTCAGCATCATGTCGTTTCCTCCCATCGCGGCGGTTGTCAACACAACATACGGCGATGGGGGTCGATTCTGCACGTGTTCCGCAATAACACTGGCGCTATTTTTAGAAGCCATCGGCCGAGCATTTTGTCCAGTACTCCTCGGATGCTGGCAAACCGGTTTTGGGAGGGCAGAAAAAAAATACGAACGAATACTTGTTGATGTTGTGCAACATAATCGGACACCGGTGTTTGCCCGCGTTCGCTATCTAGCATCGTGTCGGTGTGTCCAACTGGCCAGTTTTTATGTTAATGAGCAGCTATATTGAAAATGCAGGAATTTTCTTTGCACCTTTCTTGGGGGTGTGTGTTTTGTTCTCTAGTCTTTTCCTTTTGTTTATCAAATTTCTCTGTTTCTACCATTCGAAAAGCTAATGAATTCTTATTTTTATGTATTCAAATTCTTCTATATTTAACCAATGTACCAGTTTTCTTTTCTTCTGGTAGAGTTTTTATTAATCCACTGATAATGTTCTCCCTCTTTCGCTAGATGCTCGTTATTGGAATAAATATGCCGAGTCCTACATCAAGCAAGTATTGACGTACGACGAAAACCGCCGAATGATTCCGTCCGTGGCCAAAAACGTGATTATCTTCGTCGGGGACGGCATGGGTATCGCTTCCCTCTCGACCGGACGCATCTTTAAAGGACAGCGAGCGGGGCGTTCGGGCGAAGAGGAGCAGCTCAGCTTCGACATGTTCCCCAACACGGGAATGTCGAAGACGTACAACACCGACCGGCAGGTACCGGACTCGGCCGGTACAGCTACGGCCATGTTTTCCGGTGTGAAAACGAAGTACGGCGTTCTGGGAGTGGACTATACCATCAACGAGTCGAATCTGGAGGCGGCGAAGGTATCATCGTTCATCGAGTGGGCTCAGCAGGAAGGCAAGCGAACGGGTATAGTGACGACGACACGTATTACACATGCTACCCCGGCCGCCTGCTACGCACACACCATCAACCGGAACTATGAGTGCGACGCAAAGGTTCCTGCACTGATGAAAACCCGCGTCAAAGATATTGCGCGTCAGCTGATCGAGGACGCACCGGGAAAGGACTTCAACGTGATCCTTGGAGGCGGTAGAAATTGCTTTGGTGCGTCGGTCCCGACACACCTCAAGACGGAGTACCGATTCCAGGGTGCGATGGAGAAGACATGCACTCGAACGGACGGACGCAATCTGATCGACGAATGGCTACAACGGTGGAACGGCACGAACGCGGCCTACGCCTGGAAGACATCGGACCTACGGGCGATAGATTTGGATAGCGTTGAACACCTGCTAGGACTGTTCGCCGACGACCATATGAGCTACGATACGGTTCGCGATCGGAGTGACGACGGAGAACCTTCGCTGAGCGAGATGACTGAGGCAGCTATCAAGGTACTGCAGCGTCGCGGAGCCAATGGGTTCGCGCTGATGGTCGAAGGAGGCCGAATTGATCACGCGCACCACCAGAACCATGCCCATCTGGCGCTGGCTGAGGTGGTCGAGCTCGATAAGGCCGTCGAGACGGCGCTCAAGATGGTGGATCTCGACGAAACGCTCATCATCGTGACGGCGGACCATTCGCACGCGATGACCTTCAACGGCTACCCGGACCGGGGGAATGACATTCTAGGTGCGTCACACATCCGCTAGGAACTCACCTTCGAGCCCGCTTTTTCCTAACTTCCCCCTCCCTTCTTCTCACCCACGGCAGGTTTTGGCAATCGTCCCAATGCAACGCCGTACGAAACGATAACGTACGCTAATGGGCCCGGATTCCTGCAGCACCGCTGGAACGACACGATGCTCGAGAGTACCGCCGACTGGGCTACCTGGGTGAAAGTGGACCAGCTTAACAGGACCGACATCAAATACCGGCACCTGTCCGCGTTTCCTTTGGGCGATGAGACGCACGGCGGTGAGGATGTGGCCGTGTTTGCGGCCGGTCCGGGGTCGAACCTCGTACGTGGTACGTTCGAGCAGAGCTACATCGCGCACGTGATGAGCTACGCCACCTGTACGGGTCCGAGCAAGAAGCTTAACTTGGCGTGCGACGACGACTTCCGGCGCAATGGGCTGAAAGCCTCGGGCGCCGCCCGGAGCCACACCGTGTCCAGTATTGCGCTAGTCACCGCCACGCTCGTAGCTACCGTGCGGAAGTTGTTCTAAAAAGTTACTACGTGTATTCTATCCTGTTAAGTACTGTAACCGCTACAGTTGTATTTGTCAAATAAGAAATACCGGTATTGAGTGCTAAGTGAAAGCCGAGAGAAATTAAAGTGTACAATTCTATTTTCAAACCAACAAACCAGTTGATGTGTTTTTATCCAAAGGAATATCTAGATTCTGTGCCAAAGTTTAATATCATTCTGTTTTCTTTGATGAAAGTAGAGATATATCTTAAATTGTCACTATTAAACCATTCAAAAGTATTTTCAAAAACATCTAATTGCTATGTTAAATAAATTTAATTGATATAAAAAATGAACGACAGGTTGCGCAACAGAAAACCATGAACCAAATACAGCAACCGTCTAAAACAGAGCAAGTTAAAGTTGTATTGCTCTTTAAGGAAGCTTATCCTCCCCTTTGTCGGAGGTACAAGCGAGAATGAGGTTCTTATTTCATGCTTTCTGACATCCCTTGATGGAACGCATTTTATCCTTGGGTTTCATCCTATTAGCCCCAACCCCTCTGAAACAACAACCATGTGTGTCACTATGCTATACGCAGCATATTGTTTACCAACCCGGCTGATGCGTTTCACCTTTTGCGCAACCCTTCCCTTGTCCCCGTGTGTGAGAGGGTGACGGTGAAAGTGCTAACAAAAATCCCATTCACCAAGGCAAGTATTTATTTCCCTTAACACGACACGTGGGGAATCGTTCGTGTAATAGGAGGCGCACTCCGCCATCCCCATCGCCTCGTCGCTGTTCGTTGGGGCACAGAGTGTTTCTTAGAAACTGTAACACCATTTATCACACATCTTTTCTTCATAAATAAGGTGCCGAGCGGTGCGAGAAATGAATGCACGCATACGAAGGGTGCATGTATGACACGACGATGCAGCAAAGGATCTCCTTCGTCGGAGTTCTCGTTGCACCGGGAGGGCAGAATAGCAAAAACAAAAAAACACGCCAACGGTGATGATGTTCGTGATGGTGATTATGATGGTGGCGATGCCACACGGTAGCACCTTGCTTCTTAGCATCTGCTGTTGCTGCACACCGAAGCAGCAAACCCCATTTTTCCTCAAGGTGCTACTTTTTCTTGTTCTCACACAATACAGGCTGGTGTTGTGTATGTAAAGTATATCTCACTCCTATGTTTTTTGTTTCTTTTCTCATTAAGAATGCACGTTAAACATTATGAGGCAATCTCCATTCGCTGCGACACACCTTCATTGCCAATGCTTCTTAATTCAAAATCATTTTCTAGGTTAACACGTTGTTTCCATTATCTTAGTGGACTACGTAGATGTTTGTCATGTGAAACATTTATTATTTGGTATAAAAATTATCTTATAGGAAGCCCAAATACTTATTGTCTAGAGAAGTTTTATTCAATAACACCTTACACGATCCATGAGTTTTACTTTCTACAATAGAATTGAAGTCTTCTTCTTTATTTTCAAGATAAATTACATTACTACACCTTTCTAAATCTTCAACAGTAAACTTCCTTTAATTGTTTAAATATACTATATACTTTATTCACACAGCTTTCAGGTAAGTTTATCTATTTTCTGTTACCTCTAAATTTGAATTAAACAACGTTAGATTGAAACATGATGGATGATAAAACTAAAACAGCGAGAATGCACAACCCCTTAGAAATGTTTTAAATAAAATGTCCTAGATTTCGCTAGATTGCATCACATGCCCTTATTTATACCGCCATCTTTTTCCCCTATCGTCAGCACCATCTCGGTACGAGTGCAGTGAACCGGCGGAATCGGAAAATAACAACCTTGTAAGCGATGGCTCACCGTCCGATGCCAAGCAAGCAGCTATCTGGAAGGTTTATAAATCACCCGACCTAGCAATTATTAGAATCCAGACATCTCGCACACACGCAAGCAATCTCCCGCATCATCAGCATCGAGCGGTTCTTTGGTGCAATCGGAAGGGCGTATAATTGACGGGGAAAACCGAACCCCAGAGCCCCCTTTAGACACTATCTACTATCTACCGGCGGGCTACTAAATTACGGGAAAATCGAAAGGCAGTCCGTAACCGTAGAAAAAGTGGATCCTCCAATGTTCCGTAGTTCGACGAGCAATCTTCGAATCGGAGCAACGATCACCGGTCTCCTGTAAGTTTCAACAACAACAAGCTTACGCTTGCCCTAATCCCCAGATTGGATGCAATTAATTTCTCTACAATTTGTATTAACTTTCCACCGAAGGAACCGAAAGCCGGCCCAGCTTCGGCGTCGGCAAGAGAATGAGATGTTCTCGGACGCACGGATGGAAAATGGCTCCAATATAACCAGACGCAGAAATCGGAAAATCTCGCCGGCGAACAAAACAAAAAAGAGAAGACACCCTTCGCACCGATAAGATAATCAACTCGGGAGCATTTATCATGGCCCTTTCGAATGCCAATGCAATCCCGGTGCCATAACCATTTCGCCGGCTTCGGTGTTTTTCAGGGACGCCGCCGGTTCCCACTTTTCCCACCGGCAGATGCAGATTGTAAATGGGCACAGATTTGGCAATGGTCATTCTGTTGTTTCGATTACTGCCGAATGGACCTGGGCGCTTCTATGGGCCCGTTTTTATCTGATGGCGTGTTAGTGATGGTTTTTTGCTAGCTTTTTCCCGGCACTAGACATTCCGTACGCAATCGGGTGCGGAAGCGTCGAGCGCTTTTCCCGGGCACTCAACAAAATGGTGATTGGAAAACGGGCCCAAGGTCCCGGTGGACGAAAAATTCGATTTCATTTATTGCTGCGCCCGAACGACCATTGGCCATTTTTTCGGCTAAAGGTAATTTTCCTAGCTAATAGGCTGAAGCGAACGGTTGTTTGCCGATGGTTTTGGCAATTGTTGGAACGGTTTTCATTTTTAAACACCTTGAAAAATGGCCTTTCGATTGACTATCGCACGGGGATTAGCGTCCATTAAAGGCAATGTGTTTCGCTTAGTCGTATCTACACCGGGTATTTGAACCGTGACATAAACTACCGAGCATTGGACCTTCGTGATAGTGTTTTGAATGTTTCCTTCTTTCTCTATTCCCACCCGCAAACATCCAATCTGCAATGAAACTTCTAAGGAAAATGGGTTTCCCCCAGGGCGATTGATTGCATGCTCCCCGAAGGGACATTTATTTTCAGGATCGCTTTCTGCCCGAGCGCTAGAATCCCGTTGGCCCTTTTTGGTGCACTGACCTCCTTTGGCGGGATCAGATCGATTGGATCCGATTCAATCAACAAACAACACTGACATACGCCCTGAGGGAACCGCCCGACAACCGGAACGTACCGGATGTGTTTGCAGTGATTTTAATCCTGTTTGGCCAGATTTCGTCACGTACTGCGTAAGCCTCCGAGGGTCTGTCTGTATCTTGTCTTATTTGTAAAACGGCTTTACCACACATGTCTGCGAGTGTGGGGAAAACACTTGAAAGTCCGATGTGATTTATAACAAAATTAATTCCTCTCCTAGAAGGCAAGAATCAAATTTTCTTACAATAATAAGATTTATGAGTGCAGATAGTTATAGATAGATCCGTCAAATGGTAGAAACAACATTCTCTCTATTCTATAAGTATTGCGAAAAATCTTACATTTGCAGTAATTGCAACAGATTACCAAAACGGGATGAGTGACTTTAATTTTAAATAGCACGAAAAATATTCTTATCAATGCAACTGTGTTTTTACACAAACTTTTAAACAAATCCTTTATTGCTTAACACGTTGACTTCTACGGCTATCATTTTTTATAGCCAGCTGTCATTAGTTCGAAAAATTTTTTGACCCATAAATAAATGAAAATGCAACATAAAAAATGTAGCAATATTTAATATCAATACTTTGGTAAGCTAAGTTTTTGCTTAGTCTTCAAAAACCGTTGATTTAATAAATATTATAAAAGAATTTTATTAAAAAAGATTGTACTAAAAAAGTGTGCTAAAAACGCTTGGCAGTCAACGTGTTAGAGCATATATTTCTACATAGAAATCTTTATAACCATACTGTTAAAAATAATTTTCCTTCACAAAGTAACACAGCTTTTTGTAATTAAGGAAAACATTTGTACTACATGGTTCTCTTTCGATAGACAATGTGAAGGCAAATGATGTACTTGATGTTAAGTGCAAGTGAACATATTATCATCTGCAAGTGATTGTTTGCTTTCCTCATCTTTTGTTCGAGAATAATACTCAAACTTTCGCTCATGCCTGAGAACAACTCGGAATCGACACAATAGGAACCTCATTATGCTTCGATTCCCGGCCTTGCAGTTGTTGCAGTTATTTTCATTGTTGCACACACTTGAGCAGCAGGAGCAGGCAACATGGAAACTACAACACACTGCCAACTGATAGAAAAGGCTCGATTAGTTGAAACATTCACATGGCCAGGCATGGAAGCTGCACACCACTCGATTCAGATCATGCAGCATAGTGGAAAACAGGCACAAAAAAATAAATCCCACAACAACCCGACCATAGGAGGATGTGATTGAAAGTATGTAGATTAAAATCACCAGCCGGCAACACCGCGGATTCAATAGTGCATCCGGTCCGAGGTGCAACGCGGTGAACGAGCGTGCAGAAAAACCCGGACTGGACACACTGCGAGCGAAACAAAAACCGAACAACATAATGCAACACGTATACTTTAGCCGCCACTTCCGGTGGTGCTCCGGTGGCGGTCGAACCGGCATACGTCGGAGGCTGGTTCACGCCGGGAGTGCTTTTCAACCCGGCGTTGAGTGGCGTGCGAAAAGCCAACCCCCAGTATCAAGGATTTGATTCTTTCTGCATGAGTGTAGTAGAGTGTAGAGGTGTGCTTTTTTCCCAAGCCCACACTCAACGCGCAAAGTCCGCATAGGAAATCCGTGAATCCATCACGGGCAAATCGAAGCGTGTGCGGTCATGGTGCGGTGAACACGGCGTACGATGGATCCTGGCGTAACATCACGGTTTTTTTCCATTCTTATTTGTTTCATCACCACGATTCACTCCTGTGCGTTGCACTAAAGAGGATCTATAGTGAGTGAGGTGTCCGTAGGCATCATTCATGCTGACGCAGGACGTGCCTCAAGAGAGCAAATGCATCATATTTATTTTTCCATACCATCCTATCCTAGAGGACCTTAAATCCGTGGGAAACGTTCACTTTAATCCTTCTCAAAACAAAATGTCGACTGTTTATATTTTACTAGATGATTTGCTACCTTTTCGTTCGGTTCATGAATTCCAATTGCCAATGAATAATTTCATCATGAAGGAGGCGCATGGTGGTTCACGTGACCAGAGCGTTCAAAGTATCGAACCCGAAGCTTTTAAACTAATTAAAATTGATCCTTTCTTTTGATTTCAACGATCATTAACGTTGGAAAATTCTTTGCTTCTCCACTGTACCGGAAAAAAACAAATAAAAAGAAAGTTCTCAAAGTAATCACTCCCGTTCGAAATGGCTTCCACCTTCCACCCGGCTAAGGTTTCCAATGGCATCTTTGATGGTTTTCAAATCTATTAGCAAAATCACATCTAATGCGCACCGCAAACAAAATTCTCGCCTCTTCAGAGGACAAGTGTGCACACATTTTCTATCTGTTAACGTTTTATCTCAGCGTCGACATCAAAGTGGCCCCCCGGATTGCTCTCGTTCGAGTGTTTGTAGCCGTCCCCGACTTCGCCACAACAGCTGTCCGTTAAGGGAAACATTTTATTTAATTGAAACGTACCACCGTATAAACCACACACACACACAGGTTGTTTGCTAATTTTCAAAGATGCCCTCGTTTCGTCCGAAAACTCGACGTGCATCCCTGGCATACTATTCCATCAAAAATAAACCTCAAACACTAAGGATCGAGAGGGGGAACGTTTGAGGGAAAAGACTAACCTCCGGTTGGAGGGAAAAGTGAGCAACAACAAGCCGTCAAATCGCAACCCCCGAACTGCAATTTCGTTAAGAGATGTCCTGCGTTCTTGCCCACCCGCTTACGTAAATACCCCCTGTTTTTGCTCAACAACTCAAACACCATCCAAAAACCCCAAAAACTACCCAAGCATCCTAGTGCTACCGGTGCCGAAAATAGTTTTCCTGGGCGAGATGGTTAAGATCGTATCGATAAATGTGTAGCACGGTGGTGCCATATTTGCTTAAGCACTTCAAGTTTCATGGCTATCCGCAAAGACGTCCGACCCACTCGAAAAGCCAACGAGACCGGAAGAGGGGGCATCTTTTTCGGCCTGCAAAGTGGGCTACTCCTTTTTGTGACCGCTCCTAGGAGGAATGAAGGACGAACGTACACACACACACCACCTACCAGTTTGGGGAATCAAAAAACTAATTATAAATAAAAGTTAAGAGTGTCTTCCCGCAGGGCAACCGGCACTTTGCGTTGTTTCGGTTTGGAGAGAAGGCCATTTTTGTGGGGTGCCTTCTTTACCAACACCAGGGGTCGGCAAACATTCCGAGTAGAAGAATTGCAACGCGTTACATAATAAATTTTTTTAGATATGAGACCTACTGAAAAATTATGCTTTTTTGTCTAAATATTTACAACCGTTTGGTACAAAAGTATAAAATTTTACTATGTTCCAATCATTTCTAAATAAAAGCTTTAGCAACCTCTGTCCTAGACGTTAACTGTCACCCTTCGAAGCATAAAGGCAGGACACAGCATCCGTTTCAGTCGAGGACTTGGGCTCTTCATCACGTGATACTTTGGTTAACAGATAAGTATAGTCAGGATAATAAGTGCTGAAAACAGTAGAACATAACCATTTCTTGTCGTTTGATATCTTAAAGTACTTAATACAACTTGAAAACAATTTGTGTAAAATATAAAAAGTAAGAAAATACAAATACCTTATTTTGATTAAAATATTTTTAAACATTTTACTTGTCCTTCTTAATTTTCAAAAAAAAATACAAAACACACATCTAAAATAACTAAAAGCAACGTTCAGTTAACCCTCAAGGCAAACCAGAGAACAATGAAACGAACACCTAGAAAGGGTAAGGTGTTTAAGATAGCGATGTTTAAGCGTCGCTTTAATGAACGTTTTATGTTTCACATTTCTTCCGACCCGTGAGTAGGGGAGCGGGGCGGGTTACAGGTGTGGGCAAGTTCACCTTGGAATGCTGTCACGACTCCAAGCGTTAGCCGCTCACAAGGCATATGATTCCGTTATCAAAATGGGAGATACGATATAAACTTTGCGTAGTGCCTGCCATTTCCCTCACAGAAGCTTTGCTTCTAATGGTCTGCTGGTAGAATGTTGCTCTCGGACTTCTACCCGTTCGCCATAGCCTAACGATGGTTGAGGCTTTAGCAGGTTGACGGGAATTCAACATTTACCTAACACAAACACACGTGTAGGTGTGCATATTCTCCTCGGTGGAAGGCCCTCGGATGCAGGGAATCCGTCAAGAAGCATCGAAATGTCCACAAATTGCACCGGTCCGATCATGGCATTTTCGTCGTAAGCCGTTTTACATCGTATGCTCTACAACACCCGAGAGATACACCTCGTCGGTGCCTCTCGAAGGTGAGCACCGTCCGAAACCTTTGGCGTACTTTTCTGAGGATCCCTTTTCCCAACTTCCCGGCTCAAGCTCGAAAGATGCCGTTGCATTAGATTATGCATACGATCTGGCTCGGGTGTGGAAAATATGCACGCATTCCAGAGGGTTCCGGTGCAGTCTTTGGAACGGAGCCGCTTGCAATCAACCCATATGCCCTCCCGTGGGAGGCTTCGGTGGGCAAGTTATGGGATAATCTATTATCAAATACCTCGGACGCGTACCATTTTCGCATCCACCGTCTGGCGAACGGGGCGTAAGGCGAGCATATTTACCCAGGATTAACAGCCCCGAAAATCATCCCCCCCTCCCCCCCACGAACCAACGTGGACGGTGTGAAAAGCGAAGCGATTACACGCCGAAGCCTGGCAAGTTTGTGAAACGTGAAAATTGCCACCACCTTCTTGGGGCGGGCTCGAGTACTAAAAACATAGTTTACATTCGCCACGTGCACGTTGGGGGAGCGGCACCATTGTATGTAAGTAGGTGAAATTTATTACTACCCACCGGCAAACACCGAACCCCGGAACCCCCCCGGTGGAATATGGGCAACTTTTATACGCATTCCCGTTTCAGGGCGTCGACACACGGGCCGGCACAGTTGCTTTACGATCGGATGCTAATTAAAATTTTACGAACAAACTCGCCGTACGCCTGACACATTCCCCAAGAAAGTGGAAGGAAGGCTGCCGGGGCGGGGTTGCCTTAACCAGCCATTAACCGGCAAATTGAAACGATAAATAACGTTCGGGTTCCCCAGACTCTGGGGGGGGGGACGGCTAGGCAGCGGCGAGATAAGATATTCATCCTTTCTTGGAGCGCCCGGTAGCCCGAAGGACACAGACTCCGTTAATGCATGCAAATGGGTTGTGCTATATTTTAATCTTTCTCGTGATCAACGCGAAAGAAGAGAAAAAAAGCACGCTCTGTGAGAAAAAACACCGAGCAAAGGCAGAGAGCCGTTACTTTCAATCTAGCGTGTCCTTATGGTTGAGGATTTAATTTTCACCCAGGAAAGAAGAAGGAAAAAAGAACACTTCGTCTTTTACCCGAAAAGACTCTCGCTCCATCACGTCCGACGGGCGAACGCTCAAATATTTTCCAGCGAAGAATTAATTATCTCCCTCCCGGTAAAAGAAGGCGACAGGCGGGAAAAACGGCTCAGATTCACCTCGCGACATACGCATGGCGATATCGCATCGTGTCATCCAAGATCCTGGAGGATCGTCCAACGTCTTGTGTAGTGTAATTTTCCACTTGGTTCGCGCTTCGGCACTCGTTAACACGGACCGAGTGTAGCCGTGGAGCCACGGTACCATTAGCATTGGATTAAATTAATTCGTTAAATTTAATTAAATGACATCCAAGCGCACGGGAACACCGTCAAGGGAAAGGTTTTCCATTGAAAGTCACCAATCGAAGAAGTATCATGAAAAAGAAAACATAATGATGTCCTAGATTGGAACAGTACAGGTTTAGAGATAAAGAAAATTTGTCAGAGCTAGGAAGAAAGTCTGTCATGTCACTATCTACAGTTACTTCAAACAATGTTAGTACAAATCGCATTTGTATTCGATCCTATTCCTAACTAATGTTTAAAATATATCATTCGTTTGTTAAATGAATTAAATACCATTGTTATATCAAAGCTAAAGCGAGTACTATAAACACTTGTTTGAAAATGAATTAGTCAAAAAAAAAAAAATTAAAATCAATAAAATGCTACAAACTCGCAAAACGAATCGGAAGAGCAATAACCCAACTTAGAAATCGTATAAATCGAAACAATGGCGCCAACCTTAAGAGGGAAAAGCACAAAACTGATTTGTAACCAGTTGTAATTATGTAACTGGAGTATTTTCGAGACTATATCCGCATACTAATAATCTCAACGTCAAAGCGACAAATCGGTCTTGTATCCATCGATTGAAGTTCTCTTACTTTTCCTTTAAAATCTTGAACAACTTCAATCTACGACTCTTCCCTCACCCTCTTTCTTCCACTTATTCATCATCTAACACTCCAACGACACGATGGAAAGTGGGAAAATGGATACAAATCACACGCCACACTGCTGACATCATGCATTTTGCATCGAACCCTGGCAACAAATCACGTCCGCGCGCAACATTGAGAAAAGTTGTTGAGCAAACGTTGTTCTCCTTCTCGCTGGACATGTTTCCGAAGCGGATTCAACTCTTTTTTTCTCCCAACCCGTGGGACATCGGGAAAGTCAGCAAATTGGAAACAAATTCTCGAATGTCAATGCTGGACAAATTTGCCTACGCTTTCCGCTTGCTCTACAGCAGGTTCCTTCCACTGGATTCAATTGCCCCGCTGCATACGATTCAATCGAATGTTATGTCGTACACGTCCTCGTGTGTTCGTATGTGTGTCCAGGTCCGGTATGCTTCCGGTTCATCATCGGTGGATTCTGCAGTGGCAACGAGCGTAAACTGAAGATGGTTTGAAGCTGGGAGTTTTTATCTTTCCCTTCTTTCTCGTCTCTACTACTATCAGCATCGGTTGAATTCACACACACACACGCACGCGCGCCAACGGACGTGATTGGAATGCACCAAAATAACAAATCCGTAGTAAAAGGGAGCCGCTTCTGATGACATCATACCGATGCAGAATGTCCTTAAAAAGCCGACTTCAGATAACCGAACGGCGACCTCCAAGCTACTCGTGGTAGTAATCCGGTTGGACCATCGTCGTCGGCCCAAGTTGTCCTGGTTGACCCGACCGTTGCAAGGCCAGCACCTCACCAAGGACCCTGACGAGAGAGAGAGAGAAATGAGAAAGGAGAAAGGAGTGGCCATACAACTATCATCATTTGAATGTTTGCATTTACTTGCCAAAGCACTTCCTGCATGTCCTGTCACCACGTGCCGTTCCCGTTATGTCCATCGGCACACGTGTTTATGTGTGTGTTCTCGTTTTTCCTCCCTCTCTCTCTCTCTCCATCGATAGAGCCATGTTCAGTTCTTCCACATTTCGTATGCATCCTTCGACATCGTCGAGTCTCCGTCGGGCATTTCCTTGGTGTTTTTCACTTGACCGATTTCGCAGACGACTGCATTCGACGGCACGGAACGAAAGGTCCTTAAGTATCGAAGTTGTTTTTCTCCTCCGAGTCTATTTTGCTGTCGACCGGGCGTTTTACTTACATTTTTTTCAGCGCTCCTCCGTCTACCACTTGTCCGTCCTGTCCTCCATTTTTAAAGGACACGTTTGCTGTACCAGTTAAAACCATGTCGGACACGGTGGCCAGTTCGACCGGAATGTCACTGCCGCAATCTGCCTCCTTGCTCCGGGGAAGGGGGGCGGAAGTCGTACACGGTGGTTCCATATCCGGCCAAAAACCTATCAACTTGTACGAAGGGGGGTTTGTTCGATTTTTTCCCCCCGACAGGCTGCAAAATCAGGCTCCCTGACCAAAGAGGAAGCTGACCCGGGTGCTGGTGGACCCGCATTGGATAAGATTTTATCGAGCTCGGACGGAAATAAAAACGGTTGCTTCGGTTTTTCGCAAAGGAAAACCTCGTTTCGGTGCCCATACTTCTTAACGAACCTTCGCAAAAGGAGTGCGGTGTTGTTGCAGGCATTTTTCATTCGGCCACTTGAGCATACATTCACTAGCGTCTGGCCGGGTGTAAGCATCGCATTCCGAAGCATTTCGGAAAAGTACAGTCGAACCTGCTACCATGTAAAGGAGTAGTTAGCATGCTCCCAGGATTAACCGACGTATTTAGTAACACGGTTTGATCAAAAGTCGCTAAGACTGTTGAACTCATGAGATTGAGTAATTTTGTTTAATTTAAAAACCATAATGAATTTAAAGTGTAAAATGTTTCCTTCATTTGCACTATAAAACACAACGGTAAACAAATCTAAAATTTACTGGAAGTATGGAGGTAAAGGAACATATTTTAGGGTAATTAAATAAAATGCTAACTTGTTTTTGTTTATCACATTCCTAGAACCGAAATTGATATATTGTGTTTTAAATAGTCCAGTGAATTTTTCTAGTTTTTAATTTTCTATCATTTTGGAGTTCCAAGTTCACTTCCCTCAGGTTCTACTGTAGCACCACTACCACTTCCGAAAGCCGCCCGATTGCACCAGCACGTGGAAGCTTGAGAAAGCACAAAATGGAACCATTCTTCAAACCGAGCATCGCGATAAGCCACATTTGCCCGGCACGTTCCGGCTGTTCAGCGCCAATAATGGCCGCGGGCCGCTGTTTTTACTGTGTTGACAAATTGATGCATCATCTTAAGGACACCCCCGGCGGGTGGGTGGCGCGGGGCTGGCGCAAGGTTTGTCACTTAAGAGGGCCCCGCCGATAGGCTGTAAACGGCTGTCCGTTATCTACTGTAAGTTGGCAACTAATCGCATGTCAATTGACCTGAAACCATGGGCCCGGGACCGGTTGGATTAATCGTGTTTACCGTAAATGACGCATCGGAATCGGAGTCACCAGGCGGTTTCAGTTTCGTTCGTTTGATGCAAAAAGTATGACTTTAAAGGTCTATGAAATCTGGAACCCCGAACACATTGCATCGGAAAACCGTTTACGCTCTAGCGAATTGATGAAAATCGCGGCACGTACAATGTGTCACCATAAATTGGATCCACAAATGGCATCCCGGAGAACGGCCCGGTAATATCTGGGCCGGTTGCACCTACTAATGCCGGGAAAACTCGTGCCGAATCTCGTGACGACGACGATGTCGGGTGTGTTTATTGAAAGTTTCCTCCCCCCCGTAAGCGAAAATCGAATGCACCGAGCGCCGTAAATGCGTTTTACGTAATTTGCATAAATGTGTGTTCGGAAGGTCCTGCCCGAAATGTCCCAGCGGGAGGTTGCTTCACTGGGAAAATGGAAAATTCAATAATGCTGAAAGCTCGTATCAAATATCACTACCGCATATGAAATGAGAATTCCGACTCCCGGAAGTGGTGACGCACCGGACGTGCAGGAGGAAAACGTGTCCCCGTGTGGAGCTTCACCCTAACTTTCCTCTCCGGCACACGGACCGGTTTGGAAGATCAATGACGGAATGGAAGCAACATCAGCAACGCAAAAAAAAAACGGATGCCATCCCCATGAACAGCCCCGGAAAAACCTGAGCGAATGCACATATTCATGCTATCTCCCGTGGGGATATGGGAAATGCACTGTCGCCTTTTGATATGGAACTTCCTCCGACGTCATAAAAAGCAGGCAAAGGGCCGCACTCCAGCACGCACACACACACACACGCAATATGCGGATCGTTTGAGAAACTGATCCGCTATCAACGGTTGCGCAATTCTGGATAGCCTTCAGATAAAGCTGGACACCGTGCGGGAGAGTAGATACTTCACAAGCAATATCGCTGAATAGGACGCCAGGGGTATGCAGGTTCGCCGAAAACTCGTCCTAGAATTGGAGGACCCAGGTTCCGTTTCTGCCAACGCAGCTGAAATGCTTCAACTTTTACAGCGCCATCGCCATCTCCTGACGGGCACACCGTTATAAGCAAAAGCTTCCACACCCAGCCGACTCCCGTGTTGCGGTTAACGATGGAACTTGTCCTCCAACAGCATCAGCATCTGCAGAGAACAGAGTCAAAAGCGGTCCTTCCAATGGAGAGCCGCTCCATGGGGCGAGCCAGGAAATAGGACCGGTCATTAATTTGCTAATGTCAGCGGAAAATGTGTGATGTGCCTGCTTTTTCACGGTCGAGCTGTCTACTCCGGTGGTCAGCAGGGCCCGCGGTTGCCAATTCTCGATAACTAGACGGCGTCGTCCGCTGGTTCTCTAGCCGAAACCGAGGCGGATTCAGCAGAACGCACCAAGTTTTACAGTTGACAGGCAAGGATAGATTCAACGTATCGGATCAACGATTTCATCGAAAAATGGGAAGCTCCGATGATTTCCAAAATCCCATTTTCTCGGAACTCCTAAATCCCTATGCCCGGTGAATATTGCCATTGTAACGTGACCGGGGAAATATTGCTGTTCTGAGAATTCTAAAAGCCCTTTTTCTGTCCCTTTGTTGTTGCACTTTTCCTCCGAAACCGAAGTTTACTGGAGCATCTTTCATCTTTTAAGAAAAGGGAGTGTTTCGTAACCAATATTTAGATATTCCAATTCTTCGAAAAAAATCTACAAATTATAATCAACGTTGCAACTTCGCGAGCAGTATTAATTAATTAGGTTGGCGTTACATAATCGGTTTACGTGTTCTCGTTTAGGAAGTTGAATTAGATTTAATGAGATAGGTTTCTTATTTGTTATTTCTCAAAGATCTTGACTTTAAAAGGTACTGTATTCCTTGAAAGTGTCACGCTTCATTAAAGCTTCTGATGTTGGAAAATAATTTCTAAATCAACAAAGTTTAAAACACCAGCATGTGTTTCTTCTCGGACTGTCTCGGAGGCACCTTAAACTTTGCATCAGAATTGAATGCACTAAACTCATGCACAAAAAACTCGATCACAAAGTCAATGTTAGAAGGAATGCAATTCACTGCCGCAATCAGCACATATGGTCCTCGGGCGGCACAACACTTTCTCTCTAACAAAAACAACACTTGCATCTTTGGCTTCTTCCTGCACTTTTTCGAAACCAAACACAAGGGAAGACAGAGATTACACACCACACAGGTAGGTAGTTACCGTAGCTGTAGGCACTTTATTAGAAGCAATTGCATTACGGCCAGCGCCAGCATCATCGGTACCACCGGGGCCCCGTCGGCCAGCGCCATCGCACCCCGATTGCACGGCGTACGTCCGGCGGCCGATTCGCACACACACACCTCGATCTCCCGGCCCTGGCGGTCCTCCTTGTAGCAGCTGCTCGACGTGGACGACTCGTTATCGACGTTCAGTTTGGCGCACATGTAGGTTATGTTCTCAACTGTGGCCCATCGAAGGCGAAGAACCGGAACCGGAACCGGGGGATGAAAAAAGGAGAGGGGGAAAGGTATGGATGAAGAATACAACAGCTTTTATCCACCACCACCACCACCATCTTCTTTTGACGTCAAAGGTTGTCGTTTTCGAGCGACAACGAACAACGTTCGACGTGGGAGAAAAAAGGCCTCGCCATACGCAAGATGGCAAACATTGTTGCGACAAACGCAGCACTTACTTGCGCCATTGTAGCGATAGGAGTACCGGGCGCACACCTCACCCCGCACCAGCCGGCAGGCGATCTGTAACGGTTTGTCCTTGTACTCCTCCCACATGTAGTTAGTGTCCGGCACGTTGGTGTTGTCTGGTCGGTGATTTTTTGTTTTTGTTTTTTCGGGCAGGTAGACGCAAACGGTGAAAAAAGAAAAATAAATCAATTTTATGCCACGCGTGAAATTTTCAAAATTTGTTTCGTGCCGACGTCGACAGCGATGGAGCCAACGCACACAAAATCGCACAAGCACTACGAAGAAAAACACTCACTAGTAACGACCAACGGATGGAAGCACGGGACACCCTTCGCCTTCTTTAGGACGTTCTCGCAGCTGAGGTTTTTGTACGGCGTATCCTTGTTGTACTTCGGGCCCATCCAGGTAAACCGGAAGCAGTACGGATTGGTTTTGTAATTTTCGACCGGCGCCAGGGTCGTGTTGGGTTCCTCTGCAAAATTCAATCACATCGTATGTTTGAACATGCGAATTGCTTTAGCTGTGGCGATTTTTTTGTTTGCAATTCCCGGTTTTTCTCTGTTTTATGTTTTAGCCATTTTGCAGCTGGCCATCGTTTCAATTTTTGGTGGTTTTTACGGGACGCTTTTCCATCCACCTGTGCTTGGAAGCTGGAAGAACAGTACACCTACCAAGGCCGGACGTTGCCGTGCAGAAATAAATCAATCCAATCGACAGCAAATAAATTGCTTTCATTTCCGAATCGAAGATGATCGACACCGGTGACGACATCGATTGGAATTCCGCTCGTTGAAAAAAACACTTGTTGCTTGGCGGCGGCCAAATGGGTTGGGAAGGAAACCCCACAGTTGGTAGAAAGTTTCAGTATGATTTGTGCACCCCAACGATGGGGATAAATTATTGTCCACTACAACAGGCAATCAAACGAAATCACGTTGGGAAGTTGGACGCGCAGAACTACAATCGCGACTGCACCTCTTAGAACTACTGCATGCCAGACAGGAACCACAAGAGGAATGCTTATCAGCGCAACGCAGCTTCGAAAGACACTCGATAACGGGGAAAATAATGGAAAGGCCAAGATATCGGGTGCCGGTTGATTATCTTATCAGCGTCGTGACTAAAATATTCCACTTCTTCCGGAACGATGACCTGCCACTAGCAATATCTGTTCCACGCACCCACTATCGATATGAGTAAAGTGACTTTAAACAAAAATCTAATTTTGAAGCATCTTACGCGTTTAATTATTACCCGTAAAAAGTACGACAGTAGACTGAACTATTAGAATTCTGATACTTGAAACGTTTCGTTTTGCAATGCATCTCATTCTTATCAATGGATGAGTTTTTGCACAAGTTTGTCTAACTTAAACCGGGCCCCTCGACTTGGCGCCACCACTCATCGAACGTAACAATTGTTAACCCAGCGTTCCAGGTGGAGCCGAATACTTTCAATTAGCACAAGATAATCGCCGTAATCCACCAGATATCATCGAGTTCTAGGATTAATAGTCACCGAGAAGATTTCTTTCACACAGTAAAAACAAGTACAGTATCACATCACTTTTTAACCAAAACAAAAAATGATGGTAAAAAAGATGATGATTTTCATAATTATCTCAATTAAATTTCACACAATTTTAGTTTTGAATCGTTTTAATAATTTCATTCAATTTTCAAAACTCCCAAGTGCTCGTTTGAACCCTGGCATCCCCTAACAACTTGCACCGAATTGTTTACCAAATCAAATTTGAAATTAAATCCCCTTAAAACAACAATTTTGTTTATATTAAATTATTCTAATATGCTCTGAAGGCGATCTGACTAATAAAAATAACATTTTTAGGTAAAAAATCATATATTCCCAAACAATAAACGGTCATTTTGAGTAAACTATTATGATTCATCTGACGTATCGTGTGACATATGAACAAAACAGAAAACATGGAGTACCTGACGTTGTCAAAACAAAGCATTTTACAAAGAGATCTGCGTAAACAAAATCTAGTGGCGTCTTTAAAAACATATTATTCATAGAAATCATACACGATGACCACTGCGGCCCGTCCCACGTTTGATCCCGCGCGCGGAGGAAGCGGACGCGGTGAAAAAGATTTGAGTGCACTTTCCAAACAGTACAGCAGCCGCGACTTGCCTGGACACACGAAGCTGAAGTACAGGGACCAAGGGCAAAACTCGACCGATGAGCTGCGTAGCCGTGATTTCCGTGAAGAGCTCGAGAAGCGCGAACGTGAAACGAAGCAGACCAAAGGCTCCGCTGTGCCTGTCGCCCGGCGCAGTGTCGACCAAGGGACGGCAGCGATTGCCGGAGGCCCATCCAAACGGCAAAAATTGGACGCTCCCCAGAACCTGGACGCGGACGATCCCGTTGACAGCGAAAACTCGGACTCGGACTCGGATGAGGACGATACGGCCGCACTGTTGGCGGAGCTGAACAAAATCAAACAGGAGCGTGCTGCTGACATGGCGAAGAAGGAACGCAGCAAACAGCAGGAAGAGGAAAAGATTCGCATGGAAAACATCCTGTCCGGAAACCCGCTGTTGAACTATTCGTCGACCGCCAAAGCCGAAATGAAAGTGAAGCGCCGCTGGGATGACGATGTGGTGTTCAAAAACTGCGCCAGGTCCGAGCCCGAGAAGAAAGCCAACCAATTCGTCAACGATTCCCTGCGGTCAGATTTTCACAAAAAGTTTATGGATAAGTACATTAAGTAAGCTACTACGTAAATAATCCGCTTGTACCCTTCAGCATGATGTCACATTGAAATAAAACTGTACATTTATATGGTAATAATACGAGTTTCAAAGTTCATTTATTTCTCTTCGAAAGTATTTCACCAATTGAGATGCGCCAAGACATCGATGTCGCTTCCAAAGATATAAATTAATTTTTGTTTTTCTGTTTTATTCCTAAAATGTTGTTTTTCATCTGGCTTTCCTCTTGGTTTTGCCCTCACCTTCGTTATTATTTACCATATGCATACAAGCATAGATATACACTTATAGTATTAAGTTGTAAATTCCATCGTATATGACACCTTCATCACATGGCAAAACGGATGTTCCGATAGCCGAGCATAGCCTTGCGGGGCCGAAATCGGCCCATAATTTTTCAATTGATCACACCATCCCTTGCCACGACGGTAAACGTACGAAGTAAACGGCATTCCGTGATCCTAGGGTGTTCTTAATAGTATTAAGCTTGGTAAGATTTAATGTCCATGCATATTTTGGTAATGAGACGATCGAACGATCCTTTCCGTTACTATCAGTTGATTGAATTCATTCCCAGCTTTGACGGTGCCAGGTAGAAGAAGTTTGTTCAACTTAACGATTAGTTGGCAAAGTTTAAGATAGAAATTTTCCTCAAATAGCTCACTGACTGGCTTTCCAATCATTTCGCTGCCTATATCTCTACTGTTAAAATTGATCGAAGGATTGATGCAATATCATCTCTGCGTATGATCATGTAAGAGGGAAAGTGTTTGCCGATTCATCTCGATTTTTAGCATTTTCCTCAATTCCACATCCTTCTAGTTGCCCAGCTCTTAGCCTACAAATACACATACGGGCACACACACACACATACGAACACAGACACACGTAGAGACACATGATGCGAAATGCAGATCCTTTGCGATTTACTTAAACAGGACACCGAGGAAAAGTATTTGCAAGAACGAACTAAATTTAATGGTACGGTTGGATTTGAAACGTTTGGTACGATTTTGATACTATAAGACTAGCTTCACTAAAGTTAAAAAATAAATAAAAATAAAATAAAATATGTTTTTTAAAACCATAATTTAAATAAAATAAGCTCCTCGGTGGGTAAAGAATAGATATGACCGAATTATTCACCCTCTCTGCTACAACCTATGGGATTTCCTAATTTTAAATAAAAATAATTCCAATGGCCACACGCGTTACCATAACTAGATTTCTTTGGAAAGTTTACATTACAATGCGATGTACTAAGATCGTACGTAGCTTCCAACGACGGACAAACGACCACTCCTAGTCCGTTCCGGCGCGTAAACTACGAAAAAGTTTCTTTAAAAGTAATTGAACCATCGATCAAGATGCTTCGCAAAAATGTACATCAAGCGCCTCACTACAACCTGCCCGCCCCCTGTAGGAACCTAAATCGTTTACCAGCGAAAGATCTAACCTGGATTTTTAGGATTTGTAGCGTCACCTACGGACGCTCGGTAGAATGTTCGAACGAATCTAGTCTGAGACGGAGCACGGGAAACCTTAGCTGGTATTCCGAATGCCACAATCAGTCAGTGGGCTTGCCAGTTCCGGATTGCACTGTAGTAGCGCTGATACAGAGCTGATCGATGCAGTGTTTGTCCTTGCCTTGGCCGCTCCGTTTCGCCGTCGACTACTTGTGCTGGTGGCTGGGGGAACGTTGGCCGGGGGAACGACGACACCCAAATCCTCGCCAACCGAGGTATTCAGATCGAGAGACAGTTGTGCCTTGCAGCGTTTCAAGTTCCGGTGCATCAGATAGTACGATCTGTGTTTGAACAGCTTGAAACAACCCTCGCACTGGTGCATGGTCGGCTTCTTGTGGCTTCCGATGTGTTTGTCAAAGTCGTACTTCAACTTGAAGCTTAGATTGCACTCGACGCACTCGTAGGTGCGAGGTTTACGTGTGTGCTTCGGCAGCTCAATCGTTTCACGCGGCGCAGTTTGATGGTGGCTCCGGATGTGCAAACGGAGTGTCGACTTGAAGTTGAATGCCTTCGAGCAGATCGCACACACCAGATCATCCTTGTCCGCATTCAGGGCCTCGACACCGAGCTCCGTCACGACAAACGTACCGCAAGCAGCGTCGATGTAGTGACCATCGATACCACCGGGCGTTGGTGGTGACTCGAAACCCTGTCCATCACAGGGCATCGCTATGTGCACCGGTACGCCGTTCTGCATGGCGATGGTACAGGTTTTACTCTGCGCATCATTGCTGTACATCTGGCTAAGCATTTCGTAGTACGCATCCTCATCGTAATCGTAGCCAAGTTTGGCGCGACATCCGCTACACAACGGTTCTATCTTTCCATTGACGGCTTTAACCTGGAACGTGATGAGAAAAATATGTTTTTAATAACAACTTACTCCCTTCAAACATAAAAACTGATAACGTCCATACGCACCTCTATTTTGGCAATTTTGAAAATATTGTCCACTATCCGCTTCAGTTCCTCCGGTGATTCCGATCCGATGGAGCCCAGCTCGTCGAACGATTGTAAGCACATTAGACACGTGCCGGGAGATTCTTTGGTTTGCCCATTTGTGCCACTGTTGCCGTTTGAGATGGTTTGCGGAGTTGTGGATTGGTTGGAAACATCCGTGGTAGGTTGGTTCACTTCCACCGCTTCCGCAGGCCGACTAAGGTATAAAATCCGGGAAAAAACATGTTAACCACGTTATGAGTTTTCGATAAAGTAAACGGTACACACTCACCTCGCAATTGATAGTTGATTTCCATTCCCCAGCTGACCATCCATAGCCCCGTAGGATACACAGCACTTGAACTGAATGAATTCGGAAAACGGAAATACACTTTCCGGCAAATCCTACTGGATTTACTAGAAGCACAAAACCACAGCCACCCCGCAGACGAAGCAGGGAACAAGCAAATATTTGTAAAAAAGAAAAACTGTGACTCGTAGTTTCCTTTCGTTTTGGTTTTGCTTAATTTTTCTTCGCCCTCACTTTGCGCAATCCCGCAGGATCCCAAAGGATCTGCCTGTCCCTACCGCCACCACCACCACCACCACCACCAACACAAACTGGGGCCTGTGCGTAAAAGGTAAATAAACTAAGCAGCCAAAAGTTGTTTAACAATAACGGTTGCCGCGTCACGGAGAGCGTGTTTCGAAAAATGCCGCCAAAGCTACACAACCGATCGTTGAATGGCGTTTTCAGCTCACTCGGGCCCGGAAAATTTGCACAACCGCGAAAGGAAAACTTGGAGCACTGGGCTTTTCTTCCTTCTTTCTTTCTGTCCCTGCTTCGTCGTCCTTCTGATGGGTTTTCCTTTGAGTTTTTTTGCCTCTCCCCCCCACCCCTCCCTTTTCTATCAGCGAGCGACTGTCAAACATATTTGACAGCGTTGACACTAGTGATGTGCGCTCTGAGTGAGAATGATTGAGTGATTCGAATCTTAATATTGAATGAACGATTTAAATCCTAACTGATAGTTTTTGTGACTCCCTTTGATTTGAATTCTCAACTGGGATTCGAATCCCAAAAGAATGAACGAGTTGGTAAAAGAGTCGCTAGTGGCCATAGAGATTCGAATCCCAAGTTGTGATTCGAATCCCAGTTTGGGATCACTACATGGGCGACTAGCGACTCTTTTTGGCCTTATCACACTGGTCACCAATGGTGGCTTTGCAAAGCCACCGTACTGTCAAAATTTGGGTTTGGCATCCAGTTTGACATAATGGTGCCTCTTGGTAGTGTGATAAGGCAGGCCACCTGGGAGTGGGAGTTTATATAATTCACTTTCGGTTCATGCGGTTTTCGGCACTTTAAGATTAAAATACCAAAATCTTATAATCTTATTATGCCTATAATTGATTATTAATAAAATTAAAAAACATGAATCACTTTCAAATCAAGCTTAACATGCCAGATACACCAAACTCCACACAATGACAGGTCGGTGATACGGGTAAGCTCATTCACCAACGGACCCCCAGCCACTCCAATGTCATTCGTTTTCGATGGTTGTTTGACAATCCAGTGCTTTTTCCATGCCACCATTGGTGACCAGTGTGATAAGGCCATTTACCAACTCGTTCATTCTTTTGGGTTTCGAATCCCATATAGTGATTCCCAAACTGGGATTCGAATCATAACTTGGGATTCAAAACACAACTTGGGATTCGAATTACAACTTGGGATTCGAATCTCTATGCCGACTAGTGACGCTTTTACCCACTCGTTCATTCTTTTGGGATTCGAATCCCAGTTAAGGTTTCAAATCACCTCGAAGGTTAATAAATCATTTTACACGTTTTAAATCCCAAAAGAGTGACTTAAAGATTCGAATCATCGTTATGATTATTCACTCTGATTCAAATCTCTAAAAAGAGTTGTTATACTCATCACTAGTTGACACTTGGCATGGATGGTAGTTAATGGTGCCGCAGGTTGCCCAAGTTTCGTATTTTTCACGTGTTGCGTTAAATATTTATTCAAATATTTAATTTACAAACGCTAAGGGTTTAGATTATAATGTTTATGATGTAGGGAGAAGGTTAACCAACATGTATACCTATTTTGTTACATGTTTGAACGAGTCTACCGTTTGACTTAGCTTTGAAATGCTTTGCCTACTCCAACTTTATACAAACGGTAGAACTGATGCTTTCCACTCAAATTCGAGTCATCAACATTCTTTAAAATTCGACAATTTCAAGTTTTAAGTTTTCCTATCCATACGATCTTTATTTATGGATATTTTGTAACGGCCTCTTTACATCCAACACCATCTTTTCCACACAGTGAAGCATCCCAAAATGTGCAATCTTCAATCCGTCGCGGGCTTCTGCTGTCTCGCGGCCAGTCTTGTTGGGCCTCTAAGATTTACAGGTAGTTTTCTGGGAATTCGAAGGTCACGTCGCGGCCAGTCAGCTTCTTGTACACCGACGTGAAGGTATCAACCTGAGGAAAATGAAGAAAATGAATTGATTAAGCGATCAAAATAAATGCCGTCGATCGAAGCAAACGGGAGAACAGGAAGATTATTGTGAAGGAAGAACAACTGTAACCACTCAGCATCCAACACGTTGGTTACTCCGCAGTGATTTAGACGAAACGTAGCAGATAAAATAGCTTTTAGCCTTCGGAATGTAGTACAATGCTCCTCACAAATGTTTCACAAGTTCACTAGATATTCGCCACAGATGCACACTGCTCGTTACACCACTTACTTTGTGTTCGATGGTGGTTTGCTGATTCTTGTCCAGGTGCACCTTGATCAGCTGGGAACCATCAAGCTTGACGCGGACACGCTTGCCAACGACTTCCGCCGGGAACACCAAATCCTCCAGCACGGCATCGTACACAGCGGTGAGGGTACGGGAGCGTGGTCGCTTCTGCTTGTTGGGATCGCGGCGTCCGCGCATTGGCTTGGGCAGAATACGGCGCTCGCCAATGAACACTACGTGCTTGCCGGAGAACTTCTTCTCAAGCTCGCGCACCAGGCGGGTCTGGACCTTCTGGAAGGCCTTCTGTTTCGGGACTGGAACGTAGATGACGATCGCCTAAAAATGATAACAAAATATTCCGGCATAAGGAAGGTGAGCTTTAACACTCCGATGAATTGTTTGATACGACGTACCTTCTTGTTGTTGAATTCGATCTCACGAGCGCGGGTGATGTGCAGATCACGAAGCTGGGGCTTCAGATCGGAGTTCATCTCCAGCTCCAGGATAGCCTGGCCAATCTGGGCCTCGAACGCATCGGGCTCAGCGCCCCCGGCCTTTACCACCTTTGAACCGAAAACCATCTAAAATTATGAGACGAAGAGGAGAACCATACAGTATATGACTATCACAACATGTCCTTCCGAATCAATTAGATCCAGTTCTTTGGCCGCAATCCGTGCAAAGGACCGGTACCGCCAGGGTGGCATGTCATCAACATCCACAAATCTGACAACATCAACCACTACCGGGGGTTCGATCTGAGACGGGTCAGCGGGATGTTATTCGGTGAACTTTTTCCAATTAAAACCCCCACAATCTATATCAATTCGATCATAACTGCACGCGGGGACTTTTCAACCATCGGTTGGGCGGCATTTCACCAGATTCCTTCAATTTTAAGCACCACTTACATCGATTTTAATTTGTGTTCACAACGAAATGTGTTCACTAGCACATCAAGATGCCCGGAAAAAGAGCGAGAAAAGAGAGTTTTTGACATTTCTTGGCAGCGCCGGAAACTGCTAGCTAGCGTTGCGTTTTTGGTGCCGCTGTCAAAATCGATTTGACCGATAGGACAGGGTTGCATTGCACCCCAATAAAAATTATTATGGAGGTTTTATTTCAAAGAAATCAATGTTCAAACATTGACCAACACTTTATAATTTTCACCATTATTTTATCTGAACATCGTCAGGGGTAAAACATGAAAACTTTTCAAAATTGTACCATCCGAAAAACGCAAACTCGGTTGCTTGAAGTTTGCGTTTCTAGCCAATTGACAACCCATTTACCCGGTGACGTGCAATGAAACACCAAACTCGTCCATTTCGTCAAAAGTCGTTCTAAAGGGAAGTTCGGACTGGTTCAGCGCTGGTCAAACGTGTGTTGATTATCTCGACCAGGAAAAACTCACTGAATAAACAAAATGGTAAGTTTTAGCTTAAGGCAATTACGTTAAATATAAATTTCCACGTGCTTTACTCATCCCACCGTTTCTGAAAACATCAGTCGTTTTGTTAGGTTAGGATGATCGTGTCTTGACTGCCCACATGGTAATAGATTTATTGATATTCAATTGTGTTCTCTCTTTGTAGGCCGCCACGGGAAAGGACATCGAGAAGCCCGTCGCTGAAAGCGCGACCGTGCATCGCATCCGTATCACCCTGACCTCGCGCAACGTTCGCAGCCTGGAGAAGGTGTGTGCCGATCTGATTGCCGGAGCCAAGAAGCAGAAGCTGCGTGTCAAGGTAAGCATTAAGCACAATGGGACTTCATCGCCGATCAGCATTTACCTGGAGGGATCAGGGTGACCAAATATGTCCTTTTCCTTAGTTATGTGAATGCTAAAGAAACTCCTTCATGTTCGAGTGATTGTGCCCTTCCTGAATATTAGTGGGTTGGACACGTCGAAAAGAATTGTACATCCTCCCCATCAACAATGAATACAAACTTGTGCATTAATGCTTATGACTAATCACATTTTCTCTTCGTTTTACAGGGTCCAGTGCGTATGCCGACCAAGATCCTCCGTATCACCACCCGTAAGACGCCTTGCGGTGAGGGTTCGAAGACTTGGGATCGTTTCCAGGTGTGTATTTGTAGAAGTACTATACGAATTACGGCAACAGTTTCTAAGCAATGTGCACTCTGAATGCTTCGCATTCAACTGGGTTCATGTTTGAAAAGGCGGCCTAGAAAATCCGACTCCTGTCATAGTGCTTGATTAATGGTCTGTAATTTTTCAAGTCTCTGCGGTTTCGTACATTTTCCTTTCCAATCGATCCGTCGGTCACATTTTCCTGATATTGAGATAAAACTAATTTGGAAACTCCTTTCATTTTTTATTTTACAGATGCGCATCCACAAGCGTATCATCGATCTGCACTCGCCATCGGAAATCGTCAAGCAAATCACTTCGATCAACATCGAACCCGGTGTAGAGGTTGAGGTGACCATTGCTGACCCTTAAACGACCCAGCAGACAACTGAGGGCAAATCGTATGTTGGTTGTGATGGATTGTGGAAAAAATCTTTTCCGACATCATCGCGACAGCTTACGATTATCTCTGTCCGCCGTTTTCATGCATTACTTTGCATGTACTAGGCACAAGGCCTTCGAACGTGGGGTGCTAGGTTGATACATTTCTTCTGGACTGTAGCAG
Organism: Anopheles ziemanni; assembly: GCF_943734765.1. NCBI lineage: Eukaryota > Metazoa > Arthropoda > Insecta > Diptera > Culicidae > Anopheles > Anopheles ziemanni. Next base: position 93,755,109 of record NC_080706.1, read on the forward strand.
AGCTTGATCCCTCTGACATGCCCCGAAGATGTTAATCAACTGTATCCCGCTTCGTGAAACAATAAAAAAAACTGTAAAAAGTACATGAATTTTGTTAAAACCCTTAAAGAAAGAAACATTGTCGAATGTGAAATCTAATTTTATCACTAAAATACCACGAAATAATCATATTCTTTCACTGCTATTTCATAACAATTCAAATTCCACTAACACGTGTTCGAGACGTTAACGGCATGACGAGAATATTTTCATTGCTCTACTTTTGGACTTGCCGGAAATCACAATATTAACCCACCCTTCAACGTAATTGAAAATACATTCTCTCAAACTCAACTCTTTCTCTTGCGAAACGATACAATACTGTAACTTGCCACCGTTATCGGCTGCCCATGGAAACCATTCCAGACTGGAGGTTTCCAAAGAAGCGTCCTTGTTGGATCAATAAACTGCAAAAGTGTAGCGTTACGCGGTCGAAGGGATCGTCCGGTGTTGTTATTATTGTAACCCTCTGCAGGATTGAAAGTGCAAGTGGCTCTCGTTTGTTTTTCGCACACGCGAGGCGATGTGGAAGTTGAAGAATAAATTAAAAAGAAAGTTCCGGTCCTCGAAGATCGACTGTAATAGTAATCGGGTCGATTTCGATACGTTTTCGTTCGATTCCGAGAGTGCAGCACAACCGGAATCGGAACAATCCGATACATCGGCGGCGATAAATGGCGGTTACCATGGGCGCGCCCCCGTGGCCCCGCGGATGGAAGCCACCGGAAGCGGTAGCAGCGAGAATTCTTCCACGCTTAACTACAACTGTTGCTATAATTACAACTTTCACATCAGCTACAACGTACACCATCGATTGCAACATCATTTGGCACATCATCATCACCATCAGCATTCGCATCATAATGGACATTCAAATCACCATTTTCTGCCCGAAGATACAGACGGTACTCCTTACGAAAGCACGAGCTGCCTGACGGGTGCCGGATCGGAGAGTTCTGCGGAACCGACACGTCCCAAACGACACGCCGGTGGCCAACGAAAGGTTCGACCAATGTCCACCGACAGATCCATGCGCCACAGTGCTGGATCCAGTGCTTCGTCGACGAAAGTTTCCTCCGAACCTGGCGTCGGGACAAAGACGTTCTCCAGTGGGGGTAAAAGTGCCACCCGTTGCCTTTCAACAAGCGATCTTTCATCCTACAAAGGATCTCGTGATCGACAACGAAGAACTGGCACAGGTGATGGTGTCGTTAGACCACGTTCGGCATCCCAGAGGCGCCCTGCACGTGCTACCGGGAGCGAGGGCGGTGATGGAGCCCCTTCCGGGGATTATCTCACCCTCTGTAGAAAACTTCACGCCGTGTCGCTTCAACCGGAAGCGGCTCCAACCGACCTAACGGACCACGATCGTCGCATTTTGAACTGCATGGTGTTGAAGCGAATCAAAGAACTCGAGCAGCTGGAGGAAGCGGTCCTAGCGCAGCAGTGCTGGGAGCAGGAAAAAGTCTTCCGGAAGTCGCTGCTGGATCAGCAGGAGCGCAACTATCGGAAGGCGATCCGACAGAAGCGCACGATCGAGATGATCGAGGTGCGCAACCGGAAGCAACGGCTCGCCCGGCTCGAGCAGCAGCAAATCGAGAAAATTCAGAACGAGATCAGCGAAAAGGACCTCCGGTCGGCCAGCCTGCTGAAAAACATCGAGATCAAGAAGGGTATCCGCGAGTGCGAGAGGAGAAGCCGCGAGTTGAAGCGCCTCGAGGACGCCACGGTGAACCACGAGGAAAAGGTGCTGGATCGGGACATCTGGCGGCAGTCGTTGGTTGAAACGCTCGAGGAGCGAGCCAACCGGGCGGAAGGACTACGCCGCAGGGTCATGGATGTGTACCGGCGGCGACTCAAGATCGACAATCAGCTCGAGCAGAAGATGCACGCGCATAATCTGCAGCAAACGCTCGAGCAGGAGCGCTACAAACTATCCCTGCTGAAGGAACGAATTACGGTGCGTGAAAGCCGGTTCCAGAAGTTTAAGGACAGCAAAAAGAGAATCTTTGACCAGTTGAAGAATCGCGCCAAAACGACTGCCGCCCTGCGGGATATGGTGAAGCATTCGATCGGTCCGGGCAGCACTGCGCCGGGAAGTGCTTCCGGTACTGGGAGGCCCAGTTCGGTCGTGCAACGGTGCGGGTCTTCCGCACGATCAGTGGCCACTATCGGGGGCTCGATCGGTGGCATGCAGTCTCACCGGTTGCTCGATGTTGTTCAAATTAATTGAAACGGATGCAGCATCGAGTGTGAGAGCAGGACATTTTATACATAGTAATTAAGAAAACCGAAACCACGATGTACCCTTTGGTGTGCTTTCAATAAAACACTACACAATTCATTAATTGATATATTATTCCATTCATTTATGTATTAGTTTTAATATTATTAACAAATTGGACAAATACTCGGATGGCTTTTAAAAGAGCGTAGATAATTTAAAATTTATTTTCAATAATCGTTCATCATGGGACGTTAACTCAAGTGAACCTTACATCTGCACATATTCTCAAGCAAAAAAGAGGTAACTGACCGCTGGCAGATTCATTACCCCTTTTGGTCAACGGTTCTAGAAGGGATTAGATTCGTCCTTGAAGCATCCGTTACCGAGGGGGGAAATGCACACTGCACTTTTGTGCATCGCACCGGATGCAGAAAATTGCAACTTACAAAAGGGAGGGATAAAACCGGTTTGATCCGTCGATATACGATTGTGTCGTTGCAAAAATCGGGGGAAAACTTTGCCAATGCACATCCTTTGCTAATGTCCTTCCCATCGTACCCCCGTATACCTGTGGCCAAGGGACTGGTGGTTCTCGTTTGGCTGTAGGTTATGCATCGCTAAAACAGCAGGACGAGCTCTGGCCACTACCTTCGGGCCGGACCGAGTTGGGTTAGCTTTGCGCAGTGGCGATATCGTAACCAATGAGGTACAACCGAGGTGCGATTATTGCTAGTTGAAAACTAATACCAATACCCCGCCTAGAGGACGTGCAATACCGTCCGCTACGGCAATTTTTGAAAACCCCGAAAGGGGTAACTAATAACACATCAAACAAATACTCCACTAAAGATAATCAAATTAAAAGTCCCGATAGTATGGTGATGAATTATCTATCGTCAAGGACTTCCGACGTCGTAGCTCCTGATCTTTATCTAATGTTCTAACCGCCGGGCCTGTGTATGATCTCTTGAACGGTCCTAGACAGTTCGCAGATGAATACATAAAGTAAAGGATAAATTAGCTGTTTTTCTAGTTCGATTATCTGCTGCTTTAATATAGACCCGGATTCATGTCCTAAAACGAAATGGTGAGAGTTTATTTGTACCTTCCTCAATTGGAATAGCTACCTGGATCTGGAGATACAGGTAGATTCTTCCGCGAAAACTTTTTTCCGCAAATCTACCATCGATTCATCGGCTCGGCATGGGCTACTCAACAATCTAAAATATCTTTAATTTCCCTAGTTTTGGATCAACGTGTTTTGTGTTTGCAATTTTGTAACAGAAAATTTTCCAAGTATTTTAAACAACTGTCAGCAGTCCGTCAGTTTTGTTTGACAGAACGACAGCGGATTCGATTGCCACCTCTCTGCTAGACACACAAACGTGTAGTTATGTAAAATAAACGCAAATAACATAAGCCGGTAAAATGTTTAAAGTTTTCCAATCATCAGCCTCGCTTGGGCAGCATCTAAAAGGTTTGATAACTGTACGACACTATGGCAAACCGAACAAGAAATTCCTGTACAAAGATGGCATTCTGAAGGACCAAATTTATTACTATCCAAGGTAACATGCCTCTGTTGTTTACCTCCGTACAGCAGAGGAAAATGTACAATATCTGGTCTTTTCATGCGCTTATTTTTAGGGACAACAACCGAGAAATACCACCGTTGGAAGGTGAACCATCCAAACTATTTCGTGTCACAAGATTGAAGCCCATCAAAGGACTACCATTCTGGGAGAAGCGGATACTGCGAGGATTGGGATTGTTTGAGGTACGCGGTAGTCGATGAACACACCTTCGGATCGTCCGTATTAGCTGGATTTCTTTTCCAATTCACAGCACAATGCCGTGGCGGTGGTGAAAAATATTCCCGAAAATAATGCTCGCCTATGGAAGGTGAAGCACCTGGTGGAAATACAGCCCATCACGTTCAAGTACGGCGAACCGACGGAGGCCGACGTTGAGCGGACGTTTCTGAAGGAAGATGGGGAATGTGTAGTCGTTCGAAAGCTAGAAGCGGTTGAAATTACCAATACGAAACTCGAGGCGGCCGAAGAGATCCGTAATGCCAAGAAGCGTATGGACGGAGAGACGTTACGGAAGGATTCTAGGTTAAAGTGGCTCAATGCGTGGTAATCGAAAATTTGTTCGATATGTGTAAGGGGAGAAGGAGGGTAGTTTAAAACATAAGAGAATATAAAGGTAAATCTCTAAACAAAATTAATGAAATCAGTTTCGGAAACAGAAAGAAAGACGGCACAGTTAACACCAGTTAGTTACACGATACATTTAAATAGTTCCACTGTGTATTAGTTGCACATAATCATTTCAAGTAGTTTCGTCCGCTTGTCGTCACAATAGGGAAGGAACGACCGTATAAGGCCCTGGTAAAAGTGGCCATACCTGCGATCTGGTACGTTTCAAAACGTTTTCGTAAAATGATTCTTTTTCCCCCAGCAGGACTATTCAGTTTCGGCGAATGGTTGTTCTCACGGGTTTTAGTAAATAGTAACATTGATATAAGATTTGAGTTCCCTTGCATTTTTTCCTAATATACTTGTACAACACCGACGACAGTCTGTAGCTAGTTAGTTAATCTAATTGGCTACACTTTGAACGAGAGCAATAGGTTTCTTATTTGTCCTGTTGATTGCGGTTAGTGTAAAGTTTTCCTCCTAAATATTTGGCTTCAATTTTGTCCGGGGCATCTGCTGAAATGGTGTATATTCGTATATGGAACCGCTTAAGGTCCCGCTTCGGTGTGAGATTCTCGTCAAGCAAAAAAAGAGGACAACGTACCTCGCCCGCCACCGTACTGTACGTTTTGGCATCGAGAAAAGAAAGTGCAGCAAATTTTACCATCGTTTTGGTCGTTTTGCGTCAATACAAACTCTACAGCTATGAGGAGATGGAGTAAATTGCATATCAAAATGCTCTCGTCTTACTTTAAGCCTGTTTTATGGTTTTTAAATTCATGTTTTTCCTCGTGAAAAGCTTGTCCTATAAGCAGACACCAATGTGGTTTTACTTTTTATGGTGGGTGTGATTCATATTGTTGTAGTTTTTTTCTGGTATTGCATTTTTTCCTTAATGATTCGTCAAATAATGAGTTATAATTCGATTGCTAAACAGATAAACAATAGAATGGAGTAAAAATTATACGGTACGTTTGATTGACATAAAACAACAAACTGTTGCTTCTTGAAAAGGATTTCCAAATATTCTAATGGCCTACGAGATGCGTGAATTAGGTGGATGCATATGTGGTACTTCTATTGCCCTTGGATGTAGGGCATATTCCAATTCCATAGACACTTAACACAATATAATTCATCTCCGGTACGAATGCACTCCCCCTGCACCACCCGAATGAATGACGTCATCGCAGCGATGCGTATGCGTTCCTTCCTTGCGCCATCGAGAAGGAACCGATTTTCCGGCGGCACTTGCTTCGGCGAGGAACACGATGAGCAGACGGAAATTGGAAGCGGGTTACGGCGCTTACAGGATGCTGCAGGAACTCTTCTCGCGGAACGGGTTCACCTTCTGGCTGGAGAAGCCCACCAGCAGGCAGTCCTCCGCTTCGTGCTCCGTCACGTACTTGACGATGTCCGCGACGGCTTGCGACACCGTGATGCGCTGGATAGCAGCTTCCCGTCGGAGCTGCTCGGTGATTGCTCGTTGCTGCTGCAGGTTCGAGGCCATTATATCCATCACGGCTGTCTCGGATAGCCCTATGGTGATTGTTTTACCGTAGTATTAGCGGGACACAAGCGAATGTACAGATTGTTACGGTCGATTTGGCGACGGGCACGGCGACGGCGTTACTCTTCTCACTGCAGGACACGAATTACTTGAGGGCTTGGTGTTTACGAAGGCTGGTAATTCCTCGGCGGTAGGAAATTCGACACTTTTCTGCACCTTTCGCGTCGTGAGAGATACCAGAAAGTTTTAATTGAATGATCGTTTTGTTCCGAGTAGTGAAAAATTTTCATTTGACAGCTTGATTTGACAGATGGGCAAAAAGGGCGATCAATTATCGTTTTTGGTATGGGAAGATAAATTATTAATAAAATATATTAACAAATGCTCATTATTCATATTATCCTTCAGGGAATATCTTTTCCATGTTTTGATATTATGAAAAAGGGAAAAAATTATAATTAACGGGCTATTCTAGAAATTCTACCCAAGATTGTATGAACCTTTGAAACGAACTAAACTGACAGTTAAACGATAACCTCTAGGAAAGCACGAGTTTGAGGTTAGCCATTGTGCGGATTGTAAGTTTTCGGTCGAGCTAAAACCTTCGCGAAGAAAAATCTGTGCACAAAAATGGCCCTACACGTACCCAAAGCACCTGGTTTTGCGTCGATGCTGAAGGATGGAGCTCGGGTAAGTGGAAAACATTTGCCCACGGTGAAAAACAAGCCGTTCGAGTACCGGCTGGTGGAAAAATTGACATTTCCCAGCGAGATGATTCACGTGAGGAGTACCAGTTTTGTGACCTACGCATGTTTCGCCTTTGCAGACATATTCCGGCCTGGAGGAAGCGGTGTACCGCAACATTGGAGCGTGTAAGGAGTTCGCGACCTCGGTCCGCTCGGCTTACGGTCCGAATGGCATGAACAAGATGATCATCAATCACATCGAGAAACAGTTCGTCACCTCGGATGCCGGCACGATTATGCGCGAGCTGGATGTAGAACATCCGGCGGCCAAGTTGATGATCGAGGCGAGCCAGATGCAGGAGGCGGAGGCCGGCGATGGAACCAACTTTGTTGTGGTGTTTTGCGGAGCCCTGCTGGAGGTGGCCGAGGAACTGCTCCGACTGGGGGTCACCAGCAGTGACATCACCGAGGGCTACGAGAAGGCACTGACGAAGACGCTCGAAATTCTGCCCACTTTAACCTGCCACGAAATCAAGGACTACCGTAGCCTGCTGCCAGTGCGAAATGCAATCCGAGCAACCGTGATGTCGAAGCAGCTGGGCAACGAGGATTTCCTGGCTGATCTGATCGCGAAGGCGTGTATTTCGATCATGCCCGAGAAGACGACGTTCAACGTGGACAATATTCGCGTGTGCAAGATCCTCGGCAGTGGTCTGCAGATGTCGGAGGTTGTGCCCGGCATGGTGTTCAAGCGGTTCGTCGAGGGTGAGGTCACATCGGCCACAAAGGCAAAGATTGCCCTGTACTCGTGCCCGGTCGATATCATTCAGACGGAGACGAAGGGCACAGTGCTGATCAAGTCGGCGGATGAGCTGAAGAACTTCAGCCAGGGTGAGGAGAACCTGCTCGAGGCGCAGATCAAAGCAATTGTCGATACCGGCGCAACGGTGATCGTGTCGGGAGGAAAGTTCGGCGACATGGCCCTCCACTACATGAACAAGTACGGTCTTATGGCAGTCCGGTTGAACTCGAAGTTTGACCTGCGCCGTTTGAGCAAGGCCGTGAATGGAACCGTCTTGCCTCGTCTTACGCCGCCAAGCACGGAAGAGCTCGGTTACTGCGATAACGTGTACGTGCACGAGTTGGGCGATACGTCGGTGACGATCTTCAAATCGGATGGCACGGAAAGCCGCATCGCGACGGTCGTTATCCGTGGCTCGACCGATAACTACATGGATGACATCGAGCGCGTGATCGACGACGGTGTCAATACGTTCAAGGGATTGACCCGCGACGGACGCTTCCTGCCTGGTGCCGGAGCGGTCGAGATCGAGTTGGCACAACAGTTAGCCGAGTACGCCGACACTTTGCCCGGATTGGAGCAGTACGCCGTACGCAAATTCGCCACCGCGCTCGAGTTCTTCCCGAAGGCGCTGGCCGACAACAGCGGTGTTAACGCGACGGAGGTCGTGCACCAACTCTACCTGGCGCACAAAGAAGGCAAGAAGACGCAAGGTTTCGACCTCGAATCCGAGCAGCCAGCCACGGTCGACGTGACGACGAAGAACATTTTCGATCTGTTCACCACTAAATACTGGGGACTGAAGTACGCTGTCGGTGCCGCCTGCACGATCCTCAAAGTTGACGAGATCATCATGGCCAAGCGTGCCGGTGGACCGAAACCTCGCGGCGCCGGTCCGGGCAGTGACGACGAGTCTTAGGTCTAAGTCGGCTTTCTTCATTCAAATGTTCTCATCGTCCTTCGTTTTTCTACCGCATTTCGCTTACCTTTACCTACATCGCTAACACCACAAGAACACATTTGATTAATAAGTACGTAACGCGCACCTTTAAACACCACAATTCTCTTATCGTCTGTGAACGTTCATGTTTAGTTTTGTCGGCACGACAATAAGTTGTCCCCTGAAAGCACTCCTTACTAATTACCCTTGATTGTACGGATTGCTCTAGGATCGGCTCGAAAGTATTAACAGAGCCCTTGGCCCTTTCGCTGCTCGCTGTACGTACGTGCGATTTAACACTCTTTCGTCGTATCACCAAAAGATGTTTGTACAGTGAACAAGAGGGAATTAAATAAACTTAATCATTGCCTTCTCTCCGGAAGGGGAAGCTAACAATAAACATGAAAGGTGTACTTTTTGTTTCATTTTCACCGTAAATGTTATCCACGCGTAGTCGTCTTTACTGGGGAAAACATATATCCTGTTATCGGTGTCCCGCGAATAGAACAAAAGTAGAAAGGAACCGCACAAGTTTAATTTAACCATATCCGATTTATTGATTAGATTTCATATCTTTTTGGTTTCCGCTTCCGTCCCGATAATAGCTAATTGTCTAAATTCTGTTCCCGAATTGTCTCTAATATTGAACGAGCGCTTACGGCCGCTGTAAACGCCACCGACTGGGCACCTTCTGACTAACGAACATACATAAAATACACGTTTTAGAACCACGGAAATGGGAATCGTTTTTCCCAACAGCGGTATATTATATCCTTAACCACACAATACACAAGGTGGCCATGTTAATGTTATTGATTTTTTTTAGGGTTTACCGGTAACGTTACGATCACAGAGGGATGATAAAAAAAGCGAGCAGGGGATGATGATGGGTTGAAACAAGTGCATTCGGTAAACAAATAAATATAACAACTATAGGCGACGTGCGCACGAAGGGTCAGTGTTGTGTCCGCAGGCATTAAAAACAAGTATCAGAAAACGAAATGCATACCAAACCTGTCCATTCGAACTTAAAAATATAAAAAAATAAGTGTAATCAAATATCCCTTCACTGACGGGGTAATACTTCCTTTCGCCTTTCCCTCCAAGCCACCTTCACCAACAACAAAATACTTCAAACTGGACGAAGGTGTAGAAACGGTGTGTTCGAGAGAGGGATGTAGAGTTTCTGTTCTTGGCAGATAATCTGAATCCTAAAATTAGTCAACGAACGATGAGAACGATTTTATCGATTGTTACTAGTGACCACCGGAATAACGCGGTTTCATTTTCTCCCCCTCCCCCTAGGAAGTGGTCGTTTGTGGGAGATTAAAACGGACGAATAAGGGTTTCCACATTTAATCGAACACGAGCCCGAGAGCGTTAAACGGTAGCACGGGACAGAATGGTTCCAGTTGGAGTGCCGTCGCCATGCAGTCCGCCGATGCCGTATAATCGCCAATGCTCTCCATAACGCGTCCGAGGAGGAACCTAGGGAGGTGAAAAGAAGAATTGTTACCAATTTGTGTTTAAAAAGGCACAGGGTTATTACGGCTCACCATATTTTGGGACAGTTTGGATCAATCTTGGCGGCATCCTTGAGCGTCTTCTCCGCCAGCCGGGGTTCGCCGAGCGTAAGATGAGCCTCGCCGAGCGCACGAAGGGCATCGGTGTGGTACGGGTTCGCCGAAACCGCGTTCAGGAAGCACTGTTTAGCTTCAGGCCATTGCGATTGATAGATGTGTATTTGGCCACGCTGTAACGTTGAAGTTTGTGAATGATACCGGATCCTTTTTGGAAGTGCAAGAAATTGAACCTTACCATATACATAACCTGATGCGATACGGGATTGATCAGGCTTGCCTCCTGGATGCAATTGATTGCCTCGTTTGGCTGCTCGATCGCGATGTAAACGTCGGCCAGCAGCAACCATATCTTGAACTGAATCATCCATGCTTTCTGGGGTCCGGGCCGGGGACTAAACGAGCTGAGCGAGCTAGCCGCTTCGCTGAGCGCGTGTTCAATGCGGGATGCCGCCAGCGATGCTGCATGAATCGAGTCTGGAGTGAAAAGATAGACAATCCAATGTAGTTCTTCCTTTGTTTGACCTCAGACTTAAACCAATGGAGTACTGATACTTACTCGAATCTTTATCGGACATCTGCGACGATTGCATCTGAATGACGCTGCGCGTATCGGAATGCTTTTCGTGGTCGTGCTCATTGGCAGCGTTCGCAAGCTGCACCTCATAAACTTCCCTCCAAATGGCAAACATCTGCTGAACCGTCTCGAGCGCCGTCTCGACGTCCCGTAGGTACAGCTCGAGGTGCGCCTTCACGTGCAGCAGATTCAGATTGTCAGGAAATTCTTCAACCGCATCCTGCACAACACCGAGCGCTTCCTTCGGGCGTCGGTTGGCCGTGAGGAGGAGGGAAAACAGGAGCAAACTGGAGGAATGTTCGGCACGCAACGAAAGAGCCGTTGTGATGTGCACCAGCGCCTCCGTTATGTTGTAGTTTAGCGCGTGCTGGCAGGCCAGATAGTACTCGACGAGATGATCGTTCGGATCCTGCTGGACGGCACGTTCGAGCGCTTCGAAGGCGAGCCGGTTGTAGCGATCCTTTTCCGACACAAGGTTCGACGATACGGCCATCTGCTGGAGCCCTATGCCTACGTACAGTTGAGCCCGCGAGCGACGTCCGAGTGCGGGGTTTTTCGATTCTTTCCGAAGCGCCTCCTCCGCGAAGGCGAGTCCTTCCTTCACCTGATCAAGGTGCTCGTAGCAGATGCGGGCTGCCATGAGGCAGGAAACGCTACTGTCTGTTGGTTCGAGTTTCGCGTGTTCCTTGAGCGCACACACAGCATGCTTGTAGCGACCCAGCGCCATCAGACAGGTTGCGTACTGCTTCCATACGTGTGCCTCGCCAAAGGCAAACTTGAGCGCTTTCTCAAGTGAATCGTGTAGTAGCGCAATCTGATTCCAGCGAACGGTGGCAAGCGTTAGAAGATCGTAGATGGCCGCAGCGTTACCCAGCGAATGGACCCGTGCATCGCGGAATTCAGGGCTCTGTGACAAAACGGCGTCACGAACGGCGAGTGCCTCAGCGATCAGCAACAGCAGGATCGTTTCCTCGTGCTGGTTCTTCGGGATGAATTGCTGACGTCCGGAATATTTGCGCGGTTCCCAGAGGCGCTTGTTACCACCGGACGCACTCCGTGTCGGCGTGTTATTGGCCGGTGATGTGTATATCGTACCGGAAACACCCCGTAACAGTACCTCCGCCAATTGACGGGCCAGCGTGAGCCGTAGCGTTTGTGTCGCTTTCGTTTCGACCGCACTCAGCATGACGCGGTAGCGGTCGATTGCGTTCTGCAACTTGCCCGCCTTGATCAACACGATCGGAGCACGCTGGAGTCCCGTTTCCAGGATGGCACCCATGCGACGGACCTCGTTCTGGTTGCTAGTATCCTGCCCCTGCAGATACAGGATGCCGAGATCGGCCGCTCGTTCAAAGCAGGTTATCATTTCCGTTTCCTGCTCAGCCTGTTTAAACTTGGACGGTGCTTTGGAACCTTTCTTCTCCAGGCACATGCCCTTGATGGCGTACGATTCCGCTAGTATTCGTATACTTCGTCTGCAAATCGAAAACAAACAGCGTGAGAAAATTATATCCATAATGTTTTACCATAAGAAAATACCCACGCGGAAAGATGCTTCTCCGAGAGGGTGTTCAATTCCGCCGAGACAAAGTTCTGCAGTGATTCATCGTACTGGCCGCAGGCAAAGTACAACTTCGCCAACAGCAGATGCGCGTCCAGTGCAAAGCCCGCCTTCTTTCCATGCTCTCCGGTGACGGAATTCAGGTAGCGCTTTGCCTCGGACAGACCCAGCTTGGCCTTGGAATAGTTATCCTCGATCGGTGGGTGCTCCTCGAGGTAGCTCTCAAGCTTACCCTCCCCAGTGAGAAAGTTGGCCAGGCATTCTGTGCGAAAAAGAAGGGAACAAACAAATTGCTTGAGTCCGCATATACAACGGTGACTCACTCCAATTGAACAGCACCTTGCGGATAGCCCGTTTTCAGTTCCTCCGCCAGCTCTATCACCCGTTTCCATCGTCCTTCACTGCGGCACTGCTCGATGGTGGTTTCAAGCTTGGTTCCTTGATTGCGACCTCGTCCAGTCATGGTATCGTTCACCTTCCACGGCACACTCTAGAATTAACTGCTTCGAACGACACAACGAACAACACTGCAAATCTTTTTTAGGCCTTTCCTTCCCACCCGGGAAATCGTTGTGCACTCCCAAGGGATTGCGTTGGTACAGGATTACCAAACAGGCCAAATTTTCGCTGTCGTGTTTTGTTTTTTCACAACCACCCACAACTCGACGAGGACATCGTTGACAAAAGTCTTATCACAGAATTGTACATGATTTTCTGCACACAACTTTGACAGCTCTCGCCATTGCTGAAGATGCGTTTCAACAACAGCTTTTTTGAACCAACTAAAAGGGATTCAAAAAAGGAATGTTTGAACTCCAGGTGAAAGTTTTGTACAAGAATAATTTTAGAAGAATAAAATTAGCTGTTTGTTAAATAATTTTTACACTAAAATCACATAAAAATGTTATCTCGAATGTTGTGCTGTCAACCGTTGATGTAAACAATTCAAATCGGTCTATTTTGACAACAAAGACAGTTTCCACGTTGTTATTTCCCTTCGTGGATGAGGTGTTTTGGTTTCGCAATTTTGGGGAAATCTTGCGGCAAATCTACCGGCATCACTTGTCCTTCTTGGATTTGGTAAATGTTCAGTGTCACCTTTGGCGCACTAGTGAAACGTATATTCTCCGTGCCACGGATAGTGAAAATGAGCGACATAGAACGCATTTTGGCCAACAATAAGGCGGCGGAGGAGCTACTCGCCGCGCTGAAGCAGGAGGTATGCACAAAGTAGAATTTATATTTTTATATGCATGCTGAAGGTTGATTGACCTGACTATTTTTTTCTTTCAATGTCCAATTTTAGCTGAAAACAATCCGCAACGAACAAGTGCAGCAAAAAATTGTACAATTGCAGGCGGAAAATGAAACACTGCGCAAACAGGTCGACTCGTGCCTGAAGAAGCTGGTTTCGCTTGAGGTAGCTCACGGAAAGGTACAAATTCCTGTGCCAACACCGGACGAAGTCCGTGCCGGAGGTCCCGCGACGGTAAAGATTGAACCCGTTGCCCCGCAACCAGTGGCACCGGTCGCTAAGACAGAGTCAGCCCAGCCAGCGAAGGCTCAACAAAACGAAAACAAACCACCGAAGGAGAAGAAGCCGAAAAAAGAAAAGCCAGCGGGAGAGGCGAAACCGGCCGCACCGTCCGAGGAACCTCCGATCGACGTGGGTCGGTTGGATATGCGTATCGGGCGCATTGTGGAGGTTTCGCGCCATCCGGATGCGGACAGTTTGTATGTGGAGAAGGTTGACTGCGGTGAGCCGAATCCTAGAACCGTCATCTCCGGGCTGGTGAAGTTCGTTCCGATCGAACAGATGCAGAACCGATTGGTGGTGGCACTGTGTAACCTGAAGCCCGCCAAAATGCGCGGCATCCTTTCGGAAGCGATGCTCATGTGTGCCTCGACGCCGGATAAGGTGGAAATACTGGCACCACCGGAAGGTTCCGTTCCGGGAGATCTTGTGCACGTCGAGGGATACCCGCGCGTACCGGATGCCGTTATGAATCCGAAGAAGAAAATTTTCGAAACCGTTGCTCCAGACCTGAAAACGAACGGAGAACTGGTGGCGTGCTACAAGGATGGAACCTTTGTCGTGCCCGGAAAGGGAGTGGTTAAGGCACAGACGCTGAAAAACGTGCAGGTCAAGTGATCATCGTCTGTTCCGCTCAACATGTTGGTCAATACTCTGCTATTGTTTTGCATTAACAAATAAATAATTTTGACCGTTTCTTATGAAGAAGAATAGCAGGGCTTAGGATTCTTACATTTTCTCAAGATAACAGTCGGATTAACAAAAAATAAAACACCCATAAAACACTTTTTTTTCTTTTTTACTAAACGTATGAGTAAAACAATGTATTTTATTATTTGTTAGATTCAGTAGACTGCGCGCGCTCGATTTGCGGTCGTCGTGTTCCTTGCGCTTCCTTTATCGGATAATGCCCGGTGCCGGTGTCATGTTTATGCATATAACCGTGTCCTAGTATTTCTTCAGCTCTGTAACTTGTGTTCTAATGTCTCAGGCATTGGATTCTGTTGGATTGGAGATTTTCTTGCTCTTGGTTAACTATATATAATTGCCGAAATGCACAAGTTTCCACTAGAGGAATCTATAGCCTATTATATTGTTAATGCTTCAGGTGTTGCGAAATATGACTGGTAAGTTTTAAGTACAGTTTTTGCATCGTGATGGTGTCGGGAAAATGGATTGGTTGTTTTTTGAGAGTAACAGCTAGTTGTTTGTCTTTTGATGCCCTCATTGATACAAGGGCCTGTCTTCAAATAGTTCCTCCCAAATTTATACCAACCCGTTGAACTTCAAAACTGTGTGTATCCTTCATTGTATTCATCTCTGTGCAATTAACGCTGGTGCACTTCGTGCCGAGTTACCATGTGTTGTAGATTTCTTTTTGCATATTTGTGTTGTGTTTTTGAAGATCGACACAAAAGTTGGTTCCATGTAGCATGCTTCAGATTAGTGTCTTTATAGAAAAGGTTTATGGATGCCTCCTTTCGCATAAAAGATTTATGATATTTGCATCCATTATAGAAGAAGCCAAACTGTTTCGTCAATTTGCTGATCTTTTTTCGGTAATTGAAGGGGGTGCTTCTTGTGTTGTGTAGGCCTCTTTCAAGATAGGTTGTGCAGTATCGAAAACCAGCTCGCAGCAAGATGCCACGTGGCTCAACTTTTACTCCGTATGATTGTATCCTACAGTATTCTAGCCTATTTCACCTCGCTTTCCATCGTTCCGCTTGTTTTTTCTCCTGTTTCTTCAAATGCTTTTAATTATTTTTAAAGTTATTTTTAATGTTAGACAGTTCATTTCCATCGCCATTGCTGGTGGAGCGCAGGTGCTTTCGATGACCGTTTCCGACCTTTGCCTCGATAAAAGGAATGTGTACTGGATGAGGGTGGGCTACACCGAGCATGCTTCCTATGGCGAACAACTAAAATGAACTGTTCAGTCTTTATAATAACCCCAGCGTATGTTTGTTTGTTTTTTTTTTTAATTTGTTCTCTCGTTATTCTTCGTATCTATTTTAAGTCAATTTTTCTCGTTTATATTTCATACTTTTTTCGTTCGTTTCACTGTGGTTTATTAGTATCTGAATCCCACTTTGTCCAATCGTTCCTATCAAATTTTTCAAGTCTGCTTAAAAGTGTGTTTCCACGTGTAATATGCTCGTCTATTCATGCTGGTTGAAGACGTAGGACGATATACTAAAACTATTTCTTTCCTGTGTTTGCATTACTATTCGGGTTTCATGCTGCTTTAGGTAAGCACGTGTATGGCTAAAAGTGTAACTCAGGTGTGTTTGTGCGCGAAAATACACTCTTTGCCTTCAAGTGGGACATTTTTGTTTGATATCTTCTAGCAGGTGAACGAGGCTGTTAAATTGCAGATAATTTTTCTCGCTACATGGCGCAGCACGTGGCTGTAACTATTGATGTAAGTTGGGTGTGTACGTGCGCTAGAATCGATGTTTTACTAACGTATAAGCAGTGCAACGCTTTACTACCTCTTGTAATTGTTATTCACTTGTTTACTTATGCTTATGGCATTGTTGGCAGTTAAATAAATGTTACTTATTCGGCTGATTATTAGTTCCGTTCTGTTTCCTTGTTCCGTCGATCGGGCACCACTTACGGGCGGTTAACATGTTGGGATAATTGATTGATTTTGATAGATACACGTTTCTTTAACAGGCTTGTTATTTAGCATTTTTCACATCTTGTCTTTACTTGAAATTGAAAATCACAAAATTTAACAAATAATCCTTGGTTCTTAAAACTTACGACATCTTTGAGTGGTAAAGTTTGGATTTTGATTATTTTTTTCAAGAAGCTGTTTCAAAGGCCTTTGTGGCCTTCAATTTAAAAATTTAAAAATCATTCAATCTAAACAAGAAATTACACCAATTTTTATAACAAACAGTAAACAATTGGCGATTTGGCACATTTTTTCTTCAAAACGGACACAATCTGGCAGAGAAACGCTTACTTATGACAAACGTTTATCTGGTACATTAAATATCAAATGGCTTTACCATGGTGCGCGTTGTCACCGGCTGCCTTGAGGGAGTACTGAGAGTCAGGATAGACCGAAACGATCGCGTCCTCCTCGGCATCGCCACCGCTGCTGCTTCTCCGTACGGCCGACTCCAGGTGCACGGTGATATTGTGCTGTTTGCCATCCGGGGTCGAGTCGACGGTCGCCGGAATCGAAACGATGGTCGACGGGGTAGAAGGCGAGGAGGATGAAGGCGACAAGGATTCGGCCGCTGCGGCCGTTGTTTCGGACCGCTGGGCAATGGGTTGGTTTGTGATGGGTGTGCGCTCGGGACGCAGCGCAACGGAGGACAGGAACGAACGGAGCTGCAGATCGTCGGCGGAATCGACAGTCGTGTGATCGTTCTGCTCCTCATCCGGTGCTGTTGCGATCGGTTGCTGCTTGGCAATGATCCTTAGCAGCTCAATTGCGTCAGCAGCCTTTCGTTTTTCATGCAGGATTCTGTGGGATTCATAGATGAAATATAAGAATGAAAATGGAACATGAAGGAAGGGATCCTACTCAGTTAAATTTTGATTTTCTAACGAAATTAAAACAGATACTGCTTCGAAATGTACGATTCAAGTATGTTACAAACAGTTTTTAAAAACTAACGTGCACAACACAAGAATTTACAGAGTGTTATTTTCGTATTCAAATGTTCATTCAACGTTCAACGATTGTTCATATATTTTACAGTTAAACTCATGTTCCATGAAAGTATAATGATGAAGAGACACTATCGTGGAAGTGAGTGAATGTTAATTAGTTGAATTGATGTAGTTGTTATCAAATACATGGTTAGATAAGTGATGTTTAACTCCTGCCGTACCATGAAGTGAGTTAATGAGCCCTCTACGAGCGGTGCGATATGGTTAATGCAACGATCTACAAATCTACTTGAATTAGAAACACTTCGAAAGCCGTGAATGGAACCATTCCCAAACGTAAATGAAATAAACGAACGGAACAACCTAAACCAACACGAGCCGTACAATACCGTTCGCACTACTTTGCTACCCGAAACCGAAAACGGCAAACGAAAGCGGAAAAGTAAAATCATCGACTAGGAGACGGTAGTTCGCGATGGGGGTTTTCTAGCAACCAGAACCACATCCCGGTCTCGTCGCCGCCCCCTAACCTGCCTGAGGCTTCCTTGAGCTGCTCGATAAAGTCCTTGCCGGTGATGTCGGCCACCGAGTTCGGGTCCATGTTCGACAGCAGCTCGAGGTCCGGCTCGCTCAGCACCGACACGTTGCACAGGTTGGTCTTCATCTGCGCGACCAGCTTCTTCAGATGTATTCGCTCCACCTCGGGGCTGTCGGTGACGTCGGCCGAGTCGCGCCGCGTCGTTATCGTCACGTAGTGTGTCGGCTGCCGTTTGGGAAAGAGAGGGAGACATTTCGATTAGTTTCTTGTGCAATTTCGGAAAAGCATGTTTCGTCTGATTATTTGATTTGTTCTCTGGTTACGGGAAAGAAATTCGGGAGGAGAAAACTTTGAAATTTGTTTGTCAATCTAATTTCCTTGACATTTCAAGCCTTTTCATTCAATTTCCTTTCACGGGATCTCCGGGCGGTTCTTTGAAACTTATTCCCCTGATGTAATGCCATGTAAGGCTGTCTCCACCACCATCCACTTTGTCCACAGTTGGTATTCACAGCTGCTAAAACTTGTCATTAAGTGCATTAGTCAACGAAGGTTGGCCGAAGTGGAAGGGAAAAAAAGGTTAAGAAAGTAACTTCCTCGGGCGATGCCACGCCGGCAAAAAAGTTCCATAGAAGGGAAGAGTGCTTTTTCTACGGATCTGTTCCACCGGACGGGGAGGACCTCGGAGAAGATCCATTAACATGCCGCTAGTTTGTGTTTCTTGTTCGGGAGTAAGGAAAAGGAACAGTTGTGCTTCAAATTTGGTTCGAACAGTGTCACCATTAATCAACATTTCTCACCCTCCATGCCGCGGGTGACCAAATTGGACATTTCTACAAGTTATTGAGGTGGTTCTTGGGTTTTTTGGGGGTGAATCCAACATTCTATTCTACAACTTTTTCACGGAAAACTTCTCTAGGATAAATGTTCGTGAACCGGCGGAAGATTAATGCGCCTCCAAGTCGGGGTTCCGTTATCCTGACCCGGGCGAAACGGAAGGGGGAGGGGATGATAATGAGATCAAGAACCCTCGAAGCCGGTAAGACAATGAGGGTAGGCACAAGGCTCGTGGACAACTCACATCGATCCACTGTTCGCCGGTGAAGACCGCTATCAGCTCGGCGTTCGGTTCCAGCGTCTGGAAGTAGTCCTCGTCGTCCACCTCGGTGCCGTCCGAGTCGAGATGGATGTTCGGTAGATCGGTGCGGTCAAACTTTTCCGCCGCCTTCGTACGCACCTCCTGCAGCGTGCCGGCCACGACCGCCTTCTTGATCGCTCTCGTCACGTCCTTAATCTACAATTGAATAAACGAGAGGAATTTGAAAACACAATTAAAAAAGAGGCAAATGAAAACGGAACGAAAACAAGTATAAAACTAACTTTGGAGCGTAAATGATAGATTAGATTTGGCAACTACCAGCATCGGCGAGTTTTTCAGACCCTCCGAGGGGAACTTTTCGCTTAGGAAAAAAGGGCCAATTATGTTATACGTTTTTTGATGAGAGAACGTTATTGATCGTTTTCCGAAAACATCAACCCACTTCATGCGTGCATTCGATCGATGCGTTAGGAATGTGCCTCCCGCATGAGGTATACGATATGTCAACCCAAATGATACGGTACTCCATCATACCGAATCCCTTTTTGTTCGAACGACTACGTCTTCAGTCGGGATGCATCACAAGAAGCCTCGCACCATGTGCACACAAAAACGATGGGGGAAGATGGAAACAGGTGTGGTTGTTAGTTTTGCATACGATACGTTCCTGCCGGTGTGGTTCATTTGAGGTTGTGATGGGATTTCTCAACGACACTGACTTGGTTCCAAAGCTACCAGGAAGGGTGACACAGATGTGTTCTTCTTTTCGAACTGAACCGATACCTTGTCTTTCGATGAAAACACACAAATGATCCCGGAGGAGAGAATACATGATTGCAGAAGAAGGACGAAAGTGTTATATTAATTACTATCAACGGTCGGTTGTGCAAATATAAGCAAGGAAGACGCGTGTGGTTGAGTCTTACTTATTGATTACTAAACAAATAATTCTACAGAGTTGTTATACGAAGAATCTAAAATGGGAGCTCATTAGGGGTTGGTTAAATGACTAAAGGTTTGCCTGTTTTGGACTAGTTTATATTATCATCTTTGTTATGTTCTGGGAAGGAATATCTTCGCAGACCTTTTTTTTCTCCAGGGATAATTTCTCCTAACTAACAAGTTATGTTTTGATTTGGATTTATTTACAGACGAAATCGGCTTACAGTCACACACTGATATATAAATAAATGATAAAAAGGGCTTATGTTTTCTTTAAAATCTCCTAATGATTCCCGGTAAATAACCCTTTCTTTAGAATTCAGTCGTGCATTCCTCGTTCGCCGTTAGGCTATCAATTATGCCATTTTATTTGCCGGCAGCAGTTATGCTTCCGCAAACCTGAACGCGTGTGACTGTTCGGCCAACAATGGGCGTCCTTTATTGAGAAACGATAAAATCCGTTTAGTCACAACAATCCGCTTTCGGTGGCCCCGAAAAAAACCTTTGCTAGTGCAAGGAACACACAACCCCGGTACGACAATCATAATGTTATGTTACGTGGAATAGGGGCACTCAAAAGAAGGACCTCCCGGCGTGGGTTGAAGGTCGTGGTACCTTTCCGCTAGACCGTCCTATTATGCCCGGGTAAGTATTACGCCTGGGAGTCCCATAGCCAAGCAAACGATGCGGATGAAAGTCACGGTTGTAGGCACAACCTCGTCTCGTCGCATGTGAAGAACTAGAGCTCCGGGTGGGCGAGGTGGGATGAAGGATTCCAGGCAGGAGTTTTGATAGAGTAGATTGCACCGGCATGTGTTGTGTGTGTGTGCTGCTGGTGGTGGCTAATGTATTATTCACATTCATCAGCTTCATCCAGTGTGGCGGGGATCTTCCCGGTACGCCCGCCGGAGGGTGTGGAACAAGGACATACCAGCATGTTAGTCAAGGCTTTTTTTTTGTCCCAGAACACATCCCTACGGTGAAGGTTATGATAATCGTATTCAATCCCCGAGACAGCGCAACGTGAATGCAGAAATAACCTAATTTTTCCACCGGACTTTGTTTTAATGTGCAACTCACGAACTTCTGAAGATGGGGGTAACGGTAGAGAGTAATAAATTATTCCACTCAGCGCAGCAGTATTTGATCAATCAGAGGCGGTCCAAGATTTCCAGCCGTTGGACAAAAGTTGGACGATGGAATTTTTATCCTTCCCAACTCGTATTCCGATGAGTTAAAAAAAAAGGATTCTTGAGCCCCATTGCCGAACCGAGCGCAAAACGAAACGATGCCACAATGGCTGCAGCCGGCTGGAATGAAATTGGAATGATTATAATTAATAGCCTGCGCAAACACAACCAGCTGGCTCGCCGTGGAACTAGGACTTTTCCCGATCCACCCGATGGAGGCGCCCGGTGGTTTGTGAAGGCAAAGGTCGGTACATTTTCATAGCACCCCCTTGGAAGCTACATATAACTAGCGGGCCGGTAGAAGAGCGGACTCTCGCTTTAAAGGTTCGCTCGTGTGGTAAAGTTTACCGATGGGCGGCGAGTGCAATCAGGTCCTTCCACTGGGGAAATACCTTAATTATGATGAACGGTCGTGTTTCGCTGGTTGGGTTATTTTTCACACAGCCGTTAGGTGTCATGGCGTGAGGGGGAATTCGAAAACCATCCTTTCTCGTTTGTAATTTCAAAGCTTGGAGATAGAAAAAAAGTTATATTCAGTATGAAAGAAAATACAAAGTATAATATATTTTACGATGCTATCGAATACAGAGTTATAAAAAGTCAAAGGCTAAGCTAGAAATAAAGCAAGGGTAACTATGATAGATCACGAAAAAAAAAGTATCGGAAAGGCATTCCGCTACACTAAATCATTGCGGCACACTCGGATCTAAGCTAGTCTGAAACTAGCACAACGCCCCAAGGGAGACACATTTCCACTCGGACACTTTTGTCGATAGGAGAAGTAGATAAATAATGTCTTATTCGATTATCGTTCGCTACCTGAGGGCTATGTTTGAACAGGTTCATTCGAGCGAAACGACGAAATTCTTTCACCTTTTAACCTTCCTGCTGCTTGATGATGACTCAAAGCCTTGGGAAAACACACACAAGCCCACGTTAGCAGCTAAAGGAAAACATGAAATAACCAATTCAGCGGAAGTAGATGAACTCGACACAACTCTCCTGGGCTCCGGTGTCGTATGTGTGGCAATCGATTACTTATTAATGCAATAAGTTTGCTAACCTTTATTCCTATTTCCGTTTGCCTACCGATCAGATCGGAACGATTGCCGCAAGCAATGAGTTATTTTCCTTTCCTTTTTTTTTGTTGCCCGACGATATCCTTCGATTGCCTTCCTTTCTGGCCTAAAACAGTACGTAACGTTAGAAACGCCGTTAGGATAAAGTGGTACACTTTTCCACTTTCGGATAACCAATCATCTGATATATGTGTGTGTGTTTATATCCTTTTTTCCGCCCCAATTCTATCACCGATCATTCGGCCATCAAAAAGTGGATGGAAAAGTAATCTAGCATAAAGAAGTGGCCCGGTAGGCACTTTGTCCGGTTCGGAGGCGGGAGCGAGCCTTTTCGGTTGATTCGATTGCTGCTTCGCTATTTATATTTCGTATCTTGTTTTTTCTTTTCCCTGTATCTTCCCCGCAATTCCGTACCACCTTACAAACTCCCTCCGCGGTTTCGTCGGATGAAAGTTTTAGATGGTATTAAACTGTATTATCCTTCCCACAGAAATTAATCAGATAATGGACACGTTATGACGGTGGCTGCGATCGACGTGCGACGTGTGCTATGTTTTGGGACGGAAGGAAGGTGTGACAGCAACCTGTAACAAAATGGCTTAACGATCCGCGATGGTTTTTTTGGTGACGGAATGGATTAATGTGGTGTGAAGAAAGCAGTAAATTACATTAGTCATTAGCACGGAAGATAAGGAGAAGCTTAGAAACAGAAGCTAAAATTAAGGTCAGCTAAAAAGGAAAACGAACGTAAAAGTTGTACATAAATTTTAACAAATATAGAGAACAATACAAGTGACGAGTTACGACACCATTTGATAAACAATTTTTAAACTGCAAATAGCCGAAGCTGATGGAAATCTCGTGGATTTAAAAAGGCAATAAATTTAAAGGAAAGCCTACCCGCAATCGGTGTTCGTTGACGAAGCGTTCTTGCAGTGCACTATAAAATGCGCCAACATTTTTCACGCAAACGAAATCCAATTAATCTACGTCAACGGAGTTGGTGGGGGGAAAGCCGGGGAATCATCGGCGAACTTGGTGGTGTCCAGCCACGCTGTGGATAATGTACATTAACATTTGAACATAACATCCTCTTCCCAGCCATGCGTCCTTGTATTTCATTGCGGAATGTAGGAAAACGGCACGTTGGGCCACAAATGATGCGAGGAGATCCCCGCGGGACAAGCGTCGGAGGTCCATGTGAGGGAGAGCGGGTTGGGAGGCAGCATCACAGATTTCAAATTCTTCCAGAGGCTGCGGGCGGGCGAGCGTGGCGTGACATAAAATAACCGAAATTCCGCCGGAACACATTCCACCAATCAAATATTCATTGCCATTTCCGCTCCATTTTTCATCGATTCCAATTAACATCGGAGCTTGTCATTTTGGCTCACGTGCTCGCTTGACGATATGCTTTCTGACTCCCGCCAACTCCAACATGTCACTCTTAGGGGGGAGGGGGAGGTCAACAGTGGCCCACAGGCCGTTTTGACAATGTTTTGGCACTGCCAATTTCCGACAGTGTGACAAGAGGGAACCGCAATGTCCCCCCTTTGGATGTGCGTTCGTGTGTGTTTTGAGTGGTGACTCGAGCAGGATCATTTCCGGTCGATGATGGCTTTGGGAGCGGGTGGGGAATTTGAAATTTGGACCTGACAAAGAAGCCGACCCGGTTGACAGACTCTTACGATCAACGACATGAAGTTGTTCTCACTGCTGTCCTCCGGACACGTGAATGGCTTCCGGTTGTGTTCATTTAAATTGAAATGCTTCGATGCATTTATTATGGAAAGCAATTAAACTTCGAACCTAATGACGAAATGGGATTAGATTTGCAGATCATCATATTTCATTTAAAATTGTTAGAATAATTAATTTTCAATACTATAATTATGTATTCTTGTTATATATTTTTTATTGTAAAGAAACTATATTTTCATAACCATAGAGCAACTTGCCTTGTGTCATTGGTTGCATTCAGGGATGTGAAATTTTTCTAAAATTATTTTATCGGATTGTTCTATCAAAATTCTATTTTTTGCAATTTAATACAGAGAATTGTTTTGTGGAAAACATAAACACTATTATTTTTAAAATATGGTTATCATCCTCCTTCGTATTTACACTACAGCAAAACCAGTATGTGTTCCCACTCAGGGAAGAAGGAAATGAGCAAAGTTTTTCCGCTGTGAAACTCCTAACGCCATTTTCTAACTGGGGCAAGTAAATTATGAAATATGTCAAAACTTAAATTGTATGCGGCGACTAACTTACCGAAGGACATTTCGATCGTTCGACCACAGAAGCAGTCTATAAATTTCCACCACAAAACAATAACTTCACTGAGATGGGCGAAAACTTCCCGTGGCTGAAATCGGTTTTCGTTATTCAACTCCTTTTTCGTTGGTGGTAGAGACATTTTCCCCGCTTCTTATTTCACGCCTGTGTTCGGAACAGATAGAATGCACATCGGTACAACAATGGTGATTGCTTTTGAATATTGAGCACTTGAAAGAAGATGGATGGAAAAGCCATAATCAAGCCCTGCCAGCTGCAGTTCCGGATTATGTAGTTGAACTTGCTTGTTTCTTATTGTGCGAAACACCCAACGCAACTTTGCAGCGGCATTCAACGAATGCCGAACGTAAGACCGGAAATGCTTTTAATGAATTCCATTTGACCTACATTCACCGGGTTTCATAGCTACTAACATTTACACGGCCATCGGAAATGGCCTCTTAGGAAGCACGGTTCGATTGCAGCATCCGGAAAAGTATCCGACAGTACCATTTCCCGTGCCCCGCCGGATACAGGTTTACGACGCTTCCGAAGCAGATATTGACTTGAAAAAGTGTTTGCATAACTAAAGCGAGCGACAGGAAAAAACACAACAACAGCTTGGTTCAAGAAGAATATATAATTGCTACGTTCTCAGAAGTTTGAGGAAATACAACCCTTGGTTCTTGTTACACCCGAAAGCCTCCGAACGGACCGGGCTGAAGGTGGCAGTTCAAGTTTAAACGGGTGAAAATGAAAGATTACGCTGGAGAAAAGCCGGTGCCAGCGTAAGACTGTGGAGTGTGAAATGATAATTACGACCGAAGTCTAAGTGAAACCTTTCAAGTTTTTAATTAGAAACAAGTTTCAAGAGGTTGCGCGGCCGCTTCAGGAGCTTCCAGATTCCGGGAGGAATGGCAATGCCGACGTCGGTGCTGAACAAAGCGTTTGGAAAATTATAATTCGTGTTGGGAAACTATAAGTTGAGGTGATGGGTCGTGCAGGGCGAGGATTCAAGGAAGTCGAGGATAATGTGACGATAAAATCTGATATAAATGCAAATGGATAAGGATAAATCATGGATATTGTTTGTTGCGCTTCTCGGAACGAGGGTAAGTTTCCTTATCTTGTTTATTCATCATCTTCTGAAACAAACAGGGTACCTTTTCTTTCTTTATTTTCCTTGTAATTTTTTGTCAGGATGGATAAGGTTAATTAATTAAGCTTAAAGGTTGAAACGCAAATCCATCACATAAAAGATGGGACACAAATCCCACACATAACGTACAACCATATTTATGTCTTATTTCCTCCATTCGTGTCTCGTCATTCACAATTCATTTTTAATGCCCTCCAATACTCTAGCAGGGCATTAAGTTTTTTTTTTGCTTAGCTCACCAGAAGCGAGGACATATGGAATGTAGTATGTGTGTGGATGTTATTATGAAACTAGTTACATTCGTCATGATTTGCAACACATATTTTATTATGTTTTTCTACGCCCCCCTGATAATGGACTAAGCGTGGCTCTTGTTGAAGAAAAACGTAATGCTCTTCTCAGGAAGGGGGAGGGAGGGCGGGTGTATGCAAACGAGGTCACACTTAGCACGCTTATTCATTCCATAATTTTCCATCTCTGAAAAGCACTACTCCCATCGTTCTAGCAAGGATTTTACCGGAGCGGAACACGACAGCAACGTATGGTATTCATGTTTTCCACCATCTGGGAAAACGCGTGGTTCTAATTTGTCTTCTGAAAGCAATTTGTTTTTCCGCATGCCTTGTGCGCGTACAGTCCTGATCTCGAGGGAAACCGGGATTAGCTGCAAATAGTTAACTAAGCCCTTTCGGACCATTGTGCCTCGGTTTTGTTCATATTAAGTGTTGGGATTTAAAATAACTTAACACACCGGTGTCGGGAGGGTTTGGGTTAGATTGTTTTGCCATCTTAAAAGGCAGGAAAAAAGGACATTAAATTGCCCAACATAAAAAGAAAACCCCTCGGTAACTGCCATAACGTTCCCCGGCGTTGCAGTGCCCGATACGTTTTCCCAGCAGTATTTGCCGCAGCGCCAACTTTCCCGACGGGGGAATTCGAGGTGTCCATTTTCGCAACACCGAAACCCACACGCTGCTGCACCGCCGTCGGCATCGGTGTTCACACCCACTGGTCGAGAACCATTACACGTTATGTTGCAAGTTTTATGTTATTGAATTATGCTTCATCACCCCTTCCCAAATCCCCGTTAGGTTTTCCCCGTGCCTTTCGGTCGACGTATCGGCAAAGAAAGGGAAAGCGAGCAAACGAAATAAAGTACATTTTTGGCGCCGTTCGTTCGCGTTCCGCAAAGAAATACCGCTTCGTTCCGTACCGGTTTTCCCTTTCAGCCATCCGAACGGGCGCGGGAAACTGAATTCCACGCCATACGATACGTACAGCGTACATTCTTAGCATCAACAGTTTACGAAACATCACTTAAGATACATATTTTATTGACACCGTTGTATGTGTGTGCAGGGGCGCGAGTGTGTTTAACTTTTGGCACATTTTCCCGAATGGAGTTTCCTTTTCGGCCGGATCCATCTTCCAGGAATTCAACTTTCACTGAGAAGAACTTCCACTTCATGCTTTGGGAGTGATTTTACGGATTTAATTATCGCATGACGGGTGCGGAATGTTTAAAATAATGGAAAAACTTCGGTGTGTGTGTTTGTTTGGTTATGTGCAACTTAAAGCTCGCTTGCTTTGTTTTATGTTCCTTCGCCCAGCCAACGCATGATGTTATGGTTCATTTTTAATCTGCAAACAACATTTTACTGCTTTGTAAGTTGTGTCGCTAAAATAAATGGATTCGGCGTGTGTGTGTGTTTGTTACACTTTTTCTTTTCTTCAGCACGACTTCAAAATGCCTCCAACTCGGTGCGAATTTCGGCGCCCAACTTCTACGAAATCCTTCGCAGAACACTCCGCCTTTATTTTTTATCTCGCCGACGACTGTTTGCCTTCTGCTTCCGCCGGTCCACGGTAACATTGGAGACGCGCCACGAGGACGCAGAATTGCGGGCTTTACAGAATGTTTTGCTTCAATTCAAGTAACGAGCATATTTTGGTGCGAGTTGTGTCGAATAACATTCCACCCCGCAACGCAGGAGGAGCAACAACAAAAAAAGGCCTTTGAAGATGGTTCCACGCGACTCAGATGGGCGCTTTCAGTTCCAGACGTCGCCGGAGTTTCTTTATTTTCTTTCTGCAATTTTTATTGCGATCGAATTGCTTCATTTGCTGGCGGGTGCAAAATGGGATGAAATCATCTGCGTACGATTTTGTTTTGCTCGAGCACTGGAAAAATCAAGTGGTAGACACAGCTTCCATGGTACAAACACTCGAGAAGAACTATCGTCATTTACTATCGTTGAAACATGAAAAATAGATTTTTGAGCTACATAAAGTTGTCGTTTTATGGAGTAGGAGGAAATACAAACCCCATACGGAACATACGAGTATTTATGTTTGAAAAAGATAAAACCCGAACACAAACAAAACAACCCCCCTCGGTTCATCCCCACCCGGAAACGATGTTGACAGTTTAAACGATAATATAGCGAAAATGAATTCTCCATCTCATGTTGGTCATTCGAAAAAGATTAATGTACGGCACGGGCTTAAATTGTCCCTTGACGCCAAGCCGCCTGGCGTGCAGGATCGTCACACAATGCTGGGTCGACCAACGAAAAAAAAAAAAAAATACCGGTGGCCATTTTTTCATTGCCTTATTTTGACTCCAATCCGGCTTACTCTCATCCCGGCGGTTTACGGATTAAAGTGGATGCCGTCGCGCCTCGCCGAAGCTGCCGTAAGCGCCAATACGTGACAGAACAAAGGCATAGGCCGGTTTGGTCGAGAGGGTTTTGGGGAGGGGGGGGGGGGGGGGTGTCCTTTTCCAAGCTCTTTTCTTGCGGTACTTCATCCCATGTGGATCAAGGGCCGGGTCCGAGGAACACTTGTGCCAGCAACAGACATCTTCACACAAAGGCCCCGTCGATGTTCGTGGTGTCTGAGAGGTGGCTGTTCGATGTGTTCGCTCGACTAACGTTCAATTATGATCGATTGGTCAATGGTCGGTTGCCGTTGCTCATGAATCATGCGGGAAAAATGAAACACCGGCGAAGAAGTTGGGCAGAATGAATGCACAATGGACGGAAAATCGAAAAAAGAAACCCTTCCCCATCCCGTATGATAAAGCAGTAACATTTTCGATTAAAAAAACGATACCCTAGGCTTACCCAACGTCGAAAGGATGCGCTTGGTTCGTGCGGGTTGATTTGATTATGTGGTAATTTGATTTGACGATGAATAATGGCCGGTGCCGCCGTTTGTCGGAAAAGGCCGGGCCAAAGCACGTGCGGGATTTGAAAATTTCCCTTTTCTAATCTAGAAAAGTTAGAAGTTGGTAGTAGATAGCGGTTTGAGCTTGGGTTGGCTAAAGTTATTATTTAAATTAAAGGTTTAAACAGTAGTTTTAGAAAAATCTAGTTGACAACATTACCTTCATCTAAAAAAAATTGTTAAAATTCGGAGAAACAAAGTATTCAAAGCGCCCGTTCGATTTATGATTAAATGAGCAGATTCATCATGCGTCCGATCGCTAATGGAAAAAAGGGCCTCTTTGGAAATTAGGAACACGCCTTCCTCATTGAACTCCCCAATGTGGAGCATTCCGCTGCCGTTAGTAGTCGTCGGCCAACGCGAGGACGTGACGGCCAAACAGAATGTATTTGATAATGTTTACTTTTTCTCGTACCGAAGGCTTCCTCCTTGAGCTCTCATTTCTCGTCCAAACTCGTGACCACACCAGCTCGCATCTTCGCGAAGACCATCGTTAGCGATAATGGGTGAATGGAGTTGCTGGGTAATCGGAAATTCGACGCACGTCGCCACCAAACGAGGACACAAAGTTTATTTCTTTTTCCCAGGCCCACGAAAACACGCTGTAGGTTCGCCCTTTGTGCAGTGTTCTGGAGTTTATATCAGCCGAGCAGAATCTCTTCGTAATGATGTTGGTGCATGATGGCAAAAAGAGGTGCCTTGAGGGGGGGATAGGGAAGGGAAAGTCTAATGGGCTTTACGAAAATCTGTCAATAACACTAACTTATGGGACAATTACGATTGCTTCGAACTGGTAATTAATACTGATACGGAAGGAATTAAATGAGAAGTATTCGTGTTTGCAGATTTTTAACATCAGATTGATCAGAGTATTCATTGGCTACCAGCTGTCATTAAATATAGGATACGTTGAATGATCATAGTTCTGAAAAACAATCAGAGTAGACTGGAAAAAAAAATATTCAATTTTGGCAACGTCTCTATTTTAAAATATTTTATAAAGCAATCTTTGATGCTTTTATATTTTCAGTTCTATTAACGTAACAGAAAGCCAAACCAGCAAATGTCTCCATTATCCAAATTGTAACTGTCGTCAAATGAACTTCAGTTTTCGTTTACTTTAACAATCTATGTTATCTTTTTTTTCCACTATTTACACTTTTGGCATTTAACTCTATGCCTCGAACAAAAATATAAAGCGTCGCGCAAAGCACCGATGTGGTGTAAAATAAAAAGCAAATTGATTTCAACTTAACTCCCCGTCCCCGACGAGTAAAACCCCGATTGTCAATTATGAAACGATCAGCAAACTTCAAAGCCATCGGCATTCGCTTGGGGAGAGTGCGTGGGTGGCGGCCACCACGTGGCACGAATTTAAAATGTCAGCTTAATAACCGTTCAGCTCGTTTGCCAATTTAATTATTCCCTCGCATTCCCGTGGGGGTGGTGGGACGGGAAGCCATTTTTCGACACCCACCGAGGAGCGTTTACTCCGCGTGAAATCCGTGGATCAGCCGAGAATTTCTCCACAACATTAACACCTATAATTTGCTTAACAGGCAAGGATACATACACGCACATACACACACATACAAAGTGTATTGCAATCGCGCAAACCAGTAGCAATATCGCAATGATATACGTAATCTATTTACGCATCATTTACTTTATTGCCCCGAAGGATGTTGGGAAAGGATGAGAATGATTTTCGTGGAAAAAAAACATCCTCTCGGGAGTCCCATAAACAGTGATTAACCAACGAGCGACTGACATAAAACAAGTAGAAATCGAATCCGAATCGAAGACAAGCCTCAACGGAAAAAGAGAAAAGGTGACTGAGAGAACACATCAAACGAAAAGAACGAAATCTCGCCGGTTAAGTTGAGGGTACAATTCAATTACGACTATGCCACGCGCGGCTTACTTTCCTTTTGGGGTCGGCCCCTGCTATCTAACAAAAGCCCTAAAAAGGACGTCGTAAATGGCGTGAGGTGCGAGAAGAAGAAGCACACCGTCCATTAATTGGCACGGTGCGTTTGAAAAGGAAAATGAGCTCGGGAAATGAAGCGATGGGGAGAAAAAGGAACCCAAAAAAGGAGCAGGGATCTTTGTGGTAATTATTTATCACCCTCGGGGTGGGAGCAGGGGGGGGGCTTTTTTGGGGCAATCGGCATGACTGGCACCGATGGACGAGACTACTAAATGTTGCTTTTCCGTTTGAAGCACACCACGTGGCGCGGATTTGCACGATTTCGTTATTTGAATGAGTCGACCGTTTGATTGGATCGAAATTGAATGTAACGATGCTTCTGTTTTTACCGGGGCAGCGAGTTGTTTCTTGGAAAGTAAATTAGATGACTAACAACATTATCATTTTCCCATGCGATGAGGGTATCATTTTGATCACATTCCGTGACATCGGATGGTGGTCGTTTTTGGGTACACCAATGACCAAAACAAGGACAAGCGCACGGCGGTTGGTGTTTTTCGAAACAACACCATCACAAAGGGATCTAATTTGGTGTCAGGAAATTTCAAATTAAATAAAAAGTTATCCCCAAACATGACATGCACCAGAAATGGGGGGCAGGAAAGTTTGCCCGAAGGAAGCTCCAAAAACCCTGACATTTGACAGAAACAATTTTATTAACCACACACACACACCAACGAGCACATCGGTCCGATATGCCTCACCATTGGAGAGGAAAAAGTGCACATCATGTCCCAACGCTCTCAGTTTCCAACTGCACACCGGCGGACAATTTTGCCCGAGATGAACAATGCTTACCGGGTCAGTTTTTCCAGCTCGGATCGCCGCCACCCGGAAAGGGTTGAGAGCGAACGAAAAAAATTGCATTAAAACAGCCGAGGCGACCATAAAAGTTATAAATTAGGCTTTCCCCCAGCCCGGCTGGGAAAGTTCGCCCCAAATGCAATTGCGAGGAGAAGGCTAGGACGATAGGAGCGAGGGTGAAAATATAACGAAGCACAACGAAAGCCACCACAGGAACGCCAAAGTGCTAAGCGAATGTGACGGTAACGGTTATTGCATCGCATCTACACACACACACACACACCCACATCGACCGAATGTTTCAGCAGCGCACACCTTAATGATGTTGCATAATTTATTGCGCTTTCCATTGCGCCCGAGACCGGCAGCATCCGAAGTGATGCAGTCTCCTTTTTTTTGTTCTTATAAGGTCCTCCTATAAGGTTCTCGTTCTCGTAAGGTTGCACGATCTCCAGTGGACCAAGTGAACCTTCAGTGAGGCCAAACCTCCAGCGATCATAAAAAGCAGGCAAGTGGCCTGTTCCCAAACGAGAAACCGCGTGCTAAAAGAGACGGTCCTTATATGAGCCTTCGGGGACGTATACTTTCTTCGGGAGTACTTACAGTACGGGAATGTATAATCTAGTGCCACAGTTTATCGACGCTCGGGAGACATGGGCACGTCAAAACGTTACCTTGGGTGGTTGACATTTGTTTAATGACACGATAAAAGAGTGTCCTTCCCAACGAGATAAGTGTTTTATTTTTACACTGAGTACTTTAGAATGATTTATTTAGATTCAATTGCAACAGTGGGGACCGAGGAAGATCTCCGTTCCATGGCAGAAAAGGCGGAACATAGGTGAATGGAAAGAAACAGACCTTGGCTACTTTTTCAAGGTCGACCGAAGCGAGACCGAATTTAATAAAATGGTTTCATAAGAGTTTTCGCAGAATTTGGTCCCTTTTCTTGTAGCATGAAGTTGTGTGTCAGGTTTTCGACGATGCTGTCTGCTTCCGTGCGCCCGAGGGAATTCTTTGCCGAGTTTTTCGCAAATCAGTGTACGTTCCCGGTTGTCGGCGGTCAAGTGGAAATGTCAACGAGAATAACAGGCGAACTCAGATCATCCTCGGAAAAAAGTTCGTGAGTTGCTTATAACGGTCCGGAGATTCCTCGAAGAAGCCGTTGAAAACGGGGAATCAAAGACCGTGTTTGCCGAGGGAAATATTTGCTCCCCTTTTCTGTGGAGTGTGCACGAACTGAATAGGACGTGGTCTATCGATGTGGTCCTGTTTCATCCTGGCTTTATTTTTCCTGGTGGAAGCTTTTCGGAACTCGCCTTCACAACTAGACGAACATTGATTTGTTGTTGACGGCATGAAATTGCAAACCGAGCCCGCTAGCTAGAGCTTGGTTGCTGAAACCATAAAATCAATGGCTTCGGATCAATAAAAAGCTGCCCCCGGGCAAGCATTCTAGTATCCACGCGCGATTGGAATGGTCAGAGATAGCACGGAATAAGCTCGTTAACTTATGCCGAGCCGAACGCGGGCGCAATAATCGCCAGCGTAATCTCTATTTACAATAAACTGGCCTGTGTCTGGCTAGTGGCGTTTGGTCTATTTCGTCCTATTTCCATCGCCGGAAAACCCACTACA
The DNA here is from genome assembly GCF_943734765.1 of Anopheles ziemanni. NCBI lineage: Eukaryota > Metazoa > Arthropoda > Insecta > Diptera > Culicidae > Anopheles > Anopheles ziemanni. The sequence continues at coordinate 93,788,343 of NC_080706.1, forward strand.
AACAAACCGCGGGGGGAAAGTTGCTGATCCTTTTCTGCGAAAATCGAATGCGGGATGGTACTGGCTGGGCCAGTTAGGCAGATTCTCCGTTCGAGACACAGTTTACCCAAATGTTCTGTGGTTATTGAGAAATCGTAAAAATCCTATCAAGATTCTTCGGCATTCAAGCGGCCAGTTTCAGCGGAGATAAAACCGTCCGTTGGCAGCGTTGAAGGAAAGCAATTTCCGGCCATTTTCTTCTGAGAATCGTAGCCATCAGTACGCCATTGTTTCGAATGGACAGAGAAGGATGCAGCGTCACGGTTTGGTACGAGAACCGACGACTCGACAGGGCACAAGGGAAGGGTCAATCGTTCACCCTTCCAAGCCAACGAAAGACACTTCGTTTGCTGGTACAAGTCGAGTCGAATGAGTTACGAGCGCAAGAACCACCAGACGATAGTAAAGTGATGTTCGTTCCCCGATGATTTTCCGGAGATTTGTCAATGCTAGAGCATTTCAAATTGTAGCATCGAACATATAAGCATGTGGTTGGCAATTGTCTGTTCACGAGGAGCTCATGCAACTTTCTTCCATATTCCTTCGTCGCTCGGGCGGGTCTGATGCAAAAACCACTGCGATTGTAACTCGTGCGTGACGCTGGCATATCACCCACGGTTACGATCCTTCCAGGACTTCCAATGACGCACGCGAACTCAATTAATATCGCCATAACAACAACTGTGGCTTCGACAGTCACCACGGAACGAGTTCGAGAAATTTCGCAACGACACAATCGGAGAATCTTCCCACATAACCACTCCAAGGCTATATGGTGGTATTATTTATCAATTTTTCTACCAAAGCTATTGGCATTATAAAATGTTTTCCCAAACATGGGGCAAGGATTTATCCGATTGTTTTCGTTATCCTCAGTTTCTCGCCAACGGAGAATATTTTGCATTTCTTTGCTTGAAACGCCCTTCCTGCTTCGTACGACGCTGGGCATATTTTTATTTGGAGGAAGGAAATTATACGCCTCAATGCAAACCTCTAGTGTGGATATTTTTTCTCGATTTGCAAACCAAATTTCCACCGGCTCACCGTGAAGCCACCGTTTTGTGCGGTTCGTTAAGGATGAAATTGAATTTCTCCATCCTAAAGTCGTTGGCGTGACACGCGTGGCGGCCAAGCCAAAAATAGTACCAATCAGCATCTTCTGGTTGGTATCTTCTTCGATCTCTCGCCGGATAAATGCGCCCTACACTTCGGCACTTCGTCGAAGGCCGTGTCGTTTGTCTACGGTCTATTGTAACCCCTTTTTTCCGGCAGAGTTTACCACACGCCAAGGGATTTTGTGGAAAAAGAGCATAAAGCCTTCCGGCTTCCATAAAACTACCGCGAGTAGATCCATCAAGCGCGCGTTCCGGGGACGCGGATCAGAAGGTAATAGGGATACGGGGCCCGGCCGGGTCTCGAATTATGCCCGACCGAAATGCGTCCACGAGAAAGCACCACAGAATGGTCGGCCTCGGCCTTGCCGAAATGTGACATCATCCGCAGAAGTAATAGGCACCGGGGATGACGATGATTATTCCTTTCTCGGTCAGGATGGTAATGCCGGACCGCAACAGGGGATACCCGTTTTATTATCTCTCTTTTTTTATGCGCGTCCTTTCTGCGTTGGCCTTTCACCGCCAATAGAGCCGGGCATCTCGTCGAATGGGATGATGCAAATGAGACGCGTCAGTGACAGCTTTGTCGTATCCCTTTTCTCCACCATTCAAGGTTTTTGGTGTGCGCCACAAAAGCTTAGCGCCGGGAAGCTGTAAAGCGACCCAAGGGAGGGGTTGGTGGGAAAATCGAGATAGGTTGCCGGTTTTCCTAGCGAATGGTGTCCATTATGTGCTGTTTGTTTTTTTTTTGTGCTACTGCTTTCCAAAGTGCGGTCGGGACATTTTCATACTTCAACGGCAAAAGAGAGCCTTAGGTCATGGTCGATATTTTTCATCCCACTTCATCCATCTTCCATCGTAAACGGTTACCAATCGGGCTAAGGTTTGGTGGTTTTGGGAGGTGGGTCAGGAGGAAAATATCCTAAAAGAACAATAAAAGTAAAAACGTCAATAAGCCGGAATGATATTTCGTTCCTGCTGTTGCCGATCGATTAATCACCGAAAGCTATCCCAACTGGAAACTGCGGCCCTTGCCTTTGCCGGGATACACCGGTGGGAACTAATTTTCCGCCGAACTGAAACGCTCGAAGGTGCAAACTTTGCACTTTACGGGACGGTTGATTCTACCAGAGACTTGTGTTTGTGAGTGTTCGTGTGCCAGATGGTTTTGCAAGGACAACGTTCTTACCGTGGTTTGGGCAAACACAAACTTAATCGGTAAATAATTAATGTACATTTATACACCGATCGTTTCGCCGGTTTCCCTCTGGCCTTTTTCGGTACCGGAATACATCGGTTGCTTTGATGGAAATAATTTATCTCCATGTAATAGGGAAAGTTCCCATCGATACTGCAGCATCTGAAATGACTCTAGAGGAATGTTTTAACCTAGGGATCTTCTATTGATGTTCACAAAGTTGAACAACGTAAAATGGTGCATTTATGGTGTAATTTATGAAGAAGAGAATAACCTTTTCTCTAACGCCTTCATGAAAGAGAAATTCAATACACTTCACTTTACTCACAGACATACTTTACCTACTACACTTCGAACACATTTTATGAATGGTTTACGTCTTTACGAAAAATTTCCCACGCAAGACCCGCCAGTGGGTTCAGATTCGTGGAATTAATGTTGTTAAAAAAACAAAGAATTCGTTCGTTCGTATCGTATGCCAAACTTCAGATGCCCTTGGCGCTAGAGTATTCTTCTTGAAGCCCACGCACCCAAGCTGTCTGGAACGGTCGATGGCTGCGTGGTTCGTCTTTCGTCTCAGCACTTGGCTGGAAAACGTGTACAGGGCACGTGGTTTTGTTGGGTTGTCATGCGTTCATTTCATATAAAGGTCAAATAGTTGTCCAGAAGAACTTACTCGAGGTGCTTGTCTGGAAAAGCGAACCGTGACGGCAAGGCATGAGCGTTTTGTTCTATAAAAAATATCCTATCTTAGTAATCCGTCTAAAAGTTCGACACAAGAAAGAAAATTCATGAAAAATGTATTTAAGAAAACGAGTTGATCTAAACCAGATACTCTCTAGATGTTATTCACCACAACATCCTTGACTTCCTCCTGACGTCGTATCACCTTCAACAACCATTTGTTGTTATGATTTCATTATCCTAAAGCTTCCTAGAAAGCCATTAGCGTTTGTTTTCAGTCGTCGGAACGGAATCAGACCAGATCCGTCTGTCGGGAAAAGGGCAATTTTGGAAGCAGAAAATTTCCAAGCCCAACACGTGGAACGTCCGTTAAACGTAGCAAATTTTCCTGATGGAACAAATTAAATAAAAATGTATTCTCTTACGGAGAAATTTTCATATGGGTCCTGGCCATACAGCAGAAAATATATATATATATATAAATATATATATATATATATATACATTTAAAAGTTTCGTATAAAAATACCAAGCAGTAATAAAAGTAATCAAACGTGTCCAAGGAAGGTTGGAGAAACATCTTAATTGAACAAATTTACAAACGGTATGTCCTTCATCAAATCCTTAAAAATAATAAAGAACTACGTCGAGCGCTATTTCATGCGAATGCATTTGTCGTCCTCTAGCGGAAGGATTCTTTTAATGCACTAATGCACACACACAGCTTCCCATCCTTTCTATGCTGCACAATGTGTCGCGTGAAGCACACTTGTCTCAAAAGAGGGTTAGTAGGGCGTCTTGCGTGGAAAGATTACTTCCTTGGCGCCATCATCTCGTGAAGCAAGGCTCCTTGGGCGATGTGTAACACGATTGCGTGGTGGTGGAACTAAGTGTGTGCAGTTTTTGCCCCGGTTTCTCGTACGCCGAAGGTGAAACATGATCCTGAATGGGAAAACGAGGACAAGGGTGGCGCGTTTTGAATCGTCAGCATCTTCCATTCAGGATCCAGCGAGTTGTTTATCGCAAGCATGAGGTGCACGATTTGTAAGCTGCTGGAAAGGGGTGGCTTATTAATTCCCTACCTTGTATGGTTTTTTGTTTTCCTCCTCCATCGTTTGCTGGGGCGAGGACGATGGACAACTGTTTGCCGAAGGAGTTTGAGGCGAGGTCGGGGAGTTGTCTTCCGTGTGGATGTGTTTTGTTTGTTCTACCCCGGAACCGTCTCACAGGATAGCGAACACTTGACAAACACTGTTCACGGTTGCACCACTAGATAAGTACCTTATTGCACGTAGCTAAAACGAACCACAAGCGGAAAACTGCAAATGCAGGCGGATTTTTCTGCACCGAGCCTTCAGACAACACAGCAAAACAGCAGCAGCCCACTTTTTGACAGCTGACAAACAACCGACGCCAGATACCAGACCGCTCCAAGAAACGAGAACCACGCGAACCGTACGCTTCGAATGCACGGAGAGCAATGAGCGATGTTTGCGATTTTCGTTCGCCTATACCACGGTGAATACAGTCAATCCCACACTACATGAGAAGCGAGCGGACCGCCACCTCAGAAAGGTTAGCTCTTTCTAAACAAAATACACAGTATGATATAGCGATTGAAGGATATAAAATTGTTTGCTATTGAGCGTCTGACATTACATATAAAAAAAAACTGAACAAATCAATAGGTGCACTTTAAGGAAAACATTTTTAATGTTTTTATAAATTATTAAATCTAACAATTATATAAATTAACTCTCCAAATTGGGCGTGAAAAATACCTATCTTAGGTACGTTTTTTATTTTAGGGAGTTTGCACCTAAGATAGGTTGGACTGTGAAGAGATTATCGCTCGCGAATGAAACCAAAAACGTGAGAGCTAACAGATTGTAAATGAAGAGAGCGAGAGAGAGGAGAGAGTTGAGGTGCAATTTCATCGCCAATCGGAACGCCTGGGATCCTGACGAAAGCTTCTTTCGTGAATTCGATTGTTTGCAAACAACAAAAGCGCTCTTTTAAAAGGGAGAAAAGAAAATGCATTTACATGACCCAGATTGGGGAAATGTGCATCGTAGCTTTCCTCCGGCGAGAGAAAGAGAGTACGCTCCCCAACGGAAAGCTTATCGAGACACGTGCCGCCAATCCTTCCCCAAAGTGCAATCCAGTTCCTCACGTGCCGCACACGATTGAGAAAAGCTTTTTATCCTCGCGCCTTCGCCTTAACCAACCACTTCATACCATTTAAACATGAAACCAGTCACCGGTTACAAACCATTTGTGGAAAACGGCTCCGAAGTGCATGGAACGATTGCATCGACGGTTAGTTCCAGTTGCCTTTTAGGTGCATTTCACAAGGCGCATCGTTGCGGTTGAGGACGACCACACATTGCATCCCTTTGAATAGAGATAATGTCAACACGGAGTCGCCTGTTTGTCTTGCCTGCGTGCGTGCAATGCATTACGAGAATGCAACTGCACCTGAAGTTGATGGGACGGTTTGCGATTTAACAGCATTCCTCGTTCAAGCAAAGGGACCACTTCTATGTGAGTGAACATTGGATATTATGCTGTGGAAATGAAAATAGAAGAATTATTATTATATTGTGTACCTATTTACATCATACTTCATACTGCACTTCCTTTGTTCGATTAACTTCTCTTTTTAAAAGTCATATTGGTTTTTATTGTAACCTTCAGTTATGTTTAAATTTCACACACATTTTCTCATACGAAACAATTTGGGAAGTTTGAAGACAGCTGTATGAAAACTCAATCCAATAAAAGTCGGTAAAACCGAGATGAGTTTGGAAGTTTCGAAAAAGTATTGAATCTTTTCAAATTCCATCCAATTTCGCTTGACTCCCGATTGTGGAACAAGGCAAAAAAAGTTGTTGTAGGGAGAAAAGCGGAGCATAGTTTATGCTGTAGAGATTGTTTTTCTTTTCGTTCTCATTGTGTGCCCGGATCGGTGTGCCTCACGTTGCAGTGCGTTGTGGCAGGACGCTGTGCCCAACGGAACAAGCGCAGCCAGACGCAAATTGCTCAATGAACCATTCGACTGGCGTCTGCGGTGGCTAGCGGATGCTCATCAGCACCGTCTGCACTTGTGCCAGGACATCGCCAAAGTCCTGCCGACGACGAAGAAGGACGAAAAAGGTTACGTGAGTTCATAGTTCCACTTCAAAGTAATCGTTGGGTGCGCGGCCAAAGAGCGCGGCCCGGGGACGAGCTGGTGCAAATTAAACGGATTTGTGGAAGTCCTCCACGGATCCTCTACGTTGTCTGGAAAATTCATCCCCACCCCACCCCTTCTCTTTCTCTGTGGGGGCGGCCATCCTTTGTGGTGGGAGAAAATGTCCAACCCACTCCACTTTTCCACCCCTTTTTCCTCTCACTTTGGTAGCGCGTTTAGCAACCGACCATGACAAAGGATGAACCTACGATCATTCAACGCCCGAGAAAATACTTCGGGTCGGGACCAAGCGGATCTAGGACGCGGTGCAACGATTGATGCGGGCAACCTTATGGCCTTTTCCGTGCCTGAAACCCTGACCGAGTGGCGAACGAGCAAACGGTTCCATTCGGTTGGTTCGACTCAATAGATCAGATTGGCGATTTACTTTTGCGGAAAATGGAACACTGAAAGTGTGATAGTCTCACTGTGCGCATACGGGATGGTTCTAGATGGGTAGAAAAACTCATTTTCCATGCACATTCTACTTTTTATTTATAAATAGTTGTTTTACCAAACACATAAATCTGTAAACTAAAAACTTTCTAATAGATTCCTGGATGAATTCTTGAACAATATTTTTTTTTTAATATAAACAGAGCCAATGGGGTGGGATGCATTAAATTGACACCTTAAAGAGGATATTTGAAAGTTTCAATAAGAAAACAAAAAATGTGTCTGGGGCCATGAATGAATGAATGAATGAATTTTACCCACTGTTCTATCAGAACGACAAACGATCCGATACTAGAGCTCACGGCAAACAAACGTTGGCAGACTGTTCTTTGAATCGGCGTCGTAGCGCGAAAACGGACGCATTTGCATAAAATATGCTCTGATTTATCATTTATCTCCTCTTCCCTATCTGCTTACCCACACTTTCCATACTTTACTGCCACATTCCGTACGAACAATCACAGACATTTCGAAAAAGGAGCGCGACTCTCTATTGAATGAACGTTGCACAAAAGTCCGTTCAACGGAACGTTCGTTGCGAGGATCAAAAGAATTATTATGTTGCGGTAGGGTGAGTGATGTGACCTCTTTTTTCCCCGAATCGGATGGAAAATTTGTACATTTTCCGACGAAACACTTTCTTGTTCACAGTTTTTGTCATAACTCGCCGAACGATGCTCGATGTTCCCGTCATCCTCATATTTCTTCTGTTCTTTTCTAACAACCATTTGGTATCAAAATTGCTAGGATATTTGTACAAAAAAGTTAAGTATTTTGTCAAATGTTTTTGAAAGGAAATTGTAATTAAATGTTTTTTCTCTAGACATATTTGGATTTGAAGCGTACCCTAGGCGTGCTTGGAAATTAATTATGTGAATAATCAGGAAAAGAAAATGGAAACCCGTAGCAATGGTATTCAAATTAATCTAGAGAAAACGTGACGTTAACCTCTCTTCCAGGGATCATGGGGGGGGGGGGGGGGTTGGGGGGGGGGGCAGGCAAGGGTGTGGTTGTCTGGGTGGAAATGTTTGCGTGTCTAGCATTTTCAGCATCTCTACTTCAAAGCCACCCAGTAGAAGTCTGAAGTTCAGGTAAAGTGAATGAAATTCCGCCAGAGTGATGATAGCGTACATTTTCCACCCACTCGAGTGTTGTTCGGGGGTTTTGTTTTTCCAACTTATATTGACTACGAACGCGCAAACATACGCGTGATGAGATGCATAGAAATGAAATGAAAAAGAAAACTTTGTCGACTAAAAATATTTGTATGGTATATGTTCATATTCATTTTCCTGTGTACTTATCAAATACTTCATATAGTTAGTACCTAGTTGAGTTTCATTTTACTTTATTTGTTGTTGATATTCTATCGAATTGGTTTTTGTACTATGAAAAATAATATATTAATAAAAGCACATGAAAAAAAGCTGCTCTATTTAAGCCCATACCTTGAGATTCTTGAATGTAAAAGGAAAAAGGATATTTTACTCGAAGGATATTAGCAGAACGTAGTTTCGATCTACGGACCTCTGGGTTATGGGCCCAGCACGCTTCCACTGCGCCACTCTGCTTTGTTGATATCCAGTCTCTAAGTTTGGAATAAAATTCGGATGATTATTCAACCGTGTTGGAAGAGAATTTCCCAAGCATGTGACGGTAAGAAAAACACAGGGGAGGATGGTGGGTTGTTTGACCGTTTTCTAAATTCCTCCTACGCCACAAGGGTATCGAAAATTGGGTGTTGAAACGGCGTTGAGTTCACTGGCACGCCGTTACGACCATGCTTTATCGATGTCCTTTCTGCAGCTTTATATACCACTCGCAAGTGGGAGGATGACTTTGGGCATTTGTTATTGTGTATAAGGTGTCGTAAAATGTCATCTGAAAAGTTCACAGGCTAGCAGACTGTACCAGAGAGGAAACCGGAGTCGGTATTATTTCGAGCTTAATGGTCTTTAGTACGAAAAAAAACGCATTAAAAATTTGTGTAAACAGCAACGGTCTATAGAAGAAAAAGGATACGCAAAACGCAAACATTAAATTCCCACAAAGGAAAGAACGATAAATTGAGATAAAAAATCCAGGTCAGTGCATGGCAACGACTAAATAATTCTCACATCTACATGGCCAAAAGGGACGCGTCTGGGTGCTTTACATTTAGTGCGAGAAAAGCGTTGAATTGGTTTTTCCCGGGAGTCCACCTCCGCTAGCCGTCCTTTTCAATTCTTTCCTCGCGAACCATGGAGCCACCATGTTTGAGTTTTCGGTTTGGGTTTTCCTGCACGTCTCTCGATTCCGCTCACCCACGAGACCTTTCGCAAGGATTCTCCACAAATATCGGGTTTGTTGAGCTTCGGATCGAGAGTCGGGTACTTCTTCTTCACATTTCCTTCTCGATTTTATTTTTATCAATTCAGTCTAGACGGGCAGTATTGTGTTCCTTCTGTTTGTGTGTGTGTGTTTAACCTTGTTTTTGCCTTTGTAATGTCTCTGCAAATGAAACCGTAGACGTTGAGCGTTGGCATGTTTGAAAGAAACATATCCGAGAATCATGCTGGTGGAGCAGGAAAGCACCTTTTGCTGATGACGTTAACACTGAAAACTGATTCAGAACAACAGCAAAAAAGGAAAAACGACACGAAAAGCTCACCCAAAGAACACTTCAACAAGGCCGCAATGTGAATGCATGGCTTGTCAAAATCATGCTTCGGAGGAGCCCGCAAAAAAGGTGAATGTTTCAGATTTGTTTCCCCCAATCGTCAGGGGTGAAAAAACACACCATAAAATCGTGAGGTTTTTCCAGTTTCGGTGTTTGCCTCCCCCCTGGGGGCCAACGTCTTGCGTCACGTGAATTGTTCGAGATTCGCTGGCGTTGGTTCTTCGTTTAAGTTTTTCCTTTTCCACGATCCGGGTGAATGCGCCTCCGTAGACGGTAAATATTTTCCAAAGACCGCGTCCGACGATGAGAACCAGGTTCGGGATGGAGAAAAAACAAAAAATCCCACTCCGGGAACATAAACGAAAACGTGCAAATCTTCTGTTCCCTGTCTAAACATGGCCATTTTCTTTGCATTTTCATTTTTATTCCTGTTTATGCGATTATTTTTTTTTTTTGTGAAGCTCAAACTCGCTCGGTCGGAAAATGTACGACCGTTCCAGTGAAACATACGGCTTTTTGTGTTGAGTGAGGTAAAGGTTAAAACATCGTTAGATAATAGCCCTCGTTCACGGGCACGACTGCTGAGGGAGGACTAAGGATCGAACCGTGCAAGAAACAGGAGAGCAAACCCTTTTTCTGCAACCAGGAAAAACCGAAGGGCTAGCTGGGAAAATCCACTCTCAAACGTCTACGGAGTGTGCATATCGAAGAGCTTATTTGAAATTGATGATGAAAACAGCTGACGGCGTCATCGAACGGTCTGCATGATTTGGGTAGGCTTGACACACGTGGAAGGTTAGTACTCATGACGTTGCCCTACATTCAAGTGGTTTTAGTGTTTTTAAAACAAGTTTCTCCTTTGGAGTGTTATTTTATTTGAAATATAGGAATATAGTCTGGTTAAGGTTTTCATGAAGTTTTTCGCTAATCCTTATGTAGTTTCATTTAAAGCATTTGGAAATAATATTCAACCAAATTGTAGAGTTCAATAAAAAATTTAATCTTGGTAAATCTTTTGTCTGCTATTGATTAATTTAATTAGCTAAGCTCTATTCACAGCAACAGATCCCATGTAAAAGCCCAACATATTAACAAATGAAGATTATCTTTACTAAACCAACACATCGTTGAATTCTAAATTGAATTGCTCCTGAACAAAACTTAATCGAGTTGCAAGAGATTGCCGTTATTTTTTGTAAACGAACTTTTTTCATAATGACCGTTTTTTTACCTTACCAAAACCCTAATCTTCAAATTAATCGTTCCCCTCAACATCCGACTTCACCCACAGACTCAGATTGAACTCATATTTCTTCAACGTTTCGTTGGCCCTCCCCATATTCCCATCCCTTACGTTTCCGCCCACCCTCCAAGGTGTCTGGAAAAGGTAATCAAACCATCCTTTACAACAACCGACGGGCTCGCGACCCGACGAAGCTCGTTCACGGTGGCGTAGATCAGGGTACGGATCCGGATCGTTTAGTGCCTTTGTTGTCTGGAATGGTGGCGTACACCGTGGAATTCATTCCATTTTCCCTTAGCCCCTTTTCCAGCCACTCCATTTCGGTTCCTTGTGCTGTTTTTTTTCTCTTATTTTCCTTATAGCAGGTTGTGTGAGAAACGCAAGGAACAAATTGAATGCAAGCTTCTGCTAACCGTTGGATACCTCGCTTGAAAAAAAGGACGAACCGTCTTTAACGGTTACTTTTCCTTTTTCTTTGTGTGGGTAAAACATTGTGCTTTGAAGCATACCAACGCAACAACACAAAGCTTGCACGAATCCTTTTTAATGAGATTTTCTCCTCCGCAAGGATGCTGTGCAGCTTGTGCTTGTATTAGTAAAGCTCACAATTTCCCCACCAATTTGATGGCAAGAGGGGTGAGCTGATTTCCTTCGTGAACAAGAGCAGCTTTGTGCAACTCTCACAAGCTCAAGCCTTCTCCGAGTTGGGAGTGAAATTCAGCTGGTTCTTGGAAAGCTTGGCGATGACCTACTTTTCCGGCGATGTGGAAGGTTTCTAAACGCTCCCTGCTGCGAGCACTACTAGCCCACATTTCAACGCCTCGGACTTGGCGCTCCCGGTTTCCGGTAGGGATTGTTTGGGTTTTATTTTCTCCAATCGAGCAACTGGAATGTTGTTTGAGAGCGTTTAGTGCCACGGCACCGGTGAGCAGGCGATTTCCGGGAAAAAATCACCGGCGGTAGCTTTCCATCCCTTTTCCAATAACCCAACGCAATCCAAGCGGTCCTTTGGGATTCCCCTTTCCATTACCTTAAACGTGGAGGTGTGCCTGCATGAGGTTAACGAACCGTTTTCCACCGCTTATGTAAAACATGTTGATGGTTGGAAATAATGTAGGATTGCATCTCGATTGACGTCAAGCGTAAGTAAGCGAAGTTGTGGTATTCCGTACACCGGATTGTAGTTGTTATTGCAAGCAGGGAATTCAAAATTGATACTTTTCACAAACTATTGTGTTTATTTTACTGTTACCATTTATTATTCACATATCCAATTTTAAGCCTATCAGTAACTATATATTACAAAAGGAAATCGATTGCTGCTCGCGCAAATGCTGTCTGTTCGTACCCTAGCTATCTACGAACCCCGGATTGGCGTGATCCTCTTCGTGGTTTTGAAGGACGTTTTCAAATATCTGCAAATTGAAAATTAAGAGTAATTACATGCGCTGTTCGCCTCGGACTTTCAGTATGATTTTACGCACCTGATCCATTTGGCATCGTGACACCGTGTACCGGAGGTTGTTGTCCCGCGCAAAGCGATGCAACTTTAGGAACAGCTCACTGGCGGTCCGTGCTTCTCCCGGGCCGCTCACCATTGCTCCATTGCCATTCTCGTGCAGGACGATCGTTACGTGGCCATTTTTATGTGATTTACCATTTTCCGCTCTCAACGGACCGACTTCATCCGGCCGCACCTGGCACACGAATTGCACGGAGTTCTTGTGCAGAAGGATGTCCCGTGTGACGTTGAATTCGCGCTTAACAACCTACCCCGAGGAGGAAGAGGAAAGTGTCATCAGGAGAGGAATTAAAATTAAAGTCACTTGAGGCGTCACTTACCCGTACAAAGTCTACCTCTCGAGTACCCTCGAGGTACAGCGTCACCTGGTAGCTGTTACCGAAGCGTTCCTTCAGCCGACCGGGTGTGTCGACCGTCAGCAGATGGCCATCCTTCAGGATCGCTATACGTTGACAAATCCGATCGATCTCGGAGATGCTGTGCGAGGTAAGCAGAATCGAACGGTTCTGGGTGTTCAACCTCTCGATGGTGCTATACACAATCGAACGTGTCACTGGATCAAGATCGCTGGTCGGTTCGTCCATCAGGATGATCTCCGACTGCCCAAAACAGGCCACAGCGACACACAGCTTACGGCGATTTCCACCACTCAAATTCTTGGCCAACACCTTCCGGTACGGCTCTAGGTGATACTCTTTGAGCGTTTCGATCACGAGCTTGTCTATCGACTCAATGTTGCGCAGCTTGCCGTAGAACTCGATCACTTCCTCAACGGTGAGCAGCGGATCGAGGAAGTTACTCTGTGGACAGTACGAGGGACCATGCTGGGGAAGGGAAACCGTAATGTTAAAGACCTTCTGCCCTTTAGAAAACATTCAAAAAGAATTCTTACATTGCTGTAAAAGGTAAAACTGCCCCCGGATGGCAGCAACTCCCCGGAGAGTATCGCGAATATCGTCGATTTGCCTGCTCCGTTCGTGCCAAGCAATCCGAAGCACTCGCCGTAGTGCAGCTTGAAGGACACATTCTTGACAACCTCCCTGCCGGTCGCTCCACCACCGCCGCCACCACAGCTACCATATCGTTTCCTCAGATTATCCACCGACAGGATCTGATCGGCCGTCATCGATTTCTTCTTGCCGTCCATCCGGCTAACGACATGGTCCACCGTGTCGACGCCGTTCAGCTCGTACACTTTCGGTTCCGTGCGGCTACAGAGACGGTTGACCAACCGCTGCAACAGCTTGTACTCGATCACCACGTTGATCAGCATGAAGAGCACTCCCATCACGATCAGCGATATGAAATGAGGTCGAAGGAGCTCGCTACGCACTGGCGACTTGTAGGAATCGATGTAGTACCGCTTGAAGATCTCCGCCGTGATGTAGTTCTTGGACAGCTCGATGAGTCCATCGGATAGCGCGTGCTGTGGCAGTACGAGGAAGGCGCGGTTGAGGAAGTTACGGATGCGCTCCGACTCGTCACTGTCGCCCATTACGTCGAACAGGATGATGATGGTCAGCGTGCCCAGGGCCGTGATGATGTTCAGGCAGAAGAGTGACATGTTGGCCAAACTCGCATCGGTGAACAGTTTTTCGAAGAGGTGCATCGCAGGAATCGATGCAAAACCATACAGGATCAATAACAGACAGATTCCGTTCAACTGTTCCCGCTCGACGTACGCCGGAATGGCGAACGTTTTGAAGACGATCATGGCGAGAGCAACAGCGATGAGGTATATCTAGAAAAAAGAAGAATAGTCAGTAGGACATTCGCAGTCATCTCCAATCCACTTCTTACCAGTGCATCCCAGATGTACGTCACGGTCCAATAGATGAACACGTTCACTCCAGCCAAACGCTGCTGTAGCTTCTCACCACGAATGCGCTCGCTTACGATGTACACACAGGCTCCAGCGATAACCAAACTGAAGGCCAGCAATATGATCAGAGAGATTCCCGCATCGGCGATCTGTTGAAGTCTATTAACAAAGACGAAAGATTAGAGCGTGATACACATTGATCGCCTTTCTAGAGACTGAACAAACGGCTGCACTTACAATGACGAAAGCGACAGATCATCTTCCTCGATCTTCAACGGATGGTTAATGGTGCGGATTGAGAAGCTCGGATCCTCAAGTTCCGCCCGCAACACAGCCGTATCGAGCATGTTCAACCAGGTGGGCATCGAATGGTAACCCTTGTTGTTGTACCACACGACGTTCTTCTCCCGATTTATCGTAATTCCTCCATAGCGTCGCTCCGTGTACTGGTGTTCCGTCGTAAGAAGCCACCGGTATGCGTCCAGCGAGGAGTTAAACAACGTACAAACATCCCCCGAGCAATGCTCCAGTACATCATCAACGATCGCTTGTCGATACTCATCGCTATCGCTGGTGTTGCTGTAGAACTCCGCCGCCCCTGGGTAGAGCGCGGTGGAGAAGTTTAACATCAAGTCGTGTTCTCCTGGCGGCCGGATGGTCATGCATCCCATGGCGATGATCTCAAAAATCGTTGGCAGCACGAGTATACACACCAGCAGTCGATAGTTGCGTGTAAAATGCAGCAAACGCTTGCGGAACAGGGTGGCCATGATGGACAGCGTACCGAGTTTGGCTTCCTTCGTCTTTGGTCCGTGGAATCCGTTCGGTATGTGAGAAGTGGTTCCGTTTCCATTGCGCTCCTTTCCGTTTCCATTGCACTCCACGGGTGCTGAGTCAGTTGAGTTGACCGTGTTGAAGATGTTGAGCAGATTCTCGTTACGTACATCAAACGATTCGATCACATTGGTTGCCTTCAAATTGGCTAGATGTTCCAGCAGAGGTTCGATACTGTCGAAATAATAACATTAGTACATTATCACACTCGTTTCCCTGGATCCCCCTAATGACTCACTTCAACAGTTGAGCATCATTTGATGATGAGGTAATCCTAAAGTTTAATTGACTGAGAGTTGCCGTCATTTCGTAACGCATATCAGCAAGGCCATCCATCAGTTTACTCAGCTCCGCGATCAACGCAGTATGCTCGAACTCCGGTTGGTGCTTCAAGAAGATCTTCAGATAGATAGTGTTGGTGAAGCGTTTCTTTAACTCCTCCTGCGATTGTTCCATTATGGCCTTTCCCTAGTAAATGAAAGATGAAAGAGTATTAACAAACCGTACATCCTTTTCAACGAAAATTCATTAGTTTCTTCTATCTTACATCCTCCAGCATCACGATCTTATCGCTCAGACACTCTGCCTCGTCCAGATGGTGCGTCGCAAGTATCACAGCGCGGTCTTTCCGTAGCGTTTGGATCAGCTCCCAGATGTTCTTCCGTGCCTTCGTGTCCACACTACTACACGGCTCGTCCAGTATGACCAGATTGGGCGATCCAAGGAACGCGATCGCAATGCACAGTCGCCGCTTGAACCCGCCGGAAAGATCCGAAGCTCGGTAGTTCTGATAGTGGCCCATGTTGAGGTTCTCCAACGTGCGCGATACCTCCGTGTCGAAACCACGGGTTAGTTTGATGCGCGCGTACAGCTGAAGGTGCTCCTTGGCGGTGAGATTAGGTATCAGTACATCGTTCTGCGGGCACAAACCAATCTTTTCCGCATTGTTTCTTAGGCCGGAGATGAAATCATAGTCCAGTGGCAGGTGAACGTCACCGACGTCGGGTACAACCTGCCCGGTGAGTAGTTTACTGGTGGAAAACAGAATCGTTGCTTGAGTTTTTGATAGTCTAGAAAAAGTTCCCAGAACAAGGAATGGATATTACATGATGGTACTTTTGCCGGCACCGTTCCGTCCGAGCAGACAGGTGACTTCATCCCGACGGAATGTGACCGAAACATCACTCAGCACCTTCTTGCCTCCTTTCTCGTACGTCACGTCCACGTTTCGTAGATCCGCACCGATGCTTTTATCTAGTTTCATGCGCTTTACCGTGTGGAATGTTGTATCATCTGTAAGAACAACAATGTTCTATATTAAATACACAACAAAGAAGGTGATCTGTTCTTCGCTGTAGCTACCTTGTTTGAAACGTTGATAAAGATAACCTATTGTAAAGTAGATCGCCGCGTCCAGCAGGATCATGAGGATGCCATACTTGAGATCATTGTCCGCAATCGTACCCTGGAAGGCGCTCATAAAGCTTGCCCCCCGATGCTGCAGCTCCATACGCATCACGTGGCGCCAGGCATAGCAGAATGCGGTCGAGAACGAGAGGTTGGCGAAGAACTTCCCGACGGCGGAAAGGGTCGCCCCGAGCGAAATGATAAGAATGTACGGCAGGAATGTTGTCAGAAACAGTATCACGCTCGACACCGACCCGATGCTGGCCGAGCTGAAGAACATCGCGCACATATAGCTGTGAAGGGGCCGAGCAGAGGATGTGATGATTATGGGTCAATGCAAATCTTGAGCTTGCGCGGTTGAATGCCTTACCAAAATGCAATCATGCAAATGCCGAACACGAGCAGATAGCAGAAGAGAAAGATTTGGCTGGAGTGCACCAGTATACCGCCCCCGTAGAGGATGGCCAGTCCTATCAGAAACACGATGCCGATTTCGATGAACGTCGTGATCATCCAGGCGACGGTTTCCGAGCCCGATTTTAAGCCCATCGAGCGCATCAGCATCGAGTTTCCGCTTTCCTTCATCCAAATCTTTTGACGTACCGCCGAAGCGACGTGTACTATTAGCGCCAGGAAGTACGTCATCTGAATGGCCTGTGCGAGGTATAATCCCTTTTTGAAGCTGAAATAAAATAGAATGATAGAATGATGATGAAAAGAGGGGTTTTCTCAATAAGACAGCTAGCAAAAGGAAGAAGATAATACTCACTCATCTTTAGTGTACTTCGGGTAGGGAAACTGTTTGGTGTAAAACTTTTCGCCCGCCACGTTGAACGTAACCTCATTGGATTTCTTACTTGCAGCACCGCTACCAAGGAACAGATCCAACAGTGATCGACGTTTGCGTGTTTTTGTGACAGTGGACGATGGGGCGTTGGTTGTTGTTGATGCAGCGTTGGTTGTTGTTGATGGAGCGTTGGTTGTTGTTGGAGAAGACACTTCATCTTCGTCTTCATCCTTAAAATCGAGAAAATCATCAAGCGCACTGCTGTTCGTACCACTTCCGAACACGTTCAGTACTTCCTGCGATACGTTCAGTCGTTTGCTTAGATCGTTATACAACAGGGACAAATTCTCGGTCGTAGTTTCCACAACTGGCGTGACCGGCGCTTCCGTTGCCGGCTCCTCTTCGCTTGCTTCCTCTGCACTCTTGTCTTCAGTGTCATCCTCCGCTCCGTCGTCTAGGTCATCGTCTAACTCTAGCTCGCCGAAACCGCCGAACGATGATGTGGTTCCTCCGTCCCCGCTAGCCAAACGCTCGGCGTCAAACTTTTCTTTCTTCATCTGCCTAATGATGCCCATGTCGACCGCGTGCTGGATCTGCACGAAACCCCGATGGTAGCGCATGTCCAGCTCGAAGCTCGCCTCCGGACCGGGGAACCAGAAGCGGTTCCGGTTCTCCACTGTAACCGGCGTGTCATCCGTACGCATCCGTATCTTGTATGCCACCTCGTTCGTAGTTCCGTTCTCAAAAAGGACGCCAGCAAAGAACAGCTTCTTCCGGTTGAGCTCGAAGGCGCGCGTCTCTAGATCCTGCTCGTTTGCCACCGGGATGAATCGGTCGGCCGAGAAGCAGTCGAAAATGTTGGCGATCGTGTTGACCGCCTTGGCGACGTCGTTGTCGTTCAAAATGCCATTCAGCAGGCTCTCGATCAGCTCGATGTTAACGTTGCCGCCGGTCAGAAGCTGCACTACGGGACTTTTCGCTAGCGCGATCAAACCCTCGAAGCTGGACCGTGCCTCCTCATCGGTGCGAACCAGTTGGAGGGTTTTGTCCAACGCCCGGAAGAACTCTCTCAGTCGGCCCATATCAGCGAACGTTTGATTGGCCTACGATGGGAAGTATAGGTCAAAATCAATACATCAAAACGAAACCTTTCTAGGGAAATGGCCAAAATAATTGAAAATTAAACATGGTTTTTAAATGCATTTTCAAAATACATTATCGTTTCAAATGCAATAATTTGATAAAGTAGTAATCAAATTCTCGAACAATAGTACTGAACCCTATTAAACCATCGTTCTGTGAAATTTTTCATAAATTTTGCGAATTTTGGTTAGTGTAGAAATAACAGAATTCTCTGTTTAAAGATTAAATGAATGTTGTTTTGGTTTTCGATATGAATTATCAATTACCAGAACATATGATAAGATAGGTAAGTATAAAAACAAATGAGCTCACTTACAAACTTCATTATTTCATCGTTTCGCTCGCTCGCCGGACCGTACAGTATCTTGCCCTGCAGGATGGGCTTCAGAAAGCGCCAGGTTATCTTGCCGTGGTTCGTGTTGGTAACGTCTAGGTAGAGCTGCTTGCAGTACGGCGTCGGCATCACGTTCAGCTCGTCCTTATCGGGTCCGGCGTAGTCCGGTGTGTAGAAAATATTGTCAACAAACCGAATGTTATCGCTGCGGGGGAACGGCCGGCCGCACAGGATGTTGCCCGATTTGGAGAACGTCCGGTCGTCGGAGAACAGCTTTTCGATATCGAACGAGTCCCCTATTTTGGTGCGTATCTCCGGTAGCATCTTGATCAACCGATCGGCATTGCCTGAAAGGGGAAAGAGGCAGTGAAACCCCATGCTTTCGGTTGTAGCCAAAGCGGAATTTACGAACAAGTACTCACTCTCGATCTCTTTGAACTTCGCGTGCGTGACGACGGTCGTGACGGAGGCGATGAAGTTCTTATCTTCCGGTAGCTTCACGATCGCATCGTACAGCTCCTCGTTGTCCAGGATGGTCTGCACGATGTTGACCACGGGTGTGACCGGCGCCAGCGGGAAGTCCTCCGTCTCGGCGTACGCCTTGACGTCGCTGCACTCATTCTCGAACGTGCAGATGTACGACTGGAAGAAGGGCAGGATGCCATTCGCCTGCAGGTTGCGGGTCGGGAACTGACAGTCACCGATCTCAGCCGCCTGGAAGCGGGCTCGCAGGATGTACAGGGCGGCAAAGATCATGCACGGCCATAGGTACTGGATGAAGGTCATCCACTGCAAACAAAATACAAAGAGAGCATTTTGATTACACAAATGCTTCTTGTCAAATGTTGTCTACTTCTTGAGGTCCCTTTGATATCGTTCTGTATATTCATTTAAAATAAATATCCTTTTACACGAACTTTTTTTATTTACAGAGCGTTCATTTATGAATGTTTTTATTAAAAGAAAATGATTAAATAGTTTTTGTATTTTTTATAGTTTTTTACCACATCATAGGCATTAGGGCACAGTTTAGCCGACCCAACCAAACAACACGAGAAGCACTGACAACTTTCTACTTTTCTCGCTTTGTTGATTCCTCAAATTGTACGTTCTAGGCGCGTTCTGCAACCGCAAACAAATGCCATAATTTACTCATGTTGTGTTGGTTTTTTTTTTTTGCTTTCGCGATTATGAAACCGCTGGCCACGGACGACACACATCAAGAACATTGAACCGCGGGAAGCTCGTGGAGTGTAATTTTCTAGTCTTTTTTTCCTGTTTGCGCCTAATGAATCGTGCTTATCAACAGAACGGAAAACCGTTGCGCATAGCGAACGATGCGTCATCGTCCGGCGGGTTTTTGTAGTATTTTTTGTGGTTAGAGAAAGAAAGGGGAGAGAAGGCACATTTTATGTAAAAAAAAGTATAATTGGCTTATGGCGCTCATTGGAGGGCTGGCCTAGTTTAATAATCATGTTGTCTGACGCTGTACCGAATAATCCGAAAGTGATGCAGCGAAATTCCGAGAAGCGTTTGATGATTAATGTGTTATCAAAAATAAGTTTTTTTTGGTGCGTCTTTCATGTAAACAAGGTTTTACTTACTGGCTGACGTATCCGGACGAGATAGTCCTTCTTTAGCAGGGCTCGTATCTGCATGCAGTCCGCATGCCTGGACAGTTTCATGTTATCGCACCCGTAGTGAAGATGCGGTTTGGAGTGATTCTAGCCGTCCAAGAACTATCAACGGGGAGTTTCGTAACCACTTGCAAACGCTTTGCACGGCACTAAACCTCACATTCGCTCGGTCTCGATAGTTTGGCAGGTCTTGCAGATTTCACTTTCTTCGCATGCACTGGCTCGCGTGTTACGATGGGAGGCACGGCTCGAACAAAGCCACAATTCACTTTTACTTCCCAAGCAATGGATCACTTTTGCATCTTCAGGTCCGCTTCCTGCCTTAGTAGGCCAGACAAACTTCCGTTTTCACTTTCTTCCGACACTCAGTAGACGAACGCTTCGGCAGAACCGTTGTACTTGCACATCAAAGCCGACCGCGCTGTTGCCAAGAATTTTGATTTAGTTTTTTCACTATCGCCAGTTTGATTAGCACTTCCACTGCGAAGTGATGGTCGTGCCTTTCGCATCAATAGAGAGAAGCTGGCCGAAAACGACGTTGTTGAATATAAAAATTACTATAGGCAGATTCACTTTTCCACGACTATTTCGATGAAGGTTACGCTCGACTGCTTCCGGTACCGGATCAACACTAACAAAACCCTACACGTTAGTAATAATAGCCGCCATTCAACACATCCAACCCAAGGGTTTGGGAATCTTCAGCATATCACTTTAAATATTCGTTTTATCACGTTTTAATCACCAACGCCATGGGGACCTAAACATAAATGAGACATTAAGCATTTCTCTCGGCCGTTATAACTCCCTCCAGTGTCTGTAAACAAAATGTAACAATAAGAAAAACCACTTTTCAACTACTACCCAAACTAAATTATCGCCTATTTAATGTATTTCACTGGGTGAGACAAACAAAAAATGAGCTTCGATAATTACGCTGGGAACCGGTGCACGAACTTGTCCCACCGTCGGTTGAAGCCTTTTTGTTTTTTTAATGTTTTTTTGTAACAGTTGTTCGGTCCATTTTTCACGCACGAAAGCATTCCCGCCCGGTTTTGGCGTAACCCCTTCTAATGATGTGTATTACGCTGATCGATCGTTTAGCGAATTGTTACGAAAGCCTACAACACCGTGTGGGCAAAGCGATGGGCACAAGCGGAAGTGATTGTATCTCGGAAGTAATAGGACCCGGGCCCGCAAAAGGTAATCCCTAGATGCGATCGCAGTGGATCTAATTACAGCAGAAAAAAACGAGAAGATACCAATTCCGTTTCGTTCAGATTGTTTCGAAAAGATATCACCGCACACGTCACCAGCTAATCTTGATGTAAAACGATTAACTAAAATGTTTTCCAAAAGATTTAAACATAGGAACTGTTGCGTTGAGGGTACACGACACGACTGCGCCCGCTTTCCCTTGCGGAATAGAATTTAAAGCAATACAAAAAAACAACCCTTCTCGTCATCCAATGAATCAAACCGTGCTAAATGTGGTGTGGATGAAAATAGATCGACCAACGGAGGGCGGGTTGGATTTCAATTCAAGACCGTGCGGCTATTCCCATGCGAAAGAAATTTACACTGTTCAGCATAGAACATTCGACACGTCATCGAGTCGTGGTATCGAGCCCGGAAAGTACAAACGGACTGCCCTAAAACTATGCCTATGCGTCAGACGTCTCTTAGCGGGTGGCGATTTTCGTGTGAACCTCATGTTCGATGAGTGCTAAATGGCGAGCCGCATGCTAACTGCATGGACGGCCATCGAAGACGGTCTCTAGGACAGTCCATTTTCACGAATAAATTAGCACCCCATGCAAACGCCCGTGACCAAGGTTGTTCCAGTTTGTGGCGAACTGCAACACCTTCCATTTGCAGGTCTGTCGGGTCAAGCCAATCGATTCGCTTAGTTGTCCATTTGCGGTAGGTGGTAAAAGGTGGTACCCTGCGCCATCCGATCATCAATTAGAACATTCAACCACCGAAGCGTATGTGGAAAGGTAGAGAGACAAGTTACATACACCCTTCGGTTCATTTGCATGTTAAACGCTGAGGGCAGGTATGGTTAGCAGCTGGTATGGAAAGTTTGCAGCAACGACATTCATCACTTTTTTTGCTGGCTGATGCGACTTACACCGATCAAAGTCAACAGGTGTCATCCGGTGGAATGGAAAACACAATGTCATTGCAATGCGGGAGTCGCTAATCATGGTGATTTGTACCTGGGACAACCAGACGGAGATGAAGGCAGAAGTCCGACCAATCGAGTGGACAAGTGTACTGGTAAATAAATTAATAACGCAAACAGATATTGTTGTCATACTTCAGGATGGCATGGTGGACTGCATTCTGCGGCAGGTATATCACTAAATCAACGTGATAATCTCCATTCGGTGTGTTTGTTTTGAGTCACAAGATTTTGTCGATCAGCTATGCAGCTCCAGGAACGGAGCCTCTCAGGAACTATTGCGCAACGCACGTCTCTGACTCTGCCCAATTAATCTCCAGCTAATTGATCTGATAGTCCCGTGCCCCTGTGTATGGTTTGATCTTGACTGCCCTTAAAGGAGAACAACGTCGATCCTTCGTCGTAACCAAAATCGATGACAGGAAAAAACCGGTTCTGGCCACGCAATACGCAAGTACGCGCACCGAGGATGGTATTGCGTTAATGTGCACCGTATATTTACTCACTTGAACGGTCGAGCCGGGTACGAGTTGGACCCAAGGAGGACGACTGAGGTACTTCACACACGGTTGTGACCCTGATGTCTTCGGTGTGGACCATCTGTTACCACGTCACAGTGGAGCGTATCGATAGCTTGTTTATCCGACTGAAACCCAACGCGCCATGTCCTTATGTCTTTGCCTTGCAGTGCTATTTTTATACATGCTCCAGTGAAGATCCCCTTCAGATATTGCTTCAGAATGAGGAATGATTCTCAGCCACACACATCGGCAAGGTGCGTTGGATTTTGTACCATTCCGGGTCGGTTCAAGGTTACGGCGGATTATCCACCGCTTCTTCCAACTCCAACGTTTGGTCCAACTTTACGACGTGAAGCGGAACGCAGACCCGCCCCGGAGGGTTGGGGAAGTACGCAAAGTTCTACCTCAGCTCGTTGTTGTTTTAGCGCACACCGTTTCGTAAGACATTCTTGCGACTTCAACAGCGTCTCCGTATGGGAAGCGACGAACCGGTTCCGTTCAGACGTACCGACGAGAAGGTGCCGATGGGGCCGCAAAGATACAAGTGCAGATGATGCTTTCGATTTCGAGTGTTGGATTCGAATGCTGTAAGACTGGTGCGGTTTCTATTTTGCGTCAGAGCGGATTCGTCCGTGTGGGACTGGTTTACACGGATTGTGATTTTCCTTTCGTACTTCCATCCCACGAATACCGCGCGAACCGGTCGCGTGTGGTTTTATAATAAGCTGGCAAAGAATACTTGGACATTCTCGGTCATCATCCGGTTGATGGTTGACGACGTTTGCTTGTCCTATTTACGCCGATCTACGTCGAATTGCCTGAATCGATTATCATTTCAAGTTTTTCCATTCATCGCACCGGCCCATAATCGACGATGAGTTGAAAACGATTGACGTAGCACGGGAAGTTTCCTAGGTAGCAGAGTAGATCGGATTTGTAGGGAACCGAGGTTCGCAGTGGGAAACATTAAAATTTGCGCAAAATATTCATCATTTCTCGAACCATTCCATGACCTTACATTTTATTCTCTTTCTTTTTTGTGCCAAACTTCGCTTAGAGACACAAACAACGGCTAATAAATCTCAAGTCTTCTTCTGGGACCCTATCAAGAAGCTATTCAACAATAGCCTTACTGACCTTACTTGAGCAAGAAAAGACATTGTTTCATCAAAAGGAACGTAATGTTTTTTTGTGTATCCGGTCCAATGACGTTTAATTTCAGTACGTCAAGATCAACGCATAAAACTAATTTTAATGCCATTTCAAGATCGTTTGGTGTACCATGCAGGTAAATGTCTTGTAACAAGTTCCTACAAAAGAAGAGTTGGTAACGGTTTTAAAGAGCATTTTAGTCTCATGCCCTACTTCCTGCTAGACGATGTTGGTTCAGTTCTATAAACACAACTTCTGGTGTGGAAACCTTAACTCCCCTAAGCTCTTTTGAACTATAACTTGCCTTACTACGTTTAAAAAAAATTACCACAGGTCACAACCACCAACTGTGTGGTGTGGTCATAACCATGGAGGTGTGTACCAGACAGAGCACTGAATATACATAAAAATGCACACGATGTTCATCCGGTTTAATGTTAGTTTCAGTCTGGCCGACCATGCTTATCCTTCGGAGCACGTCCAGGGAACTTATGCATCCTCAGAGGAGTACCACAGCACGTAACGGTCGGCGACCTCGGATGGGAAATTTCGGCGTTGTCAAACTGTAATTTAGTAAAACTGGTCACAAGTATCCGGATTGGAGCAAACCATACAGTTTGGTATTGAAGTTCGTTGGTGGGCGGTTTAAAGGCGGATGTGGCATATCTTTAGTGAAACAAGCTAGAAGATTGATAAATGCAAAAAAGGGTGTTAGCATGCACCGCGGTAGTAACACATCAAGCAGATTCTCCGTCGGGCTACGTCAGCTTTTGATGGCTTAACGTGTCCACGAGTAAGACATGATACGTGACCTGAGGACCGATATTTGTAGTCAATGTTCCTACATTCATATACACTGGGGAAAAACTAGGTCGCTGGTGAATAGCTACCGGGAAGTAAACGGAGCTGGACGTATAAAGAAAAAATGCCTCAATGAAGCTGTGCCGACATAAACATTATTTCTTCTGTGGCTCATTGTACTCAATCCACTGAAGACCGAACCAACTCCACACTGAGTGGCAATTCTGTGCCTGGTTCCTAGCTTTTGAGACGACTAGTGCTTCGAAGCACCGTTCCAGCCTAACGGCAACTGTGGGACACAATGTTCCTTTTCATTCGTCGTCCACTGTTTGATTATTCAACTGATGGCTTCAGAGGGTACCCCACGGAGGTTCCAGCTCATCGCAAGTGCACTTTATGAGACTTGCGTGATACTGTCGAGTTTAACGTGATCGGGCTCACTCGAGCGGGCTCGTAATGGACCGGGGGGTTATCAGCAGCAGGAAGTCGTGATTAGCATCGACATTCAATCACGTCATGTAGGTGGGACGAAACAACTCCGCGACTAGCATGTGATAACCGGCATGTGACGAATGGATTTGATGAAAAGTAGCATCCAAACCGATCCCTTCCCTTGACGATGATCGCGACGGAACATTCGGCGGAAAATCTGAAATTTTTTCCAGCCGGAAAAATGTCTTTGTTTGTAAGGTTCACCTGAGACCTAGCTTGAGGTTCTTTGTACTGCATGATTGTATTCTAATGAGACGGGACGTAAATACAGCTGTTTAAACAGTCGAGACTTGTGTGTTCGTCAGAATGTCTCTCCAAGTATCCGGATTGGCATCCTATAGATGTTAATTCTCAAGTAGCACCGTGACATACGAAAAATCCCAATGAGATTTTCTCACCCTGATAAGCTTTGATCAGCGATCGACGAGGAAAAGAGTAAGTCCGACACATTCAGTTGGTAGATCGAATGGATGATGTAGGAAACTTTTGATCAACCCATTACTCATCTTCTCCGGGAAATCACAGGGAGTTTAATTTGTTTTTTAAAGTCTTGCCACTTGATGATTATTTTCTTTGTATTTGCTTTCCTCGCAACATCCTGTTCGGTTCGAGTCTATCCAGAATATTTATAAGAAAAAGAAAAAAATAATTCACCTAGAAGATTTAAGTTTCGCTTCAAATAAACATGGAATTTTTAAAAACATTACATTACGAACACGTTTAAAATGGAAAAACCATCAAGCGTAATAAAAACAGGTGTTTTAGGACCCTTCATTCGGCTCATTCCCATAAGAAAGCAAACCATCATAAAAATGGTGCAATCAAAGCGCTTAAATGTAAATGTTTACCCAACGGATTACCGCAAGGTGTAAACAACACGTTTGCGAAATACCCGAAACCCCTTCGGCCCAACGTTCGGAGTTCCCCGCCGACAGTTTTCCTGTTTCTGCATTTTCACACCATAGATGTTTTATTTTGCCGAGAGGAAAAGTACGCCGGGAACGGTTTCCGATTTTGATCCCATTCCGCAACATTGTTCACACCGGAAGCGCCGGAAGATCGGGCGCAAGTGGCCGCGGGGATGGGGGGGGCTGAAAACTGACCACCCAGAATTTGTGTCAGTCATCGCTTCCCGGGAATAAGGTTCGAGGTCAGCGTGTTCGATGACACGATGCGGAACGCACCCACGGGGTGCGTTACCCCGTGACCTAGGTGGGAAGGGGAGGAGGGGGAGGGGCGCACCGGCCTATCGAACTGCAGGCAGCAGCGCCAAACGGTGGTGTGATTGCGCATACCATGCGGCGCGGCCGGCGAACCACGTTCCCGGCAACGCAACGCCAACGTGCGCAGAGTCGTCGACGGTCGTCGTCTGCGAGATTCTTAAAAATAGCATGGAACATGGGCGGCAGGCACAGCTACGCAACACTGACCGACAAACCGGTCCGGGTACAGGTTGTTGGGCCGGCCAACTGAGGCGAGTGACCCGAACGGGGGGAGTTTGCTAGCGATGCAAGTGGGAAACAATATGCCCGCAAACCGAGATCGAGAAGGTATTTGTAAAGTCAACCTAATGGTGCTCAAATCTGGGTACCTTAAGATATTCTAACGCCTAGCCATTAAAACAATGTTAGTCTATGAAGTTTTAGACAACATTACAGTTCACGAAGTTACTGGAATAAACACCCGGATAACAATCTTAACAGCTGTTTAAAGCTCAAGAAGATCACTAGTTTGATGTAGCCAGTACATGGAACATTCCCCTTGATGCAAAACCAAAACACTGTACTGTGTGTATTCTTTTTCTTCACAAAGTGCTGTGAAAAATTAGAGCAATGAAGGACGGTCATTAGGTGCTAATTAGTTCCGGCGTTCCGATAAGATGAAAAGCTGGCTGGGGAAAGTGTTGAAGCAAAAACCAATACATCATCTTCAGACTACCCTTAAACAGAGATTCTCAAGTTCTTTAGTGCAGTTCAAGAATTGCTGTAATTTGTCGTTATTTCAACTGTTCAACAGTTGTAAGATGATCTTCAATTAATATAAAAGCTAACTAAAAAGTAAAAGAGAATACTGATCTTAATACAATAAGCAAACAAAAACATTAAACGGTAAAACAAGTGAATTGATGATTCGAGCTCTACTTTTGACGTCAATTGTAATTCCTTTTTTATGTTCCGCATGATAGAACCAAGCTTAAGAATCTCTGACTCAGAGGAACATCATGCCCGAATATGTATTACTGGGTCATATACGTAACGACAAATTTTGTCGCGTCTAGAAAACGATTATCTTATCACTTCTTCATCATTATACACCGTAGATCGTCTAAAAGATTGTTTTGATATACAAAAGAAGACATAAAAAATAATGTTAAATATAAGAAATTAGCAAAACACGACAAAGCTCAAGCTCATGATTCCATATGGTCCCCGGCATTTGTGAGATGAGTTTGTTGAGTTGATAAGCCGGTCCTTATCTTTGGTTATTGATGTTATGGATTCTTCTCGCGTCTGGCAATGATTGTACATTATCAACAAACTGTTTTCCTTCTGGCAGGCACTTAACGACTGGCTGTTATTTTTCGATTCTGAAAGTTTCAATCAATGTGTCTCAGTGTCTCATTTAACTTTTTTAGTACATATTTTAAAAAATTGAATTGAAAAGATCTATACCGACATGATGAAGATGATGATGCTGATGGTAGACCTGTATGTTTTAGCTAGTATTTTCCAAAGCTTCCCATTTATTTGCGCAGTTGTTTTCAACCCTTTTTGCTGTCTGACAAGTACAAGAAGAACAGCATGTCACCTCTTACTGGGACGGTCGCCTCAGGGGCGATGGATCTCTCAAGGCTTGAGGTTGTCCGTGTGCAACTGTACTAACATTTCAACTTGGAAAAAGGTGTGTACCTAACACGTCGATGTGGTACAGTGTGAAGAGCCAACTTGGAAACATTTTACGTAACACTGAACTTTTGTGAATCCATTATTACTGTTTCTTTTCGATAGAAAACTGTATGTTCCTTAAACTTTTACTTTCGTTTTATGACTGGTTTATGGAACTATCTGCACTGCACTTAGGTTTCTCACACAAGGGGTTTGGGTTTAGTTGGGTTGAATATGTCAGACAGATAGATCATATTTATTTTCCGTTGGATTGTTTTGAACACTAGCACTTCCTGAAGTTTCTTGAAGCTTGATTCGAACGACGGCGCACTAATTTATCTCAACCTCGAAATTCAGGTAGCTTTAAGGTTGGTTGCATCTTCAAACACTTTCAAACCAGACGATGTGTAAAGTTTGAATTGAGGAAACAACGGCACCGTGAGCTTCACCAATCCATCAAATATGTTTTTTGCTTTCAGATAGAAGATGACAAGCGAATCTTCTGGCGGAATGACGCCAATAGTAGGAAAAGGCAGGAAAAATCGGTGGGCCATTTATTTCCGCTCGCTGATGAAGTTGCACATTTGGTCGGGGGGTTGATTTCTAAGCGATTCGCGATCCGATCGATCGCCACACTGAACGAGACACACTGTACCGATAGCGATTTTAAACGGTCACCTAATTGCCCACCACTCCGTGTAATTGATTGACGTTTGGCGCGATTAGCTGCTTGCGGTGCAACCGCATTTCGCAAGTCGTCGTCCACTTTAGACGATACACGGACGGGCTCTTATGACCCAAGAGTAATTGATCTCACTGGACGCCTTAAACGTTGGCCATTATTGGCGCGGCCAAAGGAAAGATTACACCGATTCGTAACGCCGGCTAACCCCAGCTGGCCGCTGGAAGGAAAGCACTCGGCGAGTGAAATGGCTCCCGTCCCGCAACCTGGCACGTTCGCCTGTTTCACCCACCAGTCGCTAGTAAAAGTGTTCCTAAGACGTCCCCAAGAGGTAGGGAGGGCGTTAGGTGTTTCGGTTTTACGCTGGTATGAGTGATTTACGCCACGATCACCAGAGACACGCGATCCGTGCGGAACGAGGCGGGATGGTTTTAAATCGCCAAACATCAAGCAAAACCCGCCGAACGCGCAATCCACCATGATGGCGGAACAGCCTGAGAGAAAGGAGGAAAATCAGCTGCACGCTGGCCATGCTTAGCTGGGTGAGGTGCCCGATTTCTGCCGGTGAAGGTACCAGCTGATGATCGACGACTGGTTGGTTTAGCCGTTCGAAATGTGCATCTTTTGCCACCTTGCGCAGGGAAAGGGCCACGAGAAGACATCTAACAAGTGAAAACTTGCGCCCAACCAACACCACCACCACCCTGGATGCCAACAGAGGGAAAAAAGCTACAACGGCAAACTTCAACTGGCCGCGAAGAAAGTGTAGAAACCAAAACAAAATCCAAAAAGGGAAGCAGAAAGTAGTAGAAAGCCGGAGAGGGAGAGTAAGGTGTTGAGAAACTACCACGGCAAATACGGCCACAACGAAGAACGGTACGAAAGAGAACGGAAAGATGGAGAAAACAACATGTGAACATAACGAAACGGGTCGTCAAAGCAGAAGTAAGAAAAAGTAAGCGATAAGCTGGGCGTTGGAATGTTGGTTTGGGCCGCGAGGGGTGGTAGGACGAGAAAAATGGAAAACGAGATTTTAAAACCGTCGACACGTGGTAGATGGGTGCGGGTAAATATGGTAAACCCAGTGTGCAAACGATTAAACAACGGGTCTGTGCGTATTTGCGTTGCTGAACCATAGACATTGAAGCTGGAAAAGAGCTATTTTAACCGCGATCCTAACTAGTACACGAAAGCATCAACCAGCATAAATGATGTTTTCATTCGGCAGCTTGCTTTTGGTCGATATTTGTTTAAGATCGTTTCACAAATTCATTACAGCTCTTTTACACTTTAAATGTCTTTATACGTTTGCAGACGAAAAGTAGATGTTTTATAAAAATATTTCAAAACTGACACTACAAATAGAAAATGCTTCTATATGACTTTGGGGGCCACTCTGATTTGATACTGCGCACAACACTTAAGCTTTAAAAATAAAAGAATACACAGATCCACAAGTACAGAACGGTGGAAACTAAAACGCACTGATCACTCAACCTTTAACCTTGATGAATAAAAAAACTGTTTGATTCAATAACAAAATGCCCAAAACAAATGGAAAACTCATTACAACCGACCACTCCGGGAGGGTTAACGAACGAGCGTCGGAAGACAGGTGAAGGGCATTGCGATGGAGCGCTGCTCCAACTTCCCGGCCCCACATGGCACCAACCGAGGGACACATTTGGCGCAACGGTGCGGAAAATCTTGGTCCGAAATTATATCCAAAACATGCAAACTGACCAGCAAAACGGGCACTGGGCGCACGTACACCGAACGTACCACAAACACAAACACAGTGCACGCACGTGGTTCTTTTGCACTTGCTGTTTTTGCCACCCGTTTTCAGAGGCTTGCCGTACCAAAAACACTCCTATGCGGCACGATCTGCAGCATGAAGGGATGCGAGCGCGAAACACCGACCAAAGACAGCAGCGATCGCGGACAGGTTCGGTACCGTACTGACGATCGGCTGCGAGCGAGATCCGCGGCTAAGCCCACACCGTGGACCAGGTGGACTTTGGAGTCGTGCGCGCATTTGTGTCGAGGTACTCGCTGGCCGCTGAGCGCGAAGCGTCAACGATCTTTTTCGAGAATATGGCCGCGAGTAATTCCGCAAGGCGCGAATTTTTCTTCGGCATGCGCGAGATCGATCACTAGCTTAGGAGTGTACTTAGCGATCGCGAGAGTACAACGCGATCGGGACTGTCTGATGATGTTGCAGCATCATCTCTCTGCGAGAGAATAGAGGAAGATCATTGCCAGACGGTTCCAAGCAAAACTAAAAAACTTCTTGCGCCGGCTACCATGTACGGTGCTTCGGGGCTTCACAGATCAGCGAAATAATAATAGTATTCAATCAAAAAAATTTTTCAAAAATATTAATTTATAAATAGTATACCAAGTTTCCACCTTGTTTTATTTTAGATTTGCCAGTCGTCTAATAAGATGTTGCTTGTTTTTCAATTTTTTTTCTTTTTTTTAATGTATTTTTTAAGACTCATTTTGTTTTCGACATCTATAATATGTTAGGTGTTAACTATTTCACTTCAATTCAAAAACAATTTGGAAACAGATCCGTAGGTCACATCTTCCAAGACAGCGATGGTGTAGGGCTGCACTGATTCAAACGACCTTCATTGAAGGTTCGTCCTCCAGCCATCGGGTAGGACTGGTTTCTTAACCACTTTCTCACTTTCCGGTCTGGGGATGGAGAGGGAACAGCATCTCGCTTTCATTTACGATTCCTTTGAAGATGCTCAAAACCGGTTCCATACGAAGAAAAGGGCACGGCGACCGTCTATCTGGAGGCTTCTATGGAACGCGTTCTGGAAAGGGAGGATCAGCGGATTGCATGACGTACGCCGATCGTGCGTACTCATGGTCAGGCTCTTATCATCGTATTTATTACAGTAATCGTATCATTACAACCGGTTGTCAATGTTGTTATTTGCAGGAAACCCTATGAGTATCATTTAATGTTAGCTTATTACTTCGTCTCGTTTTTATGCGATTAACGTTTTTCGGGATGCAATACTGTCCATCAGAAAGATACGTTTCCGATGCATCAGAAAAACGTTGCAATGACAATTTGAATCGTTTCAAAGGTACAAATTTGGAAGTGGTTTAGGAAACCGTAACCGCCACCGGTTTTATACAGTGATGCAAGTTCCACGTGCCGCGAAAATCTTTTCAAGGAATTGATTTGACTTTAACCGATCATACTAATTAGTGGGTTGTACTGAGTTGTTTGGATTATCGCTTTTTAGTGAAATATTACTATTAGACATTTAATATTGATTGAACACTGAAATACCGATTCAGTTTGAATGGTTTTAAGTCTATAGATATTTAATGGCCATATCAGATATTAGACTTATGATAAGATGTATCATATTCCTCACCTTACAACTGTTTATGGTTTTGGATTATCTTGGTTTTCGCATCGGAATCATTTTAAAGCCTACGGTTTTGTGTAGCCGATAGAGAAGAAAATCACTACTACAACCAGCATAATCCGGTTCAGTACACACGTCACTTCGTCCCACCGGACGTTCTTGTGCTCGAGGGTATTGTAATTCTATGTTGATAAAAAAATATAAAAATGTAGTATAAATGTAGTATGAATTAAACTTCCATCATCGAGATAGATGGACAACGGATCAGGTGGTCGGTAGTACTTACGCTACGCTGATCCATGGCGAGTGCATAGCGAAGAGCTGGGAAGCTGATGACACGATTCAACCACGATCCTGGTGCCAGTGTAGCCCGGGATCGCTTCAGCCAAAGGTCAATTACAAAGAAAACCGATGAAACCACGTAGAACACCAGTGTCCATTGGAAGAAGATGTCTAAAGAAAGATGGGACGATTGTAAGGTTTGATATCAGAGAACTCCCAAATCGAGATATTTACATATTTTTGGTATCCCTCCAGGCGGAACAACGGTGGATAAGTTCAAAAACGAGTGAAGCAACACAATCAGACCAAGCGAGTTCAGTAACAATCGTGAACGACCCTCCGTCAGGAAGGAAATGCATATCAGCAAGTTAGCCACTGGAAATAGATAAGAGTTTTGACGTGAGTAGAAATTTATTTGATCTTTGTCCATAGGTAATTCCTGACTTACCGAAGTATGTCGGGTATATCGATGAAGAATGTATTTCACTTTTCCGGTCCATCATAATGTGCAGTCCCAGCACTGGAACGATCCCATACAGTGTTTCGGAGTGCTCCTCGTGTTTCGCTAGTTGTTTTAGGGTCCACTGAGACTGCTCGAACTCAGCATGATATGTCTGCCAAGGTACAGAATTTAATATCCAGGAATTTTCGGGATCAACCTTAACTTACCACCGTCTGATTGGCCAGCCACAGGGGGACAGTTCGCTCGTATCCTAACGCAGCCAGGCGCAGCTGGCAGGTATTGCTGTCGTACGGCCATCGGTAGCTCTCTAAAATGCCACAAAAATTTACCCACCTGAACTGCTCGATCACCGTCAGTACGGTGCCGTCGTCAAGGACGATGCAGAACGAGAAGGGTCCCGTGAAGAGACTCGTAGGGTCGAAGCTGGGCACCCAGATGGCGTTACAAACATCCCCAAGGACATGAGTGCCGTTGTAGTCCGAGGCGTTCCAGCTGTAGCGTGGATCTTTCCAGGACATCCGCATCGTCCCGGACAGCTCGATCAGGCTGGTGGTTTGATCGTAGCTGAATCCAGCCACGTATAACTGTGACACCACAACGCCGGTAAAGTTTTCCGGAGGATCAAGTTGAGGCGAAGCGTTAAGGAAGTTCTGCTTGAGTCGATCCTTGTCATCGATCAATAACTCCAGCTCGTTGCCTTCGACAATCGTGCCGTTGGTGATGTTCGTGGTGGAGGACGGATCAGGGCAATCGTAGAACCACGCCGCTATGGCCGTGCTCCAGGTTGTGAAGCTGACGTACTTCAGAGATGTCACGTTCATATTGGATATCAACGTCTCCATCAATGGTTCCGAAGAGAGGTTTCCGGCGTATACTTTAATCTGCCCATTGGCGCCGACATTGACACGCACCGGCAGTGGATCGATTGGGGATAGGAGCGAAACAGTTGACTTTGTCTTCACTGCAAGTCCTTTCTGGCCTGACCGAATTTGCGAGAACGCGTTCGCACCACCGCCAAGCACTATTAAGTCACGAATGGGAACGTTAGGAACTTTTTAGAAGACATCGGCAGCAGACTGTTTCTTATATTACCTATCTCTAGTGCCACTGCCGTTACTTTAGCTTCCTGAGTCAACAAGATATGACCATCGCGAGACCCCATCACGTACAAGAACAAATCGATGATCGTATCCGTTTCATTACTGAGGCGATGATTATCCAGGGCGTGTATTTTGAAGAATGCTCGATAATTGTATCCGCTGATGGCATTATACTGTTTGCATTTATGCAACTCTGTGCCATTGGCCGTTACCAAAACCGAGGAAGTGTGTATTGATAAAGTATCAGATTAGGGTTTTTTTTCTGGACAACAACTGATAGTTCGCTCAGCCTTGTGCTTACCAGCGAAACTGACGTTGTACTTCCTGTTCGCGTGGCACGGTCCCAAAACTAGTGCCAGTAGGAAGACTCCCAAAAGCGGCCAATTCATCTTGGCAATGTTGACCAGGCACTAGAATGACAACGCAACGAAAAAGTTCGTATAAATTCAGTTAATTCCTCCGGCAACTGCAACGGTATAATGGCGACTGACTAGACTGCTTGCAACCTCGGGGCACTGAGGTCCTCGTGCATGAGGCCTACGAATATTGATAAGAATTTTCTCACCATCTGTTGGCAGTTCGCATTGGTGGGTGGAAGAAGAGAGCAAGTAAACCACGATAGCCTTAGCGGTTTGATATGCTTGCGTTTTTGCCACCCCACTGCCTTGTGATCTTTAGTTTGATGCATCCCTTTTGAGCTCGATTGAAATATTTCCCAATGCATGATGAATCTTTTCAAAGGGTAGGTTCCGTTTAAGACACTGCCGGCTAGCTTCATGCGGAAAAAGCTTTTCCAACAATTTTAAATTAAACGCAACTGTAATTACTCACTTCAAAAGAGGAATTCAACCTAGTTAACTCCTAGTTTGTGTTAAACTAAAAACAAACGTCGAGTATGGGTGCTTAATTCGGTTTTTTATGTTTGTTTGAAGGCCATTCGGAAAATGTTTCAACGGTTCGAAAAAGTTCTTAACTTCATTACCTCCGAAACGAACAGGGAAGATATACTATGCAAAATGTTATCCTTTTATCCGTTGTGTATTTTAAATTACCAATTACATTAACATTAAATCAGATGCCTTTGTAGGTCAAGTCCAGTAGCTAAACAATTCACTGGGTTAAATAGTCCATCAGGAATGGTGTATCCTCCGGGGCATACGGAACAATCGGAACGTCGTAGGGCATCGGAAACGGTGGATGCTTTTTGTTCCCATCCATCGGGAAGAAGTTTTCGTCCACCTGCGGAAATCACATTTTGATTAATGAATTGATTCTCTTACTAAATAACTCAGCTTATCGATATCCAGACTAGAAAGAATAGAAGAAGCAACGAAGTAAGAACTTACCATCAGCTTCGGAAGGAAAAGTACCCCGATCTCATAACTGTTGATGCGAAGCGGTTTCTCAAACCTACCCGTTTTGTTATAAACGCCCCAAGCCGACTTTGAAAGGTTTGCCGACGTCAAAAGAAACCAGTACAACCCACGGTGCGACCAGCGGCAGTAGGTTTTGATGTGTGGCATTGCCTTGTTCCGGTGCCGCGTTCGGCTGCACCACTGGTGGAGATAATCTTTGAGCCACTCCTGCTTAACGTGTGTGTTTCTAACGTACGGCAGGCATCCGCCACCAAGCAGACCGTCGTGGCTTTGACGGACGTTGGAATAGCTTGGATAGATCATGCGAAAGCCGGGCTGGCGGCGAATTCCAACGGGAGCGCTGTCCCTCCGAAAGCTGGCCATTATTTCGGCCAACACCCATGACTCAGGGGATGGGCCCAGGCTACCGATGCTAGAACTTTGAGCCACTAGTGGACAGGTGTCGTCGATAGGTGCTGCATGCTGCGCGAGAAGATGCCCCAATCTTGGGTGACCCCATAGCGGGCCTTTGGGTGTGTTCACATGACCTCCAGGTACGGATGCAACAAGACATACTCTGCAATAAAAAGAAGTACTATAAGTTTAAAATCAAACAGCATGTCTACTGTATCAACATTACTTGATGTCGGAAAAATCAGTCTTCCTTATTCGGGCCATCCACGGTTGCAGCTGGGGCAGCTTGTAAGCTTCCAAATAGGCTAGCAAATTAGCCCTGAAATCGGTCACACTTTCCCCATAATTCGTATCGGAGCCTTCCGGGACGCCCGGCAACCTTGGGCTCACCCACAAACCCTGCGTTCGATTGTGCCAATCGTCCTCGTACAGATTCGCCGTTGAAATGACGATTCGCATCGACCCATCCTTGTAGCCGTACAAGCCCATCTTTGTGTGGTGCACTCCGAAAGGTGTCTTGATATCCACCTTCACCGCCGTCACATTGGGTTTCTTTTTGCTGACCATCTTCAGCTCGGGAGTTTCATCTCCGTATAGCACGAGCAGCGGAACGTTTTCGTAGCCGGCGAAGAAATAGTGCGCAAGCAGCCACCCAATGTCCACCATAAAATTCATCTGCACCGACGTCTCTAGCTGTCCAAGACTGGCATCTAGCAGTTCTTGAAAGGTGATTGAAAGTGGTTCCGTATGCGTCGGCTTGGAGGCGGTTATAGTGGTGAGGAAGAAGTTGTACGGTGCCGCAGCAGCAAGCTTTTCCGCCATTCGGCCCCGGGGAGCGACGACAGGAAAGTACGAGTTAATATCCCTGGGTAGTGATTGTTGTAACGAAATGCCGGTGTTGCTAGAGATGGAGGTCGATTGTGCTACGTTTTGTGGAGCTACAGGTTGGACGGTTGCTGGTGTTGGCTTCTCCCTTTGTGCAGCTTGCATTCGTGCCCGTCTTTCTGCGAACAGTGCATCGATAGAATTCTTACCCGTGCTAGTAGAAGAATAAGCTTTTGGTTCTACGTTGGATGTACTGGCACGACTTTCAGCGAACACGACATCGGTAGAATTCTTGCTCGAGCTAGTAGAAGAAGAAGCTTTCGGTTCTGCGTAGGATGTACTAGCTGTGGACAAGTTTGAAGGCGTTGGTGACGGCCTACTATCATCCATTTTCACTTTCTTTTCCGGATTATGATTTGCCTCACTGTTTAAACTTGGAAACAGTTTTGAAACAATCTTCAACTGCTCTTCGAATACGCTTTTGTTAATGTTAAGAGTGTCGGGGATTTTAACATCTTTCAAGGAAGAAGCTTTTGCAAGAAGATTTTCAACTAGAACAAAAATGAGGCAAAATGATGATGCTGATCAACGCGAGACAAATTTCACCAGACTTACTGTGTGGATGGGAATATTCTCGGAAGTGTACGGGATTTACTCGATAGCAGTCGGCTCCGTATTGGCATTGTTTAGTCGGAACTACAATGAAGATAAAGCTCATATAATACACCGAATATGTACCTCAATTACCAGTATTACCGTTCGAATTCATTTTCCTTTTATTACTTTCCATAACAACACAACAGAGAAACAACCAAATAAAAGAAAAACAACCGGTGGTTGTCAGTCAGTTTGAAATGTCAAACACTGAAAAAGGCGCGCAATAGAAAACAGCTGATTTCATGACGACAAAAGGACACCATGTTTTCGTGTTTGAGGAAATATGTCCTTTTACTAACGATTATGCTTAAATCGATTCCGGTAGTGTGCCGTCTCTATAACGAATCCAATACTCCTGCAGACGCTGAAGCCACAGCTGCCAATATCGACGCATTTCGGAGGCGCTCAACAGATGAACGTGGGCAGGTTTTCCATCGGTGTAGGCAACGAATATTGCTCCGTTTTGCAATTTTCCTTCAGACCATTTATTGCTTGCTTGTAAAGCACCCAGATAGGCACACAGTTGAATTGGTGCGTCGTACGTCGCCGCAACGGTTGCCTTTGGATTGTCCGACGTTTTCCATTCAATGATATGTGGTTGGCCTCTACAATATAGGGAAACAGTTATAAAATTACAAAATACAATATAACAAAACAGTAATATAATTTAAAATATATAGCTTGCGTTACATACCTTATCGCCGTTATGCAATCGACTACACCATTGTAGTGAAGGTAGGGATGGTACAGTTTTCGTTCAACAATTTTCGCTGGTCTTTCGACTTCACTCAGTGCTCCGTAAATGCTTTTCCAGAGCGTACCAGATTTTCCTATCATTTCATCCGATGGATCATTTCCCGACAACCACGTTTCTAGTGTCGAGTGTAAGTGACTTCCACGTTCAAATATATCTTTCTGCAGCATTTGGAATCCTTCCTCGCCAAGTTCGGCGATTTTCCCCATTTTCCAGCGTAGTAACGCCTGACGGGATGCTTCGGGCATTGTGGCGGATAGAACACGATTGACCGAAGGAGATTTGTACTCATTTGATTCATTCTTTTCATGCATTGACCATCCTTTTTCAATTATACCCTTTTTGGTAGGCACAATGGGAAACTTTGTGATTGCGTTTAATTCGTTGGGGGTAAATGGTGTAAGTAATCCACAAGATGGGACGATGGATTCGACTGTTGCTACGGCATCACTAGCTTTCTGTCCTTGCAATCGGGACACATTTTTACTAAGCCAGAACATTTCGGAAGAAAACTCCGACTCATCCGTCGGCTCTTGAACAGTTGCTTTTGAAGGAGTCGATTTCTTCTTCTTGGGTTTTACCACCGCACCAAAAAGAGCTTTGTTTTCATAGTTTAGCCGCTTTATAACGTCTGCTTTCGATAGTTTTACGTCGGCAAGTTTAGAAGCAGTACTGAAGGTACGAAAAGAAATTAACTTGAACATTCTAGGGGAAACCAATTGGAAAACTAAATGTTCTGGGTACAATGTTTACCAACAAACCGGCGCAATTGACAATTCAACAAAAATTACTTTGCTATATGACATGTAGAGGGCACTACTGTATTTTTGAGCTATAAAACAAAATAATTTTCATTTCCTACTCGGGGTCCACACTACAGCGCGACGTCCCGTCACGAAACGCGACATCGCCTGACAGGCGGCCGAATTCCATACAAAAAAAGTGTCGCACAAATCGCGCTAGACATGCATACTGTAGAAACAGCGAAAAACGCGACATCGCGCTAGCTCTTGTCAAATGTCAACTCGAAACGTAAACAAACCGATAGCTGGACAAAACGCAAACAAACCGAAACATAAACGCAACAAAACGAGCAATATTCTCCACGAAACATCGGATTTTTCGTTGTACTACTTATTTCTAGCCTTTACAAATGTAATTCAGTTATGAAACTCCGTTTTAATTGATATTTTTACCAAAGTTTTTTTCCACACGGGGTCCACACTGCAGCGCGACGTCCCGTTTCAAAAGTAGCCCAGTTTCGGCAGAACAATCGCGCAAGCCAAGCGCGACAGAGGTAGGAGAGTATGTGGAAATATGTATCACATTGGGGCGCAAACTCGGCTAAAATTTTTTATTGAATTTTGAGGTAGTAATGCATGATATTTGTTTAGCTACGTATTTTATGCACCCTGAGTGAGTTTGGCGCTTCCACATTTGAAATTCATTGAGAAAACAAACTGAAACAAACAACGACGATATTTTGGCCCGCCGTAGGAAGTATATATTTCCACATCATCTCCTACTTGTTGAAGAGCAGTTTGTTTACGTTTCGGCACCCGAAAAAACTTTGGTAAAAATATCAATTAAAACGGAGTTTCATAACTGAATTACATTTGTGAAGCCTAAAAATAAGTAGTACAACGAAAAATCCGATGTTTCGTGAAGAATACCGCTCGTTTTGTTCGCGTTTGTAATTCGGTTTGTTTATGTTTTGTCCAGCTGTCGGTTTGTTTACGTTTCGAATTGACATTTGACAAGAGCTAGCGCGATGTCGCGTTTTTCGCTGTTTCTACACTAGCGCGATTTGTGCGACATTTTTTTTTGTATGGAGTTCGGCCGCCTGTCAGGCGATGTCGCGTTTCGTGACGGGACGTCGCGCTGTAGTGTGGACCCCGAGAATCAACAGACAGGTCGGGTCAAAGCTGTTTTTTGCTCCGCCATTGTTGTGACAGTTGGTTGAAAAAGTGTTTACAAAAGTTTCTAGCATACTTGTGGGAGATCTCCGCCAAAAGGTACAGGCTGGCCCCGGTGTTCGTCACCAAACGGGACTTTGACACTGACGAAAACCGAGGCTAGGAA
Source organism: Anopheles ziemanni (assembly GCF_943734765.1). Lineage (NCBI taxonomy): Eukaryota > Metazoa > Arthropoda > Insecta > Diptera > Culicidae > Anopheles > Anopheles ziemanni. Next base: position 93,828,506 of record NC_080706.1, read on the forward strand.
CCCCGCTACACGACCCGCAAACTCAAAAACTTTGCGGCGCGAAGAGGGGAACAACCGAGAAGTTTACGTCAAAAACTTTTCAGCTCCGTGAGCTGAAAACTGCACCCGCGAAGTTTTTGGCAGCTAGCCGAAAACTCAAATGCGTCAGAAGAAGAAGACGAAAAAGAAATAAACATAACAAATCTCAAAAACAAAATAAACGAACATATGGTGTTTAATGGCCGGAAGGCTAACGGCCATTAACGGTAGAGATGTAATAATTAAGGCTCCACGCACGGAGATGAGAAATATAAATCAAATAAAGGCTCCACGTACGGAGATAAAGAAAAGGCAAATCAATAAAAGACTCCACGTACGGAGGTTAAGCACAATAAGTAAAGGCTCCACACGGGGAGATTAAGCACAATTAAGCAATAAGGCTCCACGTACGGAGATTATAAGTAAAGGAAGTAATAAGGCTCCACGTACGGAGATTATAAGCACATCACAACGGCAAAGCCAACAGTTAAAACGAACAACTAGGGCACGTCCGACCTCGTCGGCGGTCAATGATGAAGAGTGCTTTATTATGGCCTTATCACACTGGTCACCAATGGTGGCATGGAAAAAGCACTGGATTGTCAAACGACCATCGAAAACGAATGACATTGGAGTGGCTGGGGGTCCGTTGGTGAATGAGCTTGCCCGTATCACCGAGCTGTCATTGTGTGGAGTTTGGTGTATCTGGCATGTTAAGCTTGATTTGAAAGTGATTCATGTTTTTTAATTTTATTAATAATCAATTATAAGCATAATAAGATTATAAAATTTCGGTATTTTAATCTTAAACTGCCGAAAACCGCATGAACCGAAAGTGAATTATATAAACTCCCACTCCCAGGTGGCCTGCCTTATCACACTACCGAGACCCACCAGTATGTCAAACTGGATGCCAAAACCAAATTTTGACAGTTCGGTGGTTTTGCAAAGCCACCATTGGTGACCAGTGTGAAAAGGCCATTACAGTGTCAATTGGTGAACATGCGGTCAACTGACACATGTCAGTTGACCGGATACGCGATTTTCACAAGGTTTGTATAGATTTACAAGGTTCTTACAATACGTGACGGCCGGCACTCGATCCGGACGTTACAGGTGATAAATTTACGTGTTTCTTTTGTAGTTATGTAGAAACTTGACTTTATTTCTACTTTGCACACGGCACACGGAAGACTTCAGTTTCACAAGGCACACGGTATGTCCGACGTCTATGGCGGATCCACTCGAAGTGACGTTTATTTCTGACATTTCTGACAACTTCTTTTACAAGGTGAGTATAGACAAGGTATGCTTACATTCTAAACTACGCGTCTACAGTTACGGTAATATTTTGTCATTTTATAGCTAGAATATCAATTATAAATTCACTATAGATCAGGGGTTCGCAATGTCCGGCCCACCAACTGATTCCAAAATCTAAAAGTTTCAAAAAGTTTAATGATAAAGATTAAAATATTTTATTCTACCACTTTTTATGTAACTTGAGACCATCAAAATCTTCCTTCTTCATGCGAAGAAAGTTAATTATAGTTTAATTTGCTTGCTCTGCTACAGTATTGTCCAGCAAACGGTTGCCATCTTCTTGCCTCCGCACAATACGCCTGTTGCGTTGTTGCAAGTTTTGGGTACTCAACTCGATGACCCGCGATAGGGTAGTTAGCCACACTTCACTCATCAACAGATTATCCATCTTTTACTTTTTGTGTGAATTGAAATAAGATCTTGTTTGCTTTGAAGGAAGATTTTTGAGTTAACTGAAAAATCAAAAACAAAAACCTCGTTGCGCCGCAAAGTTTTTGAGTTTGAGGCTCGTGTAGCGTGGCTCACAGAATTGGTACCACAAAACGCGGCTACACGAACCGCAAAGATTTTGACGTAAACTTATACGATTTTTGAGTTCGCGGTTGGAGTTTGCGGTTCGTGTAGCGGCCCGGTAGCGGACTAAAGTTCTTACGTTTATAATACCTACTCAAGACTTCAATGACACAAAACAAACTTTGGTTGTGTACATTCTTCTCGTCTGAATGTTCAGTGGTTGATATGAAGGTGTTCTTCAAACTATAACAAAGTTTGTGTGTTTTATAATATTTAATATTAATATTTAACCCGGTTTTCGTCAGCCTCGGTTTTCGTCGTTTGACAAATCGTTCGAAGCTGGTTTATAGTAGCGTGCTTTGTTCTTTACTCATATGATTCAATGCATTTTGTATGGCAGAAGATCCGAACATGGACTTATAAACAAGTGGTACAGGTTTTCTGCTTCAGACTACTTTGCTCAATCAAAAATATCTTCCAAATGAAGCACTGGATGTATTATTGTAAACCTACACGGCATGGAAACCCAGGAAGTAAAACGGAGTTCAAAACGATTGATGGCCATTGATTTGATGGCAAAACACACAAACTTTATTATAGTTTCAAGAACACCTTCATATCAACCTCTAAAAATTCAGACGAGAATAATGATCACATCCAACGTTTGTTTTGTGTCATTTAAGTCTTGTGTAGCTATTATAAACGTAACAACTGTAGTCCGCTAGCCTCGGTTTTCGTCGCTGTCAAAGTCCCGTTTGGCCCCGCTAGGCTGCTCGAAATATCGTTCTCAAAACGTCCTCCGCGCGAACAAACGTCCTCCTTTTTTGTATGGGGATGAAACAAAAGGAGGACGTTTTTCGAGCAATCGCCCTGCTCGTCCTACTCACCATACAAAACTGCTTGATGTTTGTGTCACGGAGGACGTTTTTTGGGGCGATTTGCTCGAAATTGCCTAGCGGGGCGACGAACACCGGGGCCAGCCTGTACCAGAGTTCAATGACAAAAGTAGAACCTACCATGCCTTTCTTGATACGGTTATGGAATCAAAAACTTTCAAAGAAACATATTCAATTCCAGCCTCATTCATTCATACACGCAATCGAATGGAATACGAAACTCCCTCGATGTAGAGGGTTCGCTAATTGCGTTCGTAAGTTGCGCTAGTTTTAGTTGTTTTACTCTTGGGCATTTCGCCTATTTTACAGTACCAATGTGTTGTTTTATTGAAATGTAAGATTTAAAACCATTTGTTTGATCCTCCTTCTTTGTCAATAGTCAAATTTGAACGATTTTTCACGCAAAACGGAAAACGATAGCAACTTTCTGTTGAAAACCAAATAAAGAGAAGCATTAATTTTAAATTTAGAACAAATTTGGAAACTGTATCATTTAAATTTAATCTGCCGGTGTCAAACATTAAACCAACTACGTTTGATCATATGCAAGTTACACGGCAGACGACGGTGAACACGTGGCAGGGCAACGTGACCACGCCAGCCAGCGACCGCTGTCCACCGTGGGAATCGACGACGGAGCAGACCACGCGCAGCAGGCTGAGAACCGGACACCGCACGATGGAGCGAAGCCAGGATAAAAATCAAAAATTCATTTTTGGATTTCAGAAAAATGAAACATGTTTTCTTAAACTACAAGATGAAACTAAGAAATGACCCAAAAACTAGAGCCTCTGTTCTTCCAGGGGCTGAGAAACAGCCCGTCAAAGCCAAGATTTGTGAAAATATTGCGTGAAAAATTGAAAAAAATCCATCAACTTTGAAGGTCTGTAACTCCTATAATAATGGCCGGAATCGAATTTCAAGCACAGTTTTGGAAAGGTATATTATCATAGTTCATTGAAAGTAAAGTAAGCATCAAACCGTAAGCATCAATCACACTGCGTGTAGATTATAAATTCATCTTCTTTGTGTGATTCACTAAGTGTCGTATTATTGTGCTCGTGGGGCATTGACGGATCTAGTGGACATAGCATTTAGAATCAACCGCTTCATGGTTCGGGAGAAAATACTGCAACAGACAGTGATGTACTAGTGTTGTGTAGGCACCTTGGGCGCGCGCGTAACGCTTCCACTCAACCCTGTCCTTGTTGACTGGGTTTTCGATGTGGAGAGTCCTTGCCGTGCAGCGCTCGCGAAGATCGGCCCCGAGCGCTCTCGCTTCCCAACCTCGCACGGGCACGGACGTACGGCGGCGCTGGCCGCAATACACCGGATACATACACACGCGCGTTATAATTTTAACTTGTAACTTTGTACGTAATTAGTAATAAAGTTTTAATCATTTTATGTAAACCAACAAACCATAACAGTGGCGACGAGGAAAAAGAGACCAAAGATTTTTGTGTGTGAAAGTGAATAAGTGCGTGTGTAAAAATTCCGCCGAAGAGCAAAAGACGCCGTGAAGATTCAAGTCCGGCAGACTTGGACATGGAGGATGAGAATCGCCGTTTATCGCAGCCCGCCGAGGTTCCAGCATTTTTGCAAACGGCAAACGGCACGCCGCTTTGGCCAAACGCCCCAACGACGGAGCAGCCACCGAGTGTCCAAGCGACGCTAAGCCAGCATCCACCATCGCTCCCGCAGGCGTCGCTAAGCCAGCATCCGCCATCGCTCCCGCAGGCGTCACCAGGCTGCAATCCGCCATCGCTGTCGACCGCGTGCCCACATGGAGACCCTCCGATGATAGAAATCGTGAAAATTTTGCAACAGCAAATGCAGCAGCAGCAGCAGCTCATAACAAAATTAATGATGAGCCAACAGCATCCAGCCCCCTACTCGCAAATGCCACCACAGCCGCAGGAGCAGCACCAGCCGATGGCCTATAGTCCGGAACAAATAATCGACTCGTTGGCTGGGAATATCACCGAGTTTCGCTTCGAGGCCGACGCCGGGGTAACGTTTGAACAATGGTACTCACGATACGAAGACCTTTTCACCAAGGACGCTGCCAGGATCGACGATGCAGCAAAGGTCAGATTGCTCATGCGCAAGCTGGGGACAATAGAACACGATCGGTATGTAAGTTTTATCCTTCCCCGTTATCCCCGGGATTTTACGCTGGCGGCTACAGTAGAGAAGCTAAAATCAATTTTCGGGAGGGCAGAATCCCTTTTGAGCAAGCGCTACAAGTGTATGCAGCTTTTGAAATCTCACACAGAGGATTTTTTGGCGTACGCTTGCCGGGTCAACCGAGTGTGCGTGGACTTCAAACTCAATCAGATGAGCGAAGAACAACTTAAATGTCTAGTTTTTGTTTGCGGACTCAAGGAGGAAACGGACAAAGATTTCCGATTAAAGTTACTTACTCGCATAGAAGAGAGAGAAGATGTAACGCTTGAGCAACTATCCGCGGAGTGCAATCGTATTGCAAATTTAAAACTAGACAATGCATTGATCGTCGGGGAAGCAGGAGAACGTGTGCTCGCCTTACAAAATGACGGTCGGCATCATGAGCAGAAGATGCGCGGGAGAGGGCCACATCCCCGCTGGGGCAGACGCGATGATCGGTCAACAAACAATATTAAGCCACCAAGCGCATGTTGGCGCTGCGGTGGTCGGCATTGGGTGAAAGATTGTCCGCAGGCTACGCATAAATGCCAAAAATGCGGTAAGATCGGGCATTGTGAGGAACGCTGCCGCTCACAAAAGTACCGCGTACGTCGAAAGCAATACCGACCACAACTTTTGACTAAAACCGTTAGCGTGTGCAGCGTGCAAACCAATCGAAAATTTGTCGAGGTTATTATTAACGGAAGAAGCATACAGTTACAATTGGATACGGCATCGGATATTACCGTCATCGGCCATACTGCATGGGCAACTTTAGGAAAACCGCCATTGATAAGACCTACAGTGTGTGCAAAAACAGCATCAAACGAGCAACTCGAATTATTGGGCGAATTCAAAGCGGACGTCACAATATGCAACACTACGAAGCCAGCGATCATCCGCGTGGCCCAGGTCGGTCTACTTTTATTGGGAGCGGATTTAGTAGACTTGTTTGCACTTGGCTCCGTTCCTATGGATACATTTTGCGCTAAAATTTCGTCCAATACGCATACTTTGAAAAAGTCGCGACTTATCAGCAAGCACGCGAAGCCGGAGCCTGAGTACATGATTGCGAGTATAAAGCTCGAGGAAGCCATTAGTTCCGTAGTCGTACATTCATTAAACGCCTTCCCAATCAATTTTAGAGAAGTCACAACGGCTACGGGAAACGATACCCTGTTGCGTGAGGTTTATCGCTACATCACGAATGGCTGGCCAAATAATATCACATATGGCGCAGATTTGGCTCGATTCTACAACAGGAAGGAAGCACTTACAACCGTGGATGGCTGCATCCTTTTTGGGGAGAGGGTGGTGATCCCTACATCGCTACAGAAAAGATGCCTTACTCAACTACATCGAGGACATCCGGGCATCCAGAGGATGAAGGCAATCGCACGCAGCTTTGTATACTGGCCATCATTGGACGGGGACATTGCCGATCGCGTCGCTGCATGCGAGGCGTGCCAAGACGCAGCTAAATCTCCACCGGTAGAGACATCATCGCGTTGGCCCAAACCATCTGGACCTTGGGACAGGGTTCACATCGATTACGCGGGACCAGTCGATGGAGCATATTTCCTGGTCGTAATCGATGCATTCTCCAAGTGGCCCGAAATCATAAAAACTGGAAGCATCACAGCGTCGTCAACGATAAGTATTTTGCGAGGAATATTTTCAAGATTCGGACCACCGGTTACACTGGTCAGCGACAATGGCACGCAGTTTGTTAGCGGAGCTTTCAAGGAGTTCTGTAGCAGCAACGGTATAAAACATATCACAACCGCGCCATTCCACCCACAATCGAATGGCCAAGCCGAGCGGTTTGTGGATACTCTAAAGCGTGCCTTAAAGAAGATTCGAGTAGGAGCCACATCACTCGAAGAGGCTTTGGATCTATTCCTTCATACTTACAGATCCACACCGAATGCAGTCCTGGAACAGCGCACTCCAGCGGAGGTAATGTTGGGCCGGGAGATCAGGACCATTCATCATTTGCTGCGCCCTTCAGCATCATCAGAGTCTACGGCAGAGAACGGTTCTGTTAAATGGCATCCGGGCGATCCAGTTTATGCCAAGGTGTACCGGAGGAACTCTTGGAGTTGGATCGCTGGGAGAATCGTCCGCAGCATCGGACGTGTTATGTTCGAGGTCATCACCGAAAACCAGAGGAAGCTCCGTCGGCACGTGGATCAACTCCGTCGACGCACTACGGCTTCTTCGGATCATGCGGAGCAGGATTGGGATCAACTTCCACTTCACGTATTGCTGGACGCGTGGAACTTGCCCGGGATACGACAGACATCCCACCAACCTGGAGCATCGGAGCCCTCGGCTTCATCCCCACCGGAGGTCGAATCATCAGCATCGCTAGCAGCGCCACCGCAGCAAGAGACGCGACGTCCGCCTCCTGTCACAGCGAACGACAACTACCAGCAGCCGCTACTACCACGACGTTCTTCTAGGAATAGAAGACTGCCTCGTAGGTTCACCGCGTATCGGCTGACTTAAAAGGGGGAGGTGTTGTGTAGGCACCTTGGGCGCGCGCGTAACGCTTCCACTCAACCCTGTCCTTGTTGACTGGGTTTTCGATGTGGAGAGTCCTTGCCGTGCAGCGCTCGCGAAGATCGGCCCCGAGCGCTCTCGCTTCCCAACCTCGCACGGGCACGGACGTACGGCGGCGCTGGCCGCAATACACCGGATACATACACACGCGCGTTATAATTTTAACTTGTAACTTTGTACGTAATTAGTAATAAAGTTTTAATCATTTTATGTAAACCAACAAACCATAACAACTAGTATCGGCATTAACGCCTATCCGTCTTTCGTTCATCAGTGCCCAAAAGTGTTAGGTTTAGCAGGCCAATTGTGATCGAATTTGCGAAAAAGTAAAAAAAAAAGTTATACAAACAGTAGACGAAATCAAAAGCCAAATAACCAGGTTAGTTCCTTATACAATTCAGCTAAATGAAACAAGTAATGTGGCGGTAAACTATTCATTTTACACGAGTTTAATTGATGGAAAAATTTTGGTATAATTAACCGACACTCTGTCTATGCAAACATGTTGTATATGTTGTGCAAAACCAACAGAAATGAACAGTGTAGAGCACTTAGAAAATGGATTTATTCCAAATCCTGAGAATTTATCTTATAGAATATCTCCACTGCACTGTTGGATGAGATTTTTCCATTGCTTGCTTCACATTTCGTACAGAATTGAATTTAAAAAATGGAAGGTTACTAAAAATTATAAAAACTTGTACAAAGATCGAAAAAAAAATTGTATTGGAAAAGATATACGTGGGGGGACCCAAAAGTAACGGGAATCGGGTTGTAGGGAGAAGAGGGGGAAAAGGGGATCGGGTTCATTTTTTTTTTTTAAAGCTTAACATGTTCTCGATCAGTATGCAAAGTTTAATTTCTGTGAGTGCATCCGCTAGTCTTTGAGAATTTTTTCAGTGTAACGGTTTTAGTGTTTTCGGCGATTTTGTGAGATGGCCAAGAGAAACTGAGGTCAACCTCGTTCTGGGCTTCCCACAGCTTCAAAAGCGGACGAAAATGTTTCAAAAATCAACAATCTTGTTCAGCATTTTTGCTTTTTCAAGTTAATATAAAAAAAAAGATTTAAAAATAATGCACCCATAGAAAAGTCCAAAAATATGTGTTTTTTGCAGCGCCACCTGGTGGGATTGTCCAGAAACATCATAATTTCGTGTAATATAATAGTATTACACGATATTACAATGAAAAAATTGCAAAACATTTGATTCCGAATTTTATCCCGGCAATTTGCTCTTTTCGCTCCATAGTGCACCGACCAGACGCTGACGCAGCGGACCTTCGTGCGCGACCGCACCACGGAATAGTTTTAAGCATAATTGTAACTTCAGTTCATTTCCAACCACCGACCAAAGATTATTTAAATCCAAACTACGACAAGCGGTAAAAACCCTGGTAGTTTATTTTGCTTTTGAAGCTTAGCTTATTTAGGGTCCTTACCTCCCATAGAACGCCATATCGTGTATAGAGAAGTGTATAGTATTCAGTGCCTTTCGGAATTAAGCAACTTTATCAGAAAACATCATAAAGAGTACCATTTAGTGGTTTGGACATACCTGGCCACAGTAAATCATGCGCAAAGAGCATCGGAGGAGTTGAACGGGTCAAATATAATTGATATACCCCACACTGCTAACCTTCCTTATGCCTCTCAACTCTAACCAATCAAAAAAACATTTACAATACATAAGGTAGGACCTATTCCAACATTTTAAAGTCCAAACCGAGTAGCGTTTGGTCATGAATGCCTCACAACAACTGAAAAACATCCTTACATGACTGTTTAAGTCGGTTATGGCTAAAGTTTCGGCCTAGGACAGTAAGGTCGGAATATTTTTTGAAAGTATTGAAAAGATATAACTTCACAATAAAATTTACTTCATTCAATTAGCTTGGTTCACTTTTTTTCTTATCGCCAATGAAAATTTGTCTATTTTTTTTAATGCAAACGTTAAAAGCTTGCTTGCAACATGGATGCAATGAATCATCAATTTGCCGGCCACAATTGAAGTATTTTCGAGATAACCACAGCAAATAAAATGCAAGTAATTGACTCAAAGTTAGATAAGAGTGTTATCAGCATTCAATCCATATTTAAGCGACAAGAAGCCTTGGGAATCATAAGTCTTGGGCCGGCACGGTGTACAGTAGTATCGTGAACATAAAAGTAAAATATCTGAATATTAAAAAATTATGCGAATCCGCATGGAAAAGACTAAAGTAAAATCATTGTGCGTATGCGGTACACGTTGCTGGTGACAGCAAAAAGGGAAGCCTTATCTGCTGTGGAAGTCGGATGCGCAGTTGTGCAGTTTCCACTCGTCTTGTGTTTGATGAATGTAATCAGTTGTATTTCGTTACATTTCCTGCGAAAAGTTTTTGAAAGGGTTTCCATAGTGTTTTCAAAGTGTTCTTACCACGTGACACAAAAGGCAAAACGAAAAGAGTGACGAAATTCGTGTTCAAGTGAACTCAGTGGAGTGCGTGAAACCACACCCTATGTGCCAATATTAAGTGATAACAAGATAACACTGCGGCTGGATAAGCTCCTGATCCAACTCAGGAACACTGCATAACAGATAACACTGCAGTTGGATTAGCTCCTGAATCCTGAGCCGGACGTATGTAAAGCCAGGTTGGGTACCTTGAACAAATCCGTAGCAAGGCGTTTTGGGCAGTCGACGTGTGGATTTTGAAGGAACTCAACGCTTCATCTTTAGCAAAAGAGTCACCAAATCACATCGTTTCTGCGAGGAAAACAGTATTTTCAACAAGGAAACGGAGTGTGCCTTGGTACGAACCATCCTCATCCAGAAGAAGTGCACCAATCGGGATTCTTTTCCATTCAAGTTGGCTCGGTGAGTTGTTGTTCAGTCATCTCAAAAGAAAAATACCTGAATATTACAAAATTATACGAATCCGCACGGAAAAGACTAAAGTAAAATCTTCAACATCAGCTTAAACACCTTCAGGCGTAAGCGTTTTACGTTTACGCGTTTGCGGTACACGTTGCTGGTGGCCGCAAAAAGGGGAGTCATACATCCTGTGGAAGCTGGATGCGCAATTGTACATTTTCCACTCGTGATTGTGAATGTAATCAGTTGTATTTCGTTACATTTCCTGCGAAAAGCTGTTGAAAGGAATTCCATAGTGTTTTCAAAGTGTTCTTACCACGTGACAAAAAAAAGCAAAACGAAAAGAGGGACGAAATTCGTGTTCAAGTGAACTCAGTGAAGTGCGTGAAACCACACCCTATGTGCCAATATTAAGTGATAACAAGATAACACTGTAGTTGAATTAGCTCCTGAATCCTGAGCCGGACGTATGTAAAGCCAGGTTGGGTACCTTGAACAAATCCGTAGCAAGGCGTTTTGGGCAGTCGACGTGTGGACCTTGAAGCAACCCAACGCTTCATTTTTAGCAAAAGAGTCACCAAATCACACCGTTTCTGCGAGGGAAACACTATTTTCAACAAGGAAACTTTCGACCCGGAGTGTGTCCTGGTACGAACCGTCGTCATCCAGAAGAAGTGCGCCAATCGGGATTCTTTTCCATTCGAGTTGGCTCGGTGAGTTGTTGTTCAGTCATCTCAAAAGAAAAAAAACCTGAATATTACAAAATTATACGAATCCGCCCGGAAAAGACTAAAGTAAAATCTTCAACATCAGCTTAAACACCTTCAGGCGTAAGCGTTTTACGTTTACGCGTTTGCGGTACACGTTGCTGGTGGCCGCAAAAAGGGGAGTCATACATCCTGTGGAAGCTGGATGCGCAATTGTACATTTTCTACTCGTGATTGTGAATGTAATCAATTGTATTTCGTTACATTTCCTGCGAAAAGCTGTTGAAAGGAATTCCATAGTGTTTTCAAAGTGTTCTTACCACGTGACACAAAAGGCAAAACGAAAAGAGTGACGAAATTCGTGTTCAAGTGAACTCAGTGAAGTGCGTGAAACCACACCCTATGTGCCAATATTAAGTGATAACAAGATAACACTGCGGCTGGATAAGCTCCTGAATCCTGAGCCGGACGTATGTAAAGCCAGGTTGGGTATCTTGAACAGATCCGTAGCAAGGCATTTTGGGCAGTCGACGTGTGGACCTTGAAGCAACCCAACGCTTGATTTTTAGCAAAAGAGCCACAAGATCACACCGTTTCTGCGAGGGAAACAGTATTTTCAACAAGGAAACTTTCGACCCGGAGTGTGTCCTGGTACGAACCGTCGTCATCCAGAAGAAGTGCGCCAATCGGGATTCTTTTCCATTCGAGTTGGCTCGGTGAGTTGTTGTTGAGTGAACTCAAAAGTAAAATACCCGAATAATACAACATTATACGAATCCACATGGAAAAGACTAAAGTAAAATAGAAGTTAAATACGCTATTGTACAGATTCCATTCGTCTTGTGTTTGATGAACTGATTTGGTCTTATTTGCTGCGAAAAGTGTTTCAAGTGCTTCCTTGCCGATTTCAAAGTGTTCTTACTGCGATCGTGACGAAAGGAGAATAACCGAAAAGTATGACGAAATCCATGTTCGACCACACCCAATGGCGTACGTGACTTTGAAAGCCACTCCAAGGTAGTCCGCAAGTGATATCGTTATGCGCATGTAGAAATCGAAATCAACAGGAAACTGTTATCTTTAAACAATTGATAACAAAGTGTTACAGCTACTCAAAGTGTCCTATCAATAATCAGATTGACGTTTTGATGGATCCGGCAAGCAAGAGATAAAAATTGGAAATTGCACATCGCAATCTCAGAACAGAACGGTGCTTCTTAGCCTACATGATTTGTAACGCCCTGTTGGGTATATTTCCGAATCTGACGTAATTTGTCGATGAATCAAAGATCCAGTGACGAAAGCAGGAACGTTGAGTGCAGACAGTTCTAAAGGAGAAGATCCCGGGACACACCACTTCCCCACAACTTGCTCAGGATCGATCAGGAAGATCGTGAGCATCGTATTGATTTTAAAGTTAAATGTAAGTAAAGCAAATGGAAACTCAATATGATCTGTGCAGATACTTTTCAGAAAGAATTATTCTATTTTTAGAAATTTTATTTCAAAACATGAGATAGTTAAAATATTGAGGCCGATAGTTAAAATATTAGCGCAACGAAAGTTAGAGACAGGAAAACTCGCTCTACTTTGTCCTTACGCTGGTCGGTTTTAATTGTGTTGAGATACCAAATATTTTCTAAGTGGCTTGAGGACGGCTAGTCTCTTGTGCCACATTTGAATTTAATCATCGTTCCAATTAGATCTTCGTCTTCATAATCCCTATGGCATCCGGAAATTCCCAATCTTCTTTGTTTGGGGGCATCGTATTGCTTGGTAGGTTATAGATGGCGCAGAAGAATCGTCTCATTCAAATCTTTAGAATACTTTCTTCGACCTCAAAAATAGTTCATTTAAATTTGAAAGAATCGCGGAAAATCCGTTCACGGATGCACGAGACCCGCAAGGCGATTTCGAGCAAATAGTCAAAAAAAACGTCCTACGTGAAACAAACATCGAGAAGTTTTGTATGGTAAGTAGAACGAAGTAGAACGACTGCTCGAAAACGGCCTAGATTTGTTTCACCCCCATACAAAAAAGTGGGTCGTTTGTTCGCGCCTAGGACGTTTTTAAGGACGATATTTCGAACCTATCGGGGAGTTCAGTACACTTGAGCTTTACGTTAACGATAGTCAACTCGATTAAGTTTATTAGTTTTGAATTGAAACAACAGTAGGTAGAATTAGTTTCAGCATGACCGTTCGCACTCTCATCACAAACGGTTGAATGTTAGTGCCGAAAAGGCAATGCTTTTTCTTGGCTGGCGTTTGTGCCACTGTTTCTCGGGTCGGGTTGGTCGGATACTTTCTGGGCCTCATCTTTTCTTTTCCCTTAAAAAGCTTATATTATTTTTAAATTTAAAAGCTTATTTTATTCTACATGATATCCAGTATGAATTATAAAATATAATAGTAGACGCTAATCTAAGTTTCTTAAACATCTCTTTACAAAATAGAAAAACAATAAGGTGCAGCTGTTCAACGTAACGAGAGATGACAAGTTTCGAAAAAAATAACCGTTACAAGGAAGATATGGAATCAGTCTCGGGACAAAACGAATCCTTGTCGGAAACAAGGATAATTGACGCTGCTACGACAACAGCATCGGATCGCGGAAGTATAAATCTAGAAAATCAGGAAGAAGAGGTCAATTCGGATAAAGTAAAGGATCCATCCCAGCAAATCTCCATAGTCCTCGCTTCGCCAACAATTGGTGGTGCCAGCATTTCTGGAACGCTCGATAAGAGCAATTCTATCAACACACATGAAGGAAAGGATAAAGCACCAAGTAACTCCGATGCTTCTGAAAAAAAAAAACATGAAGGAATGATAAACAATCTTATTGGTGCATCCTATCAGCAAATGCTGTCCATACCGGTCGTATGTCGAGTTGCTACACTGATTCGAGAAGAAAAGCTGTTAAGCTTCACAATAACCAACGAGGATGACGTTGGCGGTTTGTTTGATGACATCGTATTTCAATCCGACAAAGGAGACCTTTTCATTCAAGCTAAGGTCAAGCAAAATGATAGCTACACCATCACATGGGACAACCTTCAATCAGATGCAAGTAAGCAGTTTGCGATTAGTAAGTACTTGAACTCATTTTTACAGAAGGAATGGGATAAGAGGAAAGAGCCGCTCGTACTTGCGCTTTGTTCTAACATCGGGCTACACAAAGATGTTAAAATGTCAGTTACACAATACACTTTTGCCGAAAGCTCAGAAGTCCTTGATTCTATTCTCAAGTCCTTCACCAATGATGCCTATAAAATTGATTTAAACATCTTGAAAGCCGAAACCAAAACTAAATTACTGGACTACTTAAAACAAAATTCCGAATTAGGTATCCTCGCAAAGTTGATTGCACAGCACATTTGCCAGGAAACCCATGTCGATTTTCGCAACGATAAAACAAAATACCGATCTATCATAGAAAAAAAGATTGCCGGAGAGGAAAAAGGCCCCGAAAGGTATAACGTAACGACAGAGTTTTTTCATAAAAATGTGGAATTTAAAAGACTTTTTGAACTCGAATATAAGCTACAACTCATTTGGGATGATATAAAAAAGAAAGGCATTAAACTTGAAAAGGCAAAACCAACAGAGTCTCGGAGCATAGAAGACGAGAACAATCCAAAACAAATATGCAATTCGGATTCAGCTGATCTTGCAAAACAGTTAGAACAAGAACAACTCATTCAGGACAGAGAGGACGAGAACAATCCAAAAGAAATATGCATTTCGGATTCAGCTGATCTTGCAAAACAGTTAGCCCAACATATTTACCACGAGAAAGAACTTGATTTTCAGATTGCTGTATTAAAAAAATACCGATATGTCATAGATAACAAGATTGCCACAAAGAAAAGTAAAGGCCCCAAATGTTACGAAGTAAATGCAGAGTTTTTCAATGGAAAAAATGAATTTAAAAGACTTTTTGAACACGAGTACAAACTGCAACAACAAGAACAACTCATTCAGGATGATATAAAAAAGAAAGGCATTAAGCTTGAAAAGGCAAAACCAACAGAGTCTCAGAGCAGAGAGGACGAGAACAATCCAAAAGAAATATGCAATTCGGATTCAACTGATCTTGCAAAACAGTTAGAACAAGAACAACTCATTCAGGACAGAGAGGAGGAGAACAATCCAAAAGAGAAATGCAATTCGGATTCAGCTGATCTTGCAAAACAGTTAGAACAAGAACAACTCATTCAGGACAGAGAGGACGAGAACAATCCAAAAGAAATATGCAATTCGGATTCAGCTGATCTTGCAACACAGCTAGCTCAACATATTTACTACGAAAAAAATATTGATTTTCGGATTATTGTATTAAAAAAATACCGTTATGTCATAGAAAAGTTTATTGACATAGACAATAAAAGTCCCAAAGGTGGTTACGTAGTCGATGTGAAAAATTTCAACAAAGTAGATTGTAAGGATTTCAAAATGTTGTTTGATATTGAGTATCAAAAACTGCTTAATACTCTAGAGATTTGGGAAGATGTTCAAAAGAAAGGCATACGTCTCAAGAAAGAAAATGAAAGAAAAAAAAGTGGCAAAAAAGAATTACCAAAACAAGAAGAAAACTCTCAAATCCAACCATCACAACAAGTGAAAGACAATCTAATCGAATTACCAAAACAAATAGAACATGATCAAATCGAGAAGTTTTTTAAATCATTTATAATAGTTTGCAGTACAAAACACGAGGAAGACCAAGTCGTTGCCAGTATTCGTGAAAGCAAAGTGTTACCTGAAGACTTAAAAGATCCACTCTCTTTGACGTTTATTTTTAACAAACTTGGGATGTGGATATTGGAAAAGATGAAAGACAAAAGCAAGAAGCCTATAAAAAGACAGGATGTAGATGAATTGTTCAAGTATATTGAATTATTGTCTCAGTTCTCGCAATGGAAAGGCACGTCAAACACTAATTGTAAAAAATTGGTTAATTTGGGGCTTCAATGCAAACCGGAAGTATTGAAAGAATTGGCATTATACATAAACCCGATGCTTGCAAAAGTAACAGATAATAAAAATGATAAATTCAAAGTGGATATTCAGTGCAACTACCCCTCATGGGTTGTACTTCAAATTATACAGTCTATAGATTCCAAACCGGATTATTTATTTTTTGAAGACACACAGTTTGAACCACAGCAAGAACATATAATGAATACCTTTGATACAATGACAAGTCCACTTATTTTGGTGATTGTATGCAAAAGTTTGCCAAATATTAAAGGGTATATAGAAGGGCGGGTTAAGAACATGTCAACAAAAACCACCAAAAAGATTATACTTATCGACCAAACCTTTAATACTTCAAAGCCTGAAAGAGATCTTTTTGTCCGAGATCTGACTGAAGAATGCAAAACACAAATAATCAATCAAAGAAAGATCATAAATTTCTTTGGAACCGAAATTTCAACCAGCGAGCTTATTACCGCTGAAGATAAACTTAATTTTGTTGTCGATATCGTACACCCCTCCAGTAAACCACGAATGCAATGTAACAAACTGAAGAAAAGCTTTGGAAAAATTGAAGACGTGTTCGTTCATAGAAAATGGGAGCGATGTGATAAAAAAGAATCATGGGAAACTTCGAGTTGGTGGTTTTGGTATGATAGAAAAGAAGATATAACTCTTGCCAAGCTATTTCCTGCCAGTGTAACTGAGAATGAAATCAGTTACATAAATTTTTTGGTTACTAACAACGTAAATTTTAACAATATACCATTTGATGAAAACAGTGAATACATACATCCACCCGGTGCTTACGGAAACACTCCGGACCAAATAGAGTCCAATAAAACCGATCGCAAAGTGCATGTTATTTTCAACGAAGCCGGATCGGGGAAATCATTCTACCTGAATTGGTTAGCTACGTATCTACAGAATCGGAGTCAGCCTTTATGGATTATTAAATTCAATCTAAACGAATATTGTAACGAATTCGATCAATTGCAAAAAAGGGTTAAATGTGAAACTATAGATGAACTGATCACGATCAAATTTCTTTTTCAGCTTGTCTACTTAGCTTGGCTTGTCGATAACATGTTTCTAACAGATTCAAATGAGAAATCCAATAACGCTCAGGCAATTGCGGAGGCACTTATTTTTACAGACAGTCGTTTGGAGCTGGATAACAAAATGAAACCCGTATCTTCTGAGGAAATGATACTGGTTAGAACATTTGTACATAAATTCAATAGCAAACAAATCGTTATTTTGATGGATGGGTTTGACGAAATCGCGCCAGATTATAAGACGGTAGTGCTTAAATTATTATCCACGCTTAAAACCTGTGATGGGATTTGCAAGCTGTACCTATCTAGTCGTCCGTATGGTTTAAGAAACGAAATAGAAACCACATTGCAAGATTGCACATGCTACCGTTTAGTGGAATTCGACCATGGAGATCAATATTCTTTTATTGGTCGATATCTTTTTAAGCACTTTGACGAATACAAATCATCAGACGATACAAAACAAGCAAGGACATGTGGTGTTATTTTTACCATTTTAAAAGAGATCATGAGAGACCTTATGCAAATACCACTGTTTTTATCGATGGGAATAAACCTGTTGATGCCTATTGTAAAAACGTATATAAATGTTGAAAAGGAAATAATATCCAAACAAATTATAGAAGATTGTGATAACATTTTTGAACCTCTTAGCATGGTGGAAAGTTTTGTTAAAAAGAAGCTTGAGATCGTGAACATTGAGAAAATCGGTTCAACTATTGCTAGTTCTAAAACGCCCAACGCAAAGAAACATGCAGAACAATATCTAAAAGAGGTAAATGAAATCCACTCACTCTTGGCTTTGTACACAATTATGGACAAAACTGTTGTAAAGAAATTACTGACGTTTGAAACGCGAAACACTGCACTCCAGTACATGGAAAATGTTAAGAATGGCTCGGAAAAATCAGGTCTTATTGATGGAGTTGTAGTTAACACACCGATCTTCAATCATAGGTTGGTGGCCGAGTATTTTGTTTCTCTATGGTTTTATTCGAATCAAAATCTTGCCGGTGTTAAAGCCTTCCTGAAGCGTGAAATTTATGAGTCCAACCGCAGAATAGATGTAAGGCAATTTTTAGACAGAATGATTTGTAGGAAAAGTTTACTTCATATGGCAGTCCTTGATGGTTCAAAAGATAAAATAGAGGAAATACTAAATAAAAACAAAGCCTTCATTACTGCAAGGGACGAATGGGGAAGAACTCCGTTGCAATTGTCATATTTACATACTGGAAATGGCGAAAAAATTATTGAATTCTTATTGCATCGGGTTGATGAAAATAGCGTGAATATACAAGACACGTATTTCGGATGGTTTCCATTGGATTATGCATATCGCGCTGGCATCGTATATTATTATAGCGACAGAATCGGACATTGGACGTTTCAAAATAACTATGACAGCCCAAATTTGCACTGCGTAGTGGCATTATTAAACAAAGGAGCTTTCATCAATACTCCTGAAATGTTATCTAGATTTTCTACAAAAGAACGTTTCAACGTCGTAGACATGTTGATTGTTGAACTCTCCACAGAAAGAAAATACACATCGAACTTTAAAACGTTTTTCACGAAATTAGTAAAGAGATTAGGATCAAAAAAAAAACTTTCTTTAGACATAATGATTGGACGTGAGAGTTGGAAGGGGATGTTCTCTTCAAAACTATACCAACCAATAAGAAAAATAAATGATATGGAAAAAACCAGTAGAATACCAATTTTAGAGTTTTGCGTCATGATTGATTCTGTAATGTTCAAAATTATCATTGAAAATTCAAATGATTTTAAAATCGAGCAACCTAATGGATACCACTTTAAGTTAGCGTTAAAATATCGTTCGGTTAATGTTCTTCAATATATGATTACAGATCATCGACCGTATTTGAAATTGATACAAGACGATTTTGAACGGGAGTTGTGGGAATTGCTGGCATACTTGCAAAATGATGAACAAAAGTTCAAATCTCTTTTCCACGAATATTGCGCTAGGCATAACATCACTTGCAACGAAGACACGCCACATCAATCTTTAAAATGGATTAGAGAATTTTCACCGCAACACGATCTTATGGAAAATTTTCCCACAAAGTTTGAAATAAGAGGCGATACCGGTATTGATAGTGGGACAGAGTTTTTGGTTGCACGAGCATTGCACCTTGATAATGCATCCGCAGTCGAATATTTACTGCACAAATCGAAAACAACTCTAGACAATCGTT
Organism: Anopheles ziemanni; assembly: GCF_943734765.1. Taxonomy (NCBI): domain Eukaryota; kingdom Metazoa; phylum Arthropoda; class Insecta; order Diptera; family Culicidae; genus Anopheles; species Anopheles ziemanni. The sequence continues at coordinate 93,847,811 of NC_080706.1, forward strand.
TTATTAGGCAAATTTGCCAAAACTGTAAAATTAAGTGGTGTTGTCTAAGCTCCTACCAATATCTCCTCGATAACTGCATAGATCTTACTGGCACTGATGAACAAGGTAGAAATTTGTTACAATTTGCGGTATGTTACGGTGATTCAAATTTGGTAAAATGTCTCATGAAACATCACAGTTTCCAACCGACGGAAAAAAATGCGAAGGAAAACGATTGGAACGCTTTCTTCTACTGCGCATCAAGATGCAGAAGTGGTGATATCAACAAATGGGATGTTGATTATGATAACAACAAAAACATTTTCGCTCATATGTTAGAGAAAGATCATGAGGATTGTTTTAGTCAACTGGATACGAAAGGAAAGAGTATTATTTATTATGCAGCTAAGAACAACAGGAGTATTTCTCTTTACATCATTAAAAAAAAATATCAGAGGCAGTTGGAAGATTTGAACTCAGATCAGATCGTTGATTTGATAAAATTACTCAAAGCATCAGGCTTCAATACAATGGACAAGTTAGAATATCTACCAAAAAAATTTTTTAAGGTAGAAACGACGTGTCAATTGATTTGTGACACTCTGAAATCAATCGGGGAGCTTCGATACCACGATGAAAAGGGTAGGAATCTTTTGAACATTGCCATTATGAAAGGTTGGTTTGTTTTGGGGAAATGTCTAATTGAACATTATGATTTTGATGCAAAGAAAATCAATGAAAAAGACAACAATTGGAACACATTCTTCTATTGTGCGTTAGCGCACAAAAAGCTTAATTTTGATGAACGTGAGTACATCACACATTTCTTCTGGTACTTGATGAACAAGAACCCTATCGATTGCTTCGAACAACGTGATTCACACCTGAAAACATTGTTTTATTACTTAAATGACTTTGACGAAAACCTTGCAAAACAGATGTTGGAACTGGAGTATGATAAACTAAAGCATTTGTCAATTGAAAAGCGAGTTCCGGCTTTATTTGGCATGCTACAAAACGCAGAGATCTTTTCTATGGAAAAAAAACTGAAATATTTAGAAGAACATCATTTAATTGACGAAGAGTCGGTAAATACCATTTGCGATTACTTGAAAACAACTGGAAAACTAGACTACAGACACGAACAAATGGGCTGGAATCTTCTGCATATCACTTGCATGAAGGGTTGGTTGATTTTGGCGAAATGTCTCATTGAACATTATAATTTTGATGCAAAAGAAATCAATGAAAAAGAAAACAACTGGAACACATTCTTCTACTGCGTGTGCAACAGTGAGAAAGCTTCAAACAAACTGGACATATTCACTCATTTGATGGAGAAAGACCCTTTCGACTGCTTCGGTCAACTGGATTCGTGGGGAAAGAGCGTCTTTTGGTATGCGACGGATAATAATAATGAAATTGCTAATGATATTTTCAAGCGAGAGTGTAAGTTGCAGGAAAAGCTTCCTATTGAAAAGCGAATTTCTGTATTGATTGACAAATTACTACATTCTCGCTCCAATTGGTACGACACGTTTTGTAAATATGAGAAAAATCATTTGGATGATAAAAAGTCGGTTAAGCTCATTTGCGATTACTTGAAATCAACTGGTGCACTGGACTACAAAGACATTAAAACGGGTCGGAATCTTCTGCATATCGCTTGCGAGGAGGGTTGGTCGGCTTTGGCGAAATGTCTCATTGATCATAATGGTTTTGATGCGAAGAAAATCAATGAAAAAGAAGACAACTGGAATGCTTTTTTCTACTGCGTGTGCAACAGTGAAAAAGCTTCAAACAAAATGGATATATTCACTCATTTGATGGAGAAAGATCCTTTCGACTGCTTCGGCCAACTGGATTCGAAGGAAAAGAGCGTGTTTTGGTATGCGACGGGTAATAATGAAGAAATTGCTAATGATATTTTCAAACGACAGTGTAAATTGCAGGAACAGCTTCCTATCAAAGAGCGAATTCCTGTGTTGATGGACAAGTTAAAAGATTACCGCCTCAATAGCTACGACAAGGTTGTTCAATTTGAGCAAAATCATTTGGTTGATAAAAAATCAATTAACATCATTTGCGATTATTTGAAATCAACTGGGGAACTGAACTACAGAGACTTACACAGAGGCTCAAGTCTTCTGCATATCGCTTGCATGGAGGGTTGGTCGGCTTTGGCGAAATGTCTCGTTGATGATTATGGTTTTGATGCAAATGAAACCAATGAAAAAGAAGACAACTGGAATGCTTTTTTCTACTGCGTGTGCAACAGTGAAAAAGCTTCTAACAAAATGGATATATTCACTCATTTGATGGAGAAAGAGCATTTCGACTGCTTCGGCCAACTGGATTCGAAGGAAAAGAGCGTGTTTTGGTATGCGACGGGTAATAATGAAGAAATTGCTAATGATATTTTCAAACGAGAGTGTAAATTGCAGAAACAGCTTCCTATCAAAGAGCGAATTCCTGTGTTGATGGATAAATTACGAAATTCTGGCCTCAATAGCTACTGCAAGATTCTTCAATTTGAGCAAAATCATTTGGTTGAAGAGAAATCGGTTGAGATCATTTGCGATTACTTGCAAACCACCGGAGAACTTGACTGGAAAAGCAATGGAACGGGTCAGGATCTTCTGCATATCGCTTGCATGAAGGGTTGGTTGACTTTGGTGAAATGTCTCATTGAACATAATGGTTTTGATGCAAAGGCAATCAATGAAAAAGAAAACAACTGGAACGCTTATTTCTACTGCGTTAGCAACAGTGGAAATGCTTCAAACAAACTGGAAATATTCACCCATTTGATGGAGAAAGAGCATTTCGACTGCTTCGGTGAACTGGATTCGGAGGGAAAGAGCGTCTTTTGGTATGCGAGGAAAAATAATGAAAAAATTAGTAAGGATATTTTCAAACGAGAGTGTAAGTTGCAGGAACAGCTTCCTATCGAAGAGCGAATCCTTTTGTTGATGGACAAATTAAAAGATTCCCGCCTCGATAACTACGGCAAGATTCTTCAATTTAAGCGAAATCATTTGGTTGATGAAAAATCGATTAACATCATTTGCGATTACTTGAAATCAACTGGAGAGCTGAACTGGAAAAGCTATCTATGTAGCAGGAATCTTCTGCATATCGCTTGCATGGAGGGTTGGTTGACTTTGGCGAAATGTCTCATTGAACATTATAATTTTGATGCGAAGGAAACCAATGAAAACGAAGACAACTGGAACGCTTTTTTCTACTGCGTTAGCAACAGTGAAAATGCTTTAAGTAAACGGGAAATATTCACTCATTTGATAGAGAAAGAGCATTTCGACTGCTTCGGTCAACTGGATTCGAAGGGAAAAAGCGTCTTTTGGTATGCGACGGATAATAATAATGAAATTGCTAATGATATTTTCAAGCGAGAGTGTAAGTTGCAGGAAAAGCTTCCTATCGAAGAGCGAATCCCTGTATTGATTGACAAATTACTACATTCTCGCTCCAATTGCTACGACACGTTTTGTAAATGTCATTTGGATGATGAAAAGTTCGTCAACATTATTTGTGATAACTTGAAGATAATTGTCGACCTGAACTACAGAGACTTCAAAACGGGTAGAAATCTTCTACATATTGCTTGCACGGAGGGTTGGTTAACTTTGGTGAAATATCTTATTGAACATTATGGTTTTGATGCAACAGAAATCAATGAACTAGACAATAAGTGGAACGCTTTCTTCTACTGCGTGTGCAACAGTAAAAATGCTGCAAACAAACTGGAAATATTCACCCATTTGATGGAGAAAGATCCTGTCGACTGCTTCGATCAACTGGATTCAAAAGAAAAGAGCGTCTTTTGGTATGCGACGCAAAATAATAAAGAAATTGGAAAGGTTATTTTCGAACGAGAGTGTAAGTTGCAGGAAAAGCTTCCTATCGAAGAGCGAATCCCTTTGTTGATTAACAAGATAAGCAGTTCTTGCCTCAATAGCTACGACAAGGTTCTTCAATTTGAGGAAAATAATTTGGTTGGCGAAAACTCGGTAAAGATCATTTGCGATTATTTGCAAACAACTAGAGAACTGAACTACAGAGAAGAAGAAAAGGATAAAAATCTTCTGCATATCGCTTGCGAGGAGGGTTGGTCGGCTTTGGCGAAATGTCTCATTGATGGTTATGGTTTTAATGCGAAGGAAGCCAATAAAAACGAAGATAACTGGAACGCTTTCTTCTACTGCGTGTGCAACAGTGGAAATGCTTCAAACAAACGGGAAATATTCACTCATTTGATAGAGAAAGAGCATTTCGACTGCTTCGGTCAACTGGATTCGAAGGGAAAAAGCGTCTTTTGGTATGCGACGGATAATAATAATGAAATTGCTAATGATATTTTCAAACGAGAGTGTAAGTTGCAGGAACAGCTTCCTATCGAAGAACGAATCCTTGTGTTAATGGACAAGTTAACAAATTCTCGCCTCAGTAGCTACGACATGATTCTTCAATTTGAGCAAAATAATTTGGTTGATGAAAAGTCGGTAAAAATCATCTGCGATTATTTGAAAACGGAACTCGACTACATACAGTCGGGCAGGAATCTTCTGCATATCGCTTGCGAGGAGGGTTGGTTGATTTTGGCGAAATGTCTCATTGATCATAATGGTTTTGATGCGAAGAAAATCAATGAAGAAAAAGACAACTGGAACGCTTATTTCTACTGCGTTAGCAACAGTGGAAATGCTGCAAACAAACTGGAAATATTCACCCATTTGATGGAGAAAGAGCATTTCGACTGCTTCGGTGAACTGGATTCGGCGGGAAAGAGCGTCTTTTGGTATGCGAGGAAAAATAATAAAGAAATTAGTAAGGATGTTTTCAAACGAGAGTGTAAGTTGCAGGAAAAGCTTCCTATCAAAGAGCGAATCCCTGTGTTGATGGACAAGTTAAAAAGTGGAGACCTCAATGGCTACGGCAAGATTCTTCAATTTGAGGAAAACCAATTGGTTAAAGAAGAGTCGGTTAAGTTCATTTGCGATCGCTTGAAAACAACTGGAGAACTGGACTGGAAATGCAATGAAATGGGTCGGAATCTTCTGCATATCGCTTGCTCGCAGGGTTGGTTAACTTTGGCGAAATGTCTCGTTGAACATTATGGTTTTGATGCGAAGGAAATCAATGAAAAAGGCAATAACTGGAACGCTTTCTTCTACTGCGTGTGCAACAGTGAAAATGCGTTAAACAAACAGGAAATTTTTACTTATTTGATGGAGAAAGATCCTTTCGACTGCTTCGGTAAACTGGATTCGAAGGGAAAGAGCGTCTTTTGGTATGCGACGGATAATAATGCAGAAATTTGTAAGGATATTTTAAAACGAGAGTGTAAATTGCAGGAACATCTTCCTATCGAAGAGCGAATCCCTGTGTTGATGGACAAGTTAACTAATTCTCGCCTCAATAGCCCAGACAAGAATCTTAAATTTGAGCAAAATTATTTGTTTGAAGAGAAGCCAGTGAAGATCATTTGTGATTACTTGAAAACAACCAGAGAACTGAGCTGCAGAGACGTTATAACGGGCACGAATCTTCTGCATATCGCTTGTAGGGAGGGTTGGTTAACTTTGGCGAAATGTCTCGTTGAACATTATGGGTTTGATGCGAAGAAAATCAATGAAAAAGAAAACAACTATAACGCTTTCTTCTACTGCGTGTGTAACAGTGAAAATGCTTCAAACAAACTGGAAATATTCACTTATTTGATGGAGAGAGACCCTTTCGATTGTTTCGGTCAAATGGATTCCGAAAATCGTAATTTGTTTCATTATGCGTTGTTGAAGAATGTTCTCATTGCAGACTTTATTATACGAAAAGAGATGCCTGCAAATAATTCTGTTTCGGTTAAAGAATGGGCTTCGACGTTTTCAAAACGCTTGAGTGAATCAAACCTAACGAGGACGGATATTGATAGATTTTTAGCAGATTGGTTGCAATATTCCACTTTGGACGAAAAACATAAAATTTATGTAGAAATTAAATCGAATTTGAAAAGGATGAAGCCCAATCGATGGGTATTATTGTCCGGATGCTTGTTAATTGTAGCCGTGTGGCGAATATTTTTCTATAGAAAATAGCGCGCTGCCACCAGGGGAAGTTTCTGTCATTAGTGACAGCATGATTTCGCCCGGTAACATAATCCTAACGAATTTGGTTAATCAGTTTGCGGCCTCTAAGTCAGATGTCTTCAATTTGATCGATTTGTTAGTTTTAAAATAAAAATAAAATTTGTTAAAATATTAAATAATTCAACCGCCCCAATAAAACCTAAAAAACCTAAGAAATTTATTGAACAATAAACTCGTATTTATGTACTACCTCAAATAAACAACATGCTTGATAGTACTTAATTAAAATATCCGAAAAATATGGTATACATGCTGACCCTACGAACTTCGCATCGTCCAATATTAATAATTCTAAAATTCCAATGAACGATTCACGGCTTCGTTTTCATTTTCAATACGATTAACCCTTTCACGACCAAGGGAAACATTTTTCCCATCTACAAAACTCGTTACTGTTTGTTCAACTATTATCAAAACGATGTTTTTGAAACGAAACATCAAAGAAAACATTATGTCAAAGGCCTCAAATGTCTTTCTGGACGAATAAACAAAAAAGAACTATCAAAATTAATTGCTCCAAAACCAAACCATTTGTGCGTGCAACCAACAACAAAAACTTAATATTTGTCAAGTTGATGAATTCACTATTTTTCTTATAGAAATGTCTGAACCCTTTTTTTTAGCATTTTGATTATGTAATTTGTAGTGGAAAGCAAATAAAATAAATTCCGATATCATAACTATACTGGTCATTTATGGTTAAAAAAAAAAATATTTCCCATGAAATTATAAAAAACCTACACATACTGCTAGGGTTTTCTGGTGATATTCTCTTATTATACACCCCAAATAGCCAAAATATTGTGTTGTTTTGCCAATTTTAGTCTTGAATAGCTTACGGTCCTGAAAGGGTTAATTAATTTATATGAGCGCAATGGTCCAGTTGGAGTCATAAGCATCAAGCAATAATCTCGGAATAGAATCGCTGCTGCAAGTTGAAATCTTGTTTCTTGTGTGTGTGTTTTTTTTTTTTTTTTGCTTGCTGTACTCTTGACTCAAGAGTTCTTGGTGAATTCCTTAACCATTCTTCAAATAAACAGAACATTGAAATAAAAAACAAAAACTGTGGAATGCACAACAATGTATCGGCTCATTTGATACTTATCTCATCTCTTTCAATGCCAAAACCCGCCATATCCCTTTCGGCGATGTACTTGCAAACTTGTTTGATGGATTTCCCTTAACTTAAATACTCAACATTCATATGTGTTTAGCATGCCTTACACAATATAAGACAATATGATCTGAAGTTGGTGTTTTCGAAAATAAAGCACATGGAGAACTTTATGTAAATTCATTGGACAAAACATACTAACGAAGTAAATTGATTGTAAAGTCCGCAGGCTCAATGAACCAATGGATCAAAAATGTTCGCTATTTGATCTGACGGAATCAAACCTTCCATAGACAAAATTGTTCGAGCAACAAAGCTCTTTTCTGTCACTCAACAAAATACATTCAAGGCCTATCAAAACCAAATATACATGATCTAAATCGATTATCTGTGAATTCGGACTCGTGATTTGTCACAATTTTAATCGCTATGGGTGTTGCTGCACCAACGGTGTGTTCGAGGACAAACCACAATAAAAACGGCCAAATTTGAACTCAAACGGCTCTCATAAAACACAAAAAACTCAAGAAACGTTGTACCGCGGCTCCAAAAGAAAGATTAAAATGTCGCAAATCAACGAAAGAAAAAACTCACCACAAATTGTATCATTTCAGTATCCGGTTTGACCGTTGATCCAAATGAAGAAACTTTCCGAAAAAGACACGACGTACCGGAAACGAAATGCCAGATCGAAGATAACGAAGTAGATCTCGCATTTGTTTAGGAAGGATCGGCCACTATTCGTAAATGAACACAAAAAATGTAATTTTCGTTAACGATCGTGCTCGTGATTCTAAATAATCATAGAAAACGGACAAAGCGCATATTTAGATAGAATCAAAAAACTCCGCATCATAAACATAGTTAGGATGTTCAAGAAAATACGGATCAGCAATAATAATCATAAAAGCATAAAAGCATACGAGTAGTTGCACATATCCGAAACATATGTCATTGTAAAAGCACAAATACAGTGACGATATTCTGCTATATAAACGGCTAGATAAATTTTATAGAATAAATCAGTGCTAAATTGAAATTCAAACGATTCGTATGTTATTTTGACTGCGACACTCCCTGGTATTCTACCACCCAATCCGAAAGATCGAAACGATCAGTTCTCCCCATCTATTGCATAGGCCTACGTGATACGCATGAGGCATCTCTCCTGGTGGTAATAAACATCCAGAGATTACTTCGACAATTTTGACCCGCAAATATCAGTACCCCTAAGCTAGGAGGTCTACCTTCGCAGTGCCTGTTTGCTAGAGCGCGCGCCACGTTGGTCCAATTCCGCATCCCGGCTTTACTGGCGGCTTTGTCTACGCCATGCTTCTACCTCAATTTAGGCCTACCACGCCTCCTCTGTCCTCGGGGACAGCCTAAAAGGACTTTACGGGCGGGGTCGTCCGGTACCATTCGCATGACATGACCAGCTCAGTGTACCAGGTGAATAATACAGGTCGTAAAGACACCGAACTCAAAGAATCTGATCGAAGATCGTTAACTCGCGTGTATTTAATTAGTTGTCTTTCGTTACATTTGTTACGAAAAGTGTTTGAAAGGGTTTCCATACTATTTTCAAAGTGGTCTTACTACGTGACATTGAACGCAAACCGAAAAGAGTGATTAAACTCGCGATCGAATTTCACACTCAGTGTATTGCGTGAAGTCACACTCAAAGGGGGTTTGCCAGTCTAAATTGGTAACAAGAAAAAACATTACGTCAGTGGCGTGATTTTTATCAGCAACTTAAACCTAAATTTCATAACCTCAGAAACTGTAATTTGAAGTTATATTAAAAGTAAAGAGCTAAAGTTGCTTAAAAGTAGCAGTAATCAGACTGGTGTTTTTGGTGGATATAGTGAATGAACAATCAGAAGGATTTGTAAATGCTAAGGATCATCATCGTTCATCCCATCAGGCCTACCCTTTCCTTTCCACTTGGACCGTCGTGGTGAACAGTTGTATTGTGAAAATAAAAGTAAAATTTCTGAAAATTTCATAATTATACGAATCCGCATGGAAAAGACTAAAGTAAAATCTTCAACATTAGTTTAAACACCTACAGGTGAAAGTGTTTTGCGTTTGCGCGTTTGCGGTGGTACACGTGGAGCTAAAGTAGAGCCAAACGTTCTCTAGAAACTAAATGCCGCGAAAAAAAAAGTGCTTCCTTACCGCTTTCAAAGTGTTTTTACTGCGATCGTGAAGCAGGGAACATAACGAGAAGTATGACGAAATTCATGTTCGACCACACCCAATGGCGTTTGTGACTTGAAAACCAGTTCTTGTAGTAGTTTACAAGGATATCGATTAAAACCATTTACGACCGAATTCGATTTGAAAACAAAGTGCTACAGCTACTAAAAGGGTTCTAGTAATTATCAGACTGGTGCTTTTGTGGATCCGGCAAGGAAAACGTAAGAAGTGCAAAGAAAGTGCAAAGAAGTGCAAACCTTCACGATTATTCAGCGTCCGTACCGTGGGCATCGCTTTCCAAGTTCTGTCTAATTAACCACTCGAACTCGTATTAAGTTAAACGAAGTGTGAAAATAGTTAAATTTACGTTACTGGAGCGGCACAAGACCGGACACCGATCGAGGCATTTCTCTCGTTGAAACAACGACGCAGCACAACTTGATCTCAGGAAGATCGTGACCATCGTCGATTGTTTCAACTGCAATGTAAGTATACTTTGTGAGACAAAGAAAACTCAAATACTTAATTTATTATTTAATTATTTAATTTTTAGTAATTTTATTTGCATACCATGTTATTCCAAAATATTGCCTACCGCATACACTGGGACCAACGGAAATCCGAGCACTTGAAAAAAAGGGCAGTCGTCCGACTTTGCGGACAATTTTACAGTACTTAGTAGTTGATAACAATGATTTTTTTTTGTTTATTCGTTGTACACGGAACGGAGAGTTGGATTTACAGTAATTTCATGAGATAAAGTATACCAAAAAAACTAGTTTTTTCAAGTATCAGGATTTCCGTTGGTCCCAGTGTAGACAAACAGCTTTGTGACGAAAGTTGGAGACAGCAAAATTCGCTCTACTGGGCCATTTGTTGCTTGTGTTGCTTCAAGGTACAAAGTTTTCGTTTTTTTACCTCTCTAATGCTTCGGTATCCGTTGGAAAAGCCTACCCCGTGTATCCAGAATACCCTCCCAACGAGAAATTTTGGCGTTATTTTGGGGTAAAAGAATTCTCTTGAGAACTGATCGCTCTTCTTTTGAGAATTCTTTTAGCCCTGCTTTTGCAGCAGATTTCCTATGCAATCTTGGATGTAAAACGACTTCTGAAAAGAAGGGTAAAACAATTCTCTTAATACTTGTGGGACACCGCAAATGAGAACAGTTTTGACAACGTGACTGTGCAACGTGTTTATAACACCTATTTCTGACTATACGCGCAAAAACCGTATACCCATTCGTAGTAGATTATATGAGCTGGGTTCAGGATATCTTTTCTTTCACAACATAATTATTTTCATGCAGGAAAATATTTTTGATTGTTTTATTATTTTGATACATCGATAATATTATGTACATATCGTCCGGTTCGGAAGGCAATCAGGGGAAATGTTCAGAAATCGTCCGACGCCTCCTCTGGTTCGTGCTGGCAAACAGCGACCACGGATCGTAGCAGGCTCCTTCGATGTACGATGTGCAGCACCACTCGCTCATGGCCAGCGAAAACACTCAGAACGCGTTGCAGTTATTTTTACGCCGCTTCTTCTTCCTTGTCGAGATATGAAATGTGTGAAAAGCGCGGACAAATCATCATCAGTAAGAACTCTCTGCTGTGGGTTCTTACACACGTACTTTCTATCTGGCGCGAATTAACCCGGTCCCGGTTAACCACCCTGAGTCGGTCGATCCATGCGCCGCTATCCCGCCACCGATGCTATGTGACTTCCGGTAACAACCGATGATGTCCAACCGCCACCGATAACTGTGCCACTGCGTTTCATTCTAACAAGTCGGTCCATTAGGTACACTACACGGTTATAACAAAACACAAACAACAAATGGGATGGAAAAACACAGCTTGCTAGTTGGCCAAACTTGCACCTTCACAGTAAACAAACAAAGGTTTGACAGCAGCTCTCGAAACACTAGTGCCCACCAAAAAAACATCTTTGGTAGGTCTGCGATCTACGAGGTGTAGATGTCACCAAAGCCTACCAAAAATAAACCTTTGTTAGGTTATGAGGTATACGTGGGGGGACCCAAAAGTAACGGGAATCGGGTTGTAGGGAGAAGAGGGGAAAAAGGGCATCGGGTACAATATTTTTTTTAAAAAGCTTAACATGTTCTTGATCAGTATGCAAAGTTTAGTTTCTGTAAGTGCATCCGCTAGTCTTTGAGAATTTTTTCAGTGTAACGGTTTTAGTGTTTTCGGCGATTTTGTGAGATGGGCAAGTGAAACTGAGGTCAACCTCGTTCTGGGCTCCCCACAGCTTCAAAAACGGACGAAAATGTTTCAAAAATCAACAATCCTGTTCAGCATTTGTTTATCCAGGATGGAGGATAAACTAAAAAATCCACCAGGCAGATTTGAAGATGTTTAGGGGAAACAGCTGGAAGAAAACGACGGATCCGTGGCGAGACTGGTTCTTCCACGGAATTGAGCCCACGACAACGCACCTGCCCACAAAGCGCTGTCCGTGAGGCAGTTTTTGACCGAAAATGGCATGATACCGATTTTTCCATCCTGGAAGAACACATTCTGAACAAGGTTGTTGATTTTTGAAACATTTTCGTCCGCTTTTGAAGCTGTGGGGAGCCCAGAACGAGGTTGACCTCAGTTTCACTTGCCCATCTCACAAAATCGCCGAAAACACTAAAACCGTTACACTGAAAAAAATCTCAAAGACTAGCGGATGCACTTACAGAAACTAAACTTTGCATACTGATCAAGAACATGTTAAGCTTTTTAAAAAAAATATTGTACCCGATGCCCTTTTTCCCCTCTTCTCCCTACAACCCGATTCCCGTTACTTTTGGGTCCCCCCACGTACATGTCAAAAAAGCTAACCAAAAATACATTTGGCAAGGCATGTACGCTTTTGGTAGGAATGTGCAGCACGATTCACCTTGGGTTATCAATTTGCCGGCAACAACTGAAGTATTTTCGAGATAACTACAGCAAATAAAACGCAAGTAATCGACTCAAAGTTCAATAAAAGTGCTATCAGCATTCAATTCATATTTAAGCAACAAGAAATCAAGCCTTGGGAATCATAAGACTTGTGCCAGCACGGTGTACAGTTGTATCGTGAACGTAAAAGTAAAATTTCGGAAAACTACAAAATTCTACAAATCCGCATGGTAAAAACTGAAGTAAAATCTTCAACATTAGCTTAAACATCTCCAGGCGTAAGCGTTTAACGTTTGCACGTTTGCAGCACACGTTGCTGGTGGCCGCAAAAAGGGGAGCCATACATCCTGTGGAAATTGGATACGCAAATGTACAGTTTCCACTCGTCTTGTGTAAGGTGAATGTAATTACTTGTATTTCGTTTCCTGCGAAGAGTTTTTGAAACGGTTTCCATAGTATTTTCAAAGTGTTCTTACCACGTGACACAGAAGGGAAAACGAAAAGAGTGACGAAACTCGTGTTCGACTGAACTCAGTGGAATGCGTGAAGCCACACCCTATGTGCCAGTATATAGCGATAACAAGATAATGTACGATCATTTACGACACTCTTTTATTGCGACTGGATTAGGCCTGAGCCGGACGTAGTGCCACGTTGGCTATCTGGAGCAGATCTGTAGCAAGGCGTATTGGGCAGTCGACGTGTAGACCTTGAAGCACCGATGATGCCTCAGTTTGAGCTGGGATTCTTTACAATTAAATAAGCACGGCAAGTAGTTGCTCAGAGAACCTGAAAGTGAATTATCTTAATATTACAAAATTATGCGAATCCGCATGGAAAAGACTAAAGTAAAATCTTCAACATCCGCCTAAACACCTTCAGGCGTAAGTGTTTTGCACGGTACACGTGGAGCATAAAGTGGAGCCAAACGTCCTCTAGAAGTTAAATGCGCAATTGTACAGATTCTCTCGTGCTTGTGTTTCGTGAATTGATTTGGTTTTATTTGATGCGAAAAGTCTTTTAAAGTGCTTCCTTACCGATTCTTATTCCAATCGTGAAGCAGGGAGAATAAACGAAAAGCATGACCAAATTCATGTTCGACCACACCCAAAGGCGTACGTGACTTTGAAAGCCACTCCCTATGGTAGTCCGCAAGTGATATCGAGAAAATCCTTATGCGCATGTAGAAATCGAAATCAACCGGAAACTGTTATCTTTGAACCATTGATAACAAAGTGTAACAGCTACTCCAAGTGCCCTATCAATAATCAGACCGGGGTTTTGATGGATCCGGCAAGGAAGAGATAAGAAGTGCACAGAACGAACGGTGCTTCTCAGCTTATGTGATTTGTAACGTACTGTTGGCTATATTTCCGAATCTTAAGTAAATTTGCGATGAATCGACGATCCAGTGGCGTAAGCAGCAACATTAAGTGCAGATATTTCTAAAGGGCAACTCAATCCCCCACAATTTGCTATCAGGAAGATCGTGACCATCATAAATTGTTTAAATTTTCAATGTAAGTAAAGCTAATGTAAACTCAGTATGATCTACAGTACCAGGCATTCAAAGTCGGACACTTGAAAATTGATCAATCTTTTCACTTTGAGTTAGTTGATCTTCTTCTTCGAAGCAGCTAGCGACACGAAACTGCACAGGGGACTTCTCCATCCTTTGTTCTTTGCGAATATGCAAAAAAAAAGAATCAAAAAAACTCCAATTTCGCAAATAATGGAACACGAATGAAAAAAGTCTTGTTTTCCAGCCAGGCAGTAAAATTTTCCAAATAGCAACTTAAGAACACTTCAACTTAACTGATTTGATACTACTACTTTTATTCATAAAATGTAAAACCCACGGACAGTTTCGGAAGCTCGAAGGAAATGAACATACTTTACTGTCAATTTTACTTTCTACAATAGTGAGTCATTGCACGCTGCGAGTGAATTTAATTTTAATCCACAGCAAAATGCATGTCCAAGGAAGTCTAATTAAAATTGTGTTTTTAATTTCATTTTAGAAACCACAAACGCGTTTTTATTTTCTTTACTAAATGTCAAGTATAATGGGAAAAAGGAAAAGCAGCTCTGATGATCTAGCACCATCAACGTCCAAAACACCAAAATTAGATAGTTCGAATGAAGGAGTTACGGAAGAGACACCCGAGTCCGGTCAATACAATAACGATGAACCACGGCAGGCAAATGTGTCGCAATTTAACCAAGGTAAAGAGGCATCTTCTGATGATGTATCGAATACAGGAACGACTGGTAAAGGTCATGGATTGAAAAACACACTTCACGGCGTGACATACCAGCTAAAACTACTGATACTGATACTGCTCCAAGCTGCTAAGGAGATGAAAGACAACAAGGAATTTAAATGCTTCATTGGCACTGAGGATCCAGAATGTGGAAAGTTTGATGACATAATTTTCCGTTTTAAAAATGGCGATCGATGGTTTCTTCTATGCATCCAAGCTAAGCACAAAGAAGATGATACCAGATCTATCACATGGAACGACCTTATATCGAGTTCAAATAATAACCCATTATCGATTAGTAAGTACTTCAATTCTTACCTACAACAAAAAACGGACGAAACGGAAAAAACGAATTCGCCAGCACCTACGCTTGTCCTTTGTACCAACATTGCTCTGGAGCCAACATTGGTAAAAGATGTAATGGTAGACAAAAAACACTTCTTTGAGATTAGTGGAATTAGCTCCCTTTTTAACTTATTAAAAAGTGAAACCTATAAATTTGACCTCAATAAGATTAAGGAAAAAAACAACGGGAAGCTACTCAACATTTTATCAGAAAATTCCGATTCTAATCAGTTGCCGAAGCTATTAGCAGAACTTATTTTCAACCGAGAAACTGTTGATTTTCGTAAACCTCTGTTTAAAAGAAATAGTAGTTTGGTACTAAATGAAATTTCAACAAACGTTTTTTTATCGAAAAAAAAAGATATCATTTTCTACAAGGTCAATGAAGATTTTTTCAATTGTCGTGACAATGAAGAGTTCAAAAAAAAATTCGAAACAGAGTATAAAAAACTCAAAGAAAAAACCGAAAAGTCAACCAAAAAAAAATCAAACAATCAAGATATTTGGCCAGATATTCGATCCAAAGGCATAAGAGTAAATAAGAAACATGAAACCAACATTTTTCTTGCACCAAAAAAGACAGAACAATCGCAAATAGAGAACTTTTTCAATTCATTCATAATTGCTGCAGATTCATTCAAAGAGTCAGAATTATCTGGATTAATTGTGGAGGAGCTAAAGAATTCCGGTTATTTACCACCGGGTACACAAGAGACTATTGCATCTGAATTAGCGCGTGACCAACTCTCGAACTGCATATTGGAATGGATGAAACATAAAGTGAGCCAACCTTTAAATGAACAAGATATTAAAGAGTTTTTTAATTGTTTTGCGACATCATTGAAGTTTTTGCACTTTGAGGGCATGTCGAAGGGTAATTGTGGAGAGATACAAAATAAAAATCTTGAATGCAAGACAGAAGTATTGAATCAAAGAAGCTTGTACAAAACACTAGATCAATGACTCTCTGAACCTGACAATGATGGGCATAAAGTGGATATTTGGAAAAGCAACGAGCCTTCGTGGGTTGTATATCCCAGGTGACAAAATTGACGGTTATTTTTGAAAAATGCAGTGAAATTGCCCTAAATCCCACCGATGTTTGAATGTATGGGTGCGGAATTTCGTATCGCCGTGTACATACACGGAGTGATGAATGTTTTCTTCTTGAACATTTTTCTAAGCTGGCTGTGCATCAGTTTTGAGCTGTCATTGGTGTTTTCATTTGGTAATGCGACTGTGCATCGTGCGGACTTGTTCAGCGTAAATAAAAGATGATAATCTTTATTAATCACACATGTTTTCACGAAATAACAAGAAAAGCGGTAAGTGAAGCCTTTTTCCGGAAACATATTTAGCATCATCATCAACGTCGGTCGAATGTAGGTGTTCAATGAAAAAACGTCAACAAACCAGAGGTTTGTATCAAAACTTGTTGACACGGCGGGAGTGAATAAATCACAACCGTTGAAGGAAGTTTTGTTTAAAATGTTCCATCTCTTGAACTTCATATTCGATATAGGGTTTTTTTGAGAAGTAGAACTTCGCACAACGAACTTGGTGGCTTCGGGAATTCTCTACAAACTCGCAACAATCAAGGAGAATGTGCTGATGAACGATGTGATCGCCATCGTCAGTTCGCTGCTGGAATAGTGCAACCAGCGGATATTCGACGAAAAGGTGCCGATAGCTTTCGAATTGCTGATCGAAGCGATTCAAAACGAGATGTCCCTGGGTAACATAAAGCTACTGCATAAGCTGCTGCGGAATCGGGTATTTAACTTCCATATCTGGGTGAAATTCTGGGCACATACAATACATCAGTACGATTATCAAGGACGGTCGGAAGTACTGTCGGCGTCACGTCAGTAGATGTTGAACGTGGTACAGGAGAATTTCGCGATAGGTACGACACTTCGGCCGCAGGATACCAAAATGGTACTGGAGTCACTGTTAACAAACGTGAAGTGTTACATCCGAAAAGAGCTTAACATTGAAAAGGTTCGTAGGATTTAGGGGACAAGCTTATTCATTTTCCTATTTTTCTCGTTTTGGATTTCATTCGGGCTCACCCGTACCACCACAACAAAGCACGAGGCTACGGTTGATGACACTTTGGCGCCGAGGAAGCTGATCAAGTTCATTACCGATATGCTAAACACGAAGCGAAATTTGAGCAAAAAAATGTTGTCCCGCGATTCTACGATCCATCACTTGAGTGCCACAACCTTTAATCGGGGTTGTTTTCCTTCACGCTGCCGTTCGAGCTGGAGCCGCACGTTATTTTGGGTTTGCGGGATCTCGACCTTGGGTCCGACACCGAGATGGGATACGCCGGGGCACTCTGTTTGATTTATCACACCAATCTGGCCAAACTGTCACTGAAGCTTGAAAATGCGCGACGGTTGATGACCAACACTTTTACCAAACCGAAAGCTCCGCAGATGATCGCGAAACAGATTGGCTGGCAGGAGTCGATTGCTCGATTGTTGAACAAAAAGCGGATGGAAAACCGCGTCCACGGAGGCGCGAGGGAGCAAAAGCAGGGTAATATTTTGATCGACATGGATGAGGTGGTCAAACGTGAAAGTGAATTGTCGGCGATCAATGGTGCTGGCGACGATCTGATGCGTACACGTACACGACGGTGGCGGTAAACATGGACCAAAATCGTTCATGTCTGAGGAGGCAATGGTGATCGAGGAGCAGGAGGATACGGTGTAAGATGCGGTGGTGAAGAATATCACCTCTTCGATCACTTCCGTCTACTTGGTGACATATAGGACGCCATCGGTTCGCTAACGCTCTGTTACGAGGATGCGGCCAGTCGTAAGAAAAACTCGTCGCTCAGCAGCAGCAGCGAGGAGAATGTTTCCTCTCAATAATCGGGTAGGTCGGTGATGAAAGATGTTACTTTCACAAAGCGTAGTGAACAGTTGGATAGCAGCGCTGGAAACAGTGTCGAGTCGCCGGGTGTGAAGTACGCTGAAGAAAATGACGCAGATAACCTCTTGTGCCTTGTAACGAGCAGTCTGTGGCTAGGTCAGACTGCATTAGCTTAACCATTCTCGCATCGTAGTTTGCGCTTGCATTCTCGAGATGGGTATTCAGGCTGCTCTGATCGATCTTACTTGTCATGCGGCACCGATAGAACGTAGCCCAATTGCCCTCTGGCATACGATCCAGTGGAAAAAGTGTTCTATGAAGCTACACGACGGAGTGATTTCGCTGCACTGTCATGGTACTCCTGCAGAGCATCAGCAATGACTGGACTGAAATGTCTCACCTGCGTCTCGGTCTGCGAATAACATATTTCCACATCTCTCTCGATTCAGCCGTTTGCACTGTACCAAAAACAACATTGTGGTTCGAAGATAAACAGGAATGCGACTCTAATTTTCTCGATCAGAAGGCGGATTAAACAGCGAGTGGATCAACAGTATGTAAGCCAACAACACGTTTACCCAGGGCCAAGCAAGATTGTGATGAGGCAGTTTATCGATTATGGTAAGTTTATTGATTTATTTGCGTTATCGCTTCAGCACTCGATAATTTTTATTTGGAAAGTGTTATTTGCAACCGTCCAGCAGGTTTCAACAACAAAGGCCGGAAGGTTTCTGCATTGCTCGTATTGACCGTTCTGCATTGCTCGTATTGAACTTTATGCAATGATGATGCAGACGCTCTGTTCGCCGCAAGATGCAGCTGACCCTGTAATACAGGACGAGCAGCAAGCTAGGAAGCAGGTTTACTCCATGGCAGCTCGATACATTCAGTGTTTGCGATTTTGTTGCATTCGAGTTCGTCGGGGAAGATTATCCTGTTTGCAAGCAAGGTAAATGTAAACAGGTAATTTTTTGTATATTTGTACTTTTCTATATTTACCTTTTCGTCTTTTTCGTTTCATGACTACGAATTGCAACTAGACGGTTTTTGGAACACGCGAAGAAACTATTCCAGAAAAACTGCTGAGATTGTTAAAATAAATCCTCTGTTTGAATTCGAATTTATATTTTGTTTTGATTTGATGGCTTTGAGCTGTCAGTTCCGGAGTTGGGATGGAAGGGTTCAATTTATAATAGTAAGGATCGGATCAGTGCACCCATGGTGGGTTCATTTTTCACGCACACACTTGCAATTTTGGCTTAATAAGACTGCTATTAATCTTCTATGCAGCCCCTTTCTAAGCCTGGCGAAAATTATCTAAATCGTGTTTTCTGTCACTTGGGATCATACTTTAGAATTAGCCAAGTCTAAATTTACCTCGAGCACCGAAAATCTGCCCATGAGCGCCGGGACTCACCACCTCGACGGCGTGGGCTTGAATCTCAACCTAGACCGGAATCTGACCTATTTATTTTTTAAAGACGAAGAATTTGGTAACTTTAAAGTTGATATAATGAAAGTCTTCATTGGAGTGACTTTTGACCTTATTTTGGTGGTTGAATGTAAAGAGAACTCCAATAATGCTCAATATTTAGAACTGTGGGCTGAAGTAATGTTAGGACAAAAACATCAATCTTTCAAAAAGATTATTCTTGTTGGAAAAACGTCCTGTACTTTGAATATTGACAGGGATCTTCTTTTCCAAGATCTGACAGACGATTGCAGGAATAAAGTAATCGATCAACCCATCCGGTTCTTTGGAACCGAAACGTCAATCAGTAAGCTTTTTCATGATGAAGACAAACTTAATTTTGTTTTAGATGTCCTACAAGTTCCCAGTGAGACAGGAATAAAATGTAATAAGTTGAAGGAAAGCTATGAGAAAATTGATGGCTTGTTCATTCATAGAAAATGGGAGCGATGTGATAAAAACGAATTACGGCAAACTTCGAGTTGGAGCTTTTGGTCTGCTAGAGAAGCAGGTACGACTCTTACGAAACTATTTCCTGGCATTGAAGCTGAGAATGAAATCAGTTACGAAACATTTTTGGATTATAACAACAAAAACATTGACAGCATTCTATCGCATAGAAATTGGAAATACACACATCCACCCGGTGTTGATGGAAACACTCAGGACCAAGTACAGTCCAATAAAACCGATCTTAAAGTGAATGTAATTTTCAACGAAGCCGGATCGGGGAAATCATTCTACCTCACTTGGTTAGCGTCACATCTGCAGGATGAGCATCGTTTTCAGTGGATTATTAAATTCAATCTAAACGAATATTGCATGGTATTCGATCAAAGAAGAGAGAAAAGAAATGAATGTGAAACTAAGGGAGAAATGATCACGATCCGATTTCTTTTCCAGCTTGTCTACTTAGCTTCTCTCGTCGATAATATATTTCTAATGGATTCAAATGAGAAATTCAATAATGCTCAGACAACTGCGGAAGCACTTGTTTTTTCGAACGGTTGTTTGAAGCTGGATAAAAACAAAATAAAAACCGTTTCTTCTGAGGAATTAATACTGCTTCGAATATTTGAACATAAATTCAACTGCAAACAAATAGTTATTTTGATGGATGGATTTGACGAAATCGCGCCACATTACAAGACGGTGGTGCTTAACTTATTATCCACGCTTAAAACGTTCGATGGAATTTGCAAGGTGTATCTTTCTAGTCGTCCGTATGGTTTGAGAAACGAAGTAGAAACCGCATTGGAAGATTGTGCATGCTACCGTTTAGTGGAATTTAACAAAGTAGATCAACATTCCTTTGTTTGGCGATACCTTTTAAAGGACTTACCCGCAGAATATAAATCATCAGGCGATACAAAACTTGCAAAGACATGTCGTGTTGTTTTTGCAATTTTAACAAACATCCTTGGAGACCTTATGGAAATCCCTCTGTTTTTATCGATGGGAATGGACCTGATGATGCCTATGGTAAAAAAGTATATAAATGTAATAGAAGAAACAATTTCCAAACAAATTATAATAGATTGTGAGAATAGTTTTGAACCCCTTGGCATGGTTGAATGTTTTGTTGAAAAGAAGCTTAAGATCGTGAACATTGAGAAAACTGGTTCAACTGTTGCTAGTTCAAAAACGGTCAAGGCAATGAATGATGCAGAACAATATCAAAAAAAGGTCAAAGAAGTCCACTCACTCTTGGCTTTGTACACAATTATGTACAAAAATGATATAGAGAAATTATTGACGAATGAAACCCAAAACACCGCACTCCAGTACATGGAAAATGTTAAGAATGCTTCAGAAAAATTTGGTCTTATTGAAGGAGTTGTATATCACTCACCGATCTTCAATCACTGGTTGTTTGCAGAGTATTTTTCTGCTCTGTGGTTTTTTTCGAATCAAAATGTTAACGGCGTTAAAGACTTCCTGAAACGTGAAATTTATGAAAACAACCGCAGAATAGAAATAAGACAATTTTTAGACAGAATGATTTGTAGGAAAAGTTCACTTCATATGGCAGTTCTTGATGATTCGAAGGGTAAAATAGATAGCATCCTAACTGATACCCCAAACTTCATTACTGCAAGGGACGATTGGGGAAGAACTCCATTGCAATTGTCATTTTTACTTCCTTTATCTGAAGACCATAGACAAATTATTGATTTCTTATTGAATTGGGTCGATGAAAATAGCGCGAATATACAAGATACATATTTCGAATGGTCTCATTTGGATTACGCGTATTGCGCTGAATTGCGTGTCGAACACGTTACAGCTCCACGTTGGGAATACGTACTGACATTATTAAACAAAGGAGCTTCCATCGATACTCCAAAAATGTTATCTAGATTTTCTACCATAGATCATTTAAAGGTGATCGAAGAAGTGTTGAGCATTGAATACTTCACCGAAAGAAACTACACACCGAACTTTGAAACGTTTTTCACGAAATTAGCAAAGAATTTAGGATCAGACAAAGTACTTAATTTAAAGATACCGTTTTCTTTGCCATATCAAGACATGGCAAAGGATGGGAAAATGGCTACAAAGCTATTTACAAAACTAAACCAACACATTAGCAACAATACCGAAAACTTTTCCGATAGTATACCAATTTTGGAGTTTTGCATCATTTTTGATTCTGTAATGTTCAAAATTATCATTGAAAATTCAAGTGATTTGAAACTCAAACAACCTAATGAATATCATTTCAAGTTAGCATTAAAATATCTTTCGATTAATGTTCTTCAATATTTGATCACAAATCATGGACAGTATTTAAAATTGATAAAAGACAATTTTGAACGGGAATTGTGGGAATTGCTTGCATACTTGCAAAACGATGAACAGGAGTTCAAATCTCTTTTCCACGAATATTGCACTAGGCATACCATCATTTGCCACGAAGACACTCCACGTCAATCTAAGGAATGGAAGAGAGGATTTTCATCGCAACTCGATTTAATGGAAAGTTTCCCCTCAAAGTTTGAAATAAGAGACGATTCCGGTATTGACAGTGGTACGGAGTTTTTGATTGCACGAGCATTGCAGCTTGATAATGCATCCGCTGTCGAATATTTATTGCACAAATCAAAAACAAATCTAGACAATCGTTTCATTAGGCAAACTTACTTAAACTGCAAAATTAAGTGGTATTGCCTAAGTTCCTATCATTTTCTTCTCGATAACTGCCAAGATCGTACTGGCACTGATGAAAAAGGTAGAAATTTGTTACATTTTGCGGCAGGTTACGGTGATTCAAATTTGGTAAAATGTCTCATGGAACATTACGGTTTCCAACCGAAGGAAATAAATACCTGGGAAAACAATTGGAACGCTTTCTTCTACTGCGCATCAAGATGGAAAAGGTATTATATCAACCTATGGGGTGATGATGATAATGGTGAAAATGACAACCAAAATATCTTTGTTCTTATGCTAGAGAGAGATCCTGTGGATTGTTTTAGTCAACTGGATGCGAAAGGAAAGAGTGTTTTTTATTATGCAGCTAAGAACAACAGGAAAATTTCTAATTACATCATTCAAAGACAATTTGAGAGGCAGTTGAAGGATTGGACCTCAGATCAGATATCTGATTTGATTAAATTACTCACAGCATCAGGCTTTAATGCAAAGGACATTTTAGAATATCTTCAATACACACATTTAGCTGATGAAACGAAATGTAAATTGATTTGTGACACTCTGGAATCTATCGAGGAACTTCGAAACCACGATGAAAATGGTAGGAATCTTTTACATATTGCCATTATGGAAGGTTGGAGTGATTTGGTGGAATGTCTCATTGAACATTATCGTTTTGATGGCAAAGAAATCAATGAAAAAGAAAACAATTGGAACACATTCTTCTACTGCGTGTGCAACAGTAAAAATACTACAAGAAAACTGATAATATTCACTTATTTGATGGAGAAAGACCCTTTCGACTGCTTCGGTCAACTGGATTCGAAGGGAAAGAGCGTCTTTTGGTATGCGACGGATAACAGTAAAGTAATTGGTGATGATATTTTCAAACGAGAGTGTAAATTGCAGAAACATCTTCCTATCGATGAGCGAATCCCTGTGTTGATGGACAAGTTGAAAAATTCTCCCCTCAATACCTACGATAAGATTCTTCAATTTGAGAGAAATTTTTTGGTTGATGAAAAGTCGGTCAAGATAATTTGCGATAACTTGAAAACAAATGGAGAACTGGACTACAGAGACTACGAAACGGGTCGGGATCTTCTGCATATCGCTTGCAGGGAGGGTTGGTTAGCTTTGGCAAAATGTCTCATTGAACATTACGGTTTTGATGCGAAGGAAATTAATGAAAAAGAGGATAACTGGAACGCATTCTTCTACTGCGTGTGGAACATTGAACATGCTGCTAAAAAACTGGAAATATTCACTTACTAGCTTGACGCCCCGGCGTTGCGCGGTGAAGAAGGAATTGAGAAAAGAATTATGGTTTTAACTAATACTTGAAAGATATGTTTGAATTTAATAGTTACAATAACGACATATTTAAAAATTTTGATATTTCATCAATTTCCCCGCGATGTATAAACCTTAGTGTAACTATGGTAGATACACCTTGACATTTGTTTACATGCTTGTTTTGTTTGTGTTAGTAAAACTGAGTTTAAATTGTAAAATTTAGATGATTTTATCAAAAAATAGTGATCAAACAAACCTTCAACAACATCTGCAGTACTTAAACTTAATGTGTGAAAAGTTTCAGAAGCGACGGTTCTATATTGGTCGAGTTTTAGGTGTACATAGAAATCCATACATAAAAAAAAGCTAAAATATGTAGTAGATTTGATGGAGAAAGACCCTTTCGACTGCTTCGGTCAATTGGATTCGAAGGGAAAGAGCGTCTTTTGGTATGCGACGTATAACAATCATGAAATCGGTGTAGATATTTTCAAACAAGAGTGTAAATTGCACGAACATCTTCCTATCGAAGAACGAATCCCTGTGTTGATGGACAAGTTAAAAGATGCTAACCTCAATAGCTACGGTAAGATTCTTCAATTTGAGCAAAATCATTTGGTTGATGAAAAGTCTGTTAAGATCATTTGCGATTACTTGAAGACAGTTGGAGAACTGGACTACAAAGACTACGAAACGGGTCGGGATCTTCTGCATAACGCTTGCATGAACGGTTGGTTAATATTCGCGAAATGTCTCATTGAACATTATGGTTTTGATGCAAAGGAAACCAATGTGAAAGGAGACAACTGGAACGCATTCTTCTACTGCGTTGGCGACAGGAAAAATGCTTCAAACAAGCTGAAAATATTCACTTACTAGCTTGACGCCCCGGCGTTGCGCGGTGAAAAAGGAATTGAGAAAAGAATTATGGTATTAACTAATACTTGAAAGATATGTTTGAATTTAATAGTTACAATAACGACATATTTAAAATTTTTAATATTTCATCAATTTCCCCGCGATGTATAAACCTTAGTGTAACTATGGTACATACACCTTGACATTTGTTTACATGCTTGTTTTGTTTGTGTTAGTAAAACTGAGTTTAAATTGTAAAATTTAGATGATTTTATCAAAAAATAGTGATCAAACAAACCTTCAACAACATCTACAGTACTTAAACTTAATGTGTGAAAAGTTTCAGAAGCGACGGTTCTGTATTGGTCGAGTTTTTAGTGTACACAGAACTCCATACATAAAAAAAAGCTAAAATATGTAGTAGATTTGATGGAGAAAGACCCTTTCGACTGCTTCGGTCAACTGGATGCGCAGAGAAAGAGCGTCTTTTGGTATGCGGGGTATAATAATGAAGAAATTGCTGTGGATATTTTCAAACGAGAGTGTAAATTGCATGAACATCTTGCTATCGAAGAACGAATCCCTGTGTTGATGGACAAGTTAAAAGATGCTGACCTCACTAGCTACGGTAAGATTCTTAAATTGGAGCAAAATCATTTGGTTGATGAAAAGTCAGTTAAGATCATTTGCGATTACTTAAAAACAACTGGAGAACTAGACTACAGAAACAAACAAAGGAGCTCAAATCTTCTGCATCACGCTTGCATGGAGGGTTGGTTGACATTCGCGAAATGTATCATTGAACATTATGGTTTTGATGCAAAGGAAACCAATGTAAAATGGAAAAACTGGAACGCATTCTTCTACTGCTTGTTCGGCAGGGGAAGTGCTTCAAACAAGCTGAAAATATTCACTTATTTGATGGAGAAAGATCCTTTCGATTGCTTCGGTCAACTGGATTCGGAGGGAAAGAGCGTCTTTTGGTATGCGACGAATAATAATGATGAAATCGGTAAGAATATTTTCAAACGAGAGTGGGAATTGCAGGAACATCTTACTATCGAAGAGCGAATCCTTGTGTTGATGGACAAGTTAAAAAATTCTCGCCTCGATAGCTACGATAAGATTCTTATATTTGAACAAAATCATTTGGTTGATGAAAAGTCTGTTAAGATCATTTGCGATTACTTGAAAACAACTGGAGAACTGGACTACAGAGAAAAAGATACGGGCCAAGATCTTCTTCATTTCTCTTGCATGGAAGGTTTATTCACTTTGGCGAAATGTCTCATTGAACATTATGGTTTTGATGCAAAGGAAATCAATGTAAAAGGAGGCAACTGGAATGCTTTCTTTTACTGTGTTGACGACAGTGAAAATGCTGCAAACAAGCTGAAAATATTCACTTATTTAATTGAGAAAGACGCTTTCGACTGCTTTGGTCAACTAGATTCCAAAAATCATAATGTGTTTTATTATGCGTTGTTGAATAATGTTCTCGTTGCAGAGTATATTATACGAAAAGAGTTGACTGCAAGTAATTCTGTTTCGGTTAAAGAATGGGCTTCGATGTTTTCAAAACGCTTGAATGAATCAAACCTAACGAGGACGACTATTGATAGATTTTTAACAGATTGGATGCAATATTCTACTTTGGACGCAAAACATGAAATTTACGTCGAAATTGAATCTAATTTGGAAATAATGAATTGACTCAGAAATAACAATACGCCGAATTAAATATAATCAATTTGCTAGTTGTAAAATAGAAGTCAGGTAAATTTGATAACATATTAAATGATACAACTGTGTTAAAAAACTGATCATTTTCAAACTTGTACAAAAGCAATGTGATTGTAAGGACAAGACATTTATCGAGCAATAAACTCGCATTTATGTACTACCTCAAATAATCAATATGCTTTATAGTATTCAATCAAAATATATCCGAAAGGTGCGTAACTGGATTTGTGGTGAGTTATTTCGTTCACAGGAGTTTAGTAAACCTCTTCAAGACTCAAAATTTCGCTAAACACCCAAATGAAGCCCCCCCAGCCGAAATCGCTGTCGTGGCTACACAATTTGTGAGCGGATGTACCTAAAAGGTATAAAATGGGTGAAACAAATGCCGTTGTGTGAACCGTTTGAATTGAATGTCTCGTTAAGGCAGCGCTCTGTCAGCTATCGAACAAGACAAACACGACAAACACGACAAAAAAAAAACGATCAAACCCATGCAATCATATGGAGGTGCTCTGTCAACCTGCATCAAACATGTCAGACAAAGGCAGCGCTCTGTCAGCTATCGAACAAGACAAACACGACAAACACGACAAAAAAAAAACGATCAAACCCAAGCAATCGTATGGAGGTGCTCTGTCAACCTGCATCAAACATGTCAGACAAACACGACACAGAACAAAACAGTTTGATTTTGTCGTGCAGGGCTGTATCCCACGGTGAAACTGTATATACACTGGGCCCAAAGTTAATCCGGACGCTCAAAAAATGAGCATGCGTCCGACTTTGTGGTCGATTTTAGAGTACTTAGAATTGATAACAATGATTTTTGTTCATTGCATCTTCTTGGTGCACCTTCCTACGAAGTACTTGCAAAAAGAACGGTGAAAAAAATCGTACCCAAGCGGCGCAATAAACAATAGAGTGGAAAAAGTCAGAATTTTGACGGCCAATCGCAAAGTCGGACAGTTATATTTAATCCTATTTTTGTTAGCTAAAGTGGTGTGTAAGTTAGTTTCGACACTTGATATTTATTATTATCGATGCAGACGACTCTTGGGCATCGTTAGAAGCACTCGGATGATTCGATTTATTATATTATTGAAGTTTATATTGAAATATACGTCACACTACTTGGTTGGAACGAAACATCATCATTTATCCATCATAACGATTGAAAAAGATTTCAAAACATATGAAATTAGACTTACATTAGCAAACTAACAGATTCAGACAACATTAAAAAGTATAAAACTTCAAAAAGTATTGTAAAATCACCAAAGAACTGCTCTTTGCAGCACACAATTCGGGAAAGGGGAGGAAGAACCAATCGATTCAACCCTTTTACTACTGCCGTAGATCGAAAAGAAACTTTACTAAAAGTGTTTGTTAAGTGCTCTAACTATTTGGAACTATTTACACTGGGATGGGCTGCATGCCAGAACCCCGGGAAATAAATCATTAATATCGGAGAAAAATTTAAAACTACGATTCTGTTGCTAGAACTGATGTCGATAAATAAAATGATTTTAGGAACAAATTATATCATTCTACATCGAAAAGATAGTTAAAGTTAAACAATCATGATATTTTGTGCAAGTCCTGTTTACAGTTGACACAAAAATTCGCAATTTTTTCTCAGATAGGTGGCGATACATATGGCGCGTTCGAGGGAAAGGGTTTAACCAAAACTGTCCGAGTTGTTGAAGGTTCCTTAATAATAAGAGAGTGCATGTAGGCTAAAGGAGCTGCCAAATTACATAATATTAGGGGAGTAGATGAGAATTAGTAGACGGGCAATAGTAAATGGGTTACATTAAATGGTTTATACCTTCCCTTTCCCGAAATGTGTGCTGCAAAAAGCAGTTCTTTGGTGATTTTACGATACTTTTCGAAGTTTTATACTTTTTTATGATGTCTGAAATTGTTAGTTTGCTAATGTAAGTCTAATTTCATATGTTTTAAAAACTTTTTCAATCGTTATGATGGATAAATGATGATGTTTCGTTCCAACCAAGTAGTGTGACGTATATTTCAATATAAACTTCAATAATATAATAAATCGAATCAACCGAGTGCTTCTAACGATGCCCAAGAGTCGCCTGCATCGATAATAACAAATATCAAGTGTCGAAACTAACTTACACACCACTTTAGCTAACAAAAATAGGATTAAATATAACTGTCCGACTTTGCGATTGGCCGTCAAAATTCTGACTTTTTCCACTCTATTGTTTATTGCGCCGCTTGGGTACGATTTTTTTCACCGTTCTTTTTGCAAGTACTTCGTAGTAAGGTGTACCAAGAAGATGCAATGAACAAAAATCATTGTTATCAATTCTAAGTACTCTAAAATCGACCACAAAGTCGGACGCATGCTCAGTTTTTGAGCGTCCGGATTAACTTTGGGCCCAGTGTACCTTGTTTATTCTGCTACCTTGCTGCTGGGATGAGTGACAGTTCTTCACGACAATTCGCAGAGCACCCTTCGAACATTGTCGTGTTTGTCGTGTTTGGCAGCGCTCTGTGAACAGTCCAACAAACACGACAAACACGACAATGTTCGAAGGGTGCTCTGCGAGTTGTCGTGAAGAACTGTCACTCATCCCAGCAGCAAGGTAGCAGAATAAACAAGGTATATACAATTTCACCGTGGGATACAGCCCTGCACGACAAAATCAAACTGTTTTGTTCTGTGTCGTGTTTGTCTGACATGTTCGATGCAGGTTGACAGAGCACCTCCATACGATTGCTTGGGTTTGATCGTTTTTTTTTGTCGTGTTTGTCGTGTTTGTCTTGTTCGATAGCTGACAGAGCGCTGCCTTTGTTGGACTGTTCACAGAGCGCTGCCTAAATTAAAAATTATGGTTATACTGGAAAGGATGTACAACATGAACTCCCTCATGCATTACTTGCATGAGTTTATGAAAATTAGGCTACGCAATCAACCTAGAGGTGCGGTATAAGCCTGTGTGCTATCCATCTTGGTTAGTTTAACAGATTAGCTCAAACCATTAAAGCTTCTAACGGAAATTCAACGGTTAAAATATTCCAAATGAATTTATGTGCCACCTATTGCATAACTTTCAGGCGAAAACGTGGAAAAAACGGCAACGATGCGGCGAATGGGGATTTTACCAAAAAAGCCTGTCATTGGAGGGTTCTATTGCTTAAATTGTCAGAGACACCTTAAAGTTATTAACAAATTAACTATTTCGGTCAGTATTTTAAGTTATGCCCAAGGTTTTTTGAAGCTAGTTGATGCTTAGCGCGTTGCAGTTTCGTGCTTGTGGAATCCTCAAATCCGAATCCCATTCCATCAAACATCGCGAGACGATGTAAACCAATCAATGCCGGACAGGAAATCGTTGATCCTTATCTGAATCTCCATAAAATCACAACTGATAATCCGCTTTTTCCGTAATCAAAGCATGCCACAGATTTCCGAAGTAAGCTTCAACGCTGTAAGTAGTTCTGTTGATCATAAAAATCTACTAACGTAAGTATCGCGCACAGTTATTTTTATATGTAACACTGTCTATAGAAGATTATCAATGTAGAGTGATAGTTTTATTCAAAATCCGGTAAAAATGTAAATCAAGTTCTGGTCTGAATAATTGTCACTCCGTGGGCTAAATGTAATGATAGAACACCTCGGATAATCGACGTTCTACTGCAATTCTTTGTCCACGGTTCCATGCATATAGGTTCCATGAAATTTTCTAGAGAATAAGTTAGAAATCGTGCGAAAAAATCAAATTAAAATAGATTTGGTTCAAGTCAAAACCGAATAAAATCCGAGTCTTAAACAAATCTAATCTGATTCGAATCCCACGGATTAGATATCAAAGAAAGAATCAACTATTTAGAAGCCGTCAAATGGGATCCAAATCTTTAGAGTCAAAAGGGATTTTGGATTGATCCGATCCGTCAAGTTAGAGTTCGAATCGTTGGAATCCGTATAGGGATCGAATCTTCGAATCTTCCGAATACCAATTCTGGCTAGTGTAGCTCAGTTCATGGTTTAACTTCAACGGCGCAGGTTTAGCGGAACGGTTGTCGCTCGTAGCGAGCTGGTCAATCTTTGAAATTGTGCCGGCTAGAGACATCGTAGATTCTTATATAAATACAAGTAAGTCACTGGTGTTTTCGTCTTCAATGGTCATTTTAAATGTCCACGACTAATTACCGTTGCGCTGAGTTGTTTCATGGTGGAAAGTGAATCGTTAAATAGTAATAGCCGTGACATCCACATTCGTTCTTAGTTTGCTGACCGGCAAAAAGCGTACAAGAATAAATAAACAAAAGTTTTACATTGTTTTGCTGTGCAGTGTTCCTTGCGTGATGCATCTAATACTTGTGTTAACAACTAATCGCCGCTCTCGGTGACGTGTTCGAACCGAATTTGAATACAAAAGTAGCATTTCCCTCGTATGCGGCGTGGAATCCGATCCAAAGGAAGCTGCTATTCTTGCACGTGATTTATGGTCATTCCGCGGTGCCGGGAACTTCGTCGTGCACGATCGAACATTTGTCGTGGTTGAACAACGCGTGTGTTTTGTTCTGTGAATAACGAAAAGAACTTATTTTGACATTGGAAATAAATTCTAACGAAAACGGTTAATTCTTTCATTCATCACTTGAAAAAAATTTTAACAACAATTTTAAATATTGGTTTAGGAAATATCAGTTTACAGTGAAAAATGTGTGCATAGTGTGTTGAAAGTACGGTTTCACTATTATGAATAGAGACGTTGCAGTATCAAGTGAGTAATAGAGACAAAATCAAATTGAAACCGAAGTGATTTAAAGTGCTATTCCTAACTCCAATCGTCCGAGACGTTACTGTTCCTTCGACTACAGCTGAGGCGTGTAGTTCTTATCTTTTTACTCGAGTAAAAAATAACGAACGAAGCATAAAACCTCCAGCGAGCGGAAGACTACGCTTTCGATGCTGTTTTGGGAAATGAAGTATCGCGACGAGAGAGATCGGTAAGACATCCTTGAGTTTTCCGTGGACCATCTATGCGTAACAAAAATAGATAAACACGATAGGAAAGTATGCCGTTTCAAGAAGTATCTGGAGAAGCTCTTGAACTGGGGAAAGTGATAGCACGAGGTATCGTCCTTCTGCGGGGGTGTTGTGAGTGACGGATGTTCCTGGATGCCGGATGTACATTTTTTAAAGGACTTTGCTTATGAGTTGGTTATAGGCATACGCGTTTACGAAAGGCTCTATGAACCATAAACTAATGAGAACTGGAGCATATGCTGCGTGTCGAGAAGATTTAAACGTCTGGTTTTTGGGTTTGTATCAAAACGGAAATGGAATATTTATGCACCACACTTTTCTTCACGTTATTCCTTCTTGTTATCATATTTATTATTAAACTAAAATGTGGACAATTTCCCTCGACTCTCATCTAGGCAAGAATTAACTATGCAAGCCACAAATATCAGTTTTTTTCCTGTAGTTTAACCATTTATAAATATGCTTTGCTTGATATTACGTCGACAATCTGACGATTAATTTTTAGGAAGGTTAGGAAGTTTTACAACAAACTGAATGGGAGGAAAATTAAAGAGGACAAGTATTTAGCATAAAGGACTTTAATGTGATGATAGATTAAGGAAGTGAGATTGGTTTTTATTTGCCCCTGTGGTTCACCGTCCCTCATACACTCTCTCCGAACAGGGTAGATGTTTTCGCTAAAGGAGTCGAGATAAGAGACTTTCTAGGTTTAAGAACCATAAACAGCGAAGCACACCCTAGGGAGGGTAGGGCTCCTGCAAGAAGTCCCTTTTACTGTCGGGCGCAAAACTCTCGAGAAAAGCCAACGGGAACCCACATCTGTGGTTCATTAATAAAATCTGTACAAATACTTTCCCTAGCGCCACTAAATAACCCCGCTGTGATTCTTTCGTTCTTGAATGTTTATCCCATTTCCAATCGGGTTTACAATTGGCTTCTCCCTTGTGTGATCAGTTCTTGAACATGCGGATGTTAACGATAGGAGTTCCACATCTTTCCCTGAAAATATCCCTTTACGGTAGGTGTGAAGTATTTACCGTTTGTAACCATAAAAATTGCTTCAACTCTTGAACAAGCAGTCAACGCTTGATCCATAAATAACCTCATCCTGTTTACAACAATGAAGTGACGAACATTGAAACTTTGCTTGTTATGTTTCAAATAAATGGGTTTTAGAAAAAAAACAACCCTTAAGAAACCATTTATACCTTCCAGTTTTAGGGCGAAAAAAACAATGAAAATAATCAGTTATCGTCCGCACAGTTGCCCGAATTTGAAGCACTTAATTCTCCATTGAAATGCTGATTGGACAACTGACAAAGAGCACAGAACCCAAAAGCCACTCGAACATAAAGCATGTCTCGTGCATACTGAAAAGATCATCCGACTCAGCGCATATGGAATGTATTGGATTACACCCGTCGAAAATAAAAACCGACGATCCCTAGACCTCTCGATGGGTTTTTTTTTCTCCAAACTTCCATCTGTTCCTATGACCATAGACGATCGTTTTCCAACGTGCTGCAACCCTCGAAATGGTTGAGTATTTGTCTTTTCTCGCTGTATCCGCAAAACCATCTTTTTGGGCGGGATTTTTTCTCTCTACGCGATCCCTTTTTGTCCCTATTTTTTTGGCAAAGATTGATGACCGCGACAAGTTAGAATTACAATTGAGTTGAAGTGCAGTGTTGACTTGCGGAGGATTTGTCGTTTTTGTTCTTGTCATCTGTAATACGAAATTTGGAATCGATTTTTAAATACATTTAAATACACATCCGTTGTGCTAATTATTTATTAAACACTGTTAGAGAAAAGGCCCGGGTCTAGGCGTTTTGACAATTGTGAAGTAGGAACAAATGTTACAGTAACTTCTAAGGGCATTCTTTTTTCTTATCTACATTTTTAGCACTCCCAGGAGTCAGAACTTCATGTGTTCTCCGTAGTTCAACATGTTGGAATAAACTCATCCCCTCCACGGGGCTTTTGGAACTGCATGTACGTCGTCGCGAAAATAATTCTGTGACCTCGTTAGTCCCACATGATTAAGTAAAACGTGCTTCTTCAGTAGTTCCCGAACCAGCCGGCGTCGTCGCCTGACAATCGGTGTCCAATTTCACCCACATCAGCATAGCCCTAAAAAGAACGACGGTGGTGATCCTCTGACAGATTTGAGCCCTTGGTTTCGGATTCTAGATTCGCTGACGGACTGTTGCGAAAGTGCAATCCAACAGAAACACAACAAAGTGCAGTGTCGGTGCTTCGGTGAGGTGGTTCAGCGAGTGAGTAGGCCCCAACTTCGCCGAGTTGTAGAGTGATTCATCCACATCCCCCTTCCACGATCGGTACCTTCCTGTGGCATATCGAGGACAACCATACGTTGCTCCATACAGATTGTCCCCCTAGTACAGAAGCTCTACCAGACGGAGGAGGGTGTTGTTAGTTTGTTTGTGCTTGGTTTTGTTTCCCTGTTTGCTAGTGTGTGTATGTGATCGTGTGTGGTTTTTTTTTTGCATGCATGCTACTGTAGAAGAGTGAATGCTAGTGTCGCCGTCTGCATCATGTCAACATAAGTTTTCGCGAAGGTGCTACTCCTGTGTCTGGATCCATCAGCTTCCGACTTCAGCTGAGTTTCCCGAAAATTATCACACCAAAGGGCGGAAGCTGTCATCCGAGGTTGCTCTCTGCACCGGGACGTCTCGACGGTTTTTGACGCGTTTTTTGTTTGGCGGCTTGTTTGAGTATTTCTCCGGAAAACAAACACAACAAGAGTTCTGAATCCAACTGCCGCACGATGGTACTCTGTGACAGTGATTTAGGTGAGTAAATGTTACGTTCTTTATTTTTATTTAAAGGTCTACCTTTTTTTAAATTATTTTATTACCGTCTGAGGTCGATGTTTCAGTTATGTTTGGTTTTCCATTTTTCCAAGGATTGACTACACGTTTGGGCACGACGGTCGGGATCTGACACCGTATGGGCATTGGGGAATAAATGGGCTTCATTGTTGATCTTCTTACGCCTTCCAAAGGGCCATTTTGAAGACATTTTATTTCTGCCCCTCAAAGGCTGCACTGAGTAGACGCTCATATTTCCCGCACGCCTTCCCGAATATTGGTGATGGCCACACATCACATCCGCCATAAGCAATAGATCAAACTTTTTTAGGAATGGTATACCCAAGCGAACAGAGTTTTGAATGATGTAAGTTTTCTGTCATTTGACTTGCACCCAAACGGTCTTCGACTGATCGCCCGAAGAGATCTCATTCCCCCTCCGCCCCCTTTGCTCACATCGGATTGGCATTGCATTGGACGGTTTTAACGGTTCAAACGGTCTGTGGTTTTAGTGGATTTAAACCCATTGGCGTCGGACGTGGAATGAATGGCCGAGATTTTATGACCATCGTAAATCACAGTAATTTCTCGCATTGCTCGCCATGTGCCCTGGTTTAAATATCTGGTGAGATGGTTAGATGTTAAACGTGCCCCCTTAATGTTCCACAGCGCCACAGTGCATCCATTCATAAGTTGTGTTCTTGTGGGAAAGAGATTTCCAGAATGTTTCTAACAGCATTGACATGGGCATTAGAGCATTTACTCGATTAAAAATGTAGTTGTTTTTCTCTAAAATTTATAATTTTATTGCATCACTTACGGTCATTCGCAGGAAAGTTTAACAATCTTCAAAGTGATCGTGACCGATTGGCACGAACTGTTGATTTTCACACATAATAAATCACTGAAAAGAGTGTTAACGAAGGACGACGGTTGCGGGATGCGAAGCTTGGGGCGATGTGATCTATTTATCATCAGCTGAAAATTCGAATAGAAAAACCCTTGTTGCATTCGGCGGTTTTTTTATCGATTGCACGATCAAACTCTTCTGCTGCTACCTCAGGCGAGCCGGCGTCCGTGAGATTGACTGATCCTCTCACCGGAGATGCCCACCGGCAACGCGACGTGACCGATTGACACATCGACTGAACTGTCGGCACATCTTCACAGTGAGCAGGGCGAACGCCTTGGTGACCTTTGGCAGCAATTGACGAAGAATTCCGTCGGACTTCTTCTCCTTCGACCGAGAGTCAATCACGTTGGTCCGTTTCACACCTTTCCCGACTACTTGTGGCAAGCATCTTTAGTGGAACTTTAACAAGCCGTTGCCATGGTAACCCCCCACGTTCGAAGATACTCGACACCTAGACGATCCGATAATTCCGTTTCTCACCAATTTCCCATAGAGGGATGGAAAAAGAGTTCAAGAAACATGGTGGTCGAGTGACCAAGTCTTAACACCTTGGTCGATCGATGGAGCAGCCTAGTTGGACGGAAAATACTTCGTTTATATCAAGGCGACTAGCTTTGGATGCATTTCAGAAGAAATTGGTTCGTCTCATTCCAAAGAATTGCATTGCTTGGAATTGGTTACCATCGCGTCTGTTATTTTATTTGTCTGTTTGGGTTCAAACCACAACATTTAGGTTCCTCTACAACAGTCCTACATTTAAATGAACGCTGTAGAAGTTGCAGTATATAATTATGTATTTTTATTATGAATGCGTTAAACAAAAATGGTTTTGGTTGAAAAGTTAGCGAAACTTTCGTTGAATAACTTGTCGAATCAGGTTGGGTTGTTTTAAATTAATTTGATATGCCTGATACTATCTCCGATGAACAGACTTACATCATCCAGCACACACACACACATACAACATTCCGTAATCGATGATAAACGTCACGATTCGGTGGACATTTTATACACGTTTACTTTCGTACGGCAGTGATGAAATGCATACGAAATGTACGTACACCTGTTTTGGTGATCCACTTTAGGGACGACCCAATATAAATTGTTCACCAGCATTCAAGATGCCTCCAGACGCAGCTATTTCGAATGCAGCCCTCATTAGCCGCCTGCGGAGGTGTTGCTGGGCCACACCAACCGTGTTTTTCTTTTCCCCCGCCGAAGTGAGACATAACCATGCATGCCCATTTGACACATTATCACAGCTTCTGAGTTGACTGAGAGCGCTACCATATCCATGTGTCATACACGGTCCACAGGGGGAGAGAAAGCCTCCGTCATCAGCGTCCGAGGACGGGCTACCGACGGTGCATGGGGAACAGTAGTCTAATTAACGGCACGTTGCATCATTACCGTAATCATCTGCGGCGCTCGGAACGGTCCATTCCCAACTTGGGAGGCGTTTTTCCATAATTTAAATTACCGAGCTCGACGAAGGATAGCACACTTTTCAGGCGGCTGCCAATGTCCTCTCGTCGTAGTAGACGCCCTAGCTGACCCACCCGCAGGTGCCTCGGTGTGTTGCCGTGGTTTACTACCCACCACCGACTGATTACCGCACATTGTTTATTTATCTGCGTGCATGTTATGTCTTTCGGACGTGGCTGGACCTCCGTTTTCAAGGGCAAGATAAAGATGAAAAACAATAGACACCTATTTTGGGCACGCTCGTTAATAGGAACGCTCGAAGGGCTCCTTCGAAGGTGATTCCGGCGCGTCGACAATCTTAATCCCATCGATGCAATAGAGCGTTCGTTAGCTTGCTTAGCCAGTCGATGTTGCATCCACCCAGAAAGATATTATAGTCCAGCCTAACCTGCACGAGGTCTGAGCATGACAATACCCACGCCAAACTCTTGATGAGCTCCAGCAGCGGACCAAACCAAAGTCGCACCTAGACACGGTAGACGAGACGTTGATGATCACGAGCTTCCACCGAGCAGCTCTTTTTATGGTCTGAAAAGTTACCGATCCGCATCGAGTACGGGTGGAAAATACCTCCCCCCAACCCCCGTATATCTCTCTCCTCTTCCGCAAAGGAACTGGGGAAGCGTGGACGAATTATTCCTTCACTCGTTTTCAGCATTATAATTAGCAAGTATAATTTTCCTCCGGCTCTTAGAATTTTTAGATTTACGGTCGTGCTGCACCACAGGAGTTGCTGATGGGCTTTGCGTCGTCATACACGGGAGTCAACACGGACGCACTTGTTTGTTCGCTTCGTGTGGCCAGCGTATTGCCCCGCTTCGGTCATAGTGCGTTCGTTCGTTGGTTCATCCCCATTTCTTCCCTTACCCTTGCAACCATCGCTATCGCTTTCCAGACCATTACAGAACAGGTGAATCACGAAAGCGGGTCGTCTGGTCTCCGTACTTTCCGTTTCGGAAAATGGTTACGGCGACGCTGGAGTAGGTTCCACTATTTGGTTGTTTGTGGTATGCCTAGAACGGAATGTTAGATCGACGGGGAACCTTCGGTGGTCGGTGTGGAATTCGGTACCCACCGCGAGATACCATCGGGAATCCGAGCCCACGACTTTAGCTGCATAATTCTTCTCCACCGGGAAGGAACCTCTCCGGGGATCCCGGACATTACCTCTGAAGCTTATTTACATTAACCGAAAAGGAATGCCAAAGTAAAGAACTCACGTCTCCGATGCAACCGGTGACCAGTGGATTAAGCAATCGATGGCCTAAAACAAGTTTTCGTGTTCTGTTCCTAATGATTTATTCTATGCCGGTAGATCATAGCTGTCGATCATAA
Source organism: Anopheles ziemanni (assembly GCF_943734765.1). NCBI lineage: Eukaryota > Metazoa > Arthropoda > Insecta > Diptera > Culicidae > Anopheles > Anopheles ziemanni. Next base: position 93,885,794 of record NC_080706.1, read on the forward strand.
AGCGTTTGAAGCGCGCCCGTCCGCCTTTTTCCTTTCCTTCTCGATCGGTGAAGTTTTCTCAAAGTCAAGTGAATACTGAATTTTAATGCTTAATCCAAGCAGGACGGAACGAACACCACCGGTAAGCCACCGGATGATGTTTATGGCCAAGGAGAGACTGCAAAAGGGAACAGACTTCAGGGCAAGCGTTTTATTACATTCAGTTTTAATTCATAAGCCTTTGGGAAATCGGTATGGTTCACTAATGATGGGATGTTTGAGGGTATTTTATAGTATTTGGCCTCAATTAAGTCATTCACAAGTAACAGAATATGGGAAGGATATAGGAGCAAGTTTTGTAAAGGTGGTGAGTGGATTTCTTGCTCTCTTTCTCTCATACTCTTCTACCCTGAGCCCAGGTGGTTTTGGGTTCAGCGACAGGGTCCGTCAAGCGTGAAAAGGCAGTAACATCCGTTCTGCGTCCACCGGGTCACGTACGAGAGCCCCTGTCATCGATCATTGAAAACCCCGGCAGGCTTCCCGGGGGCTTGGTACGGGCTACATCCGTTCGATGGTAAACCAAAATTGGAAAATAGAAACGGCGCAGTAATATCCACCCGCGAGCTGGACAGCAGGAGCCCATCGGAAGAGAAAAGAGAAACAGAAAACATTAAACAAATTTGAACATCACCAGGAAGAACTAACAAATACGCGCACGGGGAATGGGACGCGAAAACCGGAAAGTGTTGAAAGGGTCGGCGGTGATAAACGGAACGTCACCGGACAATTGAAAGGGTGTTTCCTTAATTTGTTCCGCTGCTAAATTCCATTCCGCAAGAATTTGAATCGGAAGGAAGCGAAAGCGACGACGTGTCAATGATAGTGACATATGGGAAAACACTCACTTGTGCTGGAGAAATGGTTAAATGATTGGCAAAAGAAATTTCTGAAGGTGAAGAGAAAGCCAAAAAGGATCGTAACATTTTATGTATAGATAGTTCTGAAGGTTTTTTTTTAATAATCGGTAGTCTGTCTATGGTTTTGACAATGATTAACATCCAACTCTCCAGGAATTGTTTGGGAGAAAGTTAGTTTTTGCCCTTAAATTCTCTCAATCTTCCAGCAAAATTTATTTCTCGAGGCATTTCATGCTCGCACGAAGCGTGGATTTTATTTTCACGACCTACAGCGAGGAGCTATTTTCACGTCATTCCCCGCGGACGTTAGTTGTCTCTGGAACGTCTTGGCTGACGGGCGAAGAAAGGAAAACAATAACACCGTTATTACTGTCAATCATTTGGATAGCATGAAACAGAACCCGAAAAGAGGGATCGCCCGCTGCGGGGAAGCCAATTTAACTACAGTTTATGGTAAACTGGACATGCGGCGGACGAGATATAAGAGAGAAAGGTGGGGAATGCATTCGGATGCATATTGCCGCGTGGTGTGGCACGCAGATGCACGCGAAAAGTTGAATAATTCACCGGCCCGGGATCGGGCCTCGAACTGATTATAGGTCGGCACGAACAGCAGGAGCAGGTCTTGCCGACCGATGGAGCGGCTGGTCCATCTCTAGCGGGGATAATTTAGTTCGGGAAATTTGATGAGTCCACCTCCCCGTGGACGACAGAAGGTTCACGAAAAGACGAGCCACCAAGCGGCGCTCCGATGCATTCGCTATCGCCGGCGGAAGCGAATTAAAAAAGACAGGAAGGCATAATCTTCCATAATGTGCACCACACGCCCTCCTTCCCCGTACGATCGGATCTCCGTCGACCTCCGTTAACGGGTTCGCGTGTGTCTTCAGCGCGCACGTGGTTGCCAATTTTTTCTGTCGTTGTCTTCTTCCTCGATGGCAACGCAAGTATGGAAAGTGTGTGAGTTGGCAAAACCGGTTGGCCGGCTTTCTGCCCGCATACATTCCGTCAGATCATCACAGAAACCTTATTCGCTGTAAAAGATGGTCGCTCTTGCTGGGTTCGAGCGAGTACTAAATTTGGCGCCGGTGAGTCATGACATCTTGGGTTGGCTGGGTTTCAGGAACTACCTTTGTTTGGACGGTTTCTGTTGACAGTTGTCATTAACCGCATGCCCCCAATGTGCTAAATTTGTGTCTTTAGACAAGTTGGTGAACCAGAAAACATTTTGCATTTCTTTTCAAAATTTTTGTAAATTCATGCATTGAAGTGTTGAGGATAGCCGTAGGTGGGTTTTATTTGTGCAAAACATCAGATTTTGGCCTACTTTAATAATTTTATTTTGCTCATTTTAATCATTCGTAGAATTGTTATATTTATTTCACACAACACTTCAAGGAGAGCTTCTGACATCATCAAAGCCACTAATGGCCAGCTTCTTGTAAGAACTTCTTCCTGAACACTCTCACCGAACCAAAATTAACAAATGAATCAATACTTCGAGAGCCCCCGCTAAAGATTGTGGATCGTCTCGGTTCAGAGCTATCCATTCTGTTCCCTGGGAGTGGTTGGTAGTGGAAAATCCAAAGAGATGTTTGAAGGTATAAACTCCGGAAAAAACGCAACTCACAGCCTTGGGGGCTTTTGGTTGTAAATTAAGCGGCCCCAAACCCATCGTAAAACTGATTGCCACCCGGCAGAAGGGGTTGCTTTGCATGGATGAGCAGGATGATCGACTCGGCAAAAGAAAACCAAGGGAGAAGTGGTGTGCAGCGTTCCTGAACGCCAAGGAACGCGCGTGCGCGCGATCCTGCAAAGCCGAGGCGCCGAACCTGGAACCCAAGAGTCATTGGTGCGCGTTCCGGAAACGCACTGACTGTGACAGCCGCTTTATGGTGGTGGCTGGTGATCGGTCGATTGTTTCACGGCAAGCGTTGTTGCTGCGTCATTCGGAACTTTCGATCGAAACGAGCCTCCGAAATGAGGCCGAGCGCGCGGTACTCGGTGCGGTACGGGAATTTTAATTCCCTCCCGACGAGCGAGAAGGGGGGCCTACATCCGATAGGTTTATTGTTTCGGTGATGAGGAACACTGTACCAGTGACGCCATCAAATGGTGCTTTGTGTCGGAACCATACTTTATTTATTCTATGCGTTCGGTGTTACCTTTACTTTCTATCGATTTTGATGCGTTTTGGTCTCGTTTGGGTGGACATTCCTAAAACTGAAGAGAAATGTAAGCGATTTTAATGAATCACCAATAAACTATACACTTAAGAGTGATAAGATTACAAAATAAGTTTAGAATGAACACGGACTGAACATTCTCCGGATTCATTCGAAACAAAATCAAGTAAATCTGTTTTAAACATAAAGACCCTTAGTCTTATGCTGCATACGCTGTAAATGATTAGTATACGATTTTTTTACGACAAACAAATACAACCACGTGAAAAACGTACACATCCAGTTCATCTACCAAATCAAAAGAGTGATAAAATGTTCGTGATGTTCGCTTAAAATGCAACGCTTCCGTGCGCGAGAAAAATGCCTGCACAGAAAAATAGGAGAGCAAATTAACGCATCATGCGTGTGCTTGTATTTTAGCTGCATTCAAAACATCCCCCTTGAATGAAGTCAGTGTTGCGTATGGATGAATGCAGCAATGGCTTCGGACCGCGCCCTTCTACCCCCAGAGTAGTGCTTTACGCACCACCATGGGGGGTCGCTTTTTGTAACAATGTGAAGGAAGTGAGTGGGAAATCCGGAGGGAAAATGAGCTGTCCCTTCAGGGGGCCTTTTTTGCCATTCGATTCCTAGCAAAGAATTGGGAAAATACTCCAACTCCTGCGGTGTAATACCGATAGTTAACCCGGTACGATCTTTTGTAATACGAACTAATCGTTCCCATTCGTACAACACGTATTGCTTTCAACAATCTACATTTTTCTATTTGTTTAAAATGGCAATTTTAAATGAAAATTGAATGCCTTCCTTCAGCCAGAGAAAAAACCCAACTCCGGACCATGGTTAATTGATATTAATTTTATGCAGCTTCGGCTCGGGAATGCAAAGCGTTTCGGTCGGGTTTTATTTTTCCATTTGTGTCACACAAAATGAGACCCTTGTTTCCCATAAAAGGTCCCCTCCCCAACGATCGGTTGCGAGCCGGGGTTTTTGGAAAAGCGACTGTTTTCCGGAACGCTACGGGAGGGTTGTTTCTTTGGGTTTTTTGTTGTTTGCATAGCAAGAGGATTATTTTGTTCTCTCCTGCGAGGGAAACATTGCTATCCGTTGGGTGGTGTTTTGTTTTTTTCGGGAGGGGGTAAAAGTCAGCTCGCAGCCTGGGAATGTTGGGTTTCCCTGGCGGAAGTGCACACTTATGTCGATGTTTGGGTAATGAAAAATGTTCGCATAAATAACATTCCTTCATACGTTATTTTTGTTTAAATTGTGTTTTCGTATCATTATTATTTGTATTGCTTTATAGCAGAAAATGGTACAAATTGTTTCCTTCGTGGTTTTACAACTTTATAGTTTTCGTCTTTCCTTTGATTAGACAAATAAAAAGCATTTCCCTAGTGCGTTTTGTTATCTCGCTACATTAAATTAATCCAACACAGCGTCTCTGCAACCCCAATTCAAGACAATTTGCACTTATTGACGTAGCAGGGCATCTAATGCACACCGCGAGATGTAAAGTGCAACAACCCCGCCCGAAGCTGCAGCATATGCAGCAATCAGCTACAATTGGATGTCTTCATCGTCATCGTCCTCCTCATCAAGTGGACAAGAAACATTCCTCCAGACGCACTGCTGATTAGTCGTGGGAGACAACGAAACACTACCACCCAACGGACACACACATACATTGGTGACTTCTGATTGCAATCAGCTGCGCGCAGCATCGCCCAAACGGCAGCCGATGCATTACGACGACCCTTTCGAGAGGGTAATGCGTACGCAAAGGAATAACTGTGAAGTTCCAACAAGGGGGCCCGCGGGGCGCTGAGAAAATGCATGCAACTGTAAGTAATTATGCTTCTCGCCCGCTGCGCCATAAGAAACGGGGCCGGATCAGAACAAACGCCTTCGGGGACCGTAAAAGATTCCAATCGAACTGGTAAACAGAATGAGCCTGAAAGATGTGCAACAAAAGTGCACCGCACGCACACCGACGAGAGGAAACATGAAATGCATCTCCATATTTAACACCTTTTTTACCCCTTGCCACTTTCTGCCTTTCCGTCAAATGCTTACGCTTCAGCTAATGTTGGATTTTATGCTTTGTTTATTTGTTTGCTTTTCGCATCCCCCTTCCCATTGTTCACCACTGGCTTGTTCATTATATCTTTTCGTTGCCATTTTCCAACACTCGACGACATGATGTGCATCCCGAGCCGGTCGGTATGCGTTGCGCGTGTTCGAAGATTTACTCTCTTCTCCATTCGTAGAGCGATGTTGCACATTTATGCGCGCCCCATGTATGGGGATGCGCACCCTTGGCGAAGAGCGAAGGGGCTGCTGCATTTGGCGCGAGGGAAGCAAGCGGGTTGGGACCTCCCGTGGAAAAACGTGGAAAAGTGTTAATTGCTTAATTATTATCGCTAGGTAATTGAATGCGTTTCGTAAACAAAAAGCATCCCCAATTATGTGTGTGTGTGCGTGTGGGCTTCAGTATGTGTGAACTGAGCATTAGAAACGGTTAGTTATTACAAAAATCTTCATCGGAAGCTGTTTTTGCCCAAAATGTTCTAGAAAATTGTCACGAAAAAAGAAAAAAATAAACTTAATCCTAATAGCCATTTTGCAATTTTTTTGACACATGTTGTGTTCTCGATTCTTTTTCCAGTTTCATTTTGTGTTTGCAGCTACCTTCTTTTCCATATTTGGAAGCGCACGCATTCATGTTTTTTTCTCTTCTATTTCTTATCTCGTTTTCGTTACTAACTGACACTGATTGGATCATTTTGTGTTCATCGCATGCTGCGTTAGTTTTTATTTCTAAATTTCATATCAAACGTACGACAGTGTGACGTTTTCCATTTTCGAGTTTTTCGCCTCGTATAATTGCACCCGCAAGCGCACTTTAATCAACGTTAAGTGAGAAGGGCATGAAGTGCATTTTTGGCATAATGACGGGCAGCATCTAATTAGATTCGGGGAGGGCCCGGAGGTGAATATCTGCATTTGGTAGCATGTTTGGCTTGCTGCACCGGTTACGGTAGTTCATTATTGCGCATGCTACGGTGCCGGTAAGGCATAATTACCAAGATAATCTAACGGTAAACGGTGTTTATCAGGGTAATTGGACAATTTGTTAGCTAGAATGAGATCTCAATTTTCAATCAAAGCGAGGGTCGGGTTTCTTATGGTGTGTTTAAAATCACAGCCAATTGAAAATAAGGGTATTTATTATAGGTTTATGCTACGATTTGATTTGTTATATTAACATATTTTTCATCATTTTAAACCCCAAAATTTGGCTCAAATAAAAAAATTCTTCCTCTGAAAATTTGGTGGAAAACTGATCCACGTGAAAACAACGCTGACCCCATTTGAGTGGACACCACGCCGTCCCCTTTTTTCTGTCAGACGGATCGGAAAAGATCAATTTCTCGCGCGCATTTCGGTGTAAGTGGGGTGTTTTTCTTTCCCCATCGAGCGCTTTCCAGCGTGTCATGTTCGCTGGAAAGAATCATCATCCAAATATTTACCCATTCTTCTCGAGAGAGGGTGGCCTGTGCCCGATCGATCGGATGCATTGCTTCATCCATTGCAGATGCCGTTGAAAATGCTCCCCCCAAGTGGGACCAGATCAAAGTGATCGATTTTCCGATGGGAAAGGAAAACAAAAAAAAACACCACCCCAAAACGGGTCGATAACAATGGGAGCCAGCCTGTGGATGCAACGGGAAATTTCATTTTAGAAATGTGAACACTTCTCCCACCACAGTGGAACTATCGCCGTGCAGAGGTTTTTCCTTCCCCGAGAAAAAATTTAATTGGTCCAACTCGAAAAATTCAAGAAGCCATTGAACATGTGCTGCTCGCCGTTAAGTGGAGCCAGAATCACGCACGCCGGTTAGGAACGTTCTGAAGAGGGAACGAGAGAAGTGGACTCCGGGTGAGTTTTGGAAAGTGATTTCGGCGAGGTCAAGCGTCCAGGGTTCTACCGATACCGTTTTCATTGGCCTTCTCCAATTACCTCGTACGTCAATGCTTCGAACCCGAAATGCATCCACCATGGGATCGGGTTCGTTTGCCCCGCGGAACATTTACGTTGTGTTGTACATATAACGTTTTTTCTCCTTCGCACATTGCTTTTATCCGAAAATTGCCGATTAATATTGATTGGAAAATTACCGAGAAACAACGGATCGGTGTACCTTTGAAGCAGGAGAGATCATTCGATCGCGCCTAAAGTATAGTAGGCTTGGGAAAAATTCTTAGAAAAACTAGAGGAAAACATTTCACTGATGAGCGAGAAGATTCTTACTGGTGTTTGATGTATTTGCATTTTTGACGTACTTTTTCAACCTTAAGGCGTTTTGCATACCATTTTTGTTTACTTAGATTGGTTCGCTTAAGCTGGCCGATTACACGGGTTGGCCTTAAAGACTTTAAACAATCGAGAATAGGCCAGACGATCCGGAGAGACAATTCAACGGACGGAGCTAGTTAGACCTCACAATGTCACAGCCACACGCATGTCAGGGTCTCTGAAGGGAAGGTGCATACACATAAACGCCCCATTCAACAATAGAACACAGGCTGAACAGGGTGAGTAAGAGGGTGGAAGATTTGAAACCGAAGGTAGAAGGGCATCGGCGGGTGGCCTCCTTGGGCAGCAAGATGGATCCGGTGGGGTTGACATGTCTACGTCGACGTTGGCACGTCTCGTGACACATTCCACAAAACCTCCAACCCTTCCGGAAAGGTGTAGGAAAGCGATTTGTTTGGTTTGGTTGGAGTACGGGGTGAACCTTTTGTGTCACATGAGACGATATGGTGCTTCTCCCTCTCTCTCGTCTGGTCGAATGATCTTGATCGTGTGTGAGTCAACGTTTAACCATGTGCACTTTGTACGATCTAAAAGCTTACGGTTTCGGTTTCCCCTGGAGTAGGACTTAAAATATGCATGTTTGGGCGTTAGTCCAAAAGGGTCTCACACGTGCATACTTGCTGCAGAAGGTATTCGTTACATTTCCACGACAAGTGATCTAACCTCCCTGTGGTCTGCTGCACTCGACCTCTTCTCCCGAACCAGCGTTTGGTCCATTGTGCCATTGTCGTAATGGGAGTTCCGGACCCGACCCCAACGCGCTTCGAAAGGATGGTGCGGAAATGATTTATTCTCTTTCCTCCATCCAAAGTCTCCATCTTCCTAACAAAACCTACCACCGGGGGGCGGCAACTTCTTTGGCTTTTGGCGTGACTGACTGAGATTTAATTTCGCTGTCTGATTATGTCGTCCGACGGAGCCCGAACTCCCAGCGACCTATTGTCATTCGGGCAGACGTGCTTCGGTGACTCGCCGAAAGTGATTGTTGCGATGGTTTGCCCTCTGCCGCCATCGGGAACCCCCCGCGCCGAGGTTGATGGAACTTGCGACACTCAATCTACCTCCCGTTGCATTTTGTTTGCCTTCTTTGCGCAGGAAACCACACGGAAATTCGACTCAAGACCAACTCCAACATCACCTCCCGAATGGGAGAATGTTCACAGCGAATATGGCACCGACCAACTCAACTGCACATGGGGTGGAGGAGGGTGGAAAGCAAAGTTCCATGTCCCCTCCCGATGGTCCGCGCCATTCCAGTAACCTTCACGGTGGACGGAAATTCAGTGCAATTTAAGTCAAACTTTGCGCACGGGGCTTCCAATTCGCCAAGGCTCATTGGGTCTCGATACGGCGAATGGAGGAATGGTCATCTGCATACATTTCATGGTCCACTGGGCAGCTTGTTGGTGAGCGATGGGGTAGGATCAATCGGTCGTCCGGTCGTGTGGCTCCTTAAGTGTTTCGTACGCTCACGCAGTACGGTAATGTCTTCAGTCACCTGCAACGAATTGACGCGAATTTAGAAGGCATAAATGATTCTATTAGAGTGTGTTTTAAAAATATCCACTTCAAACGAGGCATGGCGCGGTAAACATTTCAAATTGATTTAAATGAATGTTTTTGTGGGTCTTCGTGGAGTTGGTTCTTGAGCTTTGGACGTCATAAGAGACATTCGCCAAATCGATGTGTACAACTTCTGGTAAACTATGAATTATTCAATAACCTCAAAAAAAGGCGAATTCAATAAAACCATAACGTCAGAACATGATATGACTGAAACAGAGCTGTTAAAATGCTAACATCCTTCCTATCTAGAGATCTTAACGAACCAAAGGTTCGGGTCTACTGCCTCAATTGATTACGTCTTTCCCGGTACGCACGCAAAGTGCCTCGATTCCATTCACCTCAAATATGCCACATGGCTGTTGGCAAGCACTATAATATTCCTTCCATTTCAATCAGTTGCTACATCTAATGCCTATGAGCTGCGGGTATCAGCGGAAAGAGTCGGCCTTCTCTGAGTGTAGGTGGATGAACTGATCGTGGGTGCCTCGAAGGGCGTAACCGGACAAGACGGTACCGCCATTCCCTGTCCTAGAGTTTGTGGTGTTGTCCGATTTGATTTGACACGAGCATAAACTAGACAAACTATATCCGAATCGCCTGTTCGGCCTGTCATTGCCTATTAACATTCCGTGTCTCGTTGGGAATCGGGTTGTTCGCTGTTTGTTTGTTTATTGGAGTTCCCTTTTTCTGAACCGAAGCTTAGCCATGCCCTTGCGGTGTCTACCCTTTACCCGAAGTACCGAGATCAATGTAGTGTGATAGGTATTTTCACTGGTGTGATTAAGCTCCACACGGCCCCAAAGTGCAGTACAGGCCAACCGGTTTTGGAGCCTAATTTTACACCCTCGGCCGGGGTAGGTATTTCGTCGTGATGCCGTGGGTGCGCATGAGTTGTTCGGTGAGAAGTATCGTGCACGCGTTCTCCCCCCGCCCGAAATTGCATAAGCCCACACTCCCGGGGGTCTCCCTCTGAAAGGGCGCCGTCCTAAGGGAAAAAGGTCGATGATTAATCCATTTCGAACACTTACACTTCCTTCTGTCCCTAGCGGTTCGTGCGGCCTTTTGCGGTGCCTTGAAGCCATACCAAATGGATACCTTAAGGTGTCCAAATGGTTAAAGGGTGTACCACTAGGGTAACTCCAGCGCCATAGGCCAATCCCTTCGAGCGATGGAGATCCCTTTCCGCCGTGGCCAAGCAACCGATCTCGACCCACGGCAGAAAGTCTCTCAAAACGCTCTCATCCTGTCGGCTTCAAATGGCCAAGGGTTACACTGTTCCACCGGTATATATGTACGTATATCCTCCACCCAAGCAGTACGCAAGACCCACACCCGTTGGCAAATTCGACCGGCAAAAGGGGTCCGTAATTAAAGCCAACCCATTCCATAGGAAAGTAGGAGACAGATGTGTCTTTGCACGCGTGCCCTGCGTAATTGCTACCGCGTACCGCCTTTCGCAAGAGGACGCAAGAGGAAAATGTCCGCCAGTCGGTGGAGTCGCGAAAGAAACTTGTGGGGTGGATGCAGTTGAGCGACATATTTCTTCTATCGGTCAGGAAATGCCGGACAGAAATGTTTCTACCAAGTAGGGCTAATTGGCCGTTGTTAGAATTCTCCACTCAAAAGTCGGCTTCCCTAATACCACCACGGAGTGCGTACGACCGGGGGAAAGTCATGGTAGCCGCACAAAAAAAGGCCATTAAGTAAACCGCTCCACTATCTATCGCCTCAATCAAGCGGCGTGATTTATCCGTTCATATCGGATCTATTCGCTTAAGATGTCTGAACCATCGAGAGAGAGGGGGGGCGAAAAGATTCTGGCTAAGCTCATGCTCGACGGACTATGACGACTGGTTGGATTTGGACATTACGAAGGGGCAAACTTCGGGGAACATTAAACAGACACCGAAACAACGAAACGTTTAGATAACGGATAGAGAGAGAAGCGGTTCGTTCGAGCTTATCGAGTGGCGTTTTGAGTGTGACAGTTTTTCCTAAAACAGCCCTTTCTAAATCCCCCCAGCCCCTGGAAAGGAGGTTCCAGGAGAGTTTCGAAACACTTTGGGCTACCTACGAATGGCCAACCTTTGGATTGCGTGCGCTCCATCTTGGGCGGGTAGTTAAACCAAGCGAACGGAAGAAAAAAGAATCTGTCTTCTTGTCCGTCGGTCTCTTTGCCTTGCATAGAATGGAACATTCCTGTCCTATGAAACATGCTCTCGGGGCCCCCCCTTTTGTAGTGGGGAACAGGCAATGTCTCGCCAGAATAGAAAATGCCAGACACGCGCCACCACACATACACGACGCTGCCCGTCGTGGATCTGTATGCTAAAAGTATTGCTATATTTATTGAAAAGGGTTTTGTTGCCGCGAAAGGTGGCTGGAAGTATGCGGCATGCGTTCGCGTAAGGAAACGGAACCGGGTCGACGACCCCCGGGGGCCGGTAGCACGAGCCCCTGTACGCCGATCGTGACCATCCGGCAGAATGTGAGAAGTACAGCGAGGTTGTTTGGATACGACCTCACATGTGTCGGGGATGGTGGAATGGGGGGGTTTGGTGTGAAATTGCAGATGTAAATAAAATGTCATCCTCCGGTGTCGATCTGAAGGAGCTGGAGAGCTCTGTGAGTTGCACTTTCACGACCCAGGTTTTGCTGATGCATTGCAGTAAGTAATACGCATTCTGGGCGAGAATCGCTACTTCATTCCGGACGTCTGATCTGATCCGGCCAACAGCTGAACTCCCGGCAGACCACAGACCCTCCGTGAAGTAATGGACCGATGGCAAGCCTAGGGCGCAGTGCAAATATTTGCGATCGCTTTGCAATGATTGACCGCGCGCCGAACGAGGAACGAGATGAATCGATGATGTCGTAACCTCCTCCAACAAGAAGGAAACAAATCTTGTCTTGCCAAAGCCCGACGACGGCATCCACAGCTGACAAGTTATGGAATCGAAGTGTGGAACCTGACAGTACACAGCACTCGCCCAATGATCCCGCCTGCCGGAGGGCCTCACCCTGGATGGGTCTCGGGATCCATCCCGGCGTTCGTCAGCATTTATTATTAATAATACACATCGTCATCGTCAGCTCCCGAGCGTGCCGCGGGCGTGCGGAATGACTTGTTTTTGTCGTCGCCGCAGCCATATTTCTCCGCCATTACCATTAGCCAACTGCGAGAATCGGTATCAGCGGAAAGTGTCTTTTCTGTGCGCTCGTCCGCCTTCGCCGGGGAGGTTTTAACGGTCGCTGAGATCATCATCGCGGGAACCGAAATCGCACTCGAAGAGCAAAGCCACTAGCAAAGCAAATAAAATTAAATCTCAATCCAGTACAATGTGTTGTTTGTGGGAAGAAGTGGAGGATGTATTATGCAACAACTCGAAGGATGGCACAAATGGAACATACATCCTTAGGGCTATAAGTAAACATGACGTGAGTAAGGCATGCGATTTCGTAGACTGTGTGTGACAGATTCCTAAACTATTGTTTTGAACCCTCTGTTTTCATTTATGCATGTCAAAACACACTTCGGATATTAATGCAGAACTTTTGGTAGTTTAGGTTTTTAATGTTTCTTCCATAAAACATCATTAACTAAACCATATTATCCCTTATTCTCTTTCCTTCAGGTATGTACAGAAGCGCAGACGAAATGAATGACAGTTTCTTCCCCCTAGCTTAGCGCATGTTTACCCACGGAGATTGGTATGATGTAAATATTTTGATTAATGAACTATGGAACGCCCGTTTCCCTTTTCACCACTTTCTTCGCGACGCACCCATTTTCGAGCCCTTTATCGTTAAAATATGTAATGACCCTCTTTTTAGAAATTAAAATTCTTTATTATCTACCCTTGTTTGCGATGGTATTAATATTTTCATGGTACTGGTGGTTTATCAGTAACACTGCTGGTGGTTCCATTTCGCCAAAGGGAACGGATATGGAACCGGATATTGTGCATGCGTTTTGTGGGTCAACAAAAGTTATAAACCCTTGGATCTTTTCACTTCAACTGAATGTTTACATCCCTTCTTATTGCTGAATGGACGGAATGGATGCGGCTTGATTAAGTTGTTTTTCTACCCAATCACTAGCAGCAGCGATCCATTTCACTGTCAGTTAGACGTTTTCCTACACGAGTTCCCGGAAGTGCGGAACTGTCAATCGATAGGTCCGGAGGGGCGTTAATTGGACGTATGCACGCGCGTGGCATCATTTACACCGCCACCAGCTGGACGGCGAAAGCAATGAGGCCGATAGAACAGTCCAATATTGGAGGGAAATTACCTTCCAGTGTTGGAAAAACGATAGATAACGCAGGGAACAGCTCATGTCTAACCGACCCGGGGCGGGGGGACAAACAACCAGTACGGTTTCGAATTTCATTTTCCGATTACAGGGAGCCTAACAGTTTGGTCAGACTGCACACATCGGGGTGGAGGAGAACTCCAAACATCCAATCGAAGGCATAGACGGCACTCGTCATGAACCATGAATGGTGTTATTGAACCCGCGATCTTAGGAAGAGCGGCCTACCCAGTGGCCTGGGAAAAAAACTCCCTCATCCCCCTTTGGGGGAGCTGATAAGATATGTTTTGAAACCGCCAGTATATCGATCGTATCTGACTCCCAGTGTATTTTTTATATATTTTCCCCAGCGAGTAACATAAAAATGAGGCTTTATGGAACCAGGCGACAAACGTCAGTCCGTAACGTTTTGGTAGATGGCGACAGTGGGATTAAACGTGGGGCGTCAAGTTACGCACTCGCTTGGAAGGCGATTAACCATATTCCTTGAACTCCCTGTTTTCAATGGCGTGCCCTCCCCCCTGTGATCCGCGCGAGATAGGTCAAAATGTTCACCCCACAATCGGACACTTTAAAAACACTTTTTACCCCCGGACAGTATCGGTTCGAAAACCCATGTATTTCCCCAAAGACATGGGTCTAGGCAGTCTAAAGGTTTTTTTTCTCTCAAAGGGGAAGTGTTATTATTATTATGGAGAGTACTGCTTACGCCTCAGCAGTCGCCATCAACATGAATCAATTTTTAACATTCAACAGACGCTTCGCTTGCGCAACAAAACCCGTCGCCCGTTGCGTTGTGCCAGAAAATGGGCCCGAGAGCAGCTCCAATATTTACATTCTTTGGCTCGGCGTTTGGGTGCGCTTATCAGTGTTTGGTGGGTATTTTTTTTACGATGAGATCAGTGTCGGAAAATAGAACTTGGTGCAGCCGAGGATCGAATGCCTCGTAAGGGAGTTCGTTAGAGGGAACAAATCGAACGTGACTAATGATGGCGTTGCAATCATTTGCATGTGTTCGGTAAATTGTAACACTTTTTTTCGCTTTTCGAACAATGTTTTCGTTTGTGCGCTTGATTTAAGGCTTCGGGTTTTTGATAACCCACTCTTAATTGGATTCGAAAAAAGTAAAAGTAATTAAACGGCTTGCAAGCAGGGTGGACATAAATACACAAAGAATAATTTGAATAAGAAACATCTGCAATACTTTCTCCATTTCTTCTCTCCAAGCTAACATAAATAAAGGTATGTTTCTCCACTTTGGTAAAATGAATCGATTATGCTGGTTGGCTTTTTAATGCAACACTTCTTCTATCAGTTTTGCCTCGATGCGGGTCCCCAGTCTTTCTACAAGTTCTTGCAAAGTGCGACCCACTTCTACAGCGCTATCGTGTGGCTCTACTGTTTATGCTAATTTGTTGTGGAAAAAAGGAAAAGGGAAATGGGTATCCACGATTCCCGATTCCCGAAGTGCAGGGCGTGAGAAAGCTCCGAACAGACAGGTAACTATATATATATATAGATAACCCAACCGGTGATGGTTACAACCGCAGCCATACTCTAAGGGGTTTCTTTTGTAACGTTTTGTGTCTGACCCTCATAAAGAATACATCTAAAATGGACCTTTCCTAGACCTGCGGTCCGGTTCGAACCCACGGGAAATGCACCTTGCTACTCATAGCAACAGGTTTTTTTCTGTGGTTTTGTGAACGAACTCGAGCAAATGTGTGCTCCGTTTTATCGCGTCATATTTTACCTGGATCAGTCGGAGTTTTTCCCGCCTTTCTGCTTTCCCCGTATAACCATTTTTTTCCACTTCACTTTATCACCGGTTAGAAAACAACACATCTGCTTGGCCGTGATGTAATTTTCATAAAATCCGATAACGATTATGACAAAGGATGGAGAGTGTTACAAAATCGATCCGCGTACCATCGATTGATTAGCTTTATCCGATTCAAATTCGTAACGGTCTTCAGGCGGCCCTTTTGGATACTGTTCGGTGGTTGGTGAAATTAATTTCCAGAGGCATGATTTATGTAAATTCTATTAATTCTTATTGCCTATCAAATTTGTATGCGACTTCCATCGCAGTTTTACAACCTAGTATAAATCATTGGTATTGTGGCCAGTAGAGTTCTAACGCCGACTGGAAGACTTTACGATTTAAGGTCGACTGTGCGTTGGAAACTCTGCCTTTTCTTCCTTTCCGTTTTAGAGCACCGAGTTTTCGTTTCGCCCCGTTCTTGTATCCCAAAAAGAAGCAATTAGAAATCCAACGAATCGAATGCATTTTTCCACAGTGAGCCGATGACACGTACACGTTTGCCCGCCCGTTGTGAGCAATTAAATCACGTCTCCTTTTTTCCCCCTACTATTTCCAAAGACCACGCTCAACACGGAAGCCCTCCGACACGTCGCTAGACTCAACAAACACGAACATCAAGTTCCCATTTTGTGTGGTACTTCCAGATTTTATTTTATGCTGCCCTACGATCAGGTTCCTTTAATTCGATGTTGATGGCTCAGGTGAACGACGGGGACCGTTCTTGCGTCCCAGGAACCCAATTGGTATACCCAAAATAATGGTTACGTGGCGAACGGCCATCGAAAACGGAACAGAACAGAGAAATAGAGCCCTAGATCACCGGGGACCACAATCACCGTAATCTAATCGGCCCCGTAAAGACGCGTTTGTCGCTTTGTCCTGCGGGTTCTTCGGCTTGCATCCGGGTCTCTTTGCCTGATCCCACGGTGGTACCCGGTGCTAGGCGTTCCCTTTTCCTCCATTTTCTCGCCACAAAAGGATAATAGAATTAATTATTGGTCCTTGATTGCGTCTTCGGAGTCTTTCTTCTTTCCTGCATCTTAAGCGGTGGTTTTGGGATTGCACCCGAAAAAACCCATCATTCAAGCGATCGGGAGTTGATCGAGTACGGGATAGGGATAGTAGTTCCGTGTAGATGAGAGACCATGCAGCCGATTTAGTTGCAGTAGCGATTCGGCATCGGTTTCGGTCGAGATCAAAGTAGACCGATCCTGAAGAGAGCGGTACTCTCAGGTATCTTTGATCGATATTCATGATTCAATTAATGCACCCTTTTCCGAAGATGGTCGAATCAAAGCTCCTTACGCCTGGGACTTGTTTGATCCAATGTGTTTGTGTGCTCTTGAAAGTGTCGAGATGTCTCACTTAAGACACAATCCTTCTCATTACACCGTGAGATATGCATGTCAATACCAAACATGGTGCAAGACTATAAAAGAGACTATTTTACCACCGATGTTCTGTGTCAAAGTTAGACCAAATTCACTGATGCTTGGCTACCTTAATTGAGTTTTATTGCACCTGCTCTTGTTAACATTGGTCTACCTGTTTTGAAGGCAACGATCAAAAGACTTCCATCGTCAGAGTCTTTAGACCATATTGCTCCCAGATGTGCTCGCTGGTGCGCATAACATCACTTTAATTGCATTCCACCGGCACGCTGTGTATGACCACACTGGTTATGGCATAATTAATCAGCTTGCCCGACGAGTGTAGCCTAACAAGCACTTTACATGACCGGATGTTTGACCATCTCCTGAACTCTCCTCCGGCTGCCCGTAACAAGAGATCGTACTGTGTCGGTATGTCGTAATAGTTTGCCATCGCTTAGAGCCACCGAGGCCAGTAGTGAGTATAAAACATCAGGGTCAGTTGGGTCTGTTTTTGGCGTGCACCTGAAACAGATCCATAACCGATGCGACGGTGGACGTTCACAGATCGGCGAGTCCTGCTTGCGGTCGGGGTAGAAAAGCGCACGGGACTACTTAATTCCCATCGAACCGGAACACTGCAATCACTGACACACGTCATGATGCGTTGGCAAGATCGGGGCCCCAAACTCCACGCCAATCTGAGCATCACCATCTTATAGCGCGAACGAACGATCGGGCTATTAGAAGCGGTGAAATGTTTATACATTTTGGGGTCCGCGGTCGGATATCGTTTCGCGGGGGGGAGGGAGTTACGTAAGAAACGATGTACGAAAATAAAAGCTCAACTGCTGCTCACCTGCTGTGAAGATGAGTTTCAGTATCTTTTCGCGGCGTCGACGGCTTCTGCTGGGTGATTTTAGGCTCGCGCAAAACGATGCAATGTCTTGCAACCGGAAATTATAGCGCAACCAAGCGCCTAGACGCCGCACGGCGTGGGCAATATAAAGGAAGGCCGGAGGCTTTTCTTTAATACCTTCCCATCGGTCTTCTTCTGTCGTCTTGGCGGGCGAGTGGGTGATAGGAAACTGTGAGCGGTTCGATGCGACCGGACCGGTGTCGGTCAGTGTCAGCTGTAATTGGGGGGTGTGTGTAAATCCGTTTTGGCGGATGGCATTGCGTGTACCTGTGCCGTATCATCTGCAGGGGGAGTCTTAGTTAGCGACACCGGTCGGTCGGTCGGTCAGTCGGTCAATCGGAGATGTCATATTTTGGAGTCATTCGCCAGAGGTCAGTGGGTTAGGAGCGTTGTGTACTCTGCGTCCGCGTTCAGGTTGTGCTACCATCGCCCGTCATAACGAAAGTGTTGGAGCTCTCGAGAAGTGCCCTCGGTGCAGTGGTGAACAGGGTGAAAAACTGCCGTCGAAAAAGCCGAAGAAAAGTCCCGCAGGGTACGTAATGGAGGTCTTTTATTTTAACACCCGGCGAGTGCTCTGAAGAGGCACGAGGGCACTTTTTGCTCCCGTTCGTAAAGCAGTGAGTAACGCCACCTGCTTACAGAAACCTACTTAGGGTGGGTGCTATAAACATAAACAAGTATATAAAAATGTAAGAAAAAAAAGAAACTAAAATGATGTTAAGACTCTTGTGCGGCTGAGACAACGGAAAACACAAGTAAAACATAACAACAGAAAACATATGAAATAAAAAGGGTCTAGTCTTGCCTTTTAAAAAATGAGAGGGTGATGGTTGAGAGATAAATTGTTGAGTAAAATAACAATACGCCGTGAAGGTCGTGTGAATAGGAAGCCGAGTTAGGTAAAGTGCACGTGGTTCGAGTGGAAAATGTGATTGTTCGGGTTTTTTTCTCGATCCTATGCTGTTGATCATCCTTCAGTCGGTACAGTGTACCTTCAGTGACGGTGCTCTCTTCCATTGGGTTAAGTTGCCGTTAAGAGAATTGATCCTTTATTTTGATAATTGAACACTTTGCAAGGTTTTTGGAATCTTTTTCGTTTCCACTTTTGACATTCCAAAGTTGGATAATTTGTAGGAAAATCACATATTCCAACATGTTTGTAAAATTAACTCCAATGTCATCGATCTCGTTTACAATGCATTCGCCTCATTTAAATCTTATGTCACCATTCCAATACTGGCCTCAAAATCGCATCGATTGGCATTCTTCTCTTGTGCGGGAATGCGAAAAAGTGTGAGTATCGGGAAAAACCTCCATTTTGCCGTATAATACACGGCATCAAACCGAATCACGTATCGAATTAACTTGACCAGCAGGATCTCCTCCCGACTCGAGTGATACGATTTCGCAAGATAACCTCACAATCGACGGGAGTTGAGCAAATGCGGACGAATGGAATGTTGTGGCCTGTGGTAATTCCTCATTACTTCGGTCGTTCGAAAGCAGGGCAGGAATGGTCGTTTTTTGTTGAAATTACCATACGGTGCGACCATCGTACATCGTCCCCTCCTCGCTGGTGCAACGTCCCACTGGCTGCCCTGTGATCACTGTGGTCCACCGAAATTACCGATCGATTGTTTATGTTATGCGCAACGAACTGCCCTTCGTTCGCTGTTTCCTTTCCTTTCTCGTTTGGGGTTGGAACGTTGGCGTTCATCTCAATTGTGCGTTGTTTTGCGTGTGGTTTTTCTGTATCGTATATCTTCCATTTTTTTGCTGTCATTATGTCTGACCTGTCTTTTTATCCAGGGAAAAAGAAAACGGTTTTTTTGTTGTGAATTTTCCCGCCACACCCTCTACAACACCACGGATAGGTAGAGGTCTTGTAACATACCGACTGTGGCCATGAAGGTAGCATGTGGATCGCGCAACTTGTTTGTGCTTGTAGACAGAGTCGTCTGTGCGCTATCCTGTTGGTTTCGTGTTTATTTTGGCTACCAACCAAGTAGTGCCAATGCCAGCCAGAAGCGTCATGTTTATACGAATGATACATTGGGCAAGCATTGGAACATAAACCCCTGCACTCGTTGGTGGAAGCCTTGACATTATTTTCATTTGACTTGGTTCCTCAATTAAATGTTCCTTCTATACTCTTGTTATGCGGAAAATATCCATCAAATACCCACCCTTAACGGTTCATGAAAACTGTTCCCTTTGGTGCCTCGAGTTGTTTATATCTCTAACATAACACTGCGGTTGTAACTTGCGATGCTGTCACCAATCGCTCATCGACTCCAAGACAGTTGAGCTCAACTGCAAAAGTCGCTTGCCATCGCTTACCAGACACGTCAGGCACGGTCCAGTTCCTGGCGAAACTAGCTATCCGTTGAAGAAGCAAAACAGAAAACAACAGTCAGGGCCCCCCGCAGTCCTTAAGATGGGCGGCGATCAAATTACGCCGGTTTGTCATAAGCGGCCCCGGTCCACGAACATTTAAAACAACGCAAAAGAGCCAAGAGGCAAAACAAAAAACAACCGCCACCACTTCAAGGATCACAGAAAACCAACCCCGACCGGCCGAGGGTCGCTTTCGGCGGCAATAACATTAATAAGATTGATTGCATTACAATTAATGGTTGATCGGCCCTTCGGCGTCGTACGTTGGAACGCAACTGGAGTCACTTTGTGGTTATTTCGAGCTGTCAAGGGGAATGTGTCGTAAAGCGAGACGTTCGCAAAAATTCGCACAAAATTTTCCCGATCGGTCGCGATAATAAACGGAGTCCGGAGTTGTCAAGCCGTAGCCGATCATTACCTGCGGTTGAGGTTCCTCGAGTATCGCGGACGACCCAGTGATCGAATTTTACGTAAAATTGGCAAAAAAGGCCTCGGTCTCCAGTGCATTCCTTGCGAATAGTCAATCGACGACTGTTGGCTGGACAAAAAACCAGTGGCGTTCAATTTGACCGGACCAAATGATACCTCATTGCTACCAAGGTTCTGTTGGGCTACATCCTGAGGCTACATCGATTATAGGCGATAGAATTCTGCGCCAAACGAAGACGACTCCAAGCAGCAGCACCCTCGGAGCGCTTCTGTGCGCCTAGCCTTGTGCTAGCTAATTCCAAATTCGATTTGCGTAATACCTTGCCGTCAACGGGCAATGATGGTCAGTAGTGTGTCCATCCGATGATTAGTGGCGACACCGCGAGCGAGCGATCAATCGGCCGAAAGAGCGCTCTTTGGTTGGTTGATCCCGCGGACCAAAAAAAACGACCAACCTATAAGCCCCTATGGCATCATCTAACGTTTCGTCGAGAAGTAGGTTCCAACGACGCAAAACCCTGTTTCTTCCACTCTCCTGATACATATTCATGAGCTTGCCTTGCCGCTGCAGTTGGGCCAGCGATCTTCGCCGTCTTTCTTCGGGTCTGCCACGATGATGCCTCAGGTGAAAGATCTGGGTAGACGTTTCGCAGTTCGATCGCGTTTGATTTGGTTCCATCGGCTTTAGCGTCAACACACGACGACACGCTCTCGCAGCATGTGGTCCACTGTTCGGTCGAGAGGGGCCGCAATAACCGGGCGATCACCGAAGGTTGATCCCTTGGCGTAGGCGTAGGAGAACCTAGGCGGAAGATCTTTAGGCAACCCCGACCCGATTCCCGATTCAGTTTGTCTTGCGGGCGAAAAACGTGGTGCTTGATCCGGCGATTTCGATCTGCAGGAACCCCCCATTGAGCTGAGAGTTCTCGCCTCTGAAGGCAGCGTGCGAAAAGCAGCGTTCTCTGTCCCATCAATTGCCGGTTAGCCAGCAAACGTGATAGTTTAAAGGTGTGATTAGTGTGCTTTCTCGTGGGATTTCGTTTCTTCCAAACGACCTTTTGGAGACCATCTGGTTCCTCTGGTCAGAGTGAGGTAATCCTTTGATAGGCATCGACGGTAACCAGCGGACGGCTTTGTTTTCTCCACGATTCGTGGGTCTGATAAACGAAAAACGATCATTCCACAATCAGGTTTCCACTATCATCGTAGCCCCAATGGCTCTGGGGTGGTGAAGTGTTTCTTGGATGTTCACTGGCATTTCGTTCTTGCAGTCTTTCTTTTAGTCCGCATTCTTTGGTCATTAAATTTTTGACAGAGTTTTGAGTGGCCACACGTTTAGAAGCCGCGGTGTTTCGGTAGCCAAATGTCAAGGTTAAAAGTGTCGTCTGTCGTTGACAACGATCGATGGTTACAATGTTTGCTAATTTGCGGCCTACCTCGGGATGCCTACCACCGAGATATATGGACGAAGGGGTTGGTTTTCTTCTCCCAGGACACTGTGCATGGCTTTGTTTGTCCCTCGCAAACACTTTTACTGTCGATGCGCCGCGGAGGGCTCAACAAGCGGGAACCTGTTTGCGTTTTCAATGTAGCTTCTCGGAGTGTTTGGATTTTTGGTACCTCGGCCGAAGATATACGGACCCTCCACACGCAAGGATTGTTAGCTGACATTTAAAAATTATTTGTTTCTTGATTAAGCATTGCCCAAGAATCGGCTGGCGCGATATGAAAACCATAAAATTTAATGTTTTCAACGAACGACTTGGTTAATTGGATTTGATTGCGGTGAAACGCCACCTTTTAAAGCGCTGCTGCTGCTGCTGTTCGCTTGTTAATTTCGTCGTTGTTGTTCCCTTAACTCAAATCAAATATCAAAGCCACTTAGCATTTTAAACGTTTAGTTTATCATGTTTTAAGCCGTCTGCTTTGATTGATTGTCTGTAATCTAAATGGTTATAGGCTGCGAACAGATTCTCAAAACATATCTAATTAGAATGACAAAAAGAGACCATCCTGAAGCCATCAAACGTTAGTACTCATTCGAAAGGGGGCTAACCAACAGACCGTAACCAAAACACAGGTTATTGCAAACGTGATCGCTCCCTTCGTGCCAATTCCCACCGGCAATAAGTGCACATCCCACACCAAATCGACCACAAACCGCAACAAGTTTGTTTGCAACAATCGATCCGAAACTGGGTGGTTAAACGTAATAAATTTTAATCAGATACTGTACTCCCCAAACCCCGGCACAACTGTCGTCGTCGGTGTAAGTCTTTCGCATTACTCTGTTTTTCCTGTGGCTTAGGTTTTCCACAACAATAAAATGACCCTTCCTTCCTTCCGATTCTTCGCAAAAGGGCCTTTTTTTGGCAAACGTTGAAACTAATTGTTCTAGAGCCAAAAACCTCCTCACCATTTCCAATGCAACGACGCTGGAGGCAATTGCGATTGATATGGAGGGAGACACGATTTGGAATCGCCGCTTATCCGAAGCGGAAAGTCGCCCGAACAACTTCGTCAACAAAGTGCAATTGCAACAGGGTGTGTAACGAAAATAAAAATTTAATTGCAAATGTCCTTAGTTCCCCTTGTTGTATTTGTGAGCGTCGGGGAAATAAGGCTGATAGTCCTTTTTGGCGTTAACTGTAACCGCTCCGATTTGAGGGCTTGTTGTTCGTCGCGTTTAATTTCCGATCTCCCAAAGTGCAGAGCTCGCCGTAAGTGAAATACAATCAAACAGAGAATCGACAACATCGCTATATCGCAGGGATGGACTGGTTGGTGGACAGCTGCAGCTACGAGTTTGTTGTTTGTCTGCGACTTTAGCGACCATTTACGGGGTTCCCGATTTAGCGGAAGCGGATCGTTCCCTCCCTAAGCTTCCCGTCACAATTGAAGGTCACGGACGGAGTGGAAAGGAATAAAAATAAGCAGTATTAGCTCGCGGGGTTGAAAACAGGCAAAGGGCTCTTCCTAAGGGATTACGGATGCGCTTGCGTGTTCGCTGGCGTTCGATACGCATCCATATCCCATCCCGCATCCTGCGATCCTTGCCAGCTGTTTTGTTGTTTCAACATTACACCACCACCAACAGCACGCCCCGGAGCTGTACCACTCATCTTCCTCCGGATCTGGCGGTTATGACGCGTTCGGTTTCGTTACCCGAAAGCGAACCCCAATTTCTGACGCGGATGCTTCCGCCTCGGTCGGGTACTCGAGGGAAATTCTGTGACCCGGATTCTGCCCATCATTCAGTAAGCAGCGATCGAAAGTACGAAAGACACGGGAAGCTGGCCTCGAATTTAGGCTAATAAGATACAGTTCCGACCGTACGGCGACCCGTTGTCCCCCGGGTGGGAAGGTAATTGGTAACTTAACGCTTAATTGTGACCGTTTGTAGCGTTCGGGAAGAGTATGCAATTTTTTATTGGGGTTTTTTTTGTCGCGATGTTTGCTAAATTAAAGTAAAATCAAATAAGAGACGATAAAGAGACACCCGAAAACGGACGCATCAAAAACTAGGACGTTGGCGAGAAACTAACGAACTTGAAAGAAAGGTTCCATTGTGTGAAGAGAGATGAACTTCACCACAAGACAGAAGAGACCGGTTTCGGTCTTTTTAGTCTGGATAGTAGATTACCAGAACTCCGTCTGCGGACGGTGTCAGCTGTTTGGTCCCGTCCGGTTCATGGTTGAACTATGGCGCCGTCCCTCGGTTCCACTTTTGGCACTTACTTACCGGTGTAGAACAGCTGGTACCGAAACGATACCGGTACTGTAGCCGACACCTGGAAGTGAGGATCGCGAAATTAAAACCGTCCCACTTTGGGTCATTAACAGAATGCGACGTGGATGAGTCAGACACAAACACAGTCAGAACATTGTCGACTCAAAATGCAGGAAGAGGGTTTTTCGGAAGATGGAAGGCACCATTTTATGACGTTCCTACGCGCCGTGCCTATTGTTCGGGTTGTATTCATTCCCGGCCGGTTTGACGGTCGGTTTGTCAAAAGGTGGCAACAGAAAGGTGCCGGAATAACATTATGCTAGATTTTTATCGCGCGCCCACCACGGTGTTTAGTCATCAGAGGTCGAGGCCTACTAAGCTGTGCGAAAATCGGTATAGTTTCAGATGACAGCTATTATTCTGGCCAGTGACAAGTTCATTGTAACTCACAGCTCGTAATGGGGTTTGTACCCAAAAAGATTTTGTGGCCGGTCGAACGGCTTTAAATGATGCGAAAGAAATCGTACTAAGAGAGGATTGGTGAGCTTTATTTCTCAGCGTGGATGAATTAGTTGTAATAGTATGGAACATCCTCTTATAAATGCCACGAAATCCGTTAGTAGAACTATTGTAGATCGGTGTTCAGCCAGCCGTTCATTATGCCGGGAGATACCAGATTCAAGATTTGAACTCATGACTTGTACACCTGGGCCATGGGCATAAAATCCCTTCAAGTTATGCATTAAGTCCCCAATCAATGTCAGTTTTAAAATAATCCCCAATATCCAACGTTCTTCAGCATCAAACCGGATTCAAATGCACTCAGAATTAAAGATGGACTCAAAATTTACTCAATCAAACACACGCCAAATTATCTACTTAAAGTTGTCCATGGTCTGAGGATCCCCATCCGCAAGAAATGCTCACGTTGCACTTGCAAATCATCGTGCCAATTGTTGGCGGTCGGTGCTGTGTTGTGGCAAAAATAATACACATTTATGAGCCTCTTGTGCTACACTTCGCGCTGACGATGCGGTTTTTATCGGAAACGAAACGCTTGACGCCTTTAGGGACCAATATCATTCCGCCTGAGGATCGCTTCTTGCAACTGCCGAGACACCGTCCCGTTGGTTTGCTGCACTCGATGAGAGGGTACTCGACTGCGGCACCATTAACCTCGCGTCGTGCCAGTGATCATTGGTAATTTTATGCAAATTGCACGAACCTCGCGTTCCGTCGCCAGATTACTCGAAGACGACGAAAAGGGGGAGACGATCATCGGGCCACAAAAGAAAACCCCTGCAATCCCGCAACACAAATGCACACATTCTGATTGATTTGTGAATTGTCGGTGGCTTTCCGCCCGCTGTACGTGTGCATTAATGTGTACGTTTGTTTGTTTGCTTATTTATTTGCCCATTGTTGTCCATTGTTGCCCGCGACCACTCTCGCGAGCATCCGAGATCAGCCGGGATGGCACACACGCAGGAGACGCAAAAGTGCATTCTTCACCGTAGGCCCTTCCAAGTTTGGATCTTCGGCTGCTGGAGAAGAAGTGGGCTTCCTTCGGAGTCCGGGGCGTGTGCTCTCGAGCTCAATGTCAGTCTGCCCATAATGGGCCGCGAACGTAGACAACGTGTCTACGATGGTGTTCTGGCACGATCTGAGGTTTTTTTTTGCTCCCCCCCCTCCAAGGTGGTTTATCTCCCTACAACAAGTCCTCACCCCGGTGCGTGCCTCGCGAGGTCACCGGTGAGAAGACGAGGTGTTTCTGTTCTACATCGGAATGGCACAAAAGCAAGCAAGCCTCCCGTTGCTCTTTGATGTTTATTTTTCAAAAAAAGGTTTTTGCCCGTGCTGGGTTTCACTTTGTGATGGTAATTAATGTGACTAATCATACACCTCCTCCTCGGCGGTGGCGGTGGTTGGGCTCGCGTTTGCGCCAAGGTGGAATCGGAGTTGGAAACGTGCCCCATGCTCAAGTTGTTGCTCGATACTGCTACGCTTCTTTGTCGTTTGGGGTGTGGGATGTGTGGGAAACAATCGCTCAAAATGACCGTAGTTGGCATCGGCTCTGGGAGGACTAGGTGTGGCGATTCCGTACACGCCTGATGCTCTCGAGTCATCCGAAGAGGCTATCATCACAAGCGGCACCTCTCCGTTGTTGGAACGTATATTTGTGAAATGTAAACCGACATCTTTGGCGGGGATTTCAGTTGCAAAATTACACCCTTTGCAGGATGTACGATCTCTCTCGATCCCTCCTTGGCATATGCATCGGCAGCGGAGTTATTGATTACCGAACTCGCCGCGCTGAAGGCGTGTGTCAGAGGCTGCGTAGGAACATCGTCAAGGCACCTGCTAATGCTGGGCTTACGCTCAAGCAACAACAAAAAAATCGTCAATTAAAACCACCTTCTGCGGCCCATGAGTATCTCTAGGGTTCCGTAGATATTTAACCCTTCATGCAATGTTGCCAAACTAAAACAGAATTCACTTTTTATTAACACTCTAACGTCCGGATACACGCATAGATGTAATGACTCCGTATCAGTTTGCATCCGATCACATCATTTTGGTGTGCTGTCAACGCTGTCACCTGACACGCTCCATAGACTACTAGATATAAACAAATGTCAAATGGAAAATAAACAAATTTCATTAAATTCGAATAAAGATTGATAAAGAATGATTAAACTTAGGATAGGAGGTTTAGACTTTAAATAAAAGTGTACCTTGAAGGGTTGCATGTAATCTTGCACAAGTGTTTTAGAAGGGTTTCCCGTCAGCTAGGAAGGTACTCCACATCATTCTACAGCGAATGCTACCGACCATTTTCGGTGGAGTAAAAAAACTGTCCACCAACGCATTGCAACCTTTGTTGCATGCCATACCGCTGACGACCATTGCGACAGTATCTCCTGGAATGCCCATTTCCACAGGGAGGCCTTGTGCGCTACTGCTCCGACGAGCCCTTCCACCTTCCACCTTCGGCCCAACCAAGTACCAAGTGCTGGAGTCGTATTTGTTTAATGAAGTGAATCTAATTAAATAGTTAGCTACGTTAGTTCAGCCGTTTGCTTCGCCCTCATACAACGACAAATGCGACGACTAGCGTATCCATTATTCAGCGTTAGGGATCGCGGCTAATAAAGCAACAAATCATTTATCGTTTCATCGCCCTTTTGAATCGGCAGCCAAGAGAAGACGCACAACCACACGGCACCACCCGACGATGCACTTGCACCGAACGAAAGATTCCCCCCCGAGATGCATAATTCCCCAGAGCTCGTTTTATGTATGGGTTCCGTTGTTTTCGCTTTCGATTCGATTTGCGCCCGCCCGAGAAGTTAAAGGTTCTCATGAATTGAAGCACATAAAATCAGTCTCATTCGCGACGCCGAAGGGGCATGGCCGCGTACCGACGGTAGATCTGGCTTGTCGGTTTAATGTCCGATCGTTTTCTGGTGCAGGACAGACGCGAAGTGTTTTCGATAAATAAACTGTTGAACGAGTAAGAGAGAAAGACAAGACACGGCGGGACAGTCGGCGGGGAACAGTAGTTTGTGTTTGGTGCGTTGGGGTTTGGGACCCGGCGGGTGGGTTGTCCAGCTTCAATTAATTTCAATAATAACTCTCTTTCATCGCCGTTTGTCTTTACAGATTCCGCGGGCATCTTGCAGAAGTGGAGCAAGCTACGGCGTCGCTGCGCCTCGTTCAAGTCAGTCTCTGGCCCGGCGTCGCTCGATTCGGACACTAACTTCATCTTGGCCGAGCATCCGGGTCACTATCAGATCATCAGCACGGCCACCGGCTCACCGGTGCAACCGCGTGCCACTCACGTACACCTTCCCCCGGCGGGCCATCCCGGAAACAACAACAATCCGTCACAACCGTCGACGAAACTGCACCACCATCATCATCCGCTGCAGCACGGCCATCACCACAGCCAACACCATCAACACCACCACCACCACCATCGTCATCAGCATCCGGCCCATCGTCATCTTCATCCGCATCATCCGCACCTCCACCATCAGCATCACCATCATCCGCTGCATCACCATCCGCTCGTGGACTACCCGCTGCCCGGGAGTCATCTCCTGCAGGACTCACCCGCACCAGGGTACGATCCGAAAAACTGGGAGCTCCGTCACTCCAGCTCCTCCTCAGCGTCAGCGTCTTCCTCCTCCACCATCGGGGCACCGCCACCGTTAGCTCCGTTACCTCCGGATTACTGGCAGCACTACACGCCACACGAACCGAGCGATGTCAAACTGTGGCGCCTAGGTGCACACCAAACGTACGCCCATCGGATCCACGTCAATCCACCGCAGCGACGTAGTGCGCACAGCATCGACTGGGAGTACAGCGTCCATCGGTACGAGAGTATGTGCGAGCAGCTGCCACCGCCTCGAATTTTCCGCACCGAAAAACTCCAATACTACGACGAGCTGGCGGAGGTGAAGGTGAAACCGACGGCGGTTCCGACGGCGGTGGGCAATGGGGGTCATCCACAACCACCGTGCGCTACCGATGGCACCCCACCGGGTGTCAAGGTGGCAAAGGAGATCAAGCTACCTAGCTTGAAGACGTTCAAGTCGGCCTCGATGCGTCTTCCCGGGCAAAAGTCATCGATACACGAGGTGCAACAGTTGTTGCGCAGCAAGTTCAACCGGATACACGCCGGTTTGCGTAAGCGGCGAGCGCTTTCGGTGCAGGAGGTGTTCCAGCTTCCGGCCCCGGGAGGACCGGCGCAGGCTACCCCTACGAAGCCGACATTCTACGTGCCCTCGCCACTGGTTAGCGAACGAACGCCACATCGAAACCATCACTCGGTGCCTCGGTTTAGCGAAGAGGATGAGGGAAATGGTCGCGTTGGATCACCGTACGACGGGGACGAGGATGAAGCTGACCACGCACTGCCACACGAAGAGGATCTCCCGGGTGAAGACGATGGTCCGGTTAGCTTGCCGTACATTAGCGAAACGATGCTGGTCACTGAACCGGTCACGGCGGGCAAAGTAAACCTACGTCGGGCCGATCACTGCCCAAGTCCGCGCAAGGAGCGTACGAAAACCTGGTACCGCAGCATCGACTTCAACGGCGCGCTGCAGAAGCTGGACGTGCAACGAAACTCCCCGGACACACCAAAGAAGCCGCCCGAACCGGAACCGGCGACGACGCCCTCGAAGCCGACGAAACAACCGGACGGTGGTGGAGTGCTGAAGCCGAACTTTTCCATCGGCGGACGGGTCAGTTTGCGCGAGCGCGTGGAAAACATGAACCTCAGCCGGCTGCGTCCGTCGAAGGGCGGGGATCGGGGTAGCCCGACACCGAGCACACCGGTGGCGGTGGTGAAGAAGGTTTCCGACGGCCGCAAGATACGTCCCCGTAGCCACTCGCCGCTGAAGAACATCAAGATTAACCTGATGCCGGTGAAAAAAGGCGCCGCCGCCACGAACTCCCAAGCGAACGACAAACCGACGAAACGGGAATCGATCGGTCTGTTCGGGCGCATCAATCGTATGATGCATCAGCATGGGCTCGTCGGTGGGTCTGGGGAGAAGGTCGGCGGCACCACCACCGACAGTAGTAGTAGCAGCCCACGGAAGACAAGCAACGGTAAATCACCGGCAACGGGCACACCCAAAAATGGCACCGAGGAAGTTACCGGCACCCCGTCGACAGCGGTTAAGGGCATCGGCACCGGCGTTGGCGTCAGTACCATCGGTGGGAACGTAAGCAAGCAGTCGACGATACAGAAGCTGACGCAGCTCAGCAGCTGCAATCGGCGGGAGCAGCAGTTGCAACAGTCCAAGACGGAAACCGCCCCGGAACGTGACCGGAAATCCAAACAGGTGAGTCAGTCAGTGCCCTCCGGAGTTTGTTTACCATCCATCCAAATGAAGTGATAGTGTACAGCAGTTCGTGTGAGGAAATTCTGATTGGCTTCTACCTCCTCGAGAGGGCAAAATTATTCTTTCCCTTTTCCAAGAATACAATGTCATACTTTTGGAATGTCCTAAGACTAGCGAGAGACCGTTCGTCAAGAGACACAAAATGACTCACTTCCAAAACAGTTCCCCCTACATGAAGAAGCTGTGTCTGTCACAACAGCAAAAACTTGGGGAATGAAAATGTTGGTCAAAAATGTAGTTCAAGCCAAAGACAAGATCTTCAGATTGATCTTAAAAAGGAGGTTGTCACAGCCGGCACTAACGAATGTTGACGACATCATAACATCGAGGCAACAGTCGAGGTAACACGACGAGCCAAAGCCAGTAATCATCTTCCCTGACCTCTCGGCTCGGAAGCGGTCAGCTGATGGTGGTTGTAAGTGTTGAAGTAAGACAAATGATGTAGCACTTTTAATTGTGTCCACTTTCCGGGGTAGAGTTTTTCCCGCCTTCCGGTGGCAGCACCGTATGGATGGTTCCCACCGGAATGCCGCCTTCCAATCGGTTCCGCTTCGTGTTTTCATTTCATTTCGCTGCGTCGCTTGCTTTCAACACAACTCCCCCACCTCTTTTGGGGGAGAGGGCGTTGATTGCATTATATGATTGTAAACATTATTATGATGAGCCACCCGCCGAGCTCCACTCCTAAGGGCTCTAACTCCAACAGCCTAGAACAATGGCTTCGAACGAACGGGTTGTGGTGGCGATCGAGCTCGTTTGAAACGGAAAATCTTTCCCCCCGAGAAAGAGGGAAAAGTGATTAGTTTCACGCCCACATCGGCCTCACTTTCCCGCACGTCGGTCAAGTTCTCGACCACGCCGATATTCACCTTGTTTGAGACCGGTTGACTGTTGAGGCGTCCGTCTCGATCGTTCGTTGTTACGCCCGGACTTAAGTCGGAACTGATCAAAGACAACGATCAAGACCTTGGCCTCCCCCCAACCGTCTTGCTATGAAAAGTTACCCCGTTTCCGTAGGGCAACACGTGATCCGAGTAATTATGAGACGGCGAGAGGTGAGAGATCATCCCGTACGCATGACGCAACGGTATTCGGGGACGGGAAGGAAGACCGTTTGCTTCCCCTGTTAATTTTGGGGAGAGATAAATTAAAAATGTTAATTCATTTCGAGAAGGTTTTCGTCGTTTCCACTTGCCTACGTCTTACTTGTCTTTCCCCGTTCTGACTTTCCTCTCCAGGTAAGTGCATGCGTGACCTGTCTCGCGAGCCGTTTTTTCCCCATGGGTTGCCATCCGTGGCAGCGTGGCGTCGGCTCATAATTTTACAAAACAATTCTTTTACGCCGACGACAGACAGGTTTCGCGGTACGGAATTTATTGCCCTTTCGCGTTTCGTGACTTCGTTCCGCGCTCGGAACTGACCTGCTGGCTGGAGTCTAAGGCTTCAAATCTGGTCTCTGCCGGTCCACAAAAGACAACCCTTAAATGGACGTAGGCAAATGTGAAACGCGAACGATTATGCTGCCATAAGCGGCGGTACAAGTCGTACGTCATGTTGATCCTCAGAACCAGTGCTACTACTACACCACCGAGTGTGTCCGAGTGTCCGGGTAAGAACAGAGGGAAGCCACCTGTGTGTACACACTCGGTGCCCTTTCTCGCCGGTGAGCGATTGCTCAATCCGTTCCGACCTCGGATTGCACGCCGAGCGACCGGATTGTTCCGATTCCACCGGAAGGTCTAATTAATCATACCTCTGTGTCGAATACCGACAGCGTCTTCGTGTGGTCGTCGGCGGGCATGTTTTTCTGCCTTCTTGTTTGTTGTCGATGGACTCTTTACAACCTGCCGCACAATTAGCGGTGACGGCAGGTTTTAGGAATGGCACTCAAGAATCCTAGGACCAAGCTGTTGATTGTCGAAGGCCAACTTCAGCCAGCTTGTGGACCGGCGTTGTGTTATGATACCCGCCGAGGGCTTCGTAATCAGATGTAGGTCTAAAAAAGAAAACCACGCTCGGTCGAGTTGAATGAATGCAAGTTGTCACCAACCGTCACCAACTGGGCCACGGAGTGAGATCCAGATTTTGCTCGAATTAGTGTTCCCCGGCTTGAATCTTGATTAATCGTTCCAAGGCTATTTCCGAGACACGATCGTCGACCGATACGGTTCCTCCACCCGGTCGGATGATTTATTTTATGTATCCCCTAGTGCAGCACAATCTTTCGCGGTGATCACATGAGAGGGCCACTAATTCCGATCGGGGACAAATAACGCTTCTCCACCACTTCCAGAATGCTTCGCGTTTCGTCGTTTCTTCCCGATCCGGTCAACGGTATCGAAACGGAAACGGAAAGCAAAGAGAAGAAACTAAACAGTAATAAGTTCCGGAACTGTCGGCCCGCACAGAAAAGCACCCGGCCGTCCGAACCCTCCTGTGGGGTTTCGCGGTGGTCCAGTTTTAAACGAAAGTACTGGACAACTGCCAGGCACAGTTATTCTGCCGTAATCCTGGGGCAGAAGTCCCACAAGGAAGGTACAGGAAGGTGTTTATCTAAGAGCTGCCCGAGAAACCGTCCGCTAAGGTGTTGCTCGCAAACAAGTTTACCTCATCTAGGTTACTCCGATGTACTCCAGTGTTGCCCCTGCACCCCGAAACTAACCCCTGGGTCTGTTCCGGCCGCTCGGGTTGGGAAGCTAATTTTTCGTTATTATTAAAACAAATGAACTCATTCCCATGCTCGTTGTGGTGTTGGACATGGTTTTCTGGTGCTTTTCGTGCAGATGGTGAGGGGGGAAAACGGACTTTGTGGCCCACTTTTTGTGTTCCGTTTTAGACTTGATCGGATCGTGTTATAGGGTCAAACGAGAGTGAAAAAGAAGTTTCTGGGAAAGCTATGGCTAAGTTAATTATTTGAATATTTGGGTAGGAGAACTATATTGACTTTTATAAAATATGATCTAAAGATGTCAGAAACTACGACTAGCTACATCTTCCACTGTGTCCGATACCATATACGGCACATGTTTACCAGGAACGGTACGTAAAACTCGGAAGTCTAGCACACAAGAAGCAACCCACGGAATCATCTCACGGATCTTATCTTTATGAGTTCTGTAACACTCATATCCACCGAGCGCCATCTTGCACTGCAGATTTCTGCCGGACAGTAATTTATCCTACAAACAGTGACATTGCCCATTGCCTTATTTCCATCAAACCAGCGTAGACTTCCACCTGAGATTGAGATCAATCCCACGTCGAATGTCGTGTCGCCTGGTGTCGTAAAACCCAAATTTGTCAACTGCATCTGCTGCGTCCAAATTCGGGGAGATGGCTTCGGCGAAACGGATCGTAAAGATGCTTGTTTAAAACAGTTTAAGATCAAATCGTAAGGAAGTTTGCAATGCGTTCGAAGATCCGTTTGGTGGAGTTTCATTGCCAGGTTCTAAAGCTCTGAAGTCACCAACCAGGGGAGTGAAGTCATTCCAGAGGACCGTTTTGTCTTTGAGTGATTTTATTGTGTCCATAAAGTGATGGCTGATTAGATCACCGGAGTCTGCTTCAAACCTGGTATTACTACGTCAACATTATAGCGAACCACTGAAGCCAACTCTCACAATCAAAGATGCAAAGTCCACTAATGTTTTTAAAACGGAAGTTGCCTCCATTTACATTTGTTTTACCGGAAGTTCCGTGGCCCGGTGGAACGTGCCATATCAAACGCAATGCTACTACGGAAGGGTCAACCGAAAAACTACAAAGTCCGGAGTTCCTGCTCCGAATGGGGGACTGTCTTCCTACAAATTTCCGTTTACCTTAAAACATCACATCATTAATTGATATGTATTTTTAATTTGCTTTTCTCCCGTTTTGCATCCGAACCTACCACACGGGGTCCGCATTTCGGGCCATCTCACCGCTTTGTCACCGGAATTGACATTCGGAACTTGGGAAACCTTCTCCCAAGATATTATGTTTCACTGGAGTTTAGCCCTGGAGGACCACAGGATGTGATAGTTTATGGGCTTTTTGTTGTGCTTTGCTGGAATGCATAATTTTCCCTGCGGTGATTTAATTGGGTTCGAACTCGTCGTGGACCACACCGGGACATGGTTAGGCTTTCAGCACCTTTCGGTGACCATTCCGGTTCTTCGGAGGGGGACACACGCGCCGGCAGATTCAAACCGGAGATAGCACGTTACGGGACCGAAGAGATGGGATGAACAACCACATCTGAATATCTTCCGGGATACCTGAGCTGGGGAAATATTTTCCAACCTAAAACTCCATTAGTAAAGGGTCAAAGAGTTGTACCCGTTCGTGCTGAGACGAAAATCAATTCATTAAAGGTCCGCCGGAAGTGGGGTTCGTGCGAGGTGCAACAAGTGAACGACCAATGGGATGAGATCTACGGAACCGTCACTTTCTCATGGACCTTCCTGGTGCTCCACGGAGTGAAATTACTGAGGGCGCCAGTATGTTTTCCACCGTCGGAGGATGCATCGAACTTCCAACTGGTGGATGTAACTCGTGTCTCTCCAATATACTCACCCAGTTTCGTGCGCCCCGCCGAGCAATGCGCTAATAATAAAGTTATGCTTTTTGAACGTCGTTATTTCGGAGCATCCTTCCGGTGGCCGGCGAAGTTCCCCGAACACCGGTGGCCGTATGTGAAATCGATATTTCGTGTTTTCCATCGCGCACGCGTTATCGCTTCGCCTCTTGCCGCTGCTTCCTGCATCTTTCGTGGTGCATTCGTAACGCGATTGATGAAATATGATCACCAACTCGTTCCGTTTTGTCTTCTTTCCTTTCGGTGACCGTTTCTCTTCTGTCTTTCCTTTAGCTCCACGCTCCATCATGTTGCGAGCGAAATCGGCAAAATTAATGTATCGGTTAGCGAAATCCTACCCTCCAAAGAAGGCCGTGACGGGGTAGGTTGCGCCTACTTGTGAGCGTTGTTCGAACGAACGTGGTATTTTTTTTCGTCATGCTAGGAAAAAGACAAGTATGCTGTACATCTCCACAGCAACCGCATGATGTTTTAATTATCTTTCACGAACCGTAGTCATGTGGATTTTGCTTTGCATCTTCCGTTGAACGAGCGTGGCGCAACTGGAATTTCGCTTCCGATGAGGCAATCATTTATGAAATAGTTTGATGTGGTGCGATGAGAGAAAAATACCCTTTAAAACATCGAAAATTATACCAAACTTTTTTTCTTTTAATGACAATATTATTTTGTTCATTTTATTTCAATTCCACAATAGCATTTTATTATTTATTTTGCTATTAAAATCAATTTACGTAACTTATCTGTTACGGTGTTGTGGATGTAGAAATTCAAATACAGATAAGGCAAACCCATCAAGATTGCCAATGCTTCCATGATTATCACCAACAGAAACCGCATTAAAAATAATCAGAAAAAAGACCAGCAACATTACCGCATTTTTGTTACTTAGTTTTGTGTATGTACGACTTTTCCGCGTATTGAAAATTAATTAATCCGGTGTGACTGATCACTTCGAATAATTGCCCTTCCGGAAACCTTTGGACGTCGGCATAAAATTATTCATGCCATTTTCAAATGTGTACTCTCAATCAAAAGCCTCGATCTTCTTGATCGCTCGCTCATGAAATCGCCGCCAAAGCACACTGGTTCCTCGGTTCACCATTTATGCTGATGACTGCGCGAGCACCTATCTACGGCACAAATCGGCGGAAAGCCGCACCGAATCATGCCACTTCTCTTGTATGGGAATCTGTAAGCTGTCAAAACTACACACTAGAATACAGGAAGTGAATCGGTGATCGCTATCCCAATTATTCCGATCACATTCCCACCGTGTGGAAATGATCAAGCAGAAGAAAAGATCGGAAGACACCCGGGGACCATCATTGAGGGAATTGGCCAAACCTGACGTACCTCCCTTGCGCCCCTAGTGGCTGCCGGTTTATTTTTCTGCAACTATCATCGTCTATTTTTATGCTCCAACGACCTTGAAAGAGCGCTGGGCTCGTCCATTAGCCACTTGTGCTCGGCATGTGCGTGGCCGGCAGGGCACGAGTAAACGAGCTCCTTAAGCTTGTCCCGCACAAGGCAGAGCATCGTCGTCGTTCCCAGCCGACCGGTTTTTGTTTTGGCGGAGTCGCGAAATCGTAATCTGGAGTGCGGGGATTGCGTGCCGAAAGCAAAAGCAAACCCCTTGGACATAATGAAACAAATGCGGGGTGGGGGAAAAGACACCGGGAAGCTCAGGCCAAAACATTCAGTAGTCGAACGGCGACGAGTTGTATGTCTGAAATAAAAGCAATCGCCGACATGAGCTACTGGGCCTGGACGACTCGGTTTCTTGCAGTAATGGGTGATCCTCCAAAAAGAACTTTTCGAGGCAACGAAGCAGCTCTCCTTATTTGCCGCCGAGCCGAACGAGCACCATCGCCATGTAGGACATAGTGCAAATCATCCACCGCTCAGCACCTCGCCGAAGGGGTTCCTCTTCAACGTCACCGTGACTCGCGTGTTGTACTTCGGAACCGCGCGAATAAAAACCGGAGCAAATTTACCCCCTTCACTTGATCCTCCCCACAGAGCTCCGGTCGAGGGCGGATGAATAAAATGTGTTTTTCCTCCTACTTTTTTCTCTACAACACCTTCTGCTGGCGTTTCCTTCTGATCGACATTAAACAGAACCGCCATCGAACCTCGGGAAAGGGTTCACGTACCAGGTTCCTCGGAGGAGATGACTCTACCCACACACGCAATTTGTGGAGTCGACGGCAAACGTTGTTGCTCCGGGGTTTCAAGTTGCGTGAGTTCCCGCTCAGCCATGCATGGATGATCGCGGGACCAGCGATAGACGGGGTATTCTTTTAGGTTAATCGATTCGCGTCGTTCACGGGGAACTGCGTACAGAGCAAAAAAAGAGGTAAAAAAGTGCATAATTATGTCCCAATTACTTCCCGATTGATCGACAGTTTTTTTTTCTGTCATGGTTTAAACTGTTTGAAACCAATTTTCTCTTGAGGTCTATATCTCTAGGAGTTGGGGAGTTCATAAAACTAGATTTATAAAACTAGAGTTTGTTTGGTTATCAGATTTGAAAACTCTTAACTCTTACATCTTAAATTGAAAAAGAAGAAGAATAGGGTTAGAACTATTTAAGTACCACAAGTTAAAACGATGTCCTTAACCCATCAACTCTCCGCTCACCCGCGTCGTAAACCAATTTTCATAAA
This sequence comes from Anopheles ziemanni, assembly GCF_943734765.1. Lineage (NCBI taxonomy): Eukaryota > Metazoa > Arthropoda > Insecta > Diptera > Culicidae > Anopheles > Anopheles ziemanni. The sequence goes on from NC_080706.1 coordinate 93,922,971, forward strand.
TGCCCAAAAATGCAGCAGGCAACAACAACGGCTCACAATGAATGGCGCGCGAGTTCTCGCGTTTACGACTTTCACCACGCGACGAGGAGCGGAGGTGAACTTCACTGCCATGGTCGAGAGGAAATTATGACTTTGTGGATTTCGGTGCACTATTATGGCACATTCCGGTGTGAACGAAACGCGAAGCATTAAAAAAAACCCCAACCGTCGGAAGACCTATTGCACAACCCAACGGAAGGCAGCTGTCCGACACGGTTTATGTCGGCTTTTGCACGCCATCAAAGTTCACCAACTACGGAACCCACGGAAACACACACCTGGTTCGGTGTGCGAGGGTTCGGAAGTGGGAAAACAAACAGGCTAGATGGCTCAACAAGCAAACTCCCCGAAAGGAGCGATGGGTCTAACATAGGCCCTATGGAAATGATACAAAAATAGAAACCATTGAGGTTTTTTTTCTAGATGGTAACGATCGGAAAAAGATCGTTGACCAAATGTCATCGAACACATAGGAAGTGTGAGAGAAGAGGGTGCCCACGAGGCAAGAGTCGACGGTATCTCGCTATAAAGCTGTCAAACCACGTTTAAACTGTCACCTTTTCCCGATCAAAGCCTCACGTCTCTCCGCCGCGATCGAAGTTCGAGGAATCACCCAAATCGAATGTCCAACTCCATGGCTTCGTTGGAAACCGAAAAAAGTGGATCAATTCTGAAAGACAGAAACATCATCCGGCATCACCACGTGGGCCGCAAAGTGTAGATTATGTTCGAAGGCAATCGATCGTGCGGATCGATCCGTAGTTACAAGTCCATCCAGGGGTGTGTGGTTACCCGATGTAAATTTAAACGATGAAACATGAGAGCGTACACGCGAGTGGGCAGCAGCGTGCCAAACACGTGACGGACCTACGTACCGCCGATATTGAATGTTACTAAAATGAACCATAATCTCGTGCGATCAAACTGATCGATCGCTGTGTAATTATGTTCTCCACTCACGTGGCGTGGGCTCCCAATGGTGGAACGACCAAGAATGGTCAACGATTTTGTCGCTTTGTGAACAACCGGTAGCAACTGAGGAAGGGCTGATTCCACCTTGGGAAGGTGTTATTTTTCGTCGCTTAGGATTTACAACATAATTAAACATCATTTTGTGTTTTTTTTACTTTTTAGTGGACCTCTCTAACAGTTACCGGGCATGATTGTAGATTAATTAACATTTTACTTTGACCCTACAAGAGAACAAACACTCCCGCAGTTTATGGAGAAAGCTTTATGGCGGTTTTAATGCTCATCTTTAATTTCGGTTAAAGTGATAAATCCGTTAAGCAATCCGTGACCTTTCTCTACCGGAAAGAAGCCATCTTCCCTCACGTCGCAGAACAAAGCCAGCGTTTCTGGCGACTCGGAAGCTAAATGCCACCAGGTAAAAGCACCCAGAAAGAATGGCACATTTCACCCAAGCAATGGCCACGACGAAAGGTGCGCCCACCAGTTAATTTGGAAGCGGGAAGAAATGGAACCGGAATTAAGCCGCTGGCGGATTGCTGTTTTTGCGCGCGCGCATTACATCCCGGCCCGGCGATTTCGTATCGTTCACCATTTTATGTGCCATTGTTTTACGACCGGCGATCATCAGCCAACGGTGAAGAAAGGGATGAGCGCTCCAGCGTTTTTGGCAGGAACTGCCGGACACTTGCAGGTCGTGGGGTAACCGGGGTGGCATCACTTAATCTGCCTTTCGGTTCCGGTTAGGGTGGAAATTTTCGGACTGACCTGCGACTCCAGGGGATGGATAGTTTTATGGTATCATCAAGGTAGTAGCTGACTACAGCTGCAAGAATCGCTTTATGATAGACTGGCACACTGAACGCCACTGAAGCCCATTTGCTATATCTGATGATACGCCACGCTGAGCAATTGGGAGAACGAATTGCACAATTTTTAGCCGCAGTGTTTATCTTCATGTTGACCTACTTTGGGGGTTTCCGTGCCTGGAAAATATATTTGGGAAGATCCCAGCTTTTGAAAGTCTAAACAGGAAGAAGAATGGACTATAATTTACCTAGAAGGTGATGATGAAGATTCGTGCATCTACTAGACGGTTTCATTGTGCAGAATCCTTTTGGACTATGATTTCTTTGTTTTTTGCACAATGGCATTCTTATTTATGCATTCATTTAATTTTATAACTCAATATTCACCCTGCTTTGTTTTATTGTAGTTTCCATATACACTCCTTCAAACAATTTCCTTTATGAAGGTAGTCTTCAGCGTATAAAACTCCATTCAAATAAACTGACAAGCCCACAAAGAGACCAAATATCGGCTTCATAGGATGTGTCCCTCCCAAAACACGCACATCAATCCCTCCAAATAACTTAATTTTCCCCCGAAACCGAGCCATCATCGTGAAGACAAGATAAACGACCGTGAGCTATCTTCCTTCGGCGGGCGGAAGAAATATGGCTTTCGTTAAAATAAACATCCACAAATCGGTTTCCATCATCAAAGCAAAAAGAAAACGCGCACGAACTCGGGGGAATCTTCCGAAGAAATCGATGAGTTTTATGTGCGTTAATATTTACACCAGCCTGTTGTGGGCTTCTCGTTTGCTATGCAAGGTTATTTCCCGCATTTGGCATTTATCGGCCGCGACCAAAAAGGGCGTGTGGCGTTTAGGTGGTGTACGAAACAACTACCATGCTTCTCGTATGCTTCCCTCCTACGCGAACCGATCGACCTTATCGGCAGGTGATTCAACAAATCGTTGCACCATATGACGACCACGATTTATCACATCGTGTATGATTCTATGACGAGGGCGAGCAAGACCATGTCTCACAACCCACGCATTTCCCGGAGCTACTCTCAAGTCGCAGCATTATCTGAACAGTCCTTCACGCCGCGATGCAGCGACGTTGTTTGTTGACCCAATCACCTAGGGCTAGGGCTCTAGCTCTCACCTCCAGCTGTCAGTCAGCTCGTTGCGGTAAGCCATCGTATCTACAAATCCCCGGGGCCGAAGGGCTCAACACCCACTAGACCTCATTACCCCTTCGAAAGCAGCAGCGCGTTCTGTCTGTTGATTTAGGAAAACGATGTTAGCCCATCTCTTTGAACGGTCTTCTAGTTCTAGATCAGCACCACATTCATGGTGTACGCACTATGGTCTCTCCACCGTAGCTGTTTACTGCTACGCTGTTCATGACCTTCATCGCAGCAACCTCGTGAATTGTTCCGAAACCAGGGAGTGCTGCGATGCATTATTTTTGTTTCATACAATGGATGGTGAATGGGACACCGTAAAATGAGTTGACGAGGTCGACGTCTCTAATCCCGGATCTGCTCGGGTTAATATGGCCACATGAGGCATCTGGTGGAGTTCTTCCATGGAACAGTGAGCAGCAGCAAACAAACTCTTCCGCCGGCGATCCCGAGAATATTCCTCTGAAAGTTGTGTTTTATTAGGTTGTTTTTCTTTCCCCTCCGACGAAGGTTGTTGAAATTTCCGCTTCTCGCCAGAACTGGAGGAATACAACAAACGGTACGATGCTCAAGTAACGCACAGTTCAAATACTCCCGTTTCCGCGAATATACGAGGCAACCGGGACGAGGTTCACGAAAGTCAAGTGCTCCGCTTCATAACAAACGGCCAGAGGAACAGCGAAGTCCACGCATCCAAGTGCGGTTGGTATCGGACCCGATTGGCATCTGTGCATTGAACCGTTGGCCTTTGCCGGCCGGCCGAGGAACGTGCTTAGAAATTGTAATTGATAGAAATTGGAAAAAGATTTATTGCAGTCCGCTACTTTGACCCTCTCACACGCCAGGGTTGATGGTTGCTGTCTGCTGGTTGTTTCTAGTTCTTCCGGGCTATACTACTTGGTATCATATTAGGAATACGCGAATGCCACTGATCAACGGCCTCCGGCTACTGCGGAAGCCGCATTTGCCGATCCGTATCGGGATATGCGCCGAAGGATCCGTTAGGCATGGAGTGCCTCTAAGCGAGATATGAGTTTCGGTGCCGCCAGTAATTTCTTTTTGATGAGCTTGTTCTACCGAGTTCTTTGGGTCAGCAGCCAGATACCGAAACGGTTCGGTGTTCTACCGCTCCGTTACACACCAAAGATTCTGTTTCTTTTTTGTATCTGCATATCTTCCGTCACCTCATTAGTGGTTTCTGTTTTTTACAGTTCCATTCTTGCACTTTATTTGTTTTTTCACTGATGATACTTTTTGCTATTTCAAATAAACTTATTTTCAAGCTTTGGCTAAGAAGTGAAATCCGCAGACAAGGGTTCCGCGTGTTTGCCGATTAATTCTTTTTCCCTTTTCGCGAGCTCCACCGAATACCTTTTCGGTCGATTGTAAGGTATTTTTTCGGCCATTTTTTCGGATTTGTAAGAGCTTTCTAACGAAAAATCGTTTCAACCCTTTCTCCGGCCACGCAGAAAGAGGAGAGGGAAAATAAACCATCGATGCGATCATCCGACTCATCTAAATTAGCCAATTCAATTAAGCGCAAACACAAATACCGGCTGCGGAACGAAGAGATTCACAACCAAAAAAAAACAACATAACAACAAACAAACGCCCACCCAAAAAGCACTTTGGGAAGATGAAGCTGGACTGACTGAGGCTCTGAGGCCCCCGGGGAGGCAACTCGGTGTGCATCCAAGCAGTTCCATTGTGGCCGCGCACTGTGGAACGATCGACTGCTTTCGACTAGAAGCACTTGCAACCGCGTCTGGTCCACGGTGTGGCCACGGCGAAACGAATCGATACGGTTTCACTCGATTTCTCATCGCTCAACAGGATGCGATTTTTCTATGCCATTTGCCTCTCTGTCGTCATTCGTGGGCGGAATTCTTCCACTGCCGAGCGCGGAAAAACGACGGCAGAAGAAATGTTGGTTTTAAAATTGCGATCACCGGGTCACCGGGAAGGAAAAGTCGTGCAAAAACAATATGCAGGTTGTTTGGAGTGGGTCATTCCTTCTTGATTCGAATTACTTAAACGATCATGTTGAAGAACCTAGTTAGAACATGTACAAACATGCTATTGTACCAACGGTATTCTCTCAGAACGTAACAGAACAGCTGGTTCCATCTTAGGCTAAAATCCATTAGGACCCTTCCAGTATGTCCACAGTCCAAACTAAAAGGTATGACGCATCATAGCACCACATCAGTATGCCTAGCAGGCCATCCATTCATATAGCTACAGGTCCCGGTTCGAGAACCCAAAAGACTAACGGAACGCCTAATAGTTCTCCGCCATTGTAGCGTGTTCTTGGCTCGGACCGGGGAATCCATTTTGGGAAAAAGGCTGTCCCCGCCGTTCCGCGTAGCTAAGTTGTGCAATTTAAAGCCTTCGAGCATCCAAAGTGCCACCTCACTCATAATGCTCATGGTGGAGTTAAAATTTAGCAGCCATCGGGTACGCAACAGAACCGGGCCCTTGCACAGCGAGAATTCAAACGTTAGAAAGGCCGAAGGAAATTTATGGGCTATCTAATTTTGTGTCATATAATGTTCTCCCCCCATTTACGCTCTCCCGCACTTCGCCACGCTTGTGGGGCGTAGGAATTTTCTACCTTTCCAATTGGCCTCTCGCCTTAAATAGTCCAATAAAACCGTTCCGCGTGACGTTTTATTGAAAGACTGGGCGGTCCAAAAAACAATAGTCCAGCTTTTGTGTCCCACAGTGAGTCGATCAAAAAAGTCTTTTTCGATCGATCGCTGCCGATCATTGTCGCTTGGCTGTTATGCATTTTACGACCCGGTCCGCGGCTATAGCGTGATCGATTCTTTGAAGATAATAGCGGGAAATATTTATCCCGCCGTCCAAAATCATTCGTTCCCGCGGGGTGGCGAATGAACAGGAATTGCCAAATGTGCGAAGTGAGGGAGCGATGTAATGTAGAGCTCACACGTGGCTTATTTTTTTTTCTCAGCAATGTTAACTGCTGTGGAGGAGTTAGTGAGTTGGATTTTAATCCCAATTAATAGGGTCAACCCCGCAAGTTGGTGACTTCATTCACCACCACTGTTCAACGCATCCAGTCTCCAGCAAACGCGCATGTAGGTCAGCGATCATCTTCTACGACGCTTGAATGATCTTCAACCTCATCTGAAATAAAAATGGATGAGATGTGGCATGAATAATTAAATTGGAAATTGACTGCGAACATAACGATCGTGAAATGGAATCGATTCCCGCGTACGATCGCCTTTGTGGGACCGAGTTGGATGGGGGAAATGATTTTGAATTAAACAGCTATCCATTTTTAAAGCATCCCCTCTGTATCTAATGAATCTTAACAGATGTTTTTCTATTGAAGGGAAAAAATAAAAACATATATCAATTAAAAGTAAAAGCCGTTTGCAAGAAAGTTTAAAAAAGATGTCATCTTTCTAAACGGATACTTTCTTTTTTTTCCCCACAGATTTCCGATTCATCCTTGAGCAATGGACATACCAAATCGAACGGCAGTATCACCTTTGCGGACACCAGCGGCAAATTGTGCTTGATAAACCCGCCCGAGGAGGACGAGGCAGAAGATGACGAGGACAGCATCGAGGAGAGTAAATTCTGCACCCTTCCCCGCCACGGACCGAACGCATTTACCATCCGACAGGTAAGAAAAGAGCGCCAAACGAACGTTCGCTGGATGGATCTGTGTCTTACGTTTTCCCATTGTTTCATTTTAGGCTCGCTTTTCGAAAGGAAACGGAGCAAAAGTGCTCGGATTTTCCATTGTCGGCGGTAAGGATTCGCCCAGGGGCTCGATGGGTATCTACGTGAAGACGATCTACCCGAATGGGCAGGCGGCCGAGAAGGGGTCACTGCATGCCGGTGACGAGATACTGTCGGTCAACGGGACAGCATTCCAGGGCCTCTCGCACCAGGAGGCGATCAACGTGTTCAAGGGGATCAAGGCGGGCGAGGTGGTGATTCTGATCGGGCGGCGCAACAATCGTCGCAAGCTGGAAACGCCCTCACCGACCGATTCCGGCAATGGCACCGCGCCATCGTCCTCTCCGACCAACACTATCACGTGCAATGATGATTGACCTTTCACCGGGCAGGAAAACCCCAGTCCACATATTGAACATATGAGAACGCAGTGTGCTACCAAGGAAAAAATAAATAGATGTAAGGAACCAAACAGCAATCTTAGGACCACACACGTTAAGTAGGATTTTGGGACACTAATCCCCTAACATTGCTTAGAGTAGAGGCAGCTTCGCTATTTCGTCAGTACTTCAGAGCTTGCACATGTTAATGTACATAAAAGAAAGTGCTCTTTAACGAAATATTTAATATTTTACCATATACCAAAGGGATCAATATCAAAAATGTATAAAAAAAAGCGCGAAACAGAGAATGACCGAAAAAGGGGCCTGCTGAGAAAACGGATTATATTCATCGTCGAACCAACCAAACGTGTATAAAATCAGTCATTCTAAAGATATCTTTTCTAATCATGTATCATTCTTTAATGTTTGTATTCGAAAGGAAAAATATATATATTTACATTAATTATGCTCACGATTTGTTTGACTTTGTTTCTATCGTACGGTTTACAATTGTTTCTGTCTGATTGTTTCTTCGACGGCATCAAGGCACTCGGAAAGTGGGAATACTTCCTTGCTGAGCGTCTTGCTCAAGTCAGGGAGGTTTTCAGTTTTCTTAATGTATACCATATAGTGCAGTATCTAGAATGAATAAACGAAAGCTTCGTTAGAAAATGAGTAACATGTAAACCCGCATTGTTAGTCACCTACCGATTGTAGTTGTTTCATCGATTTTATGAAATCGTTACTTATGAGCGGCTCCTGTTTTACCGCCCCTTTCCCCTGGCTATCCAACTGCAACTTGCAATCATCCAGCAGAGCTTGAACGTTTCGACAATTCTTCTCGATGCTGGCCCATTCGTTAAGAAAACGTTGACGGTTCTGGGCCAAATCAATCCGCTCGATGTTCCGATTTTCAATCATTGTTAGCGAACCGATCGTTTCGCGAAACCGACTGACCAACGCCTCGACATCCACGGGTGGATGCTTGGTGTGTATCATTGACTTGGTGCTAATGCTGGTCAAATCCGAACTGGAACCGGTCATCATCGTCCCGTTCGCCAACAGGTTGGTTTCGTTCAGTATTCTTGACTGCTGCAGTGGTATTCCTGTGGTTTTCTTGAACGACCCCTGCCGTTGTGGCGCTTTGCTAGCGGAAGCTGTATGAGACCGGATCGTGTCGAACAGTGTGTCGATATCTTCCACACACGGGCGCTCCAGAGAATCGGAATCATTTGCAGATTTGTTTGAGCAAACCTCTTCTTCCTTTGTCAGTGCCAACAACTCACCGGGAAGATCGGTACTGCCGGTGTTCGTGTGAAATTTCGAGATGAACTTTGCCTTGTTCAAGATGCTATTTATCTGATCCAAATTTTTGTACACATTTCTAGCTATGCTATCAAATTCCTGGGGATTCATATCAAAAATTCGCAGACCCGACGCACAAAACAACCGAAAAATCGCTGAATCTAAACAATTGTTATGAAAACAAAGATAGCCGTTTGCGTTTTCGAATTGAATTCGAGTGATGCTAAAATGTCAAATGAGCTGTGCGTGAAAAAAGCTCCGGTTTTAGTTTTTCGAACAACAGATTTTTTTCAAGTTTTTAATTTTGATTTAGTAAAATTAAAGAAGGGTAATATTAATGCAAGTGTTAATAAACTTGTCTCACATATTTTAAAGCAAAAATAGAAACATAACTAAATGTTTAGTACAATACTGAAACGCCCAACGATGTTCTAAATAATGGCTGCCAGTTCCAAACGTCAAACTGACGAAACCGTCTGGCAGCCATGTTCAACGTTTTGTTTACGTGAATTTTAGCTTCATTTTGCGTTATTTATCGATAGTTTAATGAATGAAAATTTTGTTAAACTTTCACTCGACCCCAATATCTATCGTGTAGTGGCAAAGTTGTAGCAAAGTGTAAAAGTTCCGTGCTCCAAATCGAATGCTGAAAATTTACCCCACCCCTTGAGGCAATACGTGGGAGTGAAAGGCGTACTTCGTAAAAGCGACACCCCTTTTTGTTTGATTCTGCACTTGGAGGGATTCTGCATTCCGAAGGATCCAAACATCCAACAATGGGTAGGTATGAAGGATAAGTGCGTTTATTTACATTTTGGCACAGCGAACGACGCCTTATCGATGCCGTAGATAAGGCAGTTTCGTGAAATTGCTGGTGAAAGATAAGATAGCTCAAGATAGCCCACAAAGAATTGAGCCATAACCAACACAGGTGTAAGTTGTAACAGCGCCCCAAGGTGGGGCTCTAGTTCAGTATCTTTCGTTGTTTCCGATAGGAAAGTTAGCATCGTGTATGAGCAGAAAATATTCTGCGGTGGACAGATTTAATAACTGCATTTTATTGCGCAACTTTAATTCATTTAGTTTAGAGTGCAGTAGCTCGTTTAATTCAACTGTTTGTGTTGTCCTGGGTGGATCGAACACCCCACTTGTTGACCGTTGTGGCATACGGCCGAAGCAAAAGCCCCGTAGCGCTTATTCATTCATTCGCTACACATCGCATCGTTGCTGGATGGGATACGGCGGCGGGTATTTTAATGGTTACGTTAGTTTCCCATTCAACGGCGAACGGGTTTGTCCATGTACAGCTACGCTGATCGTCGCGTAGCGTGTGTCGTGTGTCTTCTCGGCTCAGTGAAGTTATGTCCGTGACCGGGACCACCGGATTGCGAGTTTTTGTTGTGCGAGTGTAATGGACGTAATTAACGTCGGCCTGTTTAGCAATTAGCCTGTTGCCCTCTAGACTGATGACCGCCCGGTTGCAGTTGTCCATTGGAATACAGTGAAATATTCGGTCAACAAATAAAACCACCCATCTGCCGTTTTGGTGAAATACAAAGCGATCTAGGTGGCCACGTAACAGACTCGTTATTGACCTTCCGCGAGGCACGGGTCGATAAGTAGGTCGCAGTAGGCGAAGAAGAAAGATATGAATAGTTTACCGTTCGAACCGATTTCATTTTGAGCGATTCTGCTCTACCTTTTTCATCCTCCCGCGATCCCATACTGATCATAAAGGAACCGTTCACCTTCCCGTCTATGTTCCGTGACGATTCGTGATCTCAACATCGTAACCGCGCACGTGTACCGCGGAACACCACGGCTGACTCATCGTCATCAACACTAGTACAAACGATAAGTGGCCGGTTATCATCGTCGACACCGTCGTCAGGTAGACGAAGGAAACGAGATCACCCGGCGGTAGGACAGCACGCTTCCGACAGAAGAGAGGACAGGCAGCTAGAAGCATTAGCACCGCCGGTGCATACAACCATGGCCAACCGCAATCGGACACCGACCGGTCAGATACGTGACGATTTTCTACTGGAGACCAACTTCGATGACGACGGTGCCCTCACACGGGCCTACAACACACTCCCACAGCAGCAGCAAGCGGCCAGCAGTAATGGGTTACAGCGGCGTAGCGTTCCTTATCGCTCGAACGTATCGATCGATCGCTACTCGGACACGACCCTGCACGGCAAACCGTCACGGAGAGGTACTCGTTAGGGGCCCGGGGGAATAGGTTCGGCACGCACAACCGACCATGCACCGCGCAAATTGTGTCTTGTTTTTGCCGTAGTAACACCGGCAAGCGCCAATTTACATTGCCCCATGATTCACGCACCACCCTTCATTTCTCTGTCATCTGTGTCCGTGTGTCACCTGTGTGCCGCCACAACATTGGGGACGTCACGGTCGGTTAAGCCACTTTCTGGGAAAAATCTCTCCTATCGCAGGGCTCATTAGTGGCTTCCGGACCGTTTCGAATAGTTTTATGTATTGTATAGTTTGAGAGAAAAAAGCATCTTCGATGAAAAAACCTTTGATTATTGTTTCTACTATACCATTTACACAACATTATCCCTTTAAGGGTTACAGACTCCATATGTATCGGCTTTATGCTATATCGTATTGAATTTTGATCGTCATCCAACATTACATTAACATTAACCATATCCGGTTTCAACCCGTTACCGTCCACCATACTTTCACACGTGTCTGCTTTTTCATGCTAATCATCCCATCACGAGGGATTCGACATTCGTTTCACCAAATTTTCACTATCTTTTCTCTGATCATTTGTATGTTAATGTTTCCAAACCAGAAAAAAACATCAGATGAATCGGTTTATGGTAAAAATACGAAAACTTTCATTATTGTTTTTCACAAACTTGCGAACCCAAACCCATCACATCATTATTGATGTGATAAGATGCTTATCACGTGCTTGTTGGGTTGTTCAATTTTGTTTATGTTACACATTCATTATGTCCTCTTAACCTTCGTGTATTTGCCGCAGTAGTTCATGGGATTACAATTCGCATCGTTATGTAAATCCGTTTGAAACTGTTTTTGCAAACGTGTTCCTGTTCTTTGTTACGTGCTTCTAACAAAACCTTTCGGTATGCCTACAATATGGTTAACTGTCGTTCAAGCCGGGTTCTTTCAAAAAAAACATTCGGAAGCCTTAAAAAAGCTACATTTGCTCAACGAATTAACGGACCCTTGCTAATGAGACCGTATCACATAAATGTTTGCCGTTTCCCAATGGCGCCAACGGGTTGTGTGCTAGAACATCGTCAATCATCGTCACAAAGATCTATAAAATAACAGATGATCCACAATCCACGTTTTAAAATGTGTATGTTCTTCCATGTTAGTCCATAAAAATGCTTTTTTTTGTTTCTTGTCCTTGTGTTCTTTCGTCTGGCTTATTTACTTAAGCACCTACAACGGTCTCGACTTCAAAATATTTATTTTAACTTTAACTAACTCCTTATTATACTTTCTTTTTCACAACAATTTCAGGAGGTTGCTGTAAATCGTGCATCACGAGGATACCGTACGCGACGCTGATCGCGACGGTCATGTGCCTTATCGGAGTGGCCGTGTTTTGCGGCACGATGTTCCGTGGCACCTCGTTGGCCATCATTATGCTCGACCAGGTGTTCCATCTGCGTCTGCCCTGGATCGAAGCCGTCCAGATCATCTTCGTCGTGATCGGTGCCTCGATGGCAGCCCTCGGGTTGATGATACTGTTCGTCGGCTTCCTTGCCACCGGTGCCACCCGGCATAAGGTGTACCGGGCTTGGGGTTCACGTGTCGGTGGACGCATTTCGTGCGCCGTCTTCATGGCCATCTCGTACGTGCTCAACATTGCCTGGATACTGATCCTGTGCTTCCTCGCGATCGTGACGTTCGTTTTCACCGTGTTTTGGAACATGTGCGCCAACCCGAACGTCCAGACGCATCGAGATTGCATCGATTTAACGCAATTCTGTAAGTGTCCTTTTGTTTTTATACGTAAATCCTTTGGCAAATAAAATAACCATTTCCAATCTCTTTTAGACTTTATGTTCCCGGATGGTGTCAGGCAGGAGGACATGAAGATCTGCGAGCCGGCTAAGGTGAAAGCGTTCTGCAAGGACGGTGTGGAAAAGTGCGAAATCATGTTTATCCTCGCGACCGTCTCCTGTTTGCTCATCATACTCAGCTTCGTGCACTATCTGATGTGTCTGGCGGCCAACTACGCCCACATCCGGGACCACGAGAAGTTCCAGGAGCTGCAGGAGATCCAAAATCTGACCGAGATGGAGTACAGTGCCGCGTCGAAGGATCGGTTCTAGGATACGGCCCAGGAGATCTACATTGAGCACAGCACCTGAGGGTGGATCCGGCCTCCCGGCAAGGCGGCCACATCATCCGCTTTACGAGCAGCTTACGTTTAAATTTGCTCCACCACTGTGAGCATCCTTACTACCCCTTTATTTTCTTTGTCACGAAATTTACAGTACAGTAGTTAGGAACACGTTCTACATGCGTTCGATCGCGCCTCGGTTGAGTTTAAACAATCAGCAATACAGCGATGTTGACAAACGTACACTTAGGTGTAGGGAGTTACCTTCTAGTTTCATCATCCTTCCAAAGGAAACCAGAATAACTTATTTCAACCAACCGGTTGTGGTTGTGTTTCGCACCACGTTACGTTATGCTCCATTCCGTCCAAACGCAGCTCCGAGCTGCGTCATGTCGAATGTACGTGCACTCTTACGCCGCTTTCTTTACTTAGAGCCTTCAGCCCTTTCGGTTCTTCTTTTGCAGCCAATTTAAACACAAGCTCACGTAGTATGTTTGCCCAGTATAGATACTCCTGGAACCCAATAGAACGACCCTATATAGCATTTACCTTAACGACACAACGATAAACGACTCAAACAAACGAACGAAACATTACTATCGCACGGTGGAGACAACTCGCGATCGTTGTTTTTTCTTGAAGGTGGAGAAACAAATCAATAAGTCTGACGAGATAACAATAAGCATCAAACATGTTTTTTGCACAAAACCAACCGGAAGCGGATAAGAAAAAATAGTGTTTCTAGACGATGCACAAACGGAAGTGTTGGGCAGGGAAAATGAATTGTAATTATTGTTGGATTCAATGCAACTGCAGAAAGAGGTAGCAAAATTAGCAAGGTAAAAGCTCATTCAAACATATCGATTCAGGAAACAAAACCACACACTTTTTTGTGTTCGTGGTACAATTTGGTAATAGAACAACTGCGCACTTGTAGATTAACCCGGACCTTCATCTTGACAATGGAAATAGTACTTTTACAGAAGCTCATGACAAAAGATATAGAATCTTAGTAGAAAACCCGCAAAAGAAATCCCAGCATTCATACCTCTAAAGCGATAGTACATTCCAGTGTGATAATGTAAGGAAAAAGAAGCTGAAATAGTATAACAGAACAGAAGCAGAAGCAGAAACGCACAAAAGAAAACTATAAAAGAACGATAGAGCGTGTAACTTGCATCGAAAATGTTGAAGGAGTATATTTTTATATGACACCATGAGCACGTTGGAATATGAAACTGTGCATGTATTTTTCATAGTTTGTTCTTGTGTAAGCTTGAACCAATATGTAGGGCCAGGACTGCGATCTCCTCAAGTTATATTAATGATCATAAGGAATATTGCCGGACGGAAAGCCAACCGTTTTCAAACGTGGCGCACAAAATCGTGGTTTCATGTGAGCCTCCGTGGCAAAAGTAATATTTAAAAATTAAAAACGAATTGAAAGACAGAGCATCGTTGAAGGAAAATCACACCCAAGCAGAAAGGCGCACGGTATCGCCTACAGAAAATAAAAGGACGGTGTTTCCCGTTCTTGTGATTCACTTTTTGTAGCTTTTTACACACCGCTTGTCCTACGTTGGACATTTTCCGTTGCTAAAGCTCAGTATTGTCTGCGGACCTATTTATACATTACAAAAAAAAACGCGCGTATATAACTACATGTAACAGAATATTTACAAACACTATTCACAGCTAGTTAAACTATTACACATTCCTGATGGCGTATGATGCGAGAAGACGTGCTCGATTATCGCAAGTGCCGATGATCGTGTTTTGTGCCGAAAACTATGCCCAAACAATCACTTTTTTCCTTCATTGAATAAGTGTGTTCAGTATAAATAATCGTCGTTCGTATTCCATTTCCTCGTTGATGTCTCTCATTCTCTACTCAACCTATTCAACTGATGTTGCATCTTCATTACATTAAAAATTCCCTCAATCCCTTTTCTACCTATGCTACGGACATCACTTGATTCGTTTTTATAATAAAACAGAATTTAAAAAATTCATATTAAAAAAAATTACATCCTTTCGACTGTAGTGCATAGGAATAAAATGTTCAACAAGTAGTTCAGTTAGTTAGTTTTAGTATTGCACCGGCAATTTAATTTAGCAAAACATAATGTTGGTGGACGAAAGTTTTTTTTTCTTATAAAAAGATGTTTGAAACAATCAATTATGCCACAAAAAAGAAGATCCTTCGGAACAATCGCAAAACGGTTTCCAGTTTCGGGAAACGATGAACACGATGTTCTTTCTTTTTCTTTGCTATATTGTTTACATTTACTCTTGTAATATCGAATAATAAAACGTATTATACATAAAAACATTAACTTGTTCAACACTACGGAGAATTTTCCAAACAATCAATACTATTTTTCAACAAAGTTACTTTGTGGAAGTGTTTAATCGCTATTTCCTGCTATACACTATCCAGTAGCTTCAAGCAATTTTGCATTCCTAACAATCCCATGGTAGGATAGAAGAACTATCCAACGATTTTTAACACAATTGCGAATAATTTCTTTTTACCATAAAATACTACCTAAAATGCATTGATCAAAATCGTGGGATAGGTCATTGAATCCGTATTTTGATCGGTAATCAAATTAATTATCTAAAATCCTAGGAAGTTAGAGAAATCTTACTTCCTTCTAATATGTTTCTTTTGAATAGACATTTCATTTGACTGGTTAAACTTAAAATTTAGACTGGAGATTAGAAAATTATTAACAAACTGGCTGTTTAACCACCATTTCAACTTGTGACACTTGGTGTTTGGTCCTTTGTTGAAGAAACCTTGGTCATAAGGTAAATATTTTAGGATATTATGAATAGAAAGACCGAAACGACGCAATCTGTCAGTTTTCTCGTCGCTGTTCTATACAAAAAGTAATCAACGATTCTGGAAATCTGCAAAAAATGGTTAGCTGTGTCGTTTCGTTTCCACGCATCGTCTCGACACGTAGGTTGCGTCGTTTTGGATCGTTGAGACGGTCAGCCAGTCTTAGTTTTTTGTGTTGATTACCTTTTGTATGAGACAGCGACTAGAAAACTGACAGTTGGGGTCGTTTCGGTCCTTCCAATCATAATAACCTCAATTTTGTACTGCAAACGACAGCTTCCGTTGTCTCTGTCTTTCAGTCGCGTTTGAACCTGCGTTCGAAGCGGACGTTCTCGGAGTTCGACGTACGACGAGTTGCCGTGTCCGCGGGTGTGCAGCTTTGCTTTCTCCACACAGAAAAGGTGAACCTGGCAGGCGAAAGGCATCGCGCCGGGATCTATTGTGTGTGCCCCGGTCCAGTTGCGTTCGTCGATAATTTTCCGTTCCTCATCTCGTCGTCACGAGTTTCGCGAAATTCCCGGATGCTGTGAATCCCCGTGGACAAGCTGTTTGATATAAAAATTTGAAAACAAAGCAGCACAGTGCATCCGGAGGCTAGTGCTTCACCGTACATAAAATTTTCACCACACCGAATCTCCTCTGCTGTTGTGCCGCCCGTGCGCATGTGTCTACGTGTCGATGGAGGTGTGCAGGAAGCGTCCATCGGCTCCCCGATTTTAATGTAGGTGTGCGTTTGTGCGTGCGACGGGCTTCAAGAAGGCTGATGCTGCTGCCATCTTCTGCTAGCTGAAGGAAAATTGTTTCCTGTACCTCCAGCAACTCGCCGAGCCCATCGCATCTCGCCTGAAGGAAGTGAAGTTCGCGTGTTTTCTCGTGGTCTCCAAATACCAAAGCCTTGCGTTAGTTCACCACTACTCGAGAGTGCGGAAAATCAACAAGCATAGCAAGGAAAAGCTGGAAAACTCACCACCCACTTTCGTCCCCCCCGTGTTGTATCCTGACGGAAGTGGCTGGATGCTGTGCCAGTGGAAAATTACCTTTTTGGTGGAAATATCCAACCACAACGCGCATCCTGATTTACGCAAAAGTGATGAAAGCAAAGCGTGCGGCTGCAAAGTGTTGTGAAAGCCAGCGAGCCGTGATTTTGCCGTGACCTACTGCAAAATAATGAAATATGCTCCTCGATGCTGCATTTGTTACCCCCGCCTGGTGCCCATCTGCAGACCGGCCTCTCAAGCGCTTCCTGGGCGTTGTTGTGTGTCCGTACTGTGCCCGACCATAATCGATTAACCTACCCCGCCGGTATTGCAGAGTGTGAAAAAAACAAGGTGCATAGTTGAGAAGAAATAAGAGAATAAGAAATGTGCACAAATTGCATATGCATTATGGTGCAGCAGTGTTGTTCCTGCTGCAGGCTGCTGTCAGCGCCGAGATTGCAGTAGGCGAATGCAGTTTTTCGCCTCGCGGATCGGAAAGTTTAGAAGAATGAAACGAGCAGGCAGGTGGGGAGCGTTTGCGTGAGTGAAAGGTAAAGTAATCCGGTTCATGAGAAGCTAATGTTGTCAACGGACAGTCATTAGAAAAGGTGTGTGTGTGTGGATTGGGTGGTGCAAGGAAGGCGGAATAGTGTATTTGGAAGTTATTCCCGCTAGAAGGAGGAGGTTTACATCTAGGCTCCAATCAATCAGCTTCCGGAGTGGAGCCGGGTGTGTTTCAGGCGAGCCAGCACCCTGTCCAATCCAAGGTCCCGAAGCCAAGGGAAAACTGGTCCCGGTGAGGTGGTGCAACACGCCCAACAAGAAACGGAAACGGGCTGCTGGACCACATTCCGGTCCCGTGGAGGTGTTGGCCATGCAGTTTTACCACTTCCCAGCATCGTGGTAACCGCAGAGGCCAGAGGAGTGCTACTAGTTCTAGTAGCAACACCACAAGTGGGAACAACAATAAGGTTTCCCTTGTGCAAGCGAATTAATAATCCTCGATCGGTAAGTTGATCCTGCTTGTGCTATTGGTTCGCTAGTGGTTTTGTAGGAAATCAGTTTCTATTCTTTGTATATTGCTTTTTTAGGTGTGGGAGGCCTTGATGGTTGACATGACGATGACGCTTGCTTAGACCTATGCACATTTAGCTTATTTAAGTTCATTCGAATCATGTTTGAACCCAAACATAGATAACCATCTCCATGCATTTGTTAAACGTAGAAGATAAAACATATTTCTATAATTTTCCAAGAGATATGTTGAGAGCTATCCTTCCCTTGTTTCATCAGTTCAAAATGGAAATCATTGTAATTATCAAGAAATAATCTCCACCCCGTTAAGGGTTGAAAACCGGTCGCCGGGAAGCGGGTCGTCGTCGCATGGGACAATTACGCTCCTAACGCGGAAGCGCCGGATCGTCGGATAGTAATTACATGCCCTCGTCGTGTGTCGTGCTGTTTTTCTGGTAGTTTTTTCCTATTTTCTACTACTCCCCGGGAAAAGTGGCACACTGTGTCGTCGGGGTGGTAAAAAGAAACGAAGCTCCCAGCACACACACCGGAGGAATATCGTTACATCTTGCCAAGAGCACAACGATCCCTCCCCATGGGGGATTGTTTTAGATCGGGTGACCTGAAACATGGAAGTGGCACTAAGGAAACGCTCTGCTCCAATTGCGGTACATGTATTCAGTAGGTAAATAGCGTTCATTATCAAACAGAACGTTAGAAAAGGGGATAAGCTGGTTTTTGGGTTTCGTCTGCTCCGAGTCCGATAACGTATCAAGCAATGCGATGAGTGTTTGGACAAGCTGATGACCTGGACATTACGCTATCAGTTCTTTTAAATTAATAAAAAATGGTTCCTCCATATGTTCTATATTGTAAATGAAATACTCCATAGGTATTTTGACACGTTCTTATTCAATTTCCACTTTGCGAATCGAACACGGCAAGTAATCGCAAATGGACTTTGATCCTGTTGAGTTCCTACACATTGAAGCAAAGGCCACGTAGAGGCAGACGGCCTCAAAGAACAACACGACGTCGGAAACATACGAGCACCATGTGGCGTACTGCATTCTGACTCCGTACTTGACATGCATGGTCAGCAGTTGTTACAATTGAAATCGAAAATCGTAAGAGAAACCAACAAAAGCGCAGTGGTATGAGGTGCAATTCAGCATACAACTTCATTTTTAGGTTTGAGAAGACTTGCAAGATTCATAGCCGCATTGTTTGTTTGCAGCTTGCTCCTTAAGCTCGTGCTGGACCAATAAAGAAGTACTTATCACTTGAGATTACTCGCCGTCCACTCCCCCCCCGCGTGGTTGGGGCTGTCGGCTGTCGTGGCACTACACTTGGCACTGTTTTGTCTAGCGGTGGACACAATGCCATCCGTTTCAGCATCGGTAGAATGTAATGAGTGTAATCAGCCGGTAAATTGAACCACATTGTGAGAGATGTCAGCTGGGACGCGTTTTAAGTAACGATCGTGACCGCCATTTTCTCCTAATAAATTGGTTCTAGAGGAATCTTGTTGGGCCTTTGAGCCACGGTTTATCCTATTTAGCTTATTTTATGTTATTACATTTGCATACGGTTATGAATACAGTACAACTATATTTTTTATATTTCATACTATTCTTGAACTAAGTTTCATAATTCTTCTCAGTTTCTGAATCTATGTCTTTCATCGTGAACATTAAAACCATCATAATAATACTTTTGATGGTTAAACAGTAGATGGCAATAGCATAACAATGCCCATCTATTTGATAACGAAGCTACAACAGCTATAAATAAACCAGGGATCGGTACACACCGACCTCCGAGGGAATTTCGGAAAATAGAAAAGTACATTGGGGGTGCCCATGGCGCAGCGGTAGCGCGAGGAAACACCACACCACAGGTGTGGGATCGAATCTCGAGTCTGGCACCCCCCGGTATTACGAACGGCTGACCACCGATCTATAATATACCGACTTTCGGTCACACAAACTCTCTTCGGAGAGAGGCCTTGTCCCACTAGGGGATGTCGTGCCACATAAAAAAAAAAAAAAAAAAAAAAGTACATTAAATTTTAAGAGCTACCGTAATTGTTTTCTTTTAAGTAATTGGTTTTTAACAATATTTTACTGCGGACATTCTTCTGCAAACTCTTTAGAAACCGAATGTTGGCAACCCCTGTCCTAAGCAACCCCTGTTTATCTTAGAATGTTGTATAAATTTATCCTTATTATCTCGTAGATTTAATTTTAACCCTATCACGTTCTTCTTTTGTTGTCACCTTTGCTGAAGTTGGAACGCTCTCTAAGTTGATCTTACGAATCCCCCTGCTGACTGGGGAATGATGGGATCAAATTCTTCCCGCCTCTGCCCACTTCCCTTCGAGTCGGTACTACCGTCCCCGTGCGGATTCCTGGCTGGCAAGAAGAGGAAAAACAAAAGCAATCCTGCATGTCGAAATGCCATCGTTTCCTCCGCAAAGTCCGCCAGTGTGACCGAACCGACACACCAGGCGTCACACTTATCCCAGCGAAGTTGCAGGCGGCTTTGGATGAGACGGTCCGCTTAAAATAGTCTCACCTCGACGCGCCCGGCCATGATGAGTCTAAAATGACCGTTTCCTGTATTACTGCACCGATCGGCGGATTTACGGCGTTTCCTCCCCCCGGCGGCGTTGGAGGAATAAAATATGCAAACCCGTACGGCGGTCTCGGCCCTTTGCAATTCCGCCCGATGGAAGTGATGGTCGTCTGGTCTTTTTTTTATGCTTTCCTCTGGAAAATTAAATGAGACTATCACTCGAGTAAAATTAATGCCCATGAATGATGATGATCTCAATTCTGCTGCCTTCGCGTGCATAGGCTTGACCGTCGTTTCCATGAGTGTGTTCGTTTTGTGGTACGCAATTTTTATGTTCCTTCGATACTTGAAAGTTTTACGATGTTTATTTATTATTGTTTTAATGCTTTTCTCCAACATACGTTATTTTTATTTATAACCGTACCAAGGTTGAAAGTTTACGAATTACTTAAACAAACCATACCGGGTTTTCGACAAGGTCACGCCGCAGCATACCGGCCGGCCGGCTATTTAACGAATACGTTTTCATCACATCTTTTCCGCGCCCAACTTGAATTCGAGCACATGAATAATGCGTCTAATTATGTTGTTTCACTTTTCCACTTCTCGCTGGCTGTGCGCGTTCGGTGTTTCTGCGTTTCTTCCTTTCACTGAAACACTGATCCCCACTTTTGCTATCAAACTTCCGCCGAGGCTTCTCTTGGTATTCCTTTCACCTAGGCCTGGTGCCTTTCGAACGTAGCTGAATCAACGCCAATCTCTCTTGATTGGGATGAGTCTCTGCAGGTTCTTCTTCCGGCTTGTACCGTCACGTTCCGTGTTGATGGTTTCCTTTCTTTGGAGTTTCCTTTCCCGAAAAAAAACAAACACACATTCAGGCGAACGACCAACAAAACAAACCATGGAAGGCATAGAGAAGAGCAAATGCATTTTGGGCCATAAGTTCAATGACGACGGGGAAAAACCAAACAAGTGAAACCAAACAAGTGGGCCCGTTTTTTATGAAAAGATGAAATTGAGAACAAACGAGGATAATTTATTGAGAAATCATAAACCTTTAAGCTTCAAAGTAGTATTTATAATACGAGGGTTGCCTTTTAAGTTTCGGGATTTGGAAAAACTGGTGATGCAATCTGTTAATTAACATTTTTATCTTAAAGTTTGACGTTTTTGAGGTTATACGTACTCAGAACATTTTGACATACGAACGCTATTTGTGTTGTTAAAAAAAAGTTTAAAGTTTCAATATCCGCGAAATTGTAGAATTTGGTCGTGGACATTTTCGTTCGATTATTTTTTGCAACTTTCGACGCTAATTGACACAGCAGTAGTGCATGAATGAACTTAATTCAACTTTTGGTGATGAAGCTCCATCAATGGTCAGTATTTCTCGATGGTTTTGAGAATTAAATCGTGGTCGGAGTTCACTCCAAGATTAATTTCGTGAAGGTCGTCCAAAATCAGTTATCGTTCCGAAAACAATTGATGCTGTGCGTGAACTGATATTGCAAGATCATCATGTGACTTTTTGTGAGATAGAGACAACCTTAGGTATTACTGGGACCAGCATATACTTAATATTGCATGAACATTTTACTGTCAAAAAAATTTGCTGGTGTTGGATTCCACACAATTTGCCAATCTCTCAAAAAAAGACTCGTGTCGATTGGTCGTAAGAAATGCTCGAAAAATACAATTGCGGTGCTTCAAAACTCGTCTTTAATATCGTGACAGGTGGTGAGTCGTGGATTTACGCGAATGAGCCCGTAAATTAACTGCAATCGACTGTATGGGTGTTTCAAGATGAGCCGAATCCAACCAAAGTTGTTCACGCACGAAGCACTTCCAAGCAAATGGTCGCATGTTTTTTCGGAAAAACTGGATATATCGCAACCAAACCTCTAGAACAACGCAGAACAGTCTATTCTGAGTGGTACACAACAATTTGTTTGCCAGTTGTCTTCGAAGAAATCAGGAAATTCAACCGCTTTCTACGGATCACCCGTCACCACGACGATGCGAGCTCTCACACATCGGCTCAAACAACTGCAATTTTGAGTACTCAAAACATCGATTTGATGAGTCATCCGCCATATAGTCGTAGATCTAGTACCAAATGACTTCTTTTAATTCCCGTACGTAAAAAATAAACTGAGATTTCAACGTTTTTCAATACCTGAAGAAGCGAAGATCTCTCAAAAAATACTCGTGTCGATTGAAACTTTAAACATTTTTTTAACAACACAAATAGCGTTCGTATGTCAAAACGTTCTGAGAACGGATAACTTCAAAAACGTCAAACTTTACGATAAAATTGTTAATTAACAGATTGCATCACCAGTTTTTCCAAATCCCGAAACTTAAAAGGCAACCCTCGTATTAGCTAAATTTCGTATCCAAAGCTAAAGTATTTGGGGATTGAAACACTATTGATTGGTGTAGTTTTGTTGTATAAGTACTAAAAACAAGCTACTTAAAAAATATCATATTATTTCATGTTTTAGAAGTCAGCTTACAATATTTGAACACTTTTTGATTAAGCGTAACAAAATGTAAAATCATTAAAAAAAATCGCCGTCAACAAGCTGGGGTTTTCCTTTATTTTGTCTACCCATTTTTAATCTGTGCTTTCCAGTCTGTTGAGGCAAGCTTGAACTAAAAAGCTGAAGAATATTCAAGAATAAATCGAACGGTTACTGTTATCAGCTGAAATAAATAAATACTCTCGGGCATAAAGAAACCTTCCACATCATCCGCTCTCAAATCGGCGTGACATTTACATAGTTCGCCATTCGTGTCACGATCCGGACCCACTCCACCCTTTTCTGTCATCGAGGATCACGTTGGCAACTGACTAAACTCCACCGAAATGGTCGGTGACGAATGATTTGCCACAGAAAAAAAAAACAAACGTGTAATCTGTTTCACCGACCCCCAACATGTCACCTCCCAAAGTAACCCCGATGCCCCTCAAGCGGCGTGATTCGTGTGATGCAAAAATGCTGCTGGCCGTGAGATGTCAATTCGTACCTTTAGCTGGATGCTTCGTTTTTTTTCTCACATTTCCGGAGCACTCATTGCCGGAAGAAAACTTTCGATAGCCGGGGGGAATATGTATCGTGCAATTAGAATCATTCTAATTGGAAAGATCACCAACGATCGGACGACCCCAGGAGGAGGATTCGTCGAAAGGTGTCGCTATATTTTTAGCCCCTACACGATATCATCGCGTACACATACACAAAACTACGCGGTAAAAGGGCGCCAAGTGGACATTGCAAAACCAAAACGAGAAAACGAGAAGAAAACATAAACCACGAGTGTAGGTCCGATCGCCGCCGGGCGCGAGATTAATGGCACAAGTGATGCGCAAGTGAAAGACAAAACTCATAATAATGAAAATCTTAATTGGCACAAACCTTAGGCCGAAGGGGAACTACCGCCAACGTAAGCAAACACGAACGATGGCGACAAGAAAAGGGTTTCTTTTGCAAGAATCGTGCGATCGAAGCAAATAACAGTCGTTTGCAAGTGCGATTTAAAAAAGCAACACTCATCGCACAATTTGAAAAAAGGGTGGCATATTAAGGGGTGAAAGATAGAAGACACAATTGTGACGACAATCGCGCACTTTTGTGAAGCTATTTTGGGATGCCTCTAATGTGTTCCTTCTGGGCACTATTATGCTGGCGATGAAATTTTGTTTGATACTTTCTCAAGGTTGAAGGTGAATGGTTTTTCTTCAGAGATTTTCAACGTTCTACATTGTCCCGACCGACGTACGTTTGTAAGTTACACAGTGAGTTATAAACATGAAGAGAAACATTGCGTGCCGGATTGACCGCAACTGAGTCATTAATGGTAAACACACCATAAAAAAAACCCGTGGCACAGCAAAAGGCCTCACAAGTCGACATTGTTCACTCCAATAACAGAAAAAAAAATCACTGGTATGATTTTTTGTCGTAAAATCCGTCCCATTTGGGGCGCCATCATGGAAATTGAGGTGAAAGTTTCGCAAGGAAAAACTTCCCAAAGCACCAAACAAAGGGCGGGTGGGGTCATGAGTCCGTACAAGTGTATCTTTCGAAGGTTTTAAAAGTAGCAAAAACATAAAATTAATATTTAAAAATATACTTGAAACGTTTGATTCAAAAATTGTTAAGCTTCTTTGTTTTATCTTTCTATAGTTTAGAATTCAGCTGTAAGTTTTTCGAAAATCGTTGTAGTTTTGTAAGTAGTAAACAACACATACATAAGGTTTATGTGTGAATTTTGTAAAGCAAAATCCTGTGATTTGTAAGACAATAGTTTCCGAAAATCGTGAAGGTACTATTGTTGTGGCTAATAAATTTAACTTTTTCATTTCAACGTTCAACTACGATCGTGTTTTATGTGCGAACAACGGTCGGATTTTAACATGATTTCGACAATCACACCGCCTCAACATTGCGATGCTGCCCGGTGGCGAAGTCAACGACATGCCGCAAATAGTTCACTTTCGCTTCGAAGGTACGGTCCGAGTTCGCGAGTCTCAGACCGTCCCCCGGCCAAGCCGGTCTTTCCTTCCCATCGTTGGTCCACACGTTGGTCGGAGCCGCCAGCCAGCCGGTGGCTAACGGTTTCAATGGTCCACTGATTTCCTCACCAAACCGGCCACCGCGACGCAAACCCCCCATCGGACGGACAGGGGAGAAAAATAAGAAACAAATCCCCAAACGTATTGCACAATTCACAACACAAAACCGATCGAGCGTTCCACAAGAGGTTCGCGTTTTTTTTATTTGTGGCCACCTATCTTCACAGCCTTGTCTCCGGAGGCGCATGCAGGCATGCCATCGTTTTTCCTTCAATGGACTATCCATTAATTATCTAGCGGGAGAGAGAAAAAAATCCAACTTTAGGCCACGGTATCGCTTGGTAGCCGTAGTTTTGGTGCTTGGTCGTAATCTATAATTTTACTGTTCCGCGCTGCTTGCGGGGCTGGATGGTAATTTCCGACGTCATGCCATGCTCTACCACTTCCTTACGAGCGGCCGGAAGTACTACACAAAACCCCAAACCGGTAGGCTGTGAAAGTATGGGGCAAAAGGTTCACGAGCCGGCAATCAAGTTACTGTTACGTAAAAGGAGCTCTGTAAAAGCGATGATTTTTTCATGAGGAAAATTGTACGTCTCCCTTGGAGATTGTAAACTGGCGAAAGCAAATCATATCATTTCTTATTTCCTGAAGGGCCCATTTATATTAATTTTATTAAAGTGCATCTCGAAGCAAATATGCTTGACCCCTTGAAATTAGTTATTATTTTCAACACAAACCGTTACGACCAACGAATGACGGATAGATAGGTCACCATGGCTACTGAGTGGTAATAAATTGCACTCGTCGAATTGAAGAACTCTATGTGAAGCTCAATTGATGCCTCCCCGCATCCCAGTAGGTCAGAAAATAGAATCGAAGCATTGATTTTACGTCACAGATCAATATATGTATGTGTTGAAAGAAACAACCCATCATCTGTTGGGTACTTTTCAATCAATCTCTAGACCATTCATTTGTTGTGTTATGAACTAATCAAGGCCCAATAAACCACATACTTTTCTCCGTGCAGCTAATAGTTGCATCAACAGCGTTATCCGGTTTATTGAATTGCGATGTGTAATCCCATGTTTCCCTTCGCGCTCAATATGTTGCTCATTTAGCAAACACCTTTCCATTAATACCTTTACCTCTTGCCCAAACAAACATTCGCAAATAATGTGCAGCACTTCGGCCATCGATTGATTTGTGTTACAGCAAGAAGAAGAAAAAAAGGGTTTGCGCGCACTTGCACCATCGGCGGCGTTTCGCGTTTTAGTTTATTGCCAGCGCCTTCTGTTTCGAATAAATAAATGAAGCGCAAACTCCCCGATGGAGAGCAGCATGTGAGTACGAATGTATGTTGCTAATGGCTCCATTAACGGTCGCCCGAACACGCGGACGAACACGGGTCAGTTAGGTTTTTTTTTTGTTTGCTTTTCTGAGGCGCCGAACTGAAGCTGCGTTACCTTTATTTCTTTGAGTTACGGCTCCAAACGAATCCCATGTGGTTTTGTTATTTGGGATTGGTTCGCGGTTTTTTATTTTCACTATTTACAATGTAGGAAACATTTCGGAAGTGTCTTGCATTCAAAAACGAGGTTTGGTTTTTGAAAATACTTGAAAAAGGAAAGTTATTAGTCATAGTAACGATAATAATTTACTTACACACAATTCATTTCACTTTGAGAGTAAAAGTTATTTCGAACATATTCGAAGTTTCATTAAGTTACGCATTTTGTTGGTATGGATATTTTTTATTTCATCAATTTTTGGAACAGAAACAAATTTAAAATGGCAGCATATTTTCCTTATCTTGTTACAAAACGACCAGTTAGTTGTAGAAGGTAATTGTATAAATATTTTTTACTATTTTACTACTGGCAAACGGTCTGATAACAAAATTCTTAATATGAGCTTCTGTTATTTGAAAGAATGTAGATAATTTTTAAACAGTCGTCAACGGCGCAACAGACAACTGATAAACAACAATCGTGTTGTGGTGTTGTATATATTTCTTATCTTTTAGCCAGCGGAAACGACAGACTGCTTCCGTTTCTATCGGAAAAACAAACGCGTGCTCGATGCACGGACCCGACCCCACATCGAGCATCCTCACGTGCACAGAGATTGGGCGATAAACAAACAAAAAAAAAAAACATTCTCGTAAACGTTTCCCATGCGACGTCAGCTTTTGCCAGAACATGGCTCTGGTTGTGGGTTGCGGTTTGTGGCTTGCAACTTGCTTGTGTGGTTGATTAAGATACTTTTTTACATAGTCGTGATATTTTCATGTCGATAGGAGGATCTTATTGTATCACTAATAGAGATTTTATAAAACAACCTTTACCAGCTATGTCAAAACAGAAGAAACACATGCTTAACATGCTCTTCGTTCAGCTACGATTAGGTCACATTGCAATTTCTATTTTTTTGACGTAATAAAACATCGACCATGAAACCACGCATCCCCACAAGAAGCAGATCGTGCGAATCCACCCAACCGAGATTGAATGGAATCGACCTTCGCGCAGGAAAAGGCTTACGTCAATTTTTACCTCCTAACAAACCCAAAGACGAAACCGATGATCAATCGTTTCCACCGGATGATCGGCCGATGATCGACGATCTGCGTGATGGATGGTGGGTTTTATTTTTATTGATTTTCCCACCCTAGACACAAGGAGCCGTCAAGCGGTGAAGTTACCCACATGCGATCTTCGGGGCCGTGAACACCAACACCTTCTTCGGCGCTCGGTGCATCTTGCCACGTCAAAGATTTTACACGAGCCCGGCGTCATGGTACCCGGCGGGGACAAAGTGCAGAACCCACCGAGACGCCACGCCTGTTTGCATTTATTTTGGGAACATGTGCTGCAAAGGCGAGAACGAAAGCGAAATGTACTTCTTCGAGACATACCGAACGTAACATGCCGGCAAGCGAATTGGGGTGTTTGACTTGAGTAAAGGCAAGGGAATTTCTACGCACCTCGCACGGGTGAAGGTCGAATGCGTTTTGACACCGAGTCGACGACGGCGACGACGAACGCTTGACACACTGCTTTTATCATCGCCGTTGAAGAGGGGCAGTATTTTTAAAATCAGCATTTACCGCATGTCAGTTGTGCTGACTAGTTACAGTGGCTTTCGTCTTGTCCATTCCGTAACGAAAGTATTTTTGAAACACATGTCCACACCCGACAGGTTAATTTCGTTTCGTGCACGGCCTGTCCATTGCAATTGGGTCCATGGTCGGGAAGGAAAGTAAAGGCGTAGTGCGTCTTATTGGACTAGAGAAGGTCGTTGTTCCTTCGAAACTACCCAAAAACAATTTCCTGATTTGGTCTGCCCAGAATGTGTTGAAGCGATTGTCGTGATTTCACGAATCATTTCTCTATTTCAATATATCAACTTTCAACTTCCAAATTCAACTATTAGCTTCACTTTCACTATCCACTCTCGTCAAAATCAATCACAAGACTCATAGTTCAATCCTTTTCATTGTTCAATGTCTACTTTGTTCTATCTTTTCCAATATGCAGATCCATCTCGATTCAGTAGTGGGCCATCGCTCTTCCAGTTTTCATTGCCAACTATGATAAGCTAATGTTTTCATTTTTAATTTTTCGTTGCCTCGTATTCGCAATTCTTTCGTTTATAATTTTGATCAAATTGTTCATTAGTGTTATTATTCTATATATTCATCTAGCTCGGCACAATCCCTACAGTGATTTGGCCGTACTGTATATACTTTTATCCATTATTCTTTCAATTTCTTTTTTTTCTAAGCTTTCTTCTCTGTTTCAACATTTATGAGTAAACAAATGACTTTGTTATTTTTGAAAACTAGCCATAATCTACATTTTATTGTGTAAATGCAGCAAAAACTCGCTTGATATGCGTACTATTGCAATAATTCATTCTGTTACATTCGAAGGTTTTTATCGTAAGCATTTTAATCGTCTAAAGTTGTTTAAAACATATTTTTCTTTTTTTTTATGTCCATGCAATTTCTTTAATAATTATTTTTCTACAAGTGCGTTCACATTTCGTGTATATGTATAGGACCCAAACCGATGAGTAACTTCAAAGTAAAATACATAAAACATAAAGTTAAATTAATCATTGCATTTCAACAAACATTTACACCATCAAGGGTAAGCTTGGAAGGCAATAAACTAATCATCGTTCAATGATTTCTCAAGGGTGGTGTGTCATCGCAAAAGGTGCACTTCTGCATGTTCATTTGAAGATAACCGAACGTTTATTGGTGGCCTACGACAGAGATTTTCGAGCATCAAATGGGCTTTTGAACTCTGAAATTTTTAATTATCCTCTACACACTCCCCTCGTGTCAAGTTTCGTCGTGGGCTTGACGCTCTTAAGGGTTAATTGTGGCACTCGACACCCGGGTCGTACCCAAGTGCCGATCAATGCCGGCCGATAAGATAACAAGTAAATTGCCGGCTGCGGTCCAATGAAGTGAAAGTTGGTCAGGTTGGCGCGGTGTGGGGGTTGGGAAAAACATCCACTCGGACGGGGAAAATCCTTCAATCAGAGCGGCCCCCGCGATGATTATCTTATCACAGACATGTCTGTGAACGGGACAGTCAATTGGTAATTGAAGTTATTTACACCTCATCAAACCCGTTTGCAAACGGTCCGGAATCGGGGCGGGGGCCTTCGAGTCGCGTCGTTCCGCGTTCTTATCTACGGCACTCTTTTTGAATGTGTCGGGGCTTCCGATGTCCCCTAGGAAGAAGCGAAGGGTAGAATACTTGATTGTGATGAAGCGGCAATTAGCGAGACATTAGAACCATTTGGGGCTGCTGCTCGTCCTTTAGAGGGAAATGCATTCGAAGAGCGTCTTCATAGATAATGCTCGACACGTTCGAGTGTTATGTGCGCCGTTGTGGGGGAATGGAACTGGGAGAAGCCCAGGTGACGAATACCCGCTATCCACTCAAGAATGCGTCACACGAATGTTTTATCTACCTACCACTAGAGGAAGAGACAGATTGCACGTAGTAGCATCGGTTACAGACCTCCCCCACCAGCGAACGACAATCAATTGTGATCGAGTGTCCACCTGGCTGACATCAGTTTCTATCGTCCTCCATTTTTTCATGTAGAAAACTAAACGTCGTTGAGCTTTGGAATCTGGAGCAACACACCAGCAACTAGGGACGCTGGAGAATACTACCGTCAGGCGGGAAGTGACCGTTTTGTGTCAGTCAGCGGACATATTTAGAACTAAACCGTAGAGGAAGTCGTCTTGTGCCTGGCGGCGCGAAGTGAACGGAATGTCCGGCGGTAAGGATCGCCGATCGAGGGCGAGCAAAACGCAAGGATGGGAGGAGGCGGGCGGCGAGTTCTACCAGGAGAGCTATCCGGCCGATCTGGAGGGTATGCAGCGCGATCCGTCCAAGATTGCCACCCTGCTACCATCGAAGCAAACGCGAAATGGTAAGTATCAGGCGTGAGGAAGAGGTTTCACTTCAAGCATGTTGAATGTTATATTTCCGTTCTTCATTTCTCCCGTTTTAGCAACGACAAGACGCGTCCGGCCGTCGCAAGGCCAGGACACCAAGGGAGGCACCCGGCGAAGGGCGAGCTTTTCGACGACGGTGGCCCGGCGAGGTTCGCAGTACCACGAGATGCAGGTGGCCACCCTGCCCGACCTGTCCGGTGAGTGTCGTCGAAACCGTCACGTGCCCTCGAACGGAAAACTCCAAAACGGAAGTGCGAAAAACTGTTTTTTCGAAACCATCACAACCTTCACGCCAGACGCCGATGTGATAATTCAAACGTGGACGTGGCCTAACGGTACACACCGATTGTTGTGGCGATTTGTGCGGTGGAGCAACGCGAACTAATTGTATCTTCGCACGCATTTAGGCGCCGCCATTTGGTCGGCAGCTTTGTAACAGGTCAAAAATTGGCCCAACGAACTATCAGCTCGTTTGGTGATTTTTGAAAGAGCAAAAACTCGTACCATTGAATTCAATGCTAATGATGTACCTCCCAGACGAGTGGGGGGTTCGAAAGTTGCAAATGGGAGGTGGGGGGACAAAAAAGGAAAAGTCCACTCGTCAGATAAAGCGACAGAGCGCGACGTTAGTCATGGCACCAGCGCCGGTGGTGGTGCGTAAAATTGTCCCACGACAGTTCTGCATGATTCCGATCGTCCATCGCGCGAGTTCAAAACCGGTCGCTGCTCGCTTACTTAACTTCGCAGAGCGACAGTTCAACGTACGAACCGCTGGCGACCATATGCGAAAGACACGGCCAGTAGACGGCGGTGCGGCAAAGGTTCCAGACGAAGTCGCCGCGCGGATGCGTTCATTATAGACGACGCGCTGTAAATTATCATCGAAGAATATTCGCGCGCCCGACGAGAGACCGACTTGCCCTTCCTGTCTCGTGAGTCTCGTAAAGTTGTCGTAAAGGGGCAGCGGACCGGCGGAGGGTGTCACGAATATATGGTGACTTCAAACCTCATGTGATCTCAACCCGGCCGTAGGTGTGATGGCGACGAGCGGATTGGCAACGCTGCAGATGGGGATATATTTTATGGAGTTCGTTAGATAGACAGCTTCATGATTCATGGGGTTTGATAGAAGGGGAACGTTTGATGCGTGTGTGTGTCTTCGGATAGTGTGCATCATTTCTTTTTTCTATGCGCCGCTTTTATGATTGATAAAAAATGGGGTCCCTTATGGCAATTAAATTAGTCTGATGTTTACTAATTGACAAAAACATGTTCGTTTTTAATTCACAGTACTCGAGCAAACGTTCAAGCACGGTTCAAAATCATTTTATCCATTTTAAAATGAACTGACTTTGTACTTTCGGTTTGTTAAAATACAAATGTTCATTCCATATTGAAGTTTCTTAGAACATTTCATGCTCTTAAAAAGATACAAAGGGTTCTACTTTCTTCAAAGAGGTGATGCCATTTTGAAACCGGAACACCATATATTGTAGAAAAGAAACATACGAAAGGTTCTTCGAAGGTAAACTGCTTTGAACAAGGTGCCAATCTTAAACCGCTAACGACCGTGGCAGTATGTTTCTTCTTGTGACAAGGTCCACACGATCCTGACTCGCCAATGTTTTCTTCTCTTCCACCGACACATCGTTGTTTCTGCTACAAATGGCCGACAGATGGATTTGGCTCGTGAAGCCTTACCAAGAAGCTGATCATGGCTTAGTCACATAAACAGTGTGGACTCTTTTTTTTGTGACCATGTCTCAGCACGATATCGCTGAGAAGGTTTGAGCGAAACAGTTGGGCAATTTCGAGGTTATTCTGCACTAGATAGATGCAAACACAAACAGACATGACACTGTGAACGTGATAGATAAAATGATAGTTTACAGTTGGTCTGTGTTGAATGGAGATATTTTTTTTTTCGTTTGTATGACTACATGTTGCGTGAGAAAGAGTTTTATGATTACCACCACTATGTAAAAGATGACCACGGAAGCCCGTTATAATCATTTTAAATTCAGTATTTAATGTTCAAATTCGCTCAATATCAATCCCACGAACATGACTCTAGGGAATTCAAATCTATTTTAATAAATTACTTGACTCCCGGCGCAAAGCGAATGCGATAAGGGTTCGGTAGCAATTAGCCAGTTTCGTCCGGAAACCGGCGGCAGGTTCTCGGTTCATCTGTTA
The DNA here is from genome assembly GCF_943734765.1 of Anopheles ziemanni. NCBI lineage: Eukaryota > Metazoa > Arthropoda > Insecta > Diptera > Culicidae > Anopheles > Anopheles ziemanni. The sequence continues at coordinate 93,955,406 of NC_080706.1, forward strand.
ACCAATTGATTGATGTTCGTCGGATCGCGCAAAGGGCCGAAACAATCCGGCACTGGTGTGTGAGGGTCACGGTCGCTGGTTGTCTCTCAATCGAATGCACTTTTTTGTCAAGCTGCAATTAAGCGAGGCGATTGTAGATGCCTCCCCATGTAGGAGGCGAAAGGCAAAAACACACACAATAGAAACCTTTGCGAGGTGTCACTGGGAATGTCGGGAATGGTGGAAGTAAGCGGTGACCTATCGGTGTACGGTGTACAAGGTTGGCGAACATCACAGTGATGGAGTGCTCACAAAACGAACTGACAGCCGGCCTCTTTGTTTCCGATTGCAGCTAAAGTTCCCGACATGCCACGTGCATTTCCAAACATCATCTATCCGATGCCGTCCAATGATCAATGTTGTATTTTTTTCCTTCACACCTACAGAGAACCTTATCAACGAGGAGCGAACATGGGAGGAAATACGGGAGATCAAATCTATGCCGGTGCCGATGGCACAGAAGCGGGAAATGAAGGCACAACTGCAGGTAAGTTAGCCTAGGGGTTGTCAAAGTATGGGAGTTACACAAAAGTTAATTCCGTTTCGTTTTATTTTAGAACGCCACAAAACTCCGACTGCAAGGATTCGAGCAGATCAAGTGGCGACGGCGGAAAGCGTGGCAGAGCTTTCGCTCCAAGTGGGGCGAATACCAGACGAAGCTGGAGTTGTGGCGCATGTCGTTGAAGACGATCGAGGGTAACTTTGGGACGGGTGTGGTCGCGTACTTCCTCTTCCTGCGCTGGCTCGTCTTTCTCAATCTGTTGCTATTTCTGCTGATCTTCGCGTTTGTTGTCCTGCCGCATCTGGTGCTGCGCGAACCGGCCGATCTACCGTGTGACGCTGAGACGGACGCCACGTCCGTGCAGTGCTGCTCGGAAGGCTACGAGAATGTAACCCGTACGGCACAGTTCTCCGTACTCGATCTGATCCAGGGGACGGGATTCGTGGAGGGTACGCTACTGTTTTACGGCATGTACACGAACCAGATCTACGGGTACAGCCCGATGGAGGATCGGGCGTACCAGACGGCTCGGCAGATGAGTGCGACAGCGGTGGCCGCAGCGGCCAACGGATCGAGTGCCATAGCAGCAGGCCAGAGTCGGCTGATGGAGGACGATGGCACCGTACCGGATCATCCGGAACCGACCACTATCCTTTACTACGACCTACCGCTGGTGTACGTGATCATCATTGCGATATACTACGCGATCACACTCGTCGCGATCATGCGTGCCGTCGTGCGCCAGTTCAAGGATCGCATCGCCGAGGGTGAGGGTCTGTTCTATCAGTACTGCAACCTGGTGTTTGGTGGGTGGGACTTTTGTATCCACAATCAGAAGTCGGCCGACATCAAGCATAAAGCGTTGTTCAACGAAATAAAATCGCTGCTGTACCAGAAGCGGTTCGAGCACGAGCGAAACAACCGATCGCGCGAGTTTATGCTCAAACTAATCGCAAAACGCATCGTGATCAACTTGATTGTCTTCGTAATCCTGCTGCTGGCTGCCATCACCATATACGTGCTGTTTAACGAGTCGCTGGCCAAACTCGAACCGAACTACAATCCTTCGAGTTCCGGCAACCGCAGCATCATACTGAGCTGGTCGACGTTTTTCTCGACTTCACCTCGCTCGGGAGCGGGTTCGCTGTCCAGCACGATCCAACCGTTGCTACAAACCGGGTTCGCCGATGACGGAACGTCCGGTGGAGCGGACGGAACCAACAACTTCACCGACTCGGGGGCAACGCTCGACCAGCCTCAGTTTTCGTTGGAAGAGAAACTACGGGTGCTGTTCTACGAGTTTCTGCCCTACCTGGCGATCGTGTGTATGAATTTGGTCGTTCCACTTATCTTCAGCTATCTGGTCAAATACGAGAAGTACTCGCCACTGTTCGTGATCAAAATAAGCCTCTTCCGGACGGTGTTTCTGCGGCTTTCTTCACTGGCGGTGCTGCTCAGTCGGTTCTACTTTCTCATCACGCCCATGAACGACACCCAGAAGATGCTGCTTATGAACAGTTCGACCGGGGATCAGGGTCAAACGGTCGCCACGGTAAATGCGACACAGTCGGTGCCTCTGACACCGCCACCATCCTCCGTTCTGGTGAGCTCCGGTGAGATGAATGACACAACTGGCGCTTTTGTGGCGAACCTAACCGCGACAACGATGTCGCTAATCGGGACACTACTACAGCAGCAGTCCGAGCAGCAGCCGGACGGGCAGGAACAACCGTCTCTTCCAGCCCCTCAGTGCTACGACGAGAAAAACGGTGCTCCACAGTGCTGGGAAACGTTCGTCGGTCAGCAGTTCTACAAACTGTTCATCGTCGACTTTGCGACGCACTTTCTGGTGACGTTCTTTGTGAACTTCCCGAGGGCCCTGTTCGCACGACACTCGAGCTCCCGTGTGGCCAAGTTCATCGGAGAGCAGGAGTTCGAGCTATCGAAACACGTGCTCGACGTAATCTACTCGCAGACGCTCTGCTGGCTCGGAACGTTCTATACGCCGTTTTTGCCGGCGATCGCAGCCGTTCTGACGTTCCTGATGTTCTACATCAAGAAGTTTGCCTGCTTGGTCAACTCGAACCCCTCGGCCATGCTGTATCGGGCGTCCCGCTCGAACTCGCTGTTCATGTCGACACTGCTGATCTCGTTCACGGTTGCCCTGGTGCCGGTTGTGTACGCGTTGGCCGAGCTCGTACCCTCACGCTCGTGCGGCCCATTCCGTGGGCTCCCGTCCGTCTGGGATCGGGCAATTGCGGCGTTCATGAAGCTGCCGCTGTTCTTCCGCAACGTGCTGTTCTTCTTCGGTACGGCCAGCTTCGCCATACCGTGCTTTGTGGTGCTGACGTTCTTCATCTACTACTACTACGCCGTGTCGACTGCCAACCGGCACATGGTGCAGGTTCTAAAGCAACAGCTCGTACTAGAGGGACATGACAAGCAGTTCCTTCTCAGTCGGCTCAGTTTGTTCATCAAGCAACAGCAAGAATACCAGAAACGTATGATGCGCCAGGCGGCCGAACAGCAGCAGCAGCAGCAATTGCAAGGGCAGTACCCCCAACACTCGTCCTCTTCCAGCTCAGCCGCCAACCATGTGATACAATCCTCGCCCTATCAACAACAGCAGCAGCAGCAGCAGCCACCGATAGTGCCACCGCCCCGCACTAACAGTCAATCACAGGCGACGGAACCGATACCGGCTCTACCTCCACGTGACTCGAAACCGAGTAGTCGCGATCGGCCAAAGGACCTACCCCCGCCGCCGCTACCAACAAATTCCGGCACCGTTGCGATCGATCTAAAGTAGGACCCCCCTTTTGGTTTAGGTTTACAATGAGATTAGAACACACGTGGCGGAGCGCCTCGTCGTTTGTTCCTTCCCGGTCTCTTCAGCTTCTCCTTCCGGGCTTCATTTACGGAGAGCGGACCCGAGACAGACCAATCGTGATATTATATTCCAATCGTTAGGTCATTTTTTTTTTACTATAATTTAGCGAAATCTTTATAATTTATTCTAGTTTCGGTATCCCTGATTTATGTTTATGATTTAGCCACAATGGTTTAGATTAATTTTTCGCAAAAACACAATTCCTCAGCGACATAGTCGGAGAAGCAAACAGCAAGGGGATATATTAAAATAATTGGTGGTTTGCAAAATGTACACCCCCCCCTTGGGGATCGTATTGTAAGGTTGATTTACACTTTAAAAGTGTAACTAACTTACATGTTGAAGGAGCAAGAAGGATCACGTTTTAATTTACAACTGTTTTAACTCGTTTTTCCTTCCGCAAACGCTCCTTACTTGTTGTATATAATTTATTGCGCAAAAAATATGTTTGTAAGCGTGTATAATTGAGTGTTTATATGTGTGCTGCTAGCTGTAAGTAAACAATGTGGATCTAGTGTGCATATTTCCTCGTTTCACACGGACACGTAAAATAAAATGCAAGGTAGGACTTGCGTGATAAAATATAAAGTACATTTGGGTAGACGGAAGTAGCAACACAAAAGAAAAGGTCCAGGAGATCATGACACGCATGTGATGGGGAAGGCAAGAAAAAAAAATGCTGTGGGTAGCATAAGTTAGCGATGTTTGTCATCCATAAGTTACGAGATGTCAATCGAAACAATCGTGTTTCCACCCCCAGACACACACACTTCTCACTAACGATGGGCAGCTAAGAAAAGAACTCAAACAAAAACGTAAAACAAAGTTTCACTTAAAAACGAATACACTAATAACAACCTTTTTTGGCAATCCAGACTCATCAAGGGAGGGCAGTCGAAAACAAATAAACGGGAACCAACCCGCGTACCAATAAGCTTCATGTACTAAAAGAATAAAGTAAATAGCCAAATTTTCATACGAATTAAATCGTAATAGACCGAGATTAGGCGAAAATGTAAGAACATTCTGCTCGCAAAATCATTTCATCTGTAAAAAAGGGATACAAAGAAGAAAACCAATAATAAGACTGCCTATTTGTACCGTTTAGTTAGTACTGGCTGGCCCAGCTCCGGGCGGATACCAGTCGAAATAACGAATTAAACATGCTCAAACACAATACAGATAATACGATTTAAACAAAATTGGACGATCTTTGCTAGGTGCTCGTTGCCAGCCCGGTTCAACTTTTTTCGAATCCCCGCGCATGTTTTACAAATAGTAGACAATTTTTGAACGACTCTTAGGTTTACGGTAACATACTTTTATTCTTGAGACATCCATCTGCTCTGTCCCATTCTCCGCGAGGAAACCTCATCAGAATACTCTGTAATATGAAAAGGGGGAAGCAATACAAGGTAGATCTGACCACACAACAAATCCTCTTTAGCTCCTCGTTTCACTGGAGGAAGTATACTTTTATCTTCCAACAACATACGGAAATGCCCGTCGCATACGTGTCCCCATGAAAGACTTTTTACGGATATTGAACTAAATCGGAGGAACTGCGCGCGGACCTACGCGCGGCACGTTTCCATATCCGCAACAGTCTGATATACGTAACTACTGCACTCCGGTGGAACTAAGCTAATCTAAGATCTCATAAGACAAAGTGGCCATCGGTGGACCACAAGCTGTGTCGCCAGTCTCGGAGTCAAGGGAAAAAAACATTTATAAAACGAATCGCATACATTAGGAATAGCCATAGGTTAAAATGGAAACTTTACCACCCAGAAAAGTCGTCACGCAGGCTAATGCTTGCTGATGCTGCTTCCCCCCCCCCATAAAAAAACCCTTCCGGCCCTACGAATGGTCTATTCGAAATCGTGCTATCCCCAATCGTGTTAAGACTGCTTTAGCGTAAACGAAAATTAGTCAGTTGATTCAACACTATAGTACGAGTAAAGCAACAACAATATCCTTCTGCTGTTCTACCACACGACATTATCACTCTCTACTGCTGAAACATCCATTTTCATAATACTAAACATCCACATTTTATGAGATACATTTTGTAATAACAAGTGTACCATAAGTATATGACAAACGTACAAGAGAAGAAGGAAAAAGCTGATGCACGCAATAGAAAATTATAAAAATGAATAACCGTTGCATTTTTTTGCTCTAAATAAAAAGCGTTTACCTCCACGGTATGGTCTTGAAAGAAATAATTAATTGGTACGCAAAAGATCATGTAAACTTTTATGTACGAGAGATATGACCAATTCATACGAATCTTTCATTCGATTCGAATTTGAATTGTTTCATAATACTTTCCTAATGTTTTTGTTAGTGCCTGTTTAACTAAGCGCTAATGCTATTCAAACCCATAGCGAATAGAACTAACATCGAACAGTATTAAGATTAATACCTGCATTCTTCGAGTATTTTGTTGCAGTAAAACATCGAATCGGTTTGAAAACGTTTTTCGGGACGATTTTGAATTTGAAAGTCAACGAATCGGTTCTAAAAATGCTCTTTTCTGTGACGCTCGCAACGATTCGTTTGTGAGTCACAAAAGTGGCATTTCAAGTGAGAGGAGAGAAAGAGAAGGAAAACAAAAATGACGCGGAATTCGGTCTTATTCGTTCAATAAGCAGCGAGACGATACGAACATGGGTAGCAAGAACAAACGTAATAACTAAGCCCGAAAATGCGCGCCGTTGTTTTGTAAAGCAAATCAAAAGTTGAATATACGAAACAGGAATCTAGCAGAGTTTCGGTCGAAGTATTCTAATGTCCGAATTGCGGCCGAATAGTGTTGTGTGTATCATTTTTCTTAGCGCGTAATTTGGGGTAACAAATCAGCATAGTGAAGTGAGTTACATCAACAAGTAAACAATGCGAGCGAGGTGGTTATGAAATTTCGCGGATCATTTTCGTCGTCGCAATGAATCTGGTACAAGAAAGAAGAAAATTAGCGAGAAGCGCAAAGTGTTTGATTGGTCGGTGGTCTAGAATGACTAGGTTTGCCAGATAGGCTACGAAGACCGGTGAATTGCGCGTTTGCTGACGCCGTCGGCAAAGCCGGCCTTGTCGTCAACTTTCAGCGCGTTTTTCGCTGGTAACGGTGGAGGAATGGTATCACCTTCGAAATCCAAGCTTTCCAAAAACGCCAGTCAACAGCAGCAGCAGCAGCAGCAACAGGAACAGCCGACACCGCAATCATCGCATCGAAAATCGGCCAACTCATCGAGTAAGTTCTTCGAAGCTTTTCTGAAATACAATGTAACATGGCGGTTAGCAAATTGCGGAGTCCTACGATTTGGCTTTCTCTCGTTTCGCGGAGTCCTCTAGTTTCATTTGCAGAAAATCTACCCCAAAGCGGATGAGGTTATGCTACGTAACATTAACATTCCGGTCAGAATCGTTTCGGGATGGTTCTGAATAAATTCGGCATTATTTGTTTGTTTCTTAGAACGCTTCGTCGTAATCCCGCTTTTTTGCCAGCAGGGATACGATACGTGTGCGTTAATGTATTCTGTTCCGCGGAGTCGTGCGTTGCGAAACCAAACCGGTCATGTTATTTATAAAACAAAAGAGGAAAGCTGATAAAAGTGTCGTAAAAGTACCGTTGCTAATATTGACAGCGCAGCTGTCTATTGTACGGTGTTTATAACGGGGGTCTGACGGCTCCAAAGGTTGGTTGCCTTTGCAAACTTTTCCTAGAAAAGTATGTGAACTTTTCGTCATAGCATTTATCATAGATGTAGGAATGCCATTATGTTTAAAAAAAATTGTATTACATATTCAAATTTAGATGCACGTACGTCACATAGCTACAAGCTAGAATTAAATGACCATTATATCTTTGAATTTATGTACTGGGTAAATGCAAATAACACGTTATGATGTTTCGAAACATATTGATGCTATGCCATACAACTATGGTAAATACTGTAAAGGAAAAAAATCTGCAACTATGACAACGGGATCAAAACATGGACTCGCACGATAAAATTCAAAAAACAAACACTGGTTGTGGAAACATATGAGGTCGTGGTTGAGAAAGTATTTGCAACTGGAGAAGAAAAAACTATCTGTAATTTTGTTAACACCAAATGGATCACCAATCGCGAATGACGGAATGTTTGATTTTCTTTCTAGACACCAACAAAGTGAAACTGGTGAAAGGACCCAAACCGTTGATTTACCATCGGTTCTACTTGGATATCGAGCGGCATCAGGTGGCGACGAAGATCGAAACTACCATCAAAGAACTTGGCGGTGTAAGTAACTGTACCTTTTCTTGATGAAAATTCGTGTTCGGACTAGATGCGGGGAAAATCGATTTCTGTTGCAATAGTCAAATGGAAGGAAAGTACAGCGACCGGCTTTTGGCCTCGCAGAAGCATCGAATTAGCAGCAAAAAGAAAAACATGTTTCGATCTCTCTCTTCCTCTCTCTCACTCTCTCGATGAGTATTTCTTAACTAAAAGAGGATTAGTTTTTGATGTAGACATTCGCGTAACTTAATCTTTTCATTGAAATACATTCCTTAAAGGACGACTTAAGAACTTACAAAGTGCACACTACTTAAAATAGTACAAGTGCATATATTAAAAAGAAATCGGTAGAACTTAAAACATTTCCTCTGTTTTAAAATATGTGTCATGGGAGAGGAAGAAAGATGGAGGATTATTTTTTTGCGAATGAGCTCGCGTTGCTCATTCACACAATCTGACGCGCGCTTCTTTTCTCATTCATCTTGCGGAGAGAGAGAGGGAGATTTATCAAAGAAAAATGTATCTGCGAGCGTAAAACCATCACATTTTCTCGGAGATTGCGCGGCACATTTTTACCTCGCCGGAGAAAGCGGAGCGGGTTGGCGTTTCACACGAATTTTGGGATCATTGTTAGTTCTGCTGCCGAGCCGTTCGGACGTGTCATTTTATCGAACGTGCGCACCCCACGTTCATCGGGCCCGCCGTCGGTGTCTGCGCGGCGTCCCCGTGGCATTTTATCGGTTTATGTAGAATGTGTGTGTGTCTTTGCGTATGCGAGCAAGGTGGAAAAACGAGAAAAGCGCCGATCAAGCAAGCAGGGCGACATTGGTGAAAAGTAAAACATACAGCGGTGTGCCGATGCGGCAAAAGTAGCAGTAGGCGTCGGCGGCACCTTACACGGTTAGTTAGGTTTGTGTGTGCGTGTCATAGGCGGCTGTGGGTTTGTTTTTTCTTCCATCTGCGCACCGCGCTCTTCTCTTCTCGTGACCCTGCCGTGTTGTTGTTGTTGGTGGCCGTGTGGTGTGCTTTCCTTCTTCTTGCTATTCTACTACGTTCTGTGCGCGTAGTTCGCGTCCAAGTGCGTCCGTTCGTTTGTTGGTGAGAAGAAGGAACGAATGATGCCACAACCATTCGCCCGGTTGCAATCGATGGTTCATCGCGTGCGCACAAGCGTGTATGTGTGTATGTGTGCGTGTATGTTGTGTGCTGTGTGCGCCTGACAGTGTGTGTTATGCTATGCTATGTGGTGAACGACGACGACGACGACGATGCTTCTCCACAACCCCTCACTCGCGTGTAGTGCGTTTTGTTGCTTGGTTGCCCAGGGGTTTTTGGTTCGGATGATATGGACGTTCGCTCGAATCGCGAGTATGCGTTTGCTTTCAACTTTGCTGCTACCAAACGGGGAGCCAACCTCACCGATGCGGTCGGTTCGGTCGTTCACTGCGCGTCAGAGCAAGTAAAACCAGCCGTCCGACGACCGTCCGTTCACACAAGAGCAGGAAGAAGTCTTGATACTCGCCATTTTCTCGACTGTACGACCGTTCGCATTTGCGGTGATGAACAAAACTGGGTGTAGCGGAATGATATGCGCGGGGTACGGCGGAGGAGTGCGTCAGCGTCCTCCTTTTTGCTGCCGTCCCTCATTTGTGGGTAGTCCATACTCGGAATTTCCCATCAGTTTTCGCCTACCTTTAGGAGGAGGAGGAGGTGGGGTGCGACGGATAATTTTTCATTGCTTATGCGATATACAAAACAACCCACGGAAGAAAAATGAATTCACATTTGCTGGGCAATCGAAAGATATCTGATGAAGTAAAAAAGTGTGAAACTTTTGAAGGCATTTCAAACCAAAAAAAAACCCCAGCAGGCTGGGCTAGGTTTGAATCAGCAAAACACAAAACACCAACCAGCACAAACGTTCGCGTATATGACGACGTTTGCCGAAGGGAGGAACGAACGTGTGGTTTAAACAATTTCAAACCCAAGAAATGTTTCAGTGAAGGGCGTTTTCTTCGCTGGAGCGCTGCTGATGGTTTGTTTTCTTGTTTGCGTTGCCTTAGCGCCGGGCGGAACGGGAGTGCTGATGGGTAGGATAGCAGGGAGCACCACACCGCCTGTACACTGCCACCCTGTGCCTGTGCCTGTGTCTGTGCTGTACCTTTCAGTTTACTTTTTCTCGTTTCGAAACGTTTACGAAGCGGCAGCAGTAGCAGAAAGTGGTTTCTGGGCGATCGCAAAAGAAAAGGGAAAAGCGGGAAGAGCGCTCACAATATAATCAATATACGGAATGGACTGTTACAGCATAGGATTGAAGGAAGCGAGCACGAGAAGGAGAAAGTGAGATGAGGTTTGCAAGCGCGGAAAAGAGTCGATAAACATGAATGGTGGGTCGACGGTGCTGCTGTACGTGAGTGTTGGTGAGAAGAAATCGCTGTTCCGGTGTGTTTGTGCATGTTATGTATGCAGGTCGATGAAACCTTCGCTGTGTGGTTTTGTTTGTGTGCCAATTCCGGGAATGAGTTTATGCTCGCGCGCAATGCGTTGCCCTTTTCATCGGGGAGGAGGGAAAAAATACACTACGTGGTAATATGGGAACTAACGGGAAGAAACACAAGGACATCGAGAGCAATCGGAATATCCCCCACGAAGAGCCCTCGGGAAAACAGTTTTGCAATGGGATGGCAAAAAGGGACGATAAAAATCGATACTTAAATAGGTCAATTTGTTGCTCGCGGGTTTTCCACCTCTCGATGGTGGATTAAGTGTTTAAATTGTGCTTCTTTTTCAATTACGCCGCTTAGCGTGAGCTAGAGCCGTATACTAGTATAGTATCGCTTTTGCAGCCAAATTAGTTCACTTGTTTTGCCTTGCGCAAGTGATGTGGCCCAAGAAATTTCAAGCAATAAGAAAAACTCAGTAGTCGAGACGGCGAGAAGGAGGTGGTTTGGTAACATTTTCTCATGAGAGGCTGATGGTAAATTTTGTCCTCTCCCTCTCACACACTCTTTTCCTTCCAAGAAACGCGAGTAATTGGTGGTGTATTGTGAAACGGAAAAGTTGTGTTGGTGCAATGTGTATGTTTTTTTTTCTCTTTTCACTTATCATCTTCCGTAATGTAAACTTAGTTGTTGATACATCTTGTTGCATGATGCTAAACGAAATATGGCATGTCTGTTAATATTTTTACCAAGTTTTGGACATCTTTTTCACTCTCGTATACGCTTCTATCATTTACAAAACTGACGTACGCCTTAAGCAAACGCCAAGAACCTTCAGTTCCCTGTATATATGCTCCCTTTGTTCCATCGTACGCTCGTTGCTGCTGGAGGGACACACAATCAGGAGATAAACATGGGGTTCATGGAACGCCTATTCCTTTCCCGCTTTATTCTTCACCATTTTTCAGCGGTATCTCGCGTTTTCTCCCTCTGGTTCGTAGTGTCGCAATGCAATATTCAACATAGGTTGAAGGAAAAAAACCCGCACCATCAGCGCAGCAAGCACGTTGTGTGTCGGTGGTTCGATTCGGTGTGGTGGCGTGGCGGGCCTGACTCGGCCTTCTTCTCCCGCCGACCAAAGGTACGAGGGAAAAAACTTTGTAACCATTCAGCCCCGTGTATACCCCAGCCTACGTACGTGTGTTGCATACCCTCTTCATTGTATCGTCGGCCAAAGGGGGAGAAGAAAAAAGTACTCAAGATAGGCCTCGTTCCATTCGCGTGTCGTTTTTCTCATCGCACTGTTTAATTTGTAATACAGCAATATTCTTTTCCCCATGAAGAAAGAATACGAATTTTTTTTTTTAAATGCACACCTTTAAATGGTATTTTAACTTCCCGTAAACACCCCGACTTCATTGAACCATTCTACTGGCGGTTGTTTTTGTGTCACTTTGGGGGGAGGAGGAGAAGAAAAAACGAGAAAAATATGTTGACAGCTTCCGTGTAACACCTCGCGTTGTATAACTGTAGTGGTGATATGTGTGTGGCGGTGGGTTGTTTACAAACTTTTGTTATTATTTTGTTCAGCAGGTTTTGATATGCCGCGTCAACTTAATTTGTTTCTTTCTTGTGTTTCATGGAACACACCATTTTTATGCAACGTTATATCGTATAGTAGAATAATATTTTTGTGGTATAGAGTAGCTCTTTTTTGCTAAGAATAAGAAAGATATGTTTTTCTTTACTTGTAGTTGCCGAACTTTTCGAAACTAAGAATCCAATCGATATGGAAAAGGGGTTGAATGTCGTTACGGAAAGATTCTTTATTTTTTCCACCGACACCGATGGTGAAACGGTTGAAAGAAGGTTCGCTCGAAAGCAGAATAAGGCAAAGATATAAACGAATGTGTTCTCCAACGAGATGTTCGAACGAAACGTTGCTCTTGGTTGAAACAGCTCGAAATGTGCCCCCAAAAAGGCAACGGTGTTACGAAGAGCTGGCCAGCAAAAACACACCAGCCGAGGAATCGACGGACTGCCGCGGTTCGTCGTCGTCGTTTATACGTTCTCTAAATATCGCATTGGTACGGGGATGATGTGCCAGGGAAAGCGAATGGACGCCGGTAGAGCAGCACACGATTGGAACAAGCGACGAAGGCAACGAAAAACACTCGTCAAAATTCAACCGGGTACGGCGACCGGATGAACAAGCTCTAGAGCAGTGATGTCAAACTCGTTTCACCTTGCGGGCCGCATTTCCTCCAAAAATAGGTTCGCGGGCCGCATTTTCTCCCAAAATAGGCTCGCGGGCCAAACCATATAATTGATTGGAGTGATGAAAATATGTTCTTATCAATGTGGTTTTATCTTAACAGTCAATCATGATTTACATTTTCACATTTTTTCACATTATTGTTCTTCTTGGCGTAACGACCTTGTTGGTCATGCCTGCTCGTTAAGGGCTTACGAGACTTGTTTCCCTGTTGTACGTGGATAGTCAGTCCTCTCGTACAGGGGAAGGTCCGGTCTCGGTTGGGATTCGAACCCACGCCGTCGAGGTGGTGAGCCCCGGCGCTCATGGGTCGATTTTCTAACTGGCGCTACCGCTCGGCTGTCGCGGACCCCTATTTCACATTATATTACTTCTAATAAAATTTACAAATTTTGAGTAAAAGAGAGGGTTTGTTGCTCAATCGTTTTCCTAATTTTAACGAATTCAAATCAAGTTTATTGAAATATATGTTGCAGTTCAACACTATTGTGTATTTTGTTAATGTTTTTAGAAAAGTAAAGGTATATAATTACAATAGCTAACTTATTGCTCCGCATTTGTTATTTTGTTTGGAATGGTCTTGTAATTCATCACGTTTGTTTTCTATAAACACTATTTATCCACTTGTCTAGAAAAATCTGTGTAAAACCTTTGCTGCAAAGTTGCATATCACTTTCTTATTGAAATTGTTTAAATTGACATTCGTTCAGTGCCTCTTGCAATTCGCAGTTCGTGAAAAAATGTACATTAAATATTTTGGTATTTGCTTATAAGCCAATACTCAAGGATCCAAACTTTCGATGTAATGCTTAGTTTACACGAGGCGCAAAACTCTGTAAAATACACGCGCAAATGTCGATTTTGCTGCCACTTTTTTTCGCTTCGTGTAGACGTTACTATTCGTGAGCCGATGCAGATGTAAGCGCATTCAATGTTGATTTGATTGTTTAACTGTAAAAAAAAAAAAAAAAAAAAAAAACAGCACAGAGGTATTGTACACACCGAAATCTTATCAACAACAACTGTACATCATCACAAACAACTATTTTCCATCCACCGGCACTCTATACCTGGTGCGCAAATTTTTGCAAAGCTATTTTTCAATCGCCGACCGAAAAACACATTTGCGCACATTCTGACAGTTGACTGCCCATCTGACAGCATTTTACCGCCAACTCACAGCATTTTACCGTTTGCAAAGGTTGCTTTGCGCTTCGTGTAGACTCAGCATAATGTTTCAAAGGGGTCGCGGGCCGCACCCAATGTTCTTGCGGGCCGCATGTGGCCCGCGGGCCGCATGTTTGACATCCCTGCTCTAGAGACACAGGGCAGCATGTTGGCGCGGCACCGTCATGTTATTTTTTTCATGTTGCATCCAACTCGCACAACCGTCAGATTGTATTTCTTCTGCGTGTGTTGAACTGACGTTTTGTGAGGGTTCTGCTTCCTTTGAGCTGTGAGCTTTGTGCTGTGAGCGAGAAAAAGGGATAGGTGATCGTAAGATCCGTAGTAAAACCTTGTTTTATCCAGCTAGCATGAAGATTTTCGTGAAACGACGAGCCGCAACAGCGAAAAGTTAAATTAAGGCCCGGGGCTGGTGGCCATATCTTGCCGTCGTTCGGTGTTTCGTTTTCCTCACTACGGGTTATAAAAAAAAACACCATAAGAAAGAAATAATAAAACGTTGGGGGTAGTTTTGCAAATATATGTGGAGGTTTGGCTGCAAAATGGTCGACCACGCATACACAAGCTTGAAATTGAACTGTCCTGGCCATGATGGAGTTTAACATAAAAAACCTGTGGTATTGGAAAGTCTAAATGGAGTGCAATTGCATCTTGTTGGAGTGAGTTTAATTGCATCTCAGTAGATTTGTTGACAGTGTCTTCCAGTTTACAGGACCATCAACTGAAAGTTTCCTTTATTTGTTGTCGTTTGAAGACTTCGAAATCGGATGATTTCTGCTGCAGAAAACGGAAATTAAAAGGAAAGTAAAGCATAGAAGCTGCGTTGTCGATGTATTCGTGAAGTACTGATGCATGTGCCAAGAGCTGTACTCTCGAGGTAGATCCGAAACAGCGATCAAGAAAGGCAACCCAACCAATCCATGGCAACTGGAGAGGACCCCCAGCGAGACGATGACAGTAGCGGAGTAAGTTGCGCATCGTTAATGAATCGTCCGTCTCCGTATGGGGACTCCCTTTTAAGCGAAACGTTTCGTTGCAGTGCAAGCGAAGCAGGGAAACCAGCTGTAGGGGTAGCAGGCGGCGGAAACGCCATGGAAACCAAGCGCAAAGAAAGACACAGACGTTCATGGCAACAGACTAGAAGGGTATATACAATGTTATGCAGTGTCCGCTGCATTTCAGAGTTCGAAAAGGTGCAGCAGCCCATATGTGCTGCGTCTTTTATGCACACCCGCGTGGACAGTCCTTATGTACCATTTGGGGTTTCTTTTACTCCCGCTGCCAACTGCTCCATCCCCCACGGCGGTGTGCATTCCGTTGGTCTCATTGGTTCACGAGGTTGGTCCTCCAACGCGTCGGTCGATTTTCTTACACGCATGTTTTGTTTGTTCTTTTGCATTTGCAGCAGCGACGTACAGCTCATGGGGCGGTAGACACATCACCAAGAAGCGTTCGTTCTCTCGGTTGCCCTGGATCGATCTGAAGGTTCAGACTCTTGAAGCGCTTCTTAGCTCGCTTGCTTGCTTCGTTTCTTCATGCCGATGAGCTGCAGTGGAAACGAATGTTTGCGTCCTGACGTAAAAATGAAATTCATCCGGAGCACGCACAGTGATGGTAGAAAACCAGACACGTCGTCACGGGATCACAGAAGCTACCCATAGGTTATTAACTGAAAAGGCAAGCAGAGAGCCGTTAGAGTTGGGGGATTGTGTTCTTGCTATGTGTTTATATGGCAGAAGAAGAAGCGACAGAATTGTTGCTTTCCTTGTGGAAGTGTGGATACTCTGTAAAGCAACGGTCTGTGCCATACGAACGAAGAAAATGGTTGCTGTTTGTGCTATAATTGCGACTGTCGTCATATTGGATACAGCGGTAGCCTACAATCGTATGAATCAACCGCTACCTTCATGCGACTGTACGTAAAAATTGTGCACGTAGCCTTACCTCAAACTCGGCCACCTCGATTTGTGACCATGGAGACCCGCGACGAGCGAAGGTTTCTCCATCAAATTGCTATTTCATGTTTCAAGCTAGAAGCAACAACGTGACAAGCGGCGGGCGGGGATTCTTACCACTATACTATCGAGGAACCACTGACATGACGTTGTTGTTACAAACGTCAAACGAAACCACTTAGAGTGAATGCGATGTACGGAGTTGATTTGTTTACGTTTCTCGCTCATCCTACTATCCTATCTGCCGTTGCTGTTGCCGCAGTACGGTGTATCTTTTTTGTTTTTTTTTTTTACTTTTTCAATATCTTTTGGTTGACCAAGATAAATTAAATTCATTGATTACATATATCTTACATCATCCGTTTAAAACATAGATAAAGCTACATGTAGTTAGTCACTTTTATTCAGTTAAAGTTTTCATTTCCTTGCTACTGTCAACTCAGCTGGTGTAGATAATTTAAAGAACCTATCATCGAACGAATGTCCAGATATAAGCGTTTACCACAGCAACTGCTGTGCCATCACTGATTGTGGCGATGACGGCAGCTAAAAATCGCAGATTTGTACAGCTATTCAGCGGGCAGCCGCGAGCAAAGAGAACAAAACGGTGGCCAGCGGAATGCACGGGCGCGCAAGTGGAATTCAATATGGCTGCTCTGCGCCTATTCGAACGGACGGAGTAGAAAACTCATTTTATCCAACTCCATTTTGTACGAAACAAGCTCCGTCGTCGGGTCGATCGGGTATACGGCGTTGCTGGGCTGGGCAAGTACAGACGACACGGCAAGCGAACGCGAAGAAACGCGCGACGAACGTGGCGGCCGCGTTGGCGAGATGAAGCGCAATGAATGTGTATGTTTCGGCGGAACGAACATGATGCAAGCTTCAATAGCAGTCACATAAAAGAGAGTGAGAGCTCAGGTAATCTGTGAGAATTTTCATTTAGAGGAAATATTCTCTCAGTCTCTTACTCTCCTCCAAAACTCACATACACTATTAGGATTGTTGATATTTAAATATATTAAAAAAAGATGGAGATAGAGAATTTAATTGGAAATTGAAGCCCCCCGAACAAATATCGATTTTATAATATTAGTTTTCCATATGTAATACCAGACAATTTCTCTGCGGAAGTCTACATATTTTATATCAAGTTTGTGTCTCATTTTGATGCTTTTCTCTCTCTCCCACCTATTGCCGCTCGTTCGTAATTTTCACGCTCTTTTAAAATATTTTGCCTTTTTCTAAATGTTGTTGCTCTCCCACGAGGAAAACAAACATAAAAGTGTTTAAGTATTAAAAAAAAGACATACACACACTGATTATGATTCTGTAACATAGCGTTTGCCAGACTCATGTAGTATTGGTGTTGGTTATACATAGAGCATAAGTTTTTGTTTATCAATCTCTTTAAATGATTGCAACAATGGCAAATTAATTAGTGTCAATACGATAAAAATACACATTTAGAGATATTAACTTCGTCGAATATGTTTGCTGTTGTTATATTTTTATAATTTATCAACTAACAGCAAAAACCATAAAGAATACACACCTACACAATATTACTCTAGAGTTCCATGGTTCGTGTAGAATGAAGGAGAGCAAAACATGCTAAATGCCAACACACGCTCAAAGTAAAGATCTTTCCCGAGCTCGATGCTCAACATCATTCGCAGGGGCCGGGCCCTGAAACCCAGCACAACGCAGGTACAGCAGAAATCGCGACCAGAAAGCAGCACATTTCGGACATGTTGCGATGGGCGAAGTTGTGCCTTTTGCCATTTGTACGGATGGAAAAAGTGTCTAGTTCCGTGGGTCGTTGAATAGTGCTGTGAAACGAAGCCATTGTTGTCACGTGTAGTTATTTACTAAACGCTGTGTTCTCTTTTCAATTTTACATCGTAATACAATTCTAACAACACCTACTACGATGCATGTACCATGAAAAACCTTTATACTTTACCAATTAGAAATGTGTACATCGTGTATGTGGAGAAAAGCATAAATGTGAAGATCTAAAGAAACAGTTGCCAGATTTATCCTGATTTACATCAGATTTGATAAGCATTTTCCTTCGCACGGTACACCTACGTATATGCTTAAGAGAACTTCGAACAAATCGATCGATTTCTCTCGATGCTGGACTTTCTTGCACTGGCTAAAATGGGGGAAATATAACATGTAAAAAAAAGAGAAACAATTATGCCCACCATACGGGGAGGCCACTGACTGAAATGAAGAAAAATAAAAAAATCCCATCCGATTCTTATGTACCGTTTTTGTGTTGTGATACCGGGAATCTTCGTATTCTCTTTTTTATTCGTACGGAGCGGTAAAAATGAGTATTTCTGAAAATATGTTGCTCTCGTGTGCGGATGGAAAAATTGAGATAAATTTCAGACGATAAACTTTCGGAGAGCATCGATGTTTTAGGTGTGTGGGTTTTGTTTTCCCGGCTGATTTTATGGGATTCTTTTCACACGCACACAGGCCTAATAGTGTTTTGTTTTCTGCCAATGAAACAGTATTTTTATGTTTATGATAAACTAAGAATCGTAAATAGAGATGTCTAAGACAACTCGAGTTTACAACAACTCAAAGCTAACGTTATAACGAACCTGGGTTACATTTTATGTTTACTTAGTCTCATCAGTTCAGCAGTTTTTTTTTTAAATATCCATCATCTGTCAATAACTTATCCAAACGGGGGGTATTGTCGAGTTTTGTTTTTAAATCGATCTAATCGAAAGTTTTTTTTTCCCCCATCAGTCGATCGAGTTTTTCCTCAACAAGGATATAACCCACTTCATCACCGATAAGCACCAGCAAGCGAGTGGGTCGCTTCCGATCACTACATCAGCTGCTGCCGGGACTGGCGAGCGGTACGACGAACACCATCCATCACCGTCCGGAGTCAGTAGCTTAGCACGCCGATTTGGCCCCGCTTCACCGGCGGCAGTAAACTCGCCGGACACGCCAATCCTTGGCACGCGGAATCGGCAACAACTACAGCAGCAGTCGGTCCGTGCGAGGCACCATTCACTTCATCCGACGCACCAGCAAAACCCCTACGGTCAATATGTAAATGATTACGGTCCGGCGACCAGTCGTACATCGTCACCATGCCCAACACCGACAATAACAACAACATCCACAGCATCATCATCGGCGGTATGCAGTTCCGGTGCGGTCAGAAGCGTGCAGCAGACGGTGGCTACCGGAGAAGTGGCCACCTTCAGCAGCACTGCACCGGTATCGCCAGTGACAGCAGGATTGGATGGGAAGGTAAGGAAAAAGTGAGGCAAAGAATGAGTAGCATAATGAGATGATTTTCTTTTTTTTCCAAGGGTAAATCAACTCAACCCGCTAATACCAGCACCGCACAAGTGTTGCCGCGCAACCGTGCGGATGCTATGCTACAGCGTGTCCGCCAACAGCACCACCAACAACAGCAGTATCAATCAGCAACACCCCACCACTTGTTACACTCGTCGCCACTAAATCCACCGGTGTACGTACACGGAACGCCAACAAAAAGCGAAACACCGCTAGGAACGCCACCGTCGTTCCACTCGTCCTCCCACCATAAGCCACCGAATCCGGCGAGTCCTTGTTACAGTCCGGCCGGTGGTGGATCGGTTGGCCCTTCTCGGCAACCGAAACAGCCACGACAAAACAGTCCCGTCCAGCTTGCCCGATCCTGGGGAATACCTGTGTGGAGTGCGGAGCAGGCGCTCAAGTTTCTCCGAAAGGTGCTCGACTCGGTACAGAACGAAAACCGCAACCGTTCGACTTCGTTGGCTCGCACGGCTGAAGGGAATAGAGGCAACAAAAGTGGACTGCTAGACGGTGGTGGAGGACGTCTGCATCATCATCATCGGGGTCATCACCACCGGCGACACAATCACGTTCCGCACCAGCACGTCCACCATCTCCGGGGACAGTTTATAAAAATCGAGTGTCTGTCCAATCCGGACAATTTTCGACCGATCTACCAGGAGTTCAAACAGTGGCCCATTTTACTTACCGCCGCCGAGGACTATTCCCTCAAGAAAGCCCCATTTGCGGACGCAAATCAACCCCCGGGACAGGCTAAAGAAACGACGGTGGGGGTTGGAGGTAATGGTGGTGGCAAAAAGACAGCCACCATCAACGCTGCGACGCAAAACACCACCGCTGTGGAGGAAGACGATCCGGCGACCGGTTGTGGTAGAATGACGAGGAAGTTACTATCCAACACAACTGCAACGACGACACCGTTGGGCAACGAGGGTGGCGACCAAGGTGGAGTGGTAAAGCAAAGGCAAAAGTCGGAGAAAGCAGTGCCACCGCCGCCGCAGACCCAGCAGCAGCAGCCCCCTCGGGATTGCGGTTATTGCGAGATCTGCCGGATCGAGTACGATTCGCTGGCGGTGCACGTTCAGTCCGAAAGTCACCGAGCGTTCGTGGAGAACGACGATAATTTTCTGTCGCTCGATCGTTTGTTCGGTTCGATTGGTTCCGGTGGCGGTGCTTTTGGTGGCGGGCTGTTCGACGAAAAAAACGACGAAGGTGGTGGTGCTGTTGGAGCTGCTGCAGGAGTGGCACCGAGCTTTGGGAACTTTGGAACGTTTCCGGGCGAAGGAAAATCCCCCAAAGCTGGTGGGAAAAAGCAAACATCATCAAAAACGGTGACGGTGACGGTGACGACGACGACGACGGCCGCCGCTGACGACGAACAACTGATCGAACGAAAGGAAAAATCGATCGGACAAACAACAACACAACGCCAGCAGCAGCAGCAGCTGAACGAAGGAGAGGTGGATGTGAAAGATAAGGCGAAGGAGCAGCAACAAGTGAAAGGGGAAAACTCTACGATAAACCAAACCTTTGCTGATGAACAGAAAGTGAGTGAGGGCGAAAAGGGGAAGAAGAAGGAGGGTGGGGATGGTGTCAATCTCAACGATACTCAAGAGCTGATCAAGCTTGCCCTGGCATCGACAGTGGCATACTTTGAAAGTGGCAGCAGTGACCGGGGAAAAAGTGAACGGACATCGACCGGTGGAAAGAAGGACTCTAAACGTAGCAGAACGGTGGTAGAGGACAGCGATAGCAAACGCATTAACAGTAGTTTGGTGGGTGGTGATAGTGAAATCCTTCCGCAAGAAGTCAGTGCTGTTGTTGTGGAGGAGAAAACAAGGAAACGTGGTCGACCATTCGGAAAACGAAGCGAAGGTATTGCTGGGGACATTATCAGGGTGATTGGACGTGTTAGTCGGTCATCGGCAGCAGCAGGAGCAGCACTAGCGTCTTCAACAACGGCTGTTGAAGAAGAAGCAGAGGAAGGGAACGATAACGTAAAGCCATCACTACTGCAGACGGAGCAGAAGCAGGAGGAGCGCAAGGGAATGTTTGGGCGACGGTCAGCAATTCATCATCATCCGCATAATCAACTGAACCATCATAACCATCAGAAGCACAAATCGACCCTCAGCGCACTATTGCTCAAGCAGCAGCGGGAAAGGGAGCTGCAGCAGGAGCAGGTGGAAAAGAAGGAGCAACCCTTAACGAGGGAGGACGAGGAGGAAGAGGAGGAAAAGAATCAAGACAAACCGGGTACCGATACCAGCTCCGACAGCAGAAGAAACCTCATCGATGATGATTATCATCATGCAGTCGGGATGAAAGTGATCACCAATTTTCGCACGGAGCAAGAAGAGCTTGTTGCGGACAAATCGGCACTCGTAGTGTCACCGCCAAAGTTGACCACCGGTGGTGTCGACGGTCTAAGGAAAGAGGAAGAGACGGCAACGCCAACGACGGCTGCCGTGGCAAACAAGCGAAGGAAACGTCGTGGTTTGGCCACATCGACGACGACGACGACGACGACGGAATTGGATACCGAAGGGAACGAGCTTCTTGCGATGGGTCAGAAAACGTCCACCACGGCTATGAATAAACACCATCACCATCATCATCATCATCATCATTTGCATCATCCAAACGACGATGATGGTGGTGTAGGGGCCGGACTGGTGGTTGGTACAAAAACGCGCCATACTACAGCCGAGGTCCATCATCATCACCATTTGCTCGAATGCGAAGGGTTGGACCCGAAGAACACGAAGCGTATCAGCTTGGGACTACGGCAGAATCCGAAGCGAGCGAACCTGAACGAAGACTTTACCAGCCTACTAGACGAAACGCTCGAGCGATCGAAAATGGCGTCAACGATGGCGGCCACCACCGGTGGTGCGACTGGTGGTGGTACGTCAGCGCGGAAAGCTCAATCCCGGGTACGGCAAAAACAGCACGGCGGAGTTGGGAAATCCCCGGTCAAGGAAGAAGGAGGTAGCAAAGGTGGTGACGTGGAACGACGGCTCCATCATACGAATAGTGGCTGTGAAGAGGAGAAGGAGTCGGATGATGTTGAGCTAGAGCTGGCGGAAGCAAACGAACGGTTAGGGAAAACGAACCACCAACGGAAAGTGGACAACTCACCGGGTGCTGGTAGTAAGGCAAGAAGCCGGCCGGCTGTTGGGGGGAAGAAAAGCGCATCCGCCGCAGCCCTGGAAGACATAAAGGTGCGCGGTATACGATGGAGAGCACCGAGTCCAACAACACGGCCACCGGTAAAGTCTCCCCTGCTGTACAAAGTGATTGAACAATCACCAGCCACGCCAGCTCCGGAAGCCAACTCCTCCCGAATTGCGGTTACTAATAAAAAGTCGTCTGTCTCGGTTGCCAACGCAACCGTCAGCAACACGTCAACCACTGCCGCCGATTTACAGTGTCCAAACAACAGCATCACCAGCCAACGAAGGTCATCGAAGTCTGGCAAGGGTGCGTCCCCGAAGAAGAACGGTCTTATCGTAAAGATTCGGCGAGTCCGACAGTCGGAGCTTAGTCTGTTAAACGATGAGGCAGAGAACTTTATGTTCCCCCGAAAGGACGACAGTAGCTCGGAGGTGGATACGGACGACGATCGCCAGACGTCGTCGGAGGGATATAGGGCGGCGGTTTGTGGCGGTCTCGGTGATGGTATCGCAGGCAATAACTATTCGATCGATCTACCGAGCAGTAGCGAAGGAGAGCGAGCGAAAGTGGAAGAAGCCGAGGTAGAGAAAGAGGAGGAGGAGGAAGATACGCCGGTTAGTGGTGGTGGTCGAAAGAGGAAAAAAGGTCAATCTGTCAAACATGGTCGTGAATGCTCGATGGAAAGTGAACCGTCATCGTCGTCGGTTCCCGGATCGCCTACAATAGCACCCCCCACAGCTAAGCGTCAAAAACTGGACGAGGACAAACCCCCGGCCTCCCGGCGGAAAGGCGGATCGCAAACAACGTCGTCCACCGCCGATTATGACAAGTGTCAAGAGCCGGCCGGGAGCAGGCCGCGATTTCCAGAGGCCCCCATCCAGCCAGGCCCAGTAGCAGCAGCAGCATTGTCATCTGCTAAAGAGCACCAACGGACACGGCGACGCCGCAGTCCATCGGTTGCAGTCGCGGTGCCGGAAGATGACGATGAGCGGTCGGCGGTAGCTGCAGATGAACACGAACGCGAGGAAACTCGTGAAGATGACGATGTCGACGAGGTGGAAGAGGAAGTGGAGAAGGAAGTAGAAATTAAGCAGGTAAGAAAGCCAGGTCGAGGACGCGGTCGATGGAAAAAAGTGGACCAGGAACGTACCATCTCCAGTACGACAGCGAAACCGACGTCGGCTTGTAGCAGTTGCTCGTGCGGAGTTACGCGGAGGGGTCGTGGTGCCGGACGGCGTGGGCGAGGCCGAGGCCGTGGTGCAGTATCGTATCGCGGTGGACGCGGTCGAAAGCTTGCATCGGCCGGTGGCGTCTGTCGCTGCCAACTGCTCGATGCGACGCGTATGCCTCCACCATCCGGAACGATCGATGCTGCTGGCGGTTGGCGTCGGAACAGCGAAGACGATGGATCCTCTTCTTCTACATCTTCCTCCTACCAGCCCACGACGACTCCTGGTCGCCGAAAAGGAGCGGGCTCCTCGCGGGCGTCGAAAACCAAAACGACCCCACCAGCAGCCAGGCGTGAACAGTCCCCGTCATCTTCAGCATCGTCAGCATCAACGTGTGACATCGTGAGCAGTAGCAGCAGCAGCTACGCCAGCACAGCCAGCAGCTGCGCCGTCGGCAAGGGCAAGGAGGATGGGATGGGGGCAGTATTCAAGTGGATCAACTTTCGCAAGCGCTGCGAAGAGATCGAACCGTATCGGTTTGCATTCGAACGCGTACCATCGCTAGAGCCGTGGTACGAAACGTTCCAGCGCCAAGACGATGGCACGGAGAAGGTTTACGAATACTTCGGTAGCACTGGTAAGTTTCGAGTAGCAGTAGCAGTTCACGTTTTTAAAGTACACTCTGCAATATGGTTTTTCTGCCAGATTAAAAAGGTACTTTCCAACCAACCATTCTCCATCCATTCTCTTGTGGTATTGTTCTACGTTTTCCGATCTAAGCAACCGACTTCATCATTCAAAACAAGGTCGGTAAAAAGAGATAGGTCAGAGCATACCAAGATCGATAAAAAGTAATGTCAGTTTTTTCTGCTACACCATTCTGCCTTCGCAACAATCTCTTGGCCGAAATAGGTAATCGAAAATGCTGGATCCAGTTGTGACCCAGGAAATTCAGAGTAGTGTTCCGTGTAAGTGATCCGCGGTTCTCTTGTTACCGCCCTCGCTGGCAAATCTATTTCGTTGACAATTCCGCAGAACGCCGATATTGCAAAGTGAACGTGTTTTGTTAATGTTTCTTTAAATTGACATTAGGAAAGAGTTAATTTTAACTTTGCTCGTGCTCATGCTTTACTTCTAGGCTACCGGAAACTACCGTACGAAATGGGTCCCCTACCGGCGCTGGGGCAAAACTGTTGCATACTAAACTACAAGGTGGTCGCATGCCGAAAGTCGAATCGCACCGCTTCACTACAATCCTGTTCGTCGTCCTCGATGGAGCCACCTTCGCCGGGGAAACGAACCAGTGGTTCGCGGCCAAGCTCTGCGGACACGGCACAACACCACCATCCCGGCACGACGAGCACAGCGTCAACCGGAGATACCGAGGCAAAGAAATCATCACCTTCATCGTCATCATCATCATCGTTACCGTTGAAGAAGCGGAAGCTTTTGCTACAACAAGATGCAGCGGCTGCAAGTAGCGCTGGAAGTGGTGCTGGAACATCCGGTGATGCTGGGGAAGGGTCAAGCGAGCGAAGTTCACACGGTAGTCGAATATCGAGGCTTATTGCGGGGGTTAACGAAAGACCCCGAAAATCGCCCCGTGAACACGCGTCGACACTGGCCATTCTCAGTTTGCTCCAGCAGCAGCAGCACCGGAAGCGAGCAGCCGCCATTAAGATTCTCACCAGCCCAAAGAAGGCCACAACTGCTACGGCTACGCAAACATCGGCGTTCCTGGATCATCACCAGTTCACGGCGCAAGACGGAGACATTGGTGACGAATTGTCGCGTCGTTCTTCGTCACGCGCAAGTGAACGGGGTGCGTCCTCCGGCGGTGGTGGTATTAAGTTCGAGCGACCCCTGTTCCCCGACAGTGGCTACGTCAATAGCCGCACCCTGTGCCAAGAGATGGATGCGTTCCTGACAGAAGAACTGAATCGTGTTGCCGGTGAACGAAGGACCTCGTCGACAACCTCTGCCGTTAAGAAGGAAGAACCGGAGGAAGTAAGGCTCCGCGAGGATCTTCAGCAGCAGCAGGAGGACGAAAAACAGAAAGAAGTTGACCAACTCCTGGAGGAAATTTCCGACGACGAACCGATTCTCCTACCGCCATCGGTCGCTCACGAAGGCATTGCAATCGAGCGTGACAATCTACCGGTGAGCAAGCGCGATCTGCTGGATGTTCTGCAGACGGTCGGCTCGGAGCCTCCGCTCAGCCTGAAGCTGGTACAGCGCTGCGAGTCGGTGGTGAAAAAGATCGTCCAGTACGATCGTAAAACGCGTCCGATGCTTTCAAGCGGGGCCGGTGCCGGCGGGCTGGGCATATCATCCATTTCGTCAACCCCGATCGGATTGCAGCTGTTCGATAGTGGCTCAATGCTGGCGGCCTGTGCCGGTAGCGGCGCTGGTGGTCCTGGGTCGGGCGGTTCGTTCCTTAAGAAGCGCATAAATCGCACCGGCTGGCCAACGAACAAACGCAAGATCGGTACGCGGACGCGGCTTCAGGCGAGGTTTATGGTGCGCTCGTCCAACTCCTCCTCCGGTCCCGGCCGAGGTGGTGGTGCCAGTGGAAAGGGAGGAAAATCAACTGGTGTCCTACTGAAGTCGGTTTCAAGCGAGTCGATTAAAAAAGAGCCAACCGAAGAAGTAGATGGTGGTGGCATTGAGGAGGAGGAGGACGATGACGGTGAAGAGGATGATGAGGAAGAAGAAGATGATGATGATGATGAGGAGGAAGAAGAGGAGGATGAGGTAAAGACGGATGATGATAGTCACGAACGACGAAGGCGTGGGCATCGGAAAGCTCCACGGCGGAAGACGCGTGATCCCGACGACGAAGACGACGACGATGACGAAGATGACGTAGAAGAAGATGAGGAAGAAGGGGACGATGATAGCGGGACTGTGGTGGAAGTAGCCAACAAATCTAAGCATCATCATCCCTCCAGAAGGAAGAAAAAAGAACCCAGCCATGAAAAGACTGAACGACGAAGGAAGTCTACGCGTGAAGAGGAACATTGTGAGGCGCTAGAGGAAGAACACGGGACGACTGAGAAACCAAACACCTGCCCACCGGAAGAAGCTGCTGGGCGAGGTAGAAGAAGGTGTATTTCCTCAAAGAGTGAAGATTCAACTAAACTCGTCTGCAAGGACGACGAAGAAGAGGAGGCAGCGGCTCCTCCCCGGGAATCGAACGAAAACGACGAAAGCGATGGCAAAGTCCCCATGACGAAAGAGCGTAAGAAAAAGGAAGAATCTAAACGGATACTTGATTCTATGCCGACGCTAAGGGCGGCTCTGATGCGGGACAACAGTCAGTTACAGCGACATCTGAGCGTACCCTCCTCTTCGTCGTCCCCGTTGCTAGCGGCGGCTATACTGGCACCACCAAAGATGTCTTCGGGACCGGTTGTTGATGCGCCACCGGAAGATACCACCGCCATCGTTAGAGGAGGACCAGCGGCTGTCGTCACTTCATCGTGCCGTATATCCTCGGGTTGCAGCAGTCTATGTCCAACATCCACGGGACAGCCCAGCGTAGTAGGTAGTAGTTGCTGTAAGTACGTGACCAAAACAACCACCACCATGACGCGCGTCGACTACGACGGAGGAGCGAACAGTGGAATCAGTTCAGTGGCGGCGACTGGTGGCAAACCTTCCGGAGGACGAAAGTCACGCGAACGAGCCGAAATAGGTGTTGTCGATGTGGCACGGTTGGGCGAGTGGTCGAGTGTGGAAGGAAATTCGGCCGCTAACCGTACAAACCGTCCTCCTCGATCATTGGCGGGAGGTGTCGGAACAACATCGGTTTCGGCGGGCACCACGAACCACGCGCAATCGACGTGCGCGACTGAGGATGACGACAAGGAGTGCGATTCCATCAGTTCCCGAAGCATCTTCGTGAGTGATGACTGTGATACAACTTCTTCTTCAACCGTGCTCAACGCGCCGGATGATGGCGGTGGTCTTCCTCCTCAGTTAGAACCCACAACTCCTTCCAGCTCTTCTGGAGGAGGTGATGTGAAGAAATGTATCATCTCCCAACCAAATGATTGTGGGGAAAGTTCCGAACATGACGAAATCGTTCGGAATGATACGGCACCGCACGAGGCGATAGCAACAAGTACAGTTAAAAGCAAAACGCCTCGCACGCCAAGCGAGAGAATCCGGAACAAGATGGTCCAGAAACGAAGTAGAAATGCCAATAAGGTCTCTCGCGAAAAAGTTGACACGATTGAGAAACCATCACTGCAGGAAACGGCGAAATCGAATAGTCACTCCCGGCGTAGATCATCATCATCGGTGCTAGCACCACCGGCCCCAACGCAGTCACAGTTTCCACCCCCAACGATGATGCCCCTGTCCCCACCGCTAACCACTTCCACGTCCTCGTCATCCTCATCGTCGTGCGGTGTGGATGATAAACCGATGTCTCCGATGGTGGTGGCCGAATGTAAGCACGACGATGAGGCGGATGATGATCACGACGATCACCACGGTTCAAGCACACGGCCTGCGGTCGAAGATGAACAACTTCCCCCTATCAACAACACCTCCCTGCTGATTCCATCGAAGATAAAAACTCGCTCATCCACGTTCGGTCGGTCGCCTGCGAAGCGAACCTATGGGAGAGCGAAAGTGGTCACGCCCGTGAAGTATCCTTACGTTGCCCTGGTAAGAACGAGCTTTCTGCCCAAAGGAGGAGACCCGGTGGATGTCAACGAACAGCAGCAGGAGATTTCCGTCGTTCCATCACCCGCTCCATCGCCGACGATTATGAGCTCCAGCAAGCGGAAACGGAGACGGAAGGCCGCTGAGTCGGATGCCTCGCTAGTGCCCAAAGTGCCAACGAAACGAAAGTCCAAAGCTTCGGTCAAAGTATCGAAAGTGAAGCATGCCATGATCGCTAGGAAACCTAAGCAACCATCGAAGCAATCGAAGAACATCGATCTGTCAGATGGGAACAACGTGGAAGAGGCGATCGAAGATGGCGGCAAAAAGAAGCGCAAAGGTTCTTCCACCGTTGTCTCGATCCATCATGTCGCGGTAACACCGAAGGCGCCACGTAAACAGGAGCTAAAGATAAAGGTGTTCAATCACGGTAGCGGCCACTTCAAAAGTGTCAGCAGTGTCACTTTCGAGAATGACGAAGACGAAGAGCAACATCATGAAGGTGCGAATTTGGATCCATTGGCAATGCTGGGTGGAAGTATCCATAGTCTGGACGAGGATCCTGAACAAGAGGAAAAGGATACACAGGTCGAGCTGATGGAGGAACATTTGATAGAAGAAGAAGGGGAAGTCGAAGAAGACGAGCATGAAGAGGATCATCACGATTATAGCGAGCAACACGAGCAGGATGTTGATGAAGCGCAAGAGGAAGAGGAGGAGGAGGAGGAACTGGAACACCACCACGGTATCGTTGAAGAAGAGGAAGAACATATTGAAATGCTCGAACTGATGGAGGTTGATGAAGAAGAATTGAATCGTCAACACGAGCAAGCAGGGGATGATAGTGGGGAGGACGATCACGAGGAGGAGATGGAGAAAGAGGAGCAAGAAGAAGCGTTCCTAACAGGCGACGAAGCGGATCATGATGATGAGTATCCTGCTCGACATCACGACAACCACGACGAAGAGGAGGAGCAGCGAAAGCTGATGATGTTGGACCACGACTATGGTAATCATCGTCATCAGCGGTCCATGATGGAGGAATCGGAGTTTGTCGAGGTGGAAGAGCTGGAGGAAGATCTGGAGGAGCTGGAAGAGGAAGAAGAAGAAGAAGAAGAAGACGATGTGGACAGTACTGAGGATGGCCATCACCAACACGCAAGCGACAATTTGGAGTTTGAGCTGCATGGCGTTGATATGGAACAGCGGTTGCCAGCTGGGAAAGCAACACCATCCGTAGCAGGCACCTCTTCAGCGGTAGTAACGTCGCCCACAGTAGCGCCAAGGTCGTCCGGTACGAGCACAAACCTTACCAATACCGCCGCCACGGCAAATAGCAGTAACACTTCGCCAACGAAGTACAGTCCGCGAAAGCTACGTAAACCTCGGGGCCGTTGGTACCGGGAACGATGAGTGACTGACAGTATCAACAGTGGTGGCATCCGTTGGCATCGCGTCATGCTTGTGTAAGATAGAGAGACCAACAACCAACATGGCCATAGTTTCCATATTTGATGTATTTGATCATCGTCGTCAACTATTGCTTCTCTTGCTCCAAGACCGCGGTATAAAACAAAGCTCACACTTTATTTCGTGGGCCTTTCCATAGTCCTTGTTGAGTGAGAGTCCAAGGGATGTACGCAAGAAGCGCATCAATTATTCAATCTATAAATTGTAACGATCACCGGTTGGATTTAGAGGGAACAGTTTCTAATAGCACTTGATTTAAGCGACCCGTTTAAATTTGGCCTTTGTTTTTAATTCGTAATCTGTCTGCCTGCACTCCAAAGCTTTGAGTATATAGTTTTGTACTTCTTTTTTTTTTTGTAAGCACAGTTGTGCATTTTCGTTAGTCCATTTTCGTTCAATAATAGCCATTTATTTGTCTAACGGTATAAGAGAGCATCACCTTTAATTTTATTATCATCTGTACACTGTTGTATCTTTTGTGTCTTTTTCGTTTCCATATCGGTTAGATGAATGCTCCTTTCCCTACCAATGTTCTCCCCCTCCTTCCCCCCAAATGACTGCCACCGCGTGTCGTATTTGATTCGTTTCGTTATGTTAGAACGTGCAGCTCAAATAATGGTCCCTTATTATTATTATTATTATTATACCTACTGTAAATGTACTTTTAGTTTTTTAAGCGCCACCGGTAGTTTTAATATCAGGCAAAGGCAAAAGAAATAATCGTGGTTGAACGAACACTAAAAAGAAAGCGAAACAGGGAAAAAACGTGAGTATTACTAGACGATGTGTGTAAACCGGTCGGAATAGGAAGATTAGGTATTGTGAAAGGCATAGATCACCACCACACCACCCAGCGTTAGGAAATCATCATCAGGAGGAAGGAGGGAAAATAAACATGTATAGAACGATCGTGTAAAATTATGGAAAAGGCTTTCTTCATTAATCTCTCCTAATCTGTCGATGGCGGGCGGGGACGTGAGTTTAGTGATGGAGAATTATCTTAGTGCCAATACTCGGCTAGGAAAAGGTTCGATAATGAAGGATCTCCCATAGTGGGA
Organism: Anopheles ziemanni; assembly: GCF_943734765.1. Taxonomy (NCBI): domain Eukaryota; kingdom Metazoa; phylum Arthropoda; class Insecta; order Diptera; family Culicidae; genus Anopheles; species Anopheles ziemanni. The sequence goes on from NC_080706.1 coordinate 93,985,866, forward strand.
TGATAAAATGGGGTGCGAAACTAATGTGTACCCCCCCCCCCCCTTGCGAGGAAAGTAAGGAAAAGGCATGCGCATATAGTTAGTTGTGTAAGTGTTGTTAAGACGCAAATTGAAGGGAAATCGCGATAACTTAGAAGAGAAGAAAAAATGCATAATGGAGAAATGATAAAGATGAGAAACTTGTTTCAAATTACCTTTTTGAGTTTGTCTGTTTCATTTAAACGTTGCATTTAAAATGATCATTTGTATTTTTCAGTTAATGGGTATTTGTTTGTGGTTTGATTTTATTTTAGATTTTCTCCGAATGTTGTAGGTAAACATCTGCTAGCTAAATATTTCTTCTGAAAGTGTTTCTTCGTTTTCATTCGGTTTCTGTTGTTTTCTGAAATGTTTGAGACTTCTATGAAAATACGTCTATCCGATGCTAATGATCGCGCTCTTGGGTGTGAAACCGATTTTTTTTTCTAGCACAAATTTTGTTGTTATCACCGGCCATGTCGGATGTTCGCGCTTTTACCACTGTACGACAGAATTATAGTTTTGAAAGTACTGAGAAAGTATCCTTTTACTTAGAAACCGCACAAAAATGCAAGATCTCACCACTGGTAGACAAGCGTCGGTTGGAAATATGTGAGCAAATTTAATTAGTACATTATAACGAGCCAAAATTATAGGGGATGTGTTCGAACCGCACATACGAAAAGGTAAACCACAGAGGGTGTCAAAATTACGAACCAAATCGAGGGAAAAAAAGAAAAAAAAATTAACTAACTACTATGCTAGGGATAAGCACAATTTCGGGATGGCATAGAAAATATGGAAAAACTTTGGAAGAAAATGAAAAATTCTGATTTGAAGAAAAAACAAAAACTAATCATTGAACTGTGTAATAAATACAAAACTGAAATGTCGAACAGTTTAAAAAATATAAGTCGGAATCTTGGTGGTGGTTTTATTTGAAAATGAGAACGATTTTTGTTATAGTCCTTCCGTTTGTGGTTGGTACGCTTACCGTTCTACGAAACTAACTAAACCCAATTAGTTAGCCTAAGAAATAAATTGGAAACGGCGGCGCGCTCGCAGGGGGCTGCGCTAGGTGTACCGAGGAAGTTTGTTATATTTTTATAAAATAAGGGGGGCTCGTGGGAAATCTCGAATCCCAATTGAATCAAATCTTGAATCCGTCAAATGAGATCCATATCCTTAGAATCCGTCTAGGGATCGAATCACCAGTCTGCCAACACTAGTGGACAACCAGAGTAGTTTTGGGAAAATCGATTCCCGGTTGGGATGTCAATCTCTCGATTCAAATTCATTTGGAGATCCGGATCTAGAAGCTAGATAAATAGTATTTGATACATTCAATTCCTAGATTTAACGAGCCAATACCCCATGAGAGCGGTTTTATTCACAGGTTCAGGATTAAATGACCCACCACTAGCTCACTCTTTTCGCCGCTCGGGTTTGGGGCGAAAAGGCGAATTCTCTCCCAAAATTCGGGCGAAATATTCTCTTTACCGGACGGTGACCTTGAACTCCGGTAGTCTGTTAGAGCGCAATGACCTTGGCTCGCTGAACCGGTAAATCGAACCGGGAAGGCAACTTGTCTGTACACGCACCGCAAATGTGTTGGTGCGCAGAATGCAGATGTGTTCGTGACCCGGTTCGTTCTCGCGGAGAGGAAATTGTCCTCTCTTCTCTACGCGAGAAGTAGTAGAAAAACTGAAAAAGATGGTCGAAATGTAATATTTTGCTTGAGACAAAGTTACGCGTTTTGAAAAGATCTTTCGTTTGAGGGGTTATTTGTAGAAATCGATCTAGGAACTAAAAAGTTATACGAGAATTGGCTTTTTTACCTGAATTGCAAAACCAATCTGCTTTACCATTTCGCCCCTTTTCGCCCCTTCGGGCGAACACGTTCCAAACTGTGTTTTTATCAAAAACAAGAAACAACGGTAAAAGCTACCTTCAACAAAGTTGCGCGTCTTGAAAACACCTTTCATTTGAGGGGTCAATTGTGCAAATCGGTTGAAAGAATCAAAAGTTATTGACAAATTATCAAATTTTCGCCTTTACTCACTCGATGAGTCTTGCACTAGTGGACTGTGTGGACTCACTTGGCGAGCAGTGAGTGTTTAGCGTTCGATGCGTTAAGGTGTGCTTACTTCGCTTGTTTCGCGTTTCGCACCACAGGAGGAAGGCAGTATTCAGTGCGTTTTTTTGTGCCACCAGCAGCAACAACAGCAGAAGCCCCATTGTTCACTGCTGCATACTGTTGCTGTGTGCACCTTTTCTGGTGGAGTCGCCTCGTCGTCGTGCGAAATCGTGCGAACAAGTCGCGCTATCGAGAAGCAGCTCCAAAGCTCGTTCGAGTGGATCCCGCCTTCGAGGTGTCGAGGTTGTTGTTATTATTATTGTTTGTTCACAAATTCGCTGCAAGGAAATCGGATATTGCTGAAGGGGGTCGTGTGTTGGTCGAAGAGAACCGGACGGCTATCGCAAAACGTACCAGTCCAGTGCGTCATCACAGTGGCCGCCGTCTCAGGGGAAAGGTGGATTTCTTTATCGCCAAACAGCGACGAATTGCGACAGCAAGCCCGACAATCCCTCCAAGACAGAAGGAGCACACCCATTCCGCTGCTATCTCTGCTGCATGCCCGGATCGTCGGCATATTATCAGCGATTTCGTTGATTGAAATCGAAATTCAAACCGCGATGTGAATCGAAACGACACGGGCAAAATCTTGTGATGCAAGGGAAGTGTGTGCGCTACGGAAGAACAAACCTTGCGTTTGTACGACAAATCTTCGGCGTCCGCCTAAAGTTCGCCCCATCGATTTGTTCCGGTTTTCGCGAGATCGTCATAAAATCGCATCCAAAAAAGTTTAGTGTGAACAACCAGTCCACCGTGTTGCGTCGTGCGCACACTTTTATACTAGTGGTGAATTGTGTACATGTTGGCTGCCGTCGATGCGATTAGCGTAACAAGAAAAAGTGATGGTGTTGCTGCTGCTGCTGCGCGGTACGCGAAAATTGCGAGTTCTGGAAATCATTTCATCCGCGCGAGAGAAAGGAAACAAATAGGCAGAAGTGTGTGTTTGACAAATCGTGAAGTGCTGTTCACTCGTTGTCGTGATCGTTGTTTTGTGTTGTGGAGGAGGAAAAGTGCGAAGGCAGGGAGGGGGCGGTGGTACTTTCAGAAAGAAAACAAAAAAGATGCTAAAGCCGGTGGGCACTTTGAGGTGGAATTTGTGAGGTTTTCTTACAAAAACAAACTATACGGTTTCAGTGGGAAAATCTCTTGGAAAATTACAGTTTACTACAACGAGAAAAAAACTGAAACAAAAACAAAACATCAGTTTTGTTTGGTTGTAAAATGGTTTATTCCTCTAGGGCTCCTCTATTTCTTAAAAATAAAAGAAAACGAGAAAATACGACAGCAAGATTTTGAGAGAGCATTGGTGAGAGCGAGACCTGATGGTGAGCTGCGTGGGATGAGTTTGAAGTGAAGTGGATTTCATTTTAACCTCCTATCCCGGCAGTTTTTGAATCAATGTTGAAACTAAAATGGTCAGGCTTAGGCTAAGTTTTCAAATGTTGGAATTTAAACCCTTCATTCGTGTTCCCCAATTTGAAAGTATCCAAAGGAGGTATTTAAATTTGCTCACTTTGAGATGAGACGTGAGGTCTGAGATCTCGCCATCTGCTGGTTGTTTTTTTTTCTCTTCTCAGCTGAGCATCGTTCAACATCGGGGTGGATCGATTGATGAAAACGCGTATCAAATACACTGCAAACCTCACTTTGGAGGTTTCCCGGGCTTCTGGAGCAGCAGCATCCGAGTTCGTGTGAAACATTCCAAACATCTAGCACGCTGTCGGTGCTACCATTAGCTCCGCACAATGGCCTGTGTGCCCGGGGCGGCAGGAAAGGAAGGAATGAGGCGGCAAGTGTTGGTGTGTTTACAAAACGCAGATGCTCCATATTTTCTGCGGATGTTTGCATACGGTTTTGTTTTTGTTTGCTGGGAAATGGAAAGTAAAAACGAAAGAACGTCTCCGGATGCCTCTGCGCTTATCTTGTGGCCCATGCTTATCTCGTGGCCATCGGTGTCTCTTTGAACTGTGTGCTAGATGGAATCTTCATCCAAAATTAAACGCCATAAAATTAAGACGACAAATGTCGTAATTCAAATGGTTCAGCCAAACAAAAGTGTCACGGTGTTTCCCGCAAAAAAAAAACCCGTGCCCCGTTTCGTGCGACGTGATGATGTTTCACGTTTTCAATTACAAACCATTGCCGTGAACGAAACAGTAAAATAGAATAAAATAAACTAAACGCCTCCATTAGCAGACGGAGTAGTAGGTCAGCGTGTTTCGCGGTCGTCGCCATTGACAGGCGAGTTGAAGGGTAGCGGCAACCGTTGTGGTTCCAACCGTCGTCATCACCCCTTCCCCCCTCCCCCATGCACCTGTTCACACTCCGCGAGAGGCATGTGACGATCGACAGAGGTCACCAATTTGTACGCGGGGTCGCGATCGAGCGTACGGTCGCGTGCGTTTACATGCGCGACTTCAACTGGTTGGCGGGGACATTAAAAAAAATACACTAATCCGTAACGACAGGTGGCAGCAGCGCAGCGTTGGTGTGTGTGTTTTAAATGGCATTAGCCCCCATTTCGTTCTTTGTTTCAAACTTGTTAGATCGATTAGTAGAGACCAGAAGTAGGAGTAGGCTTTGGTGGAGTGTTAGAAAACGAGCATCTAAATGGAATGCCAGAAAGCATAAAGTGAAATAGCTTCTTGTTGTTCGTTGGTTTAAATTATTTTTCCGTCCCGTGCGTATGCGTTTTTGTTTCAGCGATCCAGATTACGATTGATATTTCTCCATCACGTCTTTTCGGTGCCAACCCGGGCGAGTTGCGCACTAATTTGGATCCCGTGTGTATCCTCGGAATAGTGTTTGAGCGTATGGTGCATGTACGTGTGTAAGTGAACGGGCGTGAGATTGGGTGGAAAGTGTATCGGGATCCCCCACAAAAAAAGGGAAAAATTCCAAACCGCCAGCGGGAAGAGTGCACAAACGGGTGGAAGTAGAAAGTGAACCTTTTAAAAAAGAAGGAAAAACCCCAAACGGTGAAAAGTGCGCGTGTGTGTGTGTGGTTGTGGTTGTTGTAGAACTAAGAAAACTCACCAAAAAAGGGTAAAAAAAACCATCATCCGTTGCAAGCCAAAGCCAAGCGCGCAAGATGGCGGATCTGGAGGCAGTGCTGGCCGACGTCAGCTACCTGATGGCGATGGAGAAATCCAAATGCATGCCAGCAGCCCGGGCGAGCAAGAAAATCGTTCTACCCGATCCAAGGTAAGTTACGGATGTGTTCGGATCTCCTCCGAACGTTTGCATTGTGCGGTTAGTTTTCCTTCCCATCGATGTGTGTACATTTCTGTTTTCGCAGAAATGGGTTTTTAAGGAGCGAGGGAATAAGAAAACATACACGGTTCGTAGCTGCGCTGCGACTACCCTTGTTGGATAAAATAAACAATCGGCCAGTCAGTGGGAGATGTTTTTCTTCAACCGCGCCTTTCCAAGGTGTCTAACACCAGGCGTCTCCATTTGGTATTCTTCTGCTAGCGGCAAGCATCTCCTACAAGAGTGCGCTTCAAATATTATGCATTATTCGAAACCTGATACTTACTACATCTACTAGAAGTGAAAGACCGGGGTTTTAGAAAACAAATACGGTGCTTAACATTTTTAGATGCTTGAATATTTATGCACGTGGTATTTTATTGCTATCGGTGCTGGCGATGGATTAGGTGCTAGTTGTTTTTATTCGTCTCGAGAACATAAATCTGCCTCACTACCTTCTACCCTAGTGAATACAGCATCACTTAACATTGCGAACTTTTGCCACTAGGTAGACAAACGATTTCCGTTACCATCGTTACCGTTCAAAAAAGGTTGCTGCAATGTTTATATTCTGTAAAATTTAAATAGAAACATGTTAAAATACCGTACGAACCGTGATGATCGTTTTACATATAAAGTCTGTAAAACAACAAATTGAATTCAATTTACATTCCAAGTAAATTCCTTGGCCCGCCAAACATAATCATCCACGATTCGATTGAATTATTTGCGTCGAATGCCGTTATTCAATCATTTAATATCGATTATCCCACCGAAAACATTCCATTTTTGTGTGTTTTATACGGAATTGGACAGAAAGGTGAGCAGAGGATCAACATGAGTAAGAAATCTATCTGAACTATGGTTTCGGAGAAAATACAACTGTTGCAAAAATTGGTAATGAGTTGTTGGCCGATGATGGCTTGTTTATTTTTTGGTACATTTTTGGTTTACATCGTTACTTCCATTTACACCCAATATGGCGGGTGCAATTAATTCCGTTGAAAACTGCATCGATCGAGCATTACCTTTTAGACGCCCTTTCAATCAAGTGAACTCCAATCAGAACGGGTTTTGTGTTGGTTGTGTGTTGTGTGTTTAAATTTTAATTACTTTTCGAATGAAGGGTCCTTCCACGTGTGAAAGGGGTGGCGTTGATGTGTTTGTGTGGCTTTTTTTTTAAATTGTCCCCAGCAACATGTGACCTTAATTTTCGCCCGTTTGAAACCATTTCTCCGGTCCGCGGATCGATTCGCAATAACATTTCCATACTGGCCCTCCGTCATTTATTTATTAATTAACCTGAAAAAAGGGCAGGGCGTTGGGACGAGCGAAAGCAAGTAGAATTGGTTGGTGGTTTCCGTACGGACCGTTCCCTCGGGGGTAATTTTCATTCGTCATGAAGGGGTTGGGGTTGGGAAGTGTTCGACAGTGCTTATAAATGTGCTTGATAATTTGTACTTATCCTCACCCCACCCCATCCGAACCCTTCTCACCCCCTCACGGAGCTAGTAACTGTATGCGATAGGCTCGGGGTGGTACGTGCGTGTGCGTCATTCGGACGCAAAAAATGGCCCCATGCGGTAATAATTTTCCACCTCGATGATGATGCCGTTCCTGTTGGTACTACTGTTGAGGGTGATAAATAATATAGGAAGGCTGGCCGGGGGGAAGCTGCGCCTCAATTGGCACTTTTCGGCGGGCGAGAGGCGCCCTCTCACAAATAAAGCTGTTAAAAGTCGACGCTTCCTGAAGCGCTTTATCAATTCGCTTGACCCTCGACCATTTTGGGTTGGTGGGGGGACTCATTACTGCGTGTAGGCACAGCAAATCATGCTCGCTCTCACCTACACCCCAACAATTACCTGCGTCTGCGGGTTCGCTGAAGGGGCCAATTAATTAAACATTTGCATAGATAATTAACTCTTTAACCGGCTGGCTGCCTGGCTGGCTGGATGCTGCTGAGCGTGTGCTGGATGCTTCTACCCCACATTTGCTCATCTCGTTCCTGGCCCGTGGTTAGACGGCGGAAGTGTAGTACCAGCTTCGTGGTAGTAAGAATTTGCTCAATTAATTGCAACATAGTGAAGGCAGATTATTCTCATTGCACTGAAATGCTTTACCATCCGGAAGCGGTTCATGCACATTTTATTACATGAAGCAGAATTATGCTTGACTTTTACATCACAGCTTATTGAAAACGGGATTTGGATTCGCTTTTCATCATGCCCTTTGTAAGGTCTATGAAAATACACAAAATTTTCTGCCAGATTAATGTTCATGTGCCTTTTATATTTGATAATGCAAAATTTTGTTCACAAATACAACATATGATTTTTGAAAAATAACAGTATGAGTTACGATACCAACGATAAAAAGTTTCGTTTAGATTAGGATCTCGGTAAATTAAATAGTATAAATAGTTTATCACCAAAAACACATTTGAAATGAGTTCACATGGATACTTTACCACTGTGAAAATCATTCTGGAAGGTTACTCACAAAGTAGTTCTACGTGTTTTTCAATGTGACTCACGTGGCCCCTCTCGGAGGCAAAAGGAGAAGAATTCAATTATCCAGCGAAACACACAACTGGTTTCGTAACGAAAAAAATCCATTTTCAGCCCATTCCGACGATATAAATCATAAAGCAAGAGCTCTTCTAGGCGTTGTAGTAGCTGGTACTGGACTGCTTCAGTTTGTTCTAAGTGCTTGCCCTCAAGCGGCAATAACACACTCTCCATAGTCCGTGGCTCCGTTCCGTTGGGATAAGCAGCGTGCCACACGTACTTCTTCACACGTCCACGTGCGTGTGGGTTGGAAAAAATATATAAATCATAGCCGAGTGAAGTCTCCAACCGGTGGCTTTCCTTTGGACGCCTTTTAGCACAAGCACCAGTGAAGCGTTCATGATAATTTATTGTACCTGTTTTTTTATTTATAAAAGAAATATTTATCAACCTTTGGAATCAATAACATGGGGATTGGGGGAATGGAAAACATACTTCTTTGAAATGGAAGGCAGGACTCTCGAACCTTCTCATCAATGAAAGGCAATAAAACCCCGCACGAAACGATCTGATTGATTCGTTCGAGTGGCGACTAGTTTTTCCATTTATGAAGCCATAAAAGCAGAAATGTGAGGAAAATAGAATTATTGCCCGATGCTACACCACCACAATCATTACGTTAATTGCACACCGAATCGAGCCGAATCGATGATCATCGAGCAGCTTTGGGTAGGAAATAAAGCGAAGTGTGTCTTGCTGCTTGTGTGTACTGCTCTTTTCTTTTTTTTTTTTTTGGTTTGTGTTGTTCTATCTCGTCAAGAAGGATGGTAATCTCACACACACACACAACACCAAGAAAAAGAAAATACACGAATAAATAGGAAAACATAACCTTTTTGAAGAGAACTTCCCCACTAAACTTTCGCTGGAGAAGGGAATTTTCCGAGCCTGCTGAGCCATTCCATGGGTGCGTGTGTGTGTGTGTTTTGTGCGTCGTTTGTCCGCACGCCGGCATTCGACGATGTCGTTGGACTGGGTGGGCGCATTGTGTCTGGAAGTGAAATTCATGTCACAAACAGTAATATTTTCCCATGTTGACTTTTGCACAGCAGCAGCGTCCGCTTGAGATGTAACATAAGTGTGTCCTCACCACACGTTCCCTCTCCCTCCTCCTCTTCGCATGGGACAGAGAGGAAGGAAAGATTGGTTGGTCGACGACGGGTTTCGTCGGTTGGTTGTGTCATATACTTCGTGTAAAACGGACGTGCTCAAAGACGTGAACAAAGACCGGCGGTCGCCATCGCAGCGAAGTTGCTGGTGCTATGTTGTGCAGGATAACGATGTGGGCTGTGAATGGTGTCCCGCCAACGGAACGAGAGCACAGAACAACACGTGGCTGTGCGGGGTGCGGTGGGTGGGTCATATGTTTTTCCAGGGAACTTGTTCTGGCGTTCGACTGGCTGGCTCATAGAATATGCTGATCTTACGGTCGATGAGATGAAGACACCAAAATCCCGTTCCCCTTACACTCCTTTTTGTGTGCAGCGATGCTTTACTGCGCTACCATGCTGTCGTTGAAATGTTTGCCTATTACCGGATGAGGATCGTTTCTGGTTCACTGCGAACGGCGGTTGTTATCTTTTATTTTTTGTTATTTGTTGTTCACTTATTTATTTTATCGTTTAACTTCGTCATCCTTCCGTTTTTTTTTGTATCTGTTTTCTCTGTTATTATTTGTTCCGATCCTTGTTTGCTAGTAAAAAAAAGATACTGTTTATGGAAATTGTAATATTCAATAAATCCCCTTTTGGTAAGAAAGTTTTATTTTCCACCCGAACACCACGTGATTCTCGCCTTCGCTCACACACACGCACGTGACAGCGACCGCCAAAGAAAAGCTGACATGGAAAAAGCTTTTTCTTCTCCGTCCGGCATCTTCAAGCTCGCGACGAGTGCTAACGACCACGTGCTCAAACGTTGCTGCTCTTGACGAAGGTTTTAGTGAATGATTCATTTGGCTGGAGGATATTAGAAGTGTGTGGTACTTTGTGGCTGAATGTCACTAAAATCATTTTCCTTTTGCCGTCGTCCCCGTGGGAAAGGGACGATTGTGGGCGATTCGCCACAACGTAAAGATCGAAGTGCCCTTGTTGACTTCTGCTGCAGAAGTCTTTGCGTTGGGCTAAGAAGCGTCCAAGGTGGAACAGTAAGCGGCTTCCCAAGCACATAAATGGCTACTCAATAATTCGTGCGTCAGGGGTGATTATTTCAGCGAATTTCGTGCAAGTTGGCCAATTCATTTCAATACTCATGCATAATGAGTGGTTAGTACAGGGTTTTCCCCTGCGGATGGGAAGTTAGCTTCTACTAAGTGTTTGTATGAGAATAGTCCATCAAAATTCCGACTATTTCCGTTTGCTTAATGAATAATGGTAGTATGATATTACTTGGATGAATGATTCATTTCCCAATCTTTAATTGCCCGTAATACCTAGTCATCCTCAATGGCAGTGGATTTAGACAACTGGAGAAAAGTATAGAATGGGCCGAATTGACGCAATTTTATTCTAAACAGATTAAATGAAAAAAATGACATTAATAGTCTAGTGAAAGCAATGTACTTCACTTCATTTAAAACGTGCTTTTACACGTTGACTGCCATTTTTGATAGCCAGCTGTAATTAGTTCTAAAAACTTTTTGTCCCATAAATAAATGAAAATGTAACTTAATAATTATAGGAATATTTAATATCAATTCCCAAAGAAGCTAACTTTTTGTTTATCCATCAAAAACTGTCGGTTTATTGAATGTTATAACAAATTTTATAAAAAAATATTGTACTAAAAAAGTGTGCTAACGTGTGTCAACGTGTTAAATTTCTGCCTTGTTAGTGTGGAGTCGAAAAGAACAACAATTTAGAGAGTGCGTTTTTATACCAAGGATTGCAAAACACTCGAAAGTAATCTGCTTAATCATTTCTGAAAGTAGCAGCCAATTTTTCAAAGATTTCCGTTTCTTTTTCATGCGATTCGTTTTGCAACATCTATATCAAGTGCATTGGTTAGAAACAGCAGTGAACGATGCGATAAATTAAATGTATATTACTGTAATCGATTCAATCAATGTTTCAGTTCATTAAAATTAAATCGACAGCGATACGATTACAGAAAGCAAAACGGCCACCGACTGGAAGTGTAATTGAACCTTTTTTCGCTGGCCTTTTACTTCTCCCGTGCACCAGTTTGCCGCGAAACAAGTTGCGCCTATTTAGTAAAACAAACAAACGTCGGTGCCAGAGAAAACGTGGACATTCGTTGCCCGCGACTCGCGATCGCCGTGCAAAAACACTCCACGATCGCGTTCGAACCCGGGAGTTTCGCTTTTTCGTGTGCAAAAGTGGCCGGGGGAGAAACGATCCGGGCGGGGGATGAATTGATAAACGGTGGTTTTGCGGGGCAGCGAAAGGAAGAAATGAAATGCAAGATGGCGGCAGAATGGTCTTTGAAGTGGATGAGGGAATAAGTCAAAGCCGCCATCCGCCCGGCGCAGAACGTGTTTCCGCTCGCGCGTGCGCGTCGTTCGGGCGACGATTAAATTGAACCACTTTTTGGTGTGCGTGTGCGCATTTTCTTACAGATGTCGTATCGTAGTGCTGATATTTAATTTAGCTTGTTGTTTTTTTTTATGTTGAAACGGATTATGAAGGAGCCATACGAATGTGCGGGAAAAAAAGGAACACGAAAAATCAATCCGCTACTGTGCATTTAAAAGATGTCGTTGTGAAAAAAAATAAGGTAAATTGCTCCCATATCAGCCACTTAGGTGAAAACACAAATTCTTCTTCATGAGCAACATTAAACAAATCTAGTCCATTTGTTTGCATTATTTTATATTTACAAAAAATGCCAAAACAATATGTATGCAATCAATTACTGTTTGTATGAAAAAACCCTATCAACTTTTACATGCACAAAATTTTAACTTGTATTTGTAACTTGTAATAAATTCACGGGGATGAGTAATATGGCTGCAGAATCAATCTTTAAATTTTACGTAAATCATTAATCATTTGACTGAGTAATTGATGGTGAATGCATCAATTTATATGTTTTTTAAGTGTAAATTTTTGCTAAATTAGTCCGATGGAGTTGGTGGTGCGTATTGGAACACGTTCCTGTAAATAAGAAATACCATCCGACGCACACTACCATTGTCGCCATCGGCATAATCGGCGGCATTCGCGGACCGCGGGCCCTTTTGCCACACACTGTTGGCTTCGAAGATTAGAAGTTTTTACGACTCGTTTTTGCAACAACCTTCCCCAGCCAGCCTCCCCCCCTTTTTCCGCCAACCTGGTCGGTGCTTCAATGCCAATTGTCGGCCGACCGATGTCGCGTTTGCCCAAGCATTGTGTTGGGGGGATTGGTTTTGTACCGAACAGTAGATTTACCTCATGTTCTCTTGTCTGTGTGTGTGTGCATGTGCTCACACCTCACAAGACGCGAAGGAGACACCGAGACCAATCGTCGCCGTTTTTTTCATACCCTTTTTTTATTCCTTCTCAAGGCAATCGAGTGACGCTCCGAACCCTGTCGCGTAAGTTCGAGCTTACTGTAATTCCCTACGTTACGAGCCTATATTTTACAACATCAACCGCGTGAGTAACTGTTTGCCAAACATTACGACAACAACCTACATATAAAGTGTTTCGTAAAGACATATGCATATTTACTTTTTACATAAATGGGCGCGGTTGACATGTTTTTTAATCCATCGCCGAAGCAATCTTTAAAAGATTCATTGTTAAACTTCGTCAAACTCGGAGAACTGTCTTATAGAACAGGCTGGCTTATGCTTCAGAAGAGTTTTCCTTAAGCTTTTCCTTAGAGGGCTTTCAGTAGTGATTTATATGCTGGGATTTGGAAGCAAAACATAAATGAAAACATGAATGAAATTTTAAAAGTTATTAATTAGGACTTCATTGATTCCTGACTAAATATAAAAAAAATACTTGAAAGTGAACACTCTGCAAAAAATCTGAAAAGTAAAGCAAACATACCCAAAAACTGCGTTGCACAAATTTACAAGCCAAACAGTCCGCGGGGAACAACCGAAACCATTATACAATCACGACCGTATTGCAGAAGATCGTGTTTTATCAGACACGATGCTATGGTAAAGGTGAAGGGAACGGGAAAAAAGGCGAATGAATATATTTTAACAGGAAGAAACCATTCGACGAATGCGTTGACGTAAATGTTCGGATCAATATTTGCTAGATCGATTAACAACGGGGAGGAGGAGATGAGAAGTAGTTTAGAGGGGGGAGTGACAGTGGTGGAACTTGCAAGGGGGTTTGATGCGTTCCACAGTGGCTCGAGCAAAACTTCGTTGCTTAATTTCAATTCCGTGTGTTTTTTTTCTCGTGTCTTTTTTTCTGCCTGCCTGCGTCTCCAGCGTCTTTACGGAAACGCAAACACACAACTTGTAGATGGTTCAGCTGCTTTTAGCTTTACATTTCGATGGAGTACGCGGGGTATGCGCGCGGTAGCGCTTTAGGAGTCGGTAGTGGTTATTTTTGGGTGTGGCGAATGCTTTTTGCCTCCCCGTGGCGTTTAGGAATGTGAAATTTCGTTACGCTCCATCGTTCCAGCGTCGTAAGCGGGCGTTCCTGTTTATCTTGTTATAGTACCGATAGAATCACTATGGCGGAAAAAAATAACCTGATAACAACGTATCGTTAAAAATAGATAAAAAAAGGAAAAACTATATACGATAAGCCCGATGGCATACATCGATATTGCGTGACGACAATTCGGAACGGGCGCGAAAGAAAGTAACAGAATTTCATCGATTTTTATTTATAGAAAACTGGGAAACGACCTTATCATGAGTGTTTGATCAGTTTTTGCGCCGCCGTTTGACCACAGATAAATCTTTGCTTCGGCCCGGTTCCATGTGATTTTTCTTCGAACAATCATTTTCGGAAACACTTACACACTCATACGGTTCGGGTTCGGGTTTTCCTTCCGGCCACCAAAGCCTCGATGCAGTAGGAGAATTTGCTTTTATGAGTTATTCCCATGTTATTCCCCGGCGCGAAACTCATCAACCGCTGTCGCATGAACCGGTAATGGCGGATTTTTCCCTAGATTCACCATTATTTATGCCATCGGAGCACAGGATAAAGTGAAAATAAAAATAAAAAAGCCCCAAACAGCATCGTTTTATGGTCGGGGAACTGTTTTCGTCCTTCGAGTTCGAGCTCCAGCAAAAAGTGTCGCCGGCTGGTGAACTTTTATTTTCCATCTTTATGGCCCTTTTTCAAGAGCGCCATCTTCTAGATTACCAATGCACGAGTCCCCCTCCACTCCCCCCGCCACGGATAGGTGTTATGTGGGTTTGAGTGTTTTGCCTTGCGTTTGCATTGTTTTCGGAACGCAATATCCCGGCATATTCCCGTTGCCTGGTGGTCGTAAAATAGGCGACCATATATATCCAAATGCACGACCGACCGGTTGCCTATCGTACCGCCAATCGTGTTATTGGGTTTGTAATTTTTTTATGGATCCAAATCAAATCGAGTACGAACTTGGAAGGGTGAGGCAGTTTAGTGTTCATTTGAATATTTAAAACCGAAAGCAGTGCGTGTAGTTATTTGAAAACAGCGTTCCTCTTAAAGTCACTTTAAGTAAGGTCTGTGAAAAAAGCCGACATTAAAGGAACAGGTACAATGTAAACCACAAAAGTATCGATGAGCTTTTAACATCCCCTTTCTCCTTATCAGCAATATTCGATCGATGTTGGTTGTATGTTTTCCTTTTGGAATTGACGATGAATTAAATCGAATAAAATATAGGAGAATTGTTTTGTTCGAATTGAATTTTGACTGTACGAAAATGTAATGGATAGTTTAAAGCACGGGATGGTTCTTAGACGTGTTAGAACGGAGCTTTAACTCTAAATGTTCCTCATATCTTGCGGCAAGATCTTTACGTGCGTCTACCGGAAGCCATAATGGGCGTTTCCCTTCCAACGGTGACGCCACCAAACGGTACAATAATGTTGACAAGCATTATTTGCTCGCTTTTCCACCGGAAATGTTTGGCAGCGTGGTCTCGGCGAAGGAACGTCTAAAAAGTTTACAACGGGTTACGGTTTTATTTTCCAAGCCATCGATTTTACCGGAAATCGTTAGGTACGGGAGCGTAGCTGTGAGTAGTCAAAAGCCGGGTTTGATCGAGCCTGTCGTTTTAAAATGGCAGCTAAAAAATGAATAATGGCAGCAAAAACAGACATATACGCACCTAGAGTTTCGAGCACTAGCTTTTCCGGTGATAGGCAACCTAGGGAGGAGAACACGATAAGCAGGTCGGGCGTGTGCTGAAGCGGAATTAAATTTAATGTCAACATCGATGACACAACACATGGGAAAAAAGGAGGATCCACTATCGAATGAAAAAAGGGCACTCGATGGCGAGTATAATTTTCCACGGTGCCCTGTTTTCTATGACATTATGATAAGTACTTTCGTTATCCGCTGCGGTGACAATTAATACAATTTTTTCTGCGAATGAATTTTAGTTGAGGATAACTGTTGAGAAAATAACTGAGATGGCCGAAAATCCTATTACAAAAAGTACTTTTTTCAAGGTATAAATTAAACTAAAAGATTTGGTTCAATGTCAACGTGTCAAGGAAAATCGAAAAATCGAGCAAAAACGGCGAAAAAAAGAAATGAAATGAGAAAGAATTCCCCCAGAATGATGAATGACTCTGACACAATAATCTATAAGGAAGCAAACAAAATTTTCCCTAACGAAAGGGGAAAACAAAAAGTGAAAGAAAGCACCACCAACCGGGACCAAAGACCGGTGCAAAGAGCGAAAAACAAAATGCAAAGACCGAAAAGAAAGGAACGCACTCCGGAAAATGTGCGGCTCGCGAGACGAAGGTCGAAATGGTCAAACATTTCACTAATTAATCACACACCCGAACGACAACGCATCGATAAAACCCCATTAGGGGTTGGTGGAGGGAATAGAAAAAAAAGCGGAATGCGAGCGGAGCAATTCATTTGTTACAGTGGAAAAAGGGCTTTTCCGGGTAGCGGCCGGAGCTTGTGCTTGGGCAAACTCTCGTCGGATGTCGGAAAATTGGATGCCTTTAATCACGCAATACGCGGCGGCGGCGCACCATCGATAAGATTGTGATCGCAAACAAAAAAGCTAAAGGTGTTGGTTGGAGAGAATGGAGAACACTATTTGTGTCTGTTGTTTTTTTTTCTCGCTTGTCGGGAAGATAAAGGAAAGCGAAAGCCTTCCCGGTATAGGAGGTATAAGAGGGACGGGCTTACGTGAAAATCCCCCAATACGATTGCCGACGATAAGAATTAACGCACGGGGGCTACTAATTGATGGTAGTTGCGTCGGGGGGCCGGAAATATGGGACAGATTTATGCTTACCTAATGTTTTGGGAGCTGTGGCGCGTGGCCATGCTTTCAATTGGCGTTCGGTTTTCCATTAAGGATAAAGTGGAGTAAAGCTTAGGATTCTTCGAAAATTGATTGAAATTTCTTTATAAGGGCATTTACTGAATAGTTTAACACGTTGACTGTCAAGCGTTTTTAGCACAATTTTTAACTACAATCTTTAAAAAAAAAAAAAATTGTTTATAATATTTATTAAACCAATGAGTTTCGAAGGCCAAGCAAAACCTTACCTTCTCAAATAACTTATTTTTAATATTACTATAGTTTTTACGTTGCATTTTCATTTATTTATGGGTTACACTTTTTAGAAAAAGATTCTATTGTCACCCACTTGGCACTCAACGTGTTTAAATATAAATTGTCACACTATTTTAGTACAATCGTTTTGACTGTTTTTTAGTCACTATAGGCTACACTTTATAAGTGCATTGCATTATTAGTGTACTGCTGTCGTTGTGGCAGTCAACATGTAAACACGTTGAGTACCAAGCGTTTTTAGCACAATTTTTGGTACAATCTTTTTAATTAAAATTTGTTTATAATATTTGTTAAACCGATGGTCTTTGAAGGCCAAGCAAAAACTTAGCTTCTTAAAAAACTTACTTTTAATATACTATAATTTTTATGTTTCATTTTCATTTATTTATGGGTCACAAACTTTTTAGAACTAGTTGCTGCCGTCACCCACTTTTGGGTGACGTGGTACGGAATAGAATATTGAATAGGCTCAAATTGACTTGAGATGATGATCAGTTAGACGATAAAGCAATTGTTTTCCATGCGCTTTTACGTTAGAAAGAGCTCTTAAAAGTTGGGTTAATAATGCAAATGCCACCCATAAGCTCTCTATTCTAAACGATGATCAAATAGAGCCGAGAAGTTGCTGTGATTCGGAGCGAGTGTTTTTGATTAACTGTCCCATCAACGAAACAATCAGTGCGATGATGATTTTCCTTTTGTTTCGTCTCTTCTCGAACTCGGTCTGTCAGTCCAGGCCGTATGATGGTGAGTGATGGAAATTTTATCCAGTATGGAAAACTTTTCTCCCCCGCCCCCCTCGGATTGCGTTCGTGTGTCGTTCGTTGTGGTACAATATTACACGCTAGCACTACTACTTGTCGACCTGTGATCCCGCCAACGCTTTGCCACTATCCCACTTGGCTTCTGTAGTGTTCCCGAAAGCTCCGTTCGAGCGAAAAAGGGGGGAAATTAGAAATGCCTTTGGGTACATGGAATTAGAATTTCCTCTTAACGTCTACCATCAGGCTTGTCGCCACATCGTTTCCGGGCCGCTTTCTACTCGCACCCGCCCCAGATATGTACGTGTTTTCATGTATGGGCTATAAAACCATCTCGTTTTTTGCATGTTTTTGCATCTGGCATCAGCATATTTTTGTCGGCTGACGAATAGGAAAGGGTTCCCATATTCATATGTAGATGCCAATGACTGTGATTCTGTTTAAAATTATTAGAAAGAGGTAGAGTTCTTGATGATTAGGTCCTAGAGGTGGGAGCATGATTTGAAATGTGTTGTGATTAAACTGGATTCTGTGTTTACGTCACTGCCCTGAGTGTTTCTTGATTATTATTCATTGTCATTTCCAATTGATGTTTTGTTCCGGTCGTTTCTAATCATTAATACATAATGTGTCCCAGATTTTCTATTTATACTTTTGCCACAAAATAGTTCCTTTCAATTTCACACGTTGTAGTAGACATTCTGTTGAAAGCATTAATCCTTTTATTTACCCCAACCGACGGTCATCATCTGTCGAAACCGTTGCATATTTATTCTAGCCCAAGGTCCATCGTCCGATGTATTGATTGGTGGGCGTAATTCAATTATAATGTTTTCCCCAAAAATTTCCACCACAATCTACGATGACAGTGATGAAATTCGGAGCCCACAGGAACACCGAACGAGCCCGGGACCACCCTCTTCAACGAATTTTTGCCAACATCATTTCACTATCAATCTTGTTTGTGCGCGCGCTTTCATTTATTTTATTTTTCCGTTTCCGTTTTCTACAACTTGCAGCAAGACAGTTTTTTTCAAAAGGCCTCGTTTTGTTTGCTGGTCGGTGGAGGCGGCATAAAATCTGCCAACTAATCCGCTTCGATAAGTAGCGCCGTTGCGGAGGGAAATTGCCGACCGCCATCGCTAAGGGAAAGGCGGCGGGGGTGTGCAAAAATATGAGCTTAAAATGAAAAATGGTTCTTCAATATTCTTCCCGTTTCTGCGCGGCAAGTAATTCGCTCCTCGGGAGTTTGGAAGTCATCCAAAATATGGGAGGCGCTATTATCTTCTTCGTGATTCTTTTCCGATGCTCTCTCGAAGGTCGTTTCTTCGCTGGATTCTGCCGGTTGGCATGAGCGTGAATGAAGTTGACAGTTTAAACTTCGCCTGGCTTGACGATGACGAAGTGGAGAAATTGTTTAATTGGGTGTCATTTGAGGTTGATAGCTCAAGGCCATCGGTGTTTGTGAGACAAGTGTTTTTTACCTCGAATAAGCGTTAATTTATTTGTTTATTTATCTTTGTGTCATTATATTAATGGCAAACAAGTTTGATTAGAATAAGCTGCCTAATGCACGATGTTTATACTCATTTGGGATTTAGCAAAGAAATGAGAACGAATCGCTTCTTAATGTCCTTCCTTTGCATCATAAAGAGACGATAATATGGCGAACATCATGTTACATTATATGTAGAATGAATGTGAACAATAAAAAAGCTGCTACCTCCAGCTGGGACTCGTACGAGCAGGGATACGATTTGCATTAATTTTGATCTTTCAGGAAAGGAAAGAAACACGGGTGACTCTTGCGACGAAAGTGCTTGCTGCCGTCGGGTTCGAGGATGAGAACCACGTTCCCCATCATCAGGCTAAATTAATGGCCAGATGAGGTTAGTCATCATGCAGTATAGCACTCCGCCTCCAATCGGCTGGATATCGATCGGTTCCATCGGCCGGAACCTTTCCCGTGCAAATGATCCGACGGAGCGCTCACTACTGCGCAACGGAAAGCTCTCAGATATCGAGGCATTTAAGTATGAAACATACTTTCGGAGACGACGTGAGCCGATCGGGGAGGCTAATGGGATTTTACGGCGAGAACTTTGACTGCACTTTTCCTTTAAGGCGGCCTCCGTGCCTGTGCCTCCGCCGGGTAGCGATGTCACGCGAAGGATCCTCTCGCGGAAGAATAAATTAGATTTGGGTTGCTGTGCGAGCGGCGGGGTAAAAGTCACATTCGTTTTTATTAGAACACACACGGGGAAAAGGCGACTTCCCGGTACGGTAAGGGAACTGAAGCATATGTTGTAATTGACATAAATTATGATCAACGTGGTACGAGCGGCGATCTTTCCGTTTCACAGCGGGCAACGAACTTTCCCTTAAAGTAGCAAAATATCTCTCACTGAGGATTATTTGTTGAGATTGAATGCTTCGTTTGAAACATTTTCAAATTGTTAACAAAATCCGAAACGAGCTAGAAGTAAACTATAAACAGTATAATTGGTACAATGTACCAAAAAACTTGTCGTAATAATTCATTTAAACTTCACTTTGAAAACTCAATTTTCATCACTCAAACCAATGTTGAATGATTGTGTGATAGAGCGTCGCTGCATGAAAAGTGCATTGTGCAATTTCATTTAATGTTGATGCAACACATGCACAAAACAGAAAAAAAGATAAACCAATTGAGGGGATTTGATGGATAAAGTAAAAGAGGTCATTATATTTATGGGAGGAAAAAAAGGTACGAACGAATTGGACGACTAAAGGGATAAAGGCCAGTATAAAAAAAAACGGGATACTTCGGTTAACCTGTTCTCCAGCATTGTTATTTCGTTTTATACCTTTTTTCCAGTTTCATTTTATGTCCAATATTTTGCTCCCTTGTAATTCTCGTACATTTTTTAATGTTTTCCCCTTTCGTACGCGATGTGGGCTTTTTTTGCGCGCGGAAGTGGTGAAATCAAAACAAGGGATTAAAATTAAACCAACAATCGACCGCCGCCGTCAGAGGGCCATCGCGCCTCACAACGGAGTGACCGGTCACAGGGCGGTAACGTAAATAATTGACCCGATGCGCTCTCGATGGCCATCGGAAACACCTCGGCCGGGCCATTTTATTCAGTTTTTCCGTCATTCCGGCTTGGATTGGATTATTTGTTTATTTTATTTTTGTATGTTTTACTTGTCGCATCAACTGTTGACGGGGGGAGTCTGTGCACCCAGCCGAGTTGGCATTTTTGTGGGTTTGCTTTTTAAAACAAACATGCTAACGTATTTTTGTTGTGAGCGGACGCCGTCGGAGCAGGTTACAGACCATCACAAACATCGATCAACACCGGTAAAGGACAAAAGCAAACATTGCACACGATATTCAAGCAAGAATAAAAACGATTCGAAAATGTCAGTTGGAAAAAATGTGTGGGTGAAATAATGGCTCAGCTTGCATCATGCATCAAGAGTAAAACAAGCAAACAAATTAATTCTAAACGAACAAACGAAAATAATTATTTTCGACAGATAAAAGTACAATACACACTATAAATACCTGTGAATGCATAGGTCGTTTTGTATAATGTTTTTTTGTATTACTTGCAGTATGCAAAGCGTCACTTGCCATACTGACCTTAATGGTGATCATGTTTTCTGTTTCTTGCTTTAAGTTAGACCGGTTTTTGTAGCTTTTTATTTGATTTTTGTCCCTGCTTTTGTGACCTGCTTTCCCCCGGGGGCATCTTTCGTGTTTTTTTATTATTACTTTTCATCATCCGATGGATATACAGATCGTTTTTTTTTCTCCTGCTGTATTTCCTCTTCTGCAATTCGCTTGATTGTTTCTCGGTTCCTATCCTTCCCGTTCGGTTCATCTTTTTCTCTATTTTATTTTTGCGTTTTACGATTCTCTCCTCCGATGCTGTGTCCGCGACCGGTGTCTGCGAGGCCAACACCGGACGGCGTTCGCTTAATGCTTGTCCCTCGACTTATTATTAATGGTGTGTAATGGGTGGATTTGGCCGTGGGTTGTTGGTAGTTTTTTTTTCTTGTCTCTCGTGTGGTTTTGCCGTGCGTTGGGAAACCTGACCTGGACCGGCGAATCGGACATACTTTTTTTCTGATTCGGTTTTGTTTTATTCGAGCCCTGGTCGTTGGTGAATTCTTTTTCACTGGGTCATTATTTCATTGGAGGTGTATGTTTCAACACATACTTCAAACTTTTTTTGTCGTTCCTGTGACATCGCGTGTGGAATGGTTGGTGAACTCCAACAATTTGCCAGAGCATGATGAGGATTAAGTCAACAATGCCATTTTTTCCCCTCAATGCATGATTATTATACTGAACAGGTTCGAAAACCGCAACAACTGGGTGGACAAGCTTCTTCTTTTCTTTGCACATCCTTGACCGCAAAAGACGACAGCAAGGTTCTTGCTTGAAAGAGGCCAAAAGGCAATGCGCGAGTTCATAATTTGCAGCTTGAAGATGAAGGTGTTTGTTAAAAAAAACATCTTTGAGCGAAAATTGTAGAAAAGGTCTCTTTTCTCACTATGAAACTGTTGAGTGTTCGTTGGCTGTATCTATATTTTGATCTCGAGCAATATAGAGACAAGTTTAGCACATTGCAAGGCAAACATGAGCACTTTTTATGCACTTTTGCTCACATATTTTAATTGCCATTATTTTAATCTTTTTCCTATCTTAAAATGTCCATTTTCTGACATCAAAGCAATAACTACAAGTCCAGTTTTTCATCTGTTTTCGGCTATCGCCTTCTAATAAACCTATAAAAAAATATATTGAACCGTGGAAGAAACCATTCAGTTTTACCTGAATGAAAAACATTTCGTCCCTTCGGGTTGGTTTTCCGGAGGCTAATTTTATACTGATTTCCAACGAAAATGACGACGTTCAAAATATGACCCGTCGGAGGAAAAAGGTTCAAAGGACACAGTACGCATTTTCCCACGCTCTACCATCCGGAGGGGTGGGGTAAGCAAGCAAAAGGCTAGCGCACTTTGTCCCGGTTTTCCCGTCTACGGCATGAAAACAGTACCGTAGTCGGTTCGTGCATCCATGTTCGATGCCATAACATTCCTTCCGTTTTGTTCCGAGAAGGTTATTCAACGCAAGCGGCGGGTGGCAAGAGGTGTCCAAAAATAGATCACTTCAAACCGAACGGGGTGTGTGCGAAGGGCTTCCCCGATGAAAAACCGTAGGTAGCCCAGGAAAAACCTTTCCAATTTCGCTCTGGAACAATCGCATCATAGCAATTTGTGTTTTGTTCGAGTGGTTTGTGTGAGTGTGTATTTTGACAGTTTCCTTCTGCGTCGCCACATTTTTCATAACTGCTCAGCGAGCCGAAAAGGTAAACCGAAGCCATTGCGGGGGAAACTGATGCTGCTGCCCCACGGAAAGGAAAACCCACGCCACGTCGTCCTCCCCGGAATTGCTGCCGCGAAAGGAAACGATTGCGAATCTCTTGATGTCTTTCTGCCGGTGATGGATTTTTATTGCTACCGTTTTGGTTATCTTAGTTGAAAAAAGGGGGAATTTATATTCACAGAAATCGTTTGATAAATAATACACATCGGTTTTTTTCCTTTTCGACCAGTGTTCAGGTGAAGTTCGGTCATTCTTTCTTACTACATTTTCCGCAATACATTGTTTGCAATGGTTTCGTCTTATAGCCTTAAATACTTAAGCCCCTTATTGAAGGTTGATCCATATTATGTTATTATTATTCTATTGGTTCAACACCTTTTCGAATATTCATTTCTGCTTTCCATTCCATCAAAAATAGCCTCAATGGTAGTGTGCCGTAAAATATGTACGTTTGTTATTTAAATTTACGTAACACTGGCAAAGAGTGCAACCCTTCTCTCCTGCAGCGATGCGTAGCGAAAGTAAAAGTTCGATGAAGCGTTTCAAAAAAAAAGGCTCAGTAAAAGAAAAACAAAACTGACTCGCCGCTAGCGAAATGTTTAAGGGGGGTAAGAAGCTGTCATCTTAGTCCCGCCGAGTTTTCGAGTGCTTTCGTAATTTCTGGCAAGTTGTTTGGTGGGTGAAATAAAAACGAACGAAAGCTCTTGAAGCTTTGCTGAGGATCTTAAGGGGTTCAAAAATCAAAGTTTAGTGCCCGACCGTACGGTACCGCTTAAGTTAATGTAAAGACCGAACAATTTAAACTGCACAGCAACGAATACCTTCCCGATTATTCATCCGATTTCTAAGCTTTTTTGTTCACCTGTCTTTGCGCTAAGCTACGGCTTGATCTCTTTCTTCCGTGCGGACAGGACAGCAAAGTTTCACAAAACGCAATCTCGAACGGAAACGCAAATTATTAGCGACAGCAAACCGAAACAGACCACTCGGAAGAGATTAAAAAGAGTGGTTCCATAATAAGTGCCTAAGACTGGGCTTAATCTTAGAAAAGCTGCCGGAAACGAGGAGAAAGTATAATATAGGAAATAATATTTAGCTTGAATTGTCCTGCTCTCTCTGAGCTGAAGAGGGCAAATTAATCGGCCTTCTCTAAGTTTGGTTAGCTTATAGTAGACAAGTTTGTTGGTTTAGCTTTTTTTTGCCCTGACCTCTTTCGCTATGTTTTGTTCGTTAAATAGGAAAACATCCTGCTTGGCAAGTTGCTTCGTTTTATTTTGATTTTCTGAATTCAGGAGTTTGGCTCAAGCACACTCAAGCAAAATTGGTGTATTTTATTGCGCATCATATTTTCTCTTGAAACCATTGAGTATAGCCAGCCGTACAAAATATTAAAAACACAATAAACATAGTCCAGACGATATCGTCGACATGGTTTGTGCGTTTCAATGTTGTCTGGCAACGATCAAAAGCGTTAAAGTATAAGTTATTACTTTACATATTTTTTTCTTTTGATCTTTCTTTTCCAAGTCGTTTCCGAAAGTTCTGTTTTATTTTCATCTTGTTTTTAAGCATTGCGTGTTTCATGTATAAACTTAAGATAAATTTTAAATATACCTTTATTTTATTTATTCGCTTTCTATTTTGCTATTAAAATCCATACCTTTCTAGTTAATTCGTACCACAATCACTTTATTCGAAACACCTCCCTCAATAGTTTCGCAAACTCACAATCAGAGAGGGAGAATGTGATAAAATCAACCTGCAATAAAATTTAACGAGCAGTTAGTGTCAGGAGCAGCACGCATAAAACAACGTCGATAATAAACGCTTTGACATGATGATTGTTATTCATTTCGCATGGTTGAACTACTACCAGCATTAGCTGAGCGTAACCGACGTGGATTCTGCGTGTGCGAATCTGTGATGGACCGGGTTTTCCTCCACACAAAAAGAAGGGGGGAAAACGTTCGTTCTCGTTAATTCAACGACACACGGTGGAAAGGAATAAAATCGGTGTGAGTGTGTCCCCAGGAGATTACGGCACCCCACGCACGACGTTTGGATGCTTTCATCTTCACTTCAATTATCCTTTGCTTCGGTATTGTTGCTTCCTATGGAACTATATCGATTCGTTTTCGTGTCGAATTGTCAGATGAAAAGTGAATGAAATTGAACTGAACGTATGTTTTCCACCTTGATGTTCTTGATAATTATTGGAGTATTCGCATGTCTTTCAAAATCCCTTGGGAGATTGAATCATGTGTTTTTAAATCCTAGAAAACTATAAGTTTGTGGAACCCCAAAATATTCATATTTTCGCAGTTTTGTGACAGTGGGTAAAGTAATGTTCATACCTACAGTATTGCGAATTCCTGGTACAATTACACTCTACTTTCCATCGGGAGACAGTGGCTTGCTTTCTGGCTTTTGGCTAGGATTGTCAAAACCTTCTTTATCCTTTGCTAATGAAGTTGAAATCATCATCGTGGTCCTGGTGGCATTTCGGTTGGGTATAAGAGGGGCTGAAAACCTTTTGCGGGAGGGAGGTAAGATGAGGTCCGAAAGGAAAAGGAACCACGCTGATTAAGGGCGCGCTTTATTATTATGTGACTTTCATCCCTGGCGACGGTCGGGCCTCTCTCCCGTGCCCTCGGTTTGGGTTTTCTTCGCGCTCGGTGCGTTAGCCGTCTTACGCATGAGGTTTTCCGCCGTCGCCGAGGGAGACAAACGATTATTATCTTTTCGAGAGCCGTGGTGCCATGGTCTCGTCCCGATCGCCACCCGTTCGCGCCCTTCGTTACTTCTTCCGGTGAAGTCGAGCGTGAACGTCGTCGTCGGTGGATCTTTTTTGGCTGGCGAAAACTTTTGCCTCTGTCGCCGAGATAGTTTTGGTGTATTTACGGTCAGAGATCTGGGTGGGTGGCACAGGACAAAATACATCGGCGCTCCCTTCCATCCCCTCGTTCCTGGTCTGCAAGGATCGAGCTTTGTTTTCTTTTTTTTTGTCGCTCGGCAGTTACAATACTCCTTGGTCCTGTGGAAATGTTGTTAGACGGAGGGTGCAGGAGGGAAGGGCTGGACTGATTGATAGCAGTGCAAAAGGGAGGGGGGGGGGGGGGGGGGCGAGGTGTGCGTGTCTGACTTGCCCAAAAGGGCGGCGCGGTCACACTGGAATGGGATTTATTTATTAACGAGAATGGAATTTATTTGTCCGCCTTATTCGTTTTCTTGCTCGCGTCGTCTTTCTTTTATCTTTCTTTTTTTTTTTTGGCGGCAAGGCACGACTCGAACTCATTTGGAATTTGTTATCGATTGCTTGGGCGATCCCCCCTCGTTGCTAGTTTTATCTACTTTTTATGGCATCTTGCATCTTCCAGTTTCGGCTCCAACGTTCGGCTTTTCATTCGAGCTGAACGTTTTGCGTGTTGAAGATAGAAGTTTTCGGTGGGGAAGAAAATAATATGGAAGCTACAACTAAAGTATCGTAAAAGCAATACAAGATATGGTGACACATCCACGCTCTGGGGAGCGACATCTTAGGACAGAACTTCTCAACCCATTTTATTTAAAGCAATTGAAAAAATCTGTTTTCTAAATCTACATGCATCTTATATTATTAACTATATGGAACTGAAGTGAAATCTTTCATTTGGTGAGATACTATTTCGAAGGTACAAAAAAGTGCACTTTACTTACTTTGTACGATTTATCAATCCAAATGCTTGACTAAAACTTTGTTTCTATTTTAAATGTTATCCAAAATAAATATGAAGGCATTCCTGCAACATAACTTGAGAACCACTGCCATGGTGTATACCCGAAAAACTCACACCAACCAAACGAACCCGTGATTGACGGTAATAAATACAATAAGGAACTAATTAGAGAGAGCGAGATACCGATCGTCGTAAAGGTTGATCGGAGGAGCCAACAGTCGTTGGTGTTGGGCTGTTGAACTTAATTTTCCGAAAACGTTTCCACCCAAAGTCACGTACAGCCGGTGCGTCAGGAAGGAGATGTGTGCTTAGTTGGCTGTGTTCTGTTTGGCATCTGCGCTTCTTTTGCTTCCACTTCCATTCGCTTTAGATGTTTATTTGTTTCTTGTTTTATTCATCACCTCTGGACCGAACGGAGGGACACTGTATGGGTCTGGTCGTTTTGGGCGCTTTGCAAATCGTGGAGCGTCTTATCGAAAGTCGAAAGTTTATTGCAACCAATGTCCAACACAGTTTGTTCCATCGTTTTTTTGGTATGATTTAGTTTCGATTATTTTCTTCCTTCATCTGGCAACCAAACAGCGGGCCACTGTTGTTCTTACGTATCGGTTTCGAGTAGAGTCGAACTCACGATAAAGTTTGCACATCGGATTCGAATCTGATTATGGTGATTGGCAGTTTGATTTATGTTGTTGCTTCCATTGTTTTCTGACAAAACGTGTGCGAAAAAAATAGAAGAAGAATTGCTTGCAAACGTCTTGTGTTGCGTAACATGTTCGCCTGTCAGAAAATATGTGTTATTGTGGATTCAATTTGAAATCGGTTTATTTTACTTCTGTTTGTGGACATTGATTTGCGGGTGTTCTTTTCTTCAAATGTTTGCAAGATGTTGGATCATCTTATCAGTTCTGTTAGGCGTAATATCTAGGAACTCTCGTCTTTCGATGCTTTCATCTCTATCCATGTTTTTGTACTTATATTCCATGATCAAATCATCTTGAAAAATAATGAAAGTATTTTCAAAAAATGTTGACACGTTGATAAATAGTTGTCATTTGAAACTTAGTCTCCGTTTTCGCTGGTTTATCGTTTTTCCCCTCTGCTAGAAGTTTTCAGGATCCTTTATGTTCATATCGCGTTCATTGCCTGTTTTTTGTTTGTTTTTTCCCCCCATTTATAAACTTCCCTTGGTTGTTCCTGTCCTGCTCAAACTAGGCGTCAACTGATCAGATAAAAGCTGAGGCAGTATGACAAATTTTCCGGGAATTTGCGCCCAACAGCAAATTGGTGTTTTTGCAAAGGAAAAATAAACCAAAGTCGAACGCGTAAGCTTCAGAGTTCATTAATTATCGGAAGCGTCCTGAAAACGGGAAAGAGCGATAGGGAAAAACCGCGTACGCGTATCACCGGTGGAGGCGCATGGTGGTTTGTAATGCCGATACGCAACTACGATACATCTTGTGACGATGAATAATGTTTTTATTATGCACTGTACGTCAGTCGGTTTTTTTTGTCGCTAATACAATTTATGTTATTTGTATTACCATTTAAAAACCGCACTTTTGTTGATTAAAACTTTTTTGATTTTCTTATTTGATTTCGTTCTCGTCGATCTTTGGAAAAGTTCACAAAACAGAAACATATGGTGCAGTTTATTCTTGAGAATAAAAACATCCTTCTTGTTTTATAAACAAAGATATGAAAGGGCTTTTTGTCTGATCGAATATCTTCAGCTCGAACACAAAAACCATGACATTCAGACTGATGGGGAAAAATAACAAACGCACTGACCGAAAAGGATTATACATTCGAGTGACATAAGGTTTCCAAGACGGTTCTTTTCGAAACTGGGGCGATAAAGTTCGTCCGGAGCGGCGGATAAACGTGTCTCCGATGTCGTATGTCCCCGACAGAATACACGCCAGCGGTTACCGACAAACGTTTGCCACGAGGAGCCCCGGGAGAAAGGACGACGACCATCCAATTGTCGTGATTTAGGTGAGCTGGAAAAACTTTGGCTTCCCTTCGCTTTCCTCCACCGAAAAAACAGTGGCGATTCGCCGTTCGTGTTTGGTTTCAGATTTGTTGGTCGCCGTTTTAGTTTTGACTTTTCACTAAATGCGATCACTCCGAGGAAACTCCCGACAAGTTTGGTCAAAAACTACCCTCTCGCTCAGTTTGGCTTCATCCCTCCTGAGTGCGTGTTCCGTGTGCAAGTGTGTGTGCGGTACGAAAAGTTTTGTCCCTTCTGAGAGCTGTATCTGATTTCATCGTTCAGCGAGTTGGAAGAATTGGGCATGTTGGGGGGGTTTTTTTGGCTGTTTCGGTTTAGCTTTGCATTTCTCAAATGTTAACTGCAAACTTTCGCTTGACGCCAGCCAGCCAACCACCGGCACCGGGTTGGCCCCGGACACGGATCGGCGATCTTAGACATGACTGAGGAAAACTTGCTCCCAAACACAACAAGCCGCAACACTGCACAACCGAAACTTTTCGCTTTTCCCAAAAAAGAAAAACCAATGGCTGCTTGATTTCGTCGGTTTGGTTTTGCGTTAGACGGAACTATCTCGATGATAAAATTGTTGAAACATGTTTTGTAGTCGGTTGTAGTTCTTCTGCTTTCGAGCTAACGAAGATATATTAATACAGTTTGTGGGGAGTTAAAAAAAACAACGAAAACCCATTGGCCGAGAGCTATCCGAGGGGAAGGGGAAAGTGATTCACTCCAGATGGGATCCGTCTCAATTCGTTTTCCGGCCAGCTAGTAGCTCCCGCTCGAAGGCCTGGTCACGGAATAAATTTGAAAATCGTAAACCACTTTCCCGGTCTCCCCGGTAGCGGGGGAGGGAAAAAGTTGGTGAGCGGGAAAGAGCTCGTTTAGATAAACTCGTCGAACACACTCCGCGAGTGGTGGATCATCATCATTAGAATGAAACCCAGCGATCCGTGAACGCGGAAAGGCAGCAATGGGGAAATGAAATGGAAGTTAGAGAAAAGAAAAAAAACACGGAGACGAAAACAAACGGAACCAACCCAATGGGGTGGTAGAGCAATGGAAATGGATTCTGTGGTGGATCATTCCACGACGCCAGGCAGGAATCAATCTTCAAGCACGCCAAAGTGATACTACCAACATCCATCCATCCGTCGGCTTCGGTCCGGGCAAGCAAAAGACGAATAAAGACGCCACACACAATTGCCATGGTTCCGGAGGGGAAGGGGGGGGGGGAAGGTTGTGAAGCGGAGATTGATTGCTTTCGGTCGAGCGGTGCGCTTGTCCTCTTCGTCGAGCGCTCGATTTGCGATTTGCTTCTGGTGAAAAACAAAAAAAAAGCATGGAGTTTCCCGCGCTTCTTGCCGGAGGAAGGGGGGGGGGGGGGGGGGGGCTTCTATCCACCTTGGTTCGGCTTACGGTCGACTTGCATCGCACAAATCCTTGGCGCTCTCGCGATTGCCCGACGTTCGTCGAAAAATGGGAATTTGCTGCTCATTGACATGGAAGGACGTTATTGTAAAGTGCAGGTTTTATTGGTTGACTTTGCTATGATTATGGCGAACGACAGCGAATGATTCTAAATCTTGCCAGCGAAGTAGGGCAATCGTTTTCAGATTTCCAGATTCGCCTAAAATCCAATTTGACATGGCAAAATTAAAAGGTTTTTTTTGGCTATTATGCAGTATAACTGATATCGTTCATGTTCTATATTTCAAATCGATATTTTCATTCCAACAAATATCATCAGTGGATAACTAAAGGTGACGAATTGATAAAACCAACTGGCTTGTTTAGTTGTTAACTAACTCTTCTAAGAGGTAATGATGTGTTTTTTTACAAAAAAAAACTCGTTATTTTACTTTCAAATGAAACATAATTGACGAGAAGTGTTATCAAAAATTAAAAACAAAAAAAAAACTAAGAGTATGTTACGTTCGATGGTCTTTAATCGCAGGGGAACCCTTCTAGTGGATCGATTAAAATAGCAATTTGATTCGTGGATCACAAATACAGCAGCAGTAGTAAGTGGAGAAGCGCTCAAACTACCACCGAGGGATGAGATCGCGATAGAAGAGATTATTGCGATTTGGCAGATCAATAAACCACCCATCGCTCGGGCGTCGTCGTCCTCCTGCTCCCAGATGCATCGCTAAAACGAGCGATTTCCCTTCGCTTTCCCCGGAACTCCCAGTAGTGCGCTTCCGAATGCGTTGTCGAGCGCAGCAATGCTTTGATCAAATGTAGCGAAACTAATACCGTTCCGTTGCAGAAGGGAAAGCAAGAGAGATTGAGCGAGGAAATGTAACAAAGTTCGTTCGCTTCGAACCCATCTGCTGCTGGGAGTTGCTTTTGCAGCGAGGCGTCCTACTTCGAAACCCACCCCCGCGGGTTGTGGTAAAGCGATAGCGATGCGCGGCGGAGAATGTCATCATCATTTTTCGAAACGATTGACGTGGCTCGGCGGGTGGTCGGCGGGATGCGGGTGGTTGTGGGAGCAATGAAAGATAATCATCGTAATGCAATATGCAGCCGGGGCCTTTTTCTTGGGCTCGGTTAGGGAAGGTAGTGTGCAGTCGGTGTAATGATACACCAGCGCGCCCGGATGGACGTCATCTGGGTAGCACAGAAGTGAAAAGGAGAGACATGTGGCGACGTGGGCAGAAGGAGGGAAAATTGTGACCTAATCGGGTCGGCAGTTTACTCCCGCCGAGAGGACAATGATCGCCGTTGCGATGCCGCTAAGCCTGATGATGCAAGGCAAATTCTGTGACATCAAAACGTGGTGCTTTACCGCAATTAAGACAAAAAAAAACCGGTCACAAAAAGGACGAGAAAAAATATGTAATCTCTTCAGTATAATTTACAAGAAGCGCTAAGTAATATAAAGGCTGTAATTTGGTTACGTTTTATTCGTACCATGGAGAAACAAACGAAAGAGTGGTTAATAGTTTCTAAATTAATCCACACGCCAATAATTAATTAATCATTACAGTCGGGAATTAAGCTTTTTTCTTATTAAAAATGTGTAAAAAATGACATCATCATCTATATATATAAAATTCTTGTGTCACGGTGTTAGTGGTTAAACCCCTCCTAAACGGTTGAACCATGTTTAACGAAAATTTGCACACATGTTTCTTAGGTATGAGAATAGGTTTTTAACTATCTCACGTCTGAAAACTGTATACTTTTTTAATTAATTACGATTTTCTATCGTCATACATTAATCTGTTTGTTTACATTCAGTAATGACATACGAAGTGTAATCTCAACTCGCAAGTATAAACGGTTACAACCGGGTGCCTTTTCACAGAGCGTGCTGAGTTGATTTCGAACAAATCGTTTCTTTTCAATAACAAGAAAAATAATCTATGTTTTTTTGTCGTTAATAAGAACAAATTTGTTTAGTTTTGGTATCTATGAACTTTATATATTTATAGAGCACGGCACTTATACAACAAACAATCAAAACGTGTAGTTAAAAACCAAATATTTTTAACAGTTGTGACAACTTTTCCAAAATCGTTTAACCGAACTATAAAAAGCTAGTTACATATAATTTTGTAGAACAGTTCGAAAAACAAGTTTGACATAAAAATTGTTAAATAAAACGACTTGTATTGTTTGCGGGGTAATTATAAGCAAAAACTAAAGAAGCATGTGAAAAATATTAATTAAGAATAATTGTATTTGAAAAAATCACAGACAGTAAACCAAACAAGCACCTTTAAACCACATGCAGTAACAAAAGTAAAGTTCCGCAGGTTATGAGGATGCCGGTGGGAGCATGGACGCAACCAGCCATCGGGTTATGAACACAGTTTCTCGTGCTGAACGTCTCACCTCACACTTTCCAGTTCACGCGAGTCACGTGGCGGAAACGAACGTTGAACGTTTGCATAATCTTGGGGCCACCGGACGGATGGCTTGCCTCGACGGGTGCAGAATATTTTCTTTCGTACCCTTCCCCTGCTCCTCGTTGGGCCTGGGGCGAGGATAAAGTTAATATATTTCTAGCGAAAGGTAGCTGCGAGCCGGCGGCGGCAGTGTAACACATAGTACGAGTCCTTTGCGGGATGATTGAAAATTCAATTTCCCTAGCCGATTCCACCCGGAACTGCAACTGCCTCCGTTGGGGATTTTGGTTCTCAATGGGGTTGAGGCTTTGAGTTCACATTTCGTAAGGCACTCGAACAGGGCAAGGTAGAAAATTAATTTTATATGAATTTGTAAATATATTTTGCCTCGCTGCAGTTGAGTTTCCTTCATCTCTGGCGTCCGAAGAAAGAACACATTCGAGCGGGTAAACATTTCATTCCACCGTCGTCGATTGGTCCTGGTTTTTCGCAGCTATCAAATGGTGGTGGTGGTGGTGTGGGAGAAGAATTGAGCCAGACCCCGCCGGATGACGCCACGGCGGAGGGCGGACTGATCCGTCTGGCAGGATTTGCGCGTGTTTGGCATGTGGCCGCAACGGCATGTAAATATTTACCCGACTAAATTAGAATTGCCCTCAATCGATGGCATGTTTTGGCAGTTAGGGCACGGGGGTCGGGTGCTGCCAGTGCTGCCGGTGGTCTGATGCGTGCTTGGCATCCCGGTTGGCGTTTTTGGCACACTTTTATTTATCAAAAACCAAATCAAAACTGTAAACGCGTTCGGTGTTTGCAAGTTGGTGGAGTGCAACGTTGTGCAAATTTGCTGTGAAATCAAAAAATATTTCTAGCAAACAACATATCTGACAACACTGGTGGGACGGTTCGGAAGCGGTTTCATCGCCATTTGGTTGTGTTTCGGTGCTTTGGAAGCGTTCCCTCGCAGGGAGGTCTCGCGAATGGCAAAGCGTCGACAGACTGCTGGTGCTGATGACAGCTGTCACTGCATCTGACAGCTCCACACTTGCCACGCCTTTGTCCTACGGTTTCTATGCCCGCCGGGTAGCAGTGGGGTGTCAAGGGAGATATTTGAATGTTGTAAAATAAATTAATCATAGCATGTCATGGAAGGTGCTAATCGCAATTTTCGTTTGCAGCACAATACAAAACAATAAAGTAACAAACATTCACTTCATCATGGTCCAACTAAAACATTCGATGATTGTGTTGCTTTCTTGCTTTCACTTCTTATTATTTTTTTTTATCGTAAAAAGTAAAGGCATTACTTTGTTTCTGAATTTCATTTACCAAATTATATAGTGTGTTTCTTTCCTTCATGTTATATATCGCTTGACATGTGACACTTTTCGTCTCAATGATAGTCCAATGTTTTTTGTTGAAATAACTGTTGTCTAAAACTGTTCGAAAAGTATGGATTGTAATTACTCTAATGCTACGCGTAACATTTTATTAACTTTAATTTGTATCTGCTTTGGCGAATGTCTAATGCAATGTGTGTCCGCTGTCAAAATGCGCCTGGCTTACAACTGCAATCAAGCGAACAAGCTCTACTAGGTATCGTAAAATCTCTTTCCAACCGGGCAGCGGGACCGTGCTTAATTCAATTCCCGCGTCGCCCGCGGTTCAGTAAGATTGAATTTGGATTTGTTCCAATAATCCAATTATATCCCCAGACGTGTTCGTGTACGACCACCGGAACATGGGGAGGAAGCTGCAATTGCAGTGCAGTGCGTTTACATGCTGCATCTCTGTTGCACGGGGGGGTTTACGGTTATCTCGTTTCGCTATCATCTACTGGGCAACAAAAGGGTCGAAATGGAACTAAAAATTGGGAGGTCTAGGAAGAAGTAAGGGGTTCGCATTGGTATCATCTGTTAACAAATTAAATTAGGTTTCCCCTGGAGCTCTAGGTCGTTACGATAATTTCATGGTTTTTTAAGCCATGTGAGCCATGAGAATGTTTATTTGTTACCGCTTTATAGTAGTTCTTCCATTATTGATGTAAATTAGAATCCCTCAAATTTACAAGAAGTTTTGACGGAAAGATTGTTATCCCCTTTTTAAAATAGAAAACTAAACTTTCGACACCAAAAAAGGATAATTTATCATAAATTTCTTGTCACGTTTTGCGAGCTCGGAGTTCTTTCGGGGAAGTTCTTTTTCAAACTGTTCGTGTTGTTAACGACCATTTTCTCTTCTTCCTCTCCCACGCAAACACACATGTCCTTTTAGGCTTCCATTCCGTATCCCCCGGGCTCCCCAGCGTTTGGAAGATTGATCGTTCGGAAAATGGCAAAAATTCAATTCTGCTCGCTCTCCGTCCCTGGCACGTGTGGCGTTCGCCAGCACGTTCGGTCCGGTGGAAATAATGGACACGACCCTCAGCGGACAGGAGGTCAGCATTAGCTGCGCCAAGGATCCGTTGTCTAAACAGCGCGTTTTTCGCCCCTCCTCAATCGATATTTGTTAATCTCAATATTGTACGGACCCAAATCGGCTCCTAGTGCTCGGGTCGGACATGCGGAAAATACCCAATCTTTGGATGTTCTGCGGTTCGGTGTGGTTTTGAGCGATAATGATAAAGTGTGTCCCCTGAAATCGAAAATAAAAAACAAAACACAACGGCGAGAAGAGGAAGCAACAGAAAGATAAAACCACCCTGAGAAGGAAGCAATGGGGGATGGGTTGGTTTGACATTTGTTCGTTGGCAAAAGGAAGTGGGCTTTGTTTGTTACGGAAGAGAAAATCGAAAATCAATTTCCTTTTCGGAAGCTCCACAAGCCGCAGTTGGGCGTCTGTGTTGCACATGTCTCGGTGAAGGTGACACGATCGAAAATCGACCCGCAGATATGGTTCCCTGGTTGAGGGCGAGAAAGAAGGGTGAAAACTGGAGCCAAGTAAAAAAGCCAGAGGGATCGCATAAATAGCAAAGACTATAACAAGGAAGCTCCCAGCTTCGTCTGGGTCAGCATGGAAATCTGTGCACTGAGCTATGTTTTGGCGACAGATAAACTAAAGGATAGGGATTTGATAAGGATAACGAGTGTTACATGGGACGTTCTGGTCGAGGCGATTTCGGTTGGCGTGTGTCTATTGATTGCGTTCTATTCCAAAAGGTTTCAACTCGAAGAAAAAAACCCGATCCTTTTTGGTGGTGTAAGGAAAATCATTTGGCATCGAATACAGAAGAACTTGGGACAACAAAATTCGTTCATAAAGTAGAACGTTTCGATAGAAATAAAGGAGTACACCCTTAGACAGCTTTAAATTTTATTGCAAAACATTATATTTAAAGCACTTTATTCCATTCCAAACAAATGGCTGATTTTATTTCTTTCTTTTCCCTTTTCAGGTAAGCGACATCGATCGTTACATAGAGAATGCTAAGCATGAACAATTGACATCGATTGTGGAAAATTTATGTTGGCCAAGAAGAGAACATGAGAGAAACAAAACCCCCTGAAGTCAATCTCAACGGAGGAAGGATGCAGGATGTTCAGTGGAATTCCAAAATCAAACACCATCGAATTGATTTCGAGGCAGCTTATCGTCCCGACCGTCATCGGAAGCTGTCTGTTTTACGCTCCGGAAACATGCGTCCCACTCAAACCAAACCAAACGCTCCTTCGTTCCACATCGACTCACCAAAGGTTGCGAAAAAGAGGAGACAAAACATGGGTGAAGCTTCATGGTATAAGGTGTAAGATTTACCATAAGCCCCTAAATCCGATACGATGTCAAAATTATCTGACAGATTGTATGGCGCCGTTCATTTTCAGTAAGATAACCCAGTGGAGGCGTAAAGCACGTTCCGGGGCGTGGGTGGTTAAAGGGACCGAAGGATAGGACGACAAGCGGACGGAGGAGTCATCGATCTACACACAGTCGATTCCACCTCCCACGCAACAACCATCCTTCGTGTGTGTGTGAACCGGCACAACCCTGCTGGAGCTACGCTTACTTCTCATATGTTGACAATTTCGTAGCAAATTATCCACCTTAATTTTGACGTGCACCGGTTTCCGATTACACAACCTTGGACCGTGATCGAGGTAGGAGTTGGGTGGAAGGAACACGGGGGCGGGCACGAATGAACCAAGGGATGGAAGGATAGTGGATATGTGCCTACGGAACGTGATTTCGTTACAGCACCCTCGGCCTAACGGCAATGCCCGCTTTCGGAGCGAAGAGGAAAGCAAACGCACCAGCAAGACGCTGTTTGTGCACAGGTTTTATATACCTTTTCCAGCGTGCCAGCATTGTCTGTCAACCTCTCCATCGCATACCTAATGCCTCCTCGGTCCTCCTTTCCGCCCATTTCGCAAACGGTGGCACGTGACGATCATATTGAATTCTCGACCCGGTTCGTGATCGTCGTGCGTGCATTGGTGTGTGCGATAAAATTGGACCCGGGTCTCGGACAGGTTGAAGGAACAACTGGTTTAAATAAGGTTCGAGGTTGTAGGATTTTTTAGAAACAAAAAAACAACATTCCAAAAAACATTCCAAAAATTATTGTTATATATATTTCCTTAACGGAAATAAATATAAGCTAGATGGTATCTCTAGAATGGTAAAATTTTACTTTTCTACCGTCTCAGGGAATAATTGGAAGTCGTTCTTCAGTTCATTTGATGTTAACATTAAACAACCAGCGTTTATAATGTAGACAACAAGAGAATTTTGTATGTTTCCGGTTAAAGCAGCTTCGTTGGAAAACCGCAGCTGAAATCGCGAGGAAAAACTGTAAAACAGCAACCTGTACAAAATGAGTAAAAAAAACCGCCCAAAATACGTGACTAGAATAGGTTAGTCAATATCAAGCGATGATAGGATAAAACTCAAAAAAGGCTCACTTACTAGGAAGGAGACAACCGAGGTAAACATAAACGGACGGAAAGCTTCTCGAGACTGAAAAATTGCACGTTTTCGAGATGAACCGAAAACAAACTGTAGTATCAATAAAACGTCGCACGGAAAGGAACCACCTCACGATGGGTGGATGAGCATAAGGATGGCGGATTTGGCGACTTAAAAAGCTCCCTTCGAATTGAATTTGCTCGGGTGTGTGCGCGAGGGTTTTTTCTTAGATGCTGGTGTTTTTTCACGCATCTTCATCCCAAAACCTTCAAACTCCAATTTGGATTAGTTCAATCGTGATCGTGGTCGAGCGACGCTCGGGACGGTGGGGACGGAACGGGAACGAATAGTGGAATCCGAATCCGCATCGTGATCGGGGTCGGTGCGACAACTTGACTCGCCACGGATGTTCGGATCGAAGGTTTGACGAGGGTTAGCCGGCGTTTGCTCGAAATGAAGTGAAAGTAAAGTGGGAGAGAAAATAAAGATCAGTTTTATTTGTTCAAGGTTTTTAATTTTCTGTGAAAGTACCTTCTTAACTCGGTCATGTCTCGTTGAGAGTTTGTTTTTTTTACGGTCGTAAGATCGTCCCTTGTCAGTTACAATCCGTTACACAAGCATTGTGTATGACAAATCCGGCGGGTTAAGGTTATAAAATTAAAAGGGAGATTGTGAACATTCTGAAAAAAAGCACGCAAACTATTTCTTGCCACATTTCGACTCCCTTTTACAGTTATCATATTGTTCATAGTCGCGTAGGGTATTTCCATTTCCGACGCAAGCTGTCAGTAGAAAACCGCCAGCGGAAGCTGTCAAATAGTTGGTTTGAAAGCCGGTACAGTAAGTTCACTTAACCTGGCCTGAAAGACGTGTTCATAGTAGGAAACTTCCGGTGCGCTGGGGGAAAACAACACGCTTCCTCGCGGGAAAGCTGTCAGGGTAGTGTCAGCAGTCGGAGCACCGATTGGCATGTATTGATGTGATATGCATGGACTCACATTGTACCAGTCCGGTTCTGTAAGGAGAAGCTCATTAGCGTGTTTCCATGATATGAGCTTTCTCAAAACTGTCAACTGTCATTATCTCTCGTTACGGGATGATACAAAAGAGAACTTCACTTCACTGTACATCAAATGTACTAAGTGGCGTATGAGGTGTTGGTTGTAATTGTTTATGTTTTGTGGATTTAAACCACTTTAAGTATCGTTCACTGCAATAAACATGATGAAGAAATAGAAAAACAGAAACGTATTTCGGAACGACAAGTTTGTTGATTGTTGTGAAATTCGTCCGGAATATAAAAGCTGTTTCCTGCCTTCTTCATTACGAAAACATGCTGCTTTTGGAGGATGTTCTCTTATCCATCACGTTCCGACCGAGGACCTTCTTTTCCCGCGGCGAGAGCGCAACTTCTGTGTTTTTTTCTTCTGTTCATTCTGCTCCATCAAGTTGTCCCGTTTCATCATTTTTGGTACCAATAATGATCGTGAGAAAATGCGCGGTTTGTGGTTCCCAAAAGGGCATCACCGAAAAACCGGAAAAGATTGAGGCATCCGTTCTATTCATCCGTTAACTTGGTGTAAGTTCATTTCTATGGCCATGTCTATCCGCGTGCCATCTGTGTTTGAGCGACGATCCCTCCCGCTGGTCGGTTGTGCGAAATTTACTTCACATGCCGGTTGCGCCGACGTATAGAGAGTCCATTCAAAAGCTTCCTTTGAACCAAAGTTTGAAAAGGAGACTTAAAAAAACGGAAAACAAAAAAACCGTTCCAAAAGTATTGCTCACCCAAAACGGTGACAAGATGGCGCACAGGGAAGACGTACGATCTTCCATAGAATGGGTGGTCCCGTCAGCGTATTTTTCTTTCGGTATTTTCTTTTAAAAGCCTGCTGTCCACCGTTGAAAAGTTTCGCTGCCGTTGTGCCGTTCTTGGGTGGGTGCAAAAAATAGGGCATCGCCATTTATCAGGTGGCATTCGGTGGAATTCACACCGCGCTTTCGCCCTACGCCCCGGTGGGTTTTCCGTTTTCCGCTGGCAACTCTCGCTCCGTCACACAAACACACAGCACTGACAAGAACGAAGGTTTCGTTCTTCATGGACTCGGTTCGGTTGAAAAGAAAAGGTCTGTTGGATGGATTTTTTTTAATGTGTTCACGAACATTGCGAGGAAAATGTTGAAATGGTTTTAGGAGCAGGAAAAAGAAAGATGCGAGCAAAAGTGCGAAGTGAAATACCAGCCGGAGAGTGAAAGCATCGACCCAAAATGTTTCTTTCATTACACTTGGCAAGGGAACTCTTTCGAATTTTTTTAAAGTTCCGTACATTATATTTATTTCGTTCGTCTATTTTTCATTAAAACCCGCAGATTGTATTTGGATTTTTCCATTTTTTCAACTCATTTTCGATATCTTCAACAACTATCGATAAGAAAATATAACAAAAACCTCAACTGTTAAGATCATTCCCCTCCTTTTTCTTTACTGCCCGCTGTTTTCTTCTTTCCTTCCGACACTGGGTTCTGCAAGCTTTAGTTTACGCAGCTTTTTAGTGAGCGTGGAAAGCAATGGAACTTCTGATTTTCCATTTCCTGGCGTTGTGGTATAACAAAGTGGAGGCTTGCGGGGAGCGTTGAATAAAATATGATTTAACCCTCGCCTCGCCAGTACCAGCATAGTGTAAAAAGTGTGTGGGTTCTGCATGTGTTTTCTCTGCCCTCCTGTTCTGGCGGCAACGGTATCGTTTTCACTTAGAAATGTGGTGTCCCGGAAACGAACGCAGAGTGGTGGAAATGCTGGCTCTTAGGAAATGTATTTTTTTAACGTTCTAGTCAAGTCCGCTGGGTGAAACTGATTCCATTCTGCAAGTGGGTGTGGTGTGCTTGACCCACTGATCGCAAGTTGCTGGCGGAGTGCGACACCGAACCGTTGCGGTTGCAACGTGCAAAATCCCTCGCCTCGAAATAGGTCACCCCCGGGGATATGGCGCTTGCTGCAAGCAAAATGGAAAAGAGGAATTTTTAGTAGCAATTTTTTTTTTAAGGAGTGATTTTAAACTGCTCCTTTCACATTCCTATGGTTTCCGATGTCGGAATTAGGTCGAATGTAGAAGTTTTTTATTCCAGAGAACCATTGAAGGTATCGAATTATCAAACATTGTACACTATCTGGTTTGTTTTTGAATAAAACTTTGTTAATTTGTTTATTTATTTAACTATAAATGATTTGGCTTGTTACATGTAATATTCTAACTGCAGCACATGACATTACAACAGTATCAGTTGATTTCATAATGCGATCATGTTTATGATAACTGTGTCAGTTGAAATCAGAATCGTAGCAGTTGATATTATAGAGTTGAATGAAACTTCAAGGTTGATTTACATAGCAGGTGAGTTCATCTCGCATGAATCGCTTTAATTTCATTAGAAAACAAAAGGAATGTTTAAACAAGCAGTGCTGATTAATTTTCATGTTGACTGCATGTCATTTATTTACTTATTTTTGGGAGCAGTTTCGTTCCAATGAAATCGAAGAGCTTCATCCGTTATTAACCTACCTGCTACGTAGATCAACCTTGGGCTGTTATTCGTGCAATATACGTTTACACTCGCTAGTTGCGTACTTCGCTCAAGCTGCTGTACTAGGAGGATTATAATACCAACTGCTACGATTCTGTTTTCAACTGACACAGTTATAATAAACATGATCGCGTTATAAAATCAACTGATGTTGTTGGAATATCATATGCTGCAGTTGGAATAATTGCTGCTACTGTAATGATATCATCTGAAAATCCCTGTACTTCCCGTTAAATGTACAATTAATCAGTCACTGCTGCTCCAATCTTATTTGTCGTTTGAAATTGCAGTGTCCAGCCGTCACTTTCTTTCATTACTATCGCAGAGAAATGTAATACGAACCACCAGAGGAGATTGAGTTGATAGCATTATCAGTGATATTTGATTGCTAATCAAAGAAAACTAAAGCAGACCGTGCACAAAGGAAGGTGGACACCGAGCTGTGTATGTAGCAATGATGGTTTTGCAACCTGTTTTCCTTGCCACTGGGAAAGTAGGAGTCTCCATTGCAATACTACGCCCCCGCACGAAGTTACTACGGTTGTTTGCGAACAATACTGGGGGCAGTCCCTCACGCCGAGGGATGATTGTGGAAAAGCGGACTCTGGTCTGGTGTGGTGAGTAACTGCTGTTGCTACCCAAACGAACGGAAAAATAAAGCTCCCAAGGCAATCGGTATAGAGACGACAGACAGACGGACCTAACGGACCCAGTCGCAAAAGGTACACTTGTGGCCGGATGGATCGGGAAAAAGGGAGGGGAAAGGGAGTGCAAGGCGACGCCAGTTGGAGTTCGTTAGGAAATGCACTTTTTAACTGCAAACGAACTGCACAATAAATGGTCCAACGTCCACCACCGTTGGCTGGTGAAGGGAAGGACAGTTTTCTCCCGGGAAATGGTTCGGGTTCCGATTGGGAGGAAGGCGAAATTATGTAGTCCCTTCGCCGCTGCTTCCCCCTTTCTCACTCTCCCTCTTTCTCCCACTCGGAACGGATTTAGTATGGAAGGACATTTGAGCTGTGGTTCGACCTCCGCAGACCGTTGGGGATATGCTCCACCAGGATGTGGTAATGTCGATCCGCATCCGCACCGGTATCCTTGTATTACTCCTCCCCCCCCCCCCCCCCCCTCCCCATCACTCCCTCACAACTATCCCGTTCACCTACCGGAAGCCATTTGGCTTGGGAAGTAAACATTTCAATTCTCGTTCTCGTGGGTGCTCCGTCCATTCGGTTCCGTTCGTCATGTCTGTTCCGGTTCCGGGTTTTATGGTTCAGTGTCCACCGATAGACTTATCTTTCCCTCCCTCTCTCTCTCTGGTCCGTGCAGGTTGGATTTGCACAACATAAAATAATATCCCCGGGTCCTTGGTGCGCGCGCGGGAGAGCTGTCTCTGGAGCCATGATATATTTTTATGGCTTTTATACCTGGTTCTTTTTTTCCTTCGAGCGCCCGGCCGGTTACAAACGTGAATACCTTCTTTTTTAGGTTTTTTCCCCATTTTCCTAACGGTTTAAGGCACACTTTCGAGACGGCAACGTGCTTCATCCCAGCGGGAACGTAGTAACGATAATTTGTGACGGAGCTTTTCCGCAAAGGTATTCCGCGTCCTTGTCGCCACTTTCGCTGTATTAGTGTCGGACGGATTCGTCAATTATGTAATGACAAATGTGTGTGGTTTGGGGAAGATTTGCTTTTGGGGGTTAGAGTAGGAAAAGTTAGGTTAAAGTAGAGTACGATAATATTAAAAAATGCAAGAAAACGAAGCATATTATTTGAAATATTTGTTGCTCCATAAGTAGATAAAAATATAACATCAAAGCTAAAGCTATTAATAAAACTAATTCTATGGGAAGCTAAGTCTTCACTTGTTTTTCAAAAACCCTCGGTTTAGCAAATTTTATAAACAAGTTTTATCAAACATGGTTGTACTAAAAAAGTATGCTAAAAACGCTTGGCCGTATATATCCTAGTTGAACAACTGTCCTGTATTATTTAGAATCTAATTTGTTGAAGTCTCTCACCCAAAAACACGGCATCTCTGTTAACTCGAATATTGTCCTAGTGTAAATGATGTTATGTAAACTTCGCGGAACTATTCCTTGCAGACCTGTCTTTAAAAACTAATCGAGTTGAGTTTTACGTCGCCAGTATACCAGGTGTTCTGCGATAACAGTGTGAGGAAATGGCAAATAAAACTCTTTTAAAGTCCGTTTAGTTTTTGGCCATCAAGTTTCGAAGAAAAATCCCTTATCGCTCGTACGTCGCCGTTACGTGCTAGAACACAGCTACGGGACATATCTTTCTACCGGCTTCTCTCACAATATCCTTACCCTGGTTAGTGGTTCTGGGCTATTCCGCAAAACTTCATACCCACAACCGGCAAGTAAAATTCGAGTGTACTTTAAGTGTCCGTTGCGGAGCAGTCCTTTATGGCAGTATGGATGTTGGGTGTTTTTGCAGTTTCTTTTTATTTTAAGAAGCAAACGCACCACCATCGTTACTGGCTCTTGCCGGAAGGGTAAAGGACGTTACCCATTTGCCTAGAAGTAACCGTTTTTTGACCCCATTAGCAGGGGCAAACCACCGTGCACAGTGGCACAGTGGCTTGGGTAGAGTAATTCCCGCCCATTTTCCTCTTTCTACCTTGTAGTAGGTCCCCTTTTTCCTTTATGCTCTTTACATCAAGACCACTTCAATATTCCTTGCCGCTCATTATACGAAAAGATGAACGACCACTCTGTCTGTTTTTCCTTGTTAGTCGAAATTGTTAGTAGCTGTGTTTTAGTTGTAATAAATTTGCACAATCGTTAAATCATATTTTAAAACCTTCAAAATATTTTTATAAATAATATTAAAGCTATTTTTATACTTACCAAAAGAGGCACCCATTATGGGGACATAGCCTCTACGGGGTTCGTTAAAATACGGATGAGTGTGCAGATTGCCGGTGGAATGTGTAAGCCAATCGGAACAGGCAAAAGTTTCTTTGTCATGGCCTCCTTCGAGGATCGATGCTGATGATGCTATATTAAACCACCTTTTCGAGCACTTTTCGAGTCCCTTTTCCGACAACACCATCAAGTTTTGGGCAAATTTTCCTGACCCGGTGTAGTTTTGAGTGACTTTTTTTATCATTATTGCTGTATAGAGATGCTTATTGGGAAATTCCAATTTCCATGAGCTCGTTCTCGGAAGGATGCCTGCGCCATATTTACATGTTGTTTGATCAATATTCCTAGAACATGCATCGATGCATATTTTTATTGCTCTTCGGTGAACTTTCCTGTGTTCCGAGAAGGCAATTCAAATTTGCCACAAACCAGGCCAAATAAACGTGGTTCATCATCACCGGTGTGGGTAGTAAATGATTCAATCAATTAGCTTTCCCCCCAAAACGGCTTGAAAAAGTTCGTATACCAAAGTTGAACGATTGCAGAAATTGTAATTTAATCAACGTGTAGTGCCCGCACATGGCTTGTGTATACAAGTCCAACTTTCTCATACATTGTCTGTTCTCTTTCCCAAAGACGAGTGTCGTTCATAACTTTGTAAATTTTACATGCCTTCGTCAAGCGATCGTGACCACTTTTGAGTGAATGAGGCTCGGAGGAGGTCTCGTCAGGATACTCGGGTATTCGTTTATGTTCCGGTC
Organism: Anopheles ziemanni; assembly: GCF_943734765.1. Lineage (NCBI taxonomy): Eukaryota > Metazoa > Arthropoda > Insecta > Diptera > Culicidae > Anopheles > Anopheles ziemanni. Next base: position 94,030,382 of record NC_080706.1, read on the forward strand.
AAGGTGCAGCGTCCACGGAATTATTCGATTTTAAACAACTCCTCTGATGTGAACTGAACTCATTTTTCTGTTTGATTTTGACTTTGGTTGGTTGTTAAAAATGTAAAATCACTCGAAAAGCTTTCGATTTGACGACGCCATGTCCAATTTACAAAAGCTAGCAAAGAAAACATTATTCCTTTCAACCGCAAGAGCTCGATTTGATTTGATCCGTGATTGGATCATGCTTTCGGTTTGCGTGGATTGAAAATTCCAGCGCGTCTTAAGTTAACAGTGTTTGGAATCGACACACATCGACAACATGTCCCGCACCGCACCCGTCCCTTCCCCGGGACGATCGGAATTAATGAGGTAAGCGCGTGCGGGGCTAACCTTAACCTACACCTACGCCCAGACAAACACTTACACAACCCCACAAACATCTGGCCTCGGGTTTTTTTTGCAAGGGGGCGTAACTTTGGTGAAAGTTTCCTTTGCCGATTACTTTGGCGAAGGTGCAAAGTACGCGTTGCTGAGCTTTCCTAGCGTGGTTCGGGATGATTCATGGATGGAACGCAATACGGCAAACCCAAGAAAAAAGAAAAGACCAAACCAAACCCGTTTTGTGCGCTTTTATTTTTCTTTCGCTCCACTTCAAAGCGCGTCAAAGTTTATTTGACTTTGCACAAGTAGGTTGTGTATGTTTTTTATTACGTGTAAAATTTGATCCCCCCCCCCCCCACCCCCCCCCCCCCCCGCGTTACTCGACCTTACGACGCGTGTTTCATCGGGAGCATCCCACACATCGAACATAAAGTGTGTTTGATTAAGTTTCAAACGAAACGATTCGCTTTCGGCGAATCAGTTTGCGGATGCCTCGGATCATATGAAACCAGTCAGTTCAGACCGCCGCAAAATGGCAAAGGTTAAATCGCATCGCGCTGTTGCTTCAAGTTTGTTTGTTCCATGCTTTGTTGGAACATTCAAACCATGAGTCATGCCTAATCGGAATAGCTAAAATAAACCAATAATTAACTTACAAGATATGTCTGGAGAAAGTTTTCAATTAATTTTGAGGTGGAATTTTCAGGAAGAGTCGTATCGTTGTTCAATACTTTTTTTTATTAGATGGCGGTAGTTCTTCTACCGATAGGAAGTTAATAATGTGTCGACAATTAACAAATTTGCCATAATTAATATAATAAAAAACAATGGAAAACTTTCCGTAGCTTCCGATATGAACTAGAAAATGATAAATTGTCGCACGCCAGGTCGCTTTGGCTCGATAGAAACATTGTGGTTTCGCCCCATTGTGAGCCCGTTTATCATGGATAATCAGTATTAGCGAACAAATTGCTCCCCCGTTCGAGTTGAGGATACCGAAAACTCCGTGCTAAATAGAGTTCCTGCCCCCCCCTTTCCCATTCGGTCTACAAGGGAATCAGGATTAATCCACCGGGCGGGCCGGTTGTTTGAGGGGTGGAAAAATGATCCCATTTGAAAAATTAATCGACGATCGTGTTTCCGAACGCAGCCACATTTCCACGCTGGCACAGTTTGACTTATTAATGGAATTTATAATGAACTAAGATGAAGAGCCGGTACAGGACAGGTTAAGGATCGCCTTCAAGCGAAAGAACCGAACATTCAATAAGATGCTGTTGTTGCTTGCAGGCCGAACCACGGATCGTTCATCAACTTGTTTTCATCAAGGCTTAAGGACAAGAGAAAAAAGCGTCCCAGCATAACTTATCGCAAAGGGCAAGCTCCCGGAGGACGCATAGGGTTTTATTGAGGTATCTTCCTTCCAAAGCCATCTCTAGTAGAGTAGTAGGTCTGTTGGCAAGCAAAGGCCTGTTTCTAAAAACCGATGTGCCGCCTGATCAAGATTGAGTAATTAATTATCCCTCACCGTTCCGTCGAGCAATCTCGCGGCCAGAAGGAATGAAGAGAAGCTGACAGAAGTAGAAAGGCAGGCGGGGAAGACCAGGGAAAAGGAAAACCTTTCGACTTTTGGACACTTGCAACTCTAAACTACTGTCATTCGGGGACATCTTTTACGGTGTCAGGATGAGCGAGCAGTTTCGGGCCCTTACGAGAGGACTATCGTGAGGAAAGATTGACCGAAAAGGTGATAAGGAGTTGCAAGAGGTGATAAAAAGAGACGGAAATGGAAAATGTTTCAGACGAGTTTGGGATTCCCCAAGCTGGGGAAGCTTGCGCTAATGAAAGGTTTTGTGACAAGCCAACTTGGGCTCGACTCTGTCTGTGTCCCATTTTCCCCCCTCCTTAAGAGCCCACTTGCCGAACTTTCCCTCTGTGAAAATCCTCGCTCGCTGAACCAGAAGAGGGCCGCCGTGGGTGCGTTGGACTTTTGAGTTTAATTAATTATGAATGGTCTTCATCGCTGTCGCCAGCGTCCTAATGTGTCTTGCCCTAGAAGCCACCCTGCCGCCGCGCCTATCCGTGTGGCCTCCGCCAACTTCTCCGCGGGTTAAAAGCGGGAAAAATTTACAATTCAAAAAACAGGGGACCAATCCCATCCGCCCGGTTTTGTAACGGGGCCACTGCCTCCGCTTTCCCAGATTTGCCGGCTCTCGGGCGTAGCCGTAAGATATTCCATGAATATGTAACACCAACTTTGTCCGCGTGGAATCTTTGGGATTGCATTTTCCACAGAACGCTTTTCGAACGACACTGCGTCCGGTTTCGGCCGTCTTATCGCTCGTGTTATGTTTTCATTGGCAGCATTGGAAAAAATGTTTGTACTGTTCAGCTTTCGCTATCACAACCGTAATAAAATTAGATGTAATAAGACCGTTCTCTTGTTGAGTTGAAAATTTATTGAATTATTTATAAATCGTTTTGATTGATCAATTGCCCTTTCTTATACCCTTTTCTTCTCTTCTTTGCAGTGTTCGCAGTGTGATGCACAAATACCTCGAGAAGGAAAATGAGGTCAACTTCGACAAAATTTTCAACCAAGTACTAGGTGAGTAGGTTTTTGATGTTTTAAAATTTCCAATCGTATTTTCATTCTTTAACAGTTGATAAAGTTTTTTCATTTTTTGCAACTTCCACGATCATATAATCACTGAAGAATTTAATGGATCTATTTTCCACTGTTTGGACTGCATTTATTACTCAATTATTTTCCTATCAACTGTCAACTGCATACAAAGTAACGTTTTGCTGAGTTCCTTAGTGGAACAAATATTCGAAGAATGCACTTTCGCGAGGTTCATTATTCAACGTCACTGGCCAAAATACGTTTCTCCCACAGCTGTCATCGATCATAAAACTCAGCGAGGACATTTTGGACTAAGAATCGGGTCAGAAGTAATTTATTCCCGTTCAGTGTCAGATTGAACAAAAAAAAACATCCAGTGGTAAAACTATCCCTAATGAAGTTCTTGTAAGGAAAAATAAACCGACTGGGTGGACAGGAGTGCGAAAGATATCCTATCGTCCTTGAAACAATTTGCTAGTTTGTGACATAAAGCAAAGGAAAATGAAGAAGCCGGTCGAGTATCCCTCTACCATCTCTAGATTATCAACATCTAGTAATTTGCATGATAAGTGGATGATATTAAATCAATTCACTAGAACGTTATTCTTGTTCAGTTTTTCTTCTTATAAATTTGTTCTTGGTGTTTTTTCAATTGTATACTATCAATCGAAATTTATTCATTCCTTATGCTGTGAATAAACGTTTTGATAAAATCGTTTTAACATTGCGCTTTACTAATTTCTACGGGGGTTTTTTTTTACAGGATATTTATTATTCAGAGACTTCTGCGACAACGTATCGGAAGAACCAGTGCCACATTTGAAATTCTACGAGGAGGTAAATATGCAAGGAGCTTATGGAGTTTCTTTCTTTTTAATTTGTTTTTCAAATGCTCAAAACCGATGAAGAAAACGGTGCAAGTATTAAATTTCCTTTATTGTGCATATTGTTTGTTCATGCAAGTCTTGGTTGGTCCGACATCCAGATCCAAAATTTCAGAGACTAAAAGCTAATAGTCGTCATGCATCAATCTTAAATTAGAAAAAGAAAAACTTTCGAAAAATGATTTCCGTACTAAGAGAAGAAAACATCTTGCTCCAACATTCTGCGGGCTCGTTTAATCATACCGTTCAATCCCGTTAAAGCTGGAAGCATAGATCAAGAAAACCTTTTTCAAATGTCGTCTGAGGTAAAGCGCAACATTGTATTTCGTTATAAGAACACAGCTCAGCATTTCGAGCTTGTTTCGAAAAATAAAACAAATTTCTTTGATGAATTTTGCGAAGCGGTCGGGTGAATTAATTTCAAGCAACTCTAGAAATAAAAACAAAACATACTTTGTCTATTTCGCTGAAGCATGATAATCCGACGACCGAAGGTTCGTGTTGCTGGGCAAGGAATAAAATAAATCTTTGTAAAAAAAACCAAAACACCGTTCGGAAGCTCCTGAAAAGAAAAAGTATAACTGTGGAGGAGTTTTCGTTGAATTTGCGTGGTAATTGCGAACGCCCAACGGGAGTTTGTTATAATTAAATCCTAAAATCAGAAAAAGTTAAATGTTTGCCCACAATTATCCTACAACGACAACAAAGTGAGTTATTTTCTAGAAAACGTGAATTGATGTTATGAAATGTACATTAGTTTGAAGCTAATGAATATGTCTGTATGCAAAACAAAGTAATTGATAACGTCCGGTGTGACGGCTTTACGTTGACAAATCTTTTTCCGAGCTTGTTTTGATCCAATACCTCTCAGGATATCCTGTCCACCTTGCAAAGGGCCATCCATCGTCTGCTGAAGCCCCCGAAAGGGTCGTCTCGAGAAAAGGTGGAGAGGATCCAAGCAAACAATAAGTAACTGACTGGTAAAGAGGGAAAGTGACAGTACACAGGAAGGAAGACGGAAAGCGATCGCGAAAAACGAAAAGAGTAAAGCTGCGCTCTGTTTGAAGATGTAAAATTTCTCATTTAAATGCAAATTAGTTGATGGAAGCTTGTTTGAGGTAGAGGTGAGCTTGACGAGTTTGGCAGCACTGGACAGCGGGTCAGGCTTGTCAACGCCTTGCAGGCCATCTTCGGCAACAGTGGCAATATGAAACATTCCCGCGTCCCCGTCCCCCCTTTCCTGCTTTCCCGGTCCACGCGCCGTCAAGAGGTAAACTCCGGTTTGACTTTCTTTTAACCTCGGGGAATTTTGTTTTTCCTTTTCGCTTTCCGGATCGCTTGAAGTGCGTCGAGACCCCGTCTTTTTTTTTTCTTCTTCCGCCTGCATCTCATTTGCGGTGTGAATTGTTTTCCCCGTTCGCCACCACTACCACCGCCCCTTCGGTTGGGGTCGCTTGACAAGTGTTTGATAAATGGCGGATGCCGCGGTTGAGTTATGGGCTGGCGATGGCAGCGGTTTGACTTCAACGTCGCGGTTCACCGGTACGCCCTGTTGTATTTGGCTTTACAATATCGGCCCGGCACGTCAGAGAGGGATAACAAAGTTTCGATCAGGCGTGTTTTCAGGGCGCAAAATTGATACCGAAAGCAAATGGGCCTTGTAAAGCGCGCTCAATAAACGTGACGGATGAAAGCAAGGAACGAACATCAAAAAGCATTTCGATTTTCAATATGATGGGTTTTGATTTCGTTTCGAAAATGATGTAAATTTGGTCGGTCGTTTCATTGTTACAAGTAAATAACAAGCACACCGAGCGTGTTTGCAACGTTACGTAAATATCTCTACATGTGATTTCTTCCGTTTGACTTTATGATGTCAGCCTCTCGACGAGCGTTGAGAGGAACACCGAAACATTTGATGATTAATGTTGTTGACCACAAAGTATGGATATTTTTTGGTTGGGACTTCGTGATCGTGAAGCATTAAACCGATTAAGAAAAACATAAATAAATGATGTCAATCTATCACGCACGATCGACCTTGCCCTTGCCGTTTGTCGAAAAAAGGGAGAAGCCAACCCCATTCCTACTCTTCAAACAAGTTTCTGTTCATATTTTCAAAATCTCCAACTGGTTTATTGGTCGTCCGGGAAAAATGGGGATGTTGGAGACGATTATTTTTATACACCCTTTAGTGACAGCTGCTCCATCGGAGCACCGTTGGTCCATGGTCAAACGGACACAACCCGCGCATCATAAACTACGTTCCTCGTTTTGAGCAAATGATGATGATCGCCATGCGCCCGTTGAAAAAAAAGCGATGCTTGGAACCAGCCATTAATTAGTCTAAAGTGGTTTGGTACGAGGTCCGATTGAACGAATTCGTTTTTAATTCGCGTTGATAGAAGAACAACATTCAATTACTTACGTAGTATAATTTTTTCCCCTGGAATAGATGAAGTTTGTTTTAAATTGAGATTGTTTGATATTGAAAAAGTTAGAAGTTGAAAGCATTTAATAAGCTACATCGGAATCGTCCTACGCTCAGCTTCATTGTTAAATTTTCAATACTAACAATTTGGCGAGTGAATATCAATACACGAGCAGCCTTAAGCTACCCAAGAAATTGTATTCTCGAACGAAAAAAGTCAATATATGAAATTGTTATGCTGCTTTGTCGATTTGGTATCGATTATTTTTGTTCTTGGTTCGATTTTTTTGTTTAGAGATTCTATTTTACCAGAAGTGGTTTTGGTTCTCGAACCATGTACAGATCCTCTTAAAACTTACATGGTATCGTGGTGAAACAGTCTCAGATGTATAGAACATTTGGTGATTGGAAGAACGAAAAAACAGAACTCTCGTTGGGAATGGAAAGTGATATCCTCGGGGGTAAAGTTCCTCCGTGGACAAAGGTAATCGATATAGGAAAAAAAGAAAGAAAAGCAAGAAACTGTGTATAACTGAAAAAGGACACTCAGGATAATCCTAAAAGAAAACAATTTTATTCTTTCTATGTTTCGATTAGTTTAGATTTGTAAAAACTTCGTCCGATTTCGTTCTCCTCTAGAGTTTCGTGTAATGTACTCAATGTTAATGTTCGTAACGAAAGTCCAACGCTTTTTTTAGAAGTTCACAATTTTACTTAGACTTTTAATTTTTTTAACTTGCAACATTTAGAAATACAAGTCGCACAAGTTTCTTGATTTGTTGTTGATTTGTGATTCTTGTGATTTGTTAACTATTACAGAAATAATATGAAGTATTTAAAAAATTAATAGTCTGCATCAAATGTTAATAGTGTTTGCCATCTGAAGTCCAATAAGAGCATTTCTAATATTTATACTATGTTGTTTACTTATGATAGTGATTTTTAAAGTGTTGTTTCGCCACAACTCGACGTAGTCTGCTTATCGATGTAAGTTTAGTGGTTATTTCCTCTAGCCCTCTATACTTCTTCAATTGTTACGGCTTCCGCTTTAAGTCTGTTGCTGCATGGTGGTGCGTACTTCAGTGCCGCTACCATAGCAACTATGTACGAAGAAAAATCGAGAAATAGTTACGACTTCCACACAAACTTGCCAAGGGTGGTACACGCTTTCCGGGGCACGTTTTATGTTCCAGTGTCCATTTTATTAGCGTTCTTACCGTTTCGTTGCCATCGGCTGCGAATCCGAACTATTCCATCGGCTTCCCGTACATCGCTCGATTGTTTCTCCGCCAAGAGCAAGGAGCAAACTTCCTGTTTCCTTTCTCATACAAAACTGTAGTCGAGGTGTACCTACGGTAGCTACGGAACAAGAAACTGCCTTCTTCGGCCATTTCACGTGCATTTCCTGAGACCGAACTTTATCTTCCACCTGTGTGGGCGAGTTTGAAAGCGTGTTGGTCTTAGAAAATTATGTTGATTGCTTTTCCAACCATTTCAGCCATTGGACGGTTTTCTTTTTTCTTTATTTTTTAAATTAAAAGATTGTTGTACATTTTATTTTCCAATCTGTTGTCGTGCTTTCCAAATTTGTTGTTGTGATTATTAATTTTCATAGAAATGTGTGTTGTTTCCCTTGCTGAAAATCATTTGACCTAAAGGAACGTTCAATTTCAGTTTGTGTTCTGCTTTCGATATTTTCCGCTCCGTTGGTATATTTTATTTGTTTGGTGTTGCAAATCAGGTTGCGAAATATTTTTTCCCTTTTTTTCTCTTCAATGTGAAAAAAGACCAGTAAACTTCGTGCCAAGCAAATAGTTTAAAGTTTTTATTTGTATGTTCCTTCTTGTTCCATCGTATCGGTTTCTTTTCGCCGTTTAATCCTCAAAGTTGAACCATATTTCTTTCCATCCGAGGAAATTTTTCGCAATTTATTACAACCTATCCGTGCTTCGCATCCTACGCAGTCTGACGGAAAAATGTTTTACTGGTGTCCTAGAAAAACATGCAAAAAAGAGCAGATCAAAATTATTTGCGTTGGTGACCTGAAAAAACAATCCCACCAGTGAATGTATAGCGGAACTTAGCATGGACGAATGCTGCAACCATTCTGGTGCCATATAAACTTTCGCTTCTATCGTAGGATTATTTCTGGCATGGACTTTTCTAAACTTTTCCACGTTTCAGAATGGCAAGTGGGTCGTTGTTTATCGTTTAATATTTAATATTTTTATTTAGATTATGAATTAAAATAATATAATATATGATTCTTCTTGAAATGTACAAGAGATTTGATGGAATAGAGCCTCCACCGCGAAGCTACCTCAGGTTTCGCAAGCTTTTTCCGGAGGTGAAATCGAATGAAAGTTTTAATTACAACTCTATTAGTCTCAGAACCGACAGGTCCTGCCATTCCCAGTAAGGAGCTATCCTGTAAAGCGGCCGGCGCACTGACCTGTCTGAATGTTCGAAACTGAAGAAGAACTGAACGGCCGCCTCCGGGCTGAAAGTTACCAACTATTAGTCCGTACACCGGTGATTCCGGGTCGTCTTGTTACCACCTGAAAGGTTTAATTTGGGGGCTAAAAAGTTAATCTCGCGGGATGAGTCCAACCGGCGCCGCAACCCATCCACCATTTTATCTTATTTTTCATCCGCCCACCGGGGGTTCCTTCGATTTGCACCATCCGCGCACCATTAGGAACTCACAATAACTGCACGAGCGAAAGAGGTTAAGTAGTTCCGAAGCCGCTGTCGAGGAGCGTAATTATTTCAATGAGTTTTGCTGCTTCCGAGAATGAGGATTGTAAAGTAGGCGGAGGGTTCATTCAATTATCTTCATTCCTTGGTAATGTTAGCTTACTTAATATTAAAATAAGATAAATAGAATAACACAAGTCAAACTGGATAAAAAATGGGCATTTATGTTTTTAGATTGCAAAAACAGGCAAAACGATAACTTGTTCAAAACTTTAAGTTGTGTAACAAAGTTGTTTCGTGTAAAAAAGTAGCACCTTATCGTTCTTAATGGCATAAAAGCACGAACAGGGATTGCGAGAATGAAGTACACGCCAAATACTGCATTTGAGACATCAACATCCACTTAGAATTGTCATCGTATTAAGTGTTCGTTGGCACTTCAATATCCTCTCGTACTGAGCCGTTCTGGCATGGTTCGCGCCTGGTCACCACCACCTCAATCAACCTATACTGCATAGTTTCTAGTGGGCACTTCCTTTGACACCACGAGCATCAATTCATCGAGTGGCCTTTCTTTCCTAAGGGTGACAAAGCTCATCATGTTTTCGTCGCAAAAGAGTCGCTCAGCCTTATTAAGTGTAACACTTTGAAGAAATGAAGCTGAGTTTCTTCGTTGATGATGCGTTTACTAAGGTGAACATAAACTACAGTTTGATTTGTAGAAACCTACAAGTGTTGGCAAATGTAACTTTTGTAGAAACCCTAGAAGGTAGACTGACAACAATATAAAACTTTATACATCGATGTAAAACGCTTGAATGATTTCATCATCAACATCAACCATTACCCCCCAGATCGACAAAGAAAAGTTTGTCTTAAATGAGGGATCATTCTGAAGAAAAACCATCTCTAAGGAACAATTCCCAGCTTGGAGATAAAATGCCCGCTGAAACATACAACAAACTTTGAAGGATTCTTGATGTTGCTATACAATAAATTGAACGATGGAATAGATTTAACGTTCTAGGGGTTTTGAAAATAATGGCTTTAGTTTCCATACGGTTAGTAGTTTTGTTTTTAAATTCGCACTAACAGGTGAAGTCGAAGTAATAGAATTTGATTTTTCTTTGCTGACTAATAAACAAAATATTTATGTCAATGTTTTTTAAGAAGTCGAACACAACAGGAAATAACCCATTTGCATTTTAAAAGCTAATTTTAATTTTGTTTTGGGGAAGAAACAGATCGTATCTTAAAAACCAGCCGTTAGATTATTTATACTTCAATTAATGTTAGCTTGTTCCGTTGTTGTACATTTTAACGTTCGCTGGTGCCGTTGCGATGCAGTCAAATGGTGTCTGGTGTATAGCATGTTCCATATGCCGTGGAAAAGCGCAACCAACTCTGGAATGGGGCGACAAAAAAGAGAGAACGTCACGTAACGAAACTGAGAAAACTGCACGAAACCCTGTATTTCGTGTGTGCTCTTATGAAAAGACAAATTGAAAGTTTTCGACAGGTACAACTGGAAGGCGCCAGCAGTTTTCTCAGTGGATGTAAAGCTCGCATGGCTGGACTAGAGAAAAAATTCTAAAGTTTTCCACTCCACGAACGAACTCGAACTTTGCACCAGGTTGAGAGAGGGGTCGCGAAGGGGAAGAAAGTTTTGCAATACGTGTTTGTTTTATTTTAGAGTCGTGTACTTTTTCCTTGTCGCGCCCTCCTCTAGCATGGTTTGTTCCGTGCAGGATCGTACCCGTATTTTATTTTGCTTGCTAAAACTCATAATTAAGACAGTTCTTGAAACGTAATTAAACTGGGACAACTTTTCCGGACCATGCTTGATGATTTCAAGAGTAAATTTTAGCGTGAAGAAACGTGTTGTTGGAATGATTGCATGCCACACGAATTGAAAGGATATGCTATGAAACAAAGAGCTTTAGTCTACAGTTTAGCTGTTCGTTTTTGCGAGGCGAACCTGGTTTATTTGAAAGTATTCACTCATTTTGTTTTACAAATTGAAAATAAGCTTTATACATTGGATTCTACCGTTTCTAAAGATAAGGTCTTAGTTTCTACGCTACTTAAATTCCCTTGACAAAACAAACCCCCTTTTCGTTCACGTCCCCTGCTCTTGTGAAGGGAATGCTGTAAAAATTAATGGTACCATCTGCATACAGAAATTGGATATTTGCTTCCAATTTTCCACCCACCAAACCCGAATTCCGGTTCGATACCGGATAGGGTTCGAATCTCTTACCGATCGGATCGGAAGTAAGCAGTGGATGACGGTGTCGGTACAAGTGTTTTGCCGGAAACCTCTACAAGCAGTGGATCTGGGCTTCGCTGGCAGCGCTTTAAAAAAATGCTACCCCACGCTGGGTCAGATGCCAGTGGCATTCCAACATGATGCCCGGCGAGAGCAGTGCGAAAGAAGTCCTTCCGCGAAGACGGCTACGGCAGTTCCAAACCCGGCGTCAGACGCCTCGGTTGGGATTCCGTGGCTTCTTGCTTTGGTCGAAGGACGGACGGAGGAGTGACTATCGGGGGTGTTAGGTACGAGTGCTTTGGAGAATTTGGGTATTTGATCGGTTTTTGTGAAGTAGAAAATGTTGGGGAAATTTCGCCAAAGACGGACAAAGAGATGTGTTTCAGCCCACATCGGTACGCTGGCGTTGACTTAAAGACTCTGAGGATGATCGACACGGGGCACTGCTTTTGAGGGTTTCCTATGCTCCACCGTGCGTGCTGGGATTTCAGCGAACTAGTACCGCCCATTACGGAAGAACCGACCGGCACAAACGCTCGGCTCCTTTAAAAGATATCCTACATTATCACTAGAAACGATTCCCATGCACAAAAGAGTTCGGTGCTAGAGGCAAGGGTTGCCTGAGAGGATTCTGATGCTGTGTAACTAAGGTAACTCCAAAAGAGAATGACGCTGGATGGAAGAGGAAGCAACGATAACAACGTTTTGCCATTGTACTCGCCGCTTGTGTTCGTATCGCAAGCTCTACCCCTTGCGTGTAGCACCACTTCGTTGGCTTTCGATGCAAATGTTATCCTTTGGCTCGTCCTTCTCGTATGGAGGGTCTCCTTTGGCGTGGTCCCGTTTCGAACGAACCACCATACCGCAATACCGTTCGTTTGCGTGTGCATTCATCCACGCGGGGGAACCCATGGGAAAAGCACGCGGCAACAACTGCTGGAGCCGGAAAGGTTAGAACTACGATTGCATCTGCCCAGGACAATCGCTCCAGAACGGGGAATCAGTTTTAGCAGCCTTCCCCCGTAGTCAACCTTTCCTCCGGTTCCTTTTTCTTTCCGTGCGCGGGGGAAACAGCTTGAAATTCGGTAGTTTAGTTCTGCGTGGGGAGGGTGCAGATAAACAATTCCGCTCGTCTTGTCGGCTACCTCCAACCGACACCGTCACTCCTGTTAACGGCCAGAACGCGACAGCTGGTCCCTTCGGAGGGAGTTCTCGAGGAACGTCGGAAGCGCATGTTTGCATTGTGTAAATCCCGGCTTCACCGCCGAGGGAGTTTCATTTTCCTGCATCGAATCCTCGGAAGGGGAGGGTGTGGTACTACATGACAATCTTGTTACATTTTAAGTGCATATCTCGCCCCACCAGCTGCACTGAACGGGGAATTCATGGGACACATGGACTTACATGAGTGTTCGCTGGCATTCGGAAAAGCGTCAGGCGGACGCGCAATCGAAACAGGAACATTTTTTATAAATCCACCATCACCTTTTTCCGCCCCGGGAATGGGAAATCTATCTTCTTCTATATCTATCTATATCTATAATATATAAAATTTGGCAACTTGTAAGGTGTAAGATTGTATCCCAACCAATTTGCATGCAAGTTTTCTATGCAATCGGTAATCTGCTGCTGAATTAGACAAAAAAAATCCCAACCAACAGTCCCGCAACAGAAGAACTGAATTAGCGTCTTCATTGATCGATCCTGATGCGCTTTGTTTTCGATTTAAAGTCACTAACTTGCCACGGATGTTTAATATTTTCAGTTTGTCCACAAATATGGAACATGAACAAAAATAGCTAAACGTATTTACTTTTGACATAAAGTACCGAACAGCTGTTCCCATTACATAGCATCGATTGCTATAGCAACCAGCTTGATTTGGGAAAGTGTAAGGATACTTGGATTAGCAAAATACTTTTCATGTTGAAATTGTGTTTTGAAACAATTTTAAAATGAAGGGCGGAAGCGCGGTTTACTGTAATTTTCCCCTCTATTTACAACTCGTTGGATAACATACACAAACTAAACCAGATACAAATCTTCAACAAAATGCTTGAAAAATGGGACAAGAAAAACGCATCGCAGATACTAAAGCATTGCGTTACAAAAATGGACCTTTACTATTACCACCGGTTGGTCTAACCAACTCCTGAAGCCGTTAGGGTTGGATGGTTGTGGTTAACTTTACAACCCGACTGCACTCCGACGGATGATTCAGTGTTATTTTCTGCTCGAGCGAAGGTAAAAACCAGGAAAATCATCATCCTGTTTGTCCAGCAAACGGTGCGACGGTGCCTAGGGGGTGGGCAAAGGGGGGAGGTTGGGGGTTAGAATCCCTGCTTCAAATGGAAAATGATGCCATCTCCGGAGAGAATGGTCGACCGAGCGCTCAAGGTGATGAATGAATGATGTTTACTAAACAGCTTCGCACGGAGGAAAATTGCGCTTGGTTAACGCAGTAGAAAACACGGACAGAGGAAGTATTCATTTGGGGCTGAAAAAAAAGAATGAATACTTGGTATGCATGAGTGGGAGATACCCCCGCAGTTGGTTCGCCGGAAGGAAGTTCCGTTTTTTGTGTTTGCTGCAATTTCCCTACCCTTTTGGTACGCGCTGAATGAAGGAACACATTTGCCGCCGGGGGTGATGGGAAATAAAACCAATGCTGGAGCGAAATGATGAAACCATGGTGACTGGATCCTGTCGCTCTGTTGGTCGCTAAGCATCGCATTTGGCGTGCAGTGGTGTGCATACCAATGCTCTAGTCGGTTGATGCGCTCGAAGCGGAATGGCAAATGTGCCAACGCAAACTGATTGCTTTTCCACGCTGTTGTAATATTCGCTGATGGATGTTTTTGTATCAAATTGCAAGAAATCGCACTCGACTATAGTATCGGGCAGGTGCTGTAAGATTTATTATGTTGAATTTATTCCTTTCGACACCTTCTATTATCTATTTTAGCTTTTTTTATGTATTTAGTTTTGTGTACACTAAAAACTCGGCCAATCACAAAGTTTAAGCACTGTAATGCACTTGTTGAAGGTTTGTTTGATCACTATTTTTTTATAAAATCATCCAAATTTTACAATTGATTCTCAGTTTTACTAACACATGCACACATATGTCAAGGTTTACTAAAGTTATACAACAGGGTTTATACAACTTATTTATTTTTTATTTTTCAGAAAAGACGGCTTGGCCGTATTGTTAGGGTTTATACAACTTGAAATCGATGAAATATGAGCCATTTTAGATATGACGTTATTGTAACTATTACATTAAAACATAACTCTCAAGTAAATAGTTAAAACCATAACTCTTTTCTCTTTTCTTAAGAGTTAAAACCATAACCAAACCTTTCTTAACCGAGTACCGCTGGCGTGTCAAGCTAGTATTTACATATATAAAAAATGTGAAAACTGGTAACGATTTATTTGGCTTATTGTTGGGTAGTTTATTTCTCATGAGAAATAAAAATTGTCATTGATTTTCGTTTTTTCCGGTTTGAATAGGAATTTCTAACATTTTCTTTTCCGATAAAGTTCGTTTAGCACATTTTCATGAATACGGTAAATCTACTACCAGGCGCCTTCATCGATTTAACATCTTGTTATAAGGACCCCTTCACTGATTTACATCATCATGGTATATTATCTGGTATGTTAATTTAGAGTGACAAAAAATAGAACAACGTGTGTCCAGAATGTGTCCATGTTATGCTCTCAAAATAGTCCAATGACCGGAGAAGATAATTAAACCCGGCTACTTGCTTTGTTCACTTCATGTCTCGATATCATCGATCGATAGGTCGTTTGCAAGTGCACCGATAAGCCCGACCGTCTTTACAAGGTTAGACAAAAAGGGGTCTGTGGCGGCTATCAGGCATGCATCGAGTGACAACAACGTCTTTATTGGCTTAGAAAATATATCTGTTTATCGGCCGGCCCAGACAAAAATCGATCAGTGATAAGGAAGGGGTTGCAAAAGAGGTCAGCACATTCAAGATTCTCGTGTCGGATAAAAAAACCCCGTCCGGAGATGTAGAGAGTGAAGGATAGCGTACAACTATTAATCTTCGCCGGGAAATGAATAGTTCTCGAGTGCCGCCTGGAACATGGCCGGTTGTGTGTGAAAAGCAACACACACTGCCTCCGGTATTGCGGAACACGGTGCAAAATGGGATTTATTGTGCAGGCGTGAGCATTCGCCACCCTTCCGGAGGGGGCGGCTTCCTATCATCAGTCTTCATCACCGTGCGTCGTGGGAAAACGTTTACGGCAGGTTCGATTTTTCCCACGCGAAACGTGTCCGACCCAGAAGGACCCTCATCTCGGTGATGATGCTTCTCTTCCCCCTAGGGGTGGTGGGGTTGGCGTAGGAAATGGGGGTTGTGATAATGGCGATGATGCATAAGAATTGTCGCAGAATTTTTCCCCGTCTTCCGGTCCTGCTGTGTGATTTATCGAAGACATTTATCGTGGGCCACAAATTGTACCTTTTTGCATCCTTCAGTTGATCCTAGCACGGATCGAATACGTTAGTTTTGGTTTGAGTGCATACTCAAAGTGCGCGAGGTTAAATTGCGTCTTATCATATGCATTCTTTCCAATGGAAGATTTATTATTTGAAGCGAAAAGATCGAGCAAATGCAAGATGTACTATAACTTAGAACATTAGAATTTATGTTCGTGCATCTGAACATGTAATTTATAACATTGCATTGGTAGTTAGTATCTAACGACAATCAATGGAAGAAATAATTATTATTAATTAGGTATTAGAATTATAATGATGTTTAAAATTAAAACTATTAGCCACTAAATTATCCACCCTCTTGAATTTCCTCGCCCGAACAATGATCAAATTAACACACCATAGAGGAAAATTTCCCTTCCCCATCACGTCCGCAACGTATCGTTTTGTCTCGGAAGAAAATCTCGAGTGCCTGTAAAGCCCATTGTTGCTGCAACAAATCGAGCCTTCTCCCTGGATGGCGTCCGTCATGCGTTATTAACTCCCATCGTCGCTTTCCCTTTCGCACTCCTTTTCCGCCACGCATGAACGTCGGTTTTCGTGATTATAAATATTTTAGCACCTTTCAAACCCGTCCACGTTTGGCACACACTATTCCTATTCCGCTGCTCGCTTTGCTTTGTGTCGTAATCGTCCTTTGTGTGTCGTCCTGCTTTAGGGAGCGAAGTTCCTGTTTGCGTGTTAGTAATCCCTCTCGGGGGCGTCTAGTACGGATTAACACTTTCACAGGCGCACAGGTTCGCTTGAGGGGGGATTGAAAAAGGACCTCATTTTCGGACCGCCCATGCCCTTAGCTTTGTTTTTCTTTCGCCCCTTGAGCATTCGCTTTTGCCTCTGATGAGTGTTAGTAGTTGCGTGCCGGAATCGCATGGAGCTGGCAATTGTGCTTTCTTATTTTCCATTCCTTTTTCCACCCGTCCTTCATCGACCCACTTTTTTAAAGGTATTATACGCAACACAAACACCACTAGGACGAGCTAACAAGCGGAGGGAAAGATAATCGAAAAGCTTTTACTGTGATGAAATGTTTTTTTCCGGGTTGGATAGAGGACGTCGAGCAGGAAATTGTGAACCGTTTCACAATCGACGCACCTGATAGTTTTTCCTCCTCCGCCGGGTTTAACCAAATTTAATCAAATCTATCTGCTGTCGTAAATTAATGTTGTCGCGTCGGCCAAATCTAGTGCAGCAGCTTAGAAAATCGTCCCATCGCCAAGCCATCGCTCGTTGAAGTGGAAAATTGGGTGCGTTTCAAGCGCGAAAAATCGTTCAATCTATCGACTTTCGATGCGCCCACTTTTCCACACCAGGCCGGGGCTGAATATCATATTTCCTTCTTTCCTTTTCTTCCTTTTCGTGGTTCTCCCTGTGATGCTTCTCTGCTCTCAAGTGTGCTACAGCTCTCACACTCCGCGTGCTTTAGCATTTCGGTCGAAGTTGAAGTATGAAAATTTCCACGTTCATAGGAAAACCGGGGGAAAAAAATACTTCCACTGTGCGCTGTGAAGGAAAAACTTTTTCCATCGGCTTTTTCGGCGCTCGGCGTGTAGAAGACGTGCCTTTCGACGTCCGTTGTTTATTGATTTTTTTTTTCGTTCGTTTCTTTGGGTTATCATATTTCTGTTTACCGTTGTTGGTTTACTCTTCAACAACGTGTACACCACGGGCGCGAGCATCGTTTTCTAACGATTGAAAATGGTTGAAAGTGAAAGAAACCGCAGAAAACACAGCAACAAGCTTACCAAATATCACAGGAAATGGTAATGTGTGATGTAAAAGCACACTCTTTGTTTTGGATAAAACAGAAACAAACAGTTTCGTGTTTCCTTCCGAAATGTGATCAAATGTGTTCGGCTGCTTCTGGTGGTTTTTAGTAAATTTTACAGAAGTAATAATCTTTTTTTTGTAACAACTGTTGTAATTTTTATCTTTACACGCACAAAATATAAATTTTAGTTAGTATATTAGTAAATTGAAATACTTCACAGCCTTTTTATCATTGCAAAATATGAAGTATCTGTATTTGGCAGTTTTCCTAAAATATGGGAAAACATCTACGTGGTAGCGAAAGCCGTTGATTTATACTTTATATTATGAAAGGGGAAAAATTGTGCGTGAATCCAATTTTTACATAATTTAGAAGCTGCCTAAAAATAGAGCATAACAAGGTCAGCTCGGTATGAAAAGCTCTAAAGCATGTCCAGGCAGGTGGGCAATTTTCTCATGCTCTTGTTTGTTTGTTGGAACCCATGCTTATACATGTTTTCAACTCTCCAACAATGCCCCATCATTACACAATTTTTCTGTTTACCTCATCGATATTATCTTTTGATTTTTGTTCAGGCATTATTAAAGTAACGCTTTGTTAATAAACAAGACGCATGAATTACACAACCGTATATGAATACGTTTCCCTGCCGTTTCGCTGATGTATGATTATCATTCGGTATCCTGGAAATGATCGTCCCAAATTAGACAAGAAAGGCACACTCGCACGAGTCTTCGTCGGTGGTTTGGAAATATTCCACTTCGAAACTATCTGGTTTCGTTTGCGGATCGATACGGAAAAGTAGGACACGGGGTTTTAACGGGGTGTTGATGGGACGGGAGTGTTATGTTTCACCCGGAAGCCTCGAATCATGCCGACGTCCGTGGCGGTTGTTGGTGGAAAAGCTGCCGCCTTCCCATACTTCCCAGCATAAGGGGGTTTTTCGTCTGTGTGTTTCAGTCTTTTTTATACTCTTCTCCCTGTCCTTGGGGAGCAACAGTTGATGGTTTATGTGCGTTCAACAGTCGGGGTGTTTGAGTGTTCGAGCGCCTCATCGATTAGCCATCAGTTTCATCGATTCGCAATATTGCGCCTTCGGAACGTGTCTGACAGATGCTTCTGGTTTTTGTAGTGTTTCTTATTGTTCTTTTTTCCAGTGTAACCTGTTGCCAGTTGTGGTCCTTGCTTCGTTTTGCATGACCTCATCGATATCATGTTTAAAGTTCATTCAACTGGCAGTGAATTTTATACGATATCGTAGTGTTCATCACTGACTGTCTCTCAACTCCTTGACACAATAGCAGCATTTCCACTTCGTTGTGTTGCTGACTCATGAAGAGCTAGAAATAAATCAAACTACCATCATCAGCAATAGTGATAAAGGCGCTCTTTCTCTCGCAGCTTACGATCAAGCGTTTCTCAAGTTCACCGACACAACTTTATCTTCATGCGCGCCTCATCGACCGAAGTGGTCGGGATTATCGAGAGACGCAAAAGTGGCGGGTCTTGTGAGAAATTCTTTCGAAAAACGTTCGCTTCCAGAAACGATTGACCGGGACACGCTGATGGAAAAATCAATGGCCGCCCCGAAAGGAACGCGGGAACAAAGAAGCTCAAGCTTTTTATCCCGCGCTCGCGCGATTGGTGTGGCGTAAAACAATTTGCCCATCAAGCACAAAAGTTTTCCCATCCATGACATGAAATATATCATTGATTCGTTTGATCGTCGGAAAAGTCTTACCGTCTCGAGATGAGCTCACGTCTTTGCCAGGTTTCATAGCGGATCTAACCGATACCACGGGATCGATACATAAAACACAAGGCAATTGTGGGGCATCGAGGGCAAACATTTACATATTTGTAAGAAGATCATCAAAAGGAAAAGCACCTCAGTTTGTATCAAACGAAACAGCCGTGTCTGTTATGCTCCAACATCCTTCGCGAACGTTTCGCTTGCCGATCAGATTAGCTTTTTCCGGACGAAAAGTTGTGATTGCGATGGGAGGATTTTGTTTGAAGGCCAAAAGGGTGCACGATAAAAGCAATTGGAGAAACCCATTCGAAAGGATGCATCGTAATTCGAACCTGTGTGTTTTTATGAATTGTAAAAAATATGGTAAATTTTATTATTCATTTGAATTATTTTTTTTTTCAAGGTACCATTTAAGGGAAAATTTACTCGCTTAAAAAAAAGTTCCAATTCTAATTGGGATCATGAATCATCGATTTAATTATGATATTAAAAGCAATGTCCTTCTGGGCGTGCACATCAAAGCGAAAGCGAGAAGAAAAGGCCCGTTTTCGAAAGCAGATTAAATTTAGGCAACAGTCGATACCGTCGTTTCATAGACCATTAAATTCGAAATGGTCGGAAACAAATGGAAACATTTTATTTACCAGCAGCCAAAACACCGAAAACCCGCTACACGCGCGCGTTCGTCACCTCCTCACCGGAGTCCGCCGGCAGGAAAACGGAAATGGTGCGTCGATTCCGGTCGATCGAGAGTTTGTTGTTGGCTTTTGGTTTTGGCTGGAAATTGTGAGGGAGTCGGAACAAAAATCGACCACATCGCAATGCTCGACCCCGCGCGCGGAGCCCGCTTTAGGCGCACCATTTTAGTTGCGGACTTTGTCGAAGCGTTTCCGATCGACCGAAGTCCACGATATCGCGTCGATTTTGGGCGAAAGTGCGGGGATGTGGGAAGCATAAAGGGTCCACTAACGAGGAAAACGATTCGATTTGAATCGGAATGACATGGGTTTGGTCGAATTCGGTCGAGTTTGATTAGTTTTCCCGGGCGCTACGAGAACGGTTCCGAATCTCATTTGCACGGCTTAGCGTGAGCTGGCTTTCCACTCGGCGGATAGTTGAATACCGGAGGCTTTTCCGTCCGTGAGGAATCACTCATCGTAATCAGCTTTTCCGTGCATCCTTCAGTATCATCACAGCGAATGATGGGAAATGAAAATTGAATAATGATTCGCTTTAACAGTTAGCGCCTTTTCGCAGCGCTTTATTGTTAGTAAACTGCTTTTGTTAAAGTTAGCAAAAAGATGTTATCATTTTCTTCAATCAGAATAAATTTAGATAATTGATTTGCTCATACTCATTCATAACGAAGCGAAGGCACGTATTATCCGGACGAAGGATTCACATTCCGTGGTTTGCGGTTCGCATTCGGATTTCTGCTTGCGCAGCGTAAATAAAACCTCAAACAAATAAACAAACCATTCCCGTTCAAACACCGTGCCAGCAACAGTTCGAGGTTTGATTGAATTTCACGACGTAGGAGACCATGGTTTTCTCACACATTCGATGGTAGAAAACTCTCGGAACGAATCGATAGATATCATGTGTGTGTTACAAAACGATTGTGAAAGGAACACGAAAGCAACTTTAAACAAAAATGGCTGATATATTATCCCATCATACAGAGCTGATATTACATACCATCTTTTTGGAAACCTCCGAAACCTGTCGAAGAATCAAATATCGATAAGTGTTTCGAAAGCGTCGACTACTTTCAACGCCCACTTTGTTGCAGCCAACTTTGTAGGCGAACGATGTGGGCTTGTAATGCCCGTGTTTGTAGAAATCGAATAGTTTGTGTTGTAACCGGTGTGCAAGGGCTTGCGATTTTTCACCGCTACAGCACCAGCGGCTCCAGCAGATGGTTTGTGTATGCAAACTGCTGTGGAATTGTAAACACAATTAGGAAAAGTTAAAAACATTATTTCTTATCTTCCACCAGGCGGTGCGAGAGTGCGTTTACATTAGATTGCGGTCTGGTTCTGCTCTTCTGTAGTGCGCACACATCGGTGGTACTGGCAACTACAAATGTAACCCTCTAGGAATGTTTGGTTTTGCAAATAGGTGAAAAAAGAAAGATTTCTATTGGAGACCGTACTGTTGAATACGAGTGCTTCACAGCTTGAACGCATATTTTTTCACTTTCTCGCTCCACTTCTCACATCGATTGCAACGAGCGCCGGAGGCATCTGGAAGCCGTAAACAATAAACCCTTGAGTGTCGGTCTAGTTCCGGTGCGTTTGAAACACTTTTGCTATGATAAGATTTAAGTGAAACGCTCCTTTCACCGCTCGGTTAGATATTGCATTGGAAAGAATTTTAAAAAATTGTATAACTGATTGGTGTAAGCTATTTAATTACGTCGTGTTTTGATGGTAAGAGGGTTTAAAACCACTCGACGGAAAATGAAACGTCGTTTGCAGACATCACCGTTGGCAGCTTTTCATCGCCTTCGGCGAATGTTTCCCGGTTAGTCTCTCGCCCAAGCATAACTTTTTTTCATTTTCCAATTTGCATTCTCCCCCACTTGCCTGGGCGCACAAACTTACAGCATTCGCAGCGCCAAAGATAAACACAGTTATAAACAAAAATAAAGCACCACTAGGAAACAAACAAGCGGAACGACGCAAATCCTCGCGGCTGTAGCGGCCCGAAGCCACAGCAGGAGGGAAACACTGTTTTTTTCCACTCCCGCAAAATACGGTCGACGTTCGTTTCTGCAGTAAATAGAGCTGCAAATCGTACAATATCTAAAAAATGGGATTCTGGTGGAAATGGTGGCAGGAACACATTTTTTTGTTGATTTCCTTCCATTGCAAAAACTGAGGAAATACGCACATTCGTACGTACCGAGACTGGATGCAAATTGGACGTGGTGTGAATAGAAGCACGAACGATGCGAGTGAAAAAATGCGTTCCTTTTCCGCGAAGCAAATGACACAACCGTGTGGAGCTTGTAGACCATCGAATGAGAAGAGAAAAAGTTCTATAAATCTGCCGCACGGTGATGTATTCATTTGTTTCGCATTCGTTAGTGTTTGTTTTTGAATGCTAAGGCAAGTGAGATTGACTTACACAGATTTTCACTTCAATCACAACACAATTGAACGCATTCACCCGAACTTGAAGCATGTTTGCAAACAATGAATCAAACATATTTCTGTAAAATAACAAAAAAAAGTCAAAGCAGATGTGGCCGAAGATAATTGCTGCACCAAAGAGAGACTACGATTGAAAATTGTAATTGCTTAAACTGGTTTAATTTAAATTGTCCTCTGTTTGACCAGATCATGTTAAAACTTTAAAAATTACAAAAAGAAGCAATTCAAAATTCTGGTCACCTTTTTTTTTTTGTTCGAAGCATTTGCGGTTATACAGCGACATAAAAGGTACGCGTGTTGATTTAGGATGTTTGTCGACAAGGCAAACAGAAAATGGTAGTTTCGAGACGCCCACTCGGGGTTTTCCCCGATCAAGATGAGGCGTTGAAACGTGGTTGCGAAAAGGAATTCACTGACCAAAGTGTCACCAAAGTTGATAACACGCTTGTTTTCTGAATTAGCATAATTGAGTGGGAAAGTGGAGGACGTTTTTAGTATCCCAGTAGGCGTTTGCAATGGTTTTGCCACTACTCAAATTGTTTAGCGCGTAGGTTTGATTGAATAACATATTAAGGTTGGAAAAACCTCGTATTGTTGAAAGTTGGAGCCCTTTTTTGCTAAACGATAAACGATTTTAAATCTAGTGTAAATTAAGCAATCTTTGTCTAATAAAAAATGTTTTCTTTCATTGCAGATCAAAGCCTACGAAAAGACAGAGTGCCATGATGAGAGGCGGAAGCAGGCGCGAGATATTTACGATAATTACATCATGAAAGAGATGTTATCACACACTCACGTAAGTAGTACAGAAAGCTCTCAAACGCCACTATCTCAAAATGAGCAGTTTAATTGTGAAATGCCTTTTCTCTTTTGCCAGGAATATTCCAAGGAAGCGGTGGCACACGTCCAGAAGTATCTGATGAAAAACCAGGTACCAGTGAATCTGTTCGAGCCGTACATCGAAGAAATTTTTCACCATTTGCGCGGCGAACCGTTTCGAAAGTTCCTCGAAAGTGACAAATACACCCGCTTCTGCCAATGGAAAAATTTGGAACTCAACATACAGGTGAGTGCCGGCCGCCTGTCCACATCAAGCCGAAACGTTTGCCGGGCGCTAAAGTGTGCGGATGTCGAGTGGAAA
The DNA here is from genome assembly GCF_943734765.1 of Anopheles ziemanni. Lineage (NCBI taxonomy): Eukaryota > Metazoa > Arthropoda > Insecta > Diptera > Culicidae > Anopheles > Anopheles ziemanni. Next base: position 94,054,009 of record NC_080706.1, read on the forward strand.
TTGGATAATTCACCGCGCCAAAACCATCAGCGCCTCAATTTCCCTCGCAAAATGCGCTTCGTTTCGTGCTGGTGATTTGCGCGCAAGTTTGAACGAAATAAAACGAAACGGAATTTTCAACGGCTGGAAACGGGAAGATTGATTCAGCTATTTATAGATGGCCTTGCTCGGTACCCAACGCTTGGTGCGATGGAATGAAGCGATAGGTTGGCGAACTCTCCGGGGTCTGCCGATGGAAACGGGGGCGAGATCCCGGCGATCATGCGGCGCACCCGATCCTGTAGAGATTCTATTTTTAGCCCAGTCGTTGTCCTCCGGCCGATATCCGTCCGTCCGGAACGCACCACTACTACCATCAGCAGTAGCAGAAGTAGCAGCAGGTGTATCATTTTGCAAGCGTAAGGTGGATCGAAATTCTATCGCCCCGACATCTCACAGCCATCTCCCAAAGGGGCTTCGTCGCTCTCGTCGCATACTTCATTTCCCTTCAAAAGGCCACAGAATCCGACACCGTGGCAGCAATCCAGCCGACCGTACCGCCGTGGGCATCCTGTCGGCGGGGGAAATATTCTGGGAATTTCGTAGAATCGGTTGCATTTGATATCAATTTTCTCGTACTGTGAATTCAGATGAACCGAGGAGGAAGTTACAAACACCGTGTTATTTCGTTCGTGCTTAGTTAATCGATTATTGCTACGGGTTCCCATCGTCGTTGAATGAAGGGTTTCGATTAGGTGCCAAAGCGAATCCTGATTAAAGTTTCAGTACGAAGTTGAATTGTTAGAACAAGATACATTTAAATTCCTTCATTTGGGTTATTTTCATCACGTAATATGGAAACTTACACATCCAACAGTTGACCAGTTGTTAAACGAACAAGCGGAAATTGAATAATAGGTTTGAGTACACTTCATGGGCCCAAAGTCTTATCACAAACGACGGCCTCAACAGGAAATGGGATGTGGCGGAAAAAATAAATCTGCCTTAAAGATCTTTTCCATATTAAAGTTTACTTTTAAAGTCGCTGGTCAAGTGACAATTTGCTAGAAAAGTCGGCCATGGTTGAAGAAGGGTTCTTTGCTAACGGAATAAAACTTCACCAACGGAATCCTATCCGGTACGAAGCATCGTCCTACTCGAGGTGCGTAAAATTTTGGTCTCGCATCGAAATCGGGTGCGTAGTATGTGCTGCCTTTCGGCACACGACCCTTTATCCTGTTCTTCGAATATCCATGGGGTCGTTTCCCAAGAGTCAGCACAATATTTTTACCGCGAGTTAGGCGGGCAGTTTTTACGAGCCACCAGGCGTCTCCATGGAGCTCGGCTTCTTGTGTGCGTGACGGCGCATAACGTCCGTGCGTTGGAAGAACGCAAAAAAGGTGTTGAAATCTGATTAGAAAATCGCTGCCGGCAGGAGCCGGAGTCGTTTGGCTTGCGGTGCTAGCTTACTATCGGAGATAAGCTTTATCACGCTACATAGGACGTGAAGAAGTGCCAAAACACAGCTTTCATAAACAAAGCAAAATATGAAGATTCATCACTCGGCAACAGCCTGCCTCGAAGGCGAAGGGAAGACTTGTTCCTTCCCTTATCATACTTTTTCAACCTTTCCACATGAAAATATCAATTTCAACTAATGCCTCCACTTTCTTTTTTCTTGCATCGTTTGTAGGGCCTGAGTTATTCCTTTGCATAAGATAAACTTCACACATTGACAGTGACACATCGCTCCCGGTCGTCTACTCCCAAAGGAGTAACTTTTCACGGCATCTCCATGCTGTACAGTATCGATGACATCTGTGGAAACTGTGTGTCGCTTCAACTGCTCGAGGCTTTGCGGTATCGAGAGAAGCGTAATGAACGTTGCTCAAAATGGGCGAGAGTGTACATAAGAAAAATAGAAAAGCAGTACACTCGTTAAAAATGTTGAAAGCCGCATGAGGGAACGCAACACTGGTTGATATTTCTCTGCGCCAACTATTCCGCACTCAACCATTTGCCTCGGGCTGATGGTAAACTTTTCCCTTTCTCAAAGTGGCTCAACACATGCACACGACACAAACGGATGCAGATGTGTGCGGTAAAAAGAATGTGCTCGGGCTGTACGGGCAAGAAAACAAACTCGCACACGCCATATACACGCCGGGCCGAAGAATGCGGCTTTCGGCCGGAAGCAAAGTGAGAGAACATCATTAACTTTCAAGTCCGGCTGCTACTTTCGAATCCGGACCGGGCGATTCCGGTCCCTCGCACGTCCTTATCGTTCACTTTGATCATGGTACCCTGTACGGCCACTTGTTGGAGCGAGTGAGAAACGTTGGGGGGGCGCATGTAGACACACATCCGCAGGACAGTGCCCGAAGGGTTCAACATCTAGCTGACTATACGCGCTAGTTGATGAATAGCAAATGACAGGCTCCGACACCGACTAATCTTCCATCCACCGCCCACCGGAATATGTTCATCGTCCCATGTGTACGCCCCGGGGAAGGCAAGGAAAGAGGCTAGAATCCTTTTTCTAGTGGCATTTGCAAAACGGGTCGGAGTTGTAATTTTTGTGATGGCTTGATTATGTTTGGAGCGTGTGTTTGCGTAGGCAAAGTTGTGAGGTTGGTTAGACAATTTTATATTCGTCATGTTTTCTTAAAATGGTAAAAACTAAGGCACGTTTTGATATGAACCCTGTTTTTTGCACTTCATCCTTAATGCTATAAGTTTTTATTGTTAGGTTTCATTTGAAATTCCTCCTACTTAATGTATACCATGATTGAACAAAGTGGTTTCCTTTCTTCAAGGAGATCCCACCACAAATATCATACTTTTGAATTATTGATTTTCTTTAATGCCATTATGTTACCATTCGTTATTTATAAACATTGCACACTCACACACCATTATCACCAACAATCGTCGCCCAAGCAACCTGTGGGTGATTGTGTTAGGGATCACGAAAAATAATCGTCGGCTCTTCAACTCCTGCTCGCCGTTAAAATGGTCCCGACACTTTGTTTCTGCAATTATTGCACGGAAATTCCAAAATGAAAATGAGGAAACTGCGCGCTTGCCGACGAACCGACCGGGCCTTGTGCTTTTCCTGCCGTCCGGCAATGGTCCACCCCCTCCCCACCCACCCTTTAGCCAGTGGCCCTGACTTGTCCGTGGCGATTTGGGTCAACGTTTACCATTAGCCTCGCGCGCCCATTCCCTTTGCACTATGTTAATGGCCAAAAGTCTCAAAGTCTACCGATCCCATCGGACGAGATCCCCGTGTGGGAGAGGCAGTGTCCGTGCGTGCGTTTGTGTGAGTGTTTTCCGGTCGGCTCTATCCCTTTTTTTCAGGCAGCAGTCGAAGAGCAGACGGGGTAGAATAATAAGCCCAAGCCGGTGGTGCGGGGATGCACGGGACTGAAAGTTAGGTCCTTGTCCCGAGCTTCGTGTGGTGTTAAATAATAATACGAGGAAATGAAAGAAAAAAGGTTTCCATATAAAACCGGCTTGATGTTCAAACTCTCGATTTGATTAGATTAGTTTTTATGGTGTTTTATGCCTGGTGATAGGTGAAACTTTTGCCCGCAATATCGGTGTGCTCGGCTAATAATGACAATAATAAAAAATTACAGCTAAACGGTGCGGGTTCCTTTGCTGTACGGTTTCATAATTTTCCCCCTTCGCGTTCGGAAAATTTTATGCTCGAGTTGGGATTGTTTTATCTCTATGATGGCAACATGATATTCTTCGCTTCGGAATGAAGTAAAAAATTACCGACGTTATTATTTTTGTTTTATTTACGTTAAAAAAATAATACTCGTTGCAGCTGGATGTTTTTTTTTATGCTTCAGCGAGAGGTTTTCCTTTCACGATTCGCAGAATGATTTATTTGCGGATTTCCTTTTCCAACAGATCAGATTTTGAGCAATGTTTCATTTTTGTTTGGCTCAAATTTCTTGGAAACTGAAAAGATTAAATTGGTTTAGCGTTTACTGGAAACATTCCGCAGTCGAATGAGATTTACCTGGAACAGCGTCAATACATACATCGAAGCGATGCAATGAAAGTAAAACCGTTTGTGTTAACGCTTTTTTGCCGATGGAAAATTTCGCCCATGCTTTTGGAGCAACAACCGCGTAGGATTGGGTAAGGGAAATGAATATAAGTGCGAAATTCAGAGAAAAACGAATTTTCGTATCATATTGCATGGAGTAAAAACATTTATCGAGCAGCAGATATCATTCATTTCATTTTAACGTGGCAACAGGTGCAGCTTAGTGATTTTCCAACATTGTTTGAAGCATTAAAGATACGCTTATAGAACGCCTAGCAACAGCATAGCAACAGACCGTCTGCATACACAAAACACCGCTTATCCATTTATATTTCCAAAAATGGCTTCCTCTGTCTCTAGCATTTCCGCTTCAAGCTTCTCTTTTCGGCAGTTATTTTCCGCGGATGGCTGAAGAATTTTCATTAATTAAACGACCTATGCGAGAACTCAACTGGAAAACCAACTTTCTCCAACCTCCGTCTTCTGTGTGTCGCGCCTATGTTTCTTCCCTCGCAAGAGAAAGAGACGGCTTGAGTCGAAAACAGGAGGGAGCACCTGTGTTCGCGCGCCCCACCGGGTTCCTACCTTGCTTTCGTTCCATTGATCCCTGCTGGCGGAAAATCCGTCAACCGTGTGCTACGTTGGTTTTTCTCGGAAATTTGTCCTTTTTTTTGTGTTTTCACGAAGGATAAAAGGCGCATATTGGGCGCCTCTACCTTTAGCATTTAATTTGAACCCTCCGCCGGCTCCGTTCGACGATCGTAGGATGCGGTGTTTTGAAATGACAGTTAAATCAGGTGAAGAGAGATTCAACTTCACCTTCCGGTGGCGCCATCGTCGTGTATGTGTGTGTGTGTGTGTCCTTTACCCAGGACGAATGTCCACTGCGTGCCATATGCGGTCGGTCTCACACAAACACATCCACACAGACACACATCCGGCGTTGGGCAGTTCATGCGTGTCGAGGCACGCTGTTATCTACCTACCAAAAGTGGACCATCGTTTTAACGCTCACTCTTTCTCTCACTGGCTCTAACGTTCTGGCGGATGGCGCTGTCTGCTGCATGGTGAGCCTGGAGACGTGTGTATTTGTTTGTGTATACGCTTGTGCGTGTTTTTGTAGCCAAGCCTTGCCTGGTGAAAAGGGGAAGCTTAACCGGATGAGTGGTTTCATTTTTTCGCTCCAACGGCGAGGAATGAAATGACTTGATTTCATTCCCCATTTCTTTCATTACCACCTACGTTTCCTTCCCGGTTTCGGAGCCGTTCGTGGGCCATTTTGGTTGTTGTTTTTTTTTCTGGGTGTTCTTCCTTCTCTTCCCCCCCTCTCTATCAATCATTCCGCTTAACATCGTTAGGTTATGTCGTAAATTGGTAGCTTTGGGGGCTCTGGCTTTCGGAAATGGGCGAGCTACTGACTCCACGCGTCCTGGCCGGGGACGAACGATGTCGCAGCCGTATGTCGTGATGTTGACATATAAAGACACACACACACACATGCATACACAAACGTCTACCAGAGAAACGGCACTTGGCTGGTGGCATTGTCAAAACGATTGGAGAAGCGTTGACGTTGGTGGGAATACAAATTTTCCCCCGCAAACCCGAGAAGAAAGTGAGGCAAAGGTTCGAAGAAGAGTGGCGTGTGCGAGAGTCGCAACCACTTATTATCCGCCCGTCGCGCTGTTAACGGATCCATTTCCCCGCGATAACTCACACGCGCTTAAAGTCGTAAAAAATAACGATAATGACAGCTACGTGATATTTATTCGTGGAAAACTGGGCGCCTCCATTTCACCGTCCGTCGTGCCCACGATGATGCTGTGTCGGTGGTGAAAGTGGTTTGCTCTCTGTCCCGATGTCCTGGGAGCTGTTCTTCCCCCTCCCATTTCGAGCGAACGAGAATCGGAGATATATTCGGGAAGAGGGTGACAGAGCGTACCGCCGCAAAAGACAGAAAACGGCAATAAACGATCACTGCTGGGTAATTAGTGATACGGGCCAAATGTCTCTTCTCTGCCTGTGACAGTGAGGCGTTTATTTGACAATCTCCAGCCAACACAAGGATCCAGCGAACGGGACTACGCTGACGTTCGCAATCGTCGTTAGATTGGAAATTGAATTTCTCCGCCAAACCGCTTCGATCGATTGAAGTGGGTGCGTTGCCACTCTCGGCCTGGGCCGGCTGCTCTGAGTGTGCTCGAAATTCAATCATCCAGTCGGCCGGTGTAAACGAGTCTGTCAACTTAGCCGCACCATGCTGGTGTTGCTGGCGAATCGGAGCCGGGAGGAAAAGTTGATAGATTGCCAAATTGAGGAAGAGCCTCGCAAAAGGTGTCGGCGACGGTAGAAAAAAAAAGTGGAACTTAATCAGCTGAGGTGAAGATGAAACGATGTACGATAGGCGCACAGTGGTTCCACCGGTTTCATTTCACATCATTTGGGATGATTCTTTCCACGATTAAAATCAAATAACTGTGATAATACATTTCGATTGCTGTGGAAATGCAATTTACTTGGTTGTTTCAGTCATTTTCTCAATTGTTCACTCACTTCACAATGTTTTTAATTGCTAGTAAGTAACAACATGTATCTTTTATAAAATTTTTACTCTTGTCCATAAAAATTAAAAATTTTGGATGCGAGGAATTGAGTTGAACTATCTTTTTTAAGGAAACAGTTGTTGAAGAATTCATCACACTACATGGCAAAATATCCACGCTCTGAGCCACTGTGAGCAGTCCCTGTGGATGACAATTTTGGTCCGCAGATTGCCACACGTTCTGGCAACTTTATTTTCCTTCGAACATTTCCCTCTTCTTGAGCACACTTGGGGGCTTCATTTGGTTTACCGTAAGTTTTTCATCGTCACTTTCTTTTTACAGATTTACCTTCTTCCTCTTTTTTGAATTCCATCAGCTTACTCGGCTTCCTGTTTTTGTCGGCGAAGCTTGGCTTCCGTCTTTTCTACTTCTTAAAAGTTATTCCCTCACGGAAGTTCTCCGCCACCGGTTCTAGGCTAGCCGTGTGCTTTTTCTAAGGCTTTTGGTGGGTTGACTTATGTGTGATAAGATGAGAAAAAAGACGACTGCACCGGACGTGGATTGATATCGAGGAATTCAATTAGTGAACGTTCGTGATCTGTGACTTCTGGCACCCAACGAATTCCGTCGTGCTACTTTCTCGGGGTCGAGAGTCCTTTTTCACTTTGCCAGCCGTTACTTGAAAGATAACGTATTATTTTCTTTAAGATAAATTCGGTGAGCGATGAAAATATTCAAACCTTTTTCAATCGTTTCCAATCAAAACCGTCGGAGAGGGTTTTCAGGCGCTTAAAATGGTTTTAATTTTGGTCTCTTCTAAAGGAATTACGACACAACCAAATATTTCAACCCAGATTAGGAGAAAAGATCAATTCAATTATAAACTAATTGAATGCACTTTCTTTTATGGCTAAGTGGAACATGGAGTATCGTGTGTCGTAATGAAAAGCGATAAAGTTCAGCAAAGTCGTTTCACAATCGGTGCCTAGAAGCGACCAGGCAACGGAGATGAACGATCCTGGGCGTAACGCGTGGGCATTAGGATACATCAAACTGAAATTAACTCCTATTACCTTGCCACCTTCGACTAGCTCACCGTCCTTGCCATCCCTTTTTTTTGATTACCAACGTCAACCGCGACTCGGTCTTTTCACCTGAAGGCAGCCTCAAGGGCTCATGACCACAACGAGCAAGAAAGGAAGACGATTTTATCTATTTTATTGTGGGCGTGTTTCCGTTTGTTCTGCCTACCTCCCCGGGGCCCCCGAGGACGTGTCTGCCCACGAGTATTGGCACGAATTGCTTGGCAGGATAGAGCAATTTGCACTCCCAAGAAAGCGCTTCTTGCGGAATCCAACGGCAGAGTCGGTGTGTGGTTGTTAATTAATCGAATTATCTTATCGTAAACCACACGAAGCAGGTTGCATGCAAAAACGTGCTCGTCGGGTTGGTGGTGCCGGGGGGAGGTGGGCTTTTAAAATTTCCCCCGATCGATATCCATCGAGTGCCCTGGTTAAGGAATACAGTCGCAAGTTATATCTCTGCCATTTTGCTGCAAGTAAAACCTGATCACCGAACCGTCGTTGGCCTTAGCTATGATTTTACTATACATTTTATTCATTCCTCGCCAGCTCGAAAGAGAGAAAGAGGGTGAGATGCTCTGTTTTTGTATTGTCCCTGAAGGTGTTCTTCTTTGCAATCGATGCGGATTAGCAAAAGACCACTCTCTCTCTCGGGCTCTCGGGTAACGAGATGGATGATCCATCGCGTGGCAGCAATCCGGGAAGATGGTAATGTGCTTCATTAGGAGTGTTTGATTGGCGTGGTGTTTAGCATCTCTTCCAGGCTTGTGGTTCGGGGTGAACGTACGTACGGCAGGCGATAAAGACACGGCTCGTCCAATTAAGGCGCGCAATTCTAACGATCCTCTCCCGGGTTTTTTGACGGTCGTCTAACGGTAACGATCCTGGAAAATGTCTACAAACGGGGAGGGGAGAGTGGTGATTGATCCCGCATTTTCTCCGGTTTCAGGCTTGCGATGTGCCATGTTTTACGGCCGGTCATAAAATGGCTTCGAATAAGAAAGCACTTTTATAGCTTCCAACAACGACACCCTGCTTTTAAAGTACTCCGCACTGTCATTCGCTTTAAACTCGATGGATGTTTAATTGAGATTTCAATTTATGTTAGGAACATTTGTTTGAAAGTTTGTTATCATGTATTTTATGAACTGCTGTGCGCCTTTTTAATTTTCAAAGTCAAAGTAGGGATGTGGTTAAATATAAGTACTTCTTTTTAAATGTTTCATTGACTCAAATATCAAAAACCAGGAAACCTTTTCTCCCTGAAAGAACATTTTACACAAAATTGTTTAAATATGTAAGAGGTGTGTTCTCTTTAATATCACGTTCCTCATTGTTATTCTTTAAACTAAATTATATTACACATGACTCTGCCACCGATGTACGGTTGCACCAATTTACACAACTTTATTGCCACGGTACGCCACCCGGCAACACGTGAGCGACCGTGCGTCTCCATCGTGGATCGATGGGAAATGTGTGTCCCGCACGTTGGAGCGTGAAAATCATGAACCGTATTGTTTGCAAATTTAATTTAATCATACCACCGCTTTCTCGCATCCGCTTTTCCAGCTGACGATGAACGACTTCAGCGTACACCGGATCATCGGGCGGGGTGGCTTCGGCGAGGTGTACGGGTGCCGCAAGGCGGACACCGGCAAGATGTACGCAATGAAGTGCTTGGACAAGAAGCGTATCAAGATGAAGCAGGGCGAAACGCTGGCGCTGAACGAGCGGACGATGCTGTCGTTGGTCAGTACGGGGGTAAGTACACGTGGCTCTGCAACGAAGAAGAAGGAATAACACGTTACGTAATCATACTGTGGGAGCTACTTGCTTCATGTGTTTGAGTTTTAAAAAATTAGAAAGAGTTCAGTTTAATTCTAGAAAAGCTCCCTTACAACGCACAAAACAAAAAGTGAACGTTGGCTGAAGATAAAGAAACTAGCTCCCAGTAGTAGTTTATTTCAGTGCAAATGCTTCCACCACCGAGTGAAGACAATGTTGCGCACTCGAGATAAAGAGAACCCCATCAGTGCATAGCGACATACCTTTTCTATTAGTTCCACATATGTCCAACTGGCCAACGGTGCCATAAAACACGACTCTTCATGCTTCCGCAACGCAAGCGTGGCGTCATAAATCCGGCTGGATTATGTGAAATTCACTGCTTGAAATCCTTCACCCCAACGAGCAATCGGTTGACGGTGACGGCTGCCAACTTTGTCGTCGTAAAACCTGGCCATTTTGTCGTCTCTATTTGTGTGTGTGTGTGTGTGTGTGTGTGTGTTTTTTGTGTTTTTCTATTCCGTTTATTTATCCCCATTAGTTGGAAAACTGTCAACGGTGAACGCCAAGAGACAAAGAGCGTCGCATGTGTCGAGGAAAAGCCTTCACTTCCGGCCAATGTCAAGCCACCTTTCACCGTCACCGAAACCCAACGAAAGGTGTCCCGGAAGTCCGGCAGTTGCGAACGGAAGGGTGAAACGGTAGAGGCGCACACAAGGGCGCGGTTCATTATGCGGATGGACGAACCGTTTATGACGGCTCAGCGGGGAGAGAGAGAAGATTAAGATGAGCACATCCACCAGTGGATTGTTTTGGCTGGAGGGGCCTTCTTTGAAAAGACTTCCTTCGCCTAAGTGTATCTCCTTTGGTATATTCCCCTTTCCAGAAAGCTCAAAGAATGCCTGCTACTTCCACGGCAAAATGGCACGAAAGTTCCGACAAAGTCCACTCCACACACTAGCGTCATTTAACGTCCATCAATTACTTTGCCTTTTGGTAACAGTTTTTGTGCACTTGATATGAAAAGTTTCTCGCCAAAACTTTCCCACTAAACCTTCGTTGGGATAGACATCGTGGAGAGCGGGTAGGAATGGTCTTCCCTTGGCTATGATTTAACTCGCCCGAACGTTGTGGAGAGGGAGATCCGGAATCATGCACTGGAAGCTGCTCAACAGTTGAAGCATCCATCTAACGAACTTCCGTTTTCTTATCGTACCCACACACACACAGTGATATCCACACATACACACGTACCATCTCATAATGTTTTTCCTGCTTTTCTCTTTTTCTTTTCTTTCCGGGAACGTGTTCCTTCCTGCTCACGGAACTGTGGCATCATCATCATCATCGTCGTCGTCGTCGTCGTCGTTGGCATTCCCGGTCATCAACTTTCAGGTCGATTGCCCATTCATCGTGTGCATGACGTACGCCTTTCACACGCCGGACAAGCTGTGCTTCATCCTGGACCTCATGAACGGTGGCGACCTGCACTATCATCTGTCCCAGCACGGTGTCTTCAACGAGTCGGACATGAAGTTCTACGCGGCAGAGGTGAGTGATTTACCCCCCAACCCCGTTGTCGGTCGGGTTTGCATGCACGAGGAAGGTGGCAATTCGATACGGAGGGAACCGAGCGACCTTACCAGGGATGTTCGAGAGAGCCGTGGCTTAAAACTGGATTAATCTGTTCATATTTTTGTAGAGAAAGGATACGCTGGGCGACCGAAACGCGTTGGAATGATGTCGATGGAAGCTAGCAAAGTAGGGCATTTAATTACGCCACCATCTGTCTCCCGTGGCTCGTTTGGCGTTGGGCAAGTTTTTGCACGTACACCTGGAGCGCCAGGATGTGTGCGCCACGGAGCGCACGGATTGGCCGTTAATCCAAACTATCTTCCGCAGCAAACCACATCATATTGCTTCTCGCTCGAGAGGTGGTGGGGGAAGGGAGATACGGAGGGTGACCATGGGCGGCACGGAACCGGAACTGCCATTCGCAGTCCGTTAGATGATGATTAACGAGCGCTCAGTGCGCGTCGACCGGCACGGCCACTAGTCGGTCCGGCATTACGCCATGATTACGGGCTTTATTGAAGTTTTAACGGTCGATTTATTACATGGGACTTTGGGTTGGAGTTTGGTACGGCAATTTTTTGCCTCCACCAGGGGCCTCTCTGTTTTTATCAGTAAATCCGGAAACATTACATTCGTGCCAAACAAGGGGGTAGAAGAAGGATTCTGTAGGCCTTTCTGCATCAGTGGTTGTCCCGCCAAGGCAAATACTGGCAACATTCCATTCCAAATCCATTGCGATTACTCTGAACTGAACCGGCACAAGCCTCTGGTGCGCCTGGCCAATATGAATTGTGTTTTTGAGCAATGATTTATGTACAACTGAGAGTTCTGATCATTCTAGACACTAATGCAGTTCGTACTGAGCTCCTGTTTTATTTTTTGGTTTTCCACACAAGCATTTTTTCGTAAAATATTACATTAAAGCTTCATCCGCCTTTACACTTTTGCATGTTTTTCTAGGAAAAGTAAAAGAATAGACGGTCTAATCATAATGACAGGGGAGGAGCATAAATGAACGAAGTTGAAGAACATTGCTGGAATCTCAAATTCACATTCCTTCTCGGTTCGCCCGTGCGAGACAAAGTAACCGAATTAGGTGAAAACTTTCAGTCTTTCAATCGAGCCTTTTTTTTGTTGCGCAAAAATTTCCTAATTACTTGTCCAGGCGAGGCGGCGGCTCGTGTCTTACGGTTGAGTTGTAAGCTACGATTTCATTTCTAACTTTCGTCGGAATTGTTGGATAGCGCAAATCTTCTGCTGCTAGCAAGCGCAAACAAAAGTTGAGGATTTCATCCGTCGAACCAACCATTAGAAAGTGGAGCTACCTGGTTGAGGTTTATTCCCCGTAGTCTCACTTGAGCTGTAGCAGTGGCGTGGGGCAAATTGTCTGCACACTTTTTGAAGCAATCGATACTTTATGCTAAAGAAAGCAATCCCTATGGACGAGGTAGTAATTAAGTTTGAAAACAGATAAAATGGAAGGAGTAGTACTCAGGGAAAATAATTAATTTTCATAGGGATAACTACGTCATACAACCGAACAGGCCGATGCCATAACGCTGTAATGAAATATGATTGAAAATTCATCCATAAATTCAGTAGATCGAAACATGTTGGCACAAAAATCGAAGAGATTTAATTCAATTTTACTTCCAATAAGTAAGCAGGAACGGCTTCGAGAGGGAGAGACCTTTATCTGCTAAATGGATTTTTTCCAACATTAAACTTTTCTACTTTCCACACTCCAACCATGGCAATTGAAATGATTTAACTTTGATGTTATTTAAACGAAATTTTCATTGTGATACAAACACAAATTTTAGCGAAGTGAATAGCGATTGAACTTGGGAAAAAGATGTATAGTTTGCGAAACTAACTTATGAAATAATTTATTGGTTCCTTACTTCCTTTCCTTTTAAGGTAATCCTCGGCTTAGAGCACATGCACAAACGGTTCATCGTGTACCGGGACCTGAAGCCTGCCAACATACTGCTGGACGAGAATGGCCACGTACGCATCTCCGATCTCGGGTTGGCCTGTGATTTTAGCAAAAAGAAGCCTCACGCATCGGTTGGCACCCACGGCTATATGGCGCCGGAGGTCCTGTCGAAGGGCACACCGTACGACTCGAGCGCCGACTGGTTCAGCTTCGGCTGCATGCTGTATAAACTGCTCAAGGGCCACTCACCGTTCCGGCAACACAAAACCAAGGACAAGCACGAGATCGATCGGATGACACTAACAATGGTAGGTTGATATGTTTTTGAATTTGATGTAGCTCTTGCTTAACTAATCTTTTTGATTTTTGTTTCGTCGTAAATTAACCAAAAAAAATTATTACTCATTGTTAAACCTGAATAATCACTACTTAACTAAATCCATAAATCAATGTAGTTAACTTATACCGTATTGAAATCACTGTTTATCGATCAGTAAATAATAATTTCAAACTATAATCAATTAACCTATTTCTTCGATCCTTTGTTGTGTAATTCATTAGTCTATTAGATTGATTTGAAACGTGCTTCGTACTAATACATCTCACAAAACAAACATAATACCCTAAATATACTCTCATCGATCGAACCGAAGTTGTGTATGAATATTAAATAGCTATTTTAAAAAGCAACCTTCGTTCTTGCAGAACGTAGAGCTGCCGGAATCGTTCAGCAAAGAACTGAGGGACCTGCTGGAGGGCCTGCTGCAGCGAGACATCGACAAGCGATTAGGCTGTAAGGGCGGCGGGTAAGTCTCCGGACGGTGCGCGGTTGGTGAGGAGCATGGAGCGGTAGAAAAAATTAACCGACATCACACTTTCGCAGTGCGGACGAGGTTAAATCCCACCCATTCTTCACCGGCATCGACTGGAACCAGGTGTACTACCAGAAGTACACACCACCACTAATACCACCGCGCGGTGAGGTCAACGCCGCCGATGCGTTCGATATCGGATCGTTCGACGAGGAGGATACCAAGGGCATCAAGCTGACGGAGCAGGACCAGGAGCTGTACCGGTACTTCCCGCTCACCATCTCCGAACGGTAATGTAACTTCTGAACGGTTTTTGCTAATGAAGGGAAGAAGTTGTATTACACTCTGCTTTACTGTTTCTTCCACAGGTGGCAACAAGAGGTGGCAGAAACGGTGTTCGAAACGGTCAACACCGAGGCGGACAAGGTGGAGCAAAAACGCAAAGCCAAACAGAAGACGCGCTTCGACGCGGACGAGAAGGACTCGGACTGCATACTACACGGGTACATTAAAAAGTATGGCGGCTCGTTCGCGTCCGTTTGGCAGACGCGCTACGCCAAACTCTATCCCAACAGGTGAGTGCCAGATCGTTTGTCACTGTCGAAGAAACCATCTCACGGCGTCCTTGTTTTGCTTATTCTAGGCTGGAACTGCATACCGAAAGTGGCAGCACCAAACCGGAGCTGGTGTTCATGGATCAAATCGAGGAGGTATCGCCCGACTTTGTGCAGTTTAAGAACGAACAGTGCGTCCAGGTCCGGTTTCGCGATGGCATTCGCGATGGCAAGCTGATTCTGACGAATTCGGTAAATACTAGACCCGCAAGCCTGAAAGATACCACTGATTGAACACGTTTACGGTTTTGCTCTTGTAGGATGAAATTGGACTCAAGGAATGGGCACTTTCGTTACGGGCAGCGCACAAGGAAAGTCAGGAGCTGCTCGGTTCGATGGCGAAGAAGGCAGGGAAAATTTACGGCACCGAGGGCCAACGAGGTACGACAGACGGCCGACAGATGGGTGGTGCCGGAGCCGGGGGTGCTGGTGGCATGGTGATCGCGGGTTCCGGTGGTGCCGGTGGGGTGCTCGCCGGCAGTGGCCAGAAGAATGCGAACGGAGGCTCCAACTAGCGGTTACTGTTGCGATCTCGGTCCTGTTTCATAGAACCGAATCGTCTGAAGGAACCACTGCTGAAGATGAAGTGCAAGGACACCTAAATGCTAGGTTGCCATTGTGTCATCATCATCGTCACGCACGCAACGCACACTTACACATAAACACAAAACCACAAAGCACGCGCATCCGGTAGACCGATCCGCGACCGGCATACGGATTCCAGTGTGCTCCATGCAAGGCACAGCATATCGTCGAGCGAATGCAAAGTTGTTTTTTGCAAAGTATTACCAATTTCATGACTCCGAGTTGCAAAACGGGTTTTTTCTATTAGGAAAAAAAAATTAAGGTGAGTTTAGGCGAGACTGGGGCGTAAACGGGCGAGTTAATATTAGACTTTTACATTTAAAAAACTGTCAGTGGCCACTTACAGAGCCGCCTCCAGCAGGGCCAGCAGAAGGAAAACAGCATTGATGCACAGGACACAGGTAATGTGAAACAGCTCATTCATGTGTACGTACGTGTGTTCGTGTGCGTGGGTGATTGGCTTTGTTTTTGTCTCCTCTTCTCGTTATCGAAACGTTACAAGGGTCGAGAATGGTGTTGGCTAACATTGTGTACCTTTGCTGTGCGTCCGATGTTGATGCAGCAAAACGGTTTTGATATTTGCTGCCGAAAAGATACAACAGTGATATTTGAGGAATGATATCAAACAAAACCCCCGCGCCTTGCGTGGCTTAACACGTTCACCGGTGCGCAAGCTCCACCCGCTTGTACGACTGCATATGTAATGGAATTACATTACGAGCAGTGGTGGTTTCCTGCTCCATTTTCTCCTCATTGGCTGCGGAAATAGCTAATCGGGTAAAAGCAAAAAAAAAAAAACACCGCCAATGCCACCGGGGTATATATATATAATTTAATTATAAAGTAACAAAATCAGCCCTAGTGATAGCACTGACAAAACCGTCATACAAAACAAAATAAAAGGAAAACCTTACCAACAAACAAAAATATTAATAGTGAAAGGAGCATACACAAATATTTAGAATAATGAATGTGTCAATTTAGTATTGTATTACGAAGTGATAATCGAGTAGTGGGTTGGCGCAGGGACAAGACTACACAAACAATTTAAAAACAAAAGAAGCACATTGAGCAGATGTTATTAGAACTATATTAACGTAACATTACGATACAACATCGTTTATACAACGGGCGACAAATGGGGTAACAAACAAAACGTGCATGAAAAATGAGAAGCGCAAACATTAAGAGAAACACTTCTAGTAGCAGCATTACAACAGCGGACTTTTTGCGTCGCTGTGGAGAGCAATCAATCCGGCACTCTTCCATCAACAATAGTTTCCAATTGTAGATCAAACTGGTTCGGTTCGGCGATTATGTAGAACGTGCCGGAAGAACACACCGATCTGAGTGTACTTTCACCAAATAAAAAGCTGTAATTTTATATAGGAATCGGCCGTCTCTTCCACAATGATGTATGTACGACATTTGCTAGTTATTTTTCGACTCGTAACACAGTCTCCCCAACATCCCGCGCTCTATAAATTGCTATTTAAAGTAGAAAATCTGTAACACTGAAGGCAGCTTTCCGGTGTTCCTATTGATGGTTTTCGTTACCAAACTCCCACAGATCAGACACAATCAATGACAATAGTGCAGCAGCATCTGTAGCGATGGGGCGCCAGCAGAATGTTTAAATTAAAATTAAAATAAAATAACATAACTTCTCTAAACAGTAAGCAATGTCACATCAACTATGGTCAATGGTAATCAACTTGTAGATTCCTCAGCATTTGACGCGACTACGCAATGGCCTCTCTCCTATCAGAACACATAGGAGAAATCCTTTAGGGATACACTGTAGGGACTGCTATAGCAAAAACGCGCACGAACAATCCTCAATACTTATTTTTTTTATAACACACTACTTAGGGAACGATCGAAGTAAACGCGAAAGTGAAACGATCAGTTTGACAGCCAGTGCGAAACGATACGAGCAAAACCACCAATGCACGTGCGCTTAGTAGGCTGGGTGTAAGGAACTTCCTGTTTAAGTTGGAAATACCGCGAGCGAGCAATCATTCGAAGATCAGCTGAGGTGGCTCTGTCTATAGATGCAATTGTAGAAGAAATACCATATGTATCCAAGTTTTGACAAAACTCTTAAATGTGGCAATAGCGTACCGGAGTAATGCTAAACCGAAAGTAATGCTACAGCTTTGGCAACGGCCAGCAGCGGCACGAACGTAATTGTGTGTGTGTAGTTGTATGTGTGTGTGTGTGCCACGATATTAATTAATTCATTAATTATATCTCTACATTTAGTAGCTGAAATGACTGGACCTATAGTTAGCTAAAGTTGTTCGTATGGGTTTGAAATGCGCTGCGGCGGACGAAGCCAAAGGCAAAGTAATCCCAAAGATGGCTAGGCGAAGCAAAAAAATGAATGGAAGGAAAAAAACAACAAAAATAAGTAATTATTATATAAATTCAGCAGCTCACTGTTATGCAACACCAAGACTTTAGAGTAGATGATTTGATTTCGTTCTTTCATCGTTCACGATATAATTATCGCGCGTCGAAAATGTGAGACAACCGAAACACAGTGCATATAACGTTTAATCTTTAATTATATCTAACAGTAAAAGAAAAAAAAGAACAAGATAATTCGATCATGCAAACCAAAAAAGAAATGTGTAAATGGAAGCCCTTCAGTCAAATATGTATAACTATTAAAACATACACGCTACATACACGCAGAGAACAAATGGAAACCCCACCAACACACTAGTTCAGAAGTTCACAATTAAAAATCGCAAAAGCACACTTAACAAAAACGAAACAAACACGATCTTGAATAGAATAATTAGTAATAGATTAACGGTTTTGTTTTTTCGCATGTTCCCAATCTTGTTTCTTAAAAACCCCGTTTGTATTCTTTATGGTTTTGCGCAATACTTTTTTTTGTGGCATTCATTTTGAAGCTATCATATAATTATTACAAAATTAAAATTCTTTAAAAAATAAGAAAATAAATTCTGGAGAACGATTAAAATATAACGAGACGCACAGTATTAGCAGGACCACTAAAACACATGTTTCAAAACAGTGAGAGAAAACAGATTCTAACAAATCAATCACAATCTGTTCTTGTTCATGTTCATGAACTTTGGAAACATATGCGTGTAACTGAAGCGTTGGTCTTAAAGCAAATCATTTCTTTTACAAAAAAGTGGAACAATTCTACAAATAAAATAACTAGCTTTGGATCAGGAACTCCTCCGTACGGTCGGTGCAATGTTGATAATCATAAAATGATGCAGTACGTAAAACTAGACCGTGGACGCTGGCAATAGGCCGATGAAGAACTCTACTCGAGCCTCACTGTGGAATACAACTTTTGGTGGTTGCCTCGAGTTCCCGGCACTACTCGGCAGTGCAACATATGTAAGGCTCGCAAGGGCATTTGCTGTACATACTAGTATAATCGGTAAATAATCCCATTGCGTGTTTAGTGTGTACGTGATGATGCCGTCAGGTGTTTGTGATCGTAGGCGATATATAATTTCCAGTCTGTGTCCATCGATTTTCGCTGAATTTTGTTCGAAACTGTAATAAACGATTGTTGCATAAAACGGATTCCGATAGCTCTAAATAATACAGAAGAAACCAAGAAAAAGGATGGCTCGGCCATCAAGCGAAACGAGTTCGATGGACTCATAAAGCTTACACTGATTGAACATAAACAGCATATAGTATTGTAGAAGAAAGCATTGAAACAACTCAATACAGCAGCAGAAAAACCCCATATAGAGATACAATTATACATGTTTTCATGACGGGAAAGTTCGTAGGGAAAAACATTTTCAATGCTGCTACAGATATGAACCAACAGCAAGGGTTATTATCGTTGTAGGGAGCTTTGAGTGGCATGCGGTACACATTCACACACAGCCAAGCATATACTAACATGTTTGAAATAATGGATTTAGCGCAAACATTATAAAACAAGTCAAACAAATGTGCAAGCGTTTATGTTTAAATGTTTGCCTGCCATCACCGGTTTGGCATAACTGAAAAAATATTTTCTATCAAAGAAATGTACTCGGTGTGTGTAGCATAACGTGACCGCGCATGAATAGTGCGTACAAAGAGGAAGCAGGTGTTGGAATCGACGAAACGCAGAAGGTGAGTAGGAATTTTTAAAATAATTACCCAAAAATAAAGGTTCAATCGATGGAGAACATCATTGACTTTTGCCAAAAAAAGAAAAAAGGAAAACAACTGTGGAAAACATAAAATTCCACAACAAATTATCTAAATCTAGTGATTGCTAGTGTACGTTAAGAGACAACTCTCTTCTCCTGTGAATTGTACGTGTTAATTTAACTGTGTAGTCTATAAAGAACACAATTAAATGTTGACATCATGCAAACATCTGAAAAAATAAACACTACACACTCACACACAAATGTAGAAAAGAAATCAAATGTACACATCCAAGCACACGTTCGTTGAGATGAAAATGATGCGTTAAAAAAAATGGGAACGAGAATTTAACATTTATTCAGAAACAAAAAGGAAAGAAGTGTCGCAAGAAAAACTAAACGCACCGTGAACAGAACACACTCAGATGTAAGCCGTAGTGCGGGGTCAAGAAAACATTATAACATTGTTGCAAATGCCTGTTCAAACATGTGCGTTTAAAAAATGCAAATAAACAAACCCAATTAATAAGACATAAAACACGAGCGAAGTGTATGAAAACGAGCGAAAGAAAGCCGGTTGGACAGAGAATGGTACCACCAGGAGGATAATATGACTTGCGGCAATGCAAAACGAATGTTTCGGAAGGTCAAAAATGGATGATGAATGTTCGCTTAGCAAGCAACAAAAAATGGAAACCTGTATATAACACCGGGTGTTACAAACAACGTGTTAAAAAATATTAAGTAAATACAACAAAGATACGGCAGAGATGAAAACAAACGCAGCGTTGGTAATCCCAGTCAGAGGCCCGAAGGCATAACACAAAAGGCACTTATGAGAACATTTTTAGTAAGTAATACCATCAAAACAGAAAAAAAGAGATGCATGTAGCAGGGCGAAGTGCAACGCGGATGTTTAAATATGAAGAAATGCAGCGAAGTGCAAAGTTGAAAGCGTACTAACTGGTGTACAGTTTTATTAAATTATCCTTTTCGTGTACAAATCCGAAAAAAAATAGTGTTCGCCGTGGCTCCAAGTCGTTAGAAAGCTCTTACACATTTTAAACAGGTGCTTGAAAGTGAAAGCTTCTGCTGAATGCAAGCTTCGTGTGTAGGTTCGTTCTGAATTGATCGGCCCGGAGGTCGTGAAGTGATCGGGCCGATTTTGTCCGTTCAGTTTGTTGCTGGAGCTCCAACAGATTGGACGAGAGAAAAACACGCCTGAAGCAGTCCGCTTATCGCCTACTTTGATAATACCGCCTGCTACGATCTTCCCAAACGTAAGAGAATACGGGTTTTTGGTTGTTTTGTGATAACATTCCGGCCAGAGCAAGAACGTGCTTCAGTTTGGTGAAACTATCGGTGCATTATCAGTAAAAGTGATCGGTGTGTGATCTTTCGTCCAAAAACAGTACACGCTCAACTATTTAAACATCATGAGCTTCCAAAAGGCAGCGCTAATCTTGGCAACCGTGTTCCTCGTGCTGGTGTCATCGTCCAGGGCAGCTGATTTTGCAAATTGCGGTAGGTTGACGACCTATTTTTTCCACGAAACGGCCAATACAAGATGATAAGCGCTTGTCCTAAGATCGATGCGCCGCATCCGGTTGGGGATTTTTGTTTCCATTCTTCGAATAATATTAAACCCTTCATATTTCAACAGCAAACGAAACGGCCATCGGAGAGTTCAGCAAGGTGGAAGTGTCGAACTGTGGTGATGACCAGGCGTCGTGTGTATTAAAACGCAATTCTAATGCTACCATCTCCATCACCTTCACCAGCAGTAAGTATAGTTTCGTAAAGCGTAAATGGCCCCCGATTTACATACTTCGTCCTTGACCATGGATTTTCTGTTGCGAAAGAGAGAATACTTTCTTCGCTAGTACACGCCCCTTATGAAGCATGGAGTGTGCACTTTGAAGGTTTCCGTGACCTAGAACGGAAGGATAGTAGAATGCTACTAGTTGTGGACCAAGCTCAAGGTCCCGCTAATGGTACACTAATTGCTTGTATGAAAGATGTGCGGTCATTATTCTATTCCTTTGCGACAGTTTCTATCGGTTTAATCGACATTGAAGGCAATTAACCAACGCAAGCAAAAGTGTGTCACAATTTTACATTTAAATTGTAAGACATAGACACATCCATAGACCTATTGTACGACGAGAACCACTTACCGCTTTCTGTTTCTTCCCATGGTTTAGACGAGGATCTTTCGGAACTGAAGGCCGTAGTGCATGGAATTATTCTTGGCATGGAGGTACCATTCCCCCTTCCGAACGCTGATGGTTGCAATGACAGTGGACTAAACTGCCCATTGACTAAGGATACGTCGTACCGTTACTCTACTACGCTACCCGTTTTGAAGCAATACCCGAAGGTAAGTGAAATTTCCACAGTCTGACTTGAATTTTATTTTTTTTCCATTTTTTTTATAACCCCAAAAAGGTTGTAAACTGAAATTATTGTTGATTACTGATGAGCTTTGACGTGAACCCGCATCATTATCATTATATCAATCTTTGCTTATACATTGCAATTTTGCGTTTGGAATGATGCGTAGAAAGAATAACGTGTTTTTCGTGGAATTATTTGTTTGTTCAGCGAAGCGTTACAAAACAAATATGATTTCATTTTTTCCCTTCGTGTGTATACTTTATAGACTCTATTGTTGATGGTTGGGTTTTTGTTCTGTTTCATTGCAACACGTGGTGTAATTTAAATTTACTTCATCTTTTTTAGGTTTCCGTGGAAGTAAAATGGGAGCTAAAGTCGGGTGACAAGGATGTGGTCTGTGTGCTTATTCCAGCTAAAATCCAGTAAAACGAAATGAGGATGGAAGCATCGTTTATCCCCATTGCGTTGATAAGTTTCCTACCAACAAGTTGCCTTATTTCCCATCGCTGTGCCAAACAAAAATTAAACCACATATTGACGCATCGCTGCCGGCGTACTATGACCTCAATAAAGAACAGCTGTAGTAAGGCGACATACTCCCGCCAATCGAGGGAAAATCCACGCTACACCAACCGGATGAAGCATGATTCTCGCGGTCCATCTTGCCAGTTTCTTTCCGATTCTTTTGTTGCTGGACGCTTCGCCGTGCCTCACCATTGTTAGTGTAAGCGAAGCCTTTTTTTTTCTCTCAACGTCCGTTAATTAGATTGTAATTGAAAGCATAGTCAATCCAATAAAACCAACTCGTTTTACACGTTGACACTGTGCACGCGGTCGCATGCGACAAGCCGAGTTTATTCTTTCCACCATCCACCTTTCGCGCTCCGTGTCCCCCGTGCCTCCTGTCCATTTGGTTTAGCCAACATCAGCCGGCCTGTGCCGACCACGCTAGACATCTACGGAAATGAAAATTTTTCACATTCAATTGATCTCTCCGTGTGCCGACCACCGGTCGGTCAACGTGGCTGTTCGTGGGCGATGTTGGATTGACCACTAGCGGGACGTTGGCGGCATGCAGCAGCTGATTGTTTGATTGCATTTAACCGAATAAACGGATCGCGCCATCGTGTATTAGCCGACACTTCGTACCGCGGCAATAGGTGGAGTTGGCGGAAGGGTTGATGGGATTGCGTGTTAGCAGAATGGACAAAAACGGTTTCTAAAACATGATTCATCGTTGAATGTTGGCGTCGAAGCAACGAAGGTTTGTAATAGGTATTCTTGCAATCGTTATTCGTTGATTTTACATAGTGCACCGCAACCACAGGACTGTTCCTTACTACAAAATGTTCAAAATCTTGAAAATTTTTAAGATCCTACTGAGAAGGAAAATTTCTCAAAACTTCCAGAATACGACTCTTTGCGAAATTTCTCGAAATGTTTTCTATAAAAAAGGATAAGAAATATTAGTGCCGTTTGATATTCGTTGCCTAGCGCCAATATATTGAATTAGTTTATAAATAATGTTGCAGTTATTGAATAAATAGTTTTAAAAAATGCGTTCATCCGACTGCTAGCCGTACAGGTGTGAACACAGCATAATGCTGTGAGATCACTTTGACAGCAAAACGGGATTTGACAGCGCTCTGCTGCCAAACATGGGCAGCTGTCAAAACAAAGAAAAAAAGCAAATATTTTGTATTTCTCAAAAGTTACGTGAAGTTGCGAAGTTTCGTAGCGAAATCTCGCTGGTTTGATACATTTTTTTTCACGAAAAGTACAACACCTTACCGTAGTGTCCGAGTCGAACGATCGACAGTGCCGTGATGTCTTCGTTTGATTTAAAGAATGAGTCGGAAGTAAAGGAATACATTGAAAAGCTGGGCGTGGAATACCGGTTTGGTTGCTACTCGGAGAAAAAACCGGAAGGTAGGTATGGGAAACGAATCTTCCCGCTCGGAACACGTTTTAAATTGGTTTCTCTATTCCCATCGTTCATTGTCCAGTTTGTCACCTGCTTGGCGATTACCTGGAGGGCATCCGGAAAGATTTTGAGAAGGCGGCCAAAGTGTACCGATCGAACTGCGACGACTACAACTACGGCAAGAGCTGCCTGAAGTATGGCAACTACAGCTTCCTCGGCAAGGGCCGCGCCTCCGACAAGGGCGATCCGGCAAAGGCTTATAGCTACTACGAGAAGGGCTGCACACTGAACGATCCGGACGCCTGCCTGCACAGCGGTCTGCTGCTGGTGTCGAAGGTAATGCCGAAAGAGATCACCCGCGACGTACCGAAGGGATTCGAGCTGCTAAAGAAAAGCTGCGAGATGAACAACTCGGGCGCCTGTTTCTACCTGTCCGGTATGTACATTTCCGGCGTGCTCAAGGACGAGTACAGCCAGGCGAAGAAGGACGCGCAGACGGGTGAGCAAACGGCGGCCGGACACAAATCGTCCATCGAACCGACACGACCTCCGGGTGCGTACGTGGTGGAACGCGACATGGAGAAAGCGTTCGGTTTTGCGTACAAGGCTTGCGAACTGCGGAACATGTACGCCTGTGCCAACCTCAGCCAGATGTACGCGAAAGGTGACGGAACGCCACGCGACGAAAAGAAGGCTGAAATTTACAAAAAGATGGCCCTGGAGATGCAGGACGAGGTAAAAAAGCAGCAGCAACTGACATTCCAACAAGGGCTGAACCCGACGTAGATCAACGAGACGGACACCAGTCGAATCGGTAGCAAGCGAAAAGGGACGCAGCTGAGAGGAAATGAGTGTAGTAGAAGGATTGCGTTTGTTATCTTGCACGAGAATTTCCCTTCGTCAGCGAGGGAAACCGTAGCAAAGCCACTTATAGTGTTTGGTTAATTTTTAGTATTTTTCTTTGCCGTGTGAAAGCGTGTGTGTGCGTGTGTGCTCCGTGGACTGATTGATCCAGTCTATGTAGGTTGAATGCAGATAATAAATGTTGTTTCAGTTAGGAAGAAAAAGCAAACAGCAGATAGGCAGTTGTGTTACTGTTACGCGAACTGTTTCTTTATTTTACTCCGGACCTCGAGCGGAAACTCCACCACCCGCTCCATGCTGCACCGCCGGCAGAATGTGGCCCCATAGAAGAAACTACACTCGGTCGCCTTGCACACGGTCCGCCGGCAAAGGTTGCAGTCTGCGCCCAGGATGAGATAGTGTTCGCTGGCCGGTTTGTCCGGTACGGCACTCGGCGGTGGTGCGAACGGATCCCGCATTACGTAACAATCCTCCGGCAGCTCGATCTTCGCCGCAAACGGTGGCCGACGGCCCCGATAGTCGCAGGACTCGTTCAGTCCGCACAGCTCGCACCGGAAAGCGATCGATGGGATGGCCGGCGTTTCCGGGGCGCCCGTTTGTTTGTCTTGGATTTTTTCTTCCGTCGAAGAAGGCTTTGCTGTCATCATCTGTCAAGCGAATCGGAGAATGCAAGGAAGAATGGAAATCAAACTAAGCTCGTTTATCGAAGTATTTTCCTATTAGTGTCGTGTATTCGTTTCTTTGGGCCACCAGAACGGTTTCCTGGTGCGGCAGGCAATTGGATCGCTAACGCCTGCAACATTCACCGACAGTTGTCCATCGGGGAGCACCTTTTCGATGCGCAACAATCCGAGCCCCATGCTACCGGCTAAACCGCGTAACTTTCCCACAACCGCCCCGTCTTTGTTTTTAATTTCCGCATCCTGGAGTGCTTCCGATGGAACGTCTTTCACCGGTGGGGGTTCCTTGAATTCGAGCGGCATGAGGCGCTTCCGGATGACACCCGTGTGATACGTTCGTGCGGTCAGTTCCTGCCCGATGTAGCATCCCTTGTGAAAGCTGACACCGTGCAGGTAATCACAGTTACACTCGAGTGGGAAACACTTGCCATCCGGAAGATTTTCGCCACCCTCCCCAACACCGAGCGCATAACGAAATGCTGTGTACGGCAGAGGGTCGGTACCGTTCGTCGGGGCCATCGATGAACCCGGGAACATTTTGTGCAGCTGTTCCATTGCTTCGTTTTCATTTGCGTTGGAGGAAAGCACACGATAACCGAGCCGTGTGAGACGGGGATCTTTGAACGGATGCAGCTGGTCTGCGGCCACGGGAAGGTTTTTATCGGAGGCTGTTTCTTCAGTCGACGGGGCTTCCTCGTGTGTAACTCCATCTCGGAATGCAACCCACAAACGGAACGTGTCGTCTGCTATTACATCAACCTTCTTCTTCAACCGATACAGTCGCAGGTGCTTTTCCAACCGACCCGCCACGCTGCTATCACACTCGAGCAGATAATCATGCTGCTCGCCTTTTGGCCGTTTGTAGATCAGTGCGTCACAGAACACTCGCCCGTTGGCTTTGAGAAACATCGAGTATATCGCACCGCCGTGCTCGAAATGCCGCATATCGTTCGTCATAAGACCCTGTAGGAAGCTGGCGGAGTCGGTTCCGTGCACTCGTATGAACGATCGGTCGGCCAGTGGTTGAAGTGTGAGAGGTTTGTGCGTTGAAACGGATTGATGGCGCAGCTGTAGTCCACATTGTGGTCGCACCGGGAGTCTGATGAATGTGCCGGCAACAATGGAGCTTCGGAGCAGCATTTCGATGTGTTTTCTTTTGCTGACTGGAAAAATATTTTAATGCGCATCTGTGCGCCCAAATAAAACGATACATAGGGCGTCGATACTTACTATCGCTGGCTTATTTGCAAAAAATTATCCTTTTGCCGGCGTTCGAAGTGAACTCTGCCTTTTATCTTCGTAGGAAAACAGTAAACATTGCATCAGCTGTTGGAGTTGTCAAAGTTGACATTAGTGGTAAAACAAAACATTTACCTTTTGGTCAAAACCTTGCGAAAATACCAATTTGTGAATAACTTTTTGGATTTTCAACCGATTTTAATAATTCACCTCTCAGTTGAAAGGTCTTTGTAAGTGTTGTGTAGGCACCTTGGGCGCGCGCGTAACGCTTCCGCTCAACCCTGTCCTTGTTGACTGGGTTTTCGATGTGGAGAGTCCTTGCCGTGGAGCGCTCGAGAAGATCGGCCCCGAGCTCTCTCGCTTCCCAACCGCGCACCGGCACGGACGTACGGCAGCGCTGGCCGCAATACACCGGATACACACACGCGCGTTATAATTTTAACTTGTAACTTTGTACGTAATTAGTAATAAAGTTTTAATCATTTTATGTAAACCAACAAACCATAACAGTGGCGACGAGGATGGGATACCCTGTTGCGTGAGGTTTATCGCTACATCACGAATGGCTGGCCAAATAATATCACATATGGCGCAGATTTGGCTCGATTCTACAACAGGAAGGAAGCACTTACAACCGTGGATGGCTGCATCCTTTTTGGGGAGAGGGTGGTGATCCCTACATCGCTACAGAAAAGATGCCTTACTCAACTACATCGAGGACATCCGGGCATCCAGAGGATGGAGGCAATCGCACGCAGTTTTGTATACTGGCCATCATTGGACGGGGACATTGCCGATCGCAACTTTCTACTAAAACCGTTAGGGTGTGCAGTGTACAAACCAACAGCAAGTTTGTCGAAGCTATCATCAATGGAAGAAGCATACGGTTGCAATTGGATACGGCATCGGACATTACCATCATCAGCCATACTGCATGGGCGATTTTAGGAAAGCCGCCATTGATTAGATCTACAGTGTGTGCAAAAACAGCATCAAACGAGCAACTCGAATTATTGGGTGAATTCAAAGCGGAAGTCACAATATGCAATACTACGAAGCCAGCGATCATCCGCGTGGCCCAGGTCGGTCTACTTTTATTGGGAGCTGATTTAGTAGACTTGTTTGCACTTGGCTCCGTTCCGATGGATACATTTTGCGCTAAAATTTCGTCCAATACGCATACTTTGACAAAGTCGCGACTTATCAGCAAGCACGCGAAGCCGGAGCCTGAGTACATGATTGCGAGTATAAAGCTCGAGGAAGCCATTAGTTCCGTAGTCGTACATTCATTAAACGCCTTCCCAATCAATTTTAGAGAAGTCACAACGGCTACGGGAAACGATACCCTGTTGCGTGAGGTTTATCGCTACATCACGAATGGCTGGCCAAATAATATCACATATGGCGCAGATTTGGCTCGATTCTACAACAGGAAGGAAGCACTTACAACCGTGGATGGCTGCATCCTTTTTGGGGAGAGGGTGGTGATCCCTACATCGCTACAGAAAAGATGCCTTACTCAACTACATCGAGGACATCCGGGCATCCAGAGGATGGAGGCAATCGCACGCAGTTTTGTATACTGGCCATCATTGGACGGGGACATTGCCGATCGCGTCGCTGCATGCGAGGCGTGCCAAGACGCAGCTAAATCTCCACCGGTAGAGACATCATCGCGTTGGCCCAAACCATCTGGACCTTGGGACAGGGTTCACATCGATTACGCGGGACCAGTCGATGGAGCATATTTCCTGGTCGTAATCGATGCATTCTCCAAGTGGCCCGAAATCATAAAAACTGGAAGCATCACAGCGTCGTCAACGATAAGTATTTTGCGAGGAATATTTTCAAGATTCGGACCACCGGTTACACTGGTCAGCGACAATGGCACGCAGTTTGTTAGCGGAGCTTTCAAGGAGTTCTGTAGCAGCAACGGTATAAAACATATCACAACCGCGCCATTCCACCCACAATCGAATGGCCAAGCCGAGCGGTTTGTGGATACTCTAAAGCGTGCCTTAAAGAAGATTCGAGTGGGAGCCACATCACTCGAAGAGGCTTTGGATCTATTCCTTCATACTTACAGATCCACACCGAATGCAGTCCTGGAACAGCGCACTCCAGCGGAGGTAATGTTGGGCCGGGAGATCAGGACCATTCATCATTTGCTGCGCCCTTCAGCATCATCAGAGTCTACGGCAGAGAACGGTTCTCTTAAATGGCATCCGGGCGATCCAGTTTATGCCAAGGTGTACCGGAGGAACTCTTGGAGTTGGATCGCTGGGAGAATCGTCCGCAGCATCGGACGTGTTATGTTCGAGGTCATCACCGAAAACCAGAGGAAGCTCCGTCGGCACGTGGATCAACTCCGTCGACGCACTACGGCTTCTTCGAATCATGCGGAGCAGGATTGGGATCAACTTCCACTTCACGTATTGCTGGACGCGTGGAACTTGCCCGGGATACGACAGACATCCCACCAACCTGGAGCATCGGAGCCCTCGGTTTCATCCCAACCGGAGGTCGAATCATCAGCATCGCTAGCAGCGCCACCGCAGCAACAGGCGCGACGTCCGCCTCCTGTCACAGCGAACGACAACTACCAGCAGCCGCTACTACCACGACGTTCTTCTAGGAATAGAAGACTGCCTCGTAGGTTCACCGCGTATCGGCTGACTTAAAAGGGGGAGGTGTTGTGTAGGCACCTTGGGCGCGCGCGTAACGCTTCCGCTCAACCCTGTCCTTGTTGACTGGGTTTTCGATGTGGAGAGTCCTTGCCGTGGAGCGCTCGAGAAGATCGGCCCCGAGCTCTCTCGCTTCCCAACCGCGCACCGGCACGGACGTACGGCAGCGCTGGCCGCAATACACCGGATACACACACGCGCGTTATAATTTTAACTTGTAACTTTGTACGTAATTAGTAATAAAGTTTTAATCATTTTATGTAAACCAACAAACCATAACAGTAAGATTCACACTTGCACAAACGAGTTTGTATTTTATGATTTAAAAAAATCGGCAAGATAAATATAACACCCAAACTCCCACCTTCAACAGTTGATTGTATGAACCTTAAACATGCTCCTGCTGATCCTGCTACCCTGGTACGAGAGTGACCGAACTGGTTCGTTTTCCTTGTGATGTCGGGACCTTTTTCGAGACCAGCTCGACAAATCTCATCTGGAGAAGAAATGTATGCTCCTATCACTCCCCCAAGCTGCAAACGTCACTTTAAAAGACGTCTTTTAGTGGTCTTTTAATAGATTAAAAGACCGTTAAAAGACGTCTAAATAACACGGTTAAAAGACCGCATATGTCAAAACGTGGGGATTTCGAAAATTCGAAATAAAAAATTGTCCCTCCTTTTTTCGAACACCCACGTCTCTGAAGCAGCAGGCAACCGAGGAACAAGGAGGCGGGCTACTGCACCACCAGCCGTTCCAGAAGTAGGAGCTGTGACGCTGTACGGGAGGTGACAGTCGACGAGACTAGCCGCAGTCCTCTGACGGCGGCGAAGGAAGCGGCCGTCTCGGAGGCCTCGACGTCGGGCCGCTAACCGGAGGTAGGTTGTCCTGTAGGTGCCAGCTGATGCGTTCAGACAGGAGCTTTCTAGCGCAAGAGCTTTGCGAGAGCCAGGCGGCTTTGGGCGTCAATACTCTTCAATGAGCCATGCCCCAACCACTGGCTTAAACCTCTTCTTTCGATCTTTCGAAGATTCCCTTGATGTTAAACAAAAAAACACTGATTGTTATACAAACAATTATGGCTGAAGATGAAAGCGGGATCACTGCGTTGAGTTAATCTTCCGAACGATGATACGAACATTACCTCTGCCTCAGCTGTGTCGTCTGCTGTTGCCGAACCTTCTTGCAAGTTGTTGTTTTCTTCACTGTGATTAATTTTTTCACCCTCTTCGCTCATTGTATCGATTGGATGCTTTAAAATACACTGATCTGTGATGCTACGATAGTCAGCTGCATGAAATAAACAACCAAATATTTACGATTCTCATCGTGCCTGTTTCGCTTTGACAGAAATACAATGCAAGGAAGAAAAATAAGAACCTCCTAAACCAGATTGAAATTTACACGAAATGCACTTAAATCCCGCTTGACAGTATGTAACTACACGGACACAAGCAGAAGCCAAGTGCAGTAAAAACCATTCAAACTCCTCAACCCTGTATTGTAAATTGAGTCAATCGGTCTTTTAAGCCAGACCTTGCAGATTGGGCTACTTCCTTGTTACAAAAGCGACCGAGCTGGTTCGTTTTCCGTGCGATTGCGGGACCTTTTGTGAGACGACGGAATCCCACCTTGAGAAGAAGGTTGTATAAACCTTTGCCATGCTCTTGCTGTTCCTGCGACCCTGGTATCCAGCCGACCGAACTGGTTCGTTTTTGGATCGTTTTCCGTGCTCGCGATTTCGATTTCGGGACCTTTTTCATACCAGGATCGCAGATGCGTAGCGGAGGTTGCGCAAAACCTTACGAATCTTATCGTCATGACTGTGGAATGGTATTGGGATCACATTTAAATTGGTTTTTTGATAATTGAATGCAATCAATCGCTTATTAACCTGCAGCTCGAGAAAAATACTTACCGTATTTTATGCATTCATTTATTTTATTGCATTCGTGTTTTTTGACGTGTAATTTTCGTAAAAAATTAATGCAACTTGCATGCAACTTTTGTCCACTTTCTTAGGGCTTGCATGCAAGTTTTCCCGGAAGTGCTCCAGAAAAAAACATTCGGAAAAACTTGCATGCAAGTTGCATGCAAGTGGCATGCATTTTTTCCAATTTTTTAATCACTTGCATGCTAGGTTTTTCAAAATTTTAAACAAAAATCTGCAGTTTTCTTTACAAACTTGCATGAAAAGGACACGCAATTTTTTCCGATTGTTTAAAAGCCGCGAGTGTAAACAGAATTGTTTTACACTTCTTTTCAGAAGTCGGTTTACGCCTAGATTGCATAGGAAATCTGCTGCAAAAGAAGGGGTAAAAGAATCCTGAAAAGAAGAGCGGGCAGTTGTGAAGCGAATTCTTTTACGGCCCCAAAATAACGCCAAAATTCCTCGTTGGGGTGTCGACATCCGCCTGTATAAACAAATGATAAGTATAAATATAGACAACGTTGACTTTTATATATTAGATTCCATTAATTTCTTTCGCTAGTTGTACAATGAAATAATCAACACAAACTAGTGGGAAGTTGGTTTTTGTTATGGTTTTTATTTTCTCGCAGTCTGCAGAATCATCATGAACATCATTAATACGAGCTTAAATTCCATTCCTCCGTCACCGTTCCTCCGGTCGATCCAATTATTGTTCAAGGGAATCTTCGCGGACCAGGCGACTCCTTGCCTTGGGGCCTTAGACACTTCGAAATTTAGGTTTGTGTTTGATTTATCACTAGACTTTGTTTGAATACACTTACGAACATTAACCTTGGTTTTTTTTGTTGTGGGTGGTTGTTTGCTGTTTTGTAGTACACTAGAATTATTTACGGTGATGTTTTTTTTTCTTTTATGTATATTTGTGTGTTTTGCTGCGGGGGGTGTGTGTGAGAGAGGTGTACTTTTATTTTTCATTATTTTTCGTTTATTCTTTAAGTTCGTAACCCCACTTCCATCTTAGTATTTACCTTCATTATTGTTTTACGTTTATATGTTTGAACAGGACTAGATTACTTGTATTTCCGTCATCCGTGTACTCGTCTACACCGTTCTGTGTGTGTTTTTTTTGTTCCTTATCCTTTCCCCCCCCCCCCATTCCATATTTTGTGATGAACCACACCCAAACCCACCCTACGACCCCCTTCTCTCACTTCCATCGTGTATCGTGCAATGGAATCGTCCTCTACACATCCTCATACCTTTTGTGTCCAACTTCTTAATTTCTCTCTCCTTGGTTTACTGTTTTTTTTTGGTCAATCAATTCGATTCGCGATCCCCCCGTTCGAGGACACCTGTTCCCCATCCTTTCGCGGGGCACTTGTTCTTCTTCCTCCTTCCCATAAATTCACAAACTCACACGCACACACACACATGCACACGCACACCGAGAGGGAAGATGCTTCTTAGAAACGTAAAAATACTAGACAACCACACGTCGGACCATATCCGTCGGACGCTGGTGTGTTTAAATATGGTACACAAATTATACAGGGCATTCCGTTTCTTAGTATAGTTTTAATCAACTCCTCCGTTATCATTTCCTCAAGTTCCTTCCACATTCCCTAGTGTGCTTATTGTATTGTGTATTCAAGACTTTCAAGACAAGAAAACGGACTTCGATGAATGTTGACGATTTGTTTCCCTCCCCCCTTCCACGTTTTCCACTTGGTCCGGGGTGTTTGTCCCGTTGTTCTTTTTCGGTTGTAGCGTGATGTAAGGTTTGCAGACCCAGATGCAAAGCATTAGGTAAATGGAGCCCGAGGTCTCTCCCCCCGGCGGAAGAAGAGGGTGAGTATGGGACATACACTCATACAAACATACACACACACACACATAGAAGGACATGCTCCTCCAACTGCCACCATTCGATCCCCGGAGCAATTACAAGCCGATTGTTGAAATAACATAATTTTGATGAAATGTTGAACCAGAAGCGAGATGATGTTTGGCTTTTGCTTTTTTAAAAAGATGGCACGCTAGTAGTAGCAGCAGTTTGTGGTAGTAACAGTAGTAGAAATAGTAGTAGTGGTGGTAGTAGTAATATTCCGTTTAGCGGTAGTAACATGTTTAGCTAGTTTTTCAGCGGTAAATGATGGGGCGCGCGACTATAGTTCGACTATATTTACACGATTGAACGGAAGGAATGATTGTGGTGATTGTGGGTAGAGTAAAGATGGGCACGGGGAAGATAATTTCTATCGTTTTTTCATCGCGGGGGAAGTGAACGGCCTTCTTATGGTTTGCAAGTGAAGTCCGTCGCATATTACTTGCAAGTATTTTTTTGTATGATTTTGCATCATCGCATGTAATTCTACCGATTCTATTTCCTCCATTCACTTAAACACGCTGTATTGTATTTTTTTGCTGTTACCAACTAAAGGAACTAGAACTGAGTGAAGGAGAAAACCCCCATGCACAAAGATTGGTGGTTTGTTGGTTGCGGGTGACCAGTGTGACAAACGAAGAAAAATTTCAAACAAAAGTACTCTACTGGCATTCCTTTTCTATTCTAGGCTCTAAACGAGAGAAAGGGAACTGAAACAAATAATCCAACGCTCTTCACAAATCATTGGCTACATCTAGATGGTTTCCGAACGGATACGTGTGTTTTTTCTCTTATTTTTGTTGTGTTATCCTTAAGAAACGAAGGATGTTGGTAAATGGCAGGATGTTGTAAACGAAAGGTTCTGTAGAAGAGGGGCAAACCCATTCGCAACCCACACCACGGCCACTTCTTGTCACCGTTGATCGATTTTTTTACTTCTAAGGCTAACGTTTCCCGTTTTGCGATCAACAGGGAGCTTCAAATTTCATTTCCTCATTCGAATCATTTCCTTTGGAGGGATTTGTTTTTGAGAAATAGAACAAACATTTCTTCTTCTCACACACTTCGGGCACCTTCCGAAGAGATTCTCTTAATCGAAACACGTTCTTCGCTCTACGAACTAGTATTTACAAAAAAAGGAAAAACAATCAAACAATCGTACACATAAAATGATACAACAAATATAAAATACAGCTGCTCCAAAGGAGGCTCTGGAGGAAGGTGAAATTTAAAGTACTCCTGTTGATGCGAGTCGCATTCCTTAGCAGCTTAACGTATATCGATCAAGGTGGCCGTTGAGACGGTGGTGGAGAACGACTCCATGGCAACGATCTGCTCAGGCTGTTGCTGCTTCAGTTGCGCTTCGCTTAGACTTCCGTCGAGCGACCATAGTTGCCGCCGGTCGAGGGCGCACCAGCGCCGCTGGGAGGGGCCCCCGGGGCCGAGGTGCCGCTAGAGACTCCCGCACTGGCTGTTAGAGCTGCTACCGTAGCGGCATCTTCGGTACGGGAGGGTTTCCGCTCGCGCCGTATAGCTCCACTGCTGTTGCTGTTGCTGCTGCTGTTGCTCGGGATGATGGTGGTAGTGGTCACTGCGGCCCCGGTGATGTTGCCGTTGTTCAGGAGCTGGTGCGGGTGCGGATGCTGATGCGGATGCTGCGACATCATAGGACCAGGACCAGCAGTATGCGGATGGTGCAGGTTGGTAGTAGCCGGTGGTGCTGCCGCTGCCTGCTGAGAGGACACCGATGGACCCACCGAAACGATCACTCCGGTGGAAGGGGCCACCGCCGGATGCAGATGATGATGGTGCTGCGACGCCTGCTGCGACTGCTGGTGCTGTTGATGGTGATGGATTTGCTGATGATAGATGGCACCCATGAGGGCAGCGGGATGCTGCCCGGCATGCATGATTATCTGACCGGAGGTGTTGCTATGCGGGAGCATTCGTACTTTGATATCGCTACGTGAGCCAGTGCTTGCGGAGGTGGATTGAAATGATATCGACATTCCACTATCTAACGAGCCGACGCTACCACGGCGTTGCGGTTTTTCATTGCCAACTAAACGATGGATGCAAATTTTGCGCGGCGATTTGCGGTAGAGTTTTTTTTTTCAAGACACAAGACACACAAGAAAGGTTTTCACAAGAACGGTCACGAGAGAAAAAAGAGAGAAACGAAACGAAAAGAAAAGAAGAAAAAACAGCGCTGTGGTGAAATGATGCTTGCCCAATGATGATGAATGATGAATGCATAAAAATGACTTGCGGCGCGAGTCGTCAGTAGTAGGTGAGTATATTATTTTATCGTTTTTAGGATGAAGGATGAAAATGGAACTGGCGAAAAAGCCGTGGCGAAGGACGGGGGGGGAAAGGACAGAGAAGAAATGGTACACGAGCGGGGGGAATGGGGGCTTTTGTTAAGTCTTGCCTCACAGTTGGTTGGTTAAAGGAGTATGCACAGTTATGTTAGCAAATTTTATAAAAGAAAACATAGTACAACACAAAAACCCATCGACCCAAAAGACAGGAATGTTGTAGAGGTTGTTCATTCCGAGGAGGGACTTACTAAAGTCGGAACCAAGTAGGGGATTCGTTCTTCATTTCCTGGTTTAGGCTACGCTTTCCTTCTTACCTCACTATTGGTTGATATCACAATTTCACGATGATCGCTCGATCGTCGTAGTTCGCTTTTTTGAAAAGCCATTGCTATAGCAGGACCTTTTCACTTGGAATAATCTCTCCCAAATACGGTATTACTTATAAGACCGCCATCTTTCCAATGGTAACTACGTTCACAAACATCTCTGCCAGTCCTACATTACAGAAGGATGGAGGAAAGTTTTCTTGCTTTTTGGCACCTTGTTGGAACGGAATTATCCTTACTTAGTATAGGTTATGTACTACTTAAGTAGGGAATAGATATTTATCACAAAATTGCTGTGCACCATGGACCTTCATTCTACGCGCTTGTTGAAACCGTTTCCGTAAACCTAACTTTATTCGATGAACGATGCAACATCCCTACGTTCCTTCATCAAACCCTTGTTTTGCCTTTTGTAAAAAACGATGTATTTCAACGAATCCTTGTATTTCATTTTCGTTTGGGGGTTGTTCCTCCAAGTGCAAGCAAATGAGTGTAAGCAAACACAACAATGAGAAACTGATGATAGTAGTGTCTAGTTCTGGGGGATTTTGAAATGATTTGATAAACTCATTCCGTGTGCCTTTTTGTTTTGCTTGTGCAGCACGAACTAACTTTGCGGAAGCTCTTTATGACAGAGAAGCGTTACGCAGCACAAACGAATAACGAGAACAATCAACAACTGCAGGGAGAGAGAATGGTTTGTCTAAGCCTGCTAGGAAAAAAGCGTGGGCAAACGTGTTGGCGCAAAGTAACAAAAAAAACATAACCTAAAAACACGTCGGTACGCACTACCTCTCTCTCGCTCCCTCGTTGTAAAAGCAAACGGAAGTAACCGAAATGTAACGAAACTGTGCAGGTTGTTGTTCCTTCCCGTGGTGGGTTGCGGAAGTGAACGGATGCAAGGATGGAGAAGTTCGGGGGGTATGGATGGAGTTCGTAGGTGAAGTAGTAGGTGGTAGCAGTAGTGGTACAAGGTACTGGTTGGTTTGGTGGTGGTGTTTGGTAGGTAGCAACGTGACGGAAGTTCTTCGAGGTACTTAACAACTCCTCCCAGCGCGCGCGCCCGCCGCCCGTTCAGAATGACTTACATTGTTCGTGCATATCGAGGAGCGAGTTGCTGAGGGCGCTGCGCTTCAGCTGCGCCTCGCTGTGGGTGTGCGCGAGTCCACACTCGTTCGGCGAGACCCCGCCGACACCGGTCAGCGCACCGAGCGTACCACTGCCGGGCGGGTACTGGCCGGCGCACACCTCCACGTCGGCGACGCCACTGTCGCGGTTCTCGCTGTTGTTGGCACGGGTTCCGCGGGCCGACTTCTGCCGCTCGAGTTCGGCTTCGATGCGAAGCGTCTCCATTTCGTCCATCTCGCTGATCGACTCGCGCAGATCCTCGGCGAACTTGCACCGGTCGTGCTCGTTGCGAGCGTTGAACGTTACCAGCACCTTGCCGTCGACCTTCTGCGACAGGCGGATGCAGAACTGATAGTCTAAAAGTGGACGAAGAGAAAACGGGATTAGTTCCTCTTCCTGACACTCCTGATAGTTTGCCTTTACTTACTTGGAACATCGAGCAGTGTAACGACCATTCCACAAAGCGTATAGCTGTTGCGGAACGTGTACGTGACGGAGGACTTCTTCTTGCTGAAGATCTTCGTGATGACGAGCAGATCGTTGAACAGGAACACCTCCCTCTGGTGTACGCCCGGCCGTTCCTTCTTGTTGATGTCCGGAATCTCGTACAGGCGACAGTAGCACACGAGCCGCCGGTGGGGCAACGCCAGGTTCGGCTTCTTGCCTACGATCGTTGCCTGCACCTTCATGACCTGCGTCACGTGATCGGAGCCGGGTTTGAACTCGTTCGCCTTGACCCGCTCATAGATGCCGTTCAGCATGTCCCGATCGATGTCGTGACAATCGTCGATGCCACGCAGGTTCTTGATGAAGTCGTCGCACCGCATTCGCCGCTCCGGCTTCAGGTTCGGCGTGTGCAGATCCGTGTTGAGCATGATGATGGCAAACGCCAGCACAAACACGGTGTCGTGCGAGCGTAGCCGCGACACGATGTCACTGTTGCACTGGCAGTAGCGGGCCGAGAACACCTCCATCAACCGTTCGATCTTTTGCGCCTCACCCGGCATCCGGAAGTAGCCCTGGAACTTGCGCAGCGCCACATCGACCTGCATGCCGGACAGGTCCAGTTCGCCGGCGAAGCAGTCCAGCACCGCCATATTGAACGGATTCTGCAGGTTGCCCAGGTACTCGCCGATCATCTGCCGCGAGAGACCCTTGCGCGAGATCAGGAAGCGGGCGACGCCCTGCGGTGTGTTCTCGAGGAAGCCCTTCCGGATGAGATAGGTGATTCCGCGCTCCGGTTTCTTGTTGAACAAGTTCAGCCCGACGCGGTACTGCCGCTTGCGGATTGTCTCCGACACCTTGTAGCTGGTCGGCGTGTGGACGATCTGATCGTGCTGTTCCATCGAGTACTGGGCGGCGCTCGTGTGCGAGCTGAGGCATTCACTTTCGATGCTGGCGATGGTGGCGTTGGCACTTACGCCTCCACCCGTCGACGCCGTTACACCGCCGGCCGTCGTGACCGAGGTGCTCGAGAGGGATCTGCCAGCGACCACCACCTGCGCCACCTCCGTGCTGCTTGCACTCATCAGCATATGATCGGGCGATTGGGCCGGCAGCATCGGGATGCTTCCACTCTGGCTGCTGCCGGGGCCCTTGCGCTTCCACTGCGGTGAACTCGACCGATCCGAGCCGATCTCCGGCCCAATGCTAACCCCCGCGAGACCACGTTCCGCCGACGCCGACGAATCGCTGCCGGAAGACTGCACCGAGCTGAGACTTCCGTTCTCCGCCGTCTTGCACAATCCGTTCGGACGCAGCGAACGACTGGGTGTGTGCTGACCCGCTCCTCCCGGTCCCGTGATGCTGCTCGTGCGCTTCGGCACCTCCGGCGGCACTTTGCGTCCACTGGCGCTCGACGTGCTTCCGCTGCTGCCACCCGAGCTGCCGATTCCGATACCGCGCGGGCGCATGTAGATCTGGGCGGCCGTGTAGTGCGGCGTGTACGGGCTTTGGTGCGTGCTGGCCGTCTGCGAGTTCCACGACAGGTTCATCGACGACACGGTCGAGTCCAGCTGGGAGCTACTGCTCGCTCCGCTCACGTTCAAATCTTGCGATCCGTACTGACTTTGGTACTGGTGCTGCTGCTGCTGATGGTGATGCAGGGCGGCCGCATGCTGTAACGAGGCCTGGGGCGACGGGGACACACCCACCGGTGCATAGCCGTAACCGGCGGCAAGTTGTGCTTGTTGTGCGGCCTGCAGTTGCGCCTGCTGTTGATGGAGGATGTTGACATGTGGATGAGAGTACTGTTGCTGTTGTTGCTGTTGTTGCTGGGATGCGGTTCCCGTGACCATTTGGGTTGGGCTCTGACTCCACGAGGTGATGGGAGCCGGTGCGGGTGAGGCCGTTCCGGATTGGCTGCGTGGAATCGGGCTCGAATCCATACGGCGTTCCCGTAGCGACATCGAACGAACGGGCGTTACCCGATGATGCAACGTTCCGGGAGGTGTCGCAGAAATTCTACAATGAAATGAAAAGGAATTAGCACCCGGTGTGTGGTGGTTACTTCTGAAGCGGAAAAACTTACGTCGCACAGACACGTTGCTGGCCAACCATGGTACCGTCCTCGGTAGCATAGATCTGACCATCCTCCAGCTGATGGTGCGAGTGATGGATCATGTCCAGCTCACCGCCTTGCTGCTGCTGCTGCTGCTGCTGTTGTTGCTGCACCCTACGGCTCATGCGTTTCTCCGCCTTAGCCATCGCCGTGATCGAGGCAAACTTCTTCACCATCGTGTAGTGGCGGAAGGCGCGCTGAATCGTAAGGGCCGCGTTTCGTGCCTTCACTCCGCCGTACTTGCGCTCCAACAGTTCGATCTGCTTGTCCAACAGATCCTGCGACAGTTCATACCTGAAGGCGAGAGAAGCGAGAGAGAGAGAGAAATGAATATCAACAAAGCTCGATATCGGGGTAGATCCCTCACACAAGAAACCTATTCCCGGTTCGGAGGTTATGCGACAACTACCGACGGCGAACTGCGTATTAATTAAGCCGAAATGCTCGGGAAAAACCAGTGCTCGCGTTGGGGGGAAAAGCCATATCTCATCATGTCGCTACCCTTTTTTTCCCTCCTCCCTCTCGGTGGACAAACACTTGCATTGGAAAGGGTATCTAAATTTAGAGCTAAACCGTTCCAACTCCTCGTCCAAACGACGGGGGGCAAAAGTGACCGACCGAAATGCTACCGCTACACCATCGGTTGGCATCCTCTTCAAGAACCCTTCTCTATATGGGGAAAAGTGGGATCACCTGTCATCTATGGAATATTATAAGTAATGGGGGGGAGGTGTACCCGATCCTCCTCCGTCGCAGAATGAGATCAACCGGGATGAAGTTGAAGATGAAGACTGTCGGTTTCACTTTGGACACACCATCCATTTCCTGGAGACCCCACCATCGAACGCACAAGGGACATTTATTAGCCACCGTTCGGACGTCGTCCATCATTAACCGACTTTCCCCCTCCCCTCCCAGCTTCCCATCTTCTGCCAAACGCGGAGTTTCCGAAAATTTAATTAACACACTCTTCCGATTCGCCTCAACGATTTTTTTTTTTGGCTGCCAATGGAAAAAAGAGAAATGCTTCAATAAGCGGCGCAACCCCCGGA
This sequence comes from Anopheles ziemanni, assembly GCF_943734765.1. Lineage (NCBI taxonomy): Eukaryota > Metazoa > Arthropoda > Insecta > Diptera > Culicidae > Anopheles > Anopheles ziemanni. The sequence goes on from NC_080706.1 coordinate 94,094,130, forward strand.
ATTCGGTGGAGGGAAAAACCAATGAAAATGAACTGACGATGGGAAAAGCGAATTTTTTAATTTTGCCTCCAACGACCGCTTGCAGGTGTCGCTCATGTGTGTATGTGTCTGAGGTATTTGCGTGCCTAACGGACTGTGAATCCGCACTATAAATAACGGACCACAAGGGGGATGTGCTGTTAAATTTTACGAGTTTAGCACCCCGCACTTTATTATAGTTTAGCTAAAGTCAGCGAAATCCGTTTTTCCAGCGACCTTTCCCAAGGGCGATGGTTTCCCGCCTCCCCCCCCCCTTTCCGGGGAAGAAGTAGAACAAAACGTGAGTACTTCGGTTCGGATTTGCTCCCCATTTTTTTTTTCTTCGTTTTTGCTAACTGTTCCCAATCCATTCATGTGAGAATCATAAATTTTAGGTTGGAAAAGAAAAACACAAATGCTTCCCTCAAGAACGATGGGCAACATTTTTGATGGATGAAGCCGGTAATATCAATTGGGCGTGCAATTTTCCACCCGAAAACATGCGGATTACAGAAGCGTGGAAAGGAAAAGAAGAAGAAGAATGAAAGTGTTAGTACAAAACTGTAATTCGCAGTAGAGACCATTAGTAATTCAAACACGTCAAGAGAATTCATTCAAGAAACAAGAAACAAGAGAGTGTGTTTCCAAATGGGTTCAACTAACGGACCATGATTACTTTTTTGCAAATGTGCCATCTTTTAGTTACCAATTCTTGTTTAAAGGCCAAAGGGCGGTTAGAAAATGGATATCGGCCAAGTCCATTACCGGGAATGTCTATGTTAATATTAATAACTTATATGGAAGAAGAGAGAAAGTTGCCTAACTGTCATATGCTATTATTTCAACGGTTTTAAACAATAATTCCACAAATATTTTCCAATTAGTTTGGAGTCTATTTGATTCGGAGTAGATCACCACGAATTTGGCCTGAATGCGTGTTTATGAAATAGTACTTGTCTGAACTTTGTCATAGTAGGCTTCTCTTCCCCTACAAGATGATTCTCGAGTTCGAGCACGATGATTAGAAGGTCGCGAGCTGTCGTGTGTATATTATTTCAAAACACAACGCAATCACCCTCAGTGTATGGATTTCCCGCGGAAGCCGTAGCCTAACCACCTCAAAAGAACTACACCACGTCCACAAGCTACGAGAGATATTATCCGACCAACCGTGTGGATATCCACTTTAGAAACCCCGAAAGTTTCCTACAAACTCTAAGGAAGCCTCTAGGGCACGGTACGAAGTAGGCTTAGCAATAAGCGTTTTGTATCTCGCGTAATCTGAGTTACGGTCGATGGAGTCTTCAGATACTCGGTAAGCCGGAGGGAACTCTAGAAACCCCCGGAAAAACGGTGGGCACCGTGTCATCTGTCCCTTGTTCCAAATTAGTCCCTCGAGGCGCACTAGAAGTCGGGCAGATATTCATAAATAGATGACACACCGGGGAGTGCACGCATGTGTGTGTACGCAGCGCCTAAGAGCTGAAGTAATTTAATAGCACAACGCACAACGCGGTACGAGGGAGCGAGGGAGATAACAAGTAGTACTGCATGGCGTTTCGTTGACCCCTCAGTTTGATCCACATTACGAATGCGAGACGCCACCGAGGCCAAATAGTGTGCGCAATCTCTGGTGGAAGATATGGCACGGCGCGGCACTCTTAGATGGCCCTGTTTCGACACCAGAACACACGTCTGTAATAATAATAATTCCTGTCCCCGGGTTGGGTCTCACTCAAACGATCGCGGGACATTAAGGAACCAACCCATCTCGCCGCCAATCAGAAGATCTAAGATCTAGTCTAGGACGCGCTCGAGCGGCGTTGAGCAATTTACGCGATACACAAACACACCACACACTCCAATGATTTGTGGCATCACACCTTTTTTTTTCTTCGTTTCTCTCTCTTGCCATTTGTCTTTGACGGTGAGCTTTATTCAAACCCCAATTTAATTACCATACGAATTTGATCTCCAACTTGCGCACGGTCGCAGCCGAGGTACTCCTCGTGGTGGACGCTTGTTCCACCGGTTTGGATTCTGCGCCATCCTCGTTGTTGCTGCGGGAACCGTCTGCGTCCAGAGTGTTGAGCTGCTGAAGCGATTGAAAGTCACCGGATCTGGCACGTCGTTTGAGCCTCCGTCGACGCCTCACCACGGCCGCCATCGTATTGTCGGTGTTCCGCTTGACGGCGGCGGTGGACACCTCGTCCAACCGGGACGTCGATCGTGCCCAATATTGCGACCCAGTGCCATCGCCACTTCCGGTTTCGATCGTGGCCACCGATCGTACGGTTCCATCGAGGGGATGTCGTTGGGAGGTCACCGTTGGGGGTGTCGGTGGATGGAGGGAAGGCAGTCGGGAGTACTGCTGCGAGAGGAAGGCAACGACCGGGGAGGTGGGCACATTTTCCCGACACTTGCAGCAGCAGGAGCACACGCAGTCGCACGAAAAACTCTCCTCATTCCCATCGCTCACGTCATCGCTGCCCGAAACCGGCTCCCCGGCCGTGTCCCCCCCGATCCCACTGTCCCCTCCGGAGAGTGACACCTCGCCATCGGCTAGCAGTCCGGTTGACTCCTCGTCGTTCGGAGCCATTGTTGCCGCTTGCCAATCGGTGACGCAGGGGACTTAAATTGTTTCCGTTGCTCGCTGGATGATGACTTTCGATTTCGAACCGGACGCATTGTTCCAACCGGGGGTGAAAAATGGCACTTGGCTTGGCTGCGTGAGAGAGTTTCACCGGGGGAACGCCACCACAACACCGCACAACATTGGGTCCGCACTGATTTCACGGAGGAGGAGAGTTTCTGATAGTAACAATTCACAACACTCTAACACGGAAGCGGAGGGCGTGCGACACTGTCGAGAGACACACGGTTAATGATGGCTCGTGGGCGACACCGAACTTGCCTGAACCCCGCGACGAGGCAAGAGACAACAACACAGACACTCTAACTCCAGACCAATGGCGGACGGCAATGCGTCCCGCATATACGACACACAAGACACCACGCCACTTCTTTTACATACGGGTGTCGATGTAAACTGATTCCGATCGAGATAGCGTACTTTGGAGGGTGCGCTTCCTCGCTCGCGAGAGGTTGATTTAGGACTTAGGACTAGGTCCTAAGCACAAGAATCCCTACGCACGCGGTGGAAGTTGTTTCCGGTGAACTGCGAGCGTTAGGTTGAGGACTTCGCTTCCGGAGAACCCGCGATCGAATGTCGACAAGATCCAGACTGCAGGAACTCCACGTTCTCTACACCCGGTTCGCCATTCAATCTGTGTCACCCTGCACCTAGGCACGTCGGCGTGACGTCGCGCGACCCAAACTCGGAGACTGTTTCCTTTTTGTTTTGATCACGTTCAGATCACTGGGAAATGGGAACAGGTAAGTCTACCACGGCAACCTGTCCATCCGGAATCCGTCCGCAGTGTCCGAATTAGGGTAGGCCCTCTTCTGACTGAAAGCAGCAGGTTGCTCTTGGAGGGCTAGCCTTTGGCTTGGAACTGGAAGTAAACCCTTCGACGGGTCGAATGTCCGACTCAGAGATTCCGCGTTTATCGCGTTCGAGGCAAACACAAATTGCACACGCGATCGATAAGCGGACGGTTTGGAATTTTCTGGCAGGCGCTACTATCTCACTCAGGTGTGATAAGGAGGCCTGAACCTGAACCACAACACTCCTCAACACAGTTGGTTTACTTTGGTGAGTCACAATGGCGTTGTTTTTTCGGTATCTTTTTTATCGATTCGCAAGTGTTTTTCTTTATCGTACCGAGAGAAGCGGCGAATATATCCACAACTCGTGGCATTGAAAAACAAACACACGATGGAAGGAACGTGGACGCAGGTTCCTGATAGCACTTAGGTACTGGTGGAATTCCGCGTGACCAAGGAATGGGAAGAGGTTTTAGGGCTTTATCGAAAGCTCACGTTGGTTGAGGTTCGGTTGATAAGATACACACAGTTGGTTGGTGTGCGAATACTAGCAAAGTCGTCGGGTGGCAAACCTTTAACAACAGAGGATGGACAAGTATGAAGACTGGTTTTGTTATCTCCCTGAGAGTAAACAGATTTCCCAACATCACTTGAGGATTATCTTACGCGATAGGGTAATAAGACTGTTTGCGTACCGTTCCGTCCCCTTTTCTAATGTAAGTATGCGTATGACCTATTAAGAGATCATCTAATCTCGCTTCTATGCAAACATATATTTACATAATAATGCCCTTTCCCTTTCCTTTGGTAACCAGCCGCAGCTTGTGTCGCTTTCTGACTGTTCGGAATATAAAACGTTCTCACAACCAATGGAATACATCATCATCAACCACCGTTTGTTTCAACACACGTACACGACACGGGGCGGGAGCTCGCAGAATCTCCCATCAGTTGAACACCGAATGCAATCATATAAAGCCATATAAAATTCGCATTCAGAGCAATTTCCCAGGCCTTCGGGTGTCGTCACTGATGGTTGACTCATTCGATCGAGCCGAATGAAACGGTGTATGGTGTACGTGTTTGTTGGAAGGTGTAATAACCAGTCTCAATTCCATTGGCACACTGTAGCCGAGAGCTGCTGCTGTGGTTTATGGTTTGGTTGGCAAGAATTCGCACCAGAATCCAGGCCGACCGGCCGACCCGAGCTGGAGGAGGCTGAGGGCGTAAATTAAATCAAATCAGCGTCATTTTAATTGCACTTTTAATTATGTTCTCATCATGAGATGATGCCCCTCCACAGAAGCACGTCCATAGAACCAGTTCATCTGATATTCTTTGCATGAGAATTCCAGCTACTTGAAGTTGGAAGCAAGTGACGTTACGAAACGGGGAATCTTTCTGGGTTTTTTTTCTTAACCAATATAAATCATAACGTCGCGTTCTTCTCCCTCCAAAAGAGACTGCAACACATCCGACAACAAGTGCGGTTGTTGTTTTATCATCCAAGGAAAAACATCGTTAACTGCGCCGAAATGAAATCAGATCGCCAAATGCAGCTGTTGTCCGTACGTGTTTTTTTTTTCTATCGGATGCGAGATGGTTTTTTCCTCATCGAACCGTTTGGTTGGTTTCATTCTTCGACATAAAAATTCGGAACGTCTTCCTCCTTCCACCGGAGTGTATGTTTACAGACCGGACGGACATTGCCTTCACGCTGTGGTTGCCTTTTTGGGCAACGTTCCGATCTTTTTTCCCCCTCTCTACTCTTCTACTTGTACGAAGACGTACGATTTCACAAACGAAACAAATTGTTTGTTTATCATCCCACCATCGGCCGGATTTTGGGAAGATTTTCCCCATTTTCTATCGCCCGATACATCTCCCGGAACATTTGTGGTCTTTTTAAACCGGCTGACGAAGCTGCGCTTTCCATCATCGCGACCGTTCGCGCCTCTTTTTACTCCAATTTTGTTTTCCTTTCGTTTCCCTTCTTTTATGGCCGATCGAAACACTCGCATCACTTCACACCACAGGCACGTCGTCGCGTATCCTTCTTCCCGTGGAAGATTTCCGTTTCCGCTGTTTTTTTTTTGCTTGCCTGCCGTGTATGTTCTGTTCCCTTTCAAATTTCACTTCCGTTTTTCGTGTGTCTTTTACTCTCGTTTCGATCCGCTTTTCTCAGCGCAGTGGTTCAATGAAGGAACAAAGGATAAATATCGGATCGGACGTTTGTGCAACCGGATGTAGTAAAACTGCTCTAAAAAGGACAGGTTTTGGTTGGTTCCTCTCTCTCGTTTGGTCTTCAACAGGGGGTTCGAGGTACAAAAGAAAACGAAATGCCGACGAACCACAAGAAGAAGGGAAGAATTCGCCACTGTTTGGCACGTTTTCGACCTTCAAATGATTTATTTTAATAAAGAAAGAGGGACTCTCTTCTTCGACCCTCGGGTTTATGAGATTTTGGTTTCACAAATTTAACACATTTTTAAAACCCAAGTGAACACGGTTTATAGAACACCTTGACACCGTTATAAAGCACACACTGTTGGATGCATTTTCGATAAGAAACGTGTTTAAGGCAACAACACGGGGCCACCTCGGGAGCCACCTCGATTAATGCCCGCCAATCAAGGTGTACCCGCTCGCGGAATTGAACTGGACCGTGACCGTGCGTGCGTGAATATGTGGGTAGCCTGAGGGGGGAAGCTATGGACGCGCACACGTCGGAACGCCGGAATGCAACGAACTGAACAACAACTCCGGGGTACAACATGCACCCTCGCTCATGCCGGGGATCGCTGATCGGACCGGAAGATATGCGGGCTTCCGTTAGCGCACACACACACGCACACACACATACACGAGTACACAACGGGACCGATTCGCGAATACTGAGCCGAGCCCAAAAAACAAACCGTCCGTCCGTCCGTTGGCGAGTGACGATACAGTGAACGTTCGGACCGTTCGACAAGAACTGAAGCGCAACCGCGAACTACTAAGTTGGCCGCGCGCATCTCACATCACCACCCTCCCTCCTCTCCCCCTCCCTCCTACCGTTCGGTCACACGTACACACGTACGTGTGTGTGTTTGAGGGTGGGTGAGTTGTTTTTTTTGGGGTGGTGGTGTCTATCTACTACCAGAGGGTAAGGAAGGTAGGTGTACTAATAGCTACACCCCGCGTCGAGTGAAAAGATTCGATGGTAATAATTGTGGCGGTAAAGAAGATGCACCAAACCTTGCGCTCATACACATAGGCGCACCGTTTTTCCCTTCCTCTTTAGCTTTCCCTTCATCGTCCGACTGAAGTGTAAGTAAGTGAGAAATCCTAATGTTTGTCTTAAGCCCCCACACCCTACGCTTCTACCAACACGCGTTTTGTTCCAGCTCATAAATCGTTTTAGGGAATGGTATTCAGATTTTCCTACTCCTACCTACATTGCAGCCTCGCTTCCAGATTTATTTATTGGATCATAATTTCGGAAGGGTTTTATTTTGTTATTGTCGATCAATTCTCACGCTTTTGGGCTCGCGTTCTTAAGAGTTCATTAGAACACAATCACGGGGAGGGAAAAGGGAACGTTTATTCTCATCATTCTCAAACCTCTTGCTGTATAAACAAAACCCGTGTGGATGGAGGGTTTTCGAACGAAGTGGTTGAAGGTATGCGTGCCCGAAAGGGGTCGGAAGATCACTCAATAAAAATGAGTACGCCGTCCCGGTGCAGTGTTCACCGAGAGTGAATGCGGCCAACAAGATGGATGGTGCGTTAGAAACGTTCATCCGTTGATGATGGCATTAGATTTTCTCATCTTCTCTCACCTGGCAAGGACATCTTGCGAGTAGATGCATTCACAAAGCCATTAGAAGTGGAATGTCGTCGCAATGGAAGGGAAAACTCATCCCCAAGGGAATGTTGATTTAAATTGAAAACTAACCACACACACACACATTTGTGGCAATCCTTCCTACAGCACGGTGGACACATCCAGGGGCACACACACGTCCGTGCGGGTTGATTGAAGGCTGACCTCCGATGAACAAAAGCGAATGACAGGTGAGGAAAAATTATGCTTCCATAAATATGAGAGTGCACCACCCTTAGGAAGTGACAGGAGTTAATTAAATAGGAAAACAAAGCAGCCCGGAAAAGGTGATGGACGGCAGCAAATAGTTTCTTTCACTACCAAAATTGGATGTTGCGGGTGAGAGAGAGTGAGACACAACTAATTCCCGAACAACAAATTAACACACATGGTGTCCGTTGTTAAAGCTATCGAAAAGCGGGTTTATTTAAATTTTCCAAAGCCCGGGTGTCAAACTGAGGGCCAATAAAACGGAACCAATACTGTTTCCGTGTGGGTTGGCGATCGATCTTTTTAGAAAGGAAGTCGGCGACATTTTTGGCGTCATGCATATGAAAAAATGGTTGCTTTGATGAAGAGCCAGGAATATGCAAACACCCACATCCCCCCATCGGAACGACACTTTCTTCACATCTTCACCGTGTGTGGGAACCGAAAATAGAATGAGGGAAGAAAAGGGGGAAGAAAACAAACCTGCCTCCAACCCTAATGGATGTTAATTTCTTCCAATAAAAACTCACGGTGAAAGAGCGCAACAGCGACGAAAAAACGAACGATTCTGAAACGCCACCACTGTGAGACATTATTGACTCTTGACTTTGTTTCAGTCACAGACCGGTAGTGTCTTGTGTTTCGTGCCGCCATATTTTTTTCCTTGCGGCATTTTCTTTCTCCCGATGGGAGGGGACAAAGATACACCAGCATGGAAAAGGCGAGGGGGAAAACACGGGCGGGTCTAAATTTGTCGCATTTTATGACCTCCAGAAAAAATGAAGTTCACTGCTTTCGCCCTCCTCCGACACTGCCACAGCTGTTTACAGCCTTCTCACCGTGCGAGGTGTCGAAGGAGATTCACGCGAGAAAAGAGGAGAAAAACAGCTCCGTCGTTGGCGCGGCGCCATGTGCGACCTTCACACTGTCGCCTCCGGTGGGCAACAACCCCCCCGCCACCCGGGAGGGGTGCGTTACTTGGAATTTTCTCCTCGCACAAACACACACCATGTGTCGTGACATTCGCGCGCAGGAAGTGGGGGTTGTTAAAGTGCGATTAATTTTTCATGACTTCTTCTCTAATGAATCGAATTTCATTAGTTGCCACTTTAATATACGACCTCCGTTTTACAGCACGGGTTGTTACGGCGACGTCGACAGGATACACTTTCCACAATGTGTTTGTAAGTGTATGTGTGTGTGTGTGTGGAAAAGTTTCTCCTCATTGTTCATCCTCACAGCATACTGCGTTCTTACGGAATGGGGATTTTCAATTTTCGACGACCTTCCACACCATAATGGCGGACCATAAAAGAAAATGAATGTCATTCGCTGGTGCTGCTACTATCTTCCACTCTCCAGGACGATTTATGTGCGGCAATATATCGACGGTCTCGGTGTGCGAACTCTAGAGCCCGTTGTCCGTTGATAGAAGGTTGGTCTGACACACAAATCATTCGGACACCGAAGGGTTGCTCACTCAGAAGGTGTTGACAGTGGAGAGGCACGTGACCTCCCCCGAGTTGGGAACCTTGGTCATCCATCTTTGTCAAAATTGGCACACTGAATTCGGTCATCTGTCACAACTCGTCCCATTTCCTAACATCGCCCTAGAGAACGAATGACCCCCCCCTCAGATACTCTTTCTTTTTCTCAAGAACTCGGAACTAACGCAAGAATAACAAACGTCGGCCTTGAAGATGCTCGGCGGTGTTAATTGTGCCAATATTGCTCCAGACTACCTACACATGACCTGCTGAGATAGAGACCTCAGTACCGCCACTTAGTCCCGCTCTAAGCCAACACACACAACCAACTTCTGCTGGACGTTAAGTTTACTTTAGATAGAGCTACACTTAATTACCTTTAATCGGCTGACGTCGGTGGGGGGTTTGTGCATGACTTCTTCTTGCTCCGTTGACTCGACGTCTCGTTTGGTCGTCGTTTGGTAAGGTAATTGGAACAACGCTGTCGAGTGGTTGTCTGAGGCGGCAACGCGAAAACAACGCAATTGGACAACAAAACCGTATATGTGCAACACTTTTAATTGCTTCACTTCGAGGAGATCACCACCTTTCGTGTGGCCGATGTTAAGAGCTGATATTCCTGTTTCGACATCGTTTTGCACTCATCACGTTAAACAGAGGATACAAACAAACAAGTGTCCCACTCTAGAGCTCTAGAACCCTCGCGACACTGATAGCCACGTAGGCATCAAACGGTTTTGTTGTAAAAAAACATTCCACTGTCGGGAGAAATCGAAGGTTGTGCTGAAAAGAGATTCGATTCGACACACACTGGACAGCAAAAATCTGGAGCAGCCACCACTCGCGAATAATCTGAACTCCGTGAAGGACGCCGCCACCGACCGGCACCACGGCTACAGAGATTGTGAGCTGGTGTACCCAGCAGCTTCCTCCTACCGGTCGGTTAAAGGCCGACCATCGGACCAGCGTTTAGCACCTTCACCACGGACTCGAGGACTCGGGCCTCCGTTGTGTCCCGGTGATGGTGATGGCGATGCCGACGGGCAGAGATTTTGTGAACACACTCTGTTCGGTGTGTTCTGGCCGAGATACGCAAACAGACACACACACACACACTCGGAGATTGGTCTCCGAACCGGCGAGTTCGCGTGTGTTATCACAGCCATGTTGTGTTCCGCAGATTGGAGTGGCGTGTTGAACACATTCGTTAGAATATGTGCTATTGAACAACGACGCCCCAAAACCCCGCGTTCGGTCCTCTGCCACTAATAGGAATCCCTCACTTATCTCCGGCGGACACTTCGGGTTTGATGTTGTTGCTAACAAAAATCATTCAACCCGAAGCGCCGAAGTGGCCACACATTTTGCGTACGTGGTACTCAAACGAGTTGGGTGCCGAAAAGAGATAGTGTTGTAAAAAACAGATTCACGGGTCTCCGTGAACACGGGGTTTTTTTTGTTGTTGTTGTTGTTGTGGCCACTGTGTGCTTCTCCGTATTTTGATGGAGGAAAAACAAAAACATTTCATTATCACCAGAGCAGCACTTGTGTTTACTCACACTGGCTGACGACAGCGTGCTGGTTGGTTGGTGGTGACGCCTCGCGAGGGTTGTCAGGTTGGTTCGTCGTGCAGATTGTGCTGGAACGAACTGGAACGCCTACGGTGACGTCGCCAGTCTGACACCAATAAAGGGCGGGCAGCCATCAAACGACCAAACATCGGTGTCACTTAGGTTTCCCTTAAGTTCCCCGAATGAGGATCACACTCACTGGACAAAAACACTCCTCCTCATCCTCCTCGGGACAGCCAGCAGTGCATGAGAAGTTTAATTAAAGCAAGCCCACGGAACATGGCGACAGCCACTACTTCCGGCGGAGAATGCCAAACACCCGAGTTGCCCTACCACTCCGGCAGATGTCGCTCTACGCGCGGGAGAGTGTTGAATGAATGTCCTCTTTCTAGTTGTCCGGAAAACAATAGAACAAAGCGTTTACCTACGGATTGAGGTAGGAACCAATGGTGTCCGCAATGCATTGTCTGTCATTTTGGGCCGTATCTGTTGTGTGGGGTTGTGTTTTGTGCGAGGTCGTTGCCTCCCGACGTTGACAACGATTTCGCAAAAGTGTCGTCTGTCACTCCCGGAGCCTGGGTGATAAATTACAGCCCGCTGCGAGCGCTGAGAAGAGAACACTCCCCTCTCCTAAGGCCCGAGAGACGGTGTAATTAGTATCCATTGTTGCATTGGGCGCCACCGACGAGACACTTTCGATTGTGTTAGTGTGGGGTGGAAAAAAAAGGAAAGTAAATGCAGGAAGTCAGACCAACCGGGACAATGTTTGATCGCCTTTTGAGGCGCCATTTCCTCTGAAAGCTAAAGCGTGTAATTCACAAAAGATAACGATCGCATCGAAGGAAGGTTCCCATAGCTAACACTTTAGTGAACCACCATTCCAAATCTGATAGCTTTTTGTCACGTCTATGTAGGGAAGGCAGAAGGCCGTACCGTGTCTATAGCTCCAGGCGCCACGATGGCCATGCGATTACGTAACACTTTTGGCAACGTACTTCGATGACATTTCCGCTCTTCGAGGATGCTCAATCGACCGGAACCGGAGGCAAACACACATTCCCGAACCTTTTACATAACACCTCAGAGCACGTAACGTTGGATTCTATCGATTAGCGGCGTCGTGTTATGACATAATCCAACATAAGTTGAGCAATTTTGGCAACCACTATAAACGCCCTCGTTGAAGAACGCACTAAAAGGCGAAAGCTCGCACCTTTTACCTGGGTGTTTAATTTAATAAAGTCGTCGTGGTGTGTGGACGCCAATCAACCGGTCAGATCTTAATCGGCCGGGGCATCCAAACAAGAGAATGAGTAGCTAGTGAGAGGGAACACGTTCGAGCGCTTCGTGGTTTCGAGCTCATTAACAGTTGCTTTTATCTTAATTTACCCTCCTAATGAGTCCCGTTGATCCCGCAGTGTGTTGGTTGGTTGGTGTTGGGGGGTACTTACGCATTTTGCACACGTGTCCGCTTCAGCACATCGCCATTGCTGCGGATGGAGCCCTTCTTGTGCAGCGTCGGTGTCGCGATGTTCTGGTGCGAGCCGTGATGGTGGTAGCCGTTGTTGCCGGTGCCGCCGGTGGCCGAGTGCAGATGGTAGGTGAGCTGCTGCGGCGACACGTAGTGCTGCTGGTGTGCTGATGCGGAAAGCTGCTGCTGCTGGTGCGGGTGCTGGGGCTGCTGGTGCACGTACACGTAGCTGGCGGCGGACGAGCCGCCGCTGCCACCGACCGAGCCGCACAAGCCATTGTTGCCACTGGCGCTGGCAACACTGCCACCGCTCGGATGGTGATGGTGTGTGGAGTAGATCTGCGCCGGGCGATCGATTTTTTGTGGGAAACTACTCGAGAACCCATCATCATGCACGGTGGGAGGGGATGTGATCGCGTCCAGTGACAGAAGAAAACAAAACGCGGGACCAAACACACAACATGAAAACGAAAAATAAAAACGTAAAAAAGAGAGATAAAAAGAGATAAAAAGAGAGAGAGAAAAAGGTGATTAAAATGGTGGAACCACAAGACGAAAAGGTGAACATGAAAAATGGCAAACTGGGAAATGATGGTGTGTAAGCAAAGGAGGACGAAAATCGGGCAGATGTTTTGTTTTGCACACGGGAGAAGAAAAAGGGCAAAATCGGGAATAGGGATCCTTTCCCATCGGTCCAATCTTGCCAGAGGTACTTCCTTCGGGAAGGGATAGGATAGGACAGGTAATTCAAATATCTGCAGTGGCAAAAGAAACGAGCGCAAGGGAAATGGGATCCGAAAAGCAGTCCATGAAGGAACAAATGCAATGTAATTAAATCAGACTTTCATGACGATGTGCCGTATCTGTCCCCGGGGAGGGAACCGTGAGGATACCACCAGGTTGTTGGCAACAGAACGGACACCGTCAGCAAATGAAGTGGAAAAAGGACATCTGGACAATGGAAGTGTAAGAAAAGGTGAAGGAAAACGGTTCGGAAGGATTTTTGCTGAAAGCATACTCTCCGAAGAAGGCGAATTGATTTTGCCATTTAGCAGAAAGGAAAGCGTAAAAGGAAAGCAATCTTCGCCCCTCGGAGGGATTGTGAAAGACTGGGGATGATTTTTGAGTTGCGTGACTGCTTTATAAGTGACAATGCGAACATAATGCGGACGAAGCATGCAAACCGTGACGCCTGATAGGGATAGGTTGGTTTTCGCTAGGCGACAGACGGACGCAAACGCTCAAAGGAACGTCTCGAGACAAGGAATATAAATGTATGGAGAACGAGTTTTTCACTCTAAGCGTTTGCATCGTTAGAAGGACAAGGACATGACAAGAAAAAGGGGACTGGCGTGGGGGAAAAACACACAATCTATGGAGAGAATGGCTACGATTATAATATTTATTCTAAATTGGAAAACAGTGTAACACGTTGTAATACTAGATAATCCTTGAGCGCGTCGGAAAATAGCGTCTGGAAAAAGCAAAAGCAAGCAAAATCAAGAAATCAGCTGTGTATTGCAAATAAATGTTCTCCTAAAGCGAGCATCATGTATGACGAGAGTTTTGTTCGGAAATGGAAAGGATTGATATTTTCCCTGTTTCGGAACAAACCTCAAACCGAACAGCTTTCGGAAGGGTTCGAAAGGAATCTCATGAATGTTATTTGAACGCGCGTGGAAAAACATTTCATAAGTGTCAAAACAAAACTAAGATAAGTCGCCCTTCCGAAACACTTTGCCTCACGTGGGACATATAACGTGTGTTCACACCTCGAACCGTTTCTGTCGGAAAATGGGAGAAAAGCTGGAGCGCAATGAGGCAAAGTTTGCGGTAAGTTTTCCCAGAAGATGGGCCTGCCTAAGGAAAGTTTTCCGCTTCGCAAGGCTCTCGTTTTCTTCGCCGTCTTCAATCGAAACTATTTCCACACGGACACACTCATGCATCCAAACGAATGTTTGCGCACTTATCGAAGGAAAAGCAATGGTACTTCTTGTTCGTATGGTTTTCAACTCCCGGTGCGTATTGGTGTCGGCTCACACTACATTTTGTCTAGCGATTTTGCAGTTGGAAAAAGCAGTTGGAAAACTTTCCTCCACCGGACGGGGATAAATCTTTGACCATTCTTTCTCTCCGAGAGGTTTTTCCTTCCTTTTTTCGTCGGATTCAAGCAGCTTCTATTTCAGCACGTTCCCTTAGCGAAAGGGCCGGTTGGTTGATCGTTGTCTGCAGTGTTGAGAAAAACTTAATCTTTGCCTCCGATGGATGGCCATCTTTCCGGCGTGCCCTTTTCTGCGCCTCGTCCCCTTAGGGGGAGAGAGTTGGGTGGGGTGGAAAAAGTTGGTTAAATGAAATTTTCTTCACACTTCCGGAGATGGGTGTTCTGCGGGGGTGGAAAAGCTCGTTTGGAATGACGCACGTAGGGATTTTCGCCGATCGATAGTCGAGCCATTTTTCGCCGGGAAGTTGAAGTAGAAGCAATCTTTCACCCAACGTTGACGTTCAGTGGAAAGAGTCGAACTCGAGTCGAGTGTTGGTAGCACGGATCGGAGGAACCCGATATTAATCCAGGCAGACTCCAGAGGCTACTCTCGACGCCACGCGCCATACGCGCGACGAAACGAATCCTTCCAGGAAAAACCAACCTCGTATAGGAAAAGATGGACAGCGGAAGGCAAAGAAGATGAATCTCAGCTGCTGTGGTGGTGGTATGTGGCTGCCTTTCTTTTATTCAGATGGACTACCTGCTGCGCCGTTGCCCTCCGAGTCTCGCCGTTGACCATATGCCACACGAGGTCAGAGGATGGGACTGTAAATATCAGGGAACAGAAGCAGCTGCACCACACCACAGGCGGTTATTGCACGAGACAGCCGCCGGGAAAACCGAGGAAGCAAGACGCGATCCTCGCCTCGCCAGACTGCTCACAGACATTTGAGATGGACGTCGTCTGCCGCTTCCCCGAAAACTCCGCTTCGCGTCGTCGCGTCAAAATTAAGTGGAAACTAAGCGAGTTTTTCCTTCACGCTCGCCGGTCGCACATTTGTTTACGTTCCCTAAACCGTTCCAGATAGAGACTGTTCCAACGTTCCCTTCCGAGTGCAATGTTCCGTCTCAAAAAAATGGGACCACGATGGGATGAGCAACAGCGGGCGCATTCATCTCCGGTTCGGGTCGTTTTTCTTCGTTCTTCAAGACGCCACACGCCTCGCTGCACTTTAGGGCGGGCGCACAGACGGTTGGGCAAGAAAAGCGCCCAAAAAGAGGCTAATGAAAACACTAAACACATGTTCTGATGTGTTATAAAATGCCCTTGCGCCTCACAAGAATCACTTCCCTCGGCTGCTTCCCCCACACCATGCAATGCAATTAAGGGCATAATCGGGAGGAAAATGCACCGTGTGGTAGGGACTCCTAAAAATAGCTCCTTATGCCAAAGTCCATACCGAAAACTAGGTAATGATGCAAGCATTTTATACAAACACATTCCATAAAAGGGAGCTGGTTCCGAAGGTTCAAAAGAAGAAATTTCAATCCGATCCAAGCGAGGGAAATGCACCCCGGGGTGTGTTTTTCCTTTTGATTCCGAGAGAGATAACCATCATCATCAAAAGTTCAAAGTAGAACTAAATATGGATTTACTGGGTGGCGTCTCAATTGAGACGAAACCCCGTCGAGGGAGAGTAACAATCCCATATTTCCAGTTGATCAACCAAGCTTGAATTAATAAATAATTTTCCCTTTCGCTGCCGCCGCTTTTTTCCTCTTCGCCGGGTGGAAAACGAAGAAGTGTATCATGTTTCAGGCTCGCCGAGGAAGACATATGTGAAAAGAAAAAATTTATGCAATGAGGTTCTTTAGCTGATGTTCACAAACGGTTGAAAGAAGCGATGAAAAATGTTTCCACCCGCTGGTTAAGAAATCATCAGGTCATCGACTCGGTGGAAACCCGCACCAGGTGCAAGAGCGTCATGAGTTGAACGTTTTAAAAATACACTCAAGCCGAAGGAAAGAACCAGCAGTATATCCAATTTAACACAATCTGGAGGATTTTTGGTGCGATAATTCATTTGGTCAGTTTGCAAAAATGCAGTCAAACGGAAATTAAACCAACACAACCACAACACACCGTGGAAAAACCCTTTTTCCCCCCACGGGATGGAAAACAGGGCGACCACTCGCTAATGCTTTTACATTGCCATTTTACGAGCGTTTTGCGCGTTCATGCCGTAGCCCTCGTTAGTTATGGAAGGAGGACTGGCTCCCGGTTCCAACTGTCTGGGCGTTATGTCGGCGATGCCTCCACACATTCGACGTTCACAAACGCTGGCGCGACGGAAAAGCCAGTCATAATTTTACCAGCGTTCTTTTTTTTCGTCCCTCATCGGTTGCTTTACGCCCCTAGCGCGTCATAGTGAATGATTTCGTTTTTCCCTTTTCCGAGAGCTTTGTTGCAGTCTGGACATTCGACGTTCGGGGACATTACACGCGCCATAAGGGTGTAGTCAAGGGGGCGTATTTTATGGGACAAACGCGCGTGTTTCGAGTGGTCAAGTCCTTGCTGCGTCTGTGTTTCAGAGCTCGGATGGTGATAGAGAGTCGTGGACACCCACCAGACGTCACGAGACGTTCATCATGAGACAACAATACTTTTTTCCTATCAGCAG
This sequence comes from Anopheles ziemanni, assembly GCF_943734765.1. Lineage (NCBI taxonomy): Eukaryota > Metazoa > Arthropoda > Insecta > Diptera > Culicidae > Anopheles > Anopheles ziemanni. The sequence goes on from NC_080706.1 coordinate 94,110,867, forward strand.
ACTAAAGGTCAGCTTGTTTTTTCAACATTGTAGTTACATTTCCGAAACCCAATCCTCCTACTGGACGCCCTCTCTATGTTTGCCGAAAATCATGTCCCCATTACATCGTGTCACCAAAGGCGTCCCCTTGTCACAAATGTCACCTTTTTATACACCGCGGAGGCACTCCCTATCCTTCGTCCCGACTCACTGTCGTTGGCAGGCTTTCTTGGAATGTTTCCTAGGGTTTTTAGTCCCCCTTTCCAAGGGCCAGGAATTGCATAACAGAATGGAGGAATTTACATGCCAAGGGGTAGAGAGCGCAGAAATTGAAACGGAAATAACGATGCGGCGGAGGGAACGAGCGAATTTCTAGGGGCCCCGAAAATCCGTTTCCGGTACTCCGGAAAATGATGGACGCACACACACACACAAACACCACGGGAGAAAACATACTCCGCTTCGGGCGGATCGCTTATTAGCGTGACTGGGCAGATTTACTTTTGGACAATCCCGAGAACGAACGTTTCCTTGGTGAAGCATTTCAGGTGAAACTAGGTGAAGCGAGGAGGGGTGGGATGAAAATTATGAAAATTGAGTTTCCCTAGATAGGGTGATCATGTTGCCCGCAGGCAGGAGAATCCCAAATGGTATAAGAACCCGACGGGGGCAAAGGTGGAAAAAGGGAAACTACATTTATTTGCCCCGAAGCGCACGAGTTATTGTTTCCCATAAAGTTTTTTTTTCTTCTGTGTGTGTATATTCAGTTTTCCACTCTCATACGTTGTGCGCACGTTGAAAGTTTGTTTTAAAATATGTTAATACGCACGAGTTCAGTGAGGTCGGCCTTTTTTTTAATGCTCTTCATTTAATTCGACAGGAAAGGAGCGTCCCTTAAAGGACTTAAAAAAACCATCATAAACCCGTGAAGCTCTTCCACACGAACACGCGTGCCCTCATGAAGTGTTTTTAATCCAGCTGGGTTGTGCGTCGAACTGAAAAAAGGCGAGAAAATACGGCAAACCCTCTGCACCATATTCAGTCTCACGGTCCGTACTTTTACGTACTTTGGTGAAGAACTTTTTCATGGAAAGCTCTCAGGTGGAAAGCAGCTAATGCGAGCAATGGCCGTCCACGCAAGTGTAAAGTGTTAATGTGTGCCATTGGGTCGCTGAATTAAGGAACGAGGGGGGGCAAATTAACAGAATGAAGTCAACCATTAAATAAAAAACGCCAAGAACATTCTCTCGAGGGGACGGCAATATCGAAGAAAGAAGTATAAAATGCTGTAAAATAAATGTGGCGTGTAAAAAGAAATAAAAACAATAGCAAAAAAATAAAAGAAAACTACCTTCCACCGATAATGAATCCGGAGATACAAATGATCATGGTGCTGTTGGGTGAATTTTTAAACACACAAAACGTAAACAAAACACAAACACACACACGGAAAACAGAACAACTAAACCAAAGCACTGTTCGGAAGAATTGTCTAATTAACCTTCCATTGCGAATGAAGTCTGTTAATAGTGATTCTTTCCGCTCTATTGCTCTAAAACACACACTAACACGGGGTATACTTGGCAAAAACAAAGGTAATGTTGCTGAAGCTGTAAAAAATAACGTAATTAATAAACATAAGCACACGGTTGAGATACAAAACCAAAGTTCAAATGTTCTTTGCAGCAAAACAAAAATCGTAAAAGCAAATCTACGCAAAAACAAAACACACAATTACAAAGATTGCAACATAGTAAAAAAAAAAACATGAAACTAACATGAAAGCAAACACACACAAACGCTAAATATTGAAGTAACGTCACAAAATTAAAAAAAAACACACACACACGCAATATTTTTCATCCTTAAATGCGATAGTCACAGACACATTTGCAGCAGCAGCAACCGAACAAAAAAAGAGTCGCTTTTGGGGCAAAAGGATAACAAACAGTCGGCGTTTTGTGCAAATGGAGTCTTCGCATGTGCGCACACCTCTGGGGGTGTATTATGTGCGTACATCTATGCTACTGATGCTGCCCGTTATGCGGTTGTATGGGTGCGAGGAGTTGGGTGGCGAGGACGAACCTAATAGGCAAGTGTGCGTGTGTATGAGACTTTATACGGTTTTTCTTTTTTCGTCGCATGAAGGGAGGTTTTTAGCAAAACTAAATGAAAAGTACGAGGGGGAGATGAAAATCAATACTTTAGTATCTGAAATAGCAACATCTCCTCGGTGGTGGTGTTGGTGCCGATGCCGTTGGCGGCCGCTGCCCGTTGTTGACGGTTGTCTCGTGGGTACGCGATGATGCTGGCTGGTATGGGGAGGGGGTGGCGGACGGACTGACGCGCCTGCCTCCCACTCGATGCTTGGTGTGTGTTTGTGTGTGTAAGTGTTCGTTTGTGCGTGTGTTTGCTTTCGACGGCTAGTCCGTCCGTGTGTTATCAGTGCTTTCGCTTTCCACTTCACCGATTTATCTTCTCGCTCCCATCTCGTGTGGGTGTTTTCCTCCTGACCGGCGTGTGGTGTGACGGTATCCTTTTTAACACTCCCAGGGGGGGACAAAACTTCCCCTCGTCAACAGTGACGCACAGGAGCACACCAATAATTCCTTCGGACAAGGATAAGGCCGACGCCTCGCCTTATAGCCTTATGACGTTTGAATAAAAATGTTTTATTCTTTCCCAATGTTTATCACACAATACTTTTACTCCACTTGCCGTGTTTGAACTCTTCTTCTTCTATTGCGCTTATCACCACAACATTACACAACACTTTCCACTACGGAAGCTTTCCGGGGATGGCTTTCGGAGGATCGGACGAAAAGCTCTTTGTTTTATTCTACACACCGCCCCACATAACTCATTACTATTTTATGCAAATTAAACACGCCAACCTTCGGACTGCGAAAGTCAACCACTCTCACTCACTCTCACTCTATTTTTCTTTTACTCTCTTTAGCACCCGGTGATCGATAGCTTCTACTATTATTAGGAGACGCAAGGAAAAACCCGACAACAATCCCACGGTGCTCTAGAACTTATCGGGCAATTTAATCGTTACAATTTTCCCCCCGTTGCCACGCGACGTCCTTGCGATTCGCTTCACCGTCACTACTTAATACTACTACCACCTTGTGTACTACTCACGCACTGTGGGAGAAATGGAAGGTGGGATGGGGGCCTCCTTTCGCCTAAAACCCTTTCGGGGCACGAGAGGCACACTTTCCTTCCCCGCCCGGTTTTGCTTTGTTCGACCCAAAATTACGCGATTTACAAGAAAAGAGAAGAGGTTCTCGTGCGCCGATTGTCTTGACACGCGTCTTGACTTGCGTCCGTCCGAATTACAACTAACCCCGACCAAGAAGTTGAACGCAGCAGCAGCAGCAGCAGAAGTGCCTGTCTTCGCCAGCGAGAGAGGGAGAGAAAAAGACATGCTGCTCTCGACTCGAACTCGTCCAACCGAAGCAGGGAATAGAACGAACGGTTCGTGTCAATATGCCATCCCTTCGTTGGTGTGTGTGTTTTCCGTCCAAAAAGGATTTCTCCGCCTGTGTGTGTGTGCGTGAAAGGTAGGGTATCCTTTTCGGTCGGTTGGTCGCGTGGCTTGCTTGGAAAACCCCGTAGCGTACGCCAAGCCAAGGGAAAACATAACCGCACACAAACCGCCAACCGAACGAAGGACGAAACGACGGTTGGACAAAAAAAAAGGAAACATGTCGGGAGAGAGAGAACACGAAGGAAGAGAGAAAACTCCCGTCGAGGAGAGACCATGATGGAGGGTTTTTTTTTCTTGTACAAAACGACAGTTTTTCGAAAGGGATGTTTCAGAATCCAACACAGGAAAATGAACACACGGCGAACGGAGAAACAAAGGTAGAGCGAGGCAAAGATGGAGATGGTGAAAAGGTCGAAAAATGGCCAGTGGATGCGCGTCACAAACCATCTCCGTCTTCAACGTCGTCGGAAACGTGTGGAGTTGGAACGGGAGAGAGAAACGCTCCAGAACGAGTGGGAAAGAAAACAGATCAACAGGAGCGGCGGTGGCGGCACCCGGCATCAGGGGGGAAAAGTGACCCGGGGAGCACTGCACCAGACAAAGAAAATCGTCGCTGGAAAAGCGACTCACACACACACGCACGTCCCGACTATCCCCGACGGCGATGGGTAATCCATGGCAACGGCCAACGTCACGCTTGGGAAGGCGTACACGTGAAGTGTTTCGAATGTCGTCGACCAAATTTTCCTCCCCCCTAAGAGGTGAGATTTTACTCGACGTTGGAAAAATCGTAGATCCAGAATTCTTTTTCGTTGCCAAGAATCAACTCATTTCGAGTTTTAATTCCACATGAACGGGGGGGTTGTAACGCATTGGCGTTACATTTCCATCATCAATCCACTTCGCTGCACAATTATGTCACGAAAAGCAGTTGCCCTATAATTGCCTTAATGTGTGTGGCTTTCACAACCACAAAAAAAAGGGAAAAAACACGAAACGGGAAGCAAATACCGCTCGAGAACACTTTCTCCGAGCAGAACCACGGAACTGTACCAGTGTTTTTTTTCCGCGTGTTGCGTAACGCTCGCTGTCTGGAACGAACCAAAAGGAAGAAGAAAAAAAAACAAGCGGGAAATGTGTACCCATAAGGGCTCGACGAAACACTTGTTCGGAGGCATTAGGGAGGCATTTAGCGGGGTCTTAATGCATTGCAGCCCGGTTGGCGAGCGAGCGTAAGTGAAGTTACGCGATACGTCGAAAGCCGTCGTTTCTTTGCACTTTTCCGATGAGCTTCCACCAAGAAAAAAAAGAAACCCCGAGGGGTGGGTGGAGGGGACTTGGGTGGCTCTTAGTTGGATTAGTTCCGATGGTTATGACCCTGCCGGACGGATCATTACACTTGCAAATGAGTCTGTGTGTGCACGAGGTGATTGCCTCGTAATGGACGTAAGGATCACGTAGAAGAAAAATGGTTCCTCCCCCAAGCAAAAAAAACCGCTTTCCGGCGTTCCGTGGGGAGGGAGTTCGAGTGGTTCATAAAAATGGAACGCTAAATAAATGGCCGAGATATATCCCCCGCACACAGAATGCATTCAATTTCGAGATTAGCTATCCATCTACCGACCGCGACGTATGTCTCGTCTCGTTCTCAGCAGCTTAATTCCCAGCAACTGCATCGGCTCCCCCTATCTCCCTTAAGGTGCAGCAAGCGACCGCTTTTCGCGACCGACGATCGACCATAAAACATGTCAGAATCGGGCGCCTCACACATTCTTAGCAAAAAACCTTCCGAGGCAAGACTTTAATGCGCACAAATATAAAATCCGCAGACGACCGGGAGACGACGTTGGAGAAGCTGCAGAAAATTGGGAGACAAACCCCCCAGTGGCACAAAGGAGACGACTTACACCAGGACGAAGGAAATTTTCTATTTTCCACCGTCTGGAAGCCGGATTGTCTCTATGACAATGCTCGGGAGAATGCTGTCATGCGAAAAAGACTGCGAAAATGTAGTTCTTATTTAAAATGTAAAATAATACAACCCTTTCAGGAGTGGGTACGTGAGGGTCGGACGCCGAGGAGCCACATGGCCCATTGGGCGGGTAAATCTCGCTTGCAAGTGAATCGCAGACATTCAACCCCTTTAGCAGACCGCACTTTAGCGCTGCATCCACAGGTAAGGAAAACCGGAGCGGAGCTAAATGGGGATCGGCGAGAAGATGGTGTTCTGGCACTTTTCGTGCCCCAATTGGGTTCGTTGTAATTTTCCCATTTTACCCCACACTACATGAGAAGAGAGCGGGGTGTGGTGTTATTTAACAGTGGAAAATATCTTACACGTTTCAACTCAAACATGGAATCTTCGAGCGTTTCGGTGTGATGGCAAAAGGGGGAAACTAGGGCTACCTTTCCAAATAGAAATGAACTTCAACAAGAACAATTCCTATCAAACCTTTCCACAAGAGGATATTTTTACCCCGGATAGGTCTCTAAAAGTTAAAGACCTAACGTCCCTGCCAATTCGATGAAGCAAGTAATACCTAGACACATTAAGGATATTTCCTTGGCCTTCCGAAGCAGCACCTATTTTATTCTATGTCATAATCGTCTAAGAAACATGAGGGTTGCTTCGTAGAGCACCGTAACGACATGCTAGAATGGAGTTGGTATTCGGTAGGAAGAAAGTACACGACGTTAAGAATCCTAGCTAATAATAATAGCCAACAAAAGGGAAAGAAAATTGAATTGAAAGATGAAGTAAATTATGCGAAAATATAAACGACCTGTCGTGTGCAAAAGTCGGGAAGAAGGAAATGTGCCAGATATAACGCTCTCATCTTTTATTGAACCTCTTAATTCACTCTTCATACTATTTTCTCGCTATTAAACCCTATAATGATTGACAAAATGTTTCACAATATTGAGAAAAACTGAAATTGTTTCCGTTCTTTAAAACTCGTAAAACTAGTCTCTCAAGATTTCGAGTAAAATATTAATTACCCAAAGCGTTGCTTGCGTTGACGTAAATTGTAATGATTTTCCATTCGAAATACTCATTTCACCCTAACTCCTTTTCCCGCATCTGCAAACGATACGGTGTTATGCGAGCGAAAAGTCACGTTATCAATCGCGACCGAAAGGCAAAATAATATCAGTGTTTCTAAGGGAAAGCTTCCACCGAAGCGGCTTCAGATGGTAAACAGAGTAAAGAAAAGCGTAAAATCAATAAGAAAATCGTAACCTTTCGGCAACGACGAGTCGCGTAGTCGTAAAAGCAAACAGCGGGCCAAGAAAATCCTACAGCAGAGAGACATAGAACTTCGGTTGCCTGCCTGCCGTATTATTGATTCGATGAAGTGAAAATACATCAAGAAACCATTTGAGCGGGCGGGAAGTCAAAGACCTTTCTCGCCCCGGGGGTGGGCGGAAGGTGGCTGCTCCTTATGTTTGTCGCAAACATTCGCCCCCCCCTCGGCCGGGTTTTGGATCGACAACATCGCGTATCGACAAGCCTGCGTCAATAGAGGCTTTAATTTGTCGTTTTTCGATATGGAAAGTAATAAATAAGGGTGGCACTTCCGTTTGCCGTAGGGCGGCGTTAGGCTTCCTTCCGGGCAGAAACGGGGCGGATTTTTACGACTTGGAGCTGGATCGAAGACATCGGCCGGGGAAAAGCCACAAGCTGCCTGCTTTTTCATCAAAATCTGGTCCGATGTCGATTTGTTTCTTGTGGCGGATACCAATAGGAAGCCTTTCCTTTGCCAGGAGTACATCATCCTGTCTGAAAAACGGGTGGAAAAGGGAACCAAGAGTGTGCGTGGCAAGTACATCTGTTTGCTCAGCCTAAGAAGACACCTTCATTATGTGGAAAAGAAAACTTAACCCCTCGGCAGAAGACCGAAAACGTGCCCATCTTTCATATCTGAATTTCATCCCCCGCAAATGCGTCCCTTATAATAGAAAGCAACCACACTTTTGCTTTCAGGTTTCCTTTTTGGCAACAGGATTGAAGGGGGGAGCAAGTACCAAGAGAGAAGAGTCCGTTTCCATCCGCATTAAACGAACACCCCCAAAGGAGCGATAAGCGAAAGCAAGGAATGTTCCCAATCCCAAACCGGGGTCCGACATCAGTCAGGAATTGTTTTTATGGTTTAAAGTTATTTTTATGTAACAATCCGCCTGACTTCCTCCTTTCCGAGGCTTCCGAGTGTCGGGGTGTTTGGGAAACGACGGCCTGGGTTTTGTTTGAATAACATGGAAAGTTTTCCAGCTTTTCTCCAACGCAGCGCAAAAGGTTCCCCCTCGTACTTTTGCTTGCGTCATTCGCAGCAAAAGGGGAGTAACTTCTCAACTGGTTCACTTATCGCTAGTCGTCGTTACTAGAGCTGGTCGCAATATGTATCTGGTAAGCTCAAAAACAAATTCAATTTTGTCTTCCGAGGGAAAAAACGAAGAACTTCTACACCAAAAGGTTTAAAAAATGATTTTTACATAAATTAAAGGCCTAACCACATAAAACAATTTCAAGAAACGATTAAAAGTTGACCACAATGATGCGGATCGATACGATGACCGTTACGAAACATTAATGAGGACCGTCTTCAAGCCAACTTCGACTTTCGAGAATTCTGTGTTCTTCGAACTTTTAATTGCGACTGTCATTAGGAGAAACAACTTCGCCGGATCCATGGCTAAACTGTAGCAGAAGAGGATTTCATAAACCGAGAGAGAATGTAAGCGAAGCAAAACTTTGCAAGAAAGTACTGTAATTGACCAAATTTCTTACTTCAATTGATTAACTTCTAATGTATAAAACTATCTCACTTTCAGAATAAATATTGGAGTTGTCTCAAACAACAGATAAGAAGGTGTACTGTTACCAATTCCATTCTGGACTAGTCTGAACTGTAAGGACATCTGTTTCGTCAGCTCTGGATGGTGATATATACCTGAAAAAGAGTTAAAAAGAGACACATTAAAATGGTTGCTTCTTCAGAAGGTCGAACAGATAGAACAGAAACCAATGAATTCCAAATAATGGGTCACACTTTAAGTGTTGCGACGGAAAAGATATCAGTCTTTCAACGTTTGAAACCTTCGCTGACTAAAAGCATCCCGGGATGGTCATGTTCTCTACTTTTTATCTCTTCACGGCTCTTGAGGTCAACGGAAATGGTACATTAACCAACGGTGCACGGTTCGGTTCCAATACCCCATAGAAACATAGTTTTGAACTTAATTGAACGCTTCTATCACCCGTTTTTCGATGAGTTCTTGAGGATCTTTATCCCTGAATCGACGAAGAGCAGCACTAATTGGTGCTGCAAAAGTCAGTTGTCGAAGATGTTGCACATCCGGTAGATGTAAGGGAGTGGTACACATTTGGACACGCACTGGAACTTCCGTGCAAGCTTGTTAGGCGTCGCAAATTTGAAGCGCAAACGAAATACGGCTAGGATCTACAAATTGCCTCCCTGACGGTGAAGGACGGTGTGTCCTGCGGAGTCTGGCTAATTGCAGAAGGTCCAATCCCAGACGAGTCCGCACATCGAGACAGACGGACCGAACGCTCTCGATGCCCACACACACGGGCTGAGGGCGCCCAAGCGGGGCGTAGGTCGTAGGCATAAATTATAGGCTAACAGGTCCAAATATTTGTAGTTTTGCCGACACAAAAACCGCCCCTGCGCCCGACAATGGCCGGAGACCCTGGAGCACTTGACATTTTCATAACGCAATCGTCGCCAGAGCTCCGGGTCCGCCACGACATGCCGGGATTTGCATTTTCACTCCGAGTGCAGCAGTCTTCTGCCGGCACTTGTGATGGTTGTTTTCGGACAATCATTTCGGGATCACTGCGAAGACATTAGAGACGGCTGCAAGGTTCAAGTAGTCGAAGCCCTCGGAGCGGGAATGTTTGGACCGATTCAAGCACCAAGTCGATTCATATTCAGCTGAAACAAAAGGCAAAGACGGGAAACATCTTCTTCAGGCATTCTGAATTCCTCAAAGAGCACAAAATTTGTGGAATGGTAAATGGTTGGTTTCACAGCAGGACGAATTTCCAGCGCGATCTGGGTGGTCTCCGGGTATTCGGTCGAATAAGTCCCGGGAATCGATGTAGCAGCGCGCGACGCTGCCGATGTTAATGATGATGAAGATGATGATGCTGGGAAGATTACTATGAACTCTCTGGCGCGCTGCGGTTTGCTGCTTGCGTCCCGCGTCGTCGCATCGGTTCCCGATATTCGTCGCCGCGCGATTCTGCCCTTTTCTCCGAACGAAACCAAACCCAAAATAACTCCGAACGACTTGAGTTATGGTTGGCGAGTGGAACCGAAACAAGATAATTACCCGGTATCGGTGAGCGGACGGTACATGAGACATGCCCAGTCCTTCCTAGTTTTCTTATCTACAAGCGTCCACACTAATTCTTCTACGGAAGGCGTCGGATGCTCCCGAAATTAACTGACTTTGATTGTTCGGTATCAAAAGCCAATATATCAGATTTCGTACGATTTCATTCTAGCGACGATTTTTCCTTCCATTCTCCACCTTTTTATACTTGACAGGGGGATGAATGATTGAATGCGGGAGGACTTTGGGAGAAAACAAGGATTAATGAACCATCCTTCCACTTATTGGGAGTTCGATAGATTCCTTTTCTATTATGCTGTCTTAAAGGATAATGGCTCCAGTTTGTTATTGAGGAGCTGAAAGTATCTGATGGTTAAGCTTTTACATATTGCTATAGGAACTTTCTTGATATATGGTTAGGTGTTCCATATTTAGATAACAAGAATGATTGAATAGTAGATCCATATGTACATCAGTCACTGATTTAATTTGCGAAAAGAATTTTTATTCAAGAAATAGCTACGGCTTAACAGCTTCAATGTTCTAAAGTACGGAATCTACTCAACCTTAGACGTGATCAATTTTCCATCGTAAGCATCGTCGCAATATTTTATGTGTATTTTATGTTGTTTACGTTTCGGACGGTTTTTTTTGTCAATGTGGCTTTCTACAAGTGCATGTCTCGTGCAGCACAAAACAACAATTAATCATGTGCCCTTTTTGCTCCGCTCGAACGTCATGGTCAGAGACCGGATGCAACCGATGCCAAACCCATCTCTCCACCCGACCGGGGGGGCAAGTCGTCTCGACTCGGAAGTTCGAGACAGAAGTGACCACCTAAATCCTTACGGATCCTTTTTTCCATCTTCCCTACGGCACAACGGGGGAGGAACTCAGTCCGGAATGGGGGAAGGGTTTTTGTTTCGATCTCTGCATACGAAATTCGGTCCTTCGTTCCACCCGAGGGACCGAATATTCTTTCGGAAGTTTCCCTGCGGTAGTGGTGGTGGCTTAAAATTGCATCCGAAAAGTTGCATCGAGGGCGTCGCCGTGTGGAAGCATCTTCGAAAGAATTCGAGAGCAATTTGATCCGCCTCATCCCTTGGCCATTAAAATGTCACTGCATGTCCGGTGTATGGGGCGGAAACACGACGCTTCCTGATGCGCAGTCTCCTTCAGTGGCCACAGCGGGAAAAAGCGAAACCTGCTGCGACAACGGGCCGGGAAGGAAAAATCGAGAAAATTGAAAGGCAAACCCTTCGGAGGCGATGTGAACGAGAGCAAAGTGTAACGAAAACATGTGTTCAGCGAGTGGGAAAAAACGGTTTTATCGGTGGAAATCGATGTCCGTACCCGAGATGAAAGTCTAGGGAAAAACAATAAAATTTTCTAATTAATTGTATCTGCTTGATTGGGTCGCTGCTGGCTGCCTTTGGGAATATCCTTGGCTGAAGAGGTTGGAAATCACGGCGACTCCCGTCTGTCACTACGATGTGCCCTTTTTCAAGACACATGATTTCGAAGATAACGAAATAACCAGCTCCACGCCCCCCGAAACTGAACCCGTTCCCAGGCAGAAAGGAAAGGCTGCAGAAAGGACATTCTCAAGACTCGTTCAAGATTGTACCTCAGGGACGTCCGGAGGCTACCACACACTACTTTCGCCAGCAAACGACCACTGAAACAGGACTCACGACTCACGTACGCACACTAAATAGCCCCACATATCCTTGGTCCGAGCGAACGAAAGGGACAAGGAAGCGGACGCAGACGAAAAATAAAAAAAAGGATCACATCCGAAATCAAAGGATCCGACAGTAAAATCTTATAAATTATTACGATCGCAATTTATGTGCGTTTCGGTGCCTTTGTCCCTTCCCACGTCCGTGCGTGGTGGTGAGCTCTTCCTCAGGACGAAGCAATCCTTGCACCGGGAAAACAACAAGGTAAATCGTATCACATTCGCAGTACCTTTTTTACTTCATTCAACGACCATCCTTTTTCGTTGGTGGATGAAATATGAAAGGATTGCTCGAAAGACTCCAACAACGTGATGGATGGATACTCAAGAAAAGTAATGCACCAAGAAAAGTACGTTAATTCCGTTTTATTAATTTAATGCTTAAAGAAAAGTTTTCCAATTTTCCTGAAGAGAACTGTTATCAGCTTATATAAGACACCGCTGAGTGGGTGTGACTTATGAGCTTATACACCCACAACCAGCATGGAATCAGACAACGAACACGAATGCTTTACAGAGTTTCGATCCATATAATGGAATGTTTCAATAGGTAGGGAGAACATTTTAAACGCACAGTGGATATTTTCAAACGGTTGAGAGAACTTTGTAACAATAGTATAGGGAATCCACCCCTGTACGTTTACGCAAGAAAAGTAAATTAGTTACACAATGTATTTTTAGTCGTCTATTAATTTTATTGAAATTTGTGTTTTCGATTTTTGCATCCACTAGTTTATACCCGTGTGTCAAGCAACGAATTTGGAACGATAAACGTTGAGCACCTCACATCGGTTATCACACCGATCCTCAGCGGATCGATTGATTGACCGAACCGCTCGTAAAAAGTGGAAAAATTGCAGAAAAATCGGAGAATATTGTTGTAGTTTAGTAGAAAACAACTTATACGTTTTTCAAATATTTAATTATCCAAAGTTATATCACTCTTTGGCATACAAACGATGAGTTTTGTGAAATTAGCAGCTCACTCCCGAAAGGGGTTGCAAAACCCCCGGTGGATATGCACGATTCCACTACCTGTCTGACACATTCCCCCATATGATTGCAAAGTTCTCTCAACCGATTGAAAATATCCCTTATGCTTTTGAATTATTCTCTCTACCTATTGAAACATTCCATTATGTGGATCGAAACCCTGTATGTTACTTTCATTTCTAACGCATGCAAGCGCGATCGGTTTCAGTGAAAGTCAATATTAGCATTTCAATAAACTGCGATGTATCGGCTCGATGAGTCGCCCATGGGTACGATGAGGCTCTACATAAACGCCCCCCAACAAGCAACAGGACAATGACATCCGTACGGTGGAGTACATTCAACGCAATGTTTTGGTATTTTTGCGCCGTTCGATTTGCTCGAGTTTGCTTTACTCGGGCTGTGTTTTCCATCCGGGGTATTTTTTCCAGTGTTTTTTTTTACTGTATTCTCCGTCTAGGGATCTCCATCCGTATGGTTACGTTCAGCCCACACTACACTATTGACAGCCAGCCATGACAACTACCAACCGGAGGGTGTTTGTAGGAAGCACTCGGTACTATTTATAGCGGAAATTTGTCAATGGCGAACGAACCAAAGAAAATTCCACAGCTTACCATCGATGGAGCGTAGCGTGACGATGGGGAAAAAAGAGTATGGCAGAAAAGTAAAATCGATCTCCTCCACTGCAAGCAAATAACACAGCCCAACGGCACTGGGAAAGGAGTACTCGATTAGATCAAATATTTGACGAATCATCACAAGGAAACGGAGCTCCTGTCCGGTTTTCCTATCACTCTACCAAACTACCTTTCTTTTGGAGTTAGCTTAGAAAGGATCTCTTTCGATGTTCCACTCGTTGGTGAAACTAACCGAATAAAAGAAGGACACAGGCCTTTTCAAACTCCCTCAAACTCCGCGTCGTGCTGCTTAGCAGATCCAATCGGGCGTAAAAATGCATTCGCCAGCAAAGCATGTATTCTCGTGTCGTCTTCCTACAGCCTTCGGCAAAAACCCTGCCCAATCTTTGGGCCAACAGCAAAACTCTCCTATTGAGGTTGGAAGCAAAACGGAAGGTTGATTGCATCGGGAGCTAAAGAAAAGAAAAAAATCTGGTGGGTTTTTCCTTGGGTTGATCCTTTTTTTCCTCTCTTCTGAATGTTTTTAAGCAAAACCGAAACTAGGTGTAGTTGAGGATAGAAATTTTATGCTTTTATGTGGAACGATTCCTTTGAAATATGATTGAGATATGGGACGCAGGACGTTACCGTGTCACGAAGCCGTGTCCTGTATTATCGTTAAAGCCTGCTTTTTTCCTATTTTCTGGCCACAGACTCAGAAAAGGGGATTTGAAATAAATAACTGTGAAGATTGGCAAAATACTCACACAGTTTACAGGTAGACTGTCTTTACATTTCAACCAAACACGTTGTTTTCATTTAAATCGACATTTTTCTCAAATAACATTTATTTAAATTGATTGAAATTAAACCAAACCTTCCTTGACGAATGAGTGCGTGGGATCGTTGGTTAAAAGAACTATCAGAACTAAAGAGATTAAAAAGCGCATCCAAAGCGCGGGAGTCGGATTTCCACAGTGGGAAACGTAATTAAAGATCAAACCAAATGGGTGAAATGCGCCGCACTGTGTCCATTATCGATGTAGTTACACGCTTCACACCAATCATTCTCACATTTCAAACGCACTTGTGCCGCAAACGAAATTTCTCTCGCGTCGCACGCACATTTATTTGAATACGCTTGGCTCACATGCGAGGATCAATATTTGAACAGGACCGTCTCGTCGCGTGGCTTGTATTTTTAAGCAAGTTTTATATCACGTATTCTGGTAAAATTTAACTTGCATCTCCACATGGTTTGTCTGTTGTCTGTGAAGTTTCGAGAGCTTGAAATCAAAACAAGCGTTAATCCGAGTAGTTGAAGCGAAGAAGCAGTGCTTTGGTCCTCAAGATCAAAGAAGAAACAAGAGATGAAGCAAGGAAGCTGAAAAAATAAAACCGAGGTACAAAAAAAAGGTGGTGGCAGCTGCCGTTCAGATCATCTGTTGCTTCTTCCATACGACCATCCTTCGTTCGGGTCGTTTGTCCTCAGGCAATGCTTAACATCGACGAAGGGACGTTCTTAACGTGAGTGAAAAACTGCAGTTTTGAACAGAATCATTTTCTTCAAAAATATAAGCAAAATGTTAAGAAATAGTTAAGTAGAGAAACAGTTCTATTTGCAGGGAAAAAATGAAAGAAAATACATATATTAATATCTGCACTCAGTTACATAAACGCATGTCGAACGGAGAGAGAAAGTGCAACTAATGCAACATGCAACACGGTGCATCGTATGCTTTCAAATGCTCGTCTTCCGGGAAGACGAATCCCTTTGAGGAAAAAAAAGACCCATTCACTATCGAGCAAAATGTTTGTACATTCTCAACGGTGCATAACGGTAATATGCGATTTTCTGAGCTTCTGAGCCATTTTCCCCGCCCGGGAAATTCCGCCTACCGGTCGGTGCATATTGCATAAAAAGCTGCAGTCAAACAATGCAAGTGCAGGCAAGCAAATGGAACGTAAGTAAACGGGGAAAAGCTGTTGCAAAATCGGCTTTCAGTTGCATGCAAAGTGCGAGGCAAACGGAGTGGGTGGATGGTAGAAGAGGGGGGATGGTTTTATCCTTTGGATTACCATTCGACAGTAATGCGCGGATTGCAAAAGAAAGAATTCAATAGGGGTTCGCGGCGAGTTTAAAAAAAGAACATTTGCATAACTAATCCTCCAGAGGATGGGATGCATAAGAGATTACTTTGCATGGATTACGACTCTGTGAAGCAAAGATAAATTTTTCATTTACTCGAATAGGCAAATGACATATTCTGTTTGAATTATAAATATTTTTTTCTGTTTTTGTGTTGCTACAAATTTGTCTTCATAATTTGTTATTTTTGTCACTCTTTTATGCCAAATCTGACCTTTTCAGTGTTATTATATTTTCTTTTCCTCATCTTCAAAGTGCACCTGCTTTCATGAGCAACGTAGGAAAAATCTCCGCCAATCGTAAACCGAAAGCAAACATGCGAAGAAACTTCACCGCTTGAAACCGAAACGCTCTCAAACTGTAGCACCTGCTGCCCGAGAAGGAGTTCGATCTCTAAATGGAGTCACACCGGTTCAACAGTAAAGCAGTGAACCTGAACACCGGACATCAAAAAAGAACTTCATCCCCTTCAAAGGGTGGCTTTGTTTTACGGTATTGAATTGGGGATTTGTAGGAATGGTTTTTTCCTCCATTCCAGCACGATTTTAGTTCGAAAGTTATACTTTGAAATGCAAGTTGAAAGCTTGCAAAAAAGGCACATAAATGCAATCGACACAACTGAAAACCGGGGATTGTTTCAACCCAAGCAAGCTCGTTCACTTCGCCTTTTACGGAGCGCGGTTCGAATGTCCCCCGAAATGGGGGAAGTGAAATGTGAAACAAGATGTTCGTGGAAGCAAATCCTTTACGATCGTGTGCACCTCATAATAATGCGATGCGCACTTCGTGCAACACCTGGCGATGATGATGAAACCCTCCCCCCCTCGTACCGGGTAGGAAAGAAATCAAAAGTAACTTGGAAGGCACCGTGGAAAGTGCATCAAACTGACCATCCAGGAAGGATTCCGCGGAGGACGCATGTTTTAATGCATGCTAAAAAAAATGATAATTATGTAAGCGATATCGAGCCTTTCGAAACCCGCCGATGTCGATCGACGTTGAGTGGACGCACCCCAGACGGGCAGATGTTCATCAGCTCCTTTATTCCCCGCAAAAGCGGCGAAACAAATTGAAAGA
Source organism: Anopheles ziemanni (assembly GCF_943734765.1). Lineage (NCBI taxonomy): Eukaryota > Metazoa > Arthropoda > Insecta > Diptera > Culicidae > Anopheles > Anopheles ziemanni. The sequence goes on from NC_080706.1 coordinate 94,127,279, forward strand.
TCAGTTTTCTCTGAACCTGAACCGGTTTAGTTTTTTGCCAAACATTCGTCGCTTTTTAGCGGGAAAAGATAATTTGTACCTTTTTCCGATCTTAATTTGTGCCTCGAGATTGGTTCGGGGCGGCACAAGGTGCTTGCCTTGCAAACATTTTCAAGATGGTGAAAGAGTTTCCGAAAGGGAGCGCGTAATCCGATTCCGAGCCACGATTAACTTGGAGGGATTTTTAAGGGATTACGGTCCAATGGCAGCACGCCTTTCCACGAGCGCCAGGTGACGATCGTGTCCAGCGAAGCGAACGAAGAACAACAAACTTTGCCCGCTTAAGCAGGATCCGGGCTATTGATGGGGGATCATTTTTCGTTCTTGTCTTGTTTTGTTTCATTTGTTTCAACATCGACGGAAGAAAGGGGGAAAGGTGTGGTGGAGATATGCAAATAAACGTGGAAGGATTTAATAAATATTAAAAAAACAACAGCTGGGCAAGTTTACAGCTGGCGTTTAGGGACCCTTTTCTTGCTTGTGAAACCAACCACTAAAGCAAAGATGTTTAAAAGAACTCTTTATTTTAATGTAAGAACCGTGACAAAAATAAAAGTAGAAAAATTTGTTCAAGTAATAATTCTAATTAAAAAAAAATCTTAATCAACAAAAATAGCACAAAAATGTGTTAAGTTCAACCTTTTAACGCTTACCGCTTTTTAAACACCAATCTCCCACAATTGGATCGAATGCCATAACAGGTGACACTTTAAAAGCCACCATTTGCATATCAACCGGGTGACCGAAATAAATACCATCTAACACACAAACGCTGACATTCATTATGCTGCTCCAGTTAGAAAATGTTGCTCCAGACTGTGACTAATTGATCACAAACTATTTACACGCGCCGCGAGTCGTCGGAGTTCGCTTCGGGGCCGTTCCATATTTCCAACGGATTTCCGGACGCATTGAGAGAGGGAGATCAAAACTAACTGCGTATCGGATGTGCCACCATTGTGTTGGCTAGATTCCGGTAGCGGTGGATGTTCTTTCCGGTGCGGCAGCAGCTTTTTCAAATTAATTTACACACGATTAAAAACGTTCGCTCGTTGAGCGGTCGGTGGAGTGGTTTTAAAAGTTCTTCGGAATCAAAGCCGAAGGGCTGTGGGCTTTTTTCCCTGTGGAGTAGAAGCAGCTGGCGACCGTTCCCGTGGACGGCGTCAAAAAAGATTAATTTTTTTTATTTAATTGCATCTCACACGCACGAAAAGCGAGCAATCAAATCTACCCGCTTCCTTTCCGCGCCCGGTGGGAGGATGTAGAAAAAGTTTGATACAATGGACCATGAGTTTGAAAAGTGGTTTCAAGCGTGTGGGTGCCCTCCCTGCGCGCGAAGGACCAAGGACAACCCACCGTGCAGCCCGGCGGCTCCTAAGGAAGGAAAGACGACGAAGGAACGAACACGAAAACACGACAGCTGCAGCTGTTACTCCCCGAGAAACCCGAGACACACCGAGCCGGCAGTTTTTTTGGTGGAAAGCGAAGAAGATTACTCATTCGTTTCGGGATAAACCTGTCGAGAGGGAAAGGAACAGAAAAGCTGCCCAAAAACACGGACACAAACAGGCAAGAGGGGTTCGGCTAAATTCCGTCAGTTCAACTGATCTTTGGGATGATCGCATCTACTTTACGAAGGACAAGGAAACGGGCTCGTTTGAAAGCATTCCTCCACACGAGCCTTGGCCGTAGGAACACGATAGCAAACTTGTTGGAAGCTGAAGACGAAGGAAAACAAACGCCAGGTGCTAGGACAATCGACAGTTTATGGTCCTTTTTTACAACTTTCCTGTTGCACCGTCGTCTTGCAGTGCAGTGTGTGTCTTGCTTTGTTTCGGCTGGACCTGGTTGAGATTATGAATTCCGAAAAATAAAAACCTAAGAAGCATTAAATTGAGATGCAAACTGTCCTTCAACGCAGTGAGAAATAAGGTTGTGTGAAATTAATAAAACAAAAATTAATAAACTAAAATTTGCCTCCACTTTATCTAAAACCCAAACAAGCGTAGAATAGAAACAAAACGTACGCACGAAAACCGTTAATTGACACTAAAACACCATCACCTTGTTGCGTGTGTGGATGGCACCCTCTCTCGTTCGATTATGCAAATGAAGCGTTAGTGGCCCGACGAAACGGTAAACGGCTGTCCAAGTCCCAGTGTGCAATTTACCATGTGTCACACGTCGTCAAAGCTCCACGCTATATAGCAACGAAGGTAACAAAACAAAAGCGGGAAAATTTTGCAAATTATGTTTAATGATGACGTCCAAAGTAGCGGACGCAACGCCGGAGAGAGGCGGAAATTGAAAAGCAGGTGAGCTGTTTTCAAATGCTGGGGGTGAGTAATAAGTGTGCCCTTCGTGGGATGCACCAATTGTTGACGAGGACAGGTGCGTTGAAAGCGGAGAACAATCACTCAAAATAACACCACAGAACCCGAAGACGGGTGAAAAATGCATCCACGAATGCATCGGATGCATTTCTTCAAACATGTTGGTTGAAAGTTTCGTTTTCCCGGCAGCCATATTGGATCTATGTACCTTGGGTAGTGAGCTTTTGGTTTAAGCATCTCGAAAAGCGAGCACCTTCGAAAGCTTTCAACGTAACGAAGTTCAACCAGGGAGCTTTTAAGCCGAAAGCTGAACACTCGACTCCAGCTTTGGGATTCCCTTCGAACAGCTTTTCTCAAACGAGATTCGGGTTGACTTTCACGACAGAATTTGAAGGTGATCCGGAAAGAGACGTTGCAGAAAGAAAAAACCGGATCCAAGCTGTTTGTTATTCACGACGAAGTTTTGTTCGGGAGAAGGGAAAAAGCGAGACCCGTTGCGAGATGAAGTAATAAACAACAGAAGGCTGCACATTTGTGTCAGTAGAGTTTAACATTGTGCTGGAAGTGAGCAAACCACCCCACTAACACACTCGTGAAAGTGACACACTGCGACGGGGATGATGATGCAGCGGCGGTGCATCACCACCATATGCAAATAGGATGACGCCTTCTTCGCAACCCGAACCCTTCCGCACAAATGGCAACCGTTGATGAGGAGAGAGATGGGCGAACAAATTGCTTTCCTTTGCTGATGATATCATAAACGGCACACTTCTGCTACCGACCGACCGATTATTCACGTACCGTTTTCCACCTGGATGATTGTGGCATCGATGGTCGATCTTATGCGATAGGAAATTGGCATCGGTTGATGCACAAAGGGGGGTGCACAAACCGTGGCAGACGAAAGAGAACGCGATGGATAATGGCGGCACAACGTACGTCTGCTTATGTTTCTCCTATCATTTGCATATAATTTCAAGTGGGTGTGTGGGTGGAAGAGCCACAACCCACCTCCACAAACCGTCGTCTGTCGGACTGGGTCAAACAATTATTCTCTGTTCCTCGCTTCGAGAAAGAGATGGCCGCCGGCGGGCAGTTGTTGTGACCGGCGTGTGTTTAGTTGCGTAATGTTGGCAAAAGCAAGAGTCAAACCAGCGGCATGATTACGTTGCCTTCAGCAATTGCGAGCAAAACAAAACGATGCCGGGTATTTGGGGCAATTTTTGCAAACAATGCAACCAATCCGGTTAAAAATGTGTAGCGAGTTAGGTAAAAGAATAATTAAACGCGGTTACGTTTCAATTGAACAGAGTTTTAGTACAAAAGTAAGGAAACAACAAGAGTTCTTCCGTGTGTTCGAACTAGTGATGTGCAAACTGAATCAGAGTGAGTGAGTGAGCTAATTCATCGCAATGAATGAATTGATTCCATTCACCAGGATGATTTGTCTGCCAGCACAACTGAGTTTGCTGAGCCACCTCAGTAGGTGAGCCACCTCAGTAGATGAGCAAGCTCAGTAGCAACACTTTGCTGAGATAGGTGACACGCTCTGCTCATCTAATTGAGCGACCAGGATCTGCTCTACTCACTGAAAAGAGCTGCTTGACACAACACTAATTAGTGATTCGGCTCAGTGAGAGTGAATTAGCTCAGGAAGAGTGAATTGACTCACGAATAATGGGAGCTATCGGATACGTTTTGCTCTATCGATCGATATAGTATATCGACCAACAAGTGTTCATTTTCGGGATACTTGGTTCACTTAGCAATCGCGAACGTTGAAAGTTATCTATCGATACATCAGGGGTTAAAACGGCTGTCAAACGCGAACAAATTTGTCGAGCAGTTGCTATATCGATAGATATTGCTATCGCGAACGCTAGAAGATGAACCATATCGATCGATATTAGAGATGAGCCCAAAGAGCGGGAACTATACGGATCGATCCCATCCTAGGCGCGATCGACGGATCCCGATTCACAAAGCAGCGATCTGGCGGATCCGACGGATCGTCCGTTCAAGCCAAAATCTTGCATGAGATAGTTTTCTCTCACTCTGACCTTACAAACTCTTTCTTCCTGGTATCAGTGTCCCATGACAGATCAGAGAAGAGTAACGGTAGTTTTACTCACCAAGTAACTTACTCACCAAACTCCAAAGGGAGACAAGTCGACGATTTCCATTCTCATAATCACGGTCTCATTCAATAAAAGCCTGGGCCCCTTCCTAGCGGGGCGTTAAGTCTCTTTCTCAGTGAATAAAAGTCTCCCTTGGCTCGACGATTTGTCCACGATCCGTCCACGATCCGTCCACGATCCGTCCAAGATCCGTCCAAGATCCGTCGGATCGCCCATACATTCAAAAATCTGGAGAAGTCTATGCCTGTGGGACGTTTGGTACTACTCTCACTAACTTTGGAAGGGGAACCTGTCCGTCCACGATCCGTACGGATCCGGCATGTATTCCTGGGGGACCTTGGGCGATTCATTCACGATCCGTCCACGATCCGTCCGTACGCCCATACATTCTCTCCCTTTGGAGTTTGGTGAGTAAGTTGCTTGGTGAGTAAAACTACCGTGGCTCTTTGAACTGCCATGGGACACCAGCAAGAAAGAGTTTGAGAGGTTAGAGAAATCTATCTCACTTGGCGGTATTTTAGCGTGTTGAGAATGTATTTTTTCTTTTTCTCACGATCCGCGAATCGCCAACGGATCGCGGATCCCCATAGGGATCGATGTAGGATCGCTCAGTTCGTGGAAATGAATCGTCTTGCGCATCTCTAATCGATATACTATCCACTGCTAGGGACCAGTCGATAGCGAGTTAAAAGTTCATTTTTGATGGTGGTACACTAAAAAATCGACACGAATCCACAATAACTAACTCCAGTGAGCAACACAATTCGTTATTTCCACCAAATTCACTGATTTTATTGATATTTCTTTTCAATTATTTTCGTCTGTTTACCAAATGTATCACTTGAGCAGAAAAAAAGGATACTTGGATCCAGCTGGATGACGATTGTCGTCCATGCGATTTTTACTTCCATAGAAAAGTGGCTATTTGGCAGCCAGAAAACTGGTTGCCTTATCGACCGATAGATTTATATCGACGGATACAGAAAAAGCGTATGCGATGCAAAATTCGAGTAGATAACTTTATGGACCGATAAAAATGCATCGATCGATTGGTGAAACCTACTTCGTTCGCGATAGGCATCAATGAATTGGCTAAGGAAGAATCAATTGGCTAATGAAGAGTGTATTGACTCAGGAAGAGTAAATTGGTTCAGGGAGAGTCGAATTGGCTCAGGAAGAGTGAATTGGCTCCTTAAGAATGATTTGACTATTTCGCGAGCTCAAAACTGCACATTTATTCGATGTATAATCAGTGGTCACCAGATCCTTTCAGTTGATCAGTAATTATCCATCGAAAATTTTCAGCTCGCGAAATAGTCAGTTCACTCTCCATGAGTCAATTCGCTCGTCCTGAGTCAATTCACTCTTCCTGAGTCAATTCGACTCTTCCTGAGCCAATTTACTCTTCCTGAGCCAATTCACTCTCCATGAGCCACTCTCCATGATCCAATTCATTCTCACTGAGTCAATACATTCTCACTGAACCGAATCCTTCTCACTGTGTCAATTCATACTGAGTGAATTAAAGAATTGACTCTCTATTCCAACTCACTCACTCTGATTTGAACCACGTTACTGAATAGTTATTCTCATCGCTAGTTCGAACCATAGTCTATAATTACAGGAAAGTGTTTAGCAGTGTCATGGTGGCTACCAAATAACATAAATGTTTAAAAACATAAACCAATCCGTTAAAGATCGGATCAAAGCCAATCGATTGCCAATAATTATTTCCCATCCTCATCGGAAAGGGCTTTACTCTTCCAATCCTACTTCCTAGATCATTTTTCGACTCCAATGCCATCCAATAAACCCTCCTTCAAAATGTTTGATTGCTGTTGAATCATTAACATCAAAATCATTCATCGAAAGACTTCCCACATCGACATATTTTGAAAAAGTCAAATCAATCTTTAAACGAAAACGAACTTCCTTCCTTGCTTCGTCACGATGATAATGATCGTGATGCTGGCTTTCCTAACATTTTGCCCAGTAATAATAGGGATGCGGGCAGTAAAAACGGTGGAAAACAATAAATGTTAAAGGTCTGCGAAATTAATCGGCTCGGCTGTAAAATCAATCCCACTAATTGGGCTCCCTCTCTTCGTTCAAACGAGATCCCGCGAATGAGGTGGAGATCATCTTTGACCTTAATTTTTGCACATGCCTTTCTTGACCCCTCACCGTCGAGTCGGTTCCAAAGGCTGGTGTGTTTGACAGGTTCAAGCGCAAGCGGTGAACGATCGAAAGTGGCCTTCCGTTCGCGCGAATCTTTGCTGCTACTGCCTCTGCGCCCTCGGAAAAACTCTCCGTTTTTCCTTAGGAGTGGAGGAGGGTGCCGAAACATTCGGGCAGTAGGACCATCCGTTTTCACTGGGTTTGTAGTAATGAGCGAAAGAGGAGCAAAAACAAACGGGCCCCCCGGGTTTGTTGAAGGTTCATCGTTAGCCCGTCATTGAAGTCATCGGTCGGTTTTGGCACGATCGAATAAACGAAAAACAGGTTTCGGGGGCTTTTAGTTTTTGCTTTACTTTCCCCCCGGTATCCCCCCACCTCACTCGCTCCCTGCTGGGTGCCATCCGAGTGGTTTATGATTTTGAAAACACGAAATCCATTCGAGCAAACAGGGAGAAGAAGTAGCTGAGGCCGAAGCCAGTGTTATTGGCTACATTTAGGTTTCGGTTCATTGGCGAGAGAAGGTTGTAGCAGACGAGTTTTCATTTTCAACATAATCTTCACGACTTCCTCCTCCTATCCCTCCCTCCTTTCATAACCATCTTCTTCGAAATTTCGTCGGTTTCGCTTTCGGTGGTGGCTTAAGCGCACCGCAATCGGGTTTTCTAACGGAACAGAAAACAAACCCCGAACCGACGCAGCGGAAGCGTGGAAAAATGTTGCGATTTTCTACTCTTTTCGATACGACGTGTTTGCTTCGGCAGTCGAAATATCGGATCGGCATCGAACTTTGATTGAAAGAAAAACCTCCCCCCAGTGGGGAGCACCCGTTTATTATTATGCTTCTTTCCCTCCCATTTCCCTAACGTTCAACGCGTGCCGCATGTTGCGCATCATCATCTCGCGGGGCAAAGGAAAAATAAAACGATGCGCGCGGCGAAAGTGAAACTTTCAGCGCGATGGTTTTTGGGATAATCAAACCATACTCTTTACCGAAAACTGCGCTCTCGTGATTATGCTAAACGAAAGCAAAAGCCGGTGCGCGTTTTGAGATATGCTTCACCTGAAAAAGCTGTCACGCAAAAGAGGAATTTTCTGCGGGCTTTTAGATAACAGAATATATTTTCCAGAGTAGGTCAAAATTTGAATGTAAAATCGTGCATTTCAATGTGATCGAAATTTGACTAAAAACTACTGTTTACCAGCGTCCAAGCTAATGGCACCATTGTGGACACTGAAAAGAGGTGAAGAAAATGATTTCTTAACCGCCTTGGAGGAAAAAGGGAAAGCCGGTTTAGTCTAGAACGGGAAAATAAACAACACCAATGACACCTTCTTTTTTTTTGGGGGGGAAGTTGTTTGCCGGCAAATTTTCTCTTCCACAATTAACACCAGCGCGACCGCTCGGGGACGCTTCAGCGGTTTCTTCTAATGGTTACTAATTTTTCGCACCAACAGCATAACCTTCAAAGCACTACCATCCACTTACCATAGCACAAGACCCGATCCAGGCCATGCATACAATTAGCATCGTCCCCGGCGTGCCATGGGTGGCAATTGCTTTTTTATGAGACTGCCTCCTGATTATCACACAGCTACTGATGGATCTCTTAGCTGGAATTTCTTTGCTTCATTCTTCGGCACTTTCTGTGAATTATCGCCTCAGCGCGCCTTTATCTCGTAGGGACGGAAGGAACCTACATCCGCGCTTAAGCATAAATTCCTATCATCAGGCAAGCGGTGAAAACGAGCTTCACGATCCAGGGGAAGAAGGGCGAGAAGGAATCCGGCACGAGGCCAAGACGGTTTGAGTGGTTGGATGATGCCCACCTTCATCAGCATCACGTATGCAAATGAAGCTTCTCGCCTTCTCTCGTCGGTGGCTCTCCGTGGGCTTTTTTGCAAACTTCGGACGAAAGACTTCAACGACGAACGACGAACCGCTCTCTCTCTCGCTCGTTTGAATGTACGATTCAATTCATCACTGCATTCATAATCTCAACATAATCACCATCATCATCACCAACACCATGCCGTGCAATGATCATCAAGCGCACGTTCCTAAGCGAAAAAAGGGCGAGGTACTGCAGTGGATGCAACGGAACATGCATCAAAACGATGTGTTGGCGTGGACAGCCGCGCCTAGATGATGAACGTTCGTTCCACGTCCAACGCGATTGCAAATTTTGCGCGATTGTCCAATTAGACGTAAACGGCGGTGCAAGCAGGAATGCACGTTTACTAGCTTTACCTTACACTTAAAGAATCGGTTCGGTGGCGGAAGAACCGGGAAGCTTCTTCAAAGCTTTCAACAACGCCGTAATTAATGTTTAATTTTTGACTTCTACCCCTTTTCCAATTATTTCTATATCGAAGCCGGTGCAGGAAGTCGAACGCACGCGGGGTTATAATTGCGTTGCGATTATCACTAATTGTTTCTTTTTTTCAATAAAGGCTTTCCAACCGATTACAACAAGCGAGGGTAAGTTGAAACCTTGAGCAGTATATCCTGAAGAGGTGGTTGTGTCTGCACAACACTTCAACAGCTGCCTTTCGTTTCAACAAGATCCTGCATAATTTCATCGCAAAAACTCCAGACGGAAGCGAACGATGATGAGCGAAGCTTTTCCACCCGTTGGTTTTCTGGAGCAGAGAAGCTCCATGCAGCGACTTTAACGTGTTTATGTTTTCCTTAAAGCGAGCAAGGTTTTGATGGTCACACTTGGGAAGCCCTAACCTCCTTTCGCGCGTTGTTACACCCCAAGGACTTTGTAGGGAAACAACCTAGGGGCGCGCACTATGGGCGGATTGGAAGTGACGTGGAGCGTGTTTTATGGAAGGGCATCTGGTGGTTTTTATCACCCATCAAGGAAAATAAGGAACCATACTGACCTTAAGTAAGCGAGTTGATATATTTGTGAACGTTGCGCTTGAGGAACTCCAGAAACCCCCGAATGGCGAGGGATAAGTCTAATGAACAGTTATTTACCGAAATCTATACGAGAGAAGCTTTCCACGAAGCAACACCAAAGAATGAATTGTAATTGAAACCGTTGGCCAAATGTTTTGAGATTGGTCAGCACTATCGCAAAAGAACTTGCAACTCATGGCGTTTTGTCTGTTCTAGCGAGCGTTTTAGCTACATCTACGTGAAGATCCGGGTGATGGAAGCGTGACAAATGTCTCAATAACTGGGCTGGCAAAAATCTACACCGTCACCCGAACTCTATTGCGGAAAAATAGAGATTTCAAGGTTTTCGATTTTTCACAACATTCTCGTTTTCAAATTAAATGCTGAAGAAGATCTTCTCCTAGATTGTGTTGAGATTGCTTTTAAACTTTAAGTCTAGCATTCGACCTTTTTCTCGATAGCGATCTTCGTTTGAAGTTGATGCAAAGTTAGCTCGAACATTAAAAAAAGGGCCAACGTGAACTCATTACAGGTTTGTACATCTTTGCGGTCAGTACGAACATCGTCGTTGTCGTCACTGCTTTGTTGTGGTCGACAACGTGTCGTGTGTGCCACATGTAGCTGTTGAGTACTACGGTCTGGTAGGTTATGCCTTCTTCTTTGCCCCCTCCTTTGCTCATCTTCACCGTCCTTTTTTGCGGTTGATCGTGTATGCTTGACTTATGTCGACACGTTCAGCATCTTTGGTACCGGAGGGCCTGAGGGAGGGGGTCTCGCCTCTCAAGGCAAATAATCACGCAAACCGGGGCCAAACCTCGAGCTCGGTGTTTGTACACACAACTGATGAGTCACTCGAATGATCTCCATCCGTACGATGTGAACGTTCATGCAGCGAATTTACTCCAAAGAAGGAAGTGACTATCTCTAGTCTTAATGGTTTGACTCGCTATGACGACCAGTAGATTACCTCAAGGTAAGCAAATCGCCTAACCGTTCGCAAATGCTTTGGATGTCCTCTCCCAGAGTGTTTCGTCCTAGTCCCAGACGCCCTTGTCTTTATGGGTGTCGATTTAATTGAATTTGCCACACAGCATCAATCGGTTTTTGTTTCGCTTCATTTCAACCGAGGGCTTTCATATTTTCGACATGGCAAGGATGGCGCAATGTGCCGCAACGAATTCGGGGGGTTTTTTGCTCGGTTTTTGCGTAATCTCCAGCATCCGGTCGGAGGAATGGAGGGGTCCGTCGCTTAAATGACTTCTAAACTTGACCTCCTCCGGAGTCGTTATTTTCTTGCCCATTTCCAGAGCGAAGGGAAGGACGTTAGTGACGCGATTAGTTTAACTAACCCACAAAGCAGGTTGTGTGTGGACGAAAATAATGTAATGAGAGAAAGACAGAATTGCAAAAAATCTTTACAACATCTCGTAGATCGAGAAAAAAAGTAATTAATTTACCCAAGGGAGTAGCAAAACATCGCGCAATCTACGTCTAGGACTTTTTAACCCTCGCGGACAATACTTAGGTACGATGGTGCTTTTAATGAGATAACATGCAGTTGTGAAAGAGGCTAGCCAACCGTTCCTTTTACTTGGTCAACACAAATAATCAACATGCGGGACTCTAAGGGGCGGGCAATATCTTAACCAGACGTCCTTCAGCCATTTGCACAAGGCTGCAGAAATCGCTCAGTCCCTTCGGTTTCCCATTTAGTGGCCACAACGCTGAAGGTCGGCACAATAAAAGTACATTAACAGGGACAAACGTACTACTTCGCACAATAAGAAGTTTGCTTGTCGCCAGGCTCTCTCTCTTCACGCCTTTCACGACACCGTTCAAATAAACTGCTCACGACTCCAGGTTCTTTACCGTAGCGTGTACAAAAGCGAGAAGGATGGATCAGCCCGTGATAAAAGGCGCGAATGTCAATGTCACGTTCACATTTAACCGTTGTGGTTGTCCAGTTTTTACCGATTTACAAGATGTGATAATTTTCGCGTGCCAGAAGAGAAACCGTTTACTCCAACCGGGTTTTGGAAGCATAAGGCCCGATCCGCGAATTATTGACGTGCAGCCCCCGCGTGACATACACCGATGGACAATGGGTAGGGGGTCTTTTCGATGCTCGACGAAGGAGTCCTTGCTTTGATTGGGCTTGCAATTTAAGACTGACATTGCAATTTATAGTCCAATTAATAAAGAAAAGTGAAACTCGCCCCCGAATGAGGGTTGGCTCGAGTTCGTTCACTTACATCTGAGTGTTTGATCTATAGGAGGTACCAGACCGCAACTTGGGCAAAGTACCTAACAGTCAAAACAGATTTTGATGTATTTTGGAGGAGTGTCATTCTATAGTGCACCTTCGCGATCAGCGCCGGAATCTGTGTAAACAAACCATTTTACACCACCCCCGACAAAAAGGCGACATGACAGCTGAGCGAACGCTCGAGGAAACAACGACTCTGATCTACTCCACGACAAGATACCGAAGGAAACATGTTCCAACACTGCATCGTGTCTACCCACACTCGCAACCCACTCACGATACGTCACTTCCCGCCATCGGTTTGTGCCATAGGCAGAGGCAGAGTTCTGCTCTTGCAGGCATGGAACAAACGCCATGTCGATGTGGAGTTACCTGTCGAAGCGATTTCTAGGGCGGTGACGTGTCCTTCGTCTCCTGCGGCTTCGGAGAAGAATAATTAATAATTCTTGATCGTGCTATAGTCCACATAGGCGATCAGATGAGATCGAAAAGTAAAAAGTATCCGGGTGTACATGGTTGTCTCCGGTGTGACCTTTAGCGTTACCTTCCCAAGTTCGTGACGGCTCGGCTATTGGTTACAAAGCTGCCGGTAAAGTGGATGAATCAAACGCAACGAAGTGAAGCTGTGAATGAAGCTGGATCTAGTGAAACAAGACGCCTGATGTTCTGGAAGACAGAATTCTGATATTCGTGATGAAGTGAAACAACCTCATTCTAATTGTTTCTGCCTCGTGAGACTATCATGCGCACGTTGTTATCGTTAGACACACGCAAACAATTATTATCTGCTGCAAACCACACCAGGTGGAGATTGATTTTTTCACAGTTCAAAGTAGTAGCGGAGGTAATTTACCCTATGAGAACTTCAGCTAAGTCCTCAGCCAGTGTTGTGACTCTGCGTTCAAACGTGTTTGTTCTCTTGGAAGTCATTTTCAATCAAACCACTCCGTATCCCTTCGCAACGAAGCAAGCGGTTAGGGCCCGGTAGAACCATATTCACCCTATCAAGGTGATCACGAGGTAGATCGTGAGAATTGTGCGATTTTAAGACCGGCTATTTTTAGTGTCCGGGAGCCAGACCTAGCGTCTCCTCTCTCTCGACACCGCGCACGTCGAGTGGATGGAAGAAGTGAGGTTGGTTTGTTGATTGCATTACTCGAGCCGGGGGGGTTTTAAAAGCAGCATAGGCAGGGTATCCAACGGAGCGCGACTCACTCACGCGACACCACCCCTTAGGCCGAGAACGGTCCAACACCTGAGTTGTTCTCGAGATGGGATAACCGCTTTTCGAAAGGTAGCAGCAGCACCGGACACAACCAGCTTCCATGCACGGTGAGCAAGTTTTATTGCAACACACAGCGCCATTCTGCTACTCGCTAGGAGCTGCTGCTAGCTGCCGATCGACGGTAGCAAAGCCACAGGTGGTAGGATTTGTCGCCGGTGGCCTTTTGCAGCTTCGCAGCAGCAGGTTTGCAGACGGGCCAGTTGTTGCGAAATTCATTTTCACAGAATATCATGCATGTCGCGGGTTTTCATCATACATTCATCTTCGTAAGATTCGCGATCGATTAATTAAAGCTTGGAGTGACTATATGAGAGATGTTCTCCACACGTCTTACACGATCGACAAGTCGATGATCGATAGTGATCCCGTGAAACATTCCCATGATGTCAGAAAACCCTGAGAACCGTCCTCGGAATAGACAGATTTGGGAAAAAAGCATCTAATCCTTATTTTGTTCTTTTCTAATAAGATTCTCCTTGTCTATAGACGTTCATTACTGAATGATGCACTTTTTTGTTCAGAACTCCTTGAATACTCAAACAACAGTGGCGAAGGACGTTTTTGTAACCTTTATCGAGATCCCAAACACTTCTTTGAAAGATTTAACTTCAGCTCAACATGATCCTAACTCAAATCATTTTGAATCGATCTCTCACGCTAATGAACTTTAGACACCTACCATCTGTTGCCTCACTAAGCCCTGACCACAGCTGACCCAAAGCAAATTCGCTCACCATTATACCAATGGTTTCAAAAGAGTGGTAAACTAATCTTCATCGCATCTGACCCTGCCTTCCAGAAGCCAGAAAGTTGCTCGAGCTAATTCATCTCAAATCGTTTGTGTTTCGGTATTGCAGATGCTTAACAGGTCTGCACTTTACCCCTATCGTGGCTTCGACCATCGTTTTAGCCACGATCATTGGCTAAGTGTTGTGTGTTTATTGCGAGCGGATTAATTTACGTAATCGACACCGCGAAACGGCGCAATCTTCGATGGAAGATGACCGAAAAAAGTGGAGCTACTCACATTTATCATGAATCTGAACAGCTTCCTTCTACCTTTTTCCATTCATAACTAACACCTCTAAATGGTGCTCCCTTTCCCACCGAAAACCCAGAAGCAAATGTCTCGCTCAACGTGTATGTAAACAAGGGTTGCGGTATTTAGTGTTCCTAGTTCATTTGTTTAACTTTATTAAGTGTTTTTTTCTTCTCCACTTGCAAACCCGGTGCAGAGTAGTTTATTGTTTCAAACAAAGAACGGTTTTGCACTGTCGGCTGTTTATTGTTACGCGATCCGCGAGTGTCGTGCGCCCCGAGACCAGCTTTGCATTCATTTTCTCACGAATTCAACGGTATTTTACCCTTTTTCCTCTTTGTTTTCTCGAGCCTGGTCTCTCACTGCATTAGATTACGTGAAGTTTTTCCACCACCCTTCCGTGAAAAGCGCACGGTGGTGGCGCATTCCATTTGCTTTACTTTTCACCGCGCTAAAGACAAACAAAACTTGTCACCCATTGTTCGAGCGGTGGCAATGTTGAGAACAGTTTAATCGTTCATTTTGGTCTTCAAAATCGTAGATGATGTAAAATCATTTGTAGCACGAAGAAGATTAAGATCAACCACATCAGATATGCAATAGGCTTTAGAAACAATTATAACTTTCGCCTTTTTCAATCAGGTGCCTCATCTGAGTTGAAATAATTATAAGGGAGTTCAAATGGCTCATTTAGAGCCTTTTCGGCTAATTAGATATAATTGAATCCCACTAAGCGACGCGAAATGTAAGGTTAATTTTGGGGTATGTACTCACGACCATTGGTCAACTGTAACTGAGCATCTCCACTTCATCGTTGAAACATTTCGTCTTTACCTGAAATAATAGATAAAGGATGTTGTTAGTAAAGTATAGCAAAGGTTGTCATCGAGATGAAATTGTCAGGAAATAGAATAACTTCTTGGTCTATGCTGCTAAATGCTCTGCGAAAAGGTAGTGCTCTCCAAAATCCTCCAAAATTCTCCAAAATTCTCCAAAATCCTCCAAAATCTCACCTGACTATCGTCGCATGATGGCTGGTATGTGTTTCCGTTTCCTTCTTGCGTCCCGAATAGCTCACGACCGTGATCTGCCTCGTCTGTGTTCGCACCACCCGCCTCACCCGGCTCCTGCCGTCCCCCACCAGCACTATCGTGCGCTTCTTACTGCTCGCCCCGCTCGCATTGCTTCCACTTCCGGCGGCCGTCGTTGCGTCACTCAGGACACTTCCCGGACTCCCTCCGGACGTGTTGTGGAGGTGGTGATGCTTGTTGTTGTTGCTATCACCACCAGCGCTTATGCCACTCCCGCCACTCCCACTGATCAGACTGCTGCCCTTCTCCGACCCTCTGCTTCCGCCCAGATGTAGGCTGTCCAGCTTGTCGCTCAGATCGAAGTATCCTCCGCCACCACCGGAACCGGAGCCGGTCAGGATATGCTGCTGGTGCGGGTAGAGTTTGTAGTAGGACGACTTCTCCGACGACGAGGACGCCGCCCCGCCGTTGGCCACATTCCCAACCGAGCTGCTGAACGCATTCTGATACTTGAGCCGCTCACCATCGCTGTGCTGGAGATGGTGGTGACGCGGGGAGGACCGTGACTTCCGTTCACGCTCCCGCTCCCTCTCCCGTTCCCGCTCACCTCCATGGTGGTGATGGGGCGAGGGCGAGTGGTAGTGGCGGTGGTGCGGCGATTTGTAATGATGATGGTGGTGGTGATGGTGATGATGTCCGTGCTGCCCATGATGAGTGTCCCCGCCGCGTGGGTACAGCTCGGAGTCGAGCATTTTCGAAAAGACCGCCGAATTCGGGGCCGGAAGTCGAACGAAGCGTCACTAATGAACCAATGCTAACCAACCCCGCTGCGGGGGTTTTTAAAGACCTCCTCTCTGCTCGGGGGAGCACAACTGTTCACTTTTCCGATGCACACACTATGCACAACCGAAACAATCTAAACCACGGCGATGATGACCACCAACGAAGGGACTCATAGCTCCCGCAACCAAGCGGAAGGTGGTCGTTTTTACTTTCACTCACAAGTTCACCAAGTTGGTTTTCGTTGTTCGAGATTCTTTATTTTACGTACATGGAACACAGGTTTCACCTAAGATTCGTACGTTTCGGCAACTAACTTTTCCAAATCATCGTTTGATTGTGTTCGGTAAACTGTTCGCGGTTAAAATTTCGTACAAATTTCACTCGTTTTACGTTGATTTTATTTTCGTCAGCAAATACTTTTTGATTTGGGAAAACACTGAAAGAAGGATGACGTTAATTTCACCACACATAAGTTATTTAAAGTATGTTTTAATGCCAGAAGTTGTGGTGTGTATGTACGTGAGATCGTTCGAAAAACTGTCCTTTCACTTAAATCAATGTCTTAAACACTTTAGGCCACTTAATATTCTTTGAAAACAGTAAGAATGATACATGAAAACTCTCATATGAGCTCATCGGTCGAAGGCGGAAAGAAATAAAAACGAGTTTGTGAAACGACAATTAGACAGAACAGTTTGTGACAAATCTCCGCCATGTTTGATGGGTTCATCACATTCAAGTATTGAAATAATTTGCTTTTCGGTGGGAGTTGAACAAACTTGCAAATCACAGGAGTGAAAAGGAAGAAACCAAAACACGGAATTAAAGTTGCTAAAATTCTGCGTAACCACTCCCCGGACATCGGACTTTCCGGCAAACGTTACTTCGCCGGGTGGGTGGCACTAAAAATACGTCTTTGACGCGGAATGTGGAATGTGTAAATTCTCCGCGAGTGTAGGATGCGATTGACGCAAGATGACGAAGCTCTGGGCAACTTCAGAATTTGAAAGCTGCCTGCCTGCGTAAGGCGGAGATCAGGCTCTCCTTACATTGTTAAGGTCCACACGCTTTGCATTAGCAAAGTCACATTAGGCTCAGTGCAATATAAACTGGACGTAAAGTATATGGTGGTTCTAACGGTCGGTTCTTGTTCATTTGCGTACGCCGGGTTGGAAACGTGCAGAAGGCGTTCTACTCCAATTAGAATGCGCGTGGCTGCGAACGTGTATGCGGTTTAATTTCCCCACCACTCCAACTCCAACTCATAACGGCGAACGATAGTAATCAGTGCATGAACACTCCGATGCAAAAATGCGATTGCATTCGCTTCTCACCATCTTTCACCACGTTGGGAGGAATGGTTCTGGAGCGGCGCGAAGGGATTAACTGCATCGTGCGGCTTTGCCTGTGGTGTTGCGCAAGCACAAACAACTCTTAAATGCTGTCGGCAAGACATGTTCCTCGGGGCTTAAGGGTAGCTTCCTACACCGTTTGCCTTATTTAATTTGTACCACCCTGGATTATTGGATTCCATCGAAGTGGAAAGAAATGGCGTGTGCGCACAATTAGAGAAAGATAAATAACCAATGGAGGAGCCGCTATAACGACGAGCTCTACGAGCTGTACGGTGACCTTACTGTCGTACAGCGAATTAGACTCGCCAGGCTCCGGTGGGCTGGTCATGTCATGAGAATGGCACCGGACGACCCAGCCCGTAAAGTCCTTTTAGGCTGTCCCCAAGGACAGAGGAGGCGTGGTAGGCCTAAATTGAGATGGAAGGATGGCGTAGACGAAGCCGCCAATAAAGCCGGGATACGGAATTGGACCAGCGTGGCGAGCGACCGTGAGCGGTTTCGGATGGAGCTTCGTCAGGCCAAGACCGCTCAGCGGTTGTAGCGCCACATAAGTAAGTAAGTAAATAACCGCTATCCAGCCTTGTTGTCGGATGGATTAGCGGTTTTGTTAGTTTTGTGCAGTGATATTCATTGTTTTTAATCGTTCAATTATCCATCTGACGTCCGAAGTCCGAAGTAATGAGTCTTCAAAAACACTTAAAACAATATTTATTGTCGCGACATCGATTGCGCTTAATTATTCAATCGTGAGATGATGTTGACACACAACGATTGGTGACTTCTCCCTTCTGATCGTCAGCGAAGGACACCCACGGATAGGTCGCTTTCGTAAAATTCCCTGTTCGGACTATCCGGTGTAATAAACCATCGGTGTTATGCAACGCCGGGGCAGCAACCCATTAAAGAAAAGTCACCCTTTCCATCCACGATGAACCTTTCAACCCGCGATGATGGACAAATTTAATGGAATGTCTTGTAGTTCAAGGGGACACATTAAGATGCCGACTGCATCCGTCCGACCACATCTGTAGATGATGTTTTCTCACACTCGCGAGCTGAAATTGCTAACTTCGAGTGCAGTGCAGGTAGTTTTGTTTTTACGATGCTTTCATTAACCGGATGTCAAGGGGTTTTTGCTCATTCCTTTATTTTATCAAACATCATATCACCGCACAATTATTTTCTAACAAAAGATGGTATGTTTTAATGTTTGTTTCTGCATTTGTTTACATCTCTGCCTACATATTCGTTTTTATTTAAATAATTGCACAACCTCAGACTGGTCAAGCACGTTAATTTGGTGGAAGCTTTGGTGGTCACGCAAAACCTTGACTGGCGACATTTTCGGAGACAAGGAAATAAGGTAGATAATAAAAACTTGCGGCACGTTTCGATGCCAAGCTGCTTATGAATATGTCACTCGGAGTGGAAATAAGTTATAGAGTAGCTGCGTGAAGTGCGACTAATGGGTTACGATGGACGAAACCGTAGGCGCCTTCCCAAAAAACAATCCAAATAAATGCCTCCTCCTCGTCGAAGCAACTAACGGATTATGAATATTTTCGGCGTACAGGTTTGCCCTCCATCGGGGTTCGGGGTGTTTTGGATCAAGCTAATGGGACCAGTTGGTTGGACATCTACAAGTCTGTTGAAACCTACAACGACTCCATGATCTTTGATCTAGACATTCGAAGATCCGAGACTCCTACGCCGCCGGATTGAGCCACTTCGTGGAATGGAAGTTGCCCAGAATAAGCCTGAATCGACGGAGTGACTCAATCGTCTCCTTACCGAAGTCGAACCATTGAATGTTTTGAAGTTCCCAACTCCGCTGAGAAGAAATCGAAAGTGATTGGCTCTCCGATAGCTTCAAGATGATCAGTGACAGGTTTCTTCCAGTGCCCAACGGTTAATTTACCAATCAATTTCGAATGAACCGAACACGATCGGGGTGATTATTTAATGATTTTTCAATCACAAATTTATTTTTAAAAAATCCACTCGAACGATGGTAGCGAAGGTAACCAATTCAGTTGAAAGTCCTAATGCCTTCATTATGACTGATTGATTAATGGATGATTATTTCTTGTATACCGGCTGATGATCTGCTGTAACCTATTGGTGTTTCGTACGGCAAATTATGTTTTGCTTGGCTAATTAAATGACATATCAAACGAAGAAACCTTCGCTGACCGCCGTGTGCGTACGCAAGATGGAAGTGTAAACAGGAGAAAGTGTGACAAAAATCTAATGCCCAGAGCTCACGCTGGAAGCGACTTCTGGCGCGGAAAAAACACTTAAGGCAACAATGCAACTGTCAATATGCCCGACGGGCATTTGCGTGGTTTGGTGGAATGTTTCCCCCTGGAGGAGAAAATCCACCGCCATCAGTTGGCTCAATTTTCACCCAGCGAGCCCTTTGAAGCCCGGTTAAGTAAACAACAGCTCTTCCCCTCGAGCTAAGGGGGGAGCGAAAACAGGAAAGGGCTTAAGCTGCTGTTGCTGCTCGTTGTTGGCCACTTTCGATCGCGCCGCTTTTACGCCGTGTTTTCGAAGACATGTTTCTCGTGCTGTGGTGTGGTTCGGGCCATATTTTAATTGCCCTTTGTCGTTGACACTTCGAGGGCGAGTGGTTATGAAAATGGGTAACTCCCCAAAAAAAAGCACAACGCAGGAAGCGCACGAAAGCACCTCAAAAAGACGGTGTTGTTGTTGTTGAGTGGTAGTTTCCTTTAACCGACACATGTTGGAAATAAGGCAATGGAAAGTTTCAAACGACAATGCTGGATACTGGTTTTCTACTCCAAAGTGGTGTTTTAAGGGAGCGACCTGCGTAAAGGGCCCGAAAAGACGGTGAAAGTGGCCAGAAAGTTCGCTTCCGAACTGAACAATTGCTCATCAATTGAGTGATACACTCCAACAGTAAATCATTGGCCATTCGAAAACAAATCGAAAGTATTTACTTTACATTCCTCGAATGGTTTAATATGCTAGCGTTCAATGCAGAACTAAACGAAACGATTTACAGGGATTTTCAGATGATATCATAACAGTAGCAGCATTTATTCCAACTGCAGCACGTGATATTCCAACAGCCTCAGTTGATTTTATAACGCGATCATGTTTATTAAAACTGTGTCAGTTGAAATCAGAATCGTCGAATCGAATCAACTAGCGAGTGTAAACGAATATCGCACGAATGACAGCCCAAGATTGATCTACGTAGCAGGTGGGTTCCTAACGAATGTAGCTCTCTGATTTTATTGGAACGAAACTGCTCACAAAAATAAGTAACAAAATGACATGTAGTTAACATGAAAATTAATCAGCACTGCTTGTTTAAACATTCCTTTCATTTTCTAATGAAATTAAAGTGATTCATGCGAGATGAGCTCACCTAATATGTTGAACTACATTGGAGTTTCATTCGTGCGATATACGTTTATACTTGCTAGGTACGTACATCGCTCGACCTACCATACCAACTTTATAATATCAACTGCTACGATTCTGATTTCAACTGACACAGTTATAATAAACATGATTGCGTTATAAAATCAACTGCTACTGTTGGAATATCATGTGCTGCAGTTAGAATAAATGCTGCTACTGTTATGATATCAACTGAAAATCCCTGTAACATAGCAATGTCTCTCTCTTATTGGCGGTTGCACAACCTCAGTTGGCAATCAAAAGCAGCTGGAAAGGATGCAATTAAGGGGGATGAACACATTCACCGCGTGAAGCAACCGACCCTTGGGACGCGTGGGCGTTTAAAGCTTCTTGGAAGTTCGTCACCACCACCGTTCGATGCGAACGGCACTCGATGAGAGTCATTCAACCGGCACCGACAAATCCCATTCCCGGATGCCCGGGTTCCGAAATTAGTTCGCGTGGGAGCCGCACCGTTTATTGGATGTAATTTTATGCTTCCCTATCGAACCTCGAACAGGGTGTACTCCCCCATCGATCAAAGGACGATAAAATTAAGTTTAAGGCGTGCTGCATTGAAAAATGGACTCACCTTCACCAAACCTCGGTGTTGAGCGCCACGGAAAAGGGTTTCGTTTATGAGAGATTCGTTCGCTCCCAATCAAAGACGCCTACGCGCGCGGAGTGTTACAAGAAAGGCCATTTTATAGCTCTTTTTAATATTTTCGTGTGGGATTTGTGATATTTCTTCCCTCGCTTCCTCTTAAGGTCTCCAATTAGAGCTCATCATGCGCTAGAACGGTTCTGCTTCAAAAGGTGGACTTTCACACGAACCTGCTGATTTCCATCGGACCCCTTTCTAAAGAGCGCGTTGGTTTACCTTAAAACACTCGTGAATTATTCCAAACCTGATCCCGAAAGCCGATGATAGCACAACAAAACGGGGTGTATATTTTTTCGGTAAAGCTTCTTTCGCCCCCCCTTTTGCCATTTAAAGGCTCTTGGAGTAACGGATTTGTGTTCGGACTTTTTCAAAGTGGTCACACATGAGGTATGCGGTCCCAGGGGTTTGGAATACGCCTTCGTACGACATTCATACGGGAGATGGCGACCGCGATAGAACTGGTTCCTCGGAAGCAGGTGTGTGGGTGAGTTCCTTTACTTCTCCTCTCGGTAGAATGGCAGATTAAAATTGCTTCGTTAAGTTGTACGGTTGGTGAACTATTTAAATATGTAACCAGTTTAATTTTACCACCCCAAGGAGTTTCTTCACTTAAACTATATACTTTCCATCGTTCACAAGTGAATGCGTGCATAAACCATCTATTTCCGCGAAAAGTATGCCTCCTCTCGGGTGCACGAAACGACCTCAACTCTGTTCGCCATCAGGGTGTGTTCGAGGCAGGTTGCCGTTTCCCATGCGCTTCAGCAGCGGCGGTAGGCTTTTGAGGTTTATGTCCGCACGAACCGCCCGCCCTTTGGCCGTGTGCTTGGTGGGTGGAAACCACCAAGGGGAGAAATCGTGACGCCAATTGAACGCCATTGTTGTGGTGCATTCGACAGCGAAATTCGAATGGTTCACTCCAACCACTGACCGACATAATATTAGAAAGAAGGGAACAAGAATGTTAACCACCCGGCGGGTAATTTGTAGCATAAATGTAGCCACAAATACCTGTATGCGGTGGCAACCTAAATTTACAAAATATTTGGGGCGTTCCAAAGCCATAGACCTGAGCTTGTGGCAACATTCACCGTGCAATAAATGAACGTAGTGAAACATCACAAAATATCATTCAATTATATAATAGAGAAAACAGGTTTATAACTTTAAGATGTTTTGTCACAGGTGCTAATCAGAATAGCATTAACACTTTGTCCATCATTTTGGAAGCCGCGTGTGATGAGTCACTCCAAATGTGTAATCGCAACAACACGTTCGTTCGCCGGAAAAAGAGCTTCCTTTCCCAGATGAAAGAAAACGTTTCGTCCCCAGTCTGGGATATCACATTTCAGCTATTCAAACTGAACACTGTAAAGTGCATCCGCTTTAAAACCACAAAACGGCCATTTCCTTTCCCCACGTTCCATATGGCAACATGGTCGAGGAGTTCAATTGCGTTCTCAGCTGTCTTCTCCCGGCAAGCAATATGAGATCCTGCGTGAAGCATAATTCACAGGAATTACCTTTTGCTCATTGCAATTAACCGCAGAAAAGCGTTGCGGGAAATCCTTTTCTGAGCAAAGTTGGTTTTAAAAGACTGAACAAACTGCGAGGCATTGTAAACAACTCGTCAAGCATCATTTTGTGCATCAACTTGGTTGCATCGAGGACTTCGCTTTTTCGTGCAATTTTTCGAAATGATACCGCGTTGCGGTGAACTTTTTGGGAGTTTCTTCAAAAAGTTTGTTTTTCGCGTATACTTTTCGCTCCTCTGCCAATTACTTATAATTGACCAATTTTTCCCCCCCAACCTGTGTTGCATTCCAACGCAAGCCACCACAATTCGTCTTTCCGCCGAATCGTTCGTTAGCTGCGGTTGATTAATTTGCGCCACAAAACGAACGAGAACGAACCCCGAAACGGCACCATCTTGCGCTACTATTTTCAATGTTTTTGCAAGGTTGAGTTACGTTTTTTTTAGTTTCGAGTTGGTTTAGAAAAGTTGTGATTTTGGAGGTTTTTAAAACAAAAAACAAAAGGCGCTCGGAGGAAACCGTTCAATGTTTCGGCGATTTTTGGCGATAGGAAATAGTGACAGCGAGCGCCATGTGACCAACCGCCATCTACCGGAAGTGATTGGTGAGCGTGGAGGAAGCAGTAATTGATTTCTTATGCTTCACCTCTCCCCATCTCCCTCTGTTCCGATGCCCTCCTTTTTGCATCCTGTGCCGGCGCACAAAAAGAGGAAAGCATAAAAGTGCGGCATTGTTTCACCTTTTTTGGCGAAAATTGTAAAAACCCCGCCATCGGTGAGAGATAGTTGGAATAAAAAAAAAGCAGTCCCATTTGGCGAAACGGGAGAAAATACTTCGGTTCGAAAAACCGGGAATTCACACGGAGTGGTCATCGGGATCAGAGTTCGAGTGGAAAAGGTTGCCCCTCGGTGGCCATTCGTCGTGCCATACTTTAACGAAAAGCTACCTCTTGTTTTTTTTTTTGTTGTTCACAACATCGTGAGGAGTTCGTTGGGCGACGTCGTGAAAAGGGAAAGTCGTCGGTCAAAGGAACACACTATTATTATGCAGATTTTCGCCGGCTTCGAGTGAGCTCGAAGTGATTTGTCGTGAGAAACTCGACTCGTCACTCATTTTCAACAACGAGACGTTCGCTTTCCGCAGGAAATCATTTTTCATTGCGTGAGAATTAAAACTGGCGAGGCAAACTCTTTTTTTCGGAAAATGACGCAAGCACACAAATGCGAAGGAACGGTTTTTTTCGATCTGAATATCGCTTTGTTTCTTCAGAAAACCATCTCGCGAAACAGCCACAAGTCTTCACACATATCAACGCCTACAAAACGCCTCGCTTCCTCTGGAGAGTTATAGGCTACGGTGCATTCAAAATTTATGCCATCGAATACTAATTGATAGCTCGTCCTCCGCCTGGGAAAACAAAGAATTTCTGCCGCATCCCATCAACGAGTTCTACACCCGCGGCCACACCAACACAAAAGCATAATAACCCTCGCGATACGTGTGCATCATAATTTAGCAATTCTATTGCTGTTTTAGCGTTTCGGGATATTATTCTAATCTGTTCGCAGCGGTCGACCGTGTGTTTGTTGTTTGGTGATGCTGCTGCCGCCTTCGTTTTCCTTCGGTGGACACGACGCGCCTTATATCCAAGCAGCCTCGTCGGACATACCTGTTTGAAGGCCACGAAAAAAAGCCGTTCCGTTCGATCCACACGGTTGCACCGACGAAGCAGAGTGACAAGTTTTTCAAACCATTTTCTTTTTCAGTCGTTTTGAAAACTATATGAGTGTTGAAACCAAGAAACGAGTTAGAAAATGTTTTTGTTTCGGGTTTAAAAAGGTAAACGAGTTCTTGACAACGCTTGTGTAAATTCCTGATTAGAGTTTTGACTTCAAAAGTTTAGGACTACATCCACATTTAGCAAATTTAGATCAGTCCCCCTTATCTCTATACTTTCTTTCTCTTTGAAGCTTTGAATGTTACATTTCGCAACAAACATATGGATACAACACACCGAAATACGATTCAACAAGTTTCTCATGGCATTCGTCAAACAACAAGTTCTCCAACCAGTTCCTAGTGCGAAAATTTGAAATCATTTTCACCTCCACTAACTCCCATCCGGGAAGTGAAATATGAGGACAGGGACATTGGAAACTAATTTCCGATCGACCGAACTGGAAACACTTGAAGCCCGAGACTTGATGGATGACAATTTAACGAGTCGTTGCCGCGGACTGGAGACAACCGATTCGTTATCGCTGGTTGCCAGGTTTTCCGCGACTCGCCAGCGTCAGCGTCGGAGATCACTTCCGGCACAAACGATATATGGGACGGAGGGGGCGCCCTGTCGGAACGAAAGTCATTCCCCTGCGCGCGGAAAGAAAGTCGTCGGCTTGTTGTTATGAGTACAAATTTCTTCTCCACGCTCGAAACGCAGTACATATCAAATTCGAATCGTTCGTTTCCACCGAAGGGAAACCGATTCGGGTATATGGCGCTTTCCTGATCACGTGCTGCAGGGAGGGACACATTTTGTCCGAAACCCGAATCTTTACGCTCCAGTTGCGTCTGTTTTCCGCTAGAAATATTCTACCAGATGTAAATTGACCCAAAGGGATAGTGTTTTTTATGTCTTAGTAAAAGGAACAAACACGTAAAAAGCGTGTATGTCTTCTCGGTTTAATTTCCATTGCATTTCCAAGTTATCTCGGAACTGCTTCATAAAACGCTATCTTTTATTCAAATTTATCTTAACTAAGATTGGGTTTATGAGGTTGGTGGCTTGATTTATAAACAAAACATCGGTAAGAGGTTGTCAAAGCTTCCGTTTGTAGTAAGGTAAACTTTACGACCACTGGACACACACCTTTTCAGCGGAATGGGACAATTAAACGAAATATTAGCATCAACACCCTTGCGTCGGTTGCTGCTGCTGGACAACAAAAACATGGGGGGTTGTTAGTCTGAAAAGGGTTAGGGCCCACGAAAATAGGGCAACAGGGGGCAACCCCACGTTAACAAGAATTAACACAAAACAATGGGACACTAAAACGGTAATTTTTACCAACGGGGAACAAATCACGAGGCGTCTAGGGGCGCTTAGGTATTATTAAATCTGTGTGTGTGTGTGTTAACAACTTACTATTTTGGGTTAAATTATAAAGATCCAAGTTGTTAAGGGTTAGGTTTTGGAAAATAAAATTTTAAATAAATTTGAGATTGTATGTAAATCGGGTTCGTCGCTTGAAGTCTTTCGTTTTAGCAATTCGTTTTAAAAAAGCGGAGTAAAATGGGAAAGTCATCTGTCGGACAGTATGACACACTGCCATATTGTCGACCCTTCCGCAGGCTTGGTTACGCTCGGTAGCTTCCCGGCCAACGTTTACAACGTTTTAATTATCGCCTGGAACGTGACTTTCGTAACACGCTGGTAGCAGCTGCACAACACGTGGCTCGGCGCATTTGGTTCGAGAGCGGTGCATAAACATATCGCCCCCCGTGTGCATTCGCCGATGGGTTTTAACGTGCCGATCGATCTTGCCGAGGAATGCCACACAATCAGCCCGTCCGTCGTCGGCGCCACCGGGGAGGTGACTTTTCCAAGGGTGGGAAGAAAAGACACGTTCGCTCTTTTGCCTGTTTGTTGAAGCGTGCACGATACGATCGCACAGCTCTGGGGACGCTCCGGATCCAATCGAGGCCACCGGAGCTGACGCATGGTGGTGGAGGATTCCGTTTGATCAGGAAAATTTTCTCTTAGTCACCGATCGAAGATCCATCCCTTTGTGGGAGGGGTTCCTCCCGTTGGTCGCGTGTGTTAATTAACGGAAATGATGACACACGACAGCGATCGATTGATAAGTGACACTCTCGGCTCACCTCGAAGAAAGAAGAAGCATCGCTCGGGTTGGCTTTAAGATAGTGATTATTTTGCATAATGCTTAGCCTTAGGTGGTGATAATGGTGACACGATCACTATGATCACACAAACGCTGAAGAAGCTCCGCCGTTAATGATAATGAAGGGCTGCCACCAAGGATGACGAAAGCCCGTGTCTTGAGTGCCTTCCCGAAGCGTTCGCGACAAAACGTGTAATTTGATGATGCTGTGTGTAATCACAACACGCAACACCGTTCACACTTTCCTATCAATAGAGCGTGGGATTTTCCGCTTAAAAGTGAAACCGAATGCGGGGAGTTCTACGTGAAATCGATATTGGGTTTGATAACACCCCGAACGGGATAGGAACAAAGTTTTAAGGAGGGTTTCGCTTCGATAAAACCACCAACCGGAAGAGGAAGAAAGTATTCTTCAACACGCACACACTCTTCGGACAAAAATGCGGTGCTCGCGGAAAGTCTCCAGCGCGTTTGCAAATGAGGAACTAGCGAAAGCCTCAAGTTTTTTTCGTTGCGATTGCAAGCAAACAACAATGATCATGCCTACACACAATCAAAGGCGGTTACGTATGAAGCGCGCTCGACAGGAAGAAAGCTTGCATGCTAATGTGGTAAGCTCTAACAACAACGCACAATTGTTGCTTTGATGGGGGTTTTAGGGGAAACGTTCTCCAATGTGAATGAATTGCCTCTAAACGTTTCCTCGACTCGACCTACTCACTTCGGTCGAATGAAAAATTATCCACTAACCAATAAAGAGGTTGTTTTTGAAGTGGTTGTCCACTTTATCTTTGCGCAACATAAACGATCAAACACTGTTTTCTGATCATCTTTCTGTGATCACCCGCGTGTGCTTGGCGTCGCTTAGTCGGATATATTGTCGCCCACACACGCACACACACACAGCAAGCACGTGCAGCACAACGGAAGCGTCACGGAACAAACCATCCATTAAGGCAGGAAAAGAGTTGACGGAGCCGGGGCCGCGTGACAGCGGAACATTCCGGATGTCAACTTTCCGTCCCGGTTGCGCCCACACGTGCGTACAACGTTGGATGCATTTGTATGCACCGTGGATGACCTCCCGTTTCCCTTCGCTGAACAAATTATGATGCTAACCACTAGCACAAAACAACAAGTGATGGTGTCATTTGGTACTTTTTACTGCTTTCTCCCTTACACTTACGCTCGCTCCATCCAAAGCTTAATGTTTCTTTGTTTTCCGCGTATCGGGGGGTTTGACGCAATCCTCCCACCAGAGAGCATATTTTTTGGGGTGGTGGCATACTGACCGACCGATGAACGTATGTATTTATGTGCGCTCGGCCATGCTACATCTATTGTGTAGTGATAAAAAAACAGCCCAAATAGAAGCGGAAGTTGGACGAGTCCGAGGCGCATGTTTGCGTCATGTTGTGCAGTTTTGCATCAATGTTGCGCTCGAACTTTTTTTTTCCACCGGCACATTATGAGGACAGTTTGGTCCACAATTGTTTCATTGTTTCATGGAGAAATTGTGTAATAGTTTGGGGGGAAAATTCGATAGCGCGGACCATCTCAAGGAGACGAATTAGGTCAAATGATTTGAGATTGAGACACTCAAAGATACATATTTATGACCAGAAAAAAGACTGAGTAAGAAAAGATTAAACTTCACTTTTTTTCTGGATTATTTTGTACTGAAAGCTTTAATATTTTCACTCGGAGGTTGAGATAAATGAACCTTTTCAATGCTGTTGCAACGCAGTTCATCGCAGACGTCGAAGTAAATCATAACTCCGGGTTTGCTGCAGCACGAGGGCTAATTATCGGGCAAAAATCTTCTTCCGCACGCCAACCTGCGTGTTACGGGGGAGGGTTTATGAAGCCGGAGGTGGGTTGCGTTTGGTATGCACCTTTAAGATTTATTGAAACACCTGCCTCCCAGGTGTAGCAGCTTTCGACTTAGACACAGATGAAGTCATCAAAACACCAGCATTGGCAAACGACCGCATAAATGTAAATTAAATTCGTGCCGTTTCATTAACGTTCGCTCGAAGGTGAACTAGTCCGGACACGTACGTTGGTTTTTGCCTGTAAAACACGAATTCAGAAGCTACACTCGCATGGTGTGTGTATGTGTGTGTGTTTGTGTCCGCCAACAAATGCCACAGTGCAATGAAATTGTTTAAGGGCGGGCAACTGGGGGCAATGACTGCGTAAAGTATACTCCTTCATCAACATTGAGCTTCAGATGCAGTTGGAGATAAGTTTCATTTGAGCAGCGTTGACTTTTGAGAAAGTTAAGGTAGAATACACCCTCGAGACGGTGAAATAGTGCATCAAAAATGTGATACTGATATGCACCTTCGTTTACTATCAATCAAAGCCCAGCTATGGATGTTTGTGGGTTGCAAAGATTGATCGATTGCCCTACTGACAATGGCCAACATAAGTGGACGCACGCTGGCCCATTTGATCACGTGAGCATAACGCGCACATAACACACACAAACACGGAAACCAATCAATAAAACCCGCAACAAGACGGAAAACAGGCAACCAACAACCTTTTAATCCATTTTTATTTTTCTGCTGCAGCACACGCATCACTTTGCTGACTGAAACCATCAATTTGCTTGTCAAACTCAACTTCAAAAGTGCTTTGTTTTGCATTCAGTTGTAAAAGTTTTCTTAAATGTCCAGCGGTGATTATATTCGAATTAACATTGCACAGAAGGTTTTGCTTACGTGAAACCATCTCATCAGCACTGGCTCCTAACTACTGATGTGCAAACTGAGTCAGAGTGAGACAATTCATCGCAATGAATGAATTGATTCAATTCACCAAGATGATTTATTTTGGCTCATTAATGATTCGGGGGGTCCGCGACAGCCGAGCGGTAGCGCCGGTTAGAAAATCGACCCATGAGAGCCGGGGCTCACCACCTCGACGGCGTGGGTTCGAATCCCAACCGAGACCGGACCCTCCCCTGTACGAGAGGACTGACTATCCACGTACAACAGGGAAACAAGTCTCGTAAGCCCTTAACGGGCAGGCATGACCAAGAGGTCGTTACGCCAAGAAGAAGAAGAATGATTCGGCTCAGTGAGAATGTACTGGCTCAGCGTGAATGTATTGACTCAGTGAGGGTGAATTGGCTCAGGAAGAGTGAGTTGGCTCCCTCAGAGTGATTTGACTATTTTACGTCAAAACTGCACATTTTTATATGGACAATCAGTGATTACCAGGGCAGTGCAGTTCATCAGTAATTATCCATCGAAAAACTGCGTAATTTCAGCTCACGAAATAGTCAATTCACTCTCCCTGAGTCAATTCTCTCTTTCTGAGCCAATTCACTCTTCCTGAGCTACTTCACTCTCTCAGAGCCAATTCATTCTCACTGAGTCAATACATTCTCACCGAGAAAATACATTCTCACTGTGTCAATTCATACTGAGTGAATTAAAGAATTGACTCTCTATTTCAACTCACTCACTCTGAATTGAATCACGTTGCTGAATCGTTATTCGCATCACTACTCTTAACGGACGGATGCATGGAAGAGTGTATCAGTGTCGTGTAAAGACATCATATGCAGACTCAACCAGGCGATGAAAAGAAGCGACATAATAATTCCATCAATCGCCCGATGAATGACCATTTTCGGTTGTATCATCTGCATGTCGTAGGAAACCGATGAAATATTACACAACATCGAGGCGGTAAGACTACCAAAGTCGGTGTCGAAATGGCGATCGTGTTTCCAATCCGCTGCTGATTTTAACGTAAAAGCAACCGTCTTCCATTTTCGGTGGTGGAAAGAGTGGAGAATAGTGTCCAAATTTAGAACACACCGATGCCAACACCAACTGAAAAAGGTATTATAGAGTTGTTTAAAAAGCCCGGGGAGAAGTGCGAAGAAACAAAACCGCTCCCGAGATGCGAGTGGATTTTTGAGGGCACCCTCATATGCCCTCCGCAATAAATGGCTCCCGAGCGGGACACATAAACAAGCAGATTAAATTCCCATCACATTTAATTACCGTACCGAGCCGCTGAAATGGAGCGGAGTTCATAATGCACTCCGGGGCGCTAACCGGTACAACACACATCTCATCGCAACGTTTTCCAATTCGACTCGAACGAGTCTAACGAGCGTTCGAAGGCGGCACATAAACGTCGGACGGGTCGCAATTAAGTCGCGTTAACGCCATACTGGGGTGGGGAAAGAGCGCGTGATCGCGTCCGGATTATGGCTGACCCGAAGAAACAAACATGGATTGAACGCTAAACAAGCATACGGCACCCGAAGAACGGAACTGGCCCCAAGGAAGCTAGGCGCAGATGGTCGACGCTCTAGAGTTTTAGACTCCGGAGTCGCACCCCAGGAAGCGACGAATAAAACACTCGTACCTCGAATCGCCCAAGCGTGTGCTCCTACGCGGATTACGACGCCGTGTCTATCGCCGGAACGGTTCTGCCTGCTCCCGCTCGGACCAGCGCGTCGTCGTCCGCCAACGATCTTCCGGGTTCGCAGGCAACGGGATCTCCGACTGTTCCGGCTAGCCAACCATGTCCAGCAGCGGCTAAGATAAATACGCGCCGGATAGGGTGTATCGGATCGCAGTTTCTTCGAGCTGAGAAGTCGTCGTGCTTGCTTCACGTCGTTTTCGATTCCCTTTTGTCCGGGCAGGAACACACGCCATACGCAAGAATAGTCAGTGTGCTGGAAGCGGAAGTGTGTGGCACCCTTCAACGCCGTCGGGTTTGTTTTTCTGAGCTGCATGAATCATCGACGTGTGCTGAACGAAAACATCAAACCGCCTTATCCCAAAGAGAACTGTCGAAAGAACTGCCGGCAAACCAACGCATTCGAAGATAATTGAGTAGGCGCTTCGGGAATACGGGGGGAACTCAGGGAAAACCCATGCATTCTTTTTCGTGGTAAAAGAACCAACCAGCAAATTTGTCATCGGAATGTTCTTTTTTTAGAGAATACCAAAGGTTCAACCAAATGATAGGCCAGAAGAAATTACAGCATGCGCCGTAAGACCTGATATGAAAGCACTCTGTCATTTAATGCGCAGTTTTTACGACCTAGGGCGAGGTTTATGACGAAGTGGGTAATAAAACATAATTCAACCATCCGTTCGTTATCAGCTTAAGCCGTTTGCCATAGTTTAGAGAACCAAGACTTTGCAAGACTCTCAACTCTAACTCTTTAAAATGAGTATATCAAATGAGTCTAAGGTTATTACCATCTTTTACACTTGTTTTTAAATAGCTTAAAAACCAGATGCATTCATGAATCATAGCCATAACCAACTGTAATCCATTTCGCTTCGAATCTATCTTTCTGCTTCCGTTTTTCTCACCCAACGTCTCAATCGCAGATGGGTGCCTTTTTGTTCCGATTCCGCCAATTTAACTTGATCACCAGAAAGCGCGAAAAATGTCCAATCATTGCAGGTCTCCACCGAGAGATTGGCACAAAGACCCGATGCACGCAACCTAATGGAAAGTGTTGAAGAGTTAAATTACCCCACGGGAAAGGGAAAGAAAGAAATGGTAGCGTTTTATTTTTAAATGGCGCAAATCCTGAGGGCAATGATTTTGGAGTTGGGTCTAGGAAAGCTGATGCCGCAATAGTGCATTTGTACACAGTGTACCAAGGAGCAGGTATTGAGCCGCTAGAGTCAATCTCGCTCGGTGAGATTGAGTGGATGTAATAGACAGCCGTAAACGCCCCGGAACAAACGGGATGAGGGGAACCCCGGGCGGAACTACCACCGTCCGGGTACCGATGACATATGGTGGCGGTTGCAAGGTTGCGTCAACACCGGTCGGTCGTGAAAACAAGCGTGGAAATGGTTTCGATTAAGCTAATTGAAAACAATCATCCATCAACTCGAACCAATTGTGAGTCACAATGTATGAGGATCGAGCTGGTGCGCAGTTTGGTTGTACAGCGACGCCCGGCTATAGCGCCTATAGCCCGTAGCCGGGGCCTGGCCTCAACTCTCACCGATTCCCTTTCGATCTGGGACTCGGCGGCACTATTGGCCATCAAACAGGTTCTCCCCCTCCATCTGTCTATTCGCGGGTATTGGGAGACCGATCCTGCTTAGTGGTTCAATCACGCGCGCGGCATCGCCACCATCCGAAAGTAGGACGTCCCACTCTCGACCAGTCGCCACCGGTTCGCGGCGGGGGAACCTGGAGAATCTGGTTCTAGTTCACAGCGCAGTGTACATCTGTTTCGCGGGTGGGTGCATCAACGCGGCATGTGCATTTGGACTGAGCCGGCGAGTCGTGCATCATATCATCAAGGCCACGACGCATTCCCTTCCGATAGCTGAATGGCTTGGTTGAGTCCACTTTCGCCGGTTTCCAGCCAGTTTGACTGCGGAGAGTCGCGGAATCGGATCGGAATTGGACCGGGAACGAGAGAGTTCCCGGACTGGAAATAGGTTACCCCGATTTGTGTCTCCTCTTCCTCCGACGTTCTGTTGCTCAAAAACGGCCATTCAAATGCAAGTGACGCGAGTTGACGATTGGAAGTTCATTAAGGAATTACTCTCACGATCACATCGAATTCAGGACTTAAACTGGAGCGTTCACTTTGACGAAGCTTTATAGAAGTGGTATATCATTCCATCGACTACAAGGGGTGAATTTAATCTAGGACCATATCTCGCATGGAAACCTCTACCATGAAAAACCGACAGCACGTTTGATGTTGCCAGCCAGATTATCGAAAATCATCAACTATTCATAAGCAAACCAACCAGACTGGTGTTGTGTCGAGCTGTTTATTAATTACCCTCGGCAAACGTTTGACATTGTTAATAACTCCACAAACCAGCCAGACGCTTCCGATTCGAAATAAAATATTAATTGGTGGTCACCCGTCGTTTCACGCCGCGTTTAAAAATTTAAAAGGGAACTGGACAATCTGGGTCGTCAACCCTCGGTGTTGGAGACATTCCACCAAGATGGATTTATCGGGGAGTCTATTTGTCGACAGTGGAAAAAAAAGTGAAAAACTATGACACTCACTTTCGCCCTTCGGAGGCCACGAGACGAACATGTACTGCTGCATCATCATCATCATCGCGTTTCGAGATTTGATAGATTAATTGAAAATGGTGTTTTGCACCGTCAACTTAATGAAGAAAGGGAAATGATTTTTGGGGAACCGAAGAGTGCTGAAGACTGACTTAAACTACACATCTCCCACTTCTTCTCGGCGAATGAGAATGATGAAAAATTATGCTACTTTTACCGACTGCCGACGATTACACTTGTGCCCGATCCGGGAGGAACAGTAAAAGTGAGAAAAATGACGAGAGAAAACGAAGAGGAAGCCGAAATGGCTGTACATTGGGCCCTTATGAGAGCTCGGGCACGATCAGTTAACGAAATTGGTTGGTCCAAAAATGCAATGAAGGAGAAAAACAGACAAGATTGCTTTCCCTGAACTTCATTATTTGTCCTCTTGCTTGTTGTTCGGGTGGTAAAAAAAAACACACAGCGAAGAAACAACAACAAAACCGCATTTAGCGCAACATATATCACCGAACCGGATGCAGAAAGTGTCAAGATCACTGACTAAGAGAGTGGACAAATTCATGTTAATTTGTTTTCTTACTCTATCGCCTTTCACCAAAAACGATATTTTTACTTTTCGAAACATCAAGTTGGATCCGTAATGTTCCTTTTCTGAGATTAAATTGGTATATCCGGTTGTAATGCTTAATCGAAAAGGAAAGTTAAAATTACTCCAAACTAAAAATGCATGGCAATAAAACAACAATATAAATTGATATAAATTTGCGATAAAATCTAACTGATTTTGAACGAGTCTCAAACTTTTACAGCTCACGTAAAAAAACCTGTCAGCAGGTTCTCATTTTCTAAGACATCCAGAAAAACACATACGAACGAGTGAACAACCGAATAAAAATGGAGAACAAATCCACTCAAACGAAACAGGGTTTGGTAGCTGGTACTAATCCAAACTTAATTAACGCTACCAACCAAACGAGGCTTAACAGTCGTCAACTATAATTTGGTGAATCAAATCAAGAGCTTCTTCTTCGCTGGTGTGCCTTGGTGTGTGGCTTTTTCCGCTTGCCATAAACCAACCAACCCATCCGCTCGCATTTTCCACGAACGCACTTCCCAATAAAACAATCTGCGATCGCCGAAAGTCGAACGTGACACGATGGATGATTTCGGCTTCGATGGTGACGATGTTTTAGGCAGGTTTAGACGTGGAACGTCCAAGGTACATCCCCACTAACTGTGCAGCAAAACACATAAACCGGAAGAACCGTCAAGTCCGGCGACGTCCGATGGCCACGATGGAACCACTGTAATTAAGGTCTTGCGCGAAATAAATG
Source organism: Anopheles ziemanni (assembly GCF_943734765.1). Taxonomy (NCBI): domain Eukaryota; kingdom Metazoa; phylum Arthropoda; class Insecta; order Diptera; family Culicidae; genus Anopheles; species Anopheles ziemanni. The sequence continues at coordinate 94,162,557 of NC_080706.1, forward strand.
TCTTTGCCGATCGTGTGATGTTCGTTCGCAAAGAAGCGATCCGATGATTGCATTCCGATCACGTTCGATGGAGGCTTTGTTTGTCGGCAAAGTCGAAGTCAGTGTTTTTTTTTCATGGCCGGTTAATGATCCGTGCCCGTTTGGATTTGCAATTCATTTGCAACAGTTTTTACAATATTTATCGTTTGATAATTTTTCGATAATTTGCTAACTGTTTATTGGTTTATTGGATTGCGAGCGTTCGACTGAGTAGTTGTTGTGGTTTAGAATATTTGAATAATAATTTTCCACAAAGTATCCGATGATGATCCAACGCTGGCAACTAAAAACGTTAGTCATCGTTGCTAATAAGTACATACATCCCGAGCAAGAGGGGATGATAGAAAGCAAGTAAACAAGCCGGTCGCGACCAAACAACGCACAAACTTGGCAAACAGCGACAACTGACCACATTTACTCCGCGGCTTCCATTCGGTTTACGTCATATTTTTCCTTCCACAAACTTCTACCTCGGGCTTGTAACGACGACGACGACGACGACGCCGTCCGGATAAGGTCAGATGAGTCCCGCGGAACACACGTGACACACATTCAGAGACTCGTTGGGAAATCCCGGCGGACCTTCTTCTCGGGTAACAAAAACTGAAGGGACAAGTGAACTGGACGCAAAGGCAGCAATGATAATTGCATTCGAAGGGAATCGAAGCAAAAAAGCAACACTCCAAGAGAGCTCCGAGTTCTAGAGCTCTCTCGCCAGTTCAAAGACCTGTTCCGGGGTGCCAACTTCGACAACAGGCGCCAAGTGCACGAGATGTTTGAAAGTCAATCCGTGTCCGATCACCTTCGAAGGTGAACAGCCTCCCACCGAAGATTGTTGTGTGTTCTCGAGTGCTCGATTAAGGTTACGTCGACTTGCGGCCAACGCGTTCGCCGCTTGTTTTCGTGGACCGATGTACCCAAAACAACTATAAAGTAGGTGTTTGGGTGGCTTTCGAAAAATACAGGACCAAAACGGGGACAATCTGGGGGACTCGCCAAAACGCCGCGGCACACATTGTAGGAAGGTGCCGCAAATCCTTTAACTACAAGCCCCGGTCGGTTTCCGCTAAGGCAGATTTATGGCTAAAGCTGGCAAGCGCTGAAAAACCGGTCCCGGAGTGTTGTTTTTCCCGCGAAACCGAAGGGAAACGAGACGAGAATGTGGGGGAGGTTCAGTTCGATTCCTGGAGGCGTCCATGAATCATCAGTAAGGTTTGGGAGCGCGAGTGTGACTAAGAAACGAAAGGACGCACATGCCGAAGAAGCCGGTTTAACTCAAGTCGAGATGGAGATAGAAAGCAGACGAAGTGAGATAAATCATCGTTCGTAGCCACACCAAAACAAATCTTCACTTTCCTTTGACTATTCTGAGATGTAAATAAATTAACGTAACATTGTCAATAAAAGAAATGTACTTTGGAATATTCAGTACAGGGTTTGCCACCTATGTTAGACTCTAACCCACCAATAATTGAAATAGCTCATCAACTCATCTAACTGATCTGTTTTTGTCTCTAACTCATCTGACTTTGTCTCTAACGCATCTGTATTTGACTCAAGCTGAAAACTAAGGAATAAACGAAGTTATTGTGGTTATGATACATAAGAAATACAAAAGAATAACTTACAACAAAAACAAAATAATAATGTTTATGGCGTACAAAAATAATAATGTTTATTGTTCTTGCAGTTCTACAGCGTATCCTAACTACAATTACTTTGTTTATTCCCTGTTTTAGAGACAACCCAGATGCGTTAGAGATAAAGTCAGATGAGTTAGAGACCAAATGAGATGAGTTAGCGACAACAGTTGATGAACAATTTCAAAATAAAGTGCGTTAGAGACAAAATCACCCGCTTTTGGGGCAAAGTTGGCTGGCAATGCCTGTATTACACCTGACGGAAGAAGTAATTTAAGGAATTTTGCATTCTCAATGACTAGAATATTACTCTTCTTGAAAGCAGGGCATTAAAAACATGCTGAGGCTTATGTCAAGGAGTTTACCAAGATAGAAATAACTCAAACATTTACAACTTTGACATTTTGGCTCACACTTAGTACTTAACTTCAGTAAGTTTAGAAAAATAAGGTCAAGCACACCTTTTCTGTACAACGAACTGCTGAACCTCGAAAAAACAACACAGGTGTCTTATTTTCTACGACAAGCTGCTCTAAAAAGGTTGACATGAAAAATAAACTGAACCAACACACGCATTTGTTTTCGCATTCACTCGCTGCCACCGGAGTACAGTTTCGCGAACCGAAGGGAAAACCACGCGGACAGGTACACGCGAAAACTTTTCCAACTTTTAAGCCAAACAACCAACCCCATAAAACGAACGGTACAATCCGAATAAATGTGCTAATGTTGGCAGCAGCAGCAGCAAACCCCGGCCATGTGAGTCTCAACATGGAGTGTGAATGTGTGATGGCGGCGTTTTGTTTCCTTTTGGCTTCTCACCAGTCCGTTCGTTCGCGGTTACATTTGGGCAGATTTATACCTTTGTCCTAAATGTCGACAGCTTGTCTTGCATGTATTTATGCAAAATGTGCACTTCAACCGCCTTTCAGCGTTGGGTAAATGTGAAGCAAATTAACGGAGGAAAACCTCTTTCTCTCTCACTCTTCAGACGATGACAAGTACGAGATTGCCATGGCCCTTTTCTCACTGTCAACAAACGGAAAAGGAGGATCCGTTTCCGTTTGGGAAGTCAAGAAAAATCGCTACCAGAATTAGTTACACGAGAAAATCTGTCAAAAAGGCTCCCTTTTTCCGCGTTTCTCGCTCGGAAAAACGGCACACGCGCTTTTCTCTTTTCCCAGCCCACCTCCTTCCCGGTGGGTTTTCGTTCCGGGCGGCGATCGAACGGAACGGGCATTTTTTTCCCGGGCTGGGTGGTGTTTGAAATGTTCCCTGTTTAGCGGTTTTTTTTTCTCCTTCTGCTCTGGTTTACTGTTTCAGTTGTCATTTTTGTCTGATTTGCTGATTCGAGATGATGCTGATGCTGTTCGCTACACGTTCGTTCCATTTGCGTTGGCTTTTCCGATCCGGTAAGCTGCCTTCACCTGCCTTTTTTTTCATTCGAACGGATGTACACATACATACACACACACACACTAGTTTGATGCAAATATGAGAAAAAACTAGCACAAGATCACTGCGACGAACGCAAGTTGCATTTTGCATTGCGATGCACAAGTTGCACACGCGGTAGCACACACTGATTATTCAAACACCCCACCGGTGGCAAGGTGGGCTCGGACTTGTGGGCGGACTCGATAGTGTGTGTGTTTGGTATGGCATCATTTTGTGGTTACTCTTTTTTTTCCTTCTTCACAAAAGTGTACACATTCGAACGGCTGCAATAGCTTAATTTTGCAGCTGCAATGGTTTGGAGTTGGTGCGGCAGCAGCTTCTTCTGGTGGTAATTTAACTGTTGTGTGAGGCAAACGGTGTTGTTTCGTTGTACTTCGCCAAAGGATGGGGTCGGAAAACGCACACGCACTCACATTATTTCACCCAAAAGTAGTACTTTTCGCCCAAACAACAGTTTACAACTTCTCTGATGCATTACGGTTGAATATTCCACATACACACACACACATACTACCACAAGCCGATACCCACAACTAGCCTCGAGGGGAAGATTAATATAAACTCTGGCCCAAAGGCAGCCTCCTCTTCACGTACCTTCGTGCACTAATTTTCCACGCGCTTTCGCGTGATGCCAATCATCTGCGTCGTCTGGTGATAGCACGAGACGGGAAAAGCGAGTGGAACGTGTTAAAGAAAACAAAAAAAAACACTCACAGCACACACACACACACACACACAAGACACACACGCATGCAAGGGCGCCAAAAAGCACACGCCTCGAAAAACGCTTCAATTATCAACTTTCGATGATGTATCGCTCAATTTATTCGACAACCCTTTTTGCTTTCGGGGCGTTTTCAATGTCGAGCTCCCTCCCTCCTCCCCTTTGGGAGGATGATTTCTCAACCCCTCGGGTTTGCGGCTGCTTTGTGTATGTATGTCGTTTCGATTTCGATTATAATCAACGCACAACAACCTTCCGGGGGATTTGTCGCACGAACGATAATCGAGGAGAAAATTCGTCGTTTGCCCGTGAAAACTTGACCACCACAGGCATCCGGTGGAACAGGCACGCAAACACGATGCACTATTTTCACTGACAAAAATGTGTCGTTCCGATAAAACCACTGACCGAAAAACAAACACTAACCGCGCTAGTGGCAAAATCGACGGGAAAAAAGGGAACACACTCATCCAATTGACAGTCCGAACTTAATCAACCCTCGTCAAAGGGACCCCAAGATGTCGTACCGAAAGAAAATTCACCATTTGTTCGTAATCCGGGTAGCGTTTGCGTGAAGAAAAATTTAAATGAAAACCGTGTGCGCGCGCGGACGAACGCGGCTCCACGGATCGTCGTTTGTGGGTCTGTACGGAGTCGTACGTGAAGTTGAACTAAAGTCGACTGCGTTACCATGCGAAACGTTACCCCCCAGGTCCAGGCGAACGCTAAGAGAGCATAACGCTTCGTCTTTTTACGCGCCAGCTGATTTGCGCGAGAGAGTCTCCCTTTCGCCTGCTCTCTCAATTTGATCTTGGGAGAGTTTTAACGTGATCTTGCGTCGATCGTGGAGGGTTTTCCTCTCGACAGACCAAACACTCACTCCGCTTGAGAGACGGAAAAAGCTTCTCTACACGACATGATTCATTTCCTTTCCCCGGCACAACCGCTCGTTCGATTCCGCTTCGGCAATTCCGGTATTGTATTTCAGAGGTTGGCTTTTTTTCCTTCCTCCTTCTTCCTACGGGATGTGATGAAAATTTATGAAGAACATTGCTGCTCGACGCACGGCGAAACGACAAACCGACGTTGACGAAGCGGTCCGGAAATGGGCAACACCGCAGCCCTCCAACCCCCATTGACTCTTATTCTTGCAAGAACTTTACACTTCAGCGACACCTTTCTTTACGAAGAGTCGCAAATTGGCGAAAGTGTGACCATATGGTGCTTAAAAATTGTTGGTTTTGCTGAAGTTCAGTATCATGTACAGGAAACCGTGAAGAAACAACATTTAATCGAACGAACGAAACGAAAGACTTCAACGACGATGAGAACACGAACCTTTTTGTTTTTGCTCAATCACTTAATCCTCGTCGTCTTTTTCTTTCTGTTGCAATTTGTTGTGCTCTTGATTATCGGTACCGGTTCACACCATCGATCGGTGACCCTTTTAGCTCCAGAGTGTCTACGTTCGCATCCATGTTCAGATACATTGCAGTTGAGGTACAAAAAACCAGGTTAATGAATTTTTGCAAAATGAAAAAAACCGAAACCATCATGTTTGTCATTTAATACATTAACTCGTTTGATGAAGATTTGAACAGGCGCGTAAATAGTCTTATACGGCGATGTCGAAGGATGTCCGAGCGAAAGAAGCGCCAAACAAACACACGAGCAAAGAAAAACTTAGTCAACAACGAACCGGATAGAGGAAAATTGTTATCGTTCAGTTCAAAAGACATGCCGCCGCTCGCCGAGGTGCTTAGAGCTTGTTTATCCGTCCGTCTGGTCTATGTTTGCCGTGGTGCAGTATTGCACCATTCTGTTTGGTGTGCAACCATTCATCGGATTGAACTGTCTTCGGAACACAGACACGCTGCTGTAGCCCGATTGTTGTCATTAATCTTTCGTTCCGCAGAAAGCATTTGACTTCAGTTGCTTGAGGAAGCAGGAAATTTAATCGAACTCTATGATTAACAATGAAAAACAACAAACTTCCATCACGCTCTTTGTCATCGGCACAACCGCCCTTACCCTTCGCAACCCTTTAACAATTGATCGCGTGTGGAAGGTGGAAACTCCAACGACTCTCAGTGGAGTTTTATGACGAGTCGGCGGCTCTGCGATGCGCGGAAAACATCCACTCCAAGCTAGATGATGTTTCGTTGTACACAATACAGTTTGAAACAAAACGCGAACGAATGATGAAATGATACTAGACTGCATGCAGTAATGCTTAGCTTGCAGCCATCCCTCGCGAGCGTTCTTCGCCGTTCGCAGGGTCACGTTTGCAGTGTGAGTTTAGCGAAAGAACAAATAAACATTCACACACAGAAGTAGGAAGTCGGTACTCGAGAGAGCTTGCGGAAGAAAAGGAAAACCAAAAGCAAAGAAGCTGTCGAGCAAGACAGTGTTTCGCCACTTAAAGCACGTTTCGAAGCAACCTGATGAACATAAGGTGCGTTGGGTTTCAACACCACACCCACTGGATGTACTACCATCGTAGAGAATGATGAAGACTTGTTATTATCGAGTTATTCTACTGTTCTTAAACCTCTTTAATCTATCGCTTCCCAACAAGATGTGAGGTTAGGAAATTATTGGTTAAATTCCTGACATTAACAATAGTTCTTAATTGTAGAGGTATTCCGAACGGGCTTGTAGTCTCGACTCATCGCAACTCGAGCACAGGTTGGACGGTACAAATCTTATAACGGCGTGTCAATGGCAAAGCAAACACGAGCTCCTACTTCAGCTAAACAAATCAGCAAACTAACATCTACATCGATCCAGACTGTTGCCTGGAGGTTGACACAATCGAAAGAAATACTTTTTGTTCCCGCTCGGTCCAAACAACGTCTCCCGAGATAGCCTCTTCATTGTATGAAGTGTTGACAACCGCGACTCCATCCAGAAAAGGGGTTGAACGCCCAAGCACGCCAATTGTTGCGTGACGTAATCGTTATTTATTCCAGGCTCCCGAACGGCAAACACGAAAAGAATTGTGCGGTGTTTGGGGAGCTTTAAAACTTTACTCTACTGATGTTTTGCTTGGCCCTGGTAACATTACTGACTCCCTGCTATCGGGGAGCCAAGTATCCTTGACTATTTCGCATGTATTGATTGTCAAATTTCATCACCCTTCAAGGTGCAGCTGGATCCCCGAAAGCAAACCTCAAAAGTAACACGCGCGAAAGGTTGCAAAATCTTCCATTTTGATGTTACCAAACTACTTTGGGTGGGACACACATAACACTTGGACGAGGTGCAAAGAGGCACCGAGGTGGCGGGGTTATTTATTTTGGATAACTGACCCCAACACCGGCCGACATCTTTCCCTCAGCCATTGCGCGCTAATTTGGAATACATAAAACACGACGAATGGTGAGAGACCCACCTAAAGCCACAACTGATGCCTTTGTTCGAAAGTCAAAGTGTCGACTTTGCTGGCGGTGCGCGCGGCATTGGTTTGCGCCCGGTTTGGTGGAAACCGGAGTTTGCCATGAAGTCCATAAAAGGTTTCGAATTGCTGACTCGATTGCAAATGAATGAATGGCAGCAACATCGAAGCTCGGGCTCTTGGGGTCTGATAGGTGGATCGGTGGGAGCCATGAGCAGTCCATCAGACCAACCACGGAGCAGAGCGGGATCATGTCAAGATCATCACGAAGTGTTGTCGTGTCCGTCTTAAGCGCCGATTGACCCTTTGGCTTCTGGCCGGAGCCCCCGGGGGAGTTATGGGATTATTGAGCAAACAAACGTCAAATCTATCTCGTTCGGAAAGGGGCGAAGGCATATTTCGAGCCTCTATCGCGTAAGCTCAACGTTAACCCTACCTCTCCCCTTGACCGTTCCTTCACGTCCTCGCCGCTCGACTATCGTGTGCACCTGTTTTGATTATGTCACGCGGAATTCGGGCCGTCCAAATACTGCTGCGGAGTCCAGCTCGTGATTTTGTGACGCTCAGGTGGTTTCCGCCAGCGTTTTGCGGTGACAACAGCAGAGGCACACAACGTGCGCCTCGCGTTCGCCGGTCTCTATTTGCAGCAAACTGAAACGCATCGGTGGTGGATGGCACCCCGAAGTCGGGCCGAAGGTATTGTGCAAATTTTGCAGGCGGCACAATTCAAACGATCGCACCTGAAAAGTGCACTCTAAGCACTCGGGTTGTTACGTGCCCAAGGCGATGGTCCGTTCCGTTCCGTGATTATCGCACTCGCCACCACCATCATCCTCGCAAAGCGTCGGCCCAATTTCGATTCTACCACACACGCGGGCTGGCTCTACTAAAGCGGCGGCGTTTGCATGTCCCGGAAAGCCCACATTTCCTTATCGAAGGGGCCACACTTTGGGCGTTCCGAGGTTACTGGAACTCGTCGCTGGTGCAGTAAAAGTAACCTACAATTAATAGCAGAGGCTCGTGTTCTAATTAAGTCAATTGGTTACAGTGTCATAACGAGCCGTTATGATTGCCCGTCAGGTAAGAGCAATTATGCTCAATTACTTACGTTAAGCAGAGCATTTCGTTTGCAGCACACTTATAGACCAAGTAACATTATTCCATTAGGATCATCCACATACCTGCAAAAGTAAAAAGAAAAGAATGGTAAGTCAAATTAAAATGATAATCACAGGAAATTTTAAAAACCTTCAAAAAACCATTTTCGGAATCAGATATGAATATTCCCACAAAACGCTTCAAACCCATAAACAACCGGTCTAAAAAGGATTGAGTTTCTCTCACACAATATAACAACTCACCTTGCTGATCAAGGTGGTCCTTTGCGCATTTTTATCGCGGCAGATTTCAAAGATACCGACTGAGTGAGAGAGGAGGGCTGGCTCGTTTTCTTTTCACAAATCGATAATCAATAATAATTTCGTAATTAAAACATAAAATATTTAACGGCCTAAACTCTTTCCCACTCTCTCTCTCCTTTCTTGGGCATGTTGTTATGCTTTCTTCGAGAGTGTTTCCTTTCACAAGACTGTACCGATTGTCGCATAACTGAATACTCGTCACATAACGTTTCACGAGTTTTATGTATAACCTTCACGATCCCGACCGACCGCCCGACCGACAGACAACATGAGCTTGAAAAGCATCGCCCTCACACACACACACACACATGGGATACGATGGATGTGGGTACATAAAAACCGGAAAGTAAAAGTTGCCATACTTTTTCTCGCCCCGGTGGTGTTGAGTAGTCTTTTTCAAGCATAAGAAACATATCAACTAGACGTTTTGGGGAGCGGACGTTCCGGTGCCCTTTATTACGGGATGTCGCCGACCCGGTCGGTCCTCGGGATCTGCTGCATAATAATGATTCCACGAAAACGTGTCCCGAGCCAGGATTGCGCAAACGAACGAAAACCGCGAGAGTGCGTGAGTAAGGGATCGAATCCAGGTTGAAACGATCGAAAACACGACTCCCAAAACCAGAAGCCATCAATCTCCGTTTTTTTTTGCCGACCACCGGTCGGGTTGTATTTGTGCGTTTCTGGTTATGCCAACCTTCTTTATCAATCGATCCATTGCGTGCCGCTTTTTCGAGCTTTTCGCAACCAGGAAGTCGACCGACATCGAATGACCCAGACGACATCGCCCCGATCCGCTCGATTATGTGCGCTAAACGGGTTGCCAATCCCTCCCGAGAGTGTCCATAACTGTCCTCCATCCTCCAACCGACCACCGAACACGACGGAGCCCGTTACGACCGTTTCCATATCGCTATCGCTTATTTTTTTTTAAATTTATTTTTCGCTTCCAACGGGGAAGTGATGTGCGTTGAATTTTTAAATAAATCTGTCGCACCAAAAAAAAACGAATGGTTGAAATTTAAAGGAAAATAATGGCACGCGGTTTCCAACCCCGGCACGTGTTGAGATAGCAATTTATATTTATCACGTTTTCACCCGTATTATACTTTCATAACCCGTTTTGAACGTTACCATTGGTTGCGGTGCGTGTGTTTTGTAAAGTGTCATTTTCACGCGTGGTTTGGCATAACGCATTGCAAGCAACGTTCGAAAATGTAATAAGTTTCTCACCAACACCAAATCGTCGTCGATCGATGCAATGGGGGCTTTATGGTTTGTTTTTGATTGATTGAGGTTGAAGTTTATTTACGGTAAGCGAATTGTAAAATGGCAATGGTAGGGGTGTGGAGAGGGGGAGACCGAGAGAGGGGAGGACAAATGCATCCACTTGGAACGAGTTTCGATCAAAAAGCGCCGATAAATGCGCACGTATAAATTCCAACCACTAAATTGTTGAACATTTATTCGACACTCGACTGGTTAATGTGTATCTCAACCGATCGAGCCCGATTTTCCCACCGCATAATGAATAATAATGCATTTCCCTGCGTCTCTCCTAGGGTACGCCTCCGCCATCTGTTTTTCCACCGTCCGAAGTTCATGTGAAAGATAAACTTGACCACCTTTAAGCTCGCGGGAGCCGAAAAAAAAACTGAGCATCTCTCCGGTGTTGCCTCTAATAAATTCCCTTTCTATGGGAGAGAAATATGATGATGATGATGATGATGATGATGAGAGATGTTCAACGATTGCAGGTTGATTTCCCTGCCACATGATCTCGCATGAAACACGACGATGAAGATGATGTTCGTCGAGGGGGTTTGGCGTTGTACGGATGTCGGTGTAAAATAAAACACCCAACAACCAGATTGCACCGCTAGGCGACGAAGCATGAAATTGAAAGCATAGCCGTTTCCATCAAACAAAACATTTATTAGTCTACTTCTCCCGGTGGCTACCGTGGGGGCAATTTTCTTCGCCCACCACGATCGCAAGCAATCGACTCGAGACGCTTTTGGAGGATTATGTTTCGGTTTCTTCGGCTTCCAAAAGCAGACAACTCGAAAACACCAGAGCACATGCATAATTCAATTGAAGTTTTAAGTACCGGTACCAAACCGTGCCCTTTGTTTTGCGCCTACGATTGTAACGATTAAGCTACCAATGGATCGTTCCTTCGCAAGGACCCTTGGAAGGAGGTTTCGATTTCTTCGAGTTTATGCTGTGCGGTTTTTATTGTTGGCCACGATTTCGTGACGCTGTTTTGTTGCGATTTTGCATGAATCAAAACGGAACGGAACCTCCGAACCTCCAAAGGGAAAATAACCTTCGGACAGCAAACCTTCCCTTGACTTTGTTGTCGAAAATTGGTCAACCATGATGGTGAAGGAAACGCGGTAAGGGGGAGGGGTGGGGGAGGGGGGCTTGACGGACGGCGACGAATCTTTCGATTCGATGTAGCACAGAGGTGTATAACGCCACCGCTTGACGACATCGACGCCATCCGGCCCTCGCGCCGTTTGACGCGTTTGAAAACGGAAATTGCATTAAAACGGTGTCAAGACAACGTACGTTCATAATCGGCTGAAAGAGTGAGTGCAAACAGCGCGAAAGAAAGAGGAAGGGAACAAAAAACGGTTTGACGGCAAGCAATTGTCAGCGAGAGAACGAATGATGAACGAAAGATTTAAACGCGCCAGCAAGCGACGAACCTTTCCGTGGCTTACTGTGGTCTTCCGATAATGGCGGGCTTCACCTTAGAACAGATGCATTAAGAACGGAAATTAGAGGGCAATTGTAGAAAATGAGGTACGGTACTTAAACAATGAAGGAGTTGAAGAATTATGGGAACTTTTTTCGTACAGTTCTCTGAGCGGAAGTAGGTTATGTTTGCGACAATTAAAACGTGTGTTAGCCTTCTGTCCCCGTTTCCATTTATATTTTTCAAAGACAGTACACTCTTTGAAGGGTTTTGGAAAAATGTATAGCAGGTTCGTGTTCCACTACGATCTCATTTGTTGAGGTCTCTTGTTAACCAGTGCATTCCCCATCGATTGATTCGATGCACCTTCAATACCGATTGGAAAAGGCGGAGTGCAGCAAGTGTGCGATGGTATTTAACCAAATTAGTTCAACAAAACAGCTAAGCAGCTTTGGCGAATTTAGCCACAGAAAGCATCACAACCGAGCGTCACAAATTCGGCGTCCACCGGTTTGGAGTTTTGCTGGTCAGTCGAAAATAGATTGAGAGAAAACTCCCTCGTCGCACCAGAAAACCGAGATGGAAAGGGAAGAAATCTAATTTACTTCGGGCGCCCGCCCGAAAAAGGTACTTTCGCCAACCGCAACCACGGCGACCGTGGGCCAATTTTCCATGACGAAAACGAGTAAAAACCCCCAAACCACCACCAGCAGCAGCAGAAATATCTCCGAAAAGTGCACAATAATTCTACTGGCGTTAAGCATTTTCATGGTTTGTTGAAACAAACCATTTATGCCGTCCTCCGGGGCCCCCCGAACCGAACCAGATCAGGAAAGCTGTCTCTGGCCTCCACCTCATCTCGGTTTCGAAACCCTCTCGAAAGGGAAAAGCTCACGAGGGGCGGGTCGGCGGCTGCCATTCCCGGAGGCAATTCTATTGTTGTGCTGTGGTGGTGGGCTCTGTTTTAAGGGAAATTTTCTCCGCCACCGAGCAAACCAAAGACGCGCAGTTGAAAAGTAAACGCGAAATTCGTACCGAAAGCAGCTCGTACTCGCTCTTGTGCTCCGTCGGGTTGGTTAATTAATTTTCACTTTTAATCTGCACCAGAGTATGTTGTTTTCTGCTTCACTATCTTGATCCCAAAGGGGGCACACAACGTCGGGCTTTTCGGGCCCAATTTACTACGGAAGGGAAACGTTAGGGTTAGTCGGGGTTCGCTGTTTCGCTTTAGTTCGCGGTTCCTCCCGCTTTAACTTGATACAGATTTGATTGGTTGGCCGAGAGTGTTGTTCGAAATCGAGAGTGAAATTTTCCAACCAACGGAGAAAAGTTAGTCGGGTGGTGATTTCTAAAATTTCCTTGTCACCCTTCGGAGTAAATTGTTGGTACGGGATATATCACATCGGGGTGTTCAACTAAGATCCGGTTCGAGTATAGTTCCCCATCGAACGTGCGATACAGAATAATCCATTGTAATCAAGTTGTCTCACCAGAAGCGAGCTGTAATTACTCATTTGAAACCTTTGACTCGCACTAATTCTAGCCTATCAGCGTTGAAATCGTTTTTCGAATGGCGAGAAGTACAGGGTTTCGATCCATATAATGGAATGTTTCAAAAGATGAAGAGAACATTTTAAAAGCATAGCAGGGGATATTTTCAAACAGTTGAGAGAACTTTGCAATCATATAGAGGAATGTTTAAGACAGCTAGGGGAATCGTGCAAACCCACCGGGGAATTTTGCAACCGGTTAGGGGAGCAAGTTGTCAACCTCACACAAGTCACAAGACACAAGTTTGTTGTAATTTGTTTGTTTACTTTGATCCAACCCTGTACGTTTACGCAAGAAAAGTAAATGAATTACTGTGTATTTTCACTAGTCTATTAATTTTATTAAAATTTGTGTCTTCGATTTTTGCATCCACTAGTTTACATTCGTTAAGTAACGAATTTAGTACGATAAACGTAGAGAACCTCACATCGAATATCAAACATTGACTTGTCATTTTGCGTTTAGCTCAGCGGATCGATTGTTTGACTGTTCGTAAAAAGTCGAAAAAAAATAAAAAGTCGAAGAATATTTTTGTATTTTAGTTGAAAACAACTAATACGTTTTTCAAATATTTAGTTATCCAAGGTTATATCACTCTTTGGCATACAAACGATGAGTTTTGTGAGGTTGACAGCTTGCTCCCCTAACCAGTTGCAAAGCTCCCCGATGAGTTTGCACTATTCCCCTAGCTGTCTGACACATTCCCCTATATGACTGCAAAATTCTCTCAACCGGTTAAAAATATCCACTATACTTTTAAAACGTTCTCCCTACCTATTGAAACCTTCCATTGTGTGGATCGAAACCCTGTAAGGTTCTCTACTACAAAAACATCGATTGTTGATTTGCGAGTAGAAAGCTAACCAGCTTCCTCTTTTCGCCCCTTTTTAAATCGAAACATTCGGTAAAAGTATTCAGCAGTAAATTTGTCATGCACCCCGACATCGATCGAGCGCAAATGGAGTATTTCCTACATGCGAACCCCCATTATGAGGCGTTGGCACGATCTTGCAATAAATCTGCTTCCAGCCACCTCGTAGAAAGGGTTTCGGCATTATTGGCAATCGTGAGGCCGAGGCGCGGGATCTTGAGCAAAATCTCTCCGAGGCTCCCGGAGGGCGTCCTAGGGCCACCGAAGTGTGGAAGTGTATCCACACCCCGCTCCGTCGTGGCTGCCTGCGGACGTTTGAAATTTATCGATCGAACTCGGGCTCAGAAGAGTTTTAAAAAGTAACATTGGGGGTCCATATGGAGCAATTGCTAGAGCTAAAGCGATTAGATCACTTTCGCGGTTGCGCGGCACCTCAGCCTCTTAGAAGGCTTCCTTCTCGAAGGCGCGCAGAGGTCAGGTTAATCTCCAGTCATCGCCACAAGCACGAGAGCACGGGCGACGTCGGGGATTGATCTTGTGCAATTACCGTTTGCTCGACGATGGGGATCTAAATGCAAATGCAACGGAAAGGCATCAATTACAACACCGCACCCCACAGAAGCCACACTACTATACTGGGTATACATACTAATAACAGAGAGATCAAGCTACAAGTAGCTCTATTTAACACTGGCATAGGTTTTCGGGACCTTCGTTTGTGGTTAGAAAAATATCGCTCTTACTTTCATTTCGGTTTCACGTTCAAAGTCCACCAAAGATCAACTAGGATCGACGGTAATAATTCAACAACAAAGTTGAAAGAAACAGTTCCCCAAAAATCGTTCTTTGGCACAGGTTCGCTAATGAGTTCCCGCTATATTTGAGCGCGATTATTTCGATTAACAGAGCGAGATAATTTGGCGTTCGCTTCCTCCTCGACTTAGAAAACGATGACAACGATGGGGTAATGATTATGGTTCGGTATGCTGGAATGTTGATGCCACCGACCGCGAAAGTGACATGTCGAGGGAGAAGACAGGAACACAAGCAAGGGGTATACTTTCTTCCACTTCCCGCAACATATAATCACGTTCCGTTTATTCCTCCTTCTTCGATGTCATGCGTGTGTCGCATTTTCTATTTTGAGGAAAATCAAAAACCCTCCACTCTGGAAACGTGAAATTTGGTCGGTTTTCGATTTGGTTCGATTGTTTGATGATTAGTACGTCGTTGTCTTCAGTTCGCTACACTTATTAGTCCATTATGAATAGCAGAGGGATTGGGGGTCCGCGACAGCCGAGCGGTAGCGCCGGTTAGAAAATCGACCCATGAGCGCCGGGGCTCACCACCTCGACGGCGTGGGTTCGAATCCCAACCGAGACCGGACCCTCCCCTGTACGAGAGGACTGACTATCCACGTACAACAGGGAAACAAGTCTCGTAAGCCCTTAACGGGCAGGCATGACCAAGAGGTCGTTACGCCAAGAAGAAGAAGAAGAAGAAGAATAGCAGAGGAGCATAAGCTCGTTTGAAAACCTGTCGTTCACGTATCATTACCAAAAGGTCGGCATGAAACCACGCTTTCTCCGCGGGAACAATTTGTTCCACACTCCATCGATCGCCACATTTCATTGTGGAGTATAAGCTCGTCATACACCGATCGTCAACTGGGTTCGATTGTTTGCGATCGGTGATTGTTATTGAAATGACAAAAAAGAAAGTATCGGAGGGCGAAGGAGTGACGCGAGCGAGCGAAACATGACAGTTCCTTTCGTCGACCAATGCCGGAAATGAGCTTTCCACGTGGGAAAGACTGCATCACAACAAACTGCATCGTTATGCGATGTTCCTGTGGGATTATTCACCCGAATGACAGACACAAAATGTCATTAGCTGAATCGTTGCAGTTCCGATTGAGTTGTGAACCGGAACAAGCGAGGATTGAAAATGGATCAGATTAACCGAGATATTTATGAACGCTAAGCAGGTGTCTGCTCTACCGAGATTTCGTTCGAGATGGAAAAATCATTAAATGCGAGCAAACAAGTTTATTTGCATCCACAACGTACGAAGATAATAATGAAGACTTTCTCTTTTATGTCACTTTCGAGATCTCATAACATCCCGTTGTAAATGCTTTCAATCGAATGGTTTGTAACGAAATGCATGAGAATTTGGTTTTGCTCAGCTAAATTATCATCCAGTGAGTTTAGCAAATTCAATTTAATTCAATTACTTCCAAATTACTCCCAGTCACTCATTTATCATTACCTTATTTGTGTCATCTTTCGCTTAATGGGGAGGATTAATAGCAAACTCATTATGCGTTATGAAAGACGGTGGCGTTGCGCTTGTTCCCACATCGCGACCCAATACTTCGCGGTCAATGGTCTAATTTCCAGAAAGACAGAATAAAAAAATAGTTACCCCAACCAAAAAAGTGAAGTTGACAACTTCAACTCCAAGATCGACATTTACGTAACGGATCGCCGAAGACATTGAACAAGCTTTTTTTTTTTTGGGGGTGAGGTACAATAAACTAAATTAGTGTGCGCTCAATACGCAATCGAGGCGCGAGTCACTCCACGATTCAATCTGCAAAACCCTCCTGGTGGAGCTAATTCATCCCAACTGCTTTTGTCACCGGGGCGAAAGTGTGGTTAAATTATGTATTTGGTAACCGTGGTAACTCAATCTCCAGTGAAATCTTGGATAAAGAGACTTATTTGGGACGTTATATTACTAAAGGTAAATGAAACTGAGTCTTTGGTATTTGTTTGAAAAGAAAATTGGAACACTTCACAAAAAAAGAGGTGTTGAGCAACCTTGCATAAGCTTTTAGTAACATTCACCTGCTTTTAGACGATGTTAAGATAGGCTGCACTTTAGATTGTCCCGTTTTGGGGAAGGAAAACGCAATCACTCGGAGGTTTCTGCGACAGTTCTCACACCTCATCGAAGGACCGCCGGAGCTGATAATGAAATAATGGAAACGTGTGATCGGAAATGTCGGGGCCAGCTCCGGCCGGTTTTGGAACTTTATACGATGGTTTAATCGACTCTTAAGCCTCCCGGTCACAGAGTGCACAAGTGTAGTTAATCATGTTATCCAACGTCGTCGATGGAGAGACCTCGTTTCAGGTGCATTCGATGGCCTAAGGAATTGAGGCGGTTGCGCTAGCGAAACCTTACCTTATGCTGGCTACATAAATGGCCTCAGGTCAGGTTGCTCTACCGAGGCGCACGCGTGTGTGTGTTTGTTTATTTTTTAATCAGAATGACCCTTCGAATAGCTAACCCCGTCGCGAGGCTACAGATATGGCAAGTCGCGTCGTGTGTGGGAAAAAAGGCACTCCTCCTGCAGCAAGGTGAATAAAACGTTGCATGGTGGCTAATTATTAGCTGCTCGAAATAAATCGTCACCCGACGTCGCTCAACTCATGTGTGGTGTGGAAGTTGAGCAATTATGGAACGCCTTACAAGAACACGCGCGCGCGATCGAGACATGCAGGCCGTGGTTTCGATTGATTGTACTTTTTTGCAGATAACGATACGAAGGTCTCGCGGTTGTGCCGGGGCTGGTTTTTGCATGTGGGATGTTGTCTATCGGTGTCTATACAATGCCTCGAGACGCACCAACCTGTTGCTCATTGGGCCTTTAACCCGTGGTAATTCTAACCACAACTTTGTTGATCGAAACGAGTTGAAATTAGTGGTGAGAATAACGATTCAGTAACTTGATTCAATCCAGAGTGAGTGAGTTGGAATAGAGAGTCCATTCTTTAATTCACTCAGTATGAGTTGACACAGTGAGAATGATTTGGCTCAGTGAGAATGTATTGACTCAGTGCGAATGAATTGACTCAATGAGAGTGAATTGGCTCAGGAAGAGTGAATTGACTCACAGAGAGTGGATCGGCTCAGGGAGAGTGTATTGGCCCAGGGAGGGTGAATACTTCGCGAGCTGAGAAATTGCGCAGTTTTTCGATGGATAATTACTGATCAACTGAACTGATCTGGTAACCACTGATTATCCATTTGAGAGTGAATGAGATTAGATTGATCCACAGTTTAGAGCTCACGAAATAGTCAAATCATTCTGAGGCAGCCAATTCACTCTCACTGAGCCAATACACTCTCCCTGAACTAATTCACTCTCATTGAGCAAATTCACTCTCACTGAGCAAATTCACTCTCACTGAGCCAATACATTCTCAATGAGCTGAATCACTAATGAGCCGAAATAAATCATCTTGGTGAATGGAATCAATTCATTCATTGCGATGAATTGGCTCACTCACTCACTATGACTCAGTTTGCACATCACTAGTTGAAATATGTATACGAAAGTGCAAAAATCGATACTCAAGAACAGCGCGATATGTGGTAACGACATCCTGCGCGTTACTTCATCGACTTTTGTCCTTCAATCACCAGCAACAGGTGAATGGAGAGTCACTTTCATTGCACGGGATTACTTTCAGCGGTAAGTAAATCAATTTCCACCAGAAACGCAACGGAGCGCTCTCGTCCGAGCGGTTCGTGATGCAACACACACGCATCGTCATCATCATGATGGACCCAATTCCAGCGACACAATTTTCGACGCATCGCGAATCGCTTGACGGGGGGGTTCGCGAGACATTATGGACCTGCCGACTTCCCCCCACGGGGAGGGTTTGATTCGGCCGTTTTGATTAATTTCGTTGGTGCAGCGAGGTCGCTCCGCTAAAGTGAATTGAATCGTACAACATCGGCAGACGTGAGCTTGATTGGCCTGCTGCTGATGGACAAACGACAGACCCTCCGTTGAAAGGAACCGTGAAGGCCCCCGAGGGTAAACGATCGTTAAAGGGCACGCCGAAACGCACCTGACCGGCGAAGAGACACGATTCGCTGAAAGAGTAGTGTTTGATGAGTGACGATTGCGATCGGCATTGAAGGGATCTTCTTCGTGAAGATCCGATTACAGAAACGGACACTGAATGCGTGCTGCGTTGGATTATGTTGATCCGCTTTTGCCAACGAGGCCAATGATTTGTGGATCTGACCATTTGAACTCGTGCACGTAACCACGATCGAGGCAGGCGGCAGGACAAGTTACCATATAAGCTGCAGAAAAGTTGATTGCGCGTTTATAGCGGTTCGTATTTCAACCCATATGGTCGGGCAAGGTCGGTAGGCTGATTGGGCTGGGAAGCTGTCGATAGTTTAGGACGTTTGTTTATTTAAACCGTGTCTGAGATTCCTACATGACCTACATTTAAATAAACAAAAATGCCAGGCAGTAAAATCACAAGTTCGCTACAAACTTTTAAGCGTCTTGTAATGAAAATAGATTGTTCCATATTTAAAACTGCCAACAACAAATGTTTTCCCTTGCAAGCAAGCTTGAACTTGAAAATGATTCCATGCGCTTCCAACCGTCAATTCAAAATACCATCAACCGCACCTTCTGTTTAACTCGCTAGATGTCGCTTCAAACGCTAGCTTTAACAAGTTGATCTGTTATCCGCTAGGTGGCGCTAGTGAGACCTGTCAACGAGTTCAAGGTGTCTACAATAAAGCTGTCTTGAGTTGCCAAGATCAACAACAATGAAGATACAATTCTCCCAAGATTTGTAAGACAATGATCACAAGGTACTTAAGCCCACCTTTTTAAACTTTTTCGAATTCAAAAACAATTTTTAGGACCTCAAAAACCAATTTCAAAGACCTCAATCGTTCATTTCCAACCCTATTTTTCAAAAAATAGGTTTCAAACTGATATAACAACATCATATCAAATAAAACACACCTGCGTGGGTTTAGCAATTGTGGAAAAATGAAATGTAACAACAAACAGCATTTCATTTTCTACAATTTCTTCCAGTACCACGTTTCTCTTTCCATCGTGCAACAATGTTAAGGACCCGGATCCTGGTTTTATTTTATTATTCATATTTTTACGATCCGTTCGTCTTGACGAACATGTGGTCAAAGTCCGTACGATCGTTCGAAGGAACATCAAACGGGATAGAGCTGCTTACAAGTAAATGGCGTTAATCCGTGAACCATTGCATTTGTTTGTCTTTTAGGAGCGATAAAACTGTGCACTTTACGCCAGTGATCTCGATGACAATACAGTTTAGTAAGCACACACACACAAATAGTTGCCAACCATAAAACGTCCAACTGTGGTTTTCCGTTCGACTCGGAGTCCCTCCCCTCTTGCGATAAAAACCGCTGAAAAACCCGAAACGCCTTGACATAAAGAAGATCGAAGAAATTTAGGACAGTAGGAGCATCCCCGATATTCTCACCATCATTCCCTACAATGCGGTCATCAGACGCACGACCGAACGAAAAATGGGGATGCAACCCGCGTGTCAATGATCTCCCCCCCAGGGATGATGTTTTTGTTGCATCGTTTTCTTTTTCGAGACCAAAAACAGAACGCGTCGCGTCGATTTAACTGTCTTCCCTCGGCGATTTGGAGTGTGGGCGTTTGGTTATAGTCTGTCCCAAACAACCGGCAGCAAATGGTTTGCATGTCGCCCGACCTCTCGCGACACGGGGTTCACTTTAGACAAAATCGAATAAAAACACACATGTTGTGGACGCTTCACCATGGTGGATTCCTTTTTTTCTAAGAAAGCGTATTCCCGAATCTCTGCGCCCAACCCAACCCAAGAAGAACAGGCAAGATTAATACGATGGCTGTGAATTCGTGATTATTTTTCTCGCCGACTGCGATCGACTCATTTGTTACTCGCGGCTTTGGCAGGGAAATTTGTCTGTATCGTTGCAATTATCTTGGGATGGGACTTCCAGGCGAAATCCCTGGCGAAAGGTTGCAAACCGTATGACAGGGCATTTGTAAACGAAATGTTGAACACATAAACTCAATTAATCTTCCACAAAATAAGTATTAAAATATCGTACATAATAGATTCTTCCAGAAGTCCTTCAGACATTTTAATGGTGGTCTAAACCAAACAGTAGCCGAAACTAACATGATGAATAATCTCTTGTACAATAAATGACACCCAAGTTTGTTATCAGATCCTTGGGAGTCTCGTGTCGACGACGAAGCTATGCGTCTAATAATCACAAACATAACTACGTATCTAACACAAGATAAGAGCCCCGTGTGAGTCAGAAGACCCTATCGTTCGAGTTCGGTGTAGGTTTCTCCATCGCAGACAGACAAATTAAAGCTCTCGTCACGATTGATTAATCATACAAAGTAGTTGGAAGAAGGAAAGCGACCCCTAACGTCGTTGACTCCACCGTCTATCTGCGCGTTCCATTCCATCAAGATGTTGTTTGATGACGAGTTTGACTCTCCGCTGGGGGGCACGTGGTTCTTCTTGTGCACAGGGAAAATGAGGCCAACCTCTATCTATCAGCTGATCTAATGCTACCGGTTAACGGGAACAGGAGTTGCCTCTCTTTTTTCGAGCACCCAGAAGAAGCATTTCTTTTCGTGTATTTGGTTGTTTTAGGTTTTTCCATAAATAAACTCACTTTCGTTCTCCAACTGTGTTCTGAAGTGCGTTTTTATGGAAGGGCAAGGCACTTTGTCAGGCTTGTAGAAAATGGTAAAGATCAGCTATTTCTCAGGAGATATGCCCTCTCGAAAGCACCCGAAAGAAGCGGAACAAAAACACACTTCACTAAGGTGATGTTTATATTGGACTGTTCTTAGACGAACCAGAGAATCCATCGTCTAAATGGCGTCGATATTAGCATAATAGCCTCGAAGCGATATTCACTAGGAAACGGAAGAGCGCGAACGGAGAAGAACGCGAACGACACTTTAATTGACTGTCGATTATGCTAAAGGCCGGCTTCGTAAATGGAACCGGCACAGTTTCGTCGAATCAGGAGGAAAACTCCCTCATCAACGACTTTGAGTGCTCTTTTTCCTCCGATTGTGATCGGAGTTGGGGAGTTGGGGACGCCGCGAATCGACCAGTTGCAGGCTCGCGGTGTGGACAAATTAATTCTTGAAACATTTCCCACCAGCACGCGCGCTCACGGTCCAGCTCTTGGACCTTTTTCTAACAACGTACTCGGTGGTTCCAATCGCAACATGAGGACGGACGGAGAACGTTCTTGTGAGGCGCACACGAAGCATTTGAAGTATTCCAAGCACGTTCCTTCTAACTGCACACAAAGTGCGCTCCCATTCTCAACCTACACTGTCGGAACAAATTATCAGAAAACTTTGCCCCGCTTTCCACGGGGGGTGTCGTCCTGGAGGTGGTTGAGTGAAAATTAGTTGAAATGATTTTGAACTTCAATTAGGCCAATATTCCTCCTTACATCGGGAGCTTTATGCAACGAGAACTTGATGAGGGTTTTTTACCAAATTCAAATCAAATTAATCATTTAAAAGGCGGCACGTGCTAATAGAGATCAGTTTTGCCCATCCTCACAAAATGGACCATCATGTTATAGAAAAGATAGCGAAAAAATAACCTTTCCACCAAAGTGCCCCAAGACACGCAAGAATACTGCAGCAAATATGTGCGAATCAATAACAAGCTATTGTTAGCTCCGATGTTACATCACGTGTGTAGGTTTGGAGCTTGCGGAGGAAAATTCGAGAACTTGGAACACGAGGTGAAAACGCCCTTTCAAATGAAATTGAAAAATGAAATTATCATTACTTATTCTAATAAACTCAAAGGATGGGCCTTATTCCCCGGCTGCGAACGAAGGTGTCCGCCTAATTTCACTTTCATTCTCCCTTTCCAACACCGTGAGAGGTACAGGGTCCACTACATTCGTGACTTGATTTCCATCTCACCTCCCCTCCTCGTGTCCACGAGTCGTTCCAAACGGCACAATTTACGATACTGCCCTTCCTTTTCTCGTTATGTGCTGTTTTCATTAGTAAATTTCTTATGCCACCATAAATTGTTTGTGGTTCTTCTTTTCTGTTCTGTCGATGCTATTCTTTGCATGCCGTAGTGATTTTCCTAGCGCACCTCTCGGACCACCTTTCCACAACCGAGCTGATTTCATCAACGTTTATTGGTTTGGTTTAGTTATTTTATTCAATGCTGTATGTGTGTATCGAGCAGCCCCGCATTTAATGCCTTTGGGGTAGGTTTTTTGCTTGTTTCGCTTTTTAAAATTGTTTCTAAATATTTTACCATCAACAGCGCACAGCAGAAGACCGGGCCAAACAAACTGAAGACCTTCGGTTTTTTTATGCCTTCAGGTAGGATGCTTCCGGATGGGCAAAAACGCCCAAAGAATCTGCGCTAGGTTTGGCGAAGAAAATCTGTAAAAATTTAATTTTATTCCCCTTCCCAGAAGCCGAGGTTTGGGTTGTCGAGACCAAGACCGCAAAAGCAACACGAACACAAGGGAAAGAGAGATTGGGGCAGGATCGTAGCTGAAATTATCGGAATCGACCAATTTGGCAGTTTAGTTTTCTTGTTTGTTCCTTTGCCTTTTGTTGCTTGCAAAATATGCCGGAGATGCTTGGCGGGCTCGAGCCAACAAGCGTTAAACGTGGAATGCAATGGGCTATTTTGGGAAACTGATCCGCTCGAGATAAATGTAAGATAATTTTTATCAATTCCGGTAACTGCCGAGCGATTGATTTGCGATGTGCAGGTTCTCCCCACTCTAAAGAACTAACCAGCATAAACATCAGTCGGTGGCTACAAACGGTCCAACTGAGGGCCAACTGTTGGGTGCTCACTTAATTTAAATATACGCTTTATTTATATTGGATGCCACCGACGGAATACACAATCGCTTGGTGGTCCCCTTGAGGCGCGAACCAGAGCGTCGGTATCTCTTTGGCGCCTGCTGGCAGTTATTGATTGAATCAAACGGAACAGCACTCGTAGGGCGCTGGAGGCAGAGGCGACAGAAGCCACGTCGTCAGGATCAGAGATCAACTCCGGAGACGATTCCGTATCGGTTTGGGAAGGAAAACGGGCCCCCGCTTCAAAAAGGCACACATAACGCCGTTCGTTGGAGGTTGAGAGGTTGAGAAGGCGATAACGAATGCTTCTTTGCTCATCATGTATTCCTAACCGGCGTCTACCGAAGGAGGGCGAGGAAAGCCGGTAGGTTTACGCTGAAGCAACACATAACACACGGTGACCGTGACCGACCCGGGGCGTGTGTCTTATCATCTGCCGCACGGAAAGTGAAGCAATTCTTACCACACGCACAACAAACCTTTTGCCACGATGAACGAGCCGATATTGGGGAATTCAATTAGAAGAGGTCTCTGAGTGCTTACTTCGAAATATGAATTTTCTATCGAGATGTTGCCCGTGCATTGAACAAGAACTCGTTCTTCTATTCGCTCACCTGTAACGAGAGAAAGAGAGAAGGAACACGTTAATGTTGAATGCAAAGTGGGCTCGAGTCGACGACGATGAAGCGGTGGAGATAAGACAACCCTTTTTGCAGCCCACTTGCAGTGCAGTCCCTTAGTGTCAGAGCTAGTGATGGGTTCTCGGAACCGCACCCACCGCCCGGAACCGCTTCCAAGCATCTTTAAACCGGCTGCGATGCCGGCTTAGTAAAACCAACGATTCCGGGTGCAGCCGTCCGGAGTCGTCCGGAGCCGTCCGGAGCCGTTCGGAGCCGTTCGGAGCCGTCCGGAGTCGTCCGGAGCCGTCCGGAGCCGTTCGGAGCCGTTCGGAGCCGTTCGGAGCCGTCCGGAGCCGTCCGGAGCCGTCTGGAGCCGTCCGGAACTGTCCAGAGCCGTCCGGAGCTGTCCGGAGCCGTCCGAAGCCGTCCGGAGCCGTCCGGAGCCGTCCGGAGCCGTCCGGAGCTGTCCGGAGCTGTCCGGAGCTGTCCGGAGCTGTCCGGAGCTGTCCGGAGCTGTCCGGAGCTGTCCGGAGCCGTCCGGAGCCGTTCGGAGCCGTCCTGAGCCGTCCGGAGCCGTCTGGAGCTGTCCAGAGCCGTCCGGAGCCGTCCGGAGCCGTCCTGAGCTCGGCAGCCGGACCCGTCCGGAACCGTCCGGATCTACCTTACGGAGCCGCTTCCGATATTGGTGGAGTCATTCGGAAGCGGTTCCGGTTTTATCCGTCGAATTTACCCATCACTAGTCAAAACTCGATGACGAGGAGCGAGGAGCCCACGAAATCGAGCCTATCGATCTCATTTGAATCGATCCGTTTGTTTGTTTGAATCGTTTGAAATTGGCCACATTTCTCAACAGAAACCCCTCCTGGCCATGTTCCCCCTCTCTCTGGTTTGGTTTGGTTTGGTTGCGGAATATTCAAGATCCACCCCCTGCAAAAGAGTGCGCGGTTGGTTGGTGGCTGGCTGATTACACATTCCACTCATGGGTGGCTCGTTTCATGCCGTTCGCACAGAGTTTGTCCCTCGTTCAACCGCAGCACCTCCCCCCCCCTAGGGACGCTACCAACATATGTCTGGTACGCGACATTGCTACAAACATCGTTCTATAACGCGATGAATGATGTATGAATGGAGCACAGCTATTCGCCGGCACATTTTAACATTCGATGGCAGCCCACCTTCTTCCACGGAAAGGTTTCGGATTTTTGATCGCAGATGGTTCTTGATGGCTTAACGGGAAGGATGGGTTGGGAGAAACGCCAAGGAGTAGGAGAGGTTTATGATTTATAAGTGAAAAGGTCAAATGCAAGCATGGCTGAATTTCGCGATAATGCTCCCATCCGCATCGATGTTGAGGCACAACAAACACAATACTCTAAGCTCAATTATCTCAACAAATGGTGAACATGACATTCTGAATTAAGAACTCAAATGACGTGGAAGTCAAAAATGATTTGCCATTCTGTGATTTTACTTTAAGAAACTGGTCTCGTTGGCGAATTCCTCAGGCTGTTGGTACAGTTTTATGTGCATTATCTTATCGTGAAATAGATTGCCTATCTTTTCCTCATCGGTTGAATCAAAACACCTGACCCTAAAGGAATGTGCCAAAATCGGTAACGTTCGCTCACTTACACACGCACACTCTTCCAATTCTTCAACCCTTTTTTATCTGACAAAAGGGTATCATTTTGGTATAAAAGGCTTTGTACATACCACGCCCTACCGAAAACTAAACGCAAAACATCAAACATTAGGAGAGCAAAAACCCCTCGGCAAAATGTCCATTTCTTTTTTTCCTCCCAACCTCACCATGAGGCGGCTCTTTGCGCTTCACTCGATCAGTTTGGGAACTCATCCACCCGGAACGATACCGATTATTTTTTACGTACGGTGCGCGGGGCTTTTGTTGTGCATAAATTATGTACGCGCTCGAGAGCACAAGTTCACCGTTTTTCCGATCAACGAGGGGGGAAGCAAAGCAGGGCGAGGTGGGCCAGGTGACGCCTGTTGGGGACGACGCGCACCAGCGGACCAATTTGCGCAACTACCGTGGCGCACACTTCACCGACCGGAGGCCAGCACAGCACACGCCCGGGGCGTTGTTGGACAACGGTCGCGCTTGGGCGCGTGTTTTCAAATCGGAAGCATACATTACGGGAGAGGCGAGGAAAAGAGGGCACACGTCTGATAACGAACGTTGGGTGCGAAAGGGAAGCACTTCCAAACACAAGCGTGGTAAAAGAAGCCCGGACTAAATTAACTGGTCGTCTTACTCAGGCGAGTTCAAATGGGTTCTCCCACACCTGACTCGGTCCGGAGATGGGTTTAACCGAAGGCTTACAGTAATCCAGACGAGGCTTAGCCGTGCAGTCACGCAGAAAATTATAGGAGATCTTCATACCAAAGCGAGGTACTTTTAAACACCTGCAAAATGCAATTGATGTAGGAAGAGTCTTTCAATCCTGAGAGATTATGAAAAGAGTGTCTAAATACCAGACTAAAGAAAATAACGATATGACGTAAGAAAAAGTGTTCAATACCAATTCTGTATCAAATTATTTTGATTTATAATTATAACAGGTTAGAAGTTTAATACCTTCAAATCAATCAAAGGCGTTGACAATATTTTATCAACCGACATATCAATTTTATATTATGCTTTTCACTCCAAAACATAAACCGGTATAAACTGAAGTAAAGTATTTGTACTCCAATGGAGTTTAGCAATGCAATGCACTCATTTGAACCTTGGGACATCACGTGGAAACTTTTGATCTCCATAAGTTCATCAGCAAAGCGAACTCGCTCCAACTTTGTACGATATGCACACACGAGTAAAGTGAGGAAAAATCGATGTCAACAGCAGATTGCGTGCGTGATCGTTAATCGGTACATCTCGGCTGGGAGGTCTCTGAACCGGAAAACTCCGTGGCCGGAGCTGTTTGCGCGCTGCGTTAATCAAAACCGTACCGGAAAATGCACCACACCTCGATGTGGACGAGAGATCTAGTCGTTTAAGAGGAGGGTGAGTGTTTGTGAAAAGTGAAAGCTACACAATTGACAACTCGTTAGCAGGCGCTGCCGCGTAAAGTGGGTGACAATTATTTCTTTGTGGACCAAGCCAAAGGCAAAGTTGGCAAAGTTGGAATGCACACGGGAGGCGGGAGGGAGAACATCGCCTCAACGCATGAGGTCATAGGAGAACCGGTTTACAGGTGGGCAATTATCTTCTTATCGACGGCCAGGTAGCCAGCGCACCAGTGTCGGCACTCCAAGCGCAACCTGA
Organism: Anopheles ziemanni; assembly: GCF_943734765.1. NCBI lineage: Eukaryota > Metazoa > Arthropoda > Insecta > Diptera > Culicidae > Anopheles > Anopheles ziemanni. The sequence continues at coordinate 94,189,980 of NC_080706.1, forward strand.
GGAGGTAAAGGCAAAAGGTGCCTAATGGAGTGGAGAGTACATCACGCAACTGTGATCTCTTTTAAACTGCCGACGATAAATACCTCGAAGGCGCCGAAGGCTTCGCGTTTAGGTCTAGAAGCAGAACACAAATTTGCATAAAATTAGCTTTAAGCTTTAGCGCTACGTGTTGTAAGTTAAGCTACATAGAATTGTAAGTAAGGAAGCATGAGGCTCTTAGAAATCGTAAACTAAGATCAGAACCAATCCCTGGAAGTTATACTTTGAACCAACACCACAGAACGTCATCAAACCAGCCGACACCTTCAAGATCGTGTGTACTGTTGGAAGATAATAAGTAATTCAAATGTATCCCTCAACTACTTATGGCGAACTTGGTTGTGTTGATCTACTCCACATGTCGAGGTCCGTGAAGGAAAATCCCATAAATGAAGGCATTATTGATGCATCGACTGCATGAATGATTCTCGTGATGGGTTGGACTATGTACACTGCTGTGCAAACTATACATTTTGCACAATGTTGCAAACGATGGACAAATGGGTTCTTTGTTTTGTTTCCATGACGTCTTGACTCACGTTCATTATTCAACAGAGTGTATGAGTTTTTACTCGGTATTTACAAATGATCAGTTTGATTTTGTTTCCAAATGTTACTAAAAGCTAGGTTGTGTACGAATATTTGAGGCATGTCGTTTATAGATTATTCGGATATTTCATATAATGTGTCGTCCAAAACTATCAGCACGTAATATCAGATGAAAAACAAACCAACCAACCCCCACACTTAAGCCTTCGTTTAGCATCTCTTCCAATAATTAACACCAACTGGTGTTTTAAAGGCCACTTATCTATCTTTTGCCTCGGGCGTTTCGCTGGAGAGAAACATAATCCATCCCAAAATGTCAAGGACCATATCTCATCATGCCCGAACCCGAAGTTCAATATCAACAATCAAACCGGCTTCTGGCTATATCGAGGGCACCACCGTCCACTATTTTTATTTCTCCGACCCACCAAAATGTTTTGCGGGAGAAAGAGGGTTTTAAGAGATACAAGACGGATCGTTCGAAGCCGATAGCAGCCCACGGAGTCTGATGAAGTGGTTGGCCGCCCGCCAAGAGGCGATGGACTGTAAAAAATGGATGGCAAAAATGGACTGATATCGAACTATTAATAAATCATCGATAGTTTCGCTTGGCAGCGATTTATTCTAGAACCAATGGCTAGTGGCGTTTGGTGGGTGTGTGTTAGTTTTGAACCTTGCATTAAAATGGATGGCAAAGAAAAGGAACGCCGGGCTGCCAAAAATCTTGTTGTGGGTCTTGTCAAACTGTCAAATCAATCACAATGTAAAACGAGCAAGATTTATCTCAATTTGTCAGCTATGCTTGGGTTAAAGTTTAAATACATTGATGAAAGATGTGCGAAAGAATATTTATGTTTCCTTTAACACGTTGACTGCCATGTCACCCAAGCGTTTTTAGCACACTTTTTAGTATAATCTTGTTTAATAAAATTTATTTATAACATTTATTAAACCAACGATTTTTGAAGGCTTAGTAAAACCTTAGCTTCCAAAAGAATTGATAATAAATACTACTATGATTTTTATGTTTTACGTTGACCTTTAACACGTTGACTACCATGTCACCCAAGCGTTTTTAGCACACTAGCAATATTTATGTTTCCTTTAAGCTTATTCTATTTTCTGATTTAAGAAAACCTTATACGTTATCCATTTCCACGTCTTCAGAGCCACTTTTACCGTTAGTCCTTTGATGTTGGTTTGAGGCATGACACTGGATGAGAGAAGCATAATTTATGCAGTTGTCTCACGGTAATCCATAAAGGCTCGTCCCTCTAAGCGGGTTGTTCGTCCTTCCTATTCCTCCCTGGATACGTCTTATCGCGGAAGAAATGACACATCAAATAGACGCAGCTAGAAGCATTAGTCCGGTGCCCTTCTTCGTCATAGTTGAGAGATGGTCCACACCCTTGCCTTTCGAGAGATCCATCGAAAGAAATTAGATATCAATTCGTACCTCGACGGCGTCCAATAATTCCTGGCATTTCGATGTGATTTCGAATCGACAATAAAAACCGCTGCTCCTCGGGACAAGTATGTTGTTGTTGTTGCGAGTTGATTGTGCTTTAATGCTCGTGAAAACAGAACAACATTCCACCCTGTTTTTTCCCCTATCAATCCGTATGGAAATCGCGGAACCACCCTGCTTGAAAGCTCCACCGTCGGCACCGCACTTTGATGTGAACCGTAACGCATAACTGCATAAATAGGAAATAGGAACTGGGCATGTCTTTTTTTCCCCGGAGGAGAAACCCCGATGCGCTTGTGGGCCCCGAGTACAAAATGCTATGGCGACGGGAAAGTGTTGTTTGTGCTTGCAGTTGCACAACGATTCGAAAAAATATAGGTTGGTACGCGAGGCACGGCGTACCGCTTTGCCCCACTTTTGCCAATAATGCACCGAAGCGCATGCTGCAGTTTTGTTTCTGCAACTGCTTTTTTCGCTCATCGCCAGCGCATCGTCGATTAACCGTTTTCCAATTACCGTTTAAATGAAAAAGTACTCCAATTGAATACCTTTATTGGGCGCAGTTATTTTCTTTATTGAGAAGCATAGTAACGGTTTCCATAGAATGGAATACTTTGTGAAATAATGAAATGGATAAACGATAAAACTTTCCATTTGAAGTGAGAATTGCAGTTCTCATAATGTGAGAGAAAAATCTGACAATCAAAATTTGTATGTTTACCCCAACAAATCAGTCCAAGAAGTCGAAAGAAAATGTTACTGGGAGAAAATATGAAGAAAAGTCAACGAAACGTTCTTCGACCACATCGAAAAACACAAACATGAGTCATCGCTCTTGTATCCCTTAGGCTACAATATAATGAGCGGAGTGTTTCCAACGTCTACCAACTGATTACAGCCGCCAGTTACACCAAAGGAATTATAACGAGACATAACAAAACTCCACCCCAAATGCAGCTACCAGGCAATGTATAAAAGAACCATTATAGACCAAGATTAGTCTACCCACCTTTGAATGTCATGGCCAGCACACAGAAAAAAAGGTACAAATCGATATCGCCCACGAGAGTTCAAGTTCAATGCTCCTGCCACTTTCTACTACGGAGACAACTTAATGCGGACGACGTCTAGGCGTGCGTGGCATTCGCTATTACGATCGATTCCAGGGCCGAACACCATCGTCGATTGCATCATTTCAGATCCTTGTCGTATATTCTGATTCGCCCGAGGGAACGCCACTCCGGCTGACGATGGAATATTTGGTTGTTCCCCCCAAACGGAAAGGACATTTTTAGGGGTTAACACACGCATACACACACACATCGCCGAGGGTAAAATTTACGACCCAATTCATATAACAAAAAAAAGAAAGGAAAAGGAAACGCCACGCAAAACCGTCCAGAAGGTCCTGTTATTTTCCCTTCATTAGGAAGCGCCGTTCTGGTTCGTTAAGTAACGATGCACACCATGATTCACAATCCAGTGGGAGTACCACCATCGTGGGGGGTTGGGAGCTGTTGTCATTATATTGTACTTTACGAGACTGCGATGCAGTTGATATGAGTTTGTGAGGTTATCATGCAAACACATCAACAAGCAGGAAGTGAAAACTCAAGGTGAAAAAGGAAAATAAAACAGAGGACGGAACAAGGAACACCCTACCAAAAAACTTATCAAACAAGGACATTCAAGTATCCAACCGGAGGGTTTATAATCCTTCCCATATTCTGTGAAGAAAACATTCAAATTGTTCGTAAAATAAAACGAAACAAAATTTTTGCACAAATCACATTCTGGGGTGGCATATGGTGTTGAAGCACATCGAGGAGAAAAAGGGAGCACACTCCCATAACGAACTGTATTTTGATTTAAAGGAAGTAACCAACACGACGATGCATCCGTCAGCTACCGAATCCTTGAAAAAAGAAACGCTAGACCGAAAGTCAAACCCCCGAAAATTATGCGCTTCAGTTGAGAAGCGGTGCAACCCCTCGCATCGCAAAATATAGGAGACGTAAAACAAAGTTCCCACTTTGGCGCATTGGCGTCGGAAGGGATTTTTCGGGGGATTTTCTAATGAATATTGCAGGTCAGGTCTTACCTATCTCTAGCGACGCGGATATATCCTTCCAAACCCTTAGTCTTCTTCGCTCGAACCAAAAAGTTTTCCCTAGCCGAACGTGCTGAATCATGAAGTAGCTGACTTTGGATCTTTTAACATTTTCCTAGCCGAATATAGGGGTGGAAATTCGAATATGGAAAGTATGCGACACAACGGCGCCTCATTAACGGAGTGAACGGAAAATAAACCTTTTGTCTGGACGGTGTATGAGCTGCTACAAGAGTGACTCACTCATTCACTAGAGTATAACCAACAGTTAAATTGAAAAACGCAACCTGTAGTAGACAAATTTCCGCCAGCACGTCCGGAAGAGTTGATTGAATTCTGTGCATTCCGTTTTCAATGTCTGCTAGTAGATTCGAATGGCAATGATAAACGTCGACAAAGCGAAACGACTATTATGAATAAATTGAACTGCGTCCAACGACATGAATCAATTGAATTGCCGATGGGAAAGGAAGGGAAGGAGATCGAAATTCAATCAATATTCTGACGAACGAGATTTTCGTTACCGATGGATGAGCAAAGAAATAAAGTTTTAGATTAGTTTTGTTTGTCAACACAACAAAAGGCATTTGATTAACACTCTTGCTAAACTTTACTGAAAACAAGAAAAAATTACTAGAAACCTAAACAGGGACTCATAAATGTTTTTCGAATTTTACAACCCACGAGCCAATAACATGAAAAATTATAACGCTTTGAACTTTACCGCTTCAAAGAAAGTCATAGCACATAAGATAAGTTTGTTTTCATTTCTCAGGAATTTATCTACCAACCTTCACATTCGAGAAGGCCACAGCGAACACGGATATCCCATTTGGCGCTCGCCGGCGTCGGAAGATCTTTATTGGATCAAACGGATAGAGCTTCGCACTTCTAGAGCTATCGTGTGCCATCATCATCTCGTATGTGGCGGCGGTCAACGCCCGGCCACAAGAGAGACATTTTCAAATATTTGAATTCATCTCTTCCAACCCAAGTGTTTGACTTACTGACCCAGGGTTTCTATTCTACCAGTTTATGTATGTGGCTCTGGTGTGTTCGGGTGGGAAAACGGGCTGAGGGCACAACGCCCACGCGACAAACCTACGATCCCACGAGGGAGCCGAGGAAAGGAATAAATCACATCTCTTGATCTATTAATTCGTCTCCCGAGAGCGTCGCCATAATTCCCCCCTCAGAAACGGAGACGTTCAAAAATGGGCAACATTTTAATGCATTTAGCAACCGCGTGCACGAGATGGTGTGTGTGTTTTTTTGGGGCGACACTGGCCTCGTTGGATGCCATCAACGGGGAAATAAATAAACCTAATGGAGTAGGATGGGGGGATGTAATGAGACACACCCCTGATGTGCGCTTATGTCTGTCGGTCTGTCTGAGACCCCGCACGATATGTTAATTACATTAAAAACACCAACATTCGTCATGCACGCGGCGTTCTCTTTCTTCCTTCTGTTTTTCGTTGTCTGGTATGTGTTGAAGTATTTCAGATTATCTTTAATTACCCTCCCAGTAAAGGCCAAACAATTAGAAGAGAGATAATTCTGGATTCACGTTCACGAAGAGAACAGAAGAGAAGTCACAATCTGACGATGCTTCTTGTTGAGGATTTAAATACAGATGAAGAAATATGTCTAGTACCTCTAAGGCTTCTTTATTGCTGAGAAAGGCGTAGCAGAATGTAAGTTCTGGTACTCCTTAATTATGATTATAAATATGAAATCCATAGAAGGGAATCTGAAAAGATTATTAAGTGAAAATCGATGTATTCAGTCATACCAAACACGACGCCCTTATAACATGCTTCGTCGCAAGATTCTAGCTTTTCTCGTGGGAGTTTCTTGTTCCAGAGATTATCTTTTTGCAGCCATACGAAGAAGCCTGTTACCGACCGCTGCTCGGTTCGACGGTAATGAAAGCCAAACATAAGCTGTCGAGTTGGCCCGATGACCGTCACGCTTGGTTAGGTTCTGGCTACTCCCAAACGCCTACGCAACGCTCGCTCGCCACTGAATTTGACCGGGCTGTTTATGCTACACTGCATCACGATCGGCACCCAAACAACCACGAAAGTGCAGGCACGTCCTCTCGGGCATCGACAGGCAGCCTAACCTTCGCCCGGGCGGCTCCGTCTCATGGTCGGCGAAGCGCAAAATGCACAACCACTGCAGCAGCCGTGAGTGCGAAGTGAGTGAGATTTAATTAAGCCACTTCAGCTTCAAGATTCGGTTTCATTTGGATTGGAGCACTCGGAAAACACTGCTCTCCCGGGAAACAAGCAAACACGGCGTACCAGGTCGAGCGTGCGGTTCGGTTTTTGCTTCCCAGAACGAGATTTCGCAAGATTCAATTACTTAATTGACAGGCGTGATCTTCAGCGGGCTTCTTAAAATCCACCAAGAGGCGTTGTTGTTGCCATGATAAACAGGTAGTGATGAGAAAAACAACTCTTTTTAAAGATTTGAATCAGAGTGAACAATCATCACGATGATTCGAATCTTTAAGTCACTCTTTTGTGATTTAAAACGTGTAAAATGTTTTATTAATCTTCGAGGAGATTTGAATTCATAACGGGCTTCGAATCCCAAACAAGTGAATGAGTGAGTAAAAGAGTTGCTAGTCGCCAGAGAGATTCGAATCCCAAATAGAGAATCGAATCCCAAGAGTGAGTAAAAGAGTTGCTAGTCGCCATAGAGAGTCGAATCCCTGGTTGAGATTCGAATCACAAATTGTACGTGTATTCATACTACTGTGTCCAAAAAGTAAGGTGCATTTGGTGCTCTAACTGGGCGCGTCAAGGGTATTGGTGGATTGTTATTTTTTTATTGTTAATACATGTGTTTTTGACTTCTTCAGAAAATTTCATGTTAAAAAATTAATCCGGATAGGAGATACGATTTTTTTTTGTGGCCTACTACACGTATGACCCTCGCTTTTCGTCCCTAGCGACTATTGGGGAGCAAAGAATTTGCTTAAAATTTTTAATGCGTAACTAATGTTTAACTGCGGATTCGTTGAAATAGCTTTTGGTGATGCAGTAAAAGTAAAAAAAAATTTTTTGCGAAGGGTTTAGTGAATTCCAAAATGGCCGCCATGGCCACAATGGCCAAAATGGCGTCATGAGACACATCATCCTCAACGATTCCTCATTCGACGAAGCTCACGTTCAAAATTTTAATGAATCAATGTTAAATAATCGTCGATTGATTGGAGACTTCACCGATAATATTGAAATATCTAAAGTATCAGTAAATAACATTTTAGAGGAGGTTTTGGGCCTGGAACTCAACTGGTACCAAAATGTTGAATTTTTTTGAAAAAAGGCGTTGCGTTGAAGTGGGTGAAACAGCGCTATCCGACTAAATTGACAAGACGAAATGCATTATTACTGTAGACGAGACTTGTAACTATGCTTCAGACTGTAAAACAATCAATCAATCGAATAAATACCGTGCCAGGAATTTGTCAGGACCAAAAACCTAGAAAAACGAAGATCATACGTGTAATAGGCCACAAAAAAATCGTATCTCCTATCCGGATTAATATTTTAACGTGAAATTTTTTGAAGAAGTCAAAAACGCATATAGCAACAATAAAAAAATAACAATCCACCAATACCATTGACGCGCCCAGTTTGAGCACCAAATGCACCTTACTTTTTGGACACAGTAGTATATAGTTCGAATATTAAGTCCCAGGTTGGGATTCGAATCCTAATTTTCCAATCCCACATTGGGATTCGAATCTCTATGGCGACCAGCAACCCTTTTACTCACTCTTGGGATTTGAATCCCAATTTGGGATTTGGGAATTTGGGATTCGAATCACTGCATGGGATTCAAATCACTACATGGGATTCGAATCACTACTTGGGACTCAAATCTCTATGACGACTAGCAACTCTTTTACCCACTCGTTCACTCTTTAGGGATTCGAATCCCAGTTCAGGATTCGAATCAAAAGGGAGTAACAAAAATTGTCCGTTAGGATTTAAATCAATCATTTATTAGTAAGAATCAACTCAATCATTCATTCTTACTCATTTCGCTCACATCACTATAAACAGGCAAAGTATTACTAGAAATATGTTGGTTCCAGTTGAAAACAACAACTAAACATTGAAAAAACACTTTCGACAAATAAAGTACTCAACATTTGAACGAGATTCAATGCAATTCCACACAAAACACAAAGAGTTCCAGTTTCTCATCATCGCGCAGAGGATTTATGCTGACAATGTTCAAAAGCAATCGCATTCAATTGTGCAATCATTCACACACAACCCAAGACTCAACAACGGCAACAACGAAAGTTTTACTGCTTTACACCATTTCGAATAAGTTCATGCGACTTTGCAGTCGTTAACATGCGCACTGATATTTTATCTCCTACTACTTCACATTAGATAAGAAGATGCTGTGCACTTACAAAGCGGGTGAAAAGGAAAAACACAATTGGAAACAGAAAGCCCAATAGTCTTACCACGGGAAGCCCTCCTCGAAATGGACTGCTTGCGTTGTGCAAAATACTTTGCGCCTTGATCAAGATTGATGTTGTTATGACGGACTTACATAAAAGAGTACGCCAAGAAAAAAAGGGGCGCGAGTCTCCAATCGTGCTCTTCTTGCGTAAACAAGACTTCCGCCACTTGTTGAAGCTGTTTAGAAGGGCTCGCCAACAACACACACTTGCCAATAATCCCAACATTGCAGGGGAGACGCTTGAAAACGCGCGGTTCGCTGGCAAATGGTTGGTTCTTGTGCTGATGAAATTGTATCCGTAAACAAATTGTAGTCGAGCAGTAGGGAACGAGGGGTGTGTGTGTGTGTTTATGTTGAGCCTGTACTGTAACCAAAGGCCGAGAAGTTTCCTTAACAAGATGAAGGTACTTCTTTCTCTTCTGCCCGACAGCTTTTTTCCCGCTCGACGACGACTTCCTGAAATTTGCATGAATTTAACATCGGTGAAGCGATTCGCTTTATTTTCAGATTTGCGGAGTCGAGAACGAGATTTCCTAAGAGTGGTCTCGTGAAACCGGACACAAAAGAACCCCAATGCCCTCGGTCAACAGTTCAACCAATACAAAGGAGTTGGTGTGGGTTTACGATGCTGTCAAAGTCTGCTGTTTACGAACCTCCAAAAACCCAACTGCAATGTCACGGGACACGAGCGATAATGCACCGCCCGAAAGGCGACACGATTATGCGCTTCCTCTAACGGGGAAAAGATAGGCTGTCATTATTTAATCGAGTTGAATGTTCCCGATAAGATGCCATATCTTTTCCTCTTCTTTCTGCTCTCGTTTCGAACTAATTTCCCCATCTTATCTGCAGCTTTGACGGGTTCGTTATCGTCCAGTTAACCCTGCAGCGGCTAACCATGGCAAAGAGAGAGTTAATTGAGCTGCCTAAATATACAATATTCTGTTAGTTTCAGAGATAACGTTAGCAAGGCGTGAGCTGCAGGAACGAAGGTCTTCCGCTAGAGCTAGCTTATTAGCTGCATCGGGCTTGTCACCGTTTATAATGTTCTTAAGCTGAAGAGGATTTGAACGAAGGGAAAATTATGTTTCTTTTTCAATTTATACATAGTAAAACCATTTAACAATCTCTAAACGAATAAAACATCTCTCATGTTTCGCAATTTGTGGAACTAAGTTTGTTTGGTGTAAAACCTCTCATTACTCTGAGGATGCATCGTGATAACACCTCGTGTACAAATACTATCGAAGAAGACCCCCAAAGGAATGTTGATAATAGGCATGCTTATCTCATTAGTAATTTTCTGGAGTGCTGCTTTCGAAGTACCTTGTTTCCATTAAACATTAAAATTGGTTAATAAGGTATCGGAACCTATCACTTTCTTCGTAACCAGTTTATATTAACTTGCTAAAGCTCATCATGAAGCTACTAGAACAATCTTTCATTTACTTAATTTTCGCATCGTTGATGTTGCAAGCCATAAAAAGCGAGCTAAATTGATTATAAAGAGCCTTCATTCCATTACAAAGTGCCGCCGTTAAGCGTTGACATTTTGAGACACACAATTAATTGAGGGAGCTTATCGGGAGTTTTTAAGGGTTGTGAGAAAGTCTAGAATTACAAAATTTCTTACACACCACGAAAGTCAAATGAAAGGATCTTCCATTTCTTCCAACACGAAACAACAAGAAGTTCCAAGCGTCGACGGAAAGTGTAAATGATTCATTACTAAAACAAACCTTCTCATTCATAAAGATACTAAAGTAAGTCCCATGCATCTTTCCTTCCCTTCTAACGTAACTCGCTCACAAATTCTAAAGTCACATAGCGATGGCGCTTTGATGAAGCACCCATTTGGGTTTCCTTCCTAAGATTTGCCACTTTCGTCGGGTGCAAAATAATTACGTATAATTTCTCATTTAAAACACTCTGTCAATGCCGTACGTACTCTCAAGTGCGCCCAACGATTTGAAAGAAATGTGAACGTGGATGAAGGCGTAGCAGGCAAACAAAAACAGACGAGCGGGCTGAGTAGCTTCTTGTTCTGGTTTCCTTTTCTTTCGCTTTTGCATTGAAGTTTGCAAAGACGTCCCAACTAGCGCGACGTCAAGTCCGAAGCTGCCATTACGAGAGAAAGCGAGTATGCGTCTAGACACGTGAGATACTTCGGAAGGGCTTCAGAGCAGCATTAATTTTCACTAATTTTCCCAGGAGTCTTCACAAGTGGTTTAGCAAACACAACTCAACAGCCTCACAAACCGACCTTCAGCAACGGTTGGCGTTATTTAAACCGGAGGCAATGTGTTGGAAATGTTAAGAAAATATTGCATTTGAATAGAAGTCGCCGTTGTTTTTCATCCTTAGGGAGTTCTGAACGTGAGCATATCTTGGGAAAGGGCACGTTTCTGCGCAAGTATCGTTACGATTGAAATGGCTTACAAATTGCACAACCAAAGGAAAAAAAGTCTATGATGAAAAACAACTCTTTAGTCTTTACCCCTGAAAACAGATCCACCCTCCTGAAGAGAAGATTCACTCTTTGAGTAGCAAAAAAAAAAAAATGCATGCGGAAAGGAATTTATTCTGGTCGTTAAAGAATAAAAACTAGTTACATGGAAACGAATGAGCAACATAACACAGCAGCATAGTTATGATGAAAATATGAATTATAGACCAATGGAAGGAAGAAGAACTCACTATCTTTCATTAATGATACAATTATCACTCGGACAATAGAGAGAAATGCAAAATGAAACAAATGTTCTTTATAGCAACATGCTTATAGTTAACAACCTTTTATCTAAAAAGACATAATTTTGGACACATTTGTCAAAAGTTGAATAATTCCCATGTTAGTTATGCAAAACGAAAACACTCATAACGTGAACAAAGACTCCGCTATGAATCGTCGAATAATAAACTATTCGCACAGTTGATTTATATTGATCTTCCTGCCGCAAGACGTAACCACCAGTCTCGCTCCTAAACCCGGCGTAGAGCCCTCGATGAAACCTCGAGTTTCTAACGGAACGGCACTTTAATGGCCACCCAACAGACCATGAAGGTTAGCTTCGCAATATTTCAATACGTTTAACATCATCTCCACACAACCTACCTGAAGTGACACCGGCGTCGTTCCGGCAACATCTCGGCAGAGGAGGACCTCAGACAGGGGGGTGGGGGTGGGTTTTGGAGTGTCACTTCAAGCTTGTGTTAATCCAGCGCGCATAGACACACGCCAGCTTCACTCGTGGGCTTGCCCCGGTTGATGTTGACTTACACGTAATGCACTCTCTTCTCTCTCTCTGTTGCTTTTGTGCTTGGACTAAGCATCTGCACTACGGAAATGGCTAACGTGTACAATATGGGAACCACACCACAACGCGTGTCCTTTACGTCGACGTCGAGCAGTTGGCAGACTCCGAAAGGGCTCTTCTGGTGCAGCGAGATATCGATTTTGTTTCATTACTTTTTAATACCTCGTTGAGAGGAACCTCATCATCGGCTGTCCACCAAATCGGTACAACCCGCTTCACCTCACATGACACGTACAAAACATCACACGGCTGACCAAAGCTGACAAATCTCCATCGGCGAGGGCGTATAGAGCTATTCACCGGCTGGCCGAACCTCATGAGGGTGGAGTTGTTGGTGACTTCGTCGCTTCAGCTTCGTCGGAAACGGTGTAAGCGGTTAGAGTTTGTTGTTTCTTTTTACTTTCCACCCCGGGCCACCGGATCCACGGGATTGGCAATGACTAGTTTCATCTCCGGTCGGCTCGTGGGTTTCACTTCACCAGACCCCGGCGGGTTTGTACCGCTTGATTGGGTCAACAACACACGACCATTTTTCGTTTAGCCATCCACAGGTAAACAATCCTCAAGCCCGTGGAGAAAAAGTTTGTCTAATTGATTCTATGCAAGGTGTGGGGGAAATTGAGACCGAATGGTCATCGGTTCGATCATGGATTTCGTAGATGTTTTGCCGTTTGCACGTGGGATGAAGTGGACGTGGAACACTTGTGACGTAAAAGAACTGTCACCAGTTTTAGAAGTCTTTTCCTGTCCGGCAAAGACACTTGAATGCTCCATAAACCTGGCCTCTTATGGTGATAGAGTTGGTAAACTACCGAGCCGAATGTACTGTTGGTTTTCAATTTCCAATACGCTCTACCGTCACCGACTCAGAACGGCCGAACACTTGCTTACTACTGGCGACAGCTGACGTCGCTGGCCACAAACTGCCAACCACCAAATGGTGGCCTTTTGCAAATTTTGTTGTTGTTTTCTTTTCACTGTTCCATTTTTGAGTTTCCTTTACGAGCAAACGCGAAGGCAAACTATATGCTTATAGCTGGCCACTACAACAATATCCCAACGGCCTAGAGGCCCTCCTCCGATATTTCTCTCGAAGTCGTGCGCCATATTTCGCAAGCTCTCATTTCTCTCATCACACAATTTGGCACAACTGGCGACCAACGGGGATCAACGGCAGCTGCTGCAGAAGCAATGACAGAGGGCAATAGAACCCAACCGTCCAACCAACGGATCCGCAGTAGGCTCACGAACTCTAACTATGTCACTTCCTGGACGTGGACAGGAAAGAAAAACTAACGAATAAAACTCGGCTCACAGCGGAGGTCGATTGCATCGATCTACTTTGGCTGGAGGGCCTAGGCACCCGTGTGTGTGTGTGTGTGTGTGTGTATGTGCCTGTGTACGACCAACTCCGGTGTTTACTTAACCCTTTCCGACGACGAACGACCGATTGTCTACGGCATATCCGACGATTTACGCTTCGACTCTGTAGGATAGTTGTCGAACCTAACCTAGATACCTAGTGTATCACTTTGGCTTCCATTGTCGACGGGTGGTGGTGGGCTGAACATGTGTCCAAAGAGTTAGGTACGAGGGACCTTTTGCAACAAATACAAAGGCCCGAACAATCTTTGTGCAATATAATACCGAAAGGCGCACGGAAGCATTTATTACACTTGGCAATCAAAAGAAAACTTCCGGAAAGATTATCGAGTTAAACAAACAGGGATCAACCGGGTTCTTGGGTGTTAAGCTTAACGGGGCAAACTTCGTTTGGCGACACTTTTCCACCCTCCGTTTGTGTAACTTTCGAACAATTTTGACTGCCAAAACCTAGTTCTTTGTCCTAGAAATCTAGTTAAACTCTGTTTGGCCCCTCCGGAACCCCCTCATCGCTCCCTCCCGGATTGACGTAACTTGGTGCTTTATTGCGAAACTTGCTCTATGTGCCGCCAAATTTGGGCCCAAAAGTTGTTGGGTTGGAGATTTTTTCCGGCTTTTTACGTTGCACTTGCACCACCTCTTCTTCCCATCCAGTCGGTCTCTATTCAAATCGGCCTCGTTCGCTTGACATCCAATACCCAGACACACACACACACAGTCTGAACGTCTATGTTGCCAGACGACTCCGGAAGAATTTCACCACTCCTGCTCGAAACAGCGAGATCCGCCCATTACATATTTTCCCGTTGAACTTACACAGGAGGACACAGTCACAAAAAAGTGTCTGAATTGACTTCCGTCACTTCCAGACGACAACTTGTAATCGTTTCCGATTACACTTGCCGCCGGTAGCTTTTACTCGCTGGAATAACTTTCTTTCGAAGACGCTATGAATCGTTGTTCGATGAAGAAGTACAGGATTAGTGTTGTGTAGTGAGCAGATGAGCTACGTGATCCACTCTGCTCACCTCACTGAGCAGAGAGCTGTACCTCCGTGAAAAAAAAAACTGAGGTGGCTCATCTACTGAGCTTGCTCACCTACTGAGGTGGCTAAATTACCAAACGCATTAAACGAACAACTTTGACCATCTAACTTATCAATTTTACAACCTAAACTCATGTTACTCAACTGTCGGTTCATGGAGATAAAACATACTGTGTTTACTGAGCCACCGGTACAATTGAGTTTGATGAGCCACCGCACAACTGAGTTTGCTGAGCCACCTCAGTAGGTGAGCAAGCTCAGTAGATGAGCCACCTCAGTAGGTGAGCCACCTCAGTAGGAGGGCAAGCTCAGTAGGTGAGCCACCTCAGTAGGTGAGCAAGCTCAGTAGGTGAGCCACCTCAATAGGTGAGCCCCCTCAGTGAGTGAGCCACCTCAGTAGGTGAGCAAGCTCAGTAAGTGAGCAAGCTCAGTAGCAACACTTTGCTCTGCTCACTGAAAAGAGCTACATGACACGACACTAGACAGGATTGAAACAAACCATTAATGCCGAGACATTTGAAGAATCGTTTACAAAAGCTCGTTGACTCTTTATGTTAACATGTTTAATTAAATTTTTCTTTTCTTGAATTGACTTTTTTGTTATCTATTTTATCAATATTATTATTATCACCCAAGCGAGTCCATTCAATTTGTAGACATAACATAAGAGACCCAAATTAAAAATAATCCCTTCGATGTGCCTCAGTTGCAAATGATAATAAAGCACCCCCGAGGAACGTGTACCTTTTCCCATCAACTTCTGCAGAAAGGTCGTGTGCGGTAAAGTGTGCAAAAGGTCATATCGGACGGGTTTTTAATATAAAATGATAAAACCCCCTCGTTTTTCCTCGATGACTCAATGTACCTTGGGCGATGCAGGAGTGAAAAACCGGGCACCCACACACAAGGAAAAAATAATAATAAAAGTGTCCTTTTCATCAACTCCCACACGCCACTGTCGGCTACTGTCGGGTGCGATGGCATCGAAAAAGGGTCATTTTTCGATGGATATTTTCACCGACTGTGGGTGAAATGAGGGTGCAGTTGTATAACAACCCAGCTTCCATTGCTCACTTTCTCCTTCGTTCGCAAAGGGAAAATTTGCTAGTTTGCCGGTAGCGCAAGGATAGTGACCGAAAAACGGGGGAAATTACGACCTGTCCCGGCACTGTTTTCCATCTCCGGCCGGCTGGGCCGGCATTTTCTCTCGCCCGTGTGTCCCGTGAGGCGTGCATCCGGTTTGTGGAAATGAGCGCTTCTGCGCAATAGGATGCGGCACAAACACGAGTTCGAGTTCGAGTTCATCGGCGAACTGAACCTGAAGCATCGAGCGGTTCCAGGCCCGGCTCTAATGAAAACAGCGAGGAAACCGGTCCGGCAAACTCGGACGAGAGAGTCGTTCAAATAAACAAACATATCAAGAGATCGATGACGCTCTGATGATGCACGATTGATAGAAGAAAAGTTTAATAAAAAGACAAATCGAAAGAAAACAAAGATCGATTAAAAATGTATCTAAACAAACTAAATGTCAACACAACATTAACAACAAGCAAAAACAAACTTTTATGATAAAACCAACTCATACTTTCTTTTGCTTTTCTTATCTTTATCTTCATCTGAGGCATGGTTCAGATATGGAAGCTTGCTATGAAAACGGATGCTACAGCCTGTTGCTTTCTGCCTGGCGGGGAAAATCTTGTTTTCTGGAGAAAAAATGAGAGTCCATACTACTCTAATGAGCCCAGCGCGTAGGAGGAGGATATGAATTGCTCTCCAAAGAAAACGACTTCCCTCAACCCACACGGGAGAGTTGATCGAATCGCTTTAGAATGAACTTTCATTCGTTCCAAACCCTTACCCTAACGCCGCAAAGCGATGCAAAATTTGCACGGACTGGACAACGGCGTACGGAGGGAGGGAGGGGTTTGCGGTATGAAAAATTGTCCTCACCTCGTAAAACCGCAACGATAACGGTGCGTGGTTGGAAAATCAATACACGTGGGTGTTCTCGAAGTTTTCTTATTCGACGACCATTTAATTTTATATTTCACGTGGCACCTTAGAGGGAAGAAAGTGATTGTTAGTCTTAATTTGGACAGTAAACGTTGCGCCAATCGTTTACTAAAGTAAGAAAAGTATCAAATAAACTTATAAGAAAAGGCATAAGCTTGTTCTTGAACATCATATTTATTCCCATGGTAATTCAAAAGAGAAAGTAAACCTGTAAACCTCCCTGCTTTATTTATTTCTCTCTCATATGAATGTTGAATTATGTAATGTTTGTTGATAGCAGCCAGCTGGAAAATCTGACGCCATCGATATATACGTTTGTACTGCAAAACGCGTATCAACCACGAGCTACTTTGCGTTTGGGAGTATTTTTTAAAAAAATTCTAACCTCTCGCAAACGGGGTTTGTAAAGCCAGAACAAACTATAAAAGTATCGTTTTTTTTCCACCGGTGAACATTTCGCCAAAAGGTCACTGGCGTTGTGTTTCTAAAAGGGGGAACAGCCGACACTTCTTCCTCCCCACCCGAGGGCTCGAACTTTGTGTGTCTAATGGTCCGGGAGTAACCCCAGACCACAAATGTAAACCCCACCCAAAAGACCGCAGACAATAATATAATACGGCGAGGAGGGAAGCCCTACAACAATGTACTGGAAACAAACATGGGGAACCGGCGAACCCCGGTGTATTCCCGCATGGGAAGCAACATAAACCAGATGATGCAGATAATGGTGGAGAGAAGGAAACCAGCGTGCGGCCACGGTCAGCCCAAAGGTCTCGGACAGTCTAAGTACGGAATTGTAACCTAGCAAAAGCTTTCATCCGTCGGCTTCCTCCGACTGACAATGACCGTCGTCACTCTTTCCAACATAAATGGAGGCAAAGTAGACAAGTTACTAGCCCGGGGTCACGTGATGCATTAATGTCATATCTGAAATTTATTAAACCTGCACACAATGCTCGGTAATAGACGATGGAGTAATGCATGCAGCAATGTCCCACATTAGGTCTTTGTTGCTCGAACACAAAATTAACAAAACGATCATCTGATTATGTAAAGTATGCAATAATTTTCAATAATTACTTTCATTCGACAAACAAACTGTTTGTTTCTATTACTGTTCTTAATCTCCAAAAGAACATTGAAGACAACGATGAAACTAGAAAATACTTGTTATAATATATTTCGGGAGAGATAAAAGTTGCATAATTTTCTAGGACTCCCAAAACATAGACAACCGCCATATTATCTCCTGGCACGTAGCATTACTTCACACTTTGCCGAATGGAATAAAATGATTGCATAGCAACGAAATAAATTACTCACAAATTAAGGCCGAACCGATTATCTGCTGCCGGTTGGGTGCGTTCAAATTTCGGCACGGCCGCTAACCTGACACCAACAATACCACCTACAACATTGAAAGCTGGCAGATTCGCTCACCTGCGGAAGAAAAATAAAAGCATACCCCAAAAGTGGATACACATCGAAAGGAAAAATTGGTTAAAATTACGCTCATTACTCTGTGTCGTTCAAAATTTTGAAACCTCGCAGTAGAAGCAAAAAAGTTCAGACACACAAATTGCACTTCACAAATTGAGCACTTATTACGATTGAAGGGACAAAAACAAATACGACGTGGAATGGCCAAAGAGTGACAAGGGAAAAAAGGGGGTTTATACCAACGAATGTGATTTCTATTGCGAACATTGCCAACGCTTTCGAGCTTCCCATAGTACGTTTACTATTTTGCCCGCACAATGATATGCTTTAGCGCATATTATTGGGAATTTATTGCCTTACTGCAACCTGCATTGACCCAGATAAGGAACCCTCGAACTCGACGACTGCGAGTTGTACTTTTTGGTCACTGTTATGGAAAAGATTGACTAATGGTTTTGGTTCCTCCAACAAAAAAAGAACCTTCTTCTGCTTGGTTTCAATTACCTTAAACATAATATTTTTTAGCTACAAATTGTGGCCCGCCGGTGTAATTCATCGCCAAGATTCCCTTTTCAAGACTTAATCCTCTTGGGGATTATTTTTACGATGCTCTTTTACCGACATCGCGCCATCGCTCCTTGCGTTTACAAGACGATCCGACAATTTCAACGGATGCATCGTCCTCGTTCGAGAATGAAATTTTTTCCTCCAATATCCTCTCCCTGTACACTGTTATGAAAAAATACCAGCCGTATATAAAACGATTCCACAGATCGATACAAATTCAATCGAATAACGTTTTTCCAACATCCTGCTACCGGTGTTCGTGGTATGATTCCAATAACAGTGTGCGGGCCCCCAAACCATTAGGATCAGCTCAAGGATAAGAACTCCCGAGGCACATTCGCCAGCTCGTGTCGCTCCATGCCGTTCGAGTTGCTTCTTTTCAACCTGCAGATACATTTCCCGGGGTCGACAACGATGGCAAAGGGCCATAGCAAAAATAAAAAAAAAACACATGCATTGCGAAATCCAATACGGATACAAATAGAACCATCCATCGAGTGGCACTGGAACGGTCCAGGGCGAAAGAGCGCATCGGTAAACGGTGCTGTTATCGCAGACCGAACAATTTTCCATGTCGTCTGAGTGATCCCACACTGAGCGTTTAGTGTGGAATGGTGGAAGCAAAAAATCGTACAGGGATCGAATGATATTAGAAAAACTGCACCCGCGGGCTTAAAGTGGATGATCCGAAAAGGGAACGTCTATTTTGAATCCATTGCAAGGAGTATTACGCAATCGAATACAATTTCAATCGAGTACATTTAACAGTAGTGCATGCCGATGGAAGTTTTCTAATGGAAAAGAAACATTTTCATATCGACTACGAACCAGCAGTTTATAGAAATATAGGAAAAACGAGAACGGAAACGGATACTCGGCCACAACGGGACTGGACTTCTTTGCGTCTTTTTCCAACACAATCGTCCGTTTCATGCTTCATCCCAAACGACCGGAGACCACGAAGCAGAGATCAACCGTAATATTTCACACAGCCATATTTCCACGCGAAGCTCATCCTAACGCCGGCTGGGTGTCTGCTGCTGATACCTCATGCTTTATGGTCATCCAACTGAAGCGACAGAAAGTGGGTGGCTGCTGGGATGGGGGGTGTTGAGAGTCCAGCCACCAAACGATCGGCCATCCACAGCCATACTTAGCATGAAAAGCGCATAGAGTGCACGCCACCCCCCCAATCGACACCATTCCGTGCAGAAAAGGCGTGAAAAGGCGGCTCAAAACTCTCAAACGACCGCCCCGATGCACAATCTTTTCCGCGGCCGCCGCCGGTTCGTGTCGGAATGCCAAGCGCACCAATAAGCGCCATCCTTCATCGGCAGAACAACGCCACGCCACGCCACGCCACGTGGTTTGCAGCAAATCGCTTTTTTATGTTATTGTGTCGACCAGGCTTTACGACCGATTGACTGAAATTTATGTGTTTCAATCATAAGTCGGCAATTTATGGATGATTTGGATGATAATTTATATGAAATTACAACTTCTCGCTCTTTGAGCCTCACTGCCCTTCCTGGAATTGCAGACTTCCCAACACTCCACCTCGCTTTTTACATTATGGATAGCTTAGGGTCAACGAAGAATAGCTCCCACCAATGTTGGAGTAACTCTCCCAACAGTCTAATTTCGGAAATCAACCAAACTCATTGAGCAGATATCATAAACCATTTCGACCGAATCATGATTGATGTGTGCGGTGTGAGGACATTTTGAAAAGCGTGTTGTTGCAGTTCCGGAACGTCAACACGTATACATGTTGTTGGCTGAACCTCAGACATTGGGTAGGAGGTTGAGGTACTGCCGGCAAAACCACTCCATCAAATACATTGATTAGATACGATATCAAAGATAATTGTGCCCCGATCGTTTGATTTGTAGCTTGTAAACGTATGTCAAGGGCAGAAATGAACGAGTTTCAATCGCGAGATAAGGATCGGAGGGTGGTTTTTGAACGTTATTTAAAGTATTGGAATAGTACTTGGAATTTACTGCTTTTCTCACGAATTAAGTTGAGAGTAAAATAACAAACAACAAAACACCTCTGCTCCTATAAAAAATCTTCCAAAAGTTCACACAAGAGTACAAGAACTCTTACCACACTTGTAACCTTAGACGACAAAGCCTTGGAGAAACCAAATTAGCCTACAACTTTCCACCAACTCCCGGTGCCGTAAAATTACGAAAAGTTATTAGCTTCTTGCTGCCAACAAACTTCACTCGTCGTCCGGACGTCGCTTTTTGTGTAAGGGCCACCACCATCGATAGGGCAGACCTAACTCCGGACAAATATAGACTCGGGTTCGTAAATTAATATTTCCTACGCCCGGTTCCATGGGCGACCACCTTTGCGAAGGGAAGGCCCTCCGTAGACGGAAACACGTTTTCTTTGCTATCCCAAATAAACACATGCACATGGTGAGAGAACGCCTTTCGAAGGTGTGAACATTGATATGAAAGGAAACTCCACAACTTTCCAGGCGTTGTTTCAAGTAATAGAATCACTAAAAAACCAAATCCTAAGACAATAGAAACTTGGGTCGGGAAAAACACAAGCTCAATGAAGAAAATTTAGATAAATGGTATCAACCAAACCAAACCATGATACGATGATACTGAGAATGAAGACATTTTTGCACTGCAAAAATAGATAAATTACTTTTAAACACTCACTGAACTTTGCAAATTCTCGCCCAGGGAAATCTAATGAACACGTAACAAAGACATTGTGGGAAAACAAGTTTGTCACGATGAGACTGTAGAAGCACATAAAGATTTATTTACACAGCAATCTTACCATTGGCACAATCTCCAACGCGTTGAGATGTTTGCCTTAATCAACCCACCCGATATTCCGTACACAATCATAAAACAATAGCGTAAAGTTGACAAAAGAAATGGCATGGTGTAATTTTATTGAATTTTAGTTCTTCTTTTGCATTCATTTGCAGCAGAAAACTTTTGCGGCATTATGTTTGTTTATTTCATTTGCCACATTCAATTTATTCGTTTCGGATCCAGTTTATCCTTCTCCGGGAGGAACGTTCGAGGAAGGAAGTCCTTTGTACCTTTTGACGCCTTGGTTATAACCTCAACCTCAACAAGCCCTGTCACAGTCTGTCTTCTAGAAGCGTACGGCAAAAGCGCAGAAAATAACGGATAAGTTATTTCCACACCATTTCAATACCTTGCGCAATTGAAAAGCGAGTCGTGAAACCGAAACCTCGAGGTCGCAGCAGCAAGCAAGTACGACTGATGACTGATTGAATGAAGTTAATCAAATGCTTTATTGTTCGGCTGGAGAAGAATGTACCGTTTGCTCGAGAGATGATGGTTTACCGATTTAAATTATAAACACGTTTTTTTCCTTTTCGGCTGGAGGGAAATAAAATAAAATACAAATGCACAATGGTCACTTTCGAGTAAATACCGGGATAATTATTTTTTCAATTGTTTCATATTGCGAATTGTATTTTAAAACTGTTTTGTTGAGTCAGAATCCAGTATATCCTTTTTGAGAATCTCTTTATTTCTATTTCTGAATTTGATTTAAAGTTTTAGATTTATTTGTAGGTTTTTGTTTATAGTCTTTGCCTATTACGGTTTGACTCCTTCAACCTGTGTACCCGTACAACAGTACGCGTTACGATGGAGGCGTCCAGTGCCCATCTCATGGAGGTCCAAAATAAAAACTTGAATAACTTCTGCTACTTTCCGCAGGTAAGCTCTTCATGGCTTAAAAGAATACATATCAGGCTATAATACCATGCCTTTGAACTTACGCAACTCCGCGCACTTTTTGTTTGGCAAGATGTCAAACTTCAAATTGTTTCATATTCATCTGTAATTTGATACGTTTTGTATAATATTTTGAAAAATACAAGTTTCACATAAAATCCTATACTTTTTCTTTAAAAACAAATAAAATACCTTTCCAAAATAGTCATATTTGTAAAAAAAGGATCAAAATTGCCAAAGTAATAAATATGCAAAGATGGTTGATTTTTTTTAAATTTCGGTCGGTTTTTTTTCGCTTCTTCGGACTTTGACCTTTTGAATCTCAGAACTGGCAAAACGCATAGGATCCATTTTTTGGCTAGTTCTTAGTTTGATCTTGTAGTTTGAAGCAAAAATGGTTGGTAAACTTTATACGTAAGTTGGATTTCTGACTTTTATCCCGGCAAATGGCCATTGTGAAATGGTAAAATTTATTTTGAACTGAATATAAATCGACTATGAAAGTTCTTGATGAAAACGAATCAAAAAAAGGACAAATTTGGCAAAAGCATAAACGCAACTTCCATAAATGGACCGATGAACCACTCTCAAAAGCATGATGCTCTGAAGATTTCAGCAAAATGGTTCATAAATAAAATGAGTAGATCCCCTTCGTCTTCATCTTCGTCAGTCACTCTTTGCACGCAACGAACCGCAACACCTTCATTAAGGGCCAGCTGCCGTCGATGCTGGGTTTGCGGTGAAGTGCATCGTCGTTGCATCTCGGGTCCACTTCAACACTACAACACACACGCGCAGGAATGAAGCCGTGGACACTTCATTCGACTGTTGGGTCTCATATGACCAGCTGCCGAGCAACTGGTACTCGCATGCAGCATAACTGCCCTCGCCTCGTCCCCTTTGCCACCCTTCGTGTGACGGTGGTTTTGCGGACTCCTTTCATCGGATTCGTTTGGCTTTCTTTCAACAGCATAAGGCCCGTAAATTATGCTACGGTGCAACCTCGACGACGACGACGCCTGAAAGGTGCGCGCTACACCGAAAAACCAGTATTCGTACGCACATGCCCTTATTCGTCAGCCGTGGTTCAGTTCAGGCGATCCTTGCGAAAGTATGTGCTATGTTTTTTCCCTTCTCGATGGCAAAAGAAGTATGCGATCTTGAGGGCATAGGGTCCACAGCACACGAGCAAAACGCTGGCACAAGACCCGATCACACTCCGGTGATTACCATTTTAAATGATATGATACTTCTTGCAAAACAAGGGCGCTATCTCACATAAGACTCGAACAACGGTTTAGCTAATGTACGCCCATTTAAGTTCAAACCCGATTAGCAACGCGCTGCCCTTTTTTTGCAAGAGAGACTTCGCGCGGAGAAAAGCCTCACACTTCGGAGATAGTCCATTTCTTTTTGCGCTCCATTTCTAGCGATTGCAGGCCGCCCAAAAAAGGGGCGTCGAGTTGAGGTTAGATAGGTGAAGTTTTGCTCGCAAAGTCACACTCCGGGCGATTGCTTGAAAGTTGGATATGGCTCGGGTTTTGGGAGACCCATTAGTGCATTGTCGAAAGCGACGTTCCAATGTTCGGTGGAATGTTGTGTCTTACCCAACGGGGATTCCTCCAAAAAACACTTACATACGTGAAACCAAGTAGCACGGTAAGTTAAGATGCTGTAGGCTTTATTGAGAAACAACGTAAAAAGCCTTCGAAGAACACCTTCGTCTTGGAGTTAGGAGATGTCGCAACCGAACCTTCGCTGGAGAGTTCCTCGGCTGTTTCGACGAAATCAAAGACCTCCTTCTCCGACCACCACTAATGGCGAACGCCATATTCGGGCGTAACGACGGCGGCGGCATGTTGCGATGGAAAGCCGTCTCACGGGTAACGCACAAATTGGAGTTTTCAATTAATTTTAATTGCTTCATGTAGCGGAAAAACTACGGCGTACGGCACCGAGAGTTGCGAGACTTCGATATGTAAGGAGAGCTCTAAAAATGACTCGCTCTAGGTTTGTGCTGTACAGCTCTAGTAGCACATAAGCATGACAGTTTCACCACCTTCCAGAGGTAATGAAGTGTCATGTGTTGCTTGCCAGTTGAATTGGCTTCTTACACATGACATTATATTTTCATATTTCTTCTATCCCGCTAACATTTTTATTTCCATCAATTCCAATTCAAGGCAAACCAAAGAATGACCTACAACAAATTTCCAGCACACGCGAGTTCGAGGTAGGAAAATTAAAGCTTGTCGCCTTCTTTGTTCAATCTAGCCGTTAGCAGCAAATTGGGCTCAACTAATGAACTCAAAGGCGACCGCCGCCGAAATGTTGCCCAAGTCCAACCGAAAACAATCAACACGCACCAGTCGACATAAACGACACCTAATTGAAGATCAAATATGGTAAATTTACAGCTTCCGTAGTTGGGGAAAGTCGAGCTCGATTTTGTGGTAAAGCGAGTTGGATTTAATGTCGTTCCTCAAGGGTCGATAGATGTTGTACTCTTTAAGCTTTAAGCGGAATTAATCACGAACGTATGTCTATCTCCGGTGACGCCAAACTCCTGGGAACAGAACCTGAAATGTTGACAGTGGCAACGCTGCGAAAAATAAATAAGCTCAACAGCTGGCACAGCACTTTACGTCCCGCGAATGAGAGGGACAAAAAAAAGTTGGCCAAACAGACTTGACAAATGCCACGGCAAAACTTCCGTCACTCAGTTTTCGACTACTTTGATGGAGGCTTGACAGCTTCATCGCGAACGACGAATCCGGGTGCTTACCACTTGGATCATCCGCGACTTGAAGACGACGCGATTTTTCGATAAGACTCGAGCGGAGGGAGGTCGCTTCTAATTTGGTTTTTATTGCACCTGCCATTTCCTCGAAAGCAAGAATAATTCCATTGGAGTCGAAAGGTCGGAACGTTTTGTTTACACGAAGCATCATCGCAAATTTTACATTTTTAGCACTCTTGTGTCTCTTGGTTCTTTGACTGTTCCTTTTAGCGATTTTTCACACCGAGACCGGATTATTTTATTTTCTTCCATTTAGGCTTTACAAAGATTTTGCGCACTTTCTTCAACGTGCATTCCAAGGCGGAACGTATGAGCTCATGGATTTAACTGAAAGTAAACAATCCGACTCCAACTCTCCGGAGGAGGAGGGGGGTGGAACGGAATCGATGGGAGGGCCGGCCCCGCGCTTTTCAATAAATAGTTTGCGTAACGCAAATCGTTCGGTTTCCGTTTTGCAGCACAAAAACCAAGCGAAGCGAAATGTTGGTAGCTCCACGCCGTGGATCGTTGTCTATTTTGCGATGATTTCTGCAAATCGCTGCAAAAAGAAAACGTGTCCGGTCCATTTTCGCTTTCCCCCGAAAGGCGGCCCGGCCCCCAGTGCGAGATGTCTGATTTGGTCAGCAAAACCAAAAGGAAAAATAGAAACAAGCACAAACCGATGGGCAAACAAATCTCGCTCTCCGGAGTGTTTGATTTTACCCGCCCCGCGCGTCAATGCAAAAATAAATATTTGTGCGCATTTCGATAATCAATCTCTAACGCTCGCCGCCATCTGTTCGAAGGACCGATGCTGGAGGGTGAGTAAGCTTGCGGGATAGGAAAAAAAACGGGAAAACAATGTGCATAATCGTCTCGAAAACACATTACAAGTGCCTTAAAAAGTACCACTTATATAAATCGGACTTCATAAAGTTACCCACCCGAGAGTAAAACCTGCCGAAAATGGTTCAATAAGATGATTCGGTGAACTTGAAAACCCCAATAATACAGCTCGTTTACCCTGAGGGGACACAGAAATGAACCGCAAACGGCTCACATTTAATTCAATTTGCATCTTCTTCGCCTTTCCTCCGCCGGGTGAAACCCACGAACGAAAACGAACGCTCTAATGAACTCCGAGCGAAGGGGAAAGTATCCGCCGGGCCAGAGATGGGTGTCTATGTTTAATTTATTAAATTATGGTTCGGCCGCTCGATTCCGGTGCAGCAATGGACGAGGCGCCAACGTTTTCGCCACGCGTTGCTGCATCATTAACCACGCCATCGCCAAAAGGCATCATCTTTGGAGTTGGACCCAAGCGCGGGGGGACCTCGGTTTTGGTGAACAATGAAAGCGATCATCTCGAAACGAATACCAGTACGCCCCGGACGAGATGGCGGCGACCGTGACCTGGTTGTGCGCAAATATTTCCACCTACGTGCGGACGGAAAACTGACCCAAAACTGAACCTCATAACAATTGGTGTTTACCTCACGAATTCAGGAACGACCAAGCGGAATCGCATTCGGAGTGAACTCTGATGAGGACGTTCCGCCTTGGTGCCTTCTCCCAGAACGAAGGACAACCTCCAATCCTCGATCTCGACCCGCGGAGGTGAAGAGTGTGACCCGAACCGAGCGTAGGATTTGTTTGATTTGTTAATTAAGTATATCCCATTTTTCTTCATGACTGACTTTCGGACACGCTGTGCTGTGAAATGGTTTGGACTAGTGATGTGCAAACTGAGTCAGAATGAGTGAGTGAGCCAATTCATCGCAATGAATAAATTGATTCAATTTACCAAGATGATTAAAATAAATTTTGGCTCATTAATGATTCGGCTCAGTGAGAATGTATTAGTGAAAGTGAATTAGCTCAGAAAGAGTGAATTGACTCAGGGCGAGTGAATTAGCTCAGGAAGAGTGAATTGACTCAGGAAGAGTGAATTGGCTCCCTCAGAAAGACTTTTGACAATTTTGCGAGGTCAAAACTGCACTTTTTTTTCGATGGATAATCAGTGATTACCAGCAGTGCAGTTCATCAGTTCACTGCGTAATTTCAGCTCGTGAAATAGTCAATTCACTCTCCCTGAGTCAATTCACTCTTCCTGAGCCAATTCACTCTTCCTGAGCTACTTCACTCTCTCAAAGCCAATTCACTCTCCCAGAGCCGAATCATTATCACTGAGCCAATACATTCTCACTGAGCTGAATCATTCTCACTTTGTCAATTCATACTGAGTGAATCAAAGAATTGACTCTCTATTCTAACTCACTCACTCTGAATTGAATCACGTTACTTAATCGTTATTCTCATCACTAGTTTGGACCTGTGTCTGTATGTGGTGTTGGTGTTCCCAACTGAAGAGCTTCAGAAGGGCTTCGACATTCGAGTGCGGAGGCAGATCATGAAACTCAAAACCCCATGGAGTCGGTGGTGAAGGACAAGTGCCACTGTCCGGTGCAGCAACGCGATTTCAGGCCTGCCTGAAGCCAGACGCCATCCCACACAAACGACTAGCCCTCCAACCCTCCCTCGTTGCCTTAAGCTCAAGAAGTTTAAACCTAATCGGAGGAGCAGGAAAGGATGCAGAAATTCGGAGGACGAAAACCCGTAAATTGACTGCAGTTAAAAATATCGAGTTTAGGATACTCCTACGAGCGCATTCGGCCATCCATCTAACCAACCCACCCGGCATCGGAGCCGGAATATGTTTGAAAAAGTCGTCTTTCCTTCGGAACAGGTTTCTCTCCGGGCGTCGAAATCGGACTGCATTTGAATATTTCTTTAGTGACCCAAAGCTGATGCCGCTGCAGTAGGAAACCACAACGTTGACAAGATTATTATTTCACAAATGTGATCGCTAATTTCGGCAACGTTTGATTTTCGGTATAATCGGAAAATTAACCATCGTCCCACGCGTGCCATCGACTTGTCAAGGATGGGGAAGTGAGGCAACTGTTGAGGTTAATTGAAAGATATTGGACTATCAATTCATTTAAAATATGCAAGTCGTAATTCCAAAAGCTTCCAGTTCTGAAGCGATGGCGTACGTGACGTAAGTGACTATAGCTTGGAGTCATGAGCGGGCTTCGCGGAGTAATGAAATGATACCAGCACCTTTCGAAACGGCAGGTGCTACCACACCGAGGAGGACAACCTTAAAACAGGTTCTGCGAATTACGCGAGAAAGTCGGAAGTGTCGGACCAGCACCGGGCACATCATCTTAGGTTCAGCTGACATCGTTTATGCCGACGGTACCCGCGACGACATTAATGCGCAACTCTGTGCCCTGAGATATTGAAAACAAACCCATCAGGAGTTCGCTTTATTTTGGTTTTTGCGTGACGGCTGCACCTTAACTCCACACGGTGGACATAAATGATCGATTATTATTTAAGTAACGC
This sequence comes from Anopheles ziemanni, assembly GCF_943734765.1. Lineage (NCBI taxonomy): Eukaryota > Metazoa > Arthropoda > Insecta > Diptera > Culicidae > Anopheles > Anopheles ziemanni. Next base: position 94,218,351 of record NC_080706.1, read on the forward strand.
TGGGAAATTAATACCTTCGGAAGCACTAGATTCGGCAGCTTGCCTCCACGAGTGGCAGCTGCCGTAAATTATGGCAACCAGTTCATCCAGCATCCCGCTTTTGACAACGTTCGTCGAGTCGTTTAGTAACCTCCCGAACATTGGACGATCGCATGAATACATCAATGATTGTTGATGCATTCTGTTGAGGGTTAAACATGAATAAATCAGTTGATTTGCACGCAAAAGAGGCAACTTCGTGGACACATTTCCATTTTGGAGACCAATGAAAACAATACAGCAAAACACTTTTTGCAGTCTCTGCTTTTCCCGCTGTCAACCGGGCAACCGGGCGTACTCGCATATGGAAACTAGTTTAAACATCATTAGCATATGTTCCGGGGGGGACGACTCAACTCAAAGTCCCTCTTTCCGTCAGTAATTTTATGGGAAAAATGTGAAGATCATTTCCCCCTACGAAACGTGGAAAAATGTTGCGCTCCAAACCATTCGGATAAGTGTAAACTACTTCGCAGAGGAATCGGCGTAAAGAATGGCAACATTTGAGCGCCGGCAAGTGACACACATTGTTGCCGGGCTTAATGAAATCCATATTGATGCCATCTCCCGGGGCCCTGTCGATGCTTCACCCGCGAAGAGCGTGCGAATGGTTCACAACTTCTTTTTCGGTTCGGAACTCCGGGCAAACATCAACCCATCGGGAGTCATTCTGCCCCCACCAACGCGGAGGGCATCACATTTGAATAAACATGGCTGTTAAAACAGCACTTGTTTAGCCATTCCACATACTAATTATGCGCTCGCAAAAATGCAAATTCCGCCGAGTGTGCCGAGGGGAAACAGTAGAATCCATAAAACAATCGCGACGCCCTGTCTAACGACTTCTATCTATGTTGGTTGGTGCACGTTTTGGCCAATGAACTTGGCAATGGTTATGCTCGCCCCGTCCAACTGAGCATTTGCTACGTAGTGCACGACCACCATCACCTTTTTCCGCCCACAATGGGGAACTTGGAGTGAGCTTTCGTTAACACGTCGTCGTCCATCCGAAACCCCATCGTGACTCGGGCAGAAGTCACGTTGACAGATTGTATCGGGTTTGCGACGCTTCTTCGTCACATCTCCTGAAGCAAATGTTTACCGTTACGCGCTACGATTGAACTTTGCGCAAGTTGTTGAAAGATTAATTGGAAGATATCGTTTTCGATTGAACTTTCTACTTGCCTTCCAAAGAGCGCCTACACTTAAACTGGGTGGAATTTGTCCAGTCTGTGGATAGGTTTCGAATTCATCTGGTCTGCTTTTTCCCCCGAGGTTGTTTTATATTCTCCAAAGAACAACAAAAGTCTACCTTATTGTGCATTTTTTCTCCTTTTTTTGGAGGACTTTTCTGTGCGCCAAAGTTGTATTCTAAAAGCAAACTCAAAGAAGAACTCCGATCCGTCCCTCTTTTCCTTCCTCAAGCGGATTCATATTTTCATTCGAAAGAACTTTCCAACGTCCGCCCGCGTCCCATGGAAAGGGTGGGGATGTAAAAATTAATTACAAAAGCTTCATCCTACAATCGTTTCCTCTCCACAACGGATTCATCGGGAGGTTTGTTCCCGCTGGAAGCTCTAAGCGACAGTGCCTCATGGGCCCTTCTCCTAAAGAACCGTTTCTGAAAGGAACGCAGACAAGAACAACACGACGAACGACGAACAAACAACCAGGTTTATACCTCGAGTTGGGAGGAAGAAAACAAAATACACGGAAGCGAGAAAAATGCCCACTTGCAAATGCAGTAGCACGCTTCTCGGAGGAGCCTACTTCTCGCGGGCAGCTACCTTTTGTCCGATGAAGATGCATCCCCATGGCATGGGGCACATACACAGACACCAACCTGTCCTTTTGCATCCACTCGGCACGTCCTCTCAGACCCTCTTAGGAGCCCGGGGGAAGAGGTGGAGATAAAAGCAATCCACTGGCTTTTGAAAGCAAAAGGAAAAACTCCTATGCTCTAGTTGTGTCTAACGAACTTCTTCCCCTTCGCTGGTGTCTTGTCCATCCCTCGGGTTTTCACCTCATACGATGTTCGAGTGTCGGAATGTGTGACGTATGTACATCACGGCGCACGTGGACATAATCGCTCTTCAGCGATCATTGCCTCGTGGAATGGAACTGGTGAGATGAGGTGATAAACCATGCATCTAGTCCTCTTAGGGGAGGAAAAAAAAGATGCGTCGTTCATTATCAGTATCAACTATTCATTTTAATCTAAATGAAAAACATGATCGGTAAGTGATGCGAACCGTTGGATAAAACATTCACCAACGCCAGTGAGGCATAAAAAAGGAATAAATCGAGTGGAAAGTACCCGATAATCGATAGAAAGAGTGTTAAAAAAGTTATAGAACGATAGCTAGTACCCAATTCAATAGAGTGATATAAATTCCAACACATGAGGCAAATGCAGGAAAACAAACTGATTTGACAAATTGAAATGGAAAACTCTGGCTAATTGAGGGACGGCAAATAGGTCAATACAGCCACTCTCGTATGACATTTATTTCCATCCAGTCAGGCGCGATGAGGAAAAACCTCGACCAAACCACCGACCAAATCGTCTCCCCGCTCGGCGGCCAACGGTGGTTTAACTGACCAACATAAAAAGAATCATAAAAATACGGACGCGAAATGACCCACTCCACTCCCCTTCCCACCCCCCAGGCCAACCCACGAGCCACAATAAATGATTGGTTGGAAGCAGTTAAGCGTGGGAGTTCGGATCTGGGGATCTGGTCGCCGATAAACATGCTGCTGCTGCTGCTGCTTTTGCTGATAGGGATCTCCGGGGCCACGGACGAGATTAAATTTCGATGCAAACGAAAGACCGGACCGGAGAGAGAAGGGATTTTCCATATTTTCCCGTCTTTTTTTTCTCCCGCCTCGGAAAAGAAATTGAAATTCGATCGCAATCCCACAAATGATGACCGAGGAGAAGACCATTTGGTTGGCATGCCGCACAAGAAGCGACTGGACTGGACCGCGGCGGCGGTTTGACCGTGTTTTGTGCGTCTCCTAACGATGTTCGGTTGCGACGTGTGGATATAAAAATAACAACGTTTGACGAGGGGGGGTGCCTCTTTTTTACGACTCCGGACTGATTCGGTCTCGTTTTTCCAGCCGCTAGGGATTGCGTAGCCGCGGGCGACCACAAATTTTCCACCCAGTATCAGGGTGGTGGATGACAAATTTAATGATCCCACTAACGACCTGCACAGCCCTCGGAGAAACACCGCTACATCACCGGAACGATGGTTGTTGTTTGCGGTCGCGTATAAAAATGATACGCATTGTACTTCCACATTGGCGGACGGACGGGAGAGGGGATGATAGTGCGTGCTGAGGTCTGTTTGTCCTGATGTGCGTCAGACGCGACAGCACACACGACAGTTTGTCGACTAGCCTGACATGAAGTGTGCCCGGCGAAGATGTCTTACTACGTTGGCATTGCCATTTCTGGCCACCATCCCTCGAGAAGAACCGCGTTCGGTGTGCAACAGTTAAGGATTAATTGAAAGGTCGTTGTACTGTGGGAACACCGCCATTCAGAATTCGGGGAACGTGCCTAGCTATATTTTAATCTTCACTTTCCAAACAACGTGATAAATTTTGGAAGGGTTGTCTAAACAGAATAGAAGGATTAGTTCCCTCCAGACATAGCGGCTAACATGGCTACACATAGAAGTCGGGACTTCCAGTGGTGTCTAAGGCACTCACCCTTTGGAGAATGGAGATTCTAATAAGCAACCCAAGGTGAAAGTTTGACTAGTTTGACTTCACACGAAGAATGTCAGTTTACTGTAGTGAAAGAACCATTCCGGCGTGCATTTCTCATCCAGCACCATCCGGGTGTTATGTCTGGTAATTTCCATTCCCGGGCCACGGATGAATAGACCGCGTCACCTTCGACTTCGATACCGTTGGAAATGCTTTTAGCCGCAGCCATGCTCTTCTGCGTTCTCTTATCTCCAGCAAGTCTCGGCGTCGACAAGAGAAGAACCTCCATTCATTCTCGCGTACTCCAAACGGATTGGCTCCACACGCCAAGGGCCCTGTCGTACCGTCGCGTCCAGGAACAAGACATGGAAGGGACAGAAAACATGAATCTTCCATCCACGCGCGCCCAACTAGCGCTTCCCCACCGGGCGGGAAGGTAACGGATAGACAAATAATGTACGCCACGCTCCATTCTGCTCAACTCTATGCGACGTCCAGCCCCGTTCGGATGGGGAACTCCCGTAGGCGTAAACGTGAATTTATCTTTTAAGCCTTCCCGTGGCAGCGCAGCCTCCTCTGCAATCTCTCAAGGCGCAGCCTTCTCCGAGGCCGAGTTGATGTCGCATTGTTGCTGATGAAAAGATTTTTCCAAATGAAACACACCGTAGATCCTTCTAGATGAAGCCCCGGGCGAGATGAAGCCCGCCTGACCAACATTCGAGTCCGATGCGGAAAGACACTGTGCTGGTGGGAGTCGGCTTGTTCAAGTACACCAGAAACTTGTACCGGTGCGTCTACGGGTACAACAACAACACGGGACGGCTTTTCACCAACGCGCTGGGGCCAACGAACGGACAAGAGACACACCGAGCATGACAGGAAGGAAGATGACAACCGTCGCCGGAGGCAAAGTATTATCATCGCTCCATCCTGTGCCCATCGTGCCACTTCTCTTCCCCTATCGCAACTCGTTGAAAGCTTCCTTGTGACTACGAATGTGTTTCACAACGATTCCACCAGTTTTCCTGGCTACAAAAAAAAATATCACCAACACACACTCTGTGTTCTAAAGCCTACCGGAAGCCTTCCCTCCGTGTCTTTGGCAATCCTTAGAAAGTTATGGCCCGAACGGGGAAAGGTAAGGATGAACATTTTCACACACATTTCCCTATCTTTCTGGCACCATAAGCAAATATCTGCAGGCGCGTACATTCAATTATGTGTTACGAGGTTATGGAGGTAGAACTTGCTGAAGAGCGTGAGGACATGTCGGGAGCTGTAGAATATCAAATGCCTATGCCCCTTCTTATCTAATATGGAAAAAGGTGAGGCAAAAGCGAAAGGAAAACAAACATTTCCTGTTTGGGGAAATTTGAGAGAGTGGAAAACATTCTTATCGGAAACCTTAATTCCTGATCACGTTTTGGAAGTACACGTAAGGAGAAAGCGAAAATTTAATCTTAAAATGAAACAAGTACTCACTCCTGCCGACATTACCCATGTTTATCCCGAAAGCCATATGAAGAGTGTCAAGTACCTGTAAAAAATAATAGAAAAAGCTTGTTATCGACTGTTCAAAAAGTTTCTAGAACGTCAACTTTTAATTTCATCACGCCTTTGAAACATGCCTATTAAATATTTTACCTAATCACCTACTTAATAAATGGAACTGGTAATAAATACTTCCGTCACTAAAGCAGGATTAAACATCCCACGAAAGGGATTTTTACACGCTTCAGCGATCAACATTAGGGCGCACATCCCACGCAACTCGTCATCGAAAAAGGTCTTCCCAAAAGGAAACCGAAACCCTTCACGCCGAACCGACAATCGTTTGGCATCTTCAGCCGCTCCAAGAGCTTCCAAGTGTCTCATTCATCATTCACGCTTCCTATCCAAAAGATAGGCCCCAGCATACCCTCTCTTCTTAGGACGAAATTGAAATTGATTATAAATCTGCATGTCCATTTTTCACATTCTCACGTCCGCCGTAATACGTTCAATGTCAACGAATCGGAGGGATTAAAAACTGGCGGGAGGAAGAAAGAGGAGAAGAGTTGAGTTGAGTGCCAAAATGGAATGCAAATGAGGCTACGCATCTCCTTCGCCAAGAAGACATTGGCGGTGTGGGGGTTGCCGTTTTCGTACGCTAATCGATCCCGCGACGCGACAGCTTCGGAGCACAATTCGAAAAAGCGAATCGACGGGATTTACGCGATCGGCAACATCATCTTCACACAAACGGGGAGGAGGACAGACGCCACACCACTGGCAGACGCACCAACCAACGGCGACGACGACTGCTACGCAAACAATGTTGAACAAAACGGACACATGTGCGCCGTAGAAGGAGGAACACACACGCGATAATCCACTTGTATCGACAATTTAATCTCGCACCGGCTGCGGAACGCCGGATGCTCTTTTCCTTCACTTGAACTTGCAAAGAGACTCGCGGCAAAGTGACGTGACGTACGCCACAATTGCAGCACCGCCATTTAATGAGGTTTCCCGCAAGTGCCCCGCAAACCAGTGTGTCTCATTAATCATTGCATTGTTGAGTTTGGAGGCGACGTTTAGAGTCAGCGCAGCAAGGTTAACCTCACTAGGAACCTCCTCCTCTGGGGGACTTGGCCTCTGCGCCTGATGGACGTTGGTCTGTCAAGATCATGACATTGCTACCGATTGTTACGCGTTCCAGGCGAGTGTCGGCTAGATTCATTAATCTCCCAAACCCTTAGGTGCTCTGGGGTCGACACATTACGCTTTAGATTTAATGCATATTAGATAGCATTAGTCCTAATCTATTTCCGCCGATCGTTGCCTGCAGTTGACACGGTGGAGAGGCCTCCCGGCGGATTGGGGGATCTAAATTTCAGAAACGAAACACACCATATGGTCACCGGTGCTGCCTTAGGATTAATTAAATGCCAGTCCATGGGCGCGTGCAGGAGGGGTTGCATCATGCGGCGGCAAACATCTCCTCATCTGAATACGTCTGACAGAGATCCGTGACGCCACGGACCACCTGAAAGCGCCACGTTCCACGGCGTCAGCTTCCTATGTATGTCGCCGCGAACCAATCAGCCGAGGATAAATTATATCCCAACGCAGCATTCTGATGACAGCTCTGGGTGTTGTGTCAACGTGCAATTTCCGTCCGCCGTCCCCCTCCTCCTTCAGCGAAACCCGATGGATGGATGCGAGATGCAGATCTCTCTAGAGCTCTCGAAAGGCGCAAAACATCCGCATTGAGAACGGGCAACCGTTGTTCGGAGAACGCTCTTATGGTGGACGACTCTTGACTGACGTATATCGGACGACAGGTGACGCGGACCAGAATTCCCGCCATCGGAACTCACTCCGCACATTCGTCCCACACGCTGTTTCGTTTCGTTCGGACCTTCAACTCTCTCGGATCGAAATCGAAAACTTATAAGCGTGTTTTATAAGCGGCTCTAACGCCAGCCCCGTGTGCTTTACGGACATTTCTTTCTAGCGCCGGAGGGATTAACACTCAAGATGGTTCCAAGTCGCATGGTAGGCGTTAGGACAGTTCTCGTTTTCGTCCATTCGACCCCTTCGGCGAATTGATGATCGTAAAACTTCCTGAGCAGCCAAAAACTTTATTGCACACTCTACTCAAATATAACCAATATAAAACGTTGCCAAAATTAAGCTAATTGGAAAGCGGCCGAACAGGTGTTTGTGAGGCTTTTCCGTCTTCCAAAAAACGTGAGCGAATTTATTGCGAATAGTATACCTCGAGCTCTTCCAAGAGTTTTTTTCCGAATCGACACAAATCATAATCCATGCATGACATTATCCCAATATGGCAAAGGAGGTTCTCGAGCGATAAGGTCCAAAGACAATATAGCTTCGTCACGAAATACACTCTCTTCCTCCTTTCAAGGTTGAGAAAACGAGGCGGTGGGTAGCGAGAGATAAGAGTCTTCAAAGTAGGTGGCCAACTAGGAGGAAGACAAGATGTAGCGGGGAATGTGTGCAAATTAAACCCCATTTTACGTTTCAACACGTTCATTTTTACGCGCAGAATGTGTGTGTGTTTGTGTACGGTTCGGTTTTGTTTGTAATCATTATAAATAGGAATGAGTACATTTGAAATTTGTATGATGGATGATGACAGCCTTTCCATTTGGTACTCGTTTTTTTTTTAAATATTGGCAAGGCATAATCTAATTTTTGTCCTTGTCCTTGTAGCACATTTGCTATATAAAGAGTTAAGTAAAGCAAGTTTTTGATTACGTTGCCAATGACATAACCGACATTCTTCGTTCCAAAACCTCTGCGAAAGGCCAACTCCGGAAATTCCATCCATCTTCCAAAACATCTCATTTAAATGCTGGTTGAAAATAAAATAAAACCACCCGGCCAACACACCTTCCGACCTTCGCACACCTTTCGACCTTGACACACAGCTTAGGACTAGACCTTCGTAGAGCCAAAAAATTTGCCCAACCATTCCGAGCGACCGACCGGAAATACTTGTATGCTGAAATCATTGCCCGGACAAACACATTCGATCTGCTCGCGAGACGACCTCGCTCGGCGTGTGCTTGTGAACCATATAAGACATCTCTCTAGCGCTAGAGGCAAAGGGTCCTACAGACCACAGCGTGAGGTCTCATCCGATCGACACACGCTGTCAAAGGAGAAGTGGCTGCCGTACAACGCAGCGAAACGAAAGAAAAGCAACATCCCAAAACCCGGGGCTCAAGACATTGTTGATCTAGGTGGTACACAAATCACCAAACACCAACCGAATCTCGGCAGCGCACAAACAAACAGCGGACAGGGAATAGACCTCCTCTTAGCTCGCGATCATACGCACCAGATCCGGGAGCCGGTCGGCCGGTTTGGAGACGAATTTGGCGTTCAGCACACACACACACAGACACGCATGTCGCGTTCTGCAGATCATTAGTCTTGACGTTTCATAAATTGCACACGATCGAGAGTGTGGCAGCGGGGCGCGATGTTCCATACAGCGGCTCCAAAGCGGCACTCACGTTTGAAACGCGTTGGTTTTGGCTTCTCCAAAAATAAACTCCAACAGCGCGCGCAGACTCCTTCCTCGCGCGCTGGAGGAGTTTGGGAGGATCCCAGGAAACTCGGGGTGACTCGGGGAAGCGCGATTTAATTCGTTCCAATTCGACAAGTCGAGTCTGGAAGATGTTCCACCTCAGCACACACCCACCCCGAAACCGAACGTCGGATATACATATCTCAATGTATGCAGGAGGGATCGTGTGTGAGGCGGTGTTTTTCCTTCGTGCGTGCTACCGACGCACGGCTGATTTAATGTTGTAGTCCACCCGTTTCCCCCCTCAGCGCACTCCTCAGTCGGAAGCAGCGTGGAAACCCCTTTTCTCGGACGTCGGAAAACTGTGCCAGTAAGGGCAATCGGATGTAGGTTTATTTTAAGGGACGCCGCAATCCCTTCACCGCATCCACCAATCCAGACGAAAATCAGACGCTGCGGCTGGATGCATTTCCTCGTGCAACTTCACTTGCGGCCGCTCGGATTCCTACCGGAAGATTTATGGGGATCGTGTGTCTTGGGAAAAATCTGGCACAAAAAGATCCAGAACAAACCACGAGGAAGTGGTTCTCAGAAACGAAAAATGGAACCTAGTAAGAAGAAAGAAAAAAGGATAGTTTTCATTGAGAAGGGGAATCAAGCCCTTAAAAAGCAATAAAAACAGGATGCATGCATAAGTGCATTGGATGTAAAGAGTTAGGTTAAAGCAAAAAGGATAATTCACAGTCAAGAGGTTAATTGTAAGACTTCTTGTTGTTGAGATTTACGATTCAAATACTTAGCGCACTCTTCAATGTTGAAGCCTATGATACCCAAACGAGAAAATTACCTTACTGATCAACAATCTTTCCTAAGATTTTATTCTAAAAATGATTGAAAATTGATTTACTTTTAACACGTTGGCAGTCAAGCGTTTTTAGCACACTTTTTAGCACTCTTTTTTTATTAAATTTGTTTGTATAATGTATTAAACGAACGGTTTTTGAAGGCTAAGCAAAGACTTAGCTTTCCAAAGAATCAATATTTAATATTACTATAATTTTTATGTTGCATTTTCATTTATTTATGGGACAAAAACTTTTTAGAACTAATGACAGCTGGCTATCAAAAATGATAACAAAAGAAAGCCCAATCCTACCATAAACAGAAATCTAAAAAATGTATGGTTATCAAAACGCGAAGGAAAATTCCCCCACTCAACAGTGGCTTTAAAGGCTCCTTTCGTCTGTTTTCATTTGGAAATAGATTACATTTTGATTGAGTTGAGTTCCCCGTCCCGGTGGAATCTTTACAAACCGCGACGACTTCGCTTGATGAAAATCGAAAAACCCCCATTTCGTAGAAAGTGAATCAACCCACCCCTCGGGTTGAACGATGGGTGATTGAAATTTTCGTGCCACCGATTAGTTCTGGCCGTCGGCTTCCTCTCCTTCCCATCGTTGGCCCAAACTTTCGCTTTCCGCGAGCCTATCAGGCCCTCAGCCGGTGGATGAGATTCTCTTCTTCCGAAGAAGAGCACCGAACCGAACGATGATGGGCATAAATAAATCAATCTCAAACCGCCCTCGAGCGAAGATGGTCACCCGATTGCGCTGGACAACCGCATCATCCGAGGCGAAGGGAAAACACAACATCGAAATCCCGTTCGCTAAATGGAAACACTGGAACGATCGTTCCTCAAACTCCATATCGGAACTTGAGGCCACCAACTCGACGGTATTGGAACTGCAAAAGGGTTGCATTTTTCTCCCATCTCCTAACTCGAACTCGGGTATCAAATGATCGACGGGGCGCGAAAAAGTGAACGCGAGAAATAATCACTCCATTTCTCTTCCAACTCCTTGGGGGTTTTTTAAACCGTTCGTAGGAGCATCCGAACATAAAATGCGCATGTCTTCACGCCCGGTTAAAGATTGGGATGGGGTTGGGGGGGGTGTTGGAAGACGATCACGCCATTCAAGCCAAAGTATTTAAGCGGGAGCTCGAATCAATTCAGCCGCGGCGAGAAAAGTGTTTGTGTGTTTGATTAGAAAATAGACTTAAATTGAAATCGCTCGATTGTCGGGGTGTTTTTTACGGCGCAACGCCATTAAAAACGCGAACTTCATTTACCATTTAGCCTTCCAAGCGCCTGTCTCCCCCTTGAGGCGAATCAAAACAGATTTGGATGTAACACAGTTACAGGGTTTCGATCTATGTAATGGAATGTTTCAATAGGTAGAGAGAATATTTTAAAAGCATAGGGGATATTATCAAACGGTTGAGAGAATTTTGCAATCATATAGGGGGAATGTTTCAGGCAGCTAGGGGAACTGTGCAATCGCTTTCGGGAGCGAGCTCCTACCTTCACAAAACTTATCGTTTTTATGCCAAGGGATGGTATAACTTTGGAGAATTAAATATTTGAAAATCGTGTAAGTTATTTTCCACTAAAATAAAACAATATTCTCCGATTTTCCAGCAATTTGCCGCCGAATTACGAACGATTCGGTCAAGCAATCGATCCGCTGAGGTAAACACAAAGTGACAAGTCAATGTGTGATATTCGATGTGAAGTGTTCCACGTTTATCGTACCAAATTCGTTCCCTGACAAACGGGTGTAAACTAGTGGATGCAAAAATCGAAGATACAAATTTTAAATAAATTAATACGCGTGTAAAAATACACAGTAATTAATTTACTTTTTTTGCGTAAACGTACAGGGTTGTGAGGTTGACAACTTGCTCTCGGTTGCAAAGCTCCCCAATGAGTTTGCACTATGCCCCTACCTATCTGACACATTCCCCTATATGATTGCAAAGATCTCTCAACCGGTTGAAAATATCCCCTATGCTTTTAAAATGTTCTCTCTACGTTTCGAAACATTCCAGGATCGAAACCCTGTAAGTGGTTCATCAGCCGACAAAAAGACAGCGACCACCCTCTTTCGTGTTGCATTCAATCAAATCGTGTTTTCCGGGCGGGTTGTGCTTTTCCCGATTTAGGTTTACGAGAGGCCCAATTCCTGCCCTTTAAGAAAAACACCAAACATGGACGATCCGATCGTGCATATATCGATCAAAAAGCGAACCCTTTTTTACGGTCCCTTTCCTATCCAAGCAGGCGCACGCAGGTGACCGAACCCGAAGGCAAGCTCACTTAATCAGCAGACCGCGTGCGCTGATTTTCAAACCCAATTCCAATCAACAACAGCGGCTTACTAATAGCCGGACAAATGGAAAGCTTGTTAGCAGTGAAAGTGCTGTGGTGGAAAAAAAGGGGAAAAACATAAGGAAACAACAGTAAATTAATTGCTTCATCAACAAATATGTTAACAAGATAACGTACGCATCGAGACGAGGCGTGTTTGGGGAGTCGTCGATGTTAAGTATGTCAGCTATCCGACTCAATGTCACTTTACAACACCTTTTTATTACCCCCTTTTTGAATTAACTCGACGAATTGGTTCAATCTTGTACGAAACGGCTCATTACGCGTTCGGATTAAATTTCCCGCCATGAAAGCTGGGATTATTTTTCTTTCCAAAACAACAAGCCGACCGGTAAAAGAGGTTTAATTGTTCACATGCATCAGTGATTGAGCAACCAAAACCCTGGCAAACTAATGAAGTTCTAATTATCGCCAAAAATTTTACAACTACAAACCCGAGGTAACACAACTGGAACAATCTAAAATGTTCTTAACTGTGTGTTTTCCCACCACCGACCACATCCAGTTGAAAAACTTCAAACAGAAGCCCATCGACCGCCGAAAAGGGTTTTGCTGCCTTTGAAGACCGCACCGGTGGCAACAACGCCGTAACGATGGAAAACCGAACAAATAATGGACACCCTTTTTGTGAGAGAACGCGAGAACTTCAAGACCGGGTCTTGCCCGCACCATATGGCCGAGGAAGAGGAACCTCATTTTTTATGCACGGAAGTAAACATTCCGCACGTTACGTTGCCCGTTTTTTCCTTTGTGTGCGCGTTTGTTCGGGGTGAAGAAAATTCAAATTTAATATTTCCTTTCTTGCAACCACAAAGAGTAAGAGAGGGTTTCGAATTCGGTTCGAGGGACAAACATGAATTTCGGTGGCGAAAAGGGAAGACGCACATGTGGTCTCTCTTCTGGTCGTCGTGTGATGATCTTGACGGGATATATTTAGTTCCATGCGGTAGCATAATTAAACCGTAGCCCATTTTCGACCCGAAGCACCCCGAACTGTCCTGGCTACTGGGCAAGAGTCTCGGTTCGTCTGCTTTGCCCCAAAGGATAATCGTGTCAACTGCTTACACTTGCAAGCGCGAGCGAACGGAGAGGGCACACGAAATTAATCTTGCCTCCGCCGTTCACATTTGGGCCGTTGATCTTCTTCAGATCGCTCGTGACCTCCTCGAAGATAATCGGACGGGCATGACTTCTATTTTTACGAGTTCTAGCGCGCGCGTGCATTCGCTCGCCCCCAGCGTCGGTATCTTCGAAGATCGAAGACATCGACCGCGCCGGGGTTAAGGAACACATGTGTGGATGTGTCGTTTTTATGACCAAAGAAAGTGTTGATGGTCTCGTCTCCGTTTTTTCTCCAGATGGTCCAGTGCCGGGTGAGCAACAAATTGAGGATATCATTCTCTTCTGTGTACTGTTGTGCCAAGCGATTGTCATTACTTTTTGCTCTACTCTATCTTGAGATGGATGAGAAGGAAGAGCAAGACATTAATTATAATGAAACGTGGAAAAACATAGATAACAAAGTTATTGACCTTCAGCCTTCCTCGGCTAGATTCGGATCAGCTGACTGACAGACACGCACAGTTACCTTGAAGTGACCAATTTTAACCTCCCTCCGGCACCGGTGGAAACTACCGTAACGAGCAACGCACCATAAGCAAGACACCTGTGTCTGCGCACAAACCGTTTTCGCTATTTTCCCCGTTAATTACTTATCACGTCGTCGTTGGCGTTGTCGTCGCGGAAGAAAACCCGCACCCGACTTGGTGCTTACTTGGCTGTAATTAAATGTAAAACCCCGTCTGTTTGCAGGGCAAATAGGGTAAAAAACAGGCATAAACACACCACCAGCGGAAACAAAACAAACGGTGAGTACGCAATGTGAACATTGTGCGAATTGCGCCGACGACGAGAATCACGCCCGCTCGCCACCGAAAACAAAAAAACAAACCGGAACCTAGGAAAAACATCTAAGAGGCTAACTGCACCAACGAAGCAAGCTTAGTCGTCGGATGGTTGTTGACCAGCCACCCGTGAGGGAATCGTAAAACAAAATCTCCTCAACTCAGCGATCATTAGCTACCCCAAAGCCGAAGGAAACTAGGCCAGGGAACAAGAAGGTGGGAAAGAAAACAGCGGACCCGACCCAGAGTGACATAAGAAGAAGCTAACGGGCGGCCCAACAAGTTAACGCCGGTTGGAGGGCGCGCTGCTATACGGTACCGGAAACGGGTCGGTTCGAAGACCGGAACGCATAGAACCGGCGCGCTGTCGGTGGTGACCTGTTAAACGATGGGCCGATGGAGGGAGAAAAAAAAGCCCGCACTAAACTCCGAGGCCGACGAGGGAGTTGACGGGAAAATAAATCTCGACAATCAGCGCACCGTTTGTGCGAAGAGGAAAAATCCATCAGATCCAGGAGCAAGATGCTCCACAGGGTCGGAAGTACTGAGCGGAAATGGCAAATGCAGTTTATCATAAGTTAACCGACACATACGACGATGGACGGAGGAGGAAATGGATCCTCTCTTCTCGATGGTGATGAAGATGATGGGAAACAAACGAGATTATCCGACGACAACGTCCAGGCCAAGCTGGTGATCCAGGATCATCGCTCTCCCTCTGGACAACCCCATGGTCAATTTCTTCTCGGTCCTAGTTCTAGGTCGACCAGCAATAAGTTGATTTTTATTTACGAACATCTAATAAGGTCGGAGACATAGAGATGCAATTAAGAGCATTGCACAGTGGGCGTGATGATGGACAACTTATACAATTGATTTTTAGTTGGAAGGGCTGTCCAATTTTGTTTTGCACCTTACCACAACATTCACTTGGCATAGTATAAGAGAATGCGGGACTGCTAACGTTGTATAAATTCGTTTAAATTCAAATTTAAATAAAACCCAATGGAAAACATCGCCATCACATCGCCAATACAATCATAGGGCCAACAGAAATCAAAACTCAAATTGAAAAACAAAACAATGATAAAATAATGAGCGGATTCAAAACGGAACTTCAAATCAGCACGGAGATGCTTTTGAAAATGGTGTTGAATCTCTATTGGTGATAATCGTATCAACAACCATTTAGACAATACTATAATTGCAACAAGACAAGTTGATTCGCAATCAAATAACATAATGACGATACTACTTTAAGGCAGAAAATTGCGAGTGTTCCTATAATGAAGATGTTTCTTTAGACAAGACAGATATTTGTTTTTGTTCAGTGAATTTGGACATTTGGCTTAGCAATGATATCATACTACAAATTTCATTTAAAGTATTGAATCATAAAGAACAATAACGATCTCTATAAAATGTGTTAGTTCGATCTGTCGTACTTGGAAAAAAGGATCTGATTTAGCAATATTTTTTGACATTTTTCTGCTTATGTATCACATTAAATCTGTTAAGTATACCATGCAGCGATATATTTGATAGAAAAATATGCAAAACAGTATGCAAGTGAAATCAAATTTCAACTTACTTTAAATTAAATGTAATTTACCATACTATACATAATAAATTTCTACTTATTGAAAATTGTCTACTGAACTCTGAAAACTCTAACTGAATATTTTGAAACTACAATGATCAATAAATCCGACAATCACTACAGAATAAATATATATAGGGTAACTGTACCAATAGTGGTGCACTTAGTACTGTAAATACCAAATAGGTGTAATTTATGAGTGTTAAGAACGCAATATTCTACATATGTGAATCAATTATGATCGAAACACGACTTTTCTGCCGAAAAATATCTATTTTCACCGTAAACCATACAAAAAACACGAAAAAAAGCGTATTTTTCTACCTAATCGGTTGCTCCTATTATGGTGGTATGGTTCCTATAGTTGTGCTATCGTGTTCCTATAGTGGTGGTAGTACGAAAAACTTTAATATATTTTGACTATAACCTATTTTTGAAGCATATTTCGAAAAGAATGGTAAAATACTCCTTGACCAATGCGTTGTCATTGAAAAGACTGTATTGTTTTACCGACATATGTCCAATTTTAATTCATAAAAAATGCTCTGAATATTACAGCTTAAACTATAGTATATGCATTATAGCGTATCCTTCGCCCGCTTTCTTTTTTCTTTCCTCTGCTTCTTCTGCTGAGCCTTCTCTCCAGTTCCGCTTTGTTTATTTTGTAGAAACTGAATAAAATCACCAAATTTACCTGATTATATTGGCCAAAACCGGAATAAAACTAAAATATACTTGTGAAAAAATCTATGGCTACTATAGGAACAACTTGGATTTTCGTGCCTATAGTGGCACTATAGTAAAAACTATAAAAATATAATAAAATTATACTAAAATGCACTAAGTTCGTATAAATCAATTATATTGGAGTATGTAAGTAGCGAAATCATATGGGTTTAATGATTTTGTAGTGGTTTCTAGCCTTAAGGAAATCATGATATTCGTTATAGATTCTTAAGGAATGCAGCATGTTGGGACAACCTGTTTAGAAAATATGAATTTTGGAGCTTCTATATTACGGAATGACATGGTTCATCTTTCGAACACTCCGCAGAAGATCAAAGAACATTTCATAGAAGAACAAATAACTTCATTGTATATATATCGGCGTAGAGCTAGGATTTTATTCCACTACAACCACTATTGGTACTAGCTCCACTATGGGTGCACTTACCCTATAATATGAAAGAGGAGCTTACAAAATTATTTGGAAGGGTATTCGCTTCCACCTGAAACCCGTCAAACTCTACAACCAAACCCACTGTGCATTTGAATCGCTTTATGACAATTCATTCCCTTCGTGCAACTGGAGCAAGGGCTATATATTGGCATAATCATTCGTTTGGTCTGGGAAGATATTTATATACATGCGGATCACCCCATTTGTCTGTTACTGACCGAAAAGGGATTCTGATGGTTCAGTCATCTTTCCAAGGAGGTTGGCAAAATGTCCGATTTATCCTTGGAGCATCGATTGCTTTTGCATTCGGTTGATGTAATTGCTTCCAACAAATGCATACCGATCGATTTTGGGCCAGAAATACTTCCACACCAACGGCCTTCCCACAAACCAACCAACGGGTGTTGTTTATGGGGACGAAGAAATAAGGGCACGGTTGCATCACGGTGTTCGAAATAAACTTCGATCCCCTGGGGGTTAAATACATTTTATCCCCGACCGGGCAAGACAACGGTGACGAATTTGGCTGGCGAGGCTAGAATTATGGGTAGGTGTTTAGGTTGAGCGGATCCGATACGAAACTGATTGAAGTGCTATCGAATTTCCGACGCCAAACCGCTTCACTTGGGGGAAGGCAATAAAGGTCTCTAAGTATTTTATAGCCCGAGAGCGCTTTTTTCTGTCCGGACGATTAAATCTTCTTCCACCTACACTACATAAAAATGGCCTTTTGGAAGTCAATCTGTTGAAAGGTTTAATTGGCACCAACAACACGAGCCGATTAAGTTATTGGAACAAATTTTCTCGGGAGTGATTGAAGTAGGCATCGATTTGCACAACATGACATTTTTCTTTACCTGTGTTCCGGAAGTCGCTTCAGTTCGGCCATGTCCAGCTCGAGGCGCAAGTTGGCCACCTCGCACAGCAACCGATCCCGGTCGACCGTCACCTCCTTCAGCTTTTCCCGCAGCCACTGGTTTTCCAGCTCCAGTTCCTGCGCCGACACGAATTCCCCCCCTCCCCCTGGTTGCTCCGGGGCCATCGGGACCATCGGTTGCTGTTGCTGGTGCATCGAGTGCGTTGACAGTGAACTTGCCAGCTGCACCGCCGGGTTGATGGCTTCCACGATGCCGTTCGACGAGGCGGAGGCCGGCGTCGCCCCCTGCACCTCACCACCACCACTGTCGCACATTGTTGTCGATTTGAGGCTTCCCCGGCTCACTTCACAATACACTTTGGCCTACTCGCGCGGGAATAGGACGCAAGGATCGCGGATCCTGCTCGAGGAGACGTAACACTTTGCTTTCGGGACTCTGCTTTTCGCTTTCCATTCACATCACTTCGCATGACCTGGTGAAGCATTAAAGGAACGGAAAATCACGTGCCCACACGTTTTCTCGCCGGGGGAAATTCACTTTTCTCTCACACAAGAGCCCGCTCAAAAACTGTTGCACGCACGTTGTATTTGTGCAACTCTCGCAAACCCCGTTGGTGCACTTATTTTTTTTTTTCGCGTCGTTGCTGGATGCTGGAAAGCGTCGTTTCGGAAACCGGTTCCCCGGTTAAACGCAACTTTTATCAACGCCAGGTACCAATTCTTTCGCTTGGCGTACACAGAACAGAACACCTGAAATCTCTTCTTTTCACTGCCAGTTGTCAACCATTCTGCCTGCTTTATTCTTCGCACATTTCGCACCGATCACCATTGAAACCCTTTCTTCGCAAGCACAATCCTTTTGGTAGCCCTGGAAACAGAATTCTGAAATGAAGTTGGCACTTTCCGTTGTTTCCTTTCCTGCACCACCTCGTGCACGACACACTTTTGTTTCCCCCTTCGCAAAGAAAGAACAAAACAACCAGATAACCCCTATCTCATCGCGCGTTGAATACCTGCCTTTTGTGAAGAAAAAGGTGTGTAGCTTACAAACAAACGAACGAACACACACGTCTGACACGCTTCGCGCTGCGACAGAGAAAGACATCCGAGCGCATCGACGGGCGGAACGAGACTACCTTTCAAACGTCAGAGGAATCATTTGCTTGGAAAGCCTAAATGTCACAAGCGCTCCAAAATGCCAATTTTCGCATAACTTTTTAGTTTCTCAACCGATTTCCACAAATGACCCCTCAAACGAAAGGTCTTTTTAAGACGCACAATTTTGTAGAAGAAAACATTTTACATTTTGACCATATTTACAGGTTTTTCTACTAACAGTCGGTGAGCGAAGAGAGTCACGAACACAATTTGCATAGAATTGTTGCACCAACACAACCGCATCCGTGTACAGACGCGAACCGGTAAAAAGCGGTTGAGCGAACCGGTAAAATTACCGTTTAAATGACCTTTAAGCTTTAAAAGCTTTAAGTCATCAGCGGCGCCAGATGACGCTAGTGAAGCCACCAGATGGCGCCAGGAGTATTTACGGCATAACCGGTTCGCTGGGAACAGATCCCGCAAAACGGTTCTTCAAGGTCATAAAAGGTCACAAATCGTAAATCACCGGGGTCTGGTCCAGCGAACCGGTTATGCCGTAAATACTCCTGGCGCCATCTGGTGGCCTCACTGGCGTCATCTGGTGGTCGATTTATGACCTTGAAGAACCGTTTTGGAGAACCGGTTATGAACCGGTTATTTCGACCGGTTCGGGCCGACCAATCACAGGCCTCCGTTTAATGTGTCCGTTGAACAGTTCTAAAATGCTTGCGGAATTAAAATTTGTAAATGTTTAAATGAAATCAACACGAATTTCGAGCATTTTGCAAATTTTGTGTCAAAGATGAAACATAAATGTTTAAACAGGAGGATCTTATTGGTTTTTCTTCGAAATAACCTCTGATTCCGTGAATCGAAATAGTATCAATGGACTCTAAACCATATTTCATTTCTACTATTTCATTTTCTTTAGTTAAGAACCACTTATTTTTGCTATCATTTTTCAAACAATAATCCTCAAACTCGACGCATGCATATTTGGCGATATTAATATCAGTTGAATTGCCAGCGATATTACTTTTTTTCACAATTGGCTGTTTCAATTGTGGATTTGAAGATTGTGTAGGGAATTTTTGTTCACCGAATTCATAGATTTAGTTGATGCGCTAAAAGCTATTTGTGCCAACGGTTTATATCCAGATCGAATTAAATGTTTAATCTGATACAATTTACTTTCGAAAGGATATGCACTAAAATTAGACAATATGCCAAAGCGTTTTACGTCGTCTACCAAATGACTTAAATTGTGAACATTACTTCCTATGAACTCATTTCCATATGTATGTCCGTAACAGTCAACGAAGTGCAAAAGAAGCGAATTTGCCAAATCGAGAAAATGTGCATACTCATTAGATGAACATATAGCAACTGCACTCTGTGATGATAATGATAAAAAAATGACGATGATAAGCTTTAAGTTCAATGATGTGTTCGTCAAGTTACAAAAATGTTAAAAACTAATAAATGATTTGAAAAGACCAGTATATTTACATTTTACATACTACATCTCTTTCTACTCTTCATGAAACTCTAATCGTGAACATCGTCCTTTAATCACTATTTCCAGCGTGGACCGAAAACCGCATCCCTTGGGAGTGCATCATTGCAGTGCGCCATTTCGACACAGCGTGCGCAAACAGCGACCATTTCGACGGCCGTCTTAAACTGCCCGTTTAACAATTTAATCAATCGCGCCCATGTACGATCGACCGCGTCTGCGATCAATTGCAATCAATCGCATCCCCAACGAACGATCGAACGGAGAACCCCGCGGGAAGAACTCGCTTGTCTGGCCGCTGCCAGTGATGGTCCATTAAAATCAATCAAAATGAAAGATTGCATATAAAGCTGTAAATTTCGCATTTTATTGGCTGCACGAATGTGCAATCGATGCACTCGCAGCCGCCGGGCGATCATCGGTGTGTCGTGTCGAACACACACACACATTTTGCATCTCCCCACGGTTCCGTTTATTGGCCGTTAAAGTTGCGCCACCAACCGTCAACGACGTGTCAGCTCCCACGGACCGCGGGGTGTCAAATTTTGATGGTTGCGTTCTCGTGTCCCCTCCTTCGGATCGAAAACAGCTCAACAGAGTCGTGAAACGCACTCGCCAGACGCTTGTGGTCAAAACAAAGGCTCAGCTAATTACGCGGAATCGCCGATCGAGACAGATTCGGAAAGTACTACACGCAAGGATGTCGAATTGAGGCATCAAAAACGTCGCGTTGCATGTTGCACAAAATCTTACCCTGATCACGGTTTGATCGTTTCGATTTCAATTATACATGTCGCGTTTTTAAATGGCACCGGCAATAAACCTCGCGTTGATCAAACTCGTTGGTGGGACATTTAAAAAGCAATTCAAGAAAAAACATCAAGTTACCTCTGAGATACTAACGAAAAGGGCATGTTTCAACAAACAAATTAAAAGGAAGGTACCGTAGAAGCACCATACTTGGCGCGGGTCCAAACTTGGCGCACTTTCTAATATTTTCTTCGATATTAGACTATTTCCAAAACATTTCAGCCTAAAATATGTAGTCAAATATTTATTTATGTTTGTCAATACATCCGCATTAAAACATGTTATTGGTTTTTGGTTATTGAATGTATATTTACCGTAGAAGCACCATACTTGGCGCGGGTCCAAACTTGGCGCACTTTCTAATATTTTCTTCGATATTAGACTATTTCCAAATAATTTCAGCCTAAAATATGGAGTTAAATATTTGTTTATGTTTGTACAACACATCCGCATCAAAACATGCTATTGGTTTTTAGTTATTGAATGTATATATAATTAAATGAAAAATTCTATCTCACAAGTGCGCCATTTTTCACCCGCGTTAGCAACGCTGCTAAGGAGTGGGTTCAACTGTTTCCAATAATTTATACACAAAGGAAAAATTATTAGGGATTTTTTTTTATCAGAAACTGTTCAAACGTAAGTATTTTCAATGAATCGTGGTTAGATTCGGCGTTTTTTGAGATTTTTATGCTAATTTTTAAGCGAAAATATTTTGCGCCAAGTTTGGCTCACAGTGTTCCTAATTATTCACCGTGGAGAATATGACTGTTTGCGCTGCTAGATATTTTTGAATCAAGGAAGGATTTGATGAATGAGATTTAAAAGTTAGCGAAGAGATAGTTTTATTTTCACGAGAGAAGCCAAAGTCCGCTGTAAAAAAAGCTAAATTGTTTTTTAAATTGCTGTTGAAAAGTGTTTCTATTGTTTTAAGTTGACTTTTGAATATAGCTGTTGAATTCAATGAACTACATCCATTTTGTTTTAAGTGCGCCAAATTAGGAACACATCGCGCCAAGTAAGGAACATTGCAAAAACCATGCGCCAAGTTAGGAACATAAAGTGCCACACAAAGAGTTTCTGAAACTTGAAGAAATAACAATTTAAGAGTTTCTCACTTATTTTTCTTATATTCTATGGTAGTTAGGCTAGCACTGTGCAAAAAATGGTATGATTTGACCGAACATTTTTTTTGTTATTCAACTTTTTATGCAGAATTTCCTTAACCGCGCCAAATATGGTACATCTACGGTAATTAAATGAAAAATTCCATCCCTCAAGTGCGCCATTTTTTACCCGCGTTAGCAACGCTGCTAAGGAGATGGTGAAACTGTTTCCAATCATTTATCCGCAAAGGAAAAATTATTAGGGATTTTTTTTTATCAGAAACTGTTAAAACGTAAGTATTTTCAATGAATCGTGGTTAGATTCGGCACTTTTTGAGGTTTTATACCAATTTTAAAGCAAAAATATTTTGCGCCAAGTTTGGCTCACAGTGTTCCTAATTATTCACCTCGGAGAATATGACTGTTCGTACTGCTAGATACTTTTGAATCATAGAAGGCTTTGATGAATGAGATTATAAAAGTTAGCGATGAGATAGTTTTATTTTTACGAGAGAAGCCAAAGTCCGCGGCAAAAAAAGCTAAATTGTTTTTTAAATTGCTGTTGAAAAGTGTTTCTATTGTTTTAAGTTGAATTTTGAATAAACCTGTTGAATTTCATGAATTATATCCAATTTGTTTTGAGTGCGCCAAGTTAGGAACACATCGCGCCAAATAAGGAACATTGCAAAAACCATGCGCCAAGTTTGGAACATAATGTGCCACACAAAGAGTTTCTGAAACTTGAAGAAATATTAATTTAAGAGTTTCTTACTTATTTTTCTTATATTCTATGATAGTCAGGCTAGCACTGTGCAAAAAATGGTATGATTTGACCGTACATTGATTTTGTTATTAAATTTTTTATGCAGAATTTCCTTAACTGCGCCAAATATGGTACATCTACGGTAAGTAGTAAATTCACATATTTTATTTGATAAATATTTGCATGTAGTAAATTAAGTTTGATGCTATTGTTATTAAGCTGGGCATTGTTTCGATTCAATAACTGTACTTTTATAATATTGTACGAGTAAGAAAGACTCAGAGTTCATCAGAAATAAAAGATGAAACAGTTTTGAACTACTATGATAAGACAGACAATACCTTCGGGAACGAATTCACCTAAGGAAATGGTTGCTGATCCAAAAAGGACATGCAGAATGTGTAATGCTAGCTTTTTTATCATACAATGTAATTTAAAATGCAATGCTGTATCATATTATTCGGTGGTACCTCGCATTAAAAACAAAAACTTAGAACCTGGATTAAAAAAGCACATTTATGCATTTTCTTGAGTTAAAACTTGTCTCTTCTTCTGGTATCTCTTTTTGGTAGTCATTGTTTGAGGAAAAAAAATTGTTGGCGAAAGTGATGCCAACAATTTAAATATATACCATTTTTTATATCATAAGAAGGATAATAAGGATAAGGAGGATGAATAGATTAATCAAACCACATTGGAAAAGAACCTAAACAAAATAATCCATTCAAAAAGCAAATATTTTGAAGGAACAAAACATTGGTCGCAACAAAAAATGTTTGCATTGGTGCAAATATATTTCCAACTATATTTTGGTTTTAGAAACCACGGAGACGATGACTAGAACCAAGCTTGCATGCAACCGGTCCTTAATTAACCCCTGACGCGAACATCAAACCCAAAGTCAACTGTCCAAAACCATCCACCCACGCCTCATGGTCGGACATTCGGGCTGGGCAACAATGTCGTAAATTCCTTCTCATTAGCGGGCAAGCTAAGGGAGCAATTTAAGCCGAGTCCGGAAAAGTAACCACCAGAGGGGCAAGGGGGAGGGGGTGTAGTGGAGAATCATGCTCGTTCATCGTCAAATTTGTCGCGCACGGAAGTGCTAAACCAGTCCCAGGCATCGTAAGGATGCGTCGGGCCGAAATAAATTAAATTAGGAACGGAGGCATGGTGTTGGGTGGGTGGCGGGTAGGAGGAGGCCAATGATTTGTAATAATGAGTGTTCCAGCGGGAGCTTTTCGTTCGCTCGCAATGAACGCACCAAAGGAACCAAATTAACACATCATGAGCGGCGTGATCAGCTTACGCGGCAGGCGTTAGGAAGGATTTTCGTTTGCTAAAAAAAACGAGACAAGGAAGGCGTAAAGTTTCGTGGTTTTTGTTGCGTGTAAATGATGGTATTACTAAATCATCACTAAGTACAGGGCACCTCCCTCCTTCTCTGATGCCTTTTTTTTTGGGCAAGGATCCGCGAGCAGCTCCCGGAATTCGTTAAGCTTCCAAACAACGGCCAACAAAAACCAACAAACCGATCGACGGTGAGGTGTTTGTGGCTTCACAAATTAAAAAAAACGAGAGAAAAAAGCACCAGGAGCTCACTCAGAAGCAGACTCCATGCTGTGTTTTTCCTTTTCCTCCTTCCGTGTCCTGTTCCCGGTGCGAAGCGATAGTTTGTGTGTGAAAGATTATGTTCTTTTCCCCCAATGGTGGTGGTGGTGATGATTTGCCTCGGCAATGTTTCAATATGCATTTTGGAACGGATTCCCGAACAGTGAGAGAGCTCCTTTCGACTCCCTTTCCGTTGGCCATCCGATCCCTTTTTCCCGAAACCTTTTTGCGCGTGCGTCCGTAATCGTACGCTCATAAATCTAGATAAAAAATGACATTACAAGACACGAGTTTACGGGTTCGCACATACAGTGCTAAGAGGGTAAAAAAACACACACACACACAAGGTGCACAAACACACAGCTAGAACCGGGGAGTTGATGAGCGAGTCGCGAGCGCGTATAATGCCAAACCGGTGAAACCACGGTAAAAGAACGCGAGCATCGCTTTTCCTTCCCAGTTTTCCCTCCCTCTAAGCGGGCGACAACGTGTTGGTACTAATTTTAACACCTTCCGAAGGCCGCCGAAGGGAACGTCTTATTATTGGAATTTGATTCCCCCGAAGAAGGGCCACCGGGCGGAGAGCTCCGGGGGAGGTGATCATGTCGCAGTTGGAAATAAATTATGTTTTATGAATTAATGGAAGCGATGAGATAGCGCGCGGGAGCGCACTGATTATTGAGATGTCCGGCGGCCGATAAGGTGGCCGTGTTTGAGTAGCTCTTGTTTGTTTCGAATCAGACGTGTGGGGGAAGGAAAGGGACGAGCAGGAAGCGGATTACGGCTGGCGACAGGCGTGAATAAATTACAGCGCCTTTGTGTATAAATTATGCTCATTACATGCTGCGTTACGGCATTTCGCACCTTCTTCACGGGGAATGTCTCCTTTTTTCCACGATCGATCGCCATTTTTCCGAGCCTATTTAGTAGCACCGGGGTTTCCAGGTGACAGATCGCAGCAAATGTTTTGTCTTATCTGGTGGGTCGATGCGATGCAGGAAAAACAGTGTTTTCCCTCAACACGCAAACCAAAATTTCTATCCACGCGTATAGACTAAAGCCTCCGATTTATGTGACCGTTTCGTTTAAATTTCGCGACGTTTTTTGAACATCGACCCAATAACTCGTCTCTAATCCACGGCAGCTTATTTATGCCGTTGACCGGTTCGGTTCGGTTTCGGTTTCGGTTTCCGTGTCGGTGAAGATAAACTTGATTAAGAAGCAACGAGAAATTTATGTGCCTCTTGCGGGCACCGTGTGTTCTATTGTGGCTGCACAATCAGTGACTATTGGACAGCGATTTCGGTCTTTTCTTTTCTCCAAAAAGAGGGGGGGAGCTCCATCTCCAAACACCCCCGGGTGGAAACGGGACGGTATCGAAAAATCCCCCTCGGGACCGGGGGGGAAATTTATCGGCGCACGAACAGCCATTAATGGTCACCGTTTGATTATCTGTGACCATTAATAAATTTGGAACCTTTTCCTAGTCCCGTTTTCGACAAGACAAGTGGTGTTTTTACCTTTTTTCTCTTGCCGCGGGGACAATATACGATCGTGGATAGTTTTTCCTTCAACAGCGGGAACAAAACTGGTTGCTTCGATCTCGTCATTGAGCTGCATCGAGAGGATAAAAGGCTTTCGTTGGAATCTCCAACCGGTGGAATAAAAACGCACCGCAATCATCTTCATCATCACGCGAAATCATCTCGCGTTCTCCGATCGGATCGATCGGTGTGAGGAAGCGTGAAAAGTGTCCGAAATCACTAATCCGATTCCATCTCATTCGGGAGATTATCCGGAGCGCTTCCATCTGCCCCTCATAACGATGATCTTCCAGATGGTTTAGCGAATGCAGACACTTATGGGATTTGATCTGGGTGCATGGTTGTTTTTTTGCTCCCTCGGATGATGAGTAAAAATGGCGGCCGCTTTTATCGTGAACGCAAACAGCGATACTTACGCCCCGCGATCGGCATCCGCCTCCGGGGAAACGTCGTCCCGAACGGGCGAATTATGCAAATGTCTCCGTAGCCGTGGCAGGTAGCAGTCTCCGATCCGATCTGTGGCCGCCGAGGAGGAGAAGGAAGCATCGAAACTGTGTGCGAAAAAAAAATTGTCACGTTCGTCGCTTGCACGCCTGTTGAAGTCTCCCGGCCTCGAGCGTCGCACATTAGCCGGAAATTTATTCTGAAATTAGGGAACATTTGTTTGTGGTCGGTTTGCGAATTTTCTCTCGCGGGCGAAAAGTCTTCGACCCGATTCTGCTATCAGGTGAGCTAATGTGTGTCGCCGTCGGATCATCGTCGGATCGCTGGCGACGCCGTCTGTGATTTTGGATCCGACGATCATCCGCTTCCGTCGCGGTAAAGGAGAGTGGTTCCGTCACAGCTCGTTGACACCCCATACAAATCGATCGCTTTTCTCGGCTAAGCTTGACCGTGCGATTGGACAAGCATTTGACGCGTTTGTTGGAATGTGTTTCCGAAGCGGCGGAATTCAATCGGTAAATTCATAATTTATGATAGTTTCAAACGGGAAGACGGTTTTTTTTGTCGAAAAAGATGGCTGATGTGTGTTGACCCGAAAGAAAAACATATCCGGAATGGATAGAAGGAGCAGCCGAATGATTGACCGAGGTGTAGTTTATGGTAAAGACGCCGCTTATCGCTTCTTACCCGCTTGATTTACAGGGTTTGCCACCTATGTTCAGCTTTAACACACCGATGATTGAAGTAGCTCATCAACTGTTGTCTCTAACTCGTCTGACTTTGTCTCTAACGCATCTGGGTTTGTCTCAAAGCCGAAAACTACGGAATAAACAAAGTAATTGTAGTTATGATACGTTGTAAAACTCCAAGAACAATAAAAATATTATTTTTGTATGCTTTAAAGCTATTCTTATGTATTTTTAAACAATTTTGAGTTTAATTTTTTTACGTGCCTGCGTACGTATATCAACTAAGAAGGAGGGATTGTGTGGTGTTTACCTCGGTGGCATAAACGTACTTGCTTGGATCAGTGTATGTCACTTGACTTCTAAGGTAGTGCGTTTATGCCACTGGGTTAAACACCACAATGCAGCCTTCTTAGTGAAAAACATACTCAAAATTGTTAAAAATACATAAAAATAGCGTTAAAGAATAAAAAAATAAAAATGTTTATTGCTCTTGGAGTTCTACTGCGTATCCTAACCAGAATTATTTTGTTTATTCCCTGTTTCCGGCTTGAGACAACCCAGATGCGTTAGAGACAAAATCAGATGAGTTAGATACAAAATGAGATGAGTAAGAAACAACAATTGATGAGTTATTTCAAAATAAAGTGCGTTAGAGATAAAATCACCCGCTTTCGAGGCAAAATTGACTGACAACGCCTGTATTATCACCCCCGAAAGCCGCGATTGCGTCCATGTTCTCTAGCGCCAGCGTTGATTGAGCCATCGACAGCGACGTCCATCGTTCTTAGCTACTTTGCGATAAATTTTTCTCCCCCACCTTAAAGCCGAAAAGGAAACAGGAAGAGCGGGGTGAGAAATGTGTGTCACAACTGACCGGGCTTCCAACCGGGAACCCCGGTGTGTCCACACCTTTATCAACGGAACCGGTGACAATTATCGCGCGACCGGAGTGAACGTTTTAACGGTTGATGACTCTATTTCCATTGCGCGACACGCAAACGTTCGATTCCGACCGATGTCCGAGCCGAGGACCATCATTGAGCCGTTATCGGGAAGACCTTTTAGGTAAAGCCTGGTGCCGAAAATCCGAATCCACCGTTCGATGCTCGATCGATGGACGGTCGCCTACGCCTTCATCTGGATCGCGCGCCAACAACTGGCGACACGATTTGTGAGCTCGTTTTGGAAAACGGTCTATGAGCATTGACTTCGGCCGGGGAGGAGAAGCAAAAAAAAAGGCCGCCATCTAACCTGGCCGTGTTCGTTTTTCCTCTCTTTTTTCAGCCCGCTTACCCGACCTACCGGCCCGAGATGAAGGGAAATGGGTGTGAATATGCATGAGAAATCTCGTAATTTATGACACATTAAATGTCACCGGGGTTGTGTTTTGTTGGCTTTCGTTCGGCCGGGTTGAAAAACGTTATCAATTTAATTAGGCGCGGCTTTGGGTACCTTTCCGCCATCGGGACCGCTAGGAAAGGAGCGAGAAAAACAAGAAGAATATAAAAAAGGAAAGAAAAGAATTCAGATAAAACAAACACAGCGTCGAGAAGGGACACAACAAACGGCTTGTTTTGGGTGCCTCGGGGTTGGGTTTTCTGATTTTCGGTAGGCCGCAAACGCAAACACTTCCGAAAGGACGGGGGGGAAGTGGGGGCCTTGTGGAAAATGTGTATATTTATGTGTGAGCCCATACTGTCGGAGCCCCGAGGCTAATGCTTATCTATTGAGTAAACTTTAGGATAAGCAGCGGGGATCGATCTACTAACTTATGGCGGTTGTTTTGTTGTTCACGTTTGGTGCGTTTTACTAAAGTATGATCGGTGCAAATCCACCATAATGTAGAACGAGTGTGAACGAGTGTTGAAAATCGAGATGGAGGTGATTTTTATCAACTTCTTTTCGAGCACCGACTTATGAAAATCATCAGGTCATAAATTGAAAAATATTCATTTTTCTCAATTCATTGTAAATCAATTACGTTTAGGTAAAGTGTGATTGGTAGAAATCTCTCATAATTTAGTATGATTGTGTTTGATTTTAAAGCGAATAAAAAACATTTTCTTAACAACTTCTTTTAAAATGTTAACGTGTAAAAATGATCATGTCTTGGGTTAAACTCAATAGATTAATAATTTTTCGTCGTAAAATCCAAATCGGTTACGTTTGTAAACAATTGGGCATGAGTAGTTTTTATTTGATAAAGAGAAAGAATTTGTTTGTTTTGTTTCAACATCTTTTTCAATCTGACCTAAGAACATTATTACGACTTCAATTTAAAGTTAATAATTTTTCACAATCAAATGTTAAACGTGTCTGTAGTAAAGGATTAAATATTCTTCTTCAACCAAAAGAGTAAACGTAAAAAGATTAAACTGAAGATGATCTTTCAACATCAGAAAACTGAAGTGAAAGACGAAGCAAAACTTAGCATTCCCGTTTAGCGCGTGGACTCACGCCAAGACGACGTGGAACAAAAGCGCCGCGACTAATCGATATGAGATGTGTTGAAAAATATTTCTCCTGATTCCGATTTGATATGATTACACAGATTTAGTGAAATGTTGCCAACTCATCCGAGCGCCGGGCAAGGGGAAAAAACGGACAGAGAGACGGACTGCGAGAAAACCGGTAAACCGATCCCGGGATAGCAAAAAGGAAAGAAACGCAAGCGAATCTCGTGAAGGAGCTTTTCTGAGAGCGCGTAGGAACAATGCGGGCCTCCGTGGGAGGAATGACGTTGATGATGCCGTTCGGTAGCGTGTTGCGGGAATTTGCGCGAAAGGAATGTTGATTGTCGTGGTCATGGCGTGTCCGGCGACGCCTATGGAGGCTGCGACCGGAGTTATGAGCATGCGCACTCGAACAGTTTAAGCCTTCGCGTTTGTGTGTTATTAAATGGACTATTGAAACCATACGATCGCTAAAACATAGGCTTATTTCGTGCAATGGCAGCGGGGGAATATTTTATACAAATCTAAATCAACACCCAAACGATGCCCATAGTTTGCACTGTCATTCCACACTCATCAACAACGGCGTCGATCATCATTTCGTTTGGTTCGTGCCACAAAACTTTACCTCCTTTGGAACGGAGAACCGTGTCTTAGCTGCGCTTGGTTGCTCATTTGGTTATGGGCACGCCGGTTTTAACACCCAGCATAATTCGAAACGGATCACCCCTGCCAAAAACAGCTTTTCGATCAACTCCAAAAGCAAACGTCACACGTTGTCTGGAACGACCCGGCTCCAATGGTTCTGTCTCTGGTTACACGATTTCGCACGGATATGCGACTCACACTCTGCGTTCGAACTGCATTCGGATCGGTGGTGCAAAAACACACACACACATACGCCCAGAAGAAGCTCCGGGGTAGGTGCATTGCAGCAGTCGGTTTCATAAATCAAAACAGGCGTCAGATTTTCATCGAAACGGACCGAAAAGGGTGTTAAAGATGTTAAGCTCAACGAGTTTCGTGCGGTTGTG
Source organism: Anopheles ziemanni (assembly GCF_943734765.1). Classification (NCBI taxonomy): domain Eukaryota; kingdom Metazoa; phylum Arthropoda; class Insecta; order Diptera; family Culicidae; genus Anopheles; species Anopheles ziemanni. The sequence goes on from NC_080706.1 coordinate 94,249,015, forward strand.
CTCGAGACGAGAAAGGCGACCAAAATAAAGTGGGGGGGGAGGGGAGCTCTGGGGAAGGCCAGTGGGACCGAAGTGATCAATCCGGAGCAGACTCACGATGTAATTTGAACTCAGCATCTTTCCTCCACCTCGTACTTGTCCTCGTCGTCGTTCATCCGCCTGACGTACGGAATCATTTGATGCACGCAAGGATCAACCCCTCTCTCCAGGGTCGCCTTTGATGGGCTTCATTGTCCAATGTATACGTGTATGTACGTATTTCCAGGCCAGAAGTTCTCCTCCTTCAAAAGTGCCAAAATTAGCGAGCGTTGCGCAAGCACATGTTAAAGCTGACATTAATTAATCACCGAACGGGGAGGCCTCAGTCCAAGGGAGGGAAGGTAGCCGACAGTCGGTTACCGAATATCCTGGATCGTAAAGGGAAAGGAACCTCGATGTACACAGGCATACACACACACACAAACCCAATGCTTTTTGGGATGTCACTTGATCGAACTGGTTTTCAGTTCCAGGAAAGCGTTTCAAGTTCAAGTTCATTTTAAACAAGTATGGCGGAGTTCTGGTGGGACCTTTTCTATTTCTAGGCCTACCTGATGGATAAATAGGATACTCCATTACAGAACAGTGGTTATTTACCACCCGTTGTAGGGACTTAATATTACAAAGCTTGAACTAAAACAAGGTCGGATTAAAAGTAATATTTTATATTGATCTTGGATAAAATTTAATTGAATTGACATACTATAACGAATATAAAATAGAAAAGTATAACCAAGCATAAAAAGATTATGGAAATGTTTTGACCAGACAGAGAATACATTAAATCCAATGTAGAATCTCCTAGATTCGTTAGAAATTTGATCCTTCTTTGCTATTTTTGACTAATCTTTAGCTATTCTAGGATTAAGAAAAGACGCTGCTCAAGTAAAAAGGTCCGTTTCCTTTGAAACTGTATCCCCAAAGGAGCTGTGAGAAACTGCCCTCGTTCGCAAGAGACCCCTGAGAAGGCAGTCAACCGAGGGATATGATCGTAAAACTTCCGTTCCTTCAAACCAAACCTCACGAAGGCAGAAGAAGTTAATCGAGCAGCGTTTTCTTTAATGATTGTGCACAAATTTGCAAACACGAGCGGGTCGGGGGTCCGAGCGGAGTCAATAAATGTTTAAATTCCCCGACCCTCTCGACACGGTGGGAAAAGAAAACCAAAAGGTCGTACCATATAACACACCTCGGGATGGATCGTTGTTGAAGCAGCGCCTTTCTCGCGCAATCGTCTCACCCGTAAAACAATCTAGCCCAAGGAAAGAAGCGCCCGGGGGCTTTGACAGAGCTGTGTATGTTTTTTTTTTATCAAGAAGGTACCCTTTGTGGCCGTGGAACCGTTTCGGAAGATTAACCACCGAGTCGCAGGAGAAGCAACCTTTCAACTCAACTGCTTCCAAAAAGGGAAAAGATCATTCTCGCGAGGAACGAGATGCAAAGGCACCAGATACGACAACAAACACACACACACATACAAACACACTTTTCCCGAACACGATTTAAGATTATTAACCACTAATAGAATTTTTATGAACTCATTAACGGGACGAATGGGCGTCAGGTCGGGTGATGAGATAAAATGTTTACTCACTAGAAAGCTAAATTTCAGTAACGGTCCTTAGGCGCTGAGCCTGCTGATGCTGATGAGTGCGAGAATTTATGCCTTTCGGTACTAAGAAACGGGCGCGATTTTATTCCATTTCCTTCCCTCTGAGCTGAGTGGGTGAACCGAAGCGCAATCGCCACAACACACAGTGACAACATAGAACGAAACAAATCCAAATCCAAATGCGCTCGGGAGTGGAGCGAGCGCAATAAAAATAAAACACACACACACCAAAGCCCAAAGCAAAACGGAATCAAGTCGAGCGCGCGAAAGCGAGACACGGAAAGGACCCGCGCCGAAATGGCCTCCACTCGGCCTTAGGTTCGGGTTTTAATTTTATTTCTTAATTTTTAATAGTTCTCTCCTTCTCGGAGGATTTCTTACGCGGGGTCACGCGAGCCAAAGGAGGGAGGGAGGGGGAAAGGAGGTGGTTGGGATGGAGGCTTGGTAGCACTGTCGCTTCTGAAAGCCTGACGGTGACCAAATGGGGCGCCTCCATTTGGTGCACGGTGGGAATCTATGGGTCAAAAAAATTAAACTTATTTTTGGAACTAGATAAATCATACTAGTGATGAGCAAACTGAGTCAGAGTGAGTGAGTGAGCCAATTCATCGTAATGAGTGAATTGATTCAATTCACCAAGATGATTTATTTCGGCTCATTAATGATTCGGCTCGGTGAGAATGTATTGATTAATTAAATTGCAAAAATTAATGAAAATAACAAACCCGTAGTCCGATGAATAAAATATAAATCACACAATTATAATATTTATCTCATCACTTTAAAGTAAATTTGATGATTTCAAAATCATCCAACTCACTCAGTGAATTGATACATTCCCACTGAATTGATACATTCTCACTGACCCAATACATTGTTGAATTGATACATTCTCACTGAATTGATACATTTCTCACTGAATTGATACATTCTCACTGAATTAATACATTTGTCACTGAGCCAATATATTCTCACTGAATTGATTAATTCTCACTGAATTGATGTATTCTCACTGAATTGATAGATTCTCACTGAATTAATACATTTCTCACTGAGCCATATCATTCTCACTGTGTCAATTCATACTGAGTGAATTATAGAATTGATTCTCTATTCCAACTCACTCACTTTGATTATTTTAAATAATTCAAGTCAAGGCTCAAGTAGGATGTTTACAGCACTATTTTCTCGATGAATATTTAATCTTTTAACTAATCTCCGAATTCAATTATTTGGGCTACATTAACTCTTGAAAATATTAGGATTTAAAAAACAAAACTTATATAGAGCATAAATGAAAGGAAAATTTGTTTGTTTATTCTGTCGGATGTTCGATCCACTGTTGGCTCCTACTGTGCGATCTTGTTCTGCTCAACCACTTTCGGATCAACGATGGCCAATCGGATCGCACTGTGCGTGCACTATGTTGTGGCCGCTCCAAAACGACACAGCAAAGGGTGAAAAGAGAGAGAGAGAGAGAGAGAGAGAGAGAGAGAGAGAGAGAGAGAGAGAGAGTCGTAAAAAGTGACCATATTCAATCCGTTTCCACCATGGTTACATGCCACATGTTGAACAGCAATCGTTATCAGCATCTAAATAAATATAAAAACACACCGTCCGAACGAAAAGGGGGCTAAAGGGAACCGAGGTTCGGCGGAAAAGACGCAAGGAAGGGTTTGAGCGACCGACCAGAAAGGTGTCGTTTTTAAAACAAACAGTCCGGGAAAGAACTGGATCTTTAAGTGAGCTAAAGCGAGAGCCCACGGTGTCATCTTCTACACTCGGCTTCTCTCCGATCTTTTCGGACTTTTTCAACCGCGTTCCGAGGGAAGCTAATTTAAGCGCAGGTTGGAATGATTCACGGTTTTTAAGCACCTTTTTCTTTAGCCTTTTGAGGCCTCAATCCCTTTACTCGGGGCGTGTTTGGTAAATACAAAGTGTCGCAAAGCGAAGCTGCTCGCTCCGACCGACTGCTAATTTAGCCTGTTTGGCATAGTTTTATGATGATCGTGTTTTATTTTTGTTTCGCCTCGTCCTCCCCCGCGCGTCTTTCTCGAAATTTAACCACCGACGATTAAGTGATTCCCGATACATGTTCGCTTCCCGTCCGACGGGACAATGCCAAACACCCGTGGTTTGATTTTATGCGCCTTCCAGAAAACGATCTCCGGAGCCGGAATGGAGCCTTAATTTAGGCCCGATGTTCAAATTAGCCCATGGAAAGGGGGGGGGGGGGGGGGAAGGTTTCGGGGTTTTCGGTGGAAAAACAAACCTCACTACCAACCCCGTACACTTCGTCGTGCTCGTGCAAAGTTGGCGAGCGCGCAACGAGCCCCATTTGGGCAACGATATTATAAAGGTGTTGAAATTTAACTTCTTAATTATTTATTTCAAATTTATAAGGTCTCGAGGGATGGGGCGGGGTGTGGAGGGAAAGAGAACTGAGAACATAAAACGACCCCGTGAAGCTCGTGAAGCGGGAATCGGAGACGGAGAAGCACGACAACGGTGAAGAAGAGAGACAAATAGGCTCTGTTCCCGATATCGAGTCAGACCGAAGTTGGGTTGAAGAGCCTAAGGAGGCTCAGACTCCGACTCAGCAGCAGCAGAAGACAAACCAAATCAACAAATTAAGAAATAAAACAGCCATAATCAGTCCGACCAGTCGTCGTCGCCGTCGTCGTCGTCGTTGTTGCTTGTTCCAGATCCCTAAGGAATAAGAGAAGATGGGATTGGTGTTGGGTGCTTCAGGATGCAAGCGTGCTGTAGCGCAGTTACTGAATGCTCAACCGTTCTTATCTTTCGTTGTTCCCCCTTTTACCCTCCCTTGGAACGTTCCAAGGTAAAGGTGTGAGGCGATCTTATGCTTGAACTTGCTTCTGCTGCTGGAAAGATTTGCGTGCTCTATTAGACACGAACCCAACAAAAACACACACACAAACACCCCGGCTCGGAATGCCCCCACTGATGGGAAGCGACTAATCGGGCCAGTTACAGCGAGAGAGAGGAGCCGACCCGAGTTCCTTCATTTCGTAGGGCAATAATTCACTTGGAACAAATAAAGTTGCTCTAAAGCGTTCGTCGCCGCACGGTTTTTGGTTATCGTGTGTCCATTCCTGGGAAAGGGAAGCTGACCGATGGAGACGGGGAGGAGGAGGGCCGGCAGAGATTATCTAGCAACGAGGAATGCGCTTCACACCGCGGTCCGGGCGCGCGATCAAGTCCCGGTGGACAGTTTCATTACATTTTTATGTTAATTTCTCGCTAACTCAATTAATTAATTCTCCCGCGAGGTTCACATTCTAATCAATTAAGGCCAATAGTTTTCCCGTAATTTTTCGTTTCCTCTCTGTCTCGCACCCTTGTTGCTTGTGGCGTAACGAACTCAACAGCGAGCCTGTTTGGTCGGGGTCTTAAGACAGCTTCTTGTTCGCTGTTGGTTGAAACAACGAAAACAGTTAAATCCCCGCAGGTGTTGAGGTGCGGATTCGCAGGAAAAAGTGTGAACTTAATGGTGTTGCAACACGTTTCGATCTCGTTAGTCTCTTTTTTATTTAATTTACTGTACAACGATGAACTGTGGCCAGAAAAGGAACTGTAGAAAACATAAAAGCCCTCAAAAGATGTTGTTAAAATTTATGTCAAAAGTAAAATATTTTTCGTTAATCAACACATGATTCCAGTTCAGCACAGCTTCAAGATATTATTCTAGCATTTCGGCAGGATCAATTCTTTGACCATCCTGACTGGCGATAAAATCCAATTAATTATCCCCGCCAATGGGCACGTAATGAGTTCGCCATCGTTCCCCACCTCAGCCACCTTGAATGCTTGACTTGATCTACCTATCGATCGATCGAATCTCGACACCCGACTGTCCACAGTTGCGCGATCGTGACCGTCGTTATCTCCTACCAGCGCATCTCCACGGCCGATGTTTGTTGTTATTAGTTTTCGATTTATTCGGTTGCGTCCCTCGCCGGGATGGATATCACTCTCTCAAGGCAAAAAAAGAACCGAAACGGACAAACAAGCGGCTAGAAAAGAACTACACCCTATTAATGCCTCGTCAACCGGTGGTAAATTGCTACCAGTTCGTAGGCCCAACTACCCTCCAGACCCCCGAAAAAAAAGGCATGAGAGATGTTCGAATGATTCCTTTTTTTTTTTTTAATTCTGTAAACTCATCGTGCTCGTTCATCTGATTTTCCCGTAATCGCTCGCGATCGCCCGAAACAAGACGAATCGAATCGGTCCGTGTCGTGGGGAGGGGAGGAAGGAGGGACAGGGGAGTGGCGAAAAAACCGAGAAGATTCAAATCGAACGGCCCCGCGCCGCGCGCCGCCCCCGCGCCACAAAACACACCCGGGGTTCGTTGCTTAATCACGCATTGAAATCTATTGTTTCTTACCAACGCTGGCCTTTCTTCGCGCGCTTTCTCTCGCTCCCTGTGTTTCCTCGCTGGAAGAGCATGGGAGAAAGTGGTAGTGGTGGTGGAAGGGTGGAGTGTGCAGAAGGGCGTTTCTTCATCATCATTCATTCTGTTAAATAGGTAATTTTTCTAAATAAAAATTTCACACTATTTAGAACGTAAATTGGGTGCCATGTTTTTTTCTTCTTTTTGCTTCCCCGTTACGTTCATTCGTTCGTTTTCCCTTTGGATCGTCGAAAACGTGTTAGTCATCGTCGTACGGTCGAGCAAATCCACTCAAGCCGATCAGAACCGTTCTGATCCGAGCCAAAGGCGTTACCGGTGGAAGATAATTTGCCGTTGCCCAGTTTTTGTCTCTCTTCTGGGTAACTCAGTTTTAGAACCATTTGCTTGATCAAAGCGAGTAACGTGGGTTCGATACTCGTTTTTCTTTTCGACTGCATTTTTAATTTCTAAATGCATTTCGATTCGACCAACCGAACCGAAGAAGATTGTATTTTATAAGCCACTAATCGGTAGTCGCTTCCAACTTTTTTACTGCATCCCTGAAGGCGCGAGAGACACGTCACCGGTGGAAAGATGATAACCATGGTTAACGTATTTTTTACTACGAAAGCGATAGTTGCACCTGCAGCCTGTACCCCGTCCTAGACGACATCAGAAAACATAACCTAGCTAGGTGGCATTAAAAACACATTTCGCATCCACTTGTTGCCGGCTTTATGTTCCTTCAGCCGGGCTGGACTCACCCTCCCCCTTCTGTCCGATCCAATGAACATCGAATTAAGCGAATAGCTATAATCGCACACTTTACGCCACGGTGCGGACGTTTAATGCACCGGTCTGCACTAATTGACGAGCGATTGGTCGTGAGTTCAAAAGTTTACTGCGACTGCGGAGCTGGAGACATCCGAAGGTGGGAACTAGAAGTACCTTGTTGCCATTGAACAGGCTTGTTAATTGACTTGGTAGGTGTGTGTACCGGTGGTTCTAACCGGATTCGAACTAAAACCCATTTGCGTGATTTGATTTTGGCAATGTTTTACAGAAGAAGATTTTTCCTTTTTTTAAGCTTTGGCTGGAGAATGTAATTTATGAAACCGATTCTTATCGATTAAATGACTTTCGGATCTAGCAGCGCCCTCTAATATGTACCGCTATCTCGATACGGGCCGATCATTAGACACATCACACGTTTTTCACAGGCCTACAGAGGCGAAACACGAAATGGAACGAGAAGGAACGCTTCGACCCGCGATACGATACGATATTTATCGATTTACACCGATGAATTATGATTAATCAATGATTCGGCAGCTTTCCTCCAGGTGGAAGCATCAATATTTCCATGATATTATTGTTACCGATTCGCTACCAAAGCGCAACCCCGGAGAAGGACTCCCTCCGTTTTCGGGCGGGCGCGCGCGCGCGTGTGTTGGTGTGCGCGGGGCCGATTTTGATAATTCCTCCAAGCCGGGCCGGGGCCATTTTCTGCTCGATCATTGCACCCGGCCCACATCGTTCGACCGTCCCGGGGTCTGTAGTTATGTACTGTAAAACGATTACAAGCGTTCATTTGTTCGACTTCGGCGTTTCGGTTGAGGTAAGGCGATGATTTGGTGCTGACAGTAGGTTGTCCCTTTGTTTGTTGGGCGGAGGGGGAGGAGGGAGAGAGAGAGTGTGTGGGGCCAACAAAACGATTATTAAAGAAGTCGATTAACTCTCCAAACAGCCAACAAATCCTTGACCGCGGGCCCGAAAAGACCCATAAGTAGCGTCGAGCGACGACGAAGAAAGGAGTGGGAAAGAGTGTGCGAAAATGCCTTCGGAAAGTGTGTAAACTGTGGGATGATGCGAAGGGTGCTAGATCAGTGACGGCTTCGATGATGCTTTCCTATCTTCGCGAAAGCCAGTGACAAAGCAGGCGATGAAAGTCGGCTGATATACTAATGACACCGATATCTGATTGGGAAGCGATCATTCGGTTAATAAATTGGTCTTTCGGAGTAGTGTGCGTGTGCGTGTGTGTGTTTTGAAAACCACTCAAATGATAGTGCGAGCGAAGGAAAAATGGGGCTACATTTTTCAACCCCCGAAACCGCAAGCTCAATTGAATCGCGGACACGGATGAAATAATGAACTTCAATGCGCGTGCAGACGACGAACGCGTACTTCGGGTCACTTTACGACGCTGCTGCCCGTTTACGAGCATTTTTATAACTTAATATGGCCAAATTATAATGTTTCCCAGTTTGCGGTGTTTGATAAGCATCGTCGTACGCATCAGTTTAATTTGTTTACCAACCCCCCCGGGAGAGAGGGAGGCTGCAAACTGAGTTTCGTTCCGTTTTATCGCCCTTCGAGGCGCTGATTTTGGTACTTTTCCATCCTTTCGTCAATGCTCGCTGGCGATCAAGTAGCGAGGAGTGTCCGAATCGAGAGAGAGACAACCGGCCGGTTGTGATGATTTTATGGTTCGAGTGTCGTAAAACGGAGAAACATCACCGGGGACGAGATCGAATGATCCGTCTACTCCAATCGAGCAATCATCGTTCACTGTGTGTTTTTGGGGGAAAAAGGAATGATTGAACAAGCATTGGTGACCCGTTGGATAAAAGTCGAAAATCTTTAGCTTGTCTTATGAAAATTGGTGATGTTCAATTGGCTTTAATTTGCTTTTAAGATTTGAAAATTTTCCATTACAATATTTTCGTATGAGTCAAAAAGTACCAGAAATCGGCGACCTAAGCCTTCCAGTTATAAAATACCCAATAACGAAGCCAACACAACAAGGATCGGACGCAGAAGGAGGACAAAATCGTGGTCCGATAAAACATGGACAGTTTCAAAAGTGTTTGCTTTTCCAACGAACCATCGAAACCGTAGGCAAAGGACTAAAGTTTGGTTCCTTTTCACGGATGAAAAGTAGGAGAAGGAAAGAGAAAGAATTCAAACAAGTAAGAAAAAAAACAGTCATCCCAAACGCCAGCGATGAATGTGTGTAAATGATTGTCCTACACATCGCATCCACTCGCGAGCGCGATTATTAAAGGAGGAATAAAACACTAATGGATTAATTTGTTTTACTTTGTCCAAGCTGACGACGTGGAAAGGTGCCGTAAAGTGGAAAAGAAGGGGGAAGCGGCGCTGAGATAAAAAACCAAAAACAAATACCCAGAACTGGCGTTTGGGAAGAAGTGACGACAGGAGCTTTTCACTCGGTCGGTTCGTCGTTTGCGCTGCACAAGTCTTTTAGTAGCTTTCCGTTTATCGCCGCTAGTTCAGCGCCTCACCGTAAACCGGAGGAATTAGTCTCATCATAAAAGTGATGCTCTGATAGGAAACGGGCGCGTTTTGTTTTTTCTCTCTGCTGCCAAAGTCGTCCCCGAAGCTACACCGAATTAATCTTCGCGCTTCGTGGAACTTAACGGGCCCCCGTTTTATGGACCGTTCTAAAGCAGCGCACGTGCACTAAATGTTTGGTTCCAGTCCAGCACGCACCAGGGTCGCGGAGAAATGACTAAAACTTGCACAAGCCACACGATGATGTCTTAATTTTGAAGCGTAAAATGTGGCCATTTCCATTAGGACTTGCTTGCTGGCTAACCTTGATTCCGCTTGGCAAATGAACCGAAGACAGTTGCGGTGACATTCGTTCGGTCGTCTATTTCATGCTCCATTTTGAACTCCATTGGCGATGATTTATGTCCGAACCGGCAATAACTCCGCCGTACTTCGGCGGAGAATCTCTCGCGCCGTGACCCAAATAACCCTGCCTTTTGAGGTATTTGTTTTCGTAAACGTTCGGCTCGTTTTCGGTAAAAATTTGTTCCCTTAATCTCTGCTCCGAAATCACCGCAATCCTTCACGCGCGGAACCGGACCTTGGAAAAAAGTGTCCGCCCCGGGGTGGATAATCGAATTAACACCTCCGAGAGCCTCGCAGCAGGGGCACCGTTTTTCCCGTTGGCGGCGTTGCGCCCGCGAGAAAGGATAAATTGTTTAACATTTTAATAAGATTGTTCGACAGCGAATAAATTTGAATAAGTTGCTTATTTAAATCCCGGCGTTCCCCGTCGGCCGCAGAATGCGCTTCACGGGGCCAGTGAGAGGTGACGAAAATGCATCGCTGCATGCAATGTCGCAATCTTTTACTCGCACACCGATTAGTAGCCGTCGCTGCCGTTCTTTTGTCGCCGTTCCATGGCGGTTCAGCTCTTCGGTGAGAGATTCTGCAAGCATCACATGGATTAAAGAAGTGGGCATATTTTTAAACGATCGAAGCAATGACATTTCGTTTCAAGTGGAATGATCATTTAATTGTTCAACTTTTAAAAGTATCTTTTTCAAATATGATGACAGTTTTCCTGAGCCAAAAGTTAACAAATTTCTGAAATTAAAAACAACAATTGAAACATTCGATCCAGTGAAATGGCAGAAGCCTAATAGCCTTCATCCCATCGTTTCGGCGAGTGTCAGCTTCTGGTCTGGTGGTTCGTTTATTTTCCAATCGCCCGACAAGCTCACGATCATCAGTAATTTTGTGTGTTTTTGTTTTCAAAACCCTCCCGACATCTACAAACGCACCCGTTTCCCGGCTGATCCCCTTCGTTGTTCCAGAAATGTGGAATTTCTGATCGCTCCGAGAACGTCATGCGGTTCATGGTGCGAATGGGTTTTTCGGTTCGAAATTTAACGACCTTTCGAACGGGCAAAGAACAGCAAAGCAAGAAAGGTAAAGGCTGCCCATTCCACCAAGAGAGGGTTAAAAAGAGTTCAGATTGGTTGATTAAGAGAAATAAAATCAAAAATTAATTCCACGTGCCCATCGATCGCAGAAGCAGAAGAATTTCGGTTTTCGTTTTATTTAAATGATGCTTTACTTTGGTTAATCAATGTTTTGGTTGAAATACAAGTTCTAAATTTAATCCTTTTAGGTTTTCTTAAAATTGTTCTACTTCTTCCAGGAAATTTATTATATCCATCGTTTGATGAATTTGTTGTTCAAAAAACCAAACCTACTACGGCACTTGGTTGACGTGAAGTTTCTCTCTAATAAATTAAGATGCAATGGTTCTGAAGCATGTTTCACCAACGAATTTAAATATTCATCCCTACTAAACACACAAACACACACACACATACACCCAGGGACAAGATCTTCCACCCATGACGCATGTCGCGCTAGACAATTTTTGTGTTTTATGGCCGAACATAAACAAAAGCTTAATCAAATAATCAACGGGTCGGGAGAAAACATCGGAGCAAAACTGGACCAACCCGGTCCCCGGATCCCCGGTTTAATATGTCACCGGGCCCCGGTGGATGAGGGTGAAAGAATGTCCAGGTGCCATAAATTACGCGCGCCGAGGTTCGTCTCTTGGTTGTGTTTGCGTGGTGGGGCAGGGAAAAGACCGGAGAGCTTCCAATGCTCCCGGAGCCCATTAGGAGTCACTCTCGGCAACTGATCTCTTAATAGATTCCAGCAGACCCCAAGAAACCCTCGAAACGGGGACCATCTAAGGATTGGAAGCCGCACGCCGGTGCCACTTTTTGATGAGGCTGTGGAAGATTTAAAAGCAAACGGGAAATTGTAGAGGACGAGGCCGGACCCCGAAAGTTGTCGTTCCCGCACGAGCATAAACATAAAATCGCTGCTCTGATTGAGAGATTTATCCGAAAATTGTTCGTCCTGGTCCCGGGGAGGGTGGAGGAGGTTGGGGGTAGGGAAGAAGAAGCCGGAGATCGTTTATAACACCACTTAAAGGCACCGCAGCGGATCGTTCCGGGCTGCCCCGGTGCCATTTGCCACTTCGAGAAACTATTTAATTCAAAATTTATTAACAAATTAGGCGCTCTCGCTGACTCGCTCCCTCCCCCGCCGCTCGAGGCTTCCTTTTCCCATACGCGTTCGTTTCTCGGGGACAACATAATCGGGCAGGTTCGGTTTTATCGCCAGCTTTGTCTTTTCTCTCCTATTGTGCGCGGTGTTTGATTTTGGAAGCTGGCGATCGCGGATCAGTACCGGATCGGATTCCGAACGATCGGAACGATCGATAATGCACCATTCGGCCGCGGGAACCCTTTTCCTTTCCCTTCCCCTCATTCTAATTTAAATAAATTAGAATAATCGAGCTACGGCGCAGATACGGACGGCTTCTTCCTTCCTTTTACGACGCATTCTGCACACTAATAACCACAACCCTTGGTTGGCGTTGTTTTAGTCCGTTTACGTACCGCGGGAAAGGTTTGTAGAATAGGGGACACATTCCTTCCCGCTCGCCGACATCTTTAACGTTCATGTATTTTTACGATCGAAACCGCGCAGATAAGCAGAAACTGCAGTCAAAGGCTTCTCGCTCCTTTCGTTTTGACCGCCTCGCGAAGGACATTACGGTTTGGAACGGTGTGGAATTGATTTCAAATTTTATTACACTGGCCACCGATGAAAAGTCCGCTGGTCGAAATGGGTGGAAAATGGAGCTTATCGGGTAGTAAAACTGTGAAATACGAAACGATAATCTTTGGAACTCTTTTTCTCCGCTCTCTTCTCGATTGGAATCGGAGCAAAACTTTAGCGGTAAAAGAGGGGGGGGGGCTTTTTCCCGGGCACAATGTGACGGGTGTGACCCGTTCGCGAACAAATCGATTTTCCTCTCGAGGCGCGCGTAGCCCTGCGTTTAATTCAATTTTCCGATGCTTTGGTCGTTTTTTCTCCTTCTCCCACTGTTATTCCGTTCCGATTCATCACTTCACGCAAATTGAATTCATCTTTCCATCGCGAGCGAGCCCACGGGCTCGTGAGAATAGAATGAAGAGAATTTTCCATCCTTTTCCCCGGTGGAAGGTAATCCGAAACGAGGCATACTAATTAAAACTGAAAGAACAGAGCAAAATTGATTTGCACGACTCATTCGGGAGGATGCTGGTTGACTCCGGTGGCCAGAAGGTGGAAAACAAGCCACTGGGGGGAGGGAGGTGATGGCAATTTCACACCAACCAACCACCCTTCGGTCCGGTCACAGCGCATTTCGTCGTGTCACAGGCGTCGGGTTTGTGTTCGCCGGAGCGAAGAGGAAAAAACGGAACGGTTCGTAGTTCGCTCTCGAGCGCTCGCCTTTCAATCGATCCGATCGTGGCCCACAATGCAAAGTGGCAGGGCGTAAAAACGGCCCATTTGGCACCGCGGCCCGTGGGTTCATCTTGCCGGTTCATGGGAAACCCGGGAAGCAGCAGCCCCGGAGCAGCTCGACGATGGGTGATCAATATTAATTAGTCGCCCGTTCAGGAGCGTTCCACCTTGGCCGCTTCGCTTGTCTATGCTATTTTGTTTTATTTTGTTATTTTTATTTCACCCTGTTTTTCCCTCGCCGTTGTCGTCGTTTGCGCTGGACAGCTAAACGGTGCGACGAATGCCGCCATTTTTCAGCCCTAATCAAGCGTGATTCTGTTAACGATAAGCTGTCAACGGCGAGCGACAGATCCCGCGGTTTTCGGATGTGTCTATCGTCGCCCAGGGTAAGTCGCGTGACCCGATTTGTTGATTGATTTTGGAAGAGAGAATTACATTGATTTGCTGTAACTATGGGAAGATTTGGATTCGGTTCGAACTCCTCCGAAACATAATCGCACCACTTATCGTTTCACTCAACGATGATTTTCGCCCGTTGAGACGTAACTGTTTGGAGGAGAGAGTTAATCCATTTTCTAAATTAATGATAAATGGGCAATCTTGTCAAATCGAACGCCAATATTTGCCTTTTTCTAACTGAATAATTGGTCCTCGAAACAACTTTGATTGTGAAGCATCATAGACGCGTTGATATTGCGTAATGGGTTGATTGTCTTGATTGTTAAATTGCCGTCAACCGTTAACCTTAACACCCAAAAGGCACTGTTCTGAAGGTTTTGTTTGGATAGTTTTGCATTTGCCCGCTGCCAGCAGAGGAGCAGGATCGCACGTTGAATAATAGCTCATAATGGTATTATTACAAATCACTTCTCCGGTCAAGCGGCAAGCAGGAGCGAAGAGGCAAAAGCAAAAGAACCGGGTGTCCATTTCGAATCATCAACCAAATTGGAGTTGATCGATTTTGGCTCACCGAATTTCTCGCCGCCTCGCGTCTAGTGATGGGTTCTCGGAATCGCACCCACCGCCCGGATCTGCTTCCGAGGATGTTTAAACCGGCTCCGATTTCGGTTTAGTAAAACCCACGATTCCATCTGGAGCCGTCTGGAGCCGCTAGTCGGTGGACGATTCCGGACGGCTCCGGACGGCTCGGAACAGCTCCAAACGACTCTGGACGGCTTCGGGCGTCTCCGAACGGCTTCGGACGATTCCGGACGTCTCCGAACGGTTCCGGACGACTCCGGACGGCTCCAGACGGCTTCAAACGGCTCCGGATGGCTCCGGACGGTTCCGAAGGACTCCGGACGGCTCTGGACGGCTCCGGACGACTTCAGACGACTCCGGCCGACTGCAGACGGCTCCGGACGGCTCCGGACGGCTCCAGACGTCTCCGGACGACTCTTCATGACTCCGGACGGCTCCCGACGACTCCAGACGTCTCCGGACGGCTCTTGATGACTCCGGACGGCTCACGATGGCTCCGGACGGATCCAGACGACTCCAAATGGCTCCGGATCGCTCCGGACGGTTCCGAACGACTCCGGACGGTTCCGGACGGCTCCGGACGGCTCCGAACGACTCTTGACGCACCTACCTTACGGAACCGCTTCCGATATTGGTGGAGTCATTCAGAATCGGTTCCGGTTCTTGTCGAATTTACCCATCACTACTCACGTCGTGCCTCGGGGAAGGCAAACGTCCCAATAATCGGCCACTTCTGCCGCGTTCGAGGTGTCGGGAGCTATTTGAAAAAGTGTTGGCACCATCAGCCACTTACACGCGCGAGAACACGCGGGGATGATCGTGAAAACCCCACACCTCACTTTCGGGGTGCAAAATGGGGGCCCGAAAAAGTGTTTGTTCAAAGTGGCTGGAAACAAGTTGTCCGGAGGCCCCATTTTCGGTCAGGCTTATAACAGAAGTCGTCTCCCAACAGAACCGGCCCATAGTGTGTAACCTGCCCAAATTAGGCCCGACAGGCCCTTCTTCCCTCTCTCTCTCCCCTCGATCCCCGGGAAAGAGGGACCGGTTTGCTCCGCCACCCAACTACCCACCCACCGCCGGTCAGCATTAAAAACGTGTGCGCTACAGTCTGCGCGAAATCGAGCGTAATCCTAATTTAATTACGTGAAGGTGGAAAAATACATCGTAAATTATCTGTGCCCGCGGACTGGACGTCGTCTAACAGGGGCATTCCGAGGTGTTTTTTTATTTTACTTCCTCTCGATTCGCTGTGCCTTTTAGACCACGTAAAGAACGTAAAGGAAGGCTGCGGGTGCGAGGATGTGCGCATTAATTTTTCATTCTTTACATGAGCTCGCAAAGATGTTATAGGTTTGTTCGCGCCTTTCGAAGCCAGAAGAAGTCGTTCTAACTACCCGAGCGGACTCACTCCGGTTTGTGGGACAATCGAAAGTGACAGAACATCTACGAGCCAAACTTCCGTACCGGTCGGGAAGATCCTGCAAAGGCACCGGACATCGAAGCCGAAGAGCGTAAGGTTCCGTAGGCTGGAGCGGTTTGAGGCAACTGTCAGATTTTTGGGAAATTTATGGTTATTTTATTCTTTTCTGGGCCAAGCGGACGGCTTCTTTCTGCTCCGTTTCGGTGGCTGCTCATATTTTCCGTCCCGTTGTTCGGAGCTGCTCCAAATGTATTTATGGCATATTTTGTTATCGGGCGCGCCTGCCCGTTGTGTTTGGCAGGTTGAAGCCCCGGTCTGCGAACGAAAAAAATCAAACAAAACCCAAAGTTTGGTGAGCGTGAGTAAGCATTCGGGGACATTCGAGCATCGCGAGGTCGAATACGAATACAAGCTTTTTCGGTTTTTTTTATTTCTTTTAACATTTTCGTTTTCGTCTGACGTGCTATCTAATGCTCAGCCGGGGCAGCAAGACGGGGTGAAGATGATCAAGGATGGGCATGGATGTAAAAAAAAACAAAGAACAACATCGGCCGATGACATTGTGATCATGAGTCGAATGATTATGACGATGTTTATGTGCGAGTCATCCAAAGTTTTGATCGAGTCACCTGTCGATCGGAGAGTCTATCGTTTTCGCCTCACTTTTGGCCAGAATTGGATGTTCATGGGCAAGTATTTAGAACCGTTTTCTTTTTTTTCTCTACAACACTATCGGTTTGTTGTTGCAGAAGCCTTTTTTTATAATTTTCACTGCATCGATATTGATTTTTATTCAGATAAATTTACCCCGCGGTTGGAAGCAGCAGAGCAGGAAAACCATTTATCGTACAGTGACCGACATAAGGATTCGTTTTTTCTTGCTCCTCTTCCATTTGCAAACCCGCATCTGCCCGCTAAGATTATGTCCGGCTCGTGCCATAAGTCGCTCAAACCGCGGCTTATCTGGTTTTAGATCTCGACATCCGCTCCGTGCCACGCGTGTTTTCGTGCGAAGCTTCCGGCATCTAAGCATAATGCTTCGACGGCGGCATTAGCATAATCTTCATCGGCTTCGCTTCCGGGCAGCAAATGCTCAGCAAAATGTGGCAACGGGTTTGATCGATGAAGAAAGCCTTCCCTTACCGTTTCAGTACTCTTTTTCGCTTTTGAAAACTTTAGAACAACGATTTTCGTGTCTTAGGGCAAAAAAGGAAGTACGACAAGAAAATGTTTATAGTTATCGAAGCGGTTTTCGTACATCGGTTTTTCCTGCATATGTATGGCAAATTATCCCCAACAGGTGGATTCAATTACGAATATTGACCAGGACTCCATTAAAAGTATATTAAACCCTATGTAGAAACCTTCGAACAAAGTTGTGTGTTCATTCGCATTCATGAACTTAGCTCGGGGTAAAAATAATCCGCCATTTCTTGAGCTTTTCGTCTCAAATGTGCTTCGTTAATTGTTAAATGAAAATTACCAACCTGGAAACAACAAACTTCGATAATCCAATTAATAAAATTAAGAGTTTATTCAAAAACTTGCATGATGCCGCCCGATGTTCCGCACGTTCTCGGTTCAGTTGGGCTTTCGAGTTCGAAACTATTAGAAGGCGCCAAAAACCGATAACAACATACTCGGGTGCAAAAGCCCAGAGCCCCCTCGGTAGACTCATCCATTAATTAATGACACCGTTTTTAAGACTTAACGTCTCACCCGAACCATTGGGGGTTTTTGTTTCTGGGCAGAAATAATCGTTGCCCATTCGATACGAATTTTCTTGCGACCGAAAGAGTAATGTTACGAATGCCCCTAGCACGGACTTTTCGAAACGTCGGGGTTGACCAAATGGCCAAAAGAAATATTTAAACAGCCCAACAGTGTTGTACCCTCGCGAGATCAAAGCGATTTCAAACCTTCCAGCCGTCGGTTTTCACGCCTTAAGCATCGCTACTTAACCACTTCCTTGCGGTAAAAGCGAGCGGTAGTCGGTCGGGTTCCGATTGCGCCATTTCGGGAGCAATTTCCAGCTCCTTCAGCTCGCCGTTTGTCACCTCATTTCGGACACGGTCTAATTGATGTCATAAATTGACGAAAATTACGAGCACTTAAGCACACACACATGTGAAGAGGGAGGGGGGTGGGGGAAAGAGATCAGATGAAGTCCTTCTCCTAACAAACCGCTCCGGCTCGGCAAGTTGGGGCGAAAATTGATCCCCATTTGATGGTAGGATTTGTCTCGAGTGCGCGAACGTGCGAAAAATGGATCCACGAGATAGGTTTTTATTATTTCTTTTCGGTGGAAATTTACACACTGTTAAGCTCCCCGAAGTGTTTGAGTGGTGTCCGACGGGCTATTAGTTTCGTTTCCGATCGGTTTGATCGTTCGCACTCTCCCAGACGATTCCTTTCGGGTTTGATTTTATGCTTCCAAAGCCACGACGACGTACGCGGTAAACCACCAACCCTACAAACGCAAGCTTCGGGTCGAGATAGGGAATTCAATGGGCAAGAGCGAGATGGTGATATTCTTGTCTCTTTTACACCAACGCAGAAATTCCCCCGTCCCGCCACTGCCAGAAATCTCTCCTTACCGCGCCCATCTGTTGCCGCGGCAGCCGATCCGAACTGAAACCGGGGATGCAGACGACGTGTGCGCGTTCTTCGGGTCCGAAGAACGCGCAGACGAAGTGTGCGGGTTAGCGAAACTCCTCCCCGAAAAAAACTCCTGCAGCGAGAGTGAGCAGCACTATACTGCTTACCTTTGCAACCGTACAGGAAGCAACTTAAAATCTGAGCTGCACTCCAGATTTTAGGATGTTTACGCACACAATCTTAAAAACGCCTTACATCCCTAGATGCGCAGCTTTGGGTTTTCTCTAGTGGGTTAGCCATGGAGAAATTTTAATTATTTTGGTAGCTGTTATTTCTTGTAGAGCCAACAGACCAATGAAAAACATTTTAAGAAAAGGGCATTTGAAAGCGTTATCGAAAAACATAAGCACTGTCATGAGTTCATTGCAGTAAAATAAAAATAATTGGGCTCATGACATTATGGTTGGAGGACAATACCGAGAGGTTGAGCCCTTCAGACATTCGTGCAACCAATCTTCTCAAATGCCCTGTTTTCATATCACTTTCAGCGGACTTTTTGTATGAGCCCGAAACGGCTGACCTACATTACTGGAACTACAAGTTGGATCGCCTCAGCTTTTCATGTATATTACTTAGATGATAGTGGGTACAAAAATGAATAAATTTTGAAGTTGATATAGATACACAGATAAAAGTATTCATTAGAATTCCAATCAAACAGGTTTTCCGATACAGGAATCGTATGGTCGGTAACTGTAAATCAATATAAATGTGTTTTATTCCCTGGTTCTATTGTTTTCTCGTTAATAAACGGAATTTATAAGTTTATTACGAATGTTTGTTTTGGTTATCCTACATCGCAAGATAGCGCTATTTTTACCAATTATATCGTTCTGTATGACCTTGCGGCTGATACAAAATTGAGGCATTTTACTCTAGCGTTAGTCTAGTTTGGTGTGAGCCGTTTCGTACTCATACAAAAAGTCCTCTGAAGGTCATGTCAAAATAGGGCAGACTTGCAACTTGAGACCCACGGGAGTACGAGAGGCCATTCAAAAGTTTGCATACACCGTCAGATTACACCAGCAACTAGCAACTTTAGCGCCAAAAAAGAAACAATTGTAATACTCATTCCTTTCCGGGTCCTCCAACAGTAACAGAAAATCTTGCCTGCAGCGGAAGTGAGAGTTCAGAAAACCCGAACATTTTCTTATCCTGTCGCTCTTCTGGTAACCAATGGAAAACACGAAGGTTACCGAAACCGGCCCGAAAGGTTCCGAACAATTTTTTTCACTACCACTGCTTTGATTTGTGTAGGTACACGAAACACCGAACTCATTGCGTCCCCCTTTTTCATATAATCATTTTTGTTCTTCCTTCTCTCTCGAAACTGTTTCATCGGCATTTTTCTCAGTACTTCGTTCTTTTTGCATGTGCCGAACATACATCGGAGGAAGATGGAAGAACAAAAATTGCCATTGGATAAAGAGAGAAGTAACGATTTCGGCATTTCGTGTACGTACACAAATCAAAGCAGTGGTAGTGAAATAAATTGCTCGGAACCTTTCGCGCCGGTTTCGGCAACCTTCGTGTTATTCATTGCCTACCAGAAGAGCGACAGGATAAGAAAATGTTCGGGTTTTCGGAGCTCCCATTTCCGCTGCTGCCAGTTTTTTTCTGTTACTGTTGGAGGAGCAGGAAAGGAAAGAGTATTATAATTGTTTCTCATGATATGTCGCTAAATTATGGGTCTCCTAGTATGTCCCTTTCTTAGAAAGTTTGTTAAAAAGATACCGTAGTCGGTCTTTCGTACCCCAAGGGGTCTTAATTCGAAGTGCGACTTTGCAGTTGGCACGTGATGTGTTGGAACCGTTGTGTTATAGCACCGCGGCTATTATTTTGCTGCTATGAGTTTATAAGAGCGCCTATTTTCGTTAGCTCTTTAAAATGTCCTAGCTATAAAACGTTTGTTCTTGAGACTGCAACAGTTTTAGACAAAAGATTTACATGACATAAAATTTGTATTTCTTGAATCCCAACGTAGTGTTGCTTATAATACTCAGAAGACAGCATTGATCATAGAATGGAACCATATTCCTCAGCTGCGCGAGTCATAATAGAACTGCAGTTGTCCGTCACTGAGAACATCGGTCAGAGGTTACCGGATCAAGCAGCTTCCTTCTAGCAACAGTCGAAGCTCAGCGTGCAGCATTGCCAGGCTCGGCTTGAATTTGCTCACTAAGGTGTAGTCCATTAGCGAAATGTGCTGTTCAGTGATGAACTCAAGGTATGGCATATGTGAGACAGCTCCGGAACAAGCTATATGACCTACGATTTGAGCTACCCGTCGGCACAGTTTGTATATCATGATCTAGGACTGCTTTACGGGTTAGAGTGTAGGACCTTTACCTTTACCTTTTGCTAAGCGGCTTTGACGAAATTTAATGAAATATGCACGATAAGCCGTGCAATGGGAAATACAGAGGCTCAAAAATGAGAAATGGATGTGGTGTACAACTTGTGTCCGACATTGTAGTTCTTCATGAGAAAACAGCAACCAAAATGATTAAATTTCCTTCATGGTCAAACAATTAAAGAAAAACCAAAGATGTGCATCTAGGGATGTACGTTACTTATAAGGTAGTATGCGTAAATATTCCAAATTTACCTTGCCTCCTGTACGGTTGCAAAGGAAAGCAGTATATTGCTGCTCACTCTCGCTGCAGTAGTTTTTTTCGGATTTTGCCGAAGCTAATCCGCACACCTCGTCTGCGCGTTAGCCGCGCCCGAAGAACGCGCAGACGACGTGTGCACACCCCTAAAAATCGAGGTTTGTGCATCAAAGTGCGCATGCGCAATGCAATACGATACGAAGTTTAAATGCCCTGCGCGATCGGGTCTTCCAAGACCCAGCGCGAGCGATCGAAAACCCAGCGCGAGCCATCGTTGACCAGTCGAATGCCCAGCGCGGTCGAATACGGACGTACGGTTACCCGTACGGGTATACCCAGCGCGAGCGGTCATTCATTCATACGTACGCAGCGCAAGCGATCGCTAAATGAAGAGCAAAAGCCTCTCGCGGTGGCCATATGAATTCGCTCCGCGAGAGGTTTAAATGGCTAGAGCGGGTTGAGCGTATACCGATGCATTCCCATACAGTCCATACAAACGACTACACACTAGATATATATTGGGCCTTTAGCGCACCGTTCTCAACAAAGAGCGACGGTCTTGCGGTGGGTGCGCAGAGACCGGAGTGGAAACAACGCGGTTCAATTCCGCGTAACAGCTCGAGACATGAAAATGTGTAGAAGGAAGAGAAGAAAAAAAGAGGGAGGGCCCCGAAAGGGGCCTCCATTTTTCGTTTTTGTCGTGGCAACTTCGGTTTTGCCTCGGCAATTTCCAACCAAATCTTTCAGACTATTCGTGTCCCGATTGAGTGAGAATTTGGCTGGGTTTACTTCGTGCAGTGTTTCGGGGGAAATTAAAGTGCGAGCCGTTATCTCTTTGTCCCTCCCGAAGGTGTTGATCGCCAAACACGATCATTACCGGGGGGAGAGCGAAAATTAAGGTGTTAAAAGAACTGGCCTGGCGAAAGGTTTTGACTCCGATTCGATAGTCAAACAAAATGCACTCTTTGCTGACGATTGCAATCATTGTCCGTGGTTTGAAGTAACGCATGAATATTATGCAAATCTCTCTTCGAAAGTATGGCTACGAGAAGGTCTTTGGTGCACACATTGCTGAAGTGTCTGTTTTTATTTTTTATCGTTTGAAACACTCGTGATAAAGCCATGACTTTGGTTGGCCTTGCCGTTTGATTGCGCCATTTTTGCCACCGGTCAAACTAGTCCGCCACCGATCGCGAACTGCACGCCACTAATTTGGCCCCATTTGTTACGGGGTTTTATTGTACATTTGATTAAGGCTATTACCAACACCAGCAGGAGACGACCTCACCGATTCGTGATGTGTTCTTTATATTTCGCAACCAACTGTTTCTTGTTGCTTTTTCATACTTGACCATTTGCAGCCTGAAACAAATAATTCATAGTCATCGTCCAAAGTAATTGATAGACACCGAACCGTTTTTTTTGTTTTCATTTCATTTTCATTATATTTCAATCAAAATAAATTGCCTTTCCGCGGAACATTATCTAGCGACGCATTTTAAAACTATTCATAAATTAGCACGTGCCTTAAGACCGTCGATTATTTGCACTGGGCAGTCGGAATTAGTCTAGCTTTCATTATTCACTATCTCTAACATTACCACTAGTAAGGAGATAAAGGTTGCGTTGAAGTTGAGTTAGTAGTTACATATCAGATGCTGAAGGAAAGGCGAGATAGGGATAAGGATAGAATTGATTTAAATTACTTTGTAATATTCGACGGGATTGAATCCTTCCAACCGTTGCTCTATGTACATACACTTCACATGCTTACTTAATCACATAACAGGTATTTTGTTTGTTTGCCTCTCCGTGAGTTCACTCCTCCTCTTTGTCCTACCATCGTTCAACCCCCCGGAAAATTGCGTTCAAGAATCAGTCAAAGAAAATGGTGCGCACAATTATTCTAGCGGTGCGATATACTGACGATAAGTTCGACCTAATGTTTTGTGGTTTTAATTTGATTGAATTGATAGAGTTGTTCATTTCAGTTTGCTCTCATTTCTCATTTGAACATCCTAGTGAACGTTCGGAGTACATTAGCCACCTAATATGGGAACACTAAACCCCTGTTGAATGTCCCTTCGATTCGTTGAAACCTCGCTTTCCATAAGCCTCGATAATTCAATAATGAAATGGGGGAGAAGGGAAAAATAAAACCGGGAACGAGAGATTCACATCAAACGACC
Source organism: Anopheles ziemanni (assembly GCF_943734765.1). NCBI lineage: Eukaryota > Metazoa > Arthropoda > Insecta > Diptera > Culicidae > Anopheles > Anopheles ziemanni. The sequence goes on from NC_080706.1 coordinate 94,272,089, forward strand.
ACGACCAGGACCGCGGGGGGGGGGGGGGGGGGGGGGGGGCTCAAGAGAGAGTGTGTGAGGAAAATTGATTATCGTATTACGCCTCGGTGTCGCCCTGCCATTCGTCATTTCGTCGTTGTCACCGGCTCGTTGCGTGCTCGCCTTGTCCTCGCCTCGCGACATTGATTAATTTGCATTTGCACAAGCGGGACAGCCGGAGCGGCCGTTGCACGCGCCGTAATGGCCGCCGCCAATGGGGACGGTCAGAGTGGACGGTAATCGACCCGCGCGCGCGGGGGGACCAAAACAACCACTCTTTCTCACTTCGAAGGAAGGGGGAGAGATTCGATTGCGATCGCTTGCGTACGCACGTGTTGAACATTTCGCTTGCCCTCATTTGTGCGCTCGATTTTCCCTGTTCGTTTCCTGCACAGGCCTCGCCCAGACGTCCTTCCGAACAACGTACCACCGACGGGTTCAATTATAAGGGGCTTCCCATTTTGTTGTCGTGCCCTTGTACTACCCCGTATTACGCCATTTTCCATCGCACACACACACACGAGCGAGGGTGATTGAAATCGACACCTCCTCTTCCTCCTCCACCACCCGAATCCTTCGAGGGTGTTAGTGTGTGAGTGGGCGCCGGGTGCCATTTTGCCGCAGCGTGAGGCGCAATCATGGCTGCGTCCGTTGAAGGGTTTCCCTACTGTTGCGTGCGTTCGTGTTTGGTTAGTTGGAGTGGGGCCGGGCCGGAAGAGGACGTGGCCGACACGCTGCCACCGGTGGCCGAGCTTGAGCGACGCCGACGGCGCCGCCGGTCGTCGCCGTTGGTGCGGTGGTTGCCGCCGGTCGGTTCATACTCGTCGTTCGAGTCGTCGTCGTGTACGTTGATCTCCTCGTCCGAGTCGTCGGTCGGAGCGGGGCTGACGGAGTCCGGGTTGGAGGAGGCCGCCGAGGGCGCGGCGTAGGAGCGCGAAAGGCCGGCGAAGAGGGCGGCGGCCGAGGTGGGCACGAGCGACCGGAACGCACTGTGCTCACCGCCCATTAATAATGGAGTTGATGCTGTGACTAATGACGCCGCTTGGGCCGCCGCCACTGCCGCCGCTGCCTGGGCTCCCAGTGCGGCCGCCGCCGCCGCTGCCGACGCCGGCGAGGTGGAGGGATTGGGGTGCAGGTGGGCCGCCGCGTGATGGTGGTGATCGGAGGAGCCCGGCGCCGGCGGCGGCGGTGGAGGCGGCTGGTGAGAGTGCGGATGAGAGAGCGCATGGTGGTGCGGATGGAACGGGTGCGCATGGTGGTGCGGAGGGTGGTGCAGGTGCGACAGGTGGTGGTGGTGGTGGTGGTGCGGTGGCCCCGGATGCGGGGGAAGATGGTGAGCGGGGTGGGGAACTCCCGGTGAACCGGATGAAGGCACTGGGGCCGCCGCCGGCGGCTGCTGGGAAGTGGCCGTTGGCGGCTGCGATCCGGTTGGCGGCTGCGGCGGCTGCTGCAGCGGCGGCGGCGGCGGGGAGCCAGGGGTGAAAGCGGAACTTGCCGCCGTTCCCGCCGCCGCAGCCGCTCGGGTGGTCGGCGAACTGGACCTTTTTAAAAGATTCATTCTTTGATGACGTCGCCATTTCGCCCGTCTGTTGGAAAACCAAACCTAGTAGTTCAAGTTATAAGTATATTAGGCTCAAACACTTATAGCTAAGCGCGAAAAGTTTTCCCCATTTCATTCGGACGCGTGCGGGGGTGCTGAGGGAGCGCGATAGAGCTGTCACCGGGCGTCACGGTATGACTTCCAGGTAATGTTAGACAAAAACGAGGGTGAACTGAAGCCGGAATGCAAATCGCAACGAATGACGACTCAATCGCAAACTCCTCCACGGCAAATGGAGCACTCCGCACGCAAACAACGAACTCCGAAAGAGGTGAAGGAAACTTTTCTATCCTGGTCCTACGATAGTTACCTGAACGCGCGCTTCGCTGAGGGAGGTACGGGACGCAAGTCGTTCGCGGGTACTGACACACGGATAGTGCGACTTGTCGAACTCCTTCTCGAGCTCCTCGAGCTGCTCCGGGCTGAAGGTGGTGCGATTACGTCTAAACTTTGGTTGATCACCGTCCAAACTGTTGGAGTCTTCGCCTTCGATGTCTGTCGCACATAAAGGTTTATAAAGCACATCACAAACAACGTTAGACACATTCTTCGTCAAGTTCTATAAGGGTATAAGTCTGGCAAATTTTTGGAACATAGAAATACCCACCGATTAATCGATTACCATCGGGAGATCCAAGAGTCTCATGGGAGCCGGAACCGGGAGATCCGATCGTCCCTGGGGTGGTGCTGCCTCCCGGCTGCGACATGTTCGGTAGACCCTGCCCCGGTGACCACAGATGCGTCGGTGTAGGCCACGGAAACCCACCGTACGGTGGTGGTGGGTAGAGACCATAGCCGGCGGCTCGGGCAAACTCGGCAGCCGCCCGTTCCGCGGCTCGATTGCGCAGGATTCGGTTGATGGACGACACTGAAGGGGCGGTAGCATTCGTGCAGACACCTAGAAAAACCGAAGAGAAGCAACACGAAAATTAGACTAGAAAGACTTCATCCCTGATGTCTTCATCGTGCTGGAACTTTAATCCTTTAAACGGCCGATCAGAGTCCTTTCGACGGAAGTCAAAACCCGCTGTCACAATTGGCTCTCGAGGCTGTCAGATTCGGGCTTTTCGGGGGAAGGAGAGTCTAACAAAAAACCAGTCATGGTTGGTCACAGCTACAGTGCGTTAACATTCCGCACTCGTCGGATGGATTGACCGGCGTGACGCTTTTGGAGGACCATCCTCCCGTTCTCCTCCCATAAGCGAAGCCTGTCAGGTGGCCGTTGAGATTTCAATTTTCAATCGAGAATTACCGAGAACTAGAGCTTAAGAATTTATCTCCCGCAGTGCTGTGGCCGGTATGCCTGGAGATCGATTTCACATGGCCAATGGCCACGCGAAACGGCTGGTTTGCCACCATGCGCCGTGTCGTTCCACGCCGGATTGGAGATTTATTCCACTCTTCAAGTGTCCAACCTCGCTGGAAACCTTTCAACCGGGTGAAGACTTCATCCCGCGCCCCGTGACAGTTTGGTATCATAACCATCCAAAACGGGACGCAACAATCCAATCAAACGAGCTGACTGGCCCAACCGGTGGTCCAACCACACCGGACCTGACCGACCCAAACAGGCGATTATCGAAACGCAGAGGCAGGAAAATTAAATCCCCCAAAATCGCTCTCGGAGGAACTCTCTCCCGTGCCTTTCCGGTTGGTTTCGAGTGCGTCCCATGGTGATCCCGGTTGCTACTGCACCGCAGGAAGCCCTGCCGATGCTCTCGAGCCCCATGGGAGATCAACTTAAATGCCCTTCAATTAGAAAACCGTCAACGATGAGCGGACGAACAGAGGGTGTGCGTTCGGTTCGCTCGAGTTTGAAAGGAACCAAAAAGGAAAGGCAGGTCTCGTTGGGCGTAAGCGACAAAAAAAAAAGAAAAACACCCCGACATCGACGAAGGAGCAGATGAAAGGAAGGAAAGGCTCGAGTATATCTGAATGTAAACACGGAATTTTACACATCAAATTAGGATTCAATCGTCTCCGGAACGCGTCTGACTCGGCCGATAGCGTCCACATTTTCTGAGAATTGCCCGTAGAACTAATTCGGGAAGTACTGAACCCTAAAGAGCACCTGAACCTTGCTCCAAACCGGTAGTCGACGATCGACGAAAATACACATCTTAAAAGCCTGGAGCAGCTGTGTGCAAATGCCCGAAGAGAACTGGCATAGGTATCTTTAGAACACCATCCTTTAATTAAGCAAACACAACAAAAAAAAGAGAAAACGGGATACACACGGGGGATAACCTAAGATTGGCGTGTTCTGCGTTCCTCACCACCGAGCAGTTGGGCTGTTCTTTTGGGTAACCGAGCCAACCGTGGGCTCCGGGTATTAAGATATTTTTCTAAGTATTATCCGAATCAGTGGGCACGTGATTATAATATGGCACTTTTAACACATTCTTTCATTTCGCCCGTTTTGGACTTCATATTCTTCGTTGGCCGCAAACTTCCGTACGTCGTGGTTTTGTGGTTGACTCGCCTGTGTGTAGGCTCCACGTAGGGTTGAAGAAGGGTAAAGAAGGGATAAAAAAAACCCTACAAGGAGCTCAACATCCCGGTGAAGACTTTTTCACCGAACCAACGAAGTGATCCGAAACCATCGAGAGATTGGGGAACCTCGATTCGATTGGAGTCTTTACCACCGATTTCGCACGGAAGCACATGGCTTTATTCACGGATAGACTTGTGTGCTAGTCATGTGTGTGTTTTGTTTGAACAGTTGTGTGCAGATTAGTTTTTTTGTGAAGTCTGTGATCGACGTGTCTCAAGGTTATCACATGGTTCCCATCGGATTCACAACGTGTATTGCGTAATATTTGAGCAACCAACAACGTTCATTCAAAACAACAGTTGCTCCAGAATGTTCTGGAAACTGATTTGTTTCTCTGGTGTTGTGGACAAGCATGCGAATTGCACTGTAACGCTTTCAGTGCAACGCTGAGTCATCGGAATGTGCGAAAGGGTACATCCGACAGTACATTCACCACCATCGATCCGAGCAACCCGCGATACTGACTGAGCGAAGGTATGGTAATTTCGCCCCTCACTCACACACTCCTCCACAGAATCCCGCGAACCCTCGTTAATTCCTTCGGATACGGTCGTCGTGGAAGCAGACTGGTTTCAACACGCGACCGGTCGCTTATGGTTCGCTATTCAGGAGACTGTCTTCGAAGGTTCCATCGAAGGGGAGGCTTTAGTTTTTGGTGGAGGCACCATTCGTACCCGGGGACTAATTAATTCCGGAGCAAGTAGACGCAGCATAAATTCCGTGACCAACGACTCCGTGGTCGATGAAGATATTCGAGTGGGCTTGTTGCGTGCGAAGTGATTTGTGCCTATACGGGACGATCTGTCACTTGATCGGTCGGAATCCACGGGACCCATTTTCGGAAGCTTACTTTTTGGAGCTAAGGTAGGATGGTTTGTGTCCTCAGCGCTGATGGACCGATCGAGCTTCGGTTCTTTTTGGGTGCAAATTCGGGACTGAAGTTAATGATCAGCGTTATCTGGCCCATTCCATCGTCCAATTAACACCCGATCGGGAACGACAGAGCCCGCTGTGCTTTGGCCTCTGCGTGGTGCGCCAGTCCTAGAACTCCCAACCATCAGGGATCAGTTACCGGGGTGATGATTTGCGATTGTTGTCTAACATGTTCACCGGCCGGAGTTCCCGTGTTCCCGTGTGCCTGCGATACCATCGACAACCGGGCACGTTTAGTCATGATCCTAGGTCTCTAGCTTGCGATCGCAACCATTCGGTGCGCGCCGTAGCTTCTTTACCGCCTCCATTGCTGAGTCACGGTAGGCTCTTCCAGTCTTCGAAGGAGGCCCCTAGACCTCTAGCGCGTAGTTGTTCGAACTCACCACCGCCGGTCTATCGAAAAAACGCTCAGAAGCCACAAACGTTCGATGAGCAATTGACGCCTTTCGATGTGAGGCGCATACCTTTGCGGACTCAGCCCATCCTTTCCCTTCGCGCGAGCTCGAGGTGAAAGATATTCGTTGAATTTTTCGGAACACCAACACCGAAAGGTAACATTTAACCATCAATCATCCGATCCGCACCCGCGGGCACCGACAGTCTGTCTGGACCGGACCCGAGGGGAAAACACAACCTCACTTTCGGGAAGGCGTACCGGGCCCTTCCTTCGCCTTTCGATCGCAGTTCGCGCCGGGAGATGCTTGAGCGATCGCGTAATAATAGTTTATCGCTCTGAAGTGGAAGTATTATCATCAAAATATTGTTATTGTTGTGTTATTGATTAAGTTTTTCCCCCCGCTCTCGTTGCCCATCCTCGGGCATTGATCCACATACACTCCACACGAACACGACCCGCTTTGCCAAGGAGCAACTCATTTGGGTGCCCCTTTTCTGTACCCCTTTCTTGTGCGGCTCGGGAGGAGATCGATGAAAAGCGAGGTTCTCCCTTTTCTTCGGACGCCTGTCCGGCCATTGTAGTTATTGAATTCGAACCCCTGTGAGCCGTACGCTCGGCCCGTTCCTCATCCACAACCAACCCCGAGCGCGTTAGGAAGTGCGCCCGGGCCGTAATCGCCCCGTAATGGTTGACGCGCTGCTGGTAGCTGCCTCACTGTGGCGGGAAAAGCTCTGGAAGTCGGGAATCCGTTTATCCAACCCCAATGTGTAATTAATCCATTCCAAATAATCGTACCCGAAACCCCGCCTGCGGGGGTGGTGTGCGTGAGAGGGAGGAGGAGGAATAATAATTCTCGAAATCAAAAATCGCCGATCGCGGAGACGTCGGTCTGTTTGAGAGATTCCATCTACGACGGCACGGCAAATGATGATAACTGACAGCTGAATTTCACCGACTTTTCAAATCTTCACGTTCGTTCGGCCGTTCGTTCGTGCGTTCGTTGGGTTTGCCTTCCCTTTGTCCCGTTTTTTTTTCATGATTGGAATACCCCAAAAGGTGAGCGCTTCTATGGAAGCGTCATGATTCGGGATTCTTTTTTTCTTGTGAGTGCGGTTTCATTTTGATTAGATTCGATGAATATCCGCGTGGACAGAACGGTTGGCAGGAAATAGATAATTATCCTGAACAGAGAGAGAGAGAGAAATAACGGTGGCAATGACGCGCATTATCCCTCGCGGGGAATTTCACCGGAAATAGATGTTTGGCTATGTGAACCTCGAACACAAATAGCAAGGGATCAGAGATACAAACAATTGAAAGTCCTTGAAATAAAATCTCCCTGTTTGTTGGATTATAAAGTGCAACTTTGTTGCGAATATTAGGCTCCCAAACAACAACCCAGCAGGGTAAGTAGGAGGCTATGAGATGTAAACTATACCAACTAATGCTGCACCTGAAATCGGCCTGAAAACACCTCGCACCGGGTTCGAAGAACGCACAACTAGGTGGAGGAAGGATTCCACACGAGACCACTCATGTCCGCTCGGTGCAATAAAGTCATTTGTTAATTAATTTATGTCCCCCATTTGCCCTCCGCCTTGCCTGGCTGTGTAGGCGCATTCCAGCGCTCGCCGGACGACAGTGTTGCCAGTTGTTTTCATGCTTTGCGAAGAAAACATGTGCCCGAGTTGCCACGGTTTGAGCGTTTAATCAATTTCCCGGACGACGATTTGGTGCCAAAGGCTAGGGGATTCCTGGTAGATTCGAAGGGGTGTGTGTGTGTGTGGAATCCCGAGCGGTCGGAGGACCACAAACAACCGGTTAAGTAGATCTTCGTTTCTTTCCCCTTTGGTCTCGAGCTGGAGTTAACAATATCTCCCTTACCTTCGGCTCACCGTAATTAATTCAGTGCTTTATTAGAGATTTTATGGATCTAGTGGTCGTAAAAATTGAAACTTTTACGATCGGCTCGCGATCGATATTCCTCCAGCCTTGTTTTTCCTCCTTCTCGTTGCTATTATTGAGTTTGTTGTTGTTTGCTGGCAGAAGAAGGGCGGAGCACGGTGCGGTGGAGACGGATGCCAAAATCGATGTTATTTCTTTTCTGGTCCGCTTTTGTGTTTTAATCGATTGACACAAACTTGAACAAGAAAACCGGTCAAGCTCCGGCACGCGGGATTAGTAAGTGTGGCGTGAAGATCGAGAACCATATTCAAGGTGATGACATCGCTCGTTTGAGCTCTCTATTTTAAACACTATTATTTCTTATCAAGCTTATAAGCTTCATTGAAAGTCGGTGTCCTTCTAATTGAGAGACAATCCTTTAGGCATAATCTACACATGATGAACTTCCGAGCGTTATTTAAAAAGCACTTTAGGACATTGCAAAAGACTACGTTTTGTATACACTTCCAAACGGTCGAGTCGCTTCGTATCAACCGCGAAGGAATGTGCTATCAAATTTTTACGACCCAAACCGATCGGCTCAGAAATATTGTCATTCGAATCGAAAATTCCCGCATCCCGTGGACATTACCGACAACCAAGACGCCCCGGAGTGAGCTCGATTCGGTCGCGATGAGCGAGTTCGATTTTTGACACTCACCTTTTTTACGACCACTAAACTCCATTATCAGATGATGATTGTATAAAAAAGCTGGGGCAAGCAGTGGCTTTTTTACGATCTCCAAATCGAATCACTCTGTGTGTGTGGAGAAATAATCGAATCATTTCGAAATATATTTTTCTAGCCGCTCCCAAAAGTCACCGGGAACTCATGCGTTCCAATCTTCGATGCAGCTGGTTGTGGAGGATGGTTTCCTTTTCCTTCCCTTCTCATTCCGATCGTGACCGTTTCCGTGTCTAACGTTTCCCTCACGATCTTTACGCGTGCGGTAGAAGAAAGTGCAATTGCAGCCTCCACGACACAACACTAGACCGAACATGTCCTGCGCGGAGGAGCACATTCCGTTCCGGAGCAGCAAAGCGAGCGTGGTGAGGCAATAAATCTCTAGCCGACTCTCGGTGACGACCATTTCGAAGTCCGGCGACAGTGGTCTAGCGGCGACCGTAAAGCGATAAGCGATCTTTATAGCCAAAGAGATTGGAACCTTCTGGCAGGCCCGCGCGACTAGATGAATCGTGGATATTAGCCGGGCGAAGTAGATTACGGGGGTCCGTTTGGGCTTTGTCTTTTCGCACACTTTCCGAAACGAGCACGAGATGATGGAACGACTTAGATTCGATAAAAAAAAAATCTGCGCCATCGCGACCAAGCGCCCTCTGTGACGTATAATGAGTTTTCCCAAGCAATGGCCATCCTGTGGGATAAGGGGTAGGCCACTAATTAGAGAACTATCCGATTCACCGCCTTTCCTTATGAATATTGTCACCTTCCTCGTGGGAGCACGTCCGAATCGCTCGGCTTTCCCAATCGGCCATTTTTTTTTTCTAAATGTTTTGTCTTCAGCCGCTTACCTCCGATGTCACGATATCGATAGGGACACTTTGGATTTTAATGGCTCACTCTATCAGCGCCATTTGTGAAGCAAACGGGCGGAACGGCTCCGTTCGTGTATCCCGAAGTATCCGGGGCGCATTGATTGGGTGACATTTTCTGCTCTTGCCCGAGTTCCTTCAGCAGCTTCGGGTTAATTTGATGGTCAATTTGGAATTGATTGATTTCCTTAAGTTTCCCCATCCATATGGCGGCGGCCGTTTTGCAAACGAAAAGCGAATGAACGTCGGACCGTTTGCTGAGCTGCCGCCTAACGTTAATGGTGGTCGTGGGAATGCTAATTCAGATTATGAAATTAAATCCTTTAATTTGAAAACATCGTCTGAGCTATCTCCGCAAGAAATGGAAATCTGGGTTTGAAATCTGAGTATAAGTTCAAGAAGGTGTTGAAATCAATTTCCAAACAAGGCATCATTATTTCATATGGGTGTTAATATTACCAATGATCCAGAACTTGTTTTCTAGCTTAATTATCTATTTCTTAACCCAGGGATCGCCTTTAAAATTCAGTCCCATAGCTTGCGCCCGTACAAAGGAACCCATTATTAAATTACTCAACCTGGAGTTACGATTTACACCGCAGTAAAATCTTAATTCAGATTATGAAATTAAATCCTTTAATTTGCAACATCTTCTGAGCTATCTCCTCAACAAATGGAAATCTGAGTTTGACATCTGAGTATAAGTTCAAGTCTAAGTATAAGTTGAAATCAATTCCAAACAAGGCGTCATTATTTCATATGGTTGTTAATATTACCAATAATTCAGAACTTGTTTTCTAGCTTAATCCTCTAAAACTCTTAAGACTCAGGGATCGCCTTCAAAAGTCAGTCCCAGTGATTGACTTTGCTTGCACACGTATAAAGGAACCTATAATTAACTTACCCAACCTGGAGTTATGATTTACATCGCAGTAAAATCTTAATTCCGACAAAACCAGCTCACAGAAGCCCCGGCGTACTGCATCGCGGCCCACACACACACACCCTCGTGCACTCGCGCGCTCCGGGGGCACCATTTGTGATTTGCTTTAATTGATATTACCTGTTACCACGGCGCTCATTAATGTCGTGTGTGTCCCGGTGAGGGGAAATTTGAAATTTAAATCCACTCCATCTGCGCCCACTGCGAAACCGCCGGTTTGGTAACACGCCGGGCTGCAAATGGACCCTCGGCTTTGGAGGACAGGCCCGTCTCGGACCTCTCGATAGATAACCAAGTACAGGTGCGCTTGCAGGATGCCGTTTCACCGAGTGCCGAGTGGACTTAATCCATTCCGCGATCTGATGGAACGACTTTTTATTCGCCGCTGGTTGGGTTTGAAAATCAAAATTGCCATAACCGTTTGATGGAGGAGAGTTATTGCGTGCGCACCTGTGGGTCGCCTGTCAGAGCGGCCTGTCGGGCCCTTTCTAGAAGTCGTTCTAGAAGCCTAGGTTTTCTAAACTCCAGCCAAGAACTGGGTACTCTGATCGTACCGCCAGATATCGATGAAATCATGCACAATTACGCTGGTCCCCGGGGGCGTTTCCGAAACCCGCGTTGTTTCTGCTGTTGCGTGAATTTAATTTTGGGAAAATTAACAAAGTGGACTATTTGATAAGACAAAAAAATATTTAATGGAAGCACCGCGGACGCTCCCGCTGGTGGATGCTTTAATTTAAAGCTTGATTGGAGGGGTTTCATTAATTTGATTATTGCTACGCTTCGATCCGTTGGATGTTTGTGTACACGAAGAGGCGAAACGGTTTTCTCTCCTCGGGGAGTCTTGGCTATGATTACCCTCAAATTATGGACCCCCACGAGTGGTCCGAACTACCGAAAGGGATCGAAGCACCTAGCAAATGTTGCGGGATTGGAGCGGGCTTTTCGGGTTAATAAAATTAAACCACCCCGGCGTTCATGTTTCAGCCCCGAACCGGCGGGAGCCTTTTGTCGGAAGGCACACTTCCGAGTGCTTCGGAATTCAATTATATCGACATTGGAACAGATCGACATTTGTTCGGAGCACGGTGTTGCTTGTCCGATTGGAACCATCACCTCATGTCGCGTCGGTTAAACTCCTGACCGATGGTTGTAACTGCGCTTTTTTGGTCGACTTTTGACCGGTGGAAGCATTTCAATTATACCCCATTTTCCACACCTCACGACCCCCTCCGGTGGGGGGGCACTTGTGCACAGTGTTGACCCTTTGGGTGAGTAATGATCTTTGGAGTTCGGTCAAAGATTACGAGCCCGGCTTCAAACGGCCGGGTTAGGTGAGTTATTTTTATACACCAGAACCGAGCTGTCGGTGTTATGACAATGATTAATATTGATTACGGAAATGGGAAATTGTTCGCGCTGCCTGGGTCAGATCGATCGGGAGAGTGCCGAACAAAGCGAACGATTGATGTGCCGGTGTAGGGTAATTTATTTCACCGGCAACAGCAATGAACATTGACACGTCCCCGGGTGTCGTTTCGGGGGGCCGAGTCATTAGGGTGAGCTTCAAATATATCATCCTCAAAACGACACGCATCCGTTGCAGAATTCGATATTATCGCCAAATTTTCGTCCGAGCAGAACAGAGGCATTCTCTCCGAGGCACGCAAGGAAAATCATTCACCAGCAACGTGCTTCCTTTCGTGCGTCAATCACTCAACCTGCCCATCATAACTCACCTTTGCCAAGGAGCATCATATCAAACGGATCAGAGCCGACCGAAGCAAGTGCCGGTGCGTATGGGAGGGCACACATTAAGCCTCATCTGCCAATCTGGTGCTTACCAATGCCTTCACTTTTTCGGTACGCATAAATCACCGTGCGAATTTACGCGATAAGTCATAAATCGGTCCCGGGTGGAAAAACGGCTACCAGTGCCCGCGAGGGAAAAGGCTCCCATCCATCCGGTGGAAAGAGGATAAATGAAACCGGCTGCTGCTTTGAAGCCACCACGTTAAGGCACCTGAGTATCGAAAAACTAGAAATGCACCGTTCGGTGGTGGAAGTCAATTTTTCTCGCTCAAGAAATATGGCACCCCCGAAGCCAAGATAATCGGCGTTCGATAAACGCGGCTGCAGTAGGAAAAACAAGGCCCCGTCTGGGCCTGGGAAAAACATTCTGCCGGCCTTTTCCGGCCGGGGCGACCGTTCCGTATTTTGCAGCTTTATTTCCCCGGTTTATCTCTCATTGTCGCCTCGGGTGCTCGAGTCCACGATGGAGGTGCAGATTGCGTTACAATCGGTCGCTACCTCCGACTCTGGCCTGGCGCGCAAAGTTCGTGGGATCCGAGCGGAGATTTTTCCCAACCACGAACCGCTTTTCCTCCTCGCTCCGGAACGCTCCTTCGCTAATGCATGTAAAATTGTGACAAATGTGAGAATTAAATCTCATTATAATAAACGGTCTGTTTAGACATCGGGCACCTTCCAATCGCACACATACGCGCGCATATGTCCCCAAGGGGAAGGGAAGGAGGAGGGGAGGATGATGTGTGCACGTGCATATCCACCGTGAGGGAGAGAGACAAAGAGAGCCTGCGGATGGATGGATGAAGCTGTCGCGTTGAAAATCTTGTTCGTGGCCTGAACACCGAGGACTTCGAAAATGGGGGGAGAGGAAGGTGGCAATGTGGTCGTGTGGTGAAACGTGACTGTCATGTGAGTAAGCCACGGCGGTCTGGGAAGATTTAGCTATCAGATTAAGACGAGCGCGGTTCGCCGCTTTGCGGTATCGGTTTTTACACCTTTAATCGCGGGTGTTTGCGGGGGTAAGTGGTAGGGAAATTTGGTGGTAGAGGAAGGAACAAGCTGTTCTCCTTCCACACGTCTTGCATTCAAACGGTTGGATAATCCACCACGAAGGAACGTGGTACGCAGATTGATGTTTCCATCGTGCGCTCGTTCATTCTGGCATGTTAAAAGAGTTGAAGAGCAAAGAACCTGAACCAGATTTCCATTTAGGTGCAATTTTCATCTCTACCCTATTTGGCGGATAGGAAAAGGATCGTTTTAACTACAGAAGAAGAAGAATTTGAAGAATGAAACTTAAGTCTTTGATTCTTCACTTAATTTTACTAGTGTTGAAGTAAGTGTGTACGTTATTCTTTCTATTTGTTTCCTTGAGACCTTTTCTCATCGATGCGGATATAGAAATCTCTCATCGGCAAATGGTAAGCAGACGATCTTCGAAGTCACGATACGATAGATAGTCTGTGCAGACACATCTTACGTCCTCCGGAACATGTTACCGGATCAAGATATGTCCCCACTTTTTCTCTTCAGTATTTCTCCTCTTAATTAACTTGCTGGAATGTTGCTCACGACGACGATGGAGCAACGTACAGATAATATAAGTCGCAGAAATGCAGTGAGGTCAATATCTGTGCCGTAGGAGATACGCCAATTGATGTGATTTCTTTCTTAAGATTTCCTTTTTGCTTTGAAATCGATATCAGTGATCCTTTCTTTGGCATTAATTTGAAAAGTTCGTGAATCCTTATCCATTTCTTAAGCTTCCTTTCATCAGTATTTACTTGCAAAACCCGCCGGTTTGACTGTAAACCATTTCATCGCCTACTAAGGTGTGCACTGTCAGAAAAAGCACGCCTCAACACGAACGAATCGGAAATCCCGGCGGCCGCCTGCTCCCTAATAACAAGCCACCAGAGCAGAGATGTTGATGGAAACTATTTACATAATACCAGTATCGAAAATGATTCCGAATTAAGATCAATTGCCACTCCCTCGCACTCCCCAACCTCCCCCCGCCGGGGAGATTAAATAGTAGTTCACGGAAGTGATCGCGCACAGCACAACGATCCGGAATGGCGTGAATTGCGCACGACCAGTCAACGCCTCCGGCCTGTTTGCTTTTGGACGCTTCGAGAAGCTGACGGAGGCCTCTTGAGACTTCGTGGCTCGAACACGGTCGTGCCTGCGCCCACCACCACCGCAACGGCAGCATATTTTCGGAAGGCAAACAATAATCGATCACCAAACCGGAGAGCCGGACCGTGATGGTGATGATGACGATGGTGATGATCGGTTTGAAGATGGAGCCGTCGATCAAATCAATCGAGCTTCTCCTTTGGACTCGTCGTGTGCGTAATTATTTCGCGGTTGCAAGCTCGGTCCGTTCGATCGATCCAACACACGAGTGTGGGCTTGCTTTAGGGAAAGCACAGTTTGGCAAAGTACAGGCAGTCCATTTTCCGGGTCTATTTTGGGGATGTTGTATAAACAACCAGGACCCCATCAGTGATAGGTTTGTTAAAAAGCGATGAGAAAGTGAACCACGACCTGTGGAGATTTGGGATGTGTCGCTTTAGAAGCACCTGGGTGGGTAAGTGGCTTCTCGCGGGCATCAGCAGTCCATTGACGGATTGAATGATATTTTGATATATCCCTCCAGCGTCATGGGACTGTTCGAAACTGTTTTCACAAAACCGTAAGGAAGTCAGATCAGCTCAGCGAGCACTCGAGGGTGAGAGAGCATTGATCAGCATTTCCAACTCCTCTGCGAGCTACTTTGCGTTACCCAGGTCCACCCCGTTGGACCCGTTCCAGTGCACTGGATTCGAGGCTGAAGTGCGCACTCAGCTCCACTCGGGCGCGATCAAGTGGATCAGGTCAACTGCGCACCTCTTACGGAGGTATTTATCCAACTTCAACGCTTCATCCCAGTGAGCTTTCCTTGCCGTGCCTAACTAGCTCCTTGAAGCTCGAAAAATAGATCATTCATGTGGCATTCAGGTGGGAATCAACAAACTTCCTTCCACCATGACCCAACAGGCTCGCCTCTTCGCTCCTCAAGCCTCTCTTCTTTTCTCGCCAATCACGCCGTGCACTTGAATCGGAACCCCGCATTGGCGGAGATGAATGGTGAACGGAAAGAATAAATTAATGTCCCTACAACGGCGCCACTCGCTGCCTCGCTAGAGGCCGATTCTGGTCCCGATTCGAATGTTGAACATGGTTACGCTGGATAAGATTACCCTTTTTCGTCTTTGTGCCGTTTCGTTTGGTTAGAGGTTTTCTTTTTTGCTTACATTTTATTAACACACTTCCAAGCCAGTCAGGAACTAATTTTTCGCCTTTGGGTCGCCTTCAAGGTGAAGCTGTCGGTAGGAATTATTTATGATTGTACCGTAATCAGACAATGTACACCACACGGAATGTTCCAAAATCATGCATCATCCTCATCAGCGAAGGAATGTATTTCTATTTTATGCAACCTGCTTGGTGCTATATGGGGAAGAAATGATTGCTCAAGGCACGATAAGAACTTTGTTGCAACAGGTTTTCACTAGTGTTGTGCTTAATGAATCTTTTAGAGAGATTCATTTATATGAATCTTTCACCTAAGATTCATTCAGATGGATTCATGAATCTTTGCGGATTCGAATCTTAAAAGCTTAATGAATCTTTCGAAACCTAAATGAATCTTCATTAATCTTTCATGGATCTGTCACGAATCTCCCCGATTCTTTCATAGTCGTAGAGACTGCGACCAAAACAAAAACAAACAGGGGTTCCTCAACCCATTTTTGGCTGGTGACTTTTCATCAGTTGGTGTGTATTCAGAATTCATGAATCTCTCGACGAAAGATTCATGAATCCCTTATAAGGCAGAAATTAACTCAGATTCATGAATCTGAATCAGATTTACACAACTCTAGTTTTCACAGAACATAGTTCTTATACGTTCTGATAAGTGAATGATGTTTGAATCCAAAATTAAATGATTTGTAGTAAAGTTGCAACGTATTTGATTATTATCTTCTCATAAAGCATAATAAAGTAATGCTCATTGCAATGCCATAAATCATTTATTGAATGTGGCAAATGTTTTGGCATCATGAGCGGAATCTTATTGATGACTGCGGTTTCTCTCCCTCTCTCAAGACAAATTACCTGCGCTTCAATCAACCATTACCGGTGCTTTAATGCTTGACCAATCACTTCCTAGTCAGAGCGTTGAATAACCACATCATGCTCCGCAATTCACAACCCTGGTGGCCGGTTCGTTTTTCCCTGATCCTTTGAGCCGTAATTACTTTTCGCACATGAAAGCCAGCAGCTTTCTTGAGGCTACTACCCCTATCACACAGCCTGGATCTTCCACCGTGCATTTTTTTTATTGTGGAGGACTAATCACAACAACGCGGCGGTGGCGGCGAGAAGAAACACCGCAAAACACCGAGTCCCGGTCCGAGGAAAATGTGTTAAATCAAACCCGTATTCATTCAATAAATCAATCGTTTATCATTTGCCTTCGATCGCCAGCCTCCCCGGCGGGCTTAACATCTTGTAGGCTTTCCCCCTTTTTTGTGAAACCCCGATACCGGAGCAGCAGAGTTAGCTGTGGTTAGCGTTCCGCCGAATGGGATGGGATGATCACAATCACTCTTCCACTCGCTTGCAGGATTAAGAGGGGTCCGGTCTGAGTTTGCAGGGTTGGAGTTTGAAGCGCGAGAAGACTGCAATTCCGACCCAAAACAGTGCGCTCACATCCCGGATCATTAAGCGTCATCAACATCAACTTCCAGGAGGCTTCCAGAGTTCCCCTTGCGGACGTGCAGCTTATTCCGGCGTGCGTGCCCGGTTCGATTTGCATATCATCCTGGAGTGCGGACCAACTACTCAAGCTTTTCTTTTCGCATCATCATGCGACCAGACACCGGCCAGACGATCAACGAAGCCGCAAACAAGGGAAAGCCGATCTCGTCTGTCGCGCTGGGTTAGGTTGGCTTTTGATTGAAGGATGATTAAACTTCTCCCCGCCGCTGGTTTGCAACAATAAACCCTCCTGGACTGGAGCTCCTTTCGAACGCCAAAGGAGGTTGCATATTTATTGGCCCCCAATGAGCCCGCGCAGCAGCAGATTGATTGAGCGAGATTAGAACCAGAACCACCAATCGGATAGGATCAAATTTTCCTGCCTTCCGGAAGTCATCCGTTTGCGCGGGTACAATGTATTGTCCTGCGGGAACACCCGCGGTCTCGGACCGAAGCTTTTCACTCGTCAGAGTTGCTGCCCACACACATACGCAGCCGGGATTTTGACGAACCTTGCCGACGACACTAAATTGACTCAATTGATTCCACGTACTCCGAACCCGGGGGAGAATCGACACCGACTTACCTTCGGAGATGAGGCGCTCTCGGATTTCCCACGCGAAGATGGTCGGGTTTTCACGTTTGTACTGCTCGATCTTGGAGACGACGGCCGGCGTGGCCACCTTCGGCTTGGAGCCCCCGATCAGACCCGGCGGTCGTAAAGTACCTGCGCGAAACGGGGGGAAAAGGAGGGAAAAACGGAAAATGAAACTGCTGAGCAACGGTGGATAAGGTTGGAAGGCATGTGATGGGATCATTGAAAGAACATAATTTGCATATGCGGTTACGTAGGAAAGTGATAGAGTGTAATGTTGTCGTTCAGAAGAGGCCTTGAAGTGTGTTATTTTAGGAATGCATACGCTCTAGATATATTTTCCAACAAAACCCAAACTCATGTTCATCTTCTGGAGCTATTCTGGAGTATTCTGAACCAAACCTTTACCTTCCAACCGAGCTTATTCTTACTCCCGTCACAATCTCCTTCCTTATCCGATTCTACTATTCTCCACCGGAAACCCTCGGGAGGTAAGCATTGATTTTAAATCAGCGTATTTTGGGTCGATGAAATGTGAGAGGCAACCGTAATTCCAGGACACAACAGCGCCCCAAGCGATCCCGGAGCCTTCCGTTATGACACACCGCGCCGAGGAGGGCGTTTTGCGAAAACATAAGCTCAACTCCACCCAGCGATTGCGCGAATGAGTCCTAATTAATTACCGAACGCCAGCTCCGTTGCGCTTCCCCGGGGATACGGATGAAACATTGCGCTCCAGGAAGCCACTCAGGAGGATCAGAGAATGACATCTTCCGAGGAAGGAAGCATATAGGAGCGGATAACTGACTTCACCCTGTGTGGAGCTTCTTCAAAACGGGGCGTTGCCGTGTCGGAGTTTGGCATCGCGGGGTAGCAAATTTTGGGGCGGCCCCGATCGCTTCCGATGACATATAATTTCAGCAGAGCC
This sequence comes from Anopheles ziemanni, assembly GCF_943734765.1. Taxonomy (NCBI): domain Eukaryota; kingdom Metazoa; phylum Arthropoda; class Insecta; order Diptera; family Culicidae; genus Anopheles; species Anopheles ziemanni. The sequence continues at coordinate 94,290,173 of NC_080706.1, forward strand.
TTGCGGGTGGCCAGATGTGCTGATGTGTGCAATAAATAGAGCTCCCCGTCCGAAGGGAGGATCCCGAGTGCATCGGAAGCACCACCGCCACGGCAAGTGTTCCGTTCCCGGGTGGTCATGGCGTAAATTTTTATCATCCTCAACCGATCTCTGGCAAAAAAACGAGGGGGCCAGGGTTCGCATGATCGTTCGATCCGACCAGACGACTGAGCTTCCCTTCCTAGAGCGAACGAACGGCAAAGCGTGGAGACTCAAAATATATGCCTTCCGGCTTCCTGTATTCATTCTTGGCTGGTTCCTGCAGACGTTCGGGATGTCTGTGCGGTCTGTTCCTTCCCATCTGCCGACCCACCGGCGAGCTCGGAAGCAAAGGTCCAGCGGCGTTTGATGGCGCGGTGGATCAGTACTGAAGAGCATGACGGTGGCACCGAAGACGTCGGCACAGACTGCAGAAGTCTACATTACGTCCTGCACGGTCATCCCCTAGACTGACGCGGCGATCCGCGTCATTAGATAACATGCGTTTCGCTTGTTCTACGCGCACTGTTTTATTGCGAATCGTCTTCCCAAGGTAATCGCGTCCGATCTTCCTGATGAGCTTCGATCGTAAACGGGTTCGATTGATGGTTCGAATCTCGTTCGCATCTCCGAGCCCTTGATCTAGCGGGGGGGACTCCGAGCGGGTTTGGCGTCAGCTACCGGTTGTTCTCTCCTTTTCCGTGCTCCAGCACGACAACTACGGCATGGAACCACTACCGCTTGGCGGACAACCGTTTTCCCACAGGCAAAAACATGAGCTTACATATTTATAAGCCTGGCAAAATATGTTGCGCCCGTTCCCGCAACAAACCCAACACAACAGTGCACATCTTCTCCCTTCCCTTATGTTCTCTTCTCTCATCGCCCGACGAACGATTCCAATGTTTAATCTAATTAATTGACTACTTGGTCGCATAAGAGAAAAAGGTGGTACGCATAGGAAGACCAGGAACTCGTACAAAATGATGATTTATAGCATTTTAATGTCCCGGAGGAGTTTGTCAGTCGTCGGTGCGTTTTGTCTCGAACATAGGGGGAACAGCCGTTTTATTTGTGGTGAACCTCCAGAGTTAAGGTACCTTTTAAGAAACACTCCGAAGTTAAGAAAAACGAGGCATTGAGCTAGCTTTGGGGTTGCTTAAATGAATTGCCTGAAGTCGCAATGGAGTACAACGCAGCAGGAGGGCGGAACTCCCAACCGGAGGTCCATTTGGAGTTTTAACACTTGCCAACACAGCCCGATCAGGCCTATCGACAGCCCGGAATCAGCGGGGAGGAGCCGACCGGTTAAGAAGGCTCCCGGCGAGCCAGAGGTCGTTGAAATGGTGAACAGGCTCGCGCCCGAATCGTGTGCCGGAGCCCGGGACCACCCAGCATCACAACGATCCGTTTTGCGCCGCGGTCCGAAGCGAATGAACAAATTGCCCCGGAACGCACCGGGGCGCAAATCAACGAGTTCAGTAATCGATCGGTCGATTGCGATGGCCGGCATGGAATGGGTTGTTTTTTTTCCCCGGCGATGCGGTACTTCCACAAATCAGAGCCCGATCGAATGGGAAATGCCGCAGACTAGTTCGCGCGCGCTCACACTTCGGCTCGAACGCAGGTTGTTAACTCGGCGGGAGGTGCGCTACCGACTGCGACATGGAACGGGTTGTCGGCAGCTGGAGCTTCCGGTTTGTGGCCGCAGATTCGCCACAGCCAGAGCTCTTTGGGGCGGGATTTATTGGCGTCACAATGCAGGAAGTCCCGTCTCGGGATGAGTGCCAAAAATCTAATTCTAACTACTTCCAGCTCGATCGGGAATCTCTTTGATGTTCCTACTCCAACTTCCAGTGGATGACTCAATGGAACGGGACTTGAGATTAATGAACAATACTCACGAAAGACATCTTCAAAAGAACCTAGTTCGGAGAAATTAGACAAAAATAGAGTTTGATTTCAGTTAACGCCTCAAGGTAAAGGTCCTCTGGTAAGTTCAACGGTGTACTCCCCAATCTCCGGACTATAATTATCAACAAAGTCAATTAAACGGGGTTCACAGTAAAATCAAAAGGCTACATTTGACCCATTCGTTCCATCTTTCCTATTCAAATGTTAATAACACACAGTTCGTGCGGTGGCTTTAGGCAAACACGGACGTAAATCAAAATGATCGCGTGTCCAACTCTTTGAGCACGTCGGTAGTCAACCGTAGGCTTCAATTTTCCGTCATGAATAGATCGACGAGTAGAGAAGTTCGTTTGTTTGTGCTTCAGCTCCGGGAGGAGGAAATAATTTGACTCGTGTTTTGGGATTGATCCATTGAAGCGGATGCCTCCTCTTGGGCCGGATGTGGACCGGTGGATGTGTCATTGGGAACGAAACAGAACGGACGGTTTCGTAATGCATGCCGAACAACGGCACGGAATGTACTCAATTACGATCGAGTGCGGTTTCGTCAGATAAAACCACACATTAACATCTCTCCGAAAGCACGAACCGAATCCCAAATAGTCCCAAGAAGTGATGGATGGTGGGACATCGGCTTCGTCGACGGTGGTCCATCCATCGATCGTCCGTCGAGAAAGGCCTAAGGCACGAGCCGAGGCCGCAAAGTCGGTCGTGATGTCCGAATTACATATCGGTTATCACACAAGTGGCCTATGAATATTTATTAGAGCCCTGTCACTCCCGGGGCGGATCCGATGTCACCCGCGTTCCGGTTTGATTTACGGTTGCGGACTCCGCAACCGCCAATCGACGACGATGACGACGGTCCCGCCGGTGCCACCGATCACCGATGAAGTTGTGGTGTTGCATTTCGACAGCTCGCACCCGGAGAAGGGCCGGGACGGAAGTGACGAACCCCCCGTGATTTGCCCACGGGATTTGCATACAATGTGCATCGGGCAGAACCACGATTCGTTTTATTTTTCCCTCCGGAGTTTCCCGACTTGATGGACAGGTGGAACTAGCGCTTGTCAGCAGCATAATGCCGGCCGAGAACACTCATTTCAGCTACTGACCCGAAGCCGAGGGTTGTTAATGAAGATGTCAACGATGCCCGATCGATGGGATGAATGTCACCGAAGGTAAATTACAACTTCCCAACGCGACGCTTGTTCCGGTAGCAAGCCCTCGTTATGCCTCATAACTCCAATTAGTCCACCTGCGTCAACTTTCAATTACTCCGAGCTGATCCATCGAGGAGAAAACTCCCACCTTGACCACCGATTGTCACCGATATCCCGGGCAGTCCTTCCGGTAGGGCAGGTGACGCCCAGGACATCTGTGAGTCCCAAGTGGAAAGTCGCAGAAAACATGACTTACATGACACAGAAGGGAAAATTATTTCCAAACCAAACCAACTCCTCCGATCGATCGCGTACGATATCGAGCGCAATGTATAATTCAATTAAAATTCTCGGCTACATTTCGAACAAATTATTCTCCGCACTTTGCCCGGCGGACCGGAACGCCAAACAAGATGGCCAGATATCGAGTACCAACCAACCAAACCGAGGTGAAGAAAAAGATGGAGATGGAAACAATAAAAAAAACCTTCCAAAACCGCAGAAAACAGACGAAACCATCGCCCCTCCGAACGCCGACGAAAGCTAAATGGACGTAAGGTGTGAATAAATTACCATTAACAATCGGGTACTTGAAGGCATTATTCTCACATTTTGCCCCCGCCTTTCCCGGTCAGGTGGCTTTCGCACTTCCCTTTTTGTTGTGCCATTTCGTTCGTTCGATCTGTTGCTTCGTTCTTTTCGGGCATCAGATATCCCTTCGAGCCGAATGTAACGTAACGAGCCGAAAATGTATCGATTGCCATCTAATTAATTGTGTTATAATTTTTCAATTGAAGTGTACAATTACTTGGACTCCTCCTGGTTTTTGGGGGTGGTCTTGTGCTTCGGGGGAAAACGTTTCATACTCTTAAGCTTTCAACTTACAGGGATTTTCAAATGGTATCATAACAGTAGCAGCATTTATTCCAACTGCAGCACACGATATTCCAATAGCATCAGTTGATTTTATAAAGCGATCATGTTTATTATAACTGTGTCAGTTGAAATCAGAGTCGTAGCAGTTGATATTATAATCATCCTGGTACAGCAGCTTGAGCGAAATACGCAACTGGCGAGTGTAAACGTGTATCGCACGAATGACAGCCCAAGATTGATCTACATATCAGGTGGGTTCATAATGAATGAAGGATCTTCGATTTCATTGAAACGAACTGCTCACAAAAATAAATTAAAAAAAGACATGCAGTTCACATGAAAATTAATCAGCACTGCTTGTTTGAAAATTCCTTTCGTTTTCTAATGAAATTAAAGCGATTCATGCGAGATGAACTCACCTGATATGTTGAACTACCTTGGAGTCTCATTCGTGCGATATTCGTTTATATTTGCTAGTTACGTACATCGCTCGACCTGCCATACCAACTTTCAAATCAACTGCTACGATTCTGATTTCAACTGACCCAGTGTAATAAATATGATCGCGTTATAAAATCAACTGGTGCTGTTGGAATATCATGTGCTGCAGTTGGAATAAATACTGCTACAGATATGATATCATCTAAAAAACCCTGTAAATTGATCGTAGCGTTCGATGCTCGAAAACCTAATTCCATCGAGTGAGTTGAACCATTTACTATCCGCTAAGCGACGAACCCGAACCCAAACGATGGAGACAATGACCGAAAGGACCCCGAGGGCCACCGGTCGATAGCGACGTGCCATAAACGATGCTAATGAGGCGAGGTAAAAGTGACAGTTTTCGGTCGACAAAGTAGCACACCGGTCAACACGGAACAGGTTTATTTATCAGCCCCTCTAGTGAGTGTGGTACCATCTGGCATCAAATGGAGCTCCACCGTGGATCCTTCCGGGAAGATAGACGCGCCGGGAATGATGGACACGCCGAACTCGCCGACCAGTGGGGCAGAATGGAAGCAAATTATGACGGCGGCATCGACTTCGAAGGAAACCAATCATACGCGTCGATCGCAATTCGCGTTGGAAAAGGGAAGGGAACAAGGCAGCTGGATCTGTAAGGCCAGGACATCCGAATTGCTTGTTACACATATTTCCCTCCTTGCTTTCAGCGCTTTCGCAAAACTCTTCCTGAACATCTGGACAGGGGGGGGTTTGGCACATCGAGACACGGTGTTTAAGACCCCGAATCGAACTCCTTAAGGATCCGCAAACGAACCGCTCTTCGATATGCTAATTAGTGTCGGTTTTTTTCTCTCTGTCTTAGGCTACACTTATCGCAACACGTTGATCTGATCGTCGACCGGTTGCCGAAAACGGTTATCATGCAAAACAAACAAACGTGTGCCCTGCCTACCGTCCGTAGACAAAGTGCAGAAATTTGGTTAACCTTTCATCCTTCTGTTTGTTTGTTTGCGTTGTTGGAAGTAAAGGCGCTCCACTGGATCGAGCGGTGCAGGCTGTTAATTATCCCCGAAACCGAGCGTCCCGACGCGTTGTAAAACAAACCAAATAAATCCAACCATTAGGGTATCGATTTCGAATTGGCCGGGAAGCGTTTCGCGCGATCGCGATGCAAATTAGCGTTTGCGCCAGCGTAAGCCGGAGAAAAACAGTGACTCCACGGTCTAGCCGAAGGCAATCGGGACAACCCTCGAAACCCCCCTGATCCGCACGGTGGATTAGCGAGAAAACGGGGATGGAGCTGTCCGAAAATGATGGTTATTTTCCGGCGACCTCGTGCCTGGTGGTGGCTTTTTTTTCTTTCTAGCCGACAGTTATAATTTCCCAAAAATGCTTCGATCCGCTCGCGGCAGCCGTCGAGTTTACGTTTGTTTTGGCGTTTTTTTTGTGTTGTTTATTACCCTATATCGGAAGAGCAAGGTGAAATGACGATCGGAGCCAGCATCAAGTGTTTACAACGTGTCATTAAATAGCGCACCGTGCGCTCGTTAATGATAGTGATGTTAGTTTTCCCCCGTGCCGAACAGTCGATTTTCGCCCAATCGGTTCCTTTTACAACCCGACCGCGACTATATTCATTCAGCAGTCATAAATCGTGTTCACATGTGTTGTTGCTGCATAAATATAACCCGGAGAGCAAATAACCCGCTAAAGAGGTTGAAACTGATTTGCATAAACCATTTCGTAACGAAAGTAGATATGAAAAACACAACTTTAACAACCTCCGGGCAAGGTTTTCTACAGTGGATTAATGTTTATCGTCTCGCGCTACCACAAATCACACATCCAGCATCCACCTTCCTGCTTATCATCGTGTTTCGATCAACATTATGGCAATGCAAAAAACGTTCGTTAAACTTGCTGAAAAACAAACACATCATCCGCCAACCTCGAGCACAACAATTGTAAGTAATTTAAAATCGATTACGATCACCGAGCGACACACAGCGAGCGTGGTGACGATCAAATCCGTCACGGGAGAAACCGGGAGGAACTCCCAAGGGGTGGTGGAAATCGCTGTGAAAACCCTAAGCTCACCGTGGAAAACAATTAACAAAACCGGCAACTAAAACGCCACCCCACAGAAGGCGCGGAAATTGGATAACGCCTTGGTTTGAAAACTGCTTTTGCATAAATTTTAGATTATCTTCCAGCGTTCACAACGGGCGACCTTTGATGGGTCTCCGGTTTATGCAAAACACACACGCTGACCTACTGCGGCGCAATGTCATTCGAATGCTACGAAAAATGCATCCATTTGGGAGCAAGAGCGCACACACACACACACCCCTCTTATTTGTCGCCTTCTAATAATTCCTTCCGATTCGGTTCCGAAGCTCATTTGCACCGAAATGTTTGTCACGAGAAGCAATTTCTCCTTAATTTTCCTTTCCTCCGTTAAGCAAGGCACGCAACCAGCTCTGGCTATTTGTTTGGGGTCAATTGTTTGACCACCGATTTAACCAACCATTGCGTGTGTGTGTGTGTGTGTGTGTGTTGTGTTAAGTGTGACTTTAGCAAACCGGTGCAGAAACAATTCCATTCGGTTCATGCATAAAACATCAACTATGTTGCACGCTCTGGCCGTGCGACGGGGAGGGGGGGGAGGGAAACTCGAGGTACCCATGCTCCCGATTGCAGTCCGGTTGTTGCAAGCTGCAGTTGCACTTCATTCAGCCGAGCATGACGGGTCCAACTCGGTGCTTGGACTATGGGAACCCAACGTCATCGTTCGCGTTCATTCATCGAAAAGCAACCCCGTGAAGGAAAGCGGGGTGGAAGAGAGTGGACGTTTGGGGGTCTTTGTTTGAGGAATTGAATCGGAAATGCACACCCTTGGCCATCCAGAACCCCGTCCCCAAGCACGCTGCACCCTCGCTTCGTTCCTTAAGACCTCCGCACAATCCGCGAACACTGCATTGCATATGAAGAAGAAGTGCATGTTTACCAGTTGTCTACAAATCGACAGTACAAAACGGTTAACCCTCCACTTCCCTTGCCCCCCTCCCACTCCCTCCCAAGACACTGGCGTGGCGTGTGTGCACCATTTGAACAAAGGGTTCCTGCCCTCTTCACCCTCGGAAGTCTTTCGTTCTCAGTTCTCGCACCACGTGGCAAATATGTATGTATGTGGTTGGTGCGTGGCCGCTGCATAAGTGTGTTTAATTTAGGAAATTAATGTTGTACGTAAATATTTACTTATGCATACATTTTCACGGCTGGCACGAATGCACATACACACCTCACAGGAGCTTTTCCGGATTGAAAGGTTGAGGCGTGTCGTTCCTAATTGCAGTGAAATGTATGATGAGCCATATTAATGCTGCAGCATTGTGGAGCAGAACAAGCTGCCATCGAGATCGTGTAATCGCGATAAGATTTATTGCGCCAGATAAACACCGGCGGCGTGATCTCCGGCAGGAAATGGAACAGTTGTCGGATGAGTCCTGCACAATAATTATTGATGCTTTCAATAATTACCAACGCAAAGCAGTGTTTGTTCTTAATGTCGCTCTCATACCCCGTTATTAGTCATTTAATTATAAACATTGGAAAACTAATTTCACACCATTTGGATTAGCATAAACATTGGGTTGCGCAGTTGATGGCCACTCTCAAACGAACGTTTTCCACTTCGTCAATCGGAGAAGTTGGACCATTTCTTTGCGATCCGAATCCAAAATTTGGTATTCTAATTCAATGGCAAAGTGTACATAAATCCAAACACGTAATAAAATTAGCAAAAGTCAAGTGCGGAGTCCAACGAGAGCAGGAAACCTCGGGTGAGCTTTCGAAGCGCGGAAAAGGAAATTCGGTCCGGTAATGGATTTCGGGGTGGAAATTATGCAAATCGCAAATGCCGGGTCTCATATACAACATTTTCGTTCCTTTCTTTCGGTCGCTATCGGTAACTCTTTCCAAATGGGGTTCTCGGTTCAACGAGCATTGCCGAAATTTTCCTCCCGGCGCTCGACCGGGAAGTCAGTTGTCCAGCCGAAATTCCGGTCTCCGGTTTCCCAAAACCGTCTGGCAAATAACATTATTACCGTAATAAATTAATAACGGAGCCCAAAAACCGGCAACGCAACCGGGTTGGTCGTGGAAAAAAAAAACCCCGTCGGGTAAACTATTCATACATCAGACTGTTTCCATCCACCCCCCCCCCCCCCCCCCCGCTTCCCCTCCTTTCCCGGGGAGGGGAAGCCTCATAAAAGTCACACTCCCGAATATTGGAACTGTGGGGGATGTTTCCGTTTCGGCTTTCGATGGTTGCGACGGTAGGATGGACCGGGTAATGATGGGTTTTATTCGGTCACAATGCTTCTGCTCTTCCCACCCGTTTTTTGACCCCCTTTCCCCCCTCCTGCCTAGGCGTTGTTGCTTTGCCTAACGCCAACGTCTCACAATAAAATATTTCTATTTACTTAGATATCAAGAGTGCACGAAGGGCGAATAAGTTTCGTTTGAAGATTGTCGGCACACGCGGGATGAAAGTGGGAAGAAAAGAAAAGAATTGGAAAGAAAGTACCACACCGGTGGTGGAGGAAAACCCAACTGACCGCCCGAAATGGGCCGTTCACTTTAAACACTATAATTTGAGCCGTTCTGCATTACCGATCCTTTTCAGCTCTCCACTCAGGTTGGAAAGGATGCTTCCCCCCTTTGCCCGTATTTTTGAGGGCCTTTCGAAAGACTTATGACGATAATGAAGAGTTATTATCGAGTATGGGCTTTTTTTAAATAAATATTTTTCGAGAAAAAAAACTGAAGCTGCATGCGGACGAACCGAAACGCGAACAACATCCCGACGATGTTTCGTGACGTTTACAACACGGCGGTTGGGTGGACGAATGTGTCAATTGAGTCTGACTGCGTTGATCGTGAAGAACACTCACCTAGGAGCTTGGAGACGGCACCCTGCTGGGTGAGCATATGCTGCGCTAGGTCGTAGCCTCGCAGGCCGAACCGGGACAGCTCCAGGAGTCGATGCTGGGACACCAGGCCGGCCAGGGCGTGCGCATTCGCCGTCCCGGCCGCCCCGGCCGCTGCAGCTGCTGCCGCCGCCCCGAACAGATTGGTGGTGGGCTGCACGGAGCCGGGCGAGGGCAGGTTGGGAGAGAGGCCCACTGAAAGGAGAGAGCGAAAACAAACAAAAAAATGCAAATCATTAACAAGCCGAGTCTCGAAATGGTATTTAACGTAATTGTCACAATTAGAGTAATTAAATTTTTTGTCTTGGAGAACAAAACTGTTTTAAATACAAATTAATGAAACGTGTTTGCTTCGGCAATTCGACAGGAAACAATACAATACAGGGTTTCGAACCATATAATGGAATGTTTCAATAGGTAGAGAGAACAATTCAAATGCATAGGGAATATTATCAATCGGTTGAGAGAACGTTGCAATCATATAGGGGAATGTGTCAGACAGCCTGGGGAATCGTGCAAATCTACCAGGGAGCTTTGCAACCGGTTAGGGGAGCGAGCTGCTAACTTTACAAAACTAATCGTTATTATGCCAAGGGATGGTGTAACTTTGGATAATTAAATATTTCAAAATCGTATAAGTTGTTTTCAACTAAAATACAACAATAATATTCCCCGATTTTTCAGCTTTTTCTCGACTTCTTACGAACGGTTTGGTCAAACAATCGATCCGCTGAGGTAAACGTAAAGTGACAAGTCAATTTATTGAGGTTCTCCACGTTTATCGTACCAAACTCGTTGCTTGACAAACGATTGTAAAATAGTTGATGCAAAAATCGAAAATAAAAATTTTAATAAAATTAATAGACGAGTAAAAATACACAGTAATTCATTTACTTTTCTTCCGTGAGGTTGACGTCTTGCTCCCCTAACCGGTTGAAAAGCTCCCCGGTAAGTTTGCACTATTCCCCTAGCTGTCTGACACATTCCTCTATATGATTGCAAAGTTCTCTAAACTGGTTGAAAATATCCCCTATGCTTTTAAAATGTTCTCTCTACCTATTGAAACATTCCATTATATGGATCGAAACCCTGTAATACAACAACGCAATCGACAAAGGATACAACTTGAAATGTTCCGTGTTCCGAAACAACGTTTCTCTGTATTATAATGATAATTTAACTTCATTATGGAGTGACTTCTGCGAATCGGTCGACACGCGCTATTGTTCAATTTTTAAACTATATTTGATACGACCGATCAATCATCAGTTGAATATGTATTAGAACGTTGGAAAACGGATTCCGAAGCAACGACAAGCTGCCCTTTTTATCACACGCAGGGTCGTAACTTTGAACAACTGTTTCTTTCGTCGAACAACCATCAAACACGAGGAAAAACACACACACACACACAAAATGCTTCATAAATACAGTGCAGGGCTTAAAATGCACCCGCCTTTCACCCCCCTCCCCTCACCACATTTGACACAAAGTGGTGGGCACTTTTTACGCGAATGACATGACCGTCGGCACGAAATCGAACACCTTTGCCAAGTGTCACCGTATGGCGCCGCTTCAGCAAACGAACGATTCCACTCCGGTGCGTTACAAAAAAAAGGACGGGGTTTTCCTACCCACAAGAAGGCGGCATGGGGCTGTTGAAAACAATAGAATCGTATATATCCTTGCCGGTAGCAAAGAGGCAACCGAAGCCGCCGCCGCGCCAAAGGGACGTGTAAAAATGAACAACTTTGGATTGGTTTTGAACAAACGTCGCCTTGGGAGGAATCTGGTGGAACTAGGAAGGGTTGAGGTAGGGGGTCGAAGACGCATCGTTTGAATTTTATAAACTGAATAACAAACCACAGTTCCCGCACTCCAACCCCGCTCCTTTTCCACTGGATGAAGACGTGTCCCGACAACTTCTTGGCAGACAGAACAACTTCTTTGTCAACCGAAGCGAGTAAGAAGGGTCCTCGGGAGGAGGGTGAAAAGTGCAAGCTCAAACACAGAAGTCCGCTCGACTGGGCAATGTCAAAAATTTATTACAACCAAGGGCAAAAGTCCTCCGCAAGTTGGGTTTTTTGCTAACATACCTTCCCTTTTCACGTTGCCTTTCGCATTTCTATACCCCAAAACAAGTGCCTAAGTTGTCCGAGCTCGAGTTCGCGAGGGGCCCTTTGCCCGAAACAGAGACATTTGCGAGAAGCGAGCATGAATGAATCTCGGCCGGGAAGCGAAGGCAAACTTCCAACCTAAAACGGAACCGTGCAGAATTTATGCTTCCTCTCTGGTTCCAACATAAGCTAGCGGATGGAAGGGCATAAAGAGCGGCTTGCGAGGGGATTCTCGCACACATCAATGGACCGTTTTCCCTGGCGCTGACCAATAAAATACGCTCCGCATCGATGGGGCAATCCATAATCGAGGCAAACGGGAAACGCAATCCGGGAGCAAATAAACTCGTTGCTACCGGATGAACCGAGGAAACCCTGGGATGAGGGGGGGATGCGGGGGGTGAAATGTGGTTCCTGCCGACTTTCCTCGTTCGGGGCGGCATTTCGATTCCCACCGATACCACCGCGGCCCGTGGGGATCGAGCAGGATTGATCGAGTACAATTGTTTTAATATTTATATTTGTATAATATTTTTATTAAATTTATTGACAACTGAATGAACAATCATGGCTCGGTGGCGGGCAGTCCTTCTTTGGGCTACCGTTTGGCTGCCCGTAGGACGCTCAAGGGGAGCAGGGATTACTGTTGTCTTCAAAGAATCGACCATTTAGTCGACGCCATCCGAACCGGGACGCAGGGACGAAATGGAGATTATTTATATTTATTAGAAGACGATCGATGATCGGTCTTCTTTCCACACGGAAGGGGTAGGAAACCGGGCACGGTGAGGTACTTCGTCGCGTATCCGTTGCCTATAAAAAAAAACCCTCAGTGTCAAGCCGCTGTCGCCGAAGGAACGCTGCGTGCGGACATCTTCATTACGAAATTGCCGAGAAAACGCTTTTGGGCAATTGGGCGAACACAGGAAGCACCCTTAACGAGATCGTAGAGGAGGCAGCAGGAGGGGGTCGGTGGAGTGGACGCGATGTTTTGAATTGTAAATCATCGCCGGTTGGAAACCTTGCTGCAAACAGCTTGCTTTGCCGGATCGCGGATTCGTCGTCGGACGAGATCAAACGAGATAATGCACTTTTTTCTGCATTGCTTGCATTGCACTCGCGCTGCACATGCGCTTCCCCTGTGAAGGTAATGGAAAAGCGGGGTAAAAAGCGCATAATTGATCACCGCGGAAAGGCGCACATTTGCATCCGGTTTGCGTGCGGCGACAGGAAGTTCTAATTTTTCGTATCATTAAAAACTCCGGGGCGAAAATAATGAGATCGAAAATGGCTCCCGGATTGAATTCGATTATTTCAAATACTTTTATGATTTAGAGAGGAAAAGAATATTTATTTTGCAAACAACAAGAACAACAAGCCGTTATTGATCTCTTTATTACTCTACATCGAAAGGGTTGTGTCACTCGTGGCTTAAGCTCACGTTTCTAGGTCAAACTTTGCGAAGTTGTCTTCGGTCATCCGGTCGTAAAGTGAACGCAAAAGGGTGCACCATGTCACGAGACACAATTCCGAGAAACATCCTTACAACTGTTGCCCTTTGTGTCGCACAAAAAGGAGGAGGAGGGGGGTTGAAAAGGCTACACACATCGGCGCTGTGGTTTGTGTGGTTTATTTTTGGAACGAAAAAATTCAAAGAAGGAACCAACAACAGAGCGAATCAAAGCATAAGCAACCCAATATGATCGATTCAGGGGAAAACTAACACGAATTGGGTGAAATATTAAACTTTGTGAGGGCATGCATGAGAAAGATGTTTCAAAACAGCTCTATTTAAAAATGGTTTCCTTTTCGTCGATGATGATAACTTACTTTCGTAAATGGAATCATCGTTCACCGATGCTTCCGATTCGTGCGGCTTTCAGTCGGTTGTTTCGCCCATATTCTTTAAGCCCACGTCCGTTACCCCCCACCTTCGGTCGCACCTCAGCCGTCGGAAGTGTTGGGGATTTCCCGCCCGATTTTCTTTTCGCTTCACAGTTCTTCTCCTAAATCGTTATCGATTAAATGATTTTCACACCTCACGTGGAGCGCTCAACCAAACGTCGACCGATATTGGCTTCCCCCGGGGCAACCCAAACACACACACACACACACACACATACACATACACATACTCATCGGTAGCACTGTTGGGATTTCCCGACCGAGTCAGCCGGTAACGCTTTTCTGTGCGCCGCTTTTCCTTCGCGGCTTATTTGCGATAAAATGGTAAACTATCGTTTACACATTCGGAATCGACGGGGTCCGGGGCCTTTTTCAATATGGCTGGAAAAATGTGGGCTGAGGCCAGGGTTACCCAACACAGCATGATTGATGATGGTACGCGATGGTTCGGTTCAGTTCTTTAATTTTCATTCGTCTAATCGACATTTTACCGCACGAGCAGGCGCGTCCTTGCAACGCCGATAGGGCGAGCACTAAATGAGCATGCAATATGTAAGAGCATCGGCCATGTTTTCTATGTAGCACCCGGAATTTACTACTCGTTGAATGATTGATGGTAAACGAGCACAATCGAAAGCAATTTTCGCAGCGCGCATGATTTATCACGATTTTATAAAGGGGTTTTTATTCGATGGGAAATATTAAATATTTTAATATAGCATACAAGATTACCCTTGCATTGTTTATGGACACTCTAATTTTCCTCGTTGACTCTTCTCTTGCCCTTCCTTCGACGTTAAAGGCGTTTTAAACGATTGCAACTTTCACTTAACAACAACTGTCAAACACTTATTTCATTCAAGTGAATGAGACTAAACGTGAAATACGCGAACAATTTGAGTTGCGCAACTAAAATTTACTTAACGTACACAGCAATGACATTTGCTTGACAGCCCGTGCAACTGACAGCTTTAGAAGGCGTCAACAGTATAAAACCATTTGAAATGATCGTTAAACGAAATAAACAAAGTCGTTTTATACGATTTAAGATCACTTGCATGATTCACAACGCTAAATGGGTATTATTAGTAATTTTAGAGATGACATAATACAGCTCATTTACAATTCTACACAGTTTGTTTACTGACTCATCATTGCCGGTTGACAGTTAGCGTTACGGAAGTGAGTCGTGTAAACGCGTGAACCCGTTCAGAAACTTTCCACTGAAATGAAGACGACCGAAAGTTTCTGCTGCATGAAAGTTGCTGTCATTTATCTGCACCTTTACTTTCGATTTTCCTTTACGAAAATAAACACAACCACCGTTGCCGCAATTTACTAACTAGATTTTCCCTTCCGAGCCTACTTTGCCTAATGGTTGCATCGAGTTTTTCCGTTCGTTCGCACCACATTTCCAAGAAATCCCACCCTTGGGAAGGTGTGGGAAGGTGTTTACGACTTTTCTAGGAAGAAGAAAAGCGCGGTTGTCGTCGGACATCAAATAGGATTACATCGAAAACCGAATGCACACAGCGCGTGTTTAATTTGAAGCTCGAACCCGTTTAGCGCGGAAACAGTGGGCAAAATACGGGGTTGCTCTAATCGTTCGCTCTTCCTGATTCTGGCAACAAAGTAGAACGTCCAATTTTCTTTTACGTTTAAAAAAAAAGGGAGAAAATCGTGTGTTTTAAGGAAGGTTTGGAGGCTTCCTGCAAGCGCTCCAATCGACTCGTCAACCTTGTGAGAACGTTCCGTATGCGCAACGGACCGTTTCCGTCCTCGAGACGTGATCGCTCAACCTCGCTTTTTGCAGTGATTGTGATCCCATTTCGAAACCCATTCGCTTCATTCGCCTTACGTCCCGTCTGGATTCCCGTGCACTTTGCAATAATCGGACCCGAACGCCCGGCTCGCAAATAAACGTGCGCAACGTTAGGTTAATCGTATTTTAATTTATTTATAATAATTATGATGACTGCGCCGGCGATGCAACATCACGCCATGCGCTGGCATTTCCTCCTGCTCGCGGTCGCGGCCGCACACACAAAAACAAAAGCATCCCCCTCCCCCCGGTTGGGTCTTTGGGTGGGCGAAGCAGCGAGTCGTCATAAGAAGGGCAGCGCATAATTTGTGCTCACATTTCCTGGTGGTTTATTTTTCGTCCTCGCTCTCTGTTTCGCTGCATTACTTTCCGAGGGAATGTAGAAGAAAATTTAAGGGTTGATAAACAGATGGAGGGATGGTGGATTTAAATACCCGAACGAGAAAGAGAGAGAGAGGGAGACAAAAAGGGAAAAGATTCGATCAAAAAGTGCATACGCAAAACACGAACCCCCATCGAAGAAGCAGGCGACGAAGAAAATGCACAAATGCGGGGTTGACGCACAAGCTACATTTTTAATGCATTTGCAATGCATTCTTCCGTCGCTCCGTTCCTCGAAAGAGTTGTACGAGTGTGCGCAATTGCATCATGCTTAATGATGTGTGCGGCGGAGTTGTGGCCGCTGATGAATTGCGAGCCTTTTTTTGCGACGCGAACAGTCACTTTCAAATATGCTGACCAACGAGGCTTGGGGAAAGGGGTTGTCGGGGGGAACCCGATTAGACCCCATCGGAACGCACGTTCCGTTTCTCTCTCTCGAGAGGTGGAGAGAGAAGGAAAAAAAGCAGACGATGGTGGTGGAAAGAAATTGAAAGCGCGCCTACAGTTTGCCATTGGACAATGATTAACTTCATATTAAGCGCAACCGGGTGCGCAGGTCGAGTGCACGTCGGCGAAATTAGTGCCCTCGTTTTGCGTGCCCACCCCTTCCCCTTGGCGTCCCGCATACCGGGGGTACGCTTCGAATAATAACATGCATCCCCCAAGGGACGCCGAAAAACATACACCCGAGCCTAGCCATTTGAAGACGTTCGCCAAAGGAGGAAGGGGAAAAGGGCTGGAGGACGCGTCTAGTGATGGGTAAATTCGACAAAAAACCGGAACCGCTTCCGAATGACTCCACCAATATCGGAAGCAGCTCCGTAAGGCAAGTGCAGCACTTTGAGCTCGGAACTGTCCGGTGCCGGCTCCGGCTGCCGTCTACCAGCTCCGGACGGCTCTGGACAGCTCCGGACGGTTCCGGACAACTCCGGACGACTCCGGACGGTTCCGGACGGCTCCAGACAGTCCCGGACGGCTCCGGACGGTTCCAAACGACTCCGGACGACTCCGGACGGCTCCGGACGGCTCCGGACGGCTCCGGACGGCTCCGGACAATTCCAGACGACTCCGGACGGCTCTGGACGGCTCCAGACGGCTCCGGACAGTTCAAGACGGTTCCGGACGGCTACGGACGGCTCCGGACGGTTCCGGACGACTCCGGCCGGCTCCGGACAGTTCAAGACAGCTCCCGACGGCTCCGGACGTTCAAGACGGCTCCGGACAGTTCAAGACGGTTCCGGACGACTCCGGACGGCTCCGGTTTTACTAAGCCGGAATCGTAGCCGATTTAAAGATGCTCGGAAGCGGTTCTGGGTGATGGGTTCGGTTCCGAGAACCCATCACTAGACGCGATGGGACGCGGGGGACCAAACCAGTGCCAGGGTGACTTCTACCTGGAGTAATCTACCCATTATGGAAATTTCCAGGAATTTTCGAACCGAAACCGGAGAAGCTGGCCTCGAAAAAAAAACTGGACGCCAACCGTCGAGGATCGGAAAGTTGCCCTTTTTCCCAGCGACCGGATCGGTCGCTCCCACAACACTCCCACCCCACCCCTTCCGACCAAATGTTCGAATCACGGGAAACGCGAGCGGGACGTTTCGAACAAATCGAACCAATGAAGCCCATCATCTAAAGCCACACTAGTTTCCTTGTTTAGCTCAGTTTTTCCTTAAGGAAACCATTCTCCAAGCGCCGCACCACCAACACCACTACCCCCTCAGGCTCCTGAGCCCCTCGGGGGGGAAGTGTTTGAAATGTCGGGGCCGCGACGTGAAGATTGAGAATAATTTATGTTGCGCACGCAACTGAAATCGTTGCTCATGAGCAAGCGCGGGTAAAGTGCGAATGCGAGGCAATCGGCGAGGCATCGGCTTCAGGAATGAGCCTCCGGGGAGTTCCGGCTCGGCTCTTGCGCTCCCCCCAGGGAGGGTTTCGGTAATGTTGCATTTTTCCGCTTCCCAGGGTAGAGCGGTTTGTAGGAATGAAATGTTCCTACGCTCATTCCTGGAATATCGTTAATTACTTCACTAGAGCCTCCGAGAGAGCATCTCCCAAGGGATTGTTCGTAACAAATTCGAACTCGAAAACAACACATTTTTTTGGGTAAGACTTTCCTTAAATGATATTTTATGCAAATACAAACACAACGACTGAATCTACTTCGTCTATGAATTCGATTAGCAAACATTCCTGGCCGGGGAGATTGATTCCGAGCGTTCGCGGTTGGGTTCCACCGTTTGGAATTGGAATATTTTCTTGAGGAACGTGTTGGTCGTGTTCCGACAACGGGGCCTCAACAATCAAACGGTGCCACTCGATGCTCACTGGGAGTGCGACCATAAGTTGCGTTGTTTACAGCGCTTAGATAAATGTCGACACCGCGATGGTCGCCGCAGGTGTCAATGGAGAGTCTTTCCCGAACCCGGCCCGGTTTGGGAAATTTATGCTCAACACGCGGAAAAGAAAGGGGACGGCACCGTGGTGACACCTTATCATCACTTCATTCTGGGGTGCTTTTTATCACGGGCTTGGAAAA
Organism: Anopheles ziemanni; assembly: GCF_943734765.1. Classification (NCBI taxonomy): domain Eukaryota; kingdom Metazoa; phylum Arthropoda; class Insecta; order Diptera; family Culicidae; genus Anopheles; species Anopheles ziemanni. The sequence continues at coordinate 94,308,364 of NC_080706.1, forward strand.
TATTAAATTATTTCATGCTCGCGCGAAAGTGGGCGGCTCGTCAGGTTTGTCGCTTAGACGCCCGCGGTGTCACTGATTGGATGTCCTACCGGGCGATAATTAGTCATAATTTTCGGAGTCCCTTCCTCCGGTAACTCCTCGACGAAGCTGGGAGAAGCTGCGAAGCCGGTGGACATTCGTTTTGATAAGACGCTAATCGATTCGATCGCCATTTGGGTCGCGGGCTTCATTGAGGCAAACACTCACGACGGGGCCACAAAATGAAGATAAACGGAGTGGACGATGGACAACAGCGCGACGGCTTCATTCGGGGGGCATCTCGGCTCGGCTCGAAAGTATACGGTTTCAAAATCACCCGATTATCATCTCATTTTTTCCTTCGCACCCCCCTCCGTGTGGGAGAATGTTGTTCCCGGAGCGCCGGAAAAGGCACCCCGGACCGATCGAAGGAGCGGATTCTGTTCACGCTTCACTTGAACAACAAGCTGAGAACGCGATATGACAAAAACGGAATCTTCCAGACGGGGTGTTTTTTTCCTTCTTTCCCACTTGTTATCATCCTCTTCGATCTCTTTGGGTTACCTTTTTCCCGCATGGGGGTTGACGGATGGCGTTCGCCCGGTACTCACCACCGGCGGGTAATGTGACTAATTTGCTGTAAATTACATCATAAAGATCGTTATCGTCAAGTGTTGAATAATTTATGATAATATAAAATCCCGCTTGTGCAGGGTCCAAATGCCATGTACGACAACTCCGATAAAGTCATGTTTTTCCCGTTGCATTTGCATTGACGGCCCTTTCCCCCCACGTGGAAGGAAGGCATCAGCTCTCATGTGTGCGTGTATTTGTGTTTCTTTTTGTGTGCATTGTTGAGAAAATAAAAATTCTCTCCTTGCAAAACGCATGCTTCCAGTTAAACGTTGCCAACTTTTCGAGAAACAGCCCCCCAAAAACCCAGCTCCTGATTAATTTAAATACGATAAAGTTTTATTGTAATGAACCTGTTTAATTACATTTTGGAAGCAAATGTGTGTCCGCTCGCGTCAACTTTTCCTGGCCCCGCGCTGGATATCCTTTTTTGGGCAGGCCCCATTTAGTGACATTGATTGTTGCGCCGGGAGTCGAGACACGAAAGAGCCAACCCAGCAGATGTCTCTTTTTACACCGGTTACCGAACGGGAAAAATCTGCAGTGAATAAACATTCGATTGCAAGAGTGTTCGGGCAAGCGGCAGGAATGTGCATCGATTGTTCGCATCGCGGAAGATCGGTTCGGTCCGGGAGCATCATTAATTTGTTAGATCGTTTTTTTATAAAAACGTTCCCAGGAACATCGGGTTTGACGAGGACGAAACTTGGCTATCGCGAAATCGCAAAACCCATCTCTTCGCGGTGCAACTTCCCCCTCGTCCTTCTCCTCTTCTGGTGTGGCGCAGACGGACGGAATGTCTCCAACGGTGGCCAAAAACGGTGGCTCTTGTGCGCCGCACATTGTGGAAGGCAGCGCAGAGGTGGGGAAGTGTGGGCGCGGGACTGCCGGAATCCGATCCTGAATGTTCATCGAATCGATCGCGGTGCGCTTGAATGTTCGCGCAAGCAAAAGGAACGGAAGGCAACAAAAAAACAGAAGCAGACGCACACACACACGCACGCACACACCGCTGCTGGTGGTCGGCCGGTGGCGTCGGATTGTTAAATGGAGACCAACAAGCACAACCGTCACGTACCGCCCCGTACGTGTATGCGTATGTGTGTGGTTCACGCGTTATCAACTTCCTCGCATCAACAACAATCATGTCGCGTCATTATATCAATCAGAATATCAGACGCTCGGATGGCGTTCTGGTCGATGATTTTCTACCTCGCCGGCTTTTTTATTTTACCTCCTTCGACGATCGATCGGAAAGGAATCCTTCCGAAACACACACCGGGCCGGTTCGTCACTTACCCGCCCCGTTGAAGTCTTTTGTTTCGCTTGCAAGCAAATGATCACCGGAGACCGGTGAATATGCGCCGGAATGAGCTGCCGGTTGCTGTTTCTCGGTGCAAATTGCGCCCGAAGCGCCTTTCGGACGTGGCGCTTTTTCACGCCGATGTCGATGTAATCGTGTTTAAAGCACCTCACGCCTCAGCGAGAGAGCTATCTCCGGGCCGGATCGCGGGAATAAAACAAACAACGGCGCGCGAATCAATCACCGACGGGAGAACATGACAACCGAGTCACGGACACACGTTGTTCTGTACCCACCTCCCCTCACAGCATCCCCGACACCCCGAAAAAATAGAAGCACGTCCCGCGCACGGTGGCGCAAACTGGCGTGCAATCCATTGCAGGACGCTCGACCGACATTGACGCGGCGGTTATGATGGCTTACTCTTCAATTATGAAATTCCATATTTTCCATTTCCCAGGGCTTCCCGTTCCTGCTCCTCCTTCGGGGGAAGGGGGATGCAAACCGCCCATTTAGTGCCGCGGGAGAGGGTTCCGTACCGGTTCGGCCGCTAATAAGTCACTGGAACGTGTGAACATGCGCATGAAATGTAACACGATGCGTGACAAAGTGGGCTACGATTGTGAATGTTTTCCCCCCCAGAGCCACAGAGCCAGGCTTGGTGGATGTGGTTGCGCTGTAATCGCTGTTCCCTTAAAGATGGCGTCATCCGAACGTTCTCGCAGAAGATGCTCTGAAAATCTTTCTTATTAAATAGCTCTTTTTACACTACCATGCATATATAGTTATAGTTCTCGTCTTTAAGGCAAACAGTGTCGGTACGATTCTCGGAATACCTCAATCGGGACGCGCACCCGGTGTCAGGTTTCCGAATTCGCACCATTCGAAACCTCTTCGGTCGGTCGGATTGCGCGCGGGTTCCGCCTCGGGTGTTTGTTTTATTGGATTAAACGTCCCACTAATGAGCGTTTTCTATTACCGATTTTGCCGCTGCTAGAAGCGCTGGCAGTTCGGAAAAGCGTACCAAAATCGCACCCGGATGACTATCACCTACGTCGAGCTGTGTGTGTATGTGTACGTGGTGATGATTATACTGCGAAATCCCGTAAATCCTCACTTCAGCCAGCGATAAAGTCGCAATAATCAGATTAAGGCAGCTAAATTAGAGCCAACGGAGCAAGCGAGAGTCCAGGCAGAAGGCAATGAAATTGATCACAAGCTTGAAGCCGTCATGCAGAGTTGGAAAAAGATAGAAAAGGGGAATAAAATAAGGAAAACAGGGTCTAGAACTATGAAAATCTTTCACTTTGAAAAAGGCGTTACGTGCTGACCGGAGTGGAAGTGTGAAAATTCACAAAAAGGGCACCACCAAAATAAGAACTCACCCCGAAGAGATCTAAATATTCAAATCACACTCGGTATTGTGTTTCGTCGGCTCGTGCTAGACCACAATTGGTATTGTTGGTTCGATAGGTGTGAGTTCTGGATCAAGAAAAGTAGGCTAACAACAATCCAAATGAAGTATTTAGGTTGAGAAGCTAAAGGACATGCATTTCATTTCGTATCACGAAACAGAAGACCACACGGCGTACAACTATCAAAAAGTTGATGTTTCCCACCCGGCCAGGTGTGTTTCTAATCGGTCATGCTCCAGTTTTTCTCGCTCGCAAATCGATATGAGGCAAGAGTAAGATAGCTGATGAGAGGAAGAAAAACCATCTCACCTGAAGCCCATCGTGAGGGGCAAATATTATTTTCTTTTTCGTGCGTTTCTCTCTTTCGTGCAAAGACCACCAGCGAGAAAATTTCCAGGTCGTTTTTCCGTTTTTCTTTTTTCACTCGTCCCCTTTTCTCCACCCGTTCCGAAATGTCGCCCGCAGGGGGAGAGGAATGAAACTAGTCCCGCGATAGGCGATTCATAATTGCGCGCGGAAGCATGGCGATGAGCGCCATTTTGTTGGCCACCCCAATGATGATATCTATAACCTTTCGCCAGCACCACCACCATCACCACCACCACCACCACCAGCACGACGCCAGCACGGTTGGATCGATGGTAATTATTAGTCGAGTCGATTGGAAATTACTCGTTTCGGAATAACACGACTGCGAATTTCCCACCGAAGAAAAACCCTCCCCCTTCCCGATGCTGGTGGGTGTAATTAATTTGTCCCCACCACGTCTTCCCCTTCTACCCCCCCACCGGTGCTTTACCGAAACGTATACCGTAATTTGGAATCGTGTGGAACGACGTAAATCAATCATCGAGCCTCCAACTGGTGGCATTTCTCAAGCTCAAGGCGGGTTAGCTCTGTGCGACTTTTGGTGTTAAAAAACGCACACCACATTTCCTGCCCCCCCGGGAGGAGGAGGAGTAGGACCGCGCTTGATTGACACGAAGCTTCACTCCGCGAGGGGTCCCAACAATGGTGGAACAAATGTCGGAACGGAAGCACAAATTAGCCGGAGAAACAAAAGGACGCCCCACGGCATGGTTTCTTCCCATTTCCCATAGAGTTCCCGGTGGCCCGGTTGATGTATACCACTGGAGTTGAATTGACGTGCTGTTCACTAATTTAAAGGGGCACTTATCAAGGGCTTTTCCATGATGGAAGTGATCGATTGTATTGACGTAGGTGTTTCGATGTGCAAAAGCAGACTAAATTGGCATGGGAACGTCGACATGCTCGCAGTTTACTGCAAACCTTAACACTAGAATCCAATTTGGGGTCATTTTGACCCCAACAAAGTTTTCGATTTTATTATCTCGAAAACGGATGAATATTTTTACAAAAAAAATAAGGCCTTTCTTAAAATCCAAAACTACATCTAAAACAAAAATTTCAGATTTTTCTGTTCGAGATTTTTCTGTTCCGCCAACCAACTTCACTAGCCCTAGAATGCTTTTTAGGGTTCATTTTGACCCCTACTTGTAAAACAATATAACTTCACTATTTTTGAAAATGTTTCAAATACGTAAACTGTTACTTCTTATTATATTTGTTGACTATCTTTTTCATGATTTCGCTAGCTCGGTGTAAAGCAAAAACGGTGAGAAATTGAGTTTTTACAGCTTTTACTTATTCAAAATCGGTAATGTAAGTGCAGAAAAAAAGTGTACGCTAGAAAAATTGTATGTTGAGGGACATTTCAAAAATAAAATCATTTTTTTGCCATTACAAATGACGCCATAAATTGGCCTCAAAGATCGAAAATAACGCCAATTCCCATAGTAACGAAGGATTGAAATTCGATTCACATCGATCTTTTTTGGTTTACACCGAGTGATGTGTGTAATTGCTATGGTGAAGTGGTACATAAAAAAAATTTAAAACGCCAAAAGATAGTCAACAAATATACTAAAACGTTACAGTTAACGAATTTGAAAAACCTTCAAAAATAGTGAAGTTATAGCGTTTTCAAAACTGGGGTCAAAAAGACCCCTAAAAAGCATTCGGGCAAGTTTCCAAAGCAATATACTCTAGTGTTAACGAAAAGAACACGGTTGTGGGGGAATTTCTACGCGTGAAATGTAGCTCTATATGTGTTTTTAAATTAATGGGAGATTTGAAACAGAAATCTGTATAAAAAACGGGTCAAACTCTTCAGAAGATGAAAGCACAATGTGAAGCAGAACAACTGCAACCCGATGAAGTTCCGTTCCTGCCAAAGAGTGCACCCTTGTTTGTTTTGGGCATACCGTAATAAGCGCGTCCGATGTCATAAATCATAAGACTTTGGCAGACTGCACTTCAAGAAACCGGGTGCCTCGGTTTTAATGCTCAACATTTGGCGCATTCCGAACGACGTCTGCTTGGTGGCACCGGACGCGCTTTATCGACCACATTTTGGCCATTAGTTTTTTTGTGTGTGTGTCTCGCATCTCCAGTATGCGAAGGAATGTGTGCGCCGTTTGTTTGGTCTGGAATGGCAAAAATCAAAACTTGTAGTCCCGACGTTCGACTAGTCGGACAACACCCGAACCGGCACCGATATGGGAACGAACGGACGAGCTTTCCCATCGAATGTTGCCGTTATTATTAGCACTTGGAGCCAGGGCGGTTTTCCGTTCGGAGGGCTCCGGTGAGTTTCACGCCCGCCAGGAAGGCCCTTTCCGGTCGACGGCTGCGACCCACAATGGGTGACACATTAAATTCATTAACCCGTTTTCGCGCTCGCTGATCGCGTTCGCCAATTTTCTCACTCGATCGTCAGAGGCCCCGCGAGGGGGGAATGCGGGCGAATTAAAATTAATTTGAAATTAAAATTTTTCACAACTCCCTCCGAGGGCGAGTTGCCCTGCTGTTGCAGTTCGATGGATGGGTGTTTTTTTTCCATCTCTCAATGTTCGCTTCGTGTTCGAGTTCGATTCCGATGAAATTCGACGAGTTGGATGCGTCTGCGTTGGGCGCATAAGTGACGTGAAATTCAATTATATGATCGGTCCCGAGGTCTCCGAGTCGTCATCGTCATCGATTGTGGTTGTCAGGCCATTAACACTTCCTTCGGTGTGGAGTGGCGAGCACCCGGGGGGTGAACACTTCACACACCGGTATTTGGTGCTCCCATGGCATGGCATGGTTATGAGCGATGCTGTGAATTTTAAAATTGCCCCAAGCCCACCACAAGAACGACCGTGCGTTGTTAAGGATCCTTGTGCCGAAGGAATGACAAACTTCCTCAAAACGTTGCAAAAAGGCATCGCTTAATACTGCATCCATTCTTTATGCACATGTTTTGTTGCAAATTTTTTGATAAACATTTCTCACATTTCGTTCGACAAGTTTTGAATGAATGTTTTGAAATCATCCAAGGGCGCCTTTCCGTGGTCCCTTAGAAATTGAATAAACATGCTTTTTAATTATACTCCGGAATGGTAAAATTCTTAAATAACCAGAAGAGAGTTGAAACGCAATAGAAACCGTTGAAAATAGTTGAGCCTCTAAAAGGAAAAAGCTGAAGCGGAAAGTGTCCCTACAAGTAGGTAACACGATCGAACAATTACCCACCAAACGGCTCCATAAACTGCCCGACGACTTACTCCAGTCCCACGGAGACGCCTTTCGGGGGGACCGGGTAGATTTTGTGTGCGAATAAATTAATATTAATTCATTAAAATTTCCCGACCGCTTTGGAACTCGGCTTTGGGCAGAAGAATGTCACGGAGAAATCGTACTGGAAAGCGCACAAAACACACTGGGATAGGGAGACATTATGCGCCAGCGCAATTTCACATCGAATTAATACCAACCCTGCCATGTCGGGAAGATGGACGAAGGGGTGGCGCGAAAATGGGGTAGACATGGACCGAAAGCGCTTTCCCAAAATTCAATTCCACAACCCGGGGCAGCTTCTTGAACATGTGCGAATGATTGGGTGGGGAGGGGGGACAAAAACGGCAGACGACGATCACGATGCGCGCGAAAGAAAGTGGAAAACCTGCGTGAAAAGCGTACGCGCATCGTAAGCAACCACGCATCCGCTCGCTCCGCTGCCTCGGTGCAATATTTATGATCAATTTGTCGTTCACACATTGGGAAACACGGCGCAACGGACATCGCGTGTCTGAGTGACGGCTAAAAAAAAAGAGGGACACAGAAGGGGAGAGAGAGAGAGAAATGTTCGAATGTTTCTGTCCACCGTTTTCGGCCGGCTTGGTTTTATTTTCCCAATTGCAACGGTGCAACATGACGTGCATGAGTTACGCACTTGTCGCGCAAAGGCGCATAATTCGTCAACTTCGCTAGACTCCCGGTCAGTTGTACTTTCAGTTGGTTTTTGCAACCTGCCCAACGGCCAGTTTAACAAGTTGTTGCCCGGGGTTGACACAATCGATTGACTTTTTCGATGCCACCGACGAGCTCCCGAAATGTCGACGACCACGCGGAGCATCTGGAAGACCCTGGTCGGATCTGATCGACACATCGAGTGCATGTGAAAATGCACCGTTTTTCGAAAAGGGTGACTCCCTCCCGCTGGGCGGCTGTCAACAGCTCCGGTGGTCGCCCCGGCAGTCCAAGAAGCCAGCCGGTCGGTGCCGGAAATCAATTTCGTGCTGAATTTTAATCGATCTTCTCTCGAGCCGTTTGCTGACTTCTTTTTCTGTGTTCATCTCCTCTTTCCTCCTTTTGCAAGATGTGCGTTCGTGTTTGCGCTCGAAAAGTGGTCACTCGGAGGGTAAATGATTGATTTCCACCACGAGCAGAGCTGTGAAGCTGCAGGGTTGTTTTTTTCCCCCGCTCCCCATTTCTTCAACTAGTTTGCTTGAGACGAATTGCATTTGACGTATGGCGTTGCCCGACACGGAACAATCTGATTTTACAGGTTTTGTTCCCCTGTTGTTTGACATGGAATGCTTATGGTAATTGAAGGAGGGAAGTTCATTTCACAGTTGGAAGCGAAGTGGTAAGTATTTAACTATCAAAGTTCTTACAAAAGAAGTAAATGAAAACGTTTAAATAAAACTATTCAGAGCCCAACCTACAACGTAAACATACTTTCCTATCTCGAGAAAGTGCACAGAAAGAATGGTAAACGTTCGTGCAATCCAATGCAATTGAGCATCAATTTTTAAGGTACCTTCCCCCCCCCTTTTTTCTACACCCTCCCCTCGTTTCCACCTGAAGCGAAGAACTCTAAACTTTCCCTCCGCGTCGCTTGTAGGGGCTCATTCCTCTTGCATGTTTCCTGCGTACGGTGGCTAATTTTTCTGCGCTTTCGATGCATTTCCTGTGGACGTGTGTGCAGTACATAGCTGCGGGCTCCCCCCAGAGGCCATCGACAGTCCGGCCACGAACGGGCCCAAGTATTTCTGTTGCATGTTCCCCTTTGCCGATACCAGGTGAATTGAACATGAGCAGACCACGAGCCCCTCCGACATGCTTCCCTGGGGGGTGGGGTGTGTTTTGTTATGTTTGTTCATGTACACTCCCTGGGACGATTGGTTGGTGTGCACTTGCATGCCACAAGGTCTAAGCGATATCAATTTGCTTCCAATGTGTTTGTTATGTGGGGACCAATTTGAGCACAATTTAACCTTTAAATTGCATTTAGGAACCATTTTTACTTTTCCCGACGGCTTTTCTTAGAGCATTTGTCTGCGGACTTACCGGTCGGTGAGAGCTGCAGCGAGGGTGGCGGGTGTGGAAGCGATCCTTGTCCGGGCAGTGGAGCCCTGGGAGGTTCCATGCTCCACGGGGCACTCGGTAATTGGGCAAACTCACTACCGATCGCCGATCCAATCAACATTATACCTGCGTCGAGAGGCACTCTGTATTGGCACCGCCGACGAGTGCAACTAGTTGCAATTGTTTCTACCTGCGTTCTACAGCGACTTTTCCGGCGAGTTTTCCCAGTGGCAAACGCTCTGGCACTGCACTGTGTTTTCCTATCTGTTCAACACACGGTGCTTCATACTCAATTGCGCTTCCCTGGTGCGGGTGGTTTTTTCGTTATCTTTCACTTCTTGGAAACACTGCACTCAACACAACACTTCAACGACACAACACACACACACACACTTGTGCACGGGAAATTTCATTCCATAAAAGTTCGTCATCTGACACGTGGGCAAGTCTGTTCCGGCACCATTATGAGATGGGTTCCTCTCTGCAGACGCAACGTCAAACACCTGCACCAAAAGCAACAGAAAAGTATAATATACAAACCCGCATTGGTAAAATAGAGCAGCACGGAAATGAAGCAACTCATCGCAAATGGGGGAAAAAAAGGCGATCTCTTTGCCGATCGGATGAACTACTTTTCCATCCCACCCTTAAGGATCCCTGCCCAGCCCAGCGAAGAGTTGCTGACACTTGCAAACGGGCTATTCCGGAATGTTGGCATGCCCCGGTAGACTTAATTGGTCAAAGGGGCACCTTTCGTTTCCCGCGAGCACCCACTCCCACGGGACCGATCGTGAAGGTGTCTTTGGATCGCCAACGAACAAGGTGCGTTGTATGCGTTTTGATACGCGAAGCTATAATTAATTAGTTAATTAGATTTTCGCGTTACTATTTGATGGAAGGCCAATGAAGGAGGGTGAGGGAGGCCCGGTCGGTTTGCGGACTGATTGGATTTGATACAGCATGCCATTGCCGGAACAGCTCTGGTTTTAGGCATGTGCCACCCCCTCCTTCACACCTTCACTCAAATGTCCGACAGCCTTTTTCCCTCGAAAAGAAAAATCTCCATCGAACTAGCTGTCATGGCAGGTGGCATAAAACTGTCCCAAGGGAACACTATCAAATGGCGGTCCTGGAATCCATGGCCCACGGCGGTTGGAAATCCGTTTGCCTACTGATGGTGATAGGTTTCGCTATCAGCGCACGATGTAGGTTAACGATTCTGTTTATCGTTACTCCACACGTCCGACGGCGTAAGTTAAGGCACTCGCAAACGTCACCTTGGGTGGTAGTTACACTGAACAGGAATGTTTTACGGTAGGCTAAATAGTTGTGGCTTGTTTTTCTTGTTCGCAACTTTGTGTAGTTGTTCTTTTTACTTCAAACGCACTTTTTAAGTCGTTTTTCTTTTCGTTTTTACACTTGCCAAGTTTGTTTCAATGTTGTTGTTTGTCTTTCATAAATTAATACGTTCTTTTTAATTTTTTCCCATTACCTCTGATATACCACACACAAGATTAAACTTTGCATCAAGTCACTGAAATTGGTTCATTTCGATAGAAACAATGGTTTGACGAGCCCCCAACAATAAAAAAAAACCTTCACAATCAACCAAATTTGAGAAACAAATGAAAACCAACCATCCACAAAAGAACACCAGAACCTCGCAAGCACACGCACGGGGAGAAAAAAACGGGTGATCGCGTACGCACAACAGATGAACGACCGGACCGGACCAGCAGCAGCAGCGAGCGAGAAAAGCGTAGGATGCGGACGGCGCTGGTATCGGAACGAGACTGAAGCTAAGCAGGAAACGAGCAGCACCAAAGGTTTGAACAAAATCAAGCACCCGTGAGCACGCGACGACGCGAGAGCTTCTGCTCGCAAGCTTACGGGACGTGGGATGTGACAAGTGAGAAGGAGCGAGACGCTCGGTGAGCCAGTGAGGTTGAGCGAGAGAAGTGGACGGTGCTTTTTCATCGGAACTCAACTTGAACTCGCTCCGCCTTCTTGCAGGTCGATGCATTGCAGCTTGCATTCGATGCACTCGAATTTCTGCTCGCACACGCACACAACTACACAAGGCACTACCGCACGTAATGCTTCGATTCACGGTTTGACGAACAGTTTGACAAATTTTCTCCCACAACACTGGTCCAACATTTTGACCCGGCAAAAGTTTGACGGGTTTCGAACTCATTTTCCCATCCGACATTCGGTTGAGTGCACCGCATTTGGACCGGGCAAAAGGAGGCGTGAGGGCGTGAGAAAGAAATGCTTTCGATTGGACCGCGGCCAGCGTCGGGTGAGTGTGAGCAAGATGGCAGCGATCGACCAAACACACACGGGGTTCCCGCGGGTTTCGGGGCAAATTGTTGGTCACACCAGGCTAACTTTACGTGCTCTTTAAGCTGCCCATCGCGAAGGGCTCTGTAGTAGTGGTTGTGCCAAGGGCCCCGAGGGCACGTGATACATACTCCAGCGGAGTCAAAAAGGGAGAAATAGGGTCGTTGTTCACCGGCGCGAAAAGGGGATGATCGTGTCCCCGTATCGGGTTCGAGTTTGCCGTCGGGCGAAGGCAATCGAGATTAAGAAGAATGGAAATGTTTTAACCGTCGGAAAATTGCTACCTTTGTTTTATCGTAGCGAAGAATCAATCCGAGTTCGGGGTGAAAAGTGCAATTTCAAAAACAACCATCGAGTATCAAAACAGAAAAGAATAAAAGTAACATTAAACTCTCTTCTTTTCTAGGTCTTCTTTAGGGTTGAATGATAAGATCAAAGTAAAATTTTTCCAAGTTGTAGAACGAACAAATTCTAGGTTTATTTAGTTTAGTTTTTTTAAACCGAATGGCTACCGTCCGCCATCACTGCTGCTTACTTAGCACTCATCATGCGCCATCCCTCACACCTCCCTCCCCCATCAAGTCAGTCAACAATCTCAACCTCTTTCCATACGAACTCTATTCCATTCTTCACATGTTGCTCGAGTTACCAATATTGCTTCCATTCCGCGGGGCAGCTTTGTCGTGTCTTTCAATAATGGCTTTTAAAACACATTCACACAGCCATACGTACGTGCGCACACACCCACAAGGGCCTCCTCCACGAGCTGGAAGCTGCCAACCATCGATTAATATATAACGCTTGCTCATTTATTGCTACTTACACTTATATTATGAATTATTATGCCCCATTCTCCGGATCCCGAACACCATTCGTGGCTGTGCGGAATCTGTTTTTCGTTCGTTTTGTGCGCTCTCTTCGAGCTCGTTTCCGCTTGGTTTCCTTCGCCCTCCCCCGTTGCGTCTTTCAATCCGCCAACCAACATGCGGGACGTCACAGGGCATGCGTTCGTCGTCTTATTGCTGCCCTGCTCTTCCCCCATTCATCCTCACGGCAGCCGAGGGAGTAGCCGACCTCGACCGTGACTGACCCCCATTCCCTTTCCCCGACCCTATGGCAAGATATGGGGATGCCACTTTTGCAGCGAAAACGGATAACGCCCGGTCGAACTGGCGGGAATGGCTCGGAATGAGTTCGGTTGCGCAGTTGCTTCCTATCAACACTATCATCTTTGAGCAGAAAATCACACCGCCATGGAATGGGTTTCGGACGGCAGCCCGCTTCCTGCGGCACTCCGGATCTGAGGGTGAACTCAACAGTTACCTACAATTTGTTTTTCCAGTCGTCGTCATTGAAATTACTTCAAACCGGTGTTATATGATTCATGAGTACGAATGTTTCATGTGATTATGAATTGGTACCATTTTCCAAAAACTTATTTATTGACAATGATTAAATGACTATAAATATATCACACTTTTGATTAAACAACTCAATCTATATTTTTTAAATACAACACATATTAAATTTCTAAAACCAGTTCCAAAAAGTGACTTTTAAATAATCCTACTCATCATCACACCTAATGGATCACTTTAAGAAAAGCTGCCGCGAGTGAACCGTGGTCGTTGTGGTCAATCCGATAGTCGGACCGATATAAATGTCTTGTAGAGCATCTTCACCACCCCATCTCCGTCCTTCCCCCAAGATTAAAGTCCACCTACACGAGACAAAGAAGAAAAACACCACAGAAACGTACACTCATGTGTGTGTGTGTGTGTGTGTGTAGTCATTCCGGCACGACGAGGTGTGGACCTTTTGTGGGGGGAAGTTAATTATACTCTCTCTCGCTTCCTCTAATCCTTCTACCCTGAAAGCAGAGCTGCTCCCCGAGCAAGTAGCAAACGTACCATGATTATCCTTATGGAGAAATAGAAATGGTGCTCTGTCTGGTGGTTAGGTGTGATTTTAACTTCTTTGGAAGCGTCCATCCTCTTCGGTGAGCGGCTGCGGCGTTTTCCTAAACGCTTGTGTGATGAAAAATGTAACAATAAAACCCGTTGCAAAGGGTGAAAAAAAAGGCCCGACTGTCCGACTAGAATGGATGGAAAACAAACAAATGACTGATACGGAAGGTGTTACCGATAAATGCTGACAAAAATGACGCTCTTTAGGCCAAGAAACCGGACGAAAAAAGAGGTGCTAACAACCGCGAACCATACCGACGGGAAAGAGAGAGATACATTAGATCCTTGTCGGTCGCGGCTAAGCAAACACACAAATCCGACCGCTTCATCAAATGCGAGACGGAAGAAAAATGTCTTCCAGGAGCGGGACTTCACCTTCACCGGGGGAACCGCTAATAGCCTCTCGGCGGGGGTGTTTCCAGGGAAGTGAAGGGAAGAGATTGATTTACTCTTTGGAAACTTTTGTCAGTTCAACCTCTGGAACTGTACACTTCATTCTTCGCCGCAGGGAATGCGAAGCGCACTACCGAAAGCTGCAGCCCAACGGTCATTTGGGTAATTTGTTAATGTTTAGTGCCGCCACAAATTGGAGTTTCATTTATTGTTAGGTTCAGTTTCAGTTAATTCGTTACAGTGTGTTTTTCAAAAACGGGTGTAAAATAAATGTTTTTCGTTTTGTTTTTTGAAGGGTGAGATACGCAGGAGAAACTTATGATAGACAATATGTTTAGGTCATATGCATTACTTTCTCGTAAGTACCATATAGATCTACAGCATCTATATAAATTAAAATTGTAATTTAACATTGTCCATTCATGTTGAAAGCTTCCCAACAGCGTCGAGTGCAATTGACACTTTTATTCACTACAAATCTTCGTCTGAACCTGCGCTGGGAAGCGGAACGTGTAAACAACTGCACCAACTAACCATTAATGGGTGTTTTATTATTGGTTTTCCGAACGATTCGATCTCTCAACAGTCCCCATGTGCACCATCGTCGCCATCGACGCGATGGTTCTACAGGAAAGGGAAGTTTAAAAAAGAGCAAATGGCAATTAAATTCATTACCCGAATAATTATTGCTCATTATTGCCAAGTTGTAGCTCAAGTTAGGGTCTCGACGTCATCCGGAAAGGGTTACCTTTGCGCCACATCCGGATCGACACCGTCGCTGTTAATCATGATCATAGGTTTCAACGGTTCTCATTACCACGAGGGAAGGGACTTTGGTCGGAGGCTAGGTTTTAATTGGCGTGATCTCCGCGGGCGTTAAATCAGCAAAGACGCGCAGAACGGATACGAAGGAATCCGGACCTTCGAGGCAACATTGGAGACTTTGTATGTAAATAAGTTGAGGGATTTTATCAAAATTACTAGCACTTTCAACCTGAGTTGGAACATGAATTGTTGTTCCTATTGTGATCTCTCGGATTAATTCTCTATTTCAATATATTTCAACTTCCAAATTCAACTACTTGTTCCATTTTCACTATCCACTCTCAAATTCAAATTCAATCACAAGACTGAGGGTTCAATCCTTTTCGTTTTTCAATGTCTACTTTGTTCATCTTTTTCAATATGCTGATCCATCGCGTAGTAGGCCTTCGCTCTTCCAATTTTCGTTGCCAACTATCTAGCGAATGATTTCACTTTTAATTTGTCTTTGCCTGGCATTCGAATTTCATTCGTTTATAATTTCGATCAATACGTTCATTATTACTATTTTTCTAAATATTCATCTAGCTCGGCTCAATCCCTACACCTATCAAATGAGAAAATACCTTCTTTAATCCTTTATGTTCTTTCTCTGTTGCTTCTTTTTGCAGGAAACTCCCTTTGATGAACTCATCGTCCTAATCGTGCTTGACATCCACCATTCGGTTCAACGTTGGCTACTCTTTCATTACCCCAGTCTTCTCCTTCAATTATTAATGTACTGATGTGTAACTTTACCGCACGGAAAAGAAGTGTAGAAAAATATGTCACACCAAAAGAAACATCCCAGGGTATGTATAATCACCCGTAGCTGGTCATTTTCTTTGTGGCTTAGAATGCTTCCGGTGGTTTACGGGAACCGAACAAAAGAAACGACCCGGAGGGAAAAAACAGGAACGTGGAAAAAGCTATAGCCGAACCATTTAAACTGTCAGATGGTAGCAAAATTAATTATTACCTCAGCACAAGGCAACAACACACATTTGCAGCATTCGTTAGCTGTCCGCATACTTTTCGCACCAGCGAACAAAAGGCATCGGTGTTTCGGGGGGGGGGGACAAAATGGAGGAATATTTATCGGTGCCACCATTAGGCACCGGGGTGTGAAAACTCATCCCCATTGTGCTCTGGGTGCCCCCAGGTTCGGCAAGGGCGTCGAACTAGCCGCAGCCAGTTGTCCGCAGAATCGTCCTGCTTCAAATTTATGCACCGCACTTAGCCACTCTTTCTCGGTGTCCACGTATCGCAATCGAACATGGCCAATTACTGATAATTAATTGACGCATCGTGAATGGGAAAATGGGCTCCGGAAAAAAGATGGTCATATGGTGATGATTATTTTATTACATCCCCTGCAAGTATCCCCCGACCAAGTGGCCAACGTAGTCGATATAAACACAAGCACACGCACAGTGCAGTGCCCGAGAACGGCAAAGGAGGATATAAAAAAAGGCATCGTACCTTCTGCATTGCAGCAAACACCGACACAAGCGTAAGGTCAAGTAGTACTAGCGGCGCTTTCCGTGTCCTTCACTGTGCAGTCGCCCAGCGCACGTAGTATCGCGTTACCAACGGCGTCTCATTTACATAATTCATCGATTGAAGTCATCATCAGCCACACCTTCAGCCGAGGCAAGGGACGGCTTAATCGTGGCCCGGTCGCGTTCGGTTTCCGACTGTGTGTGCGCCAAGTGTGGCGAGCCTTTCTTCCGAAGCGCCGATGAAAGGGACTATTGTGAGCGATAAAATATATCCCAGATCCCCCGAAGCCGCTCGAAAGCTGCAAAAATGGATATTGTTATTACTCTAATTGCTTGGCGGAATGGTGACAGTCAAAGTCAGTGATGTCAAACTCGTTTGACCTCGCGGGCCGCATTTTCACCCGAAATAGGTTCGCGGGCCAAAGGGTATAATTGATTGGATTGATGAAAATATGTTCTTATCAGTGTAGTTTTATCTTAACAGTCAATCATGTTTAACACTTTCACATCTTTCTATATTATATTGCTTCTTAAAAAAATTACAATTTCGAGTAAAAGAGAAGGTTTCTTGACCGATCGTTTTCCAAATTATAACGATTTCAAATCCAGTTTATTTCAATTTACGTTGCAGTTCAACACTACACTCTTGTGTATTTTGGTAAAGAATTTACAACTATTTTACTTTAGTACGATTTACTGCTCCACATCTGTTATTTTATTTAGAATGCTCTTGTGGTTCATAACGTTTGTTTTCTATGAACACTATTTATTAGATTGTCTCGAAAAATCTGTGTAAAACCTTTGCTCTTGTCAACCTCTATGTATCGGCGTGATGTGGATCAAAGTTGTATATCACTTTCTTATTGCTTAAATTGACATTCGTTTAGTTCTCTTGCAATTCGTAGTTCGTGAAACCATTCCAAAAACAATGTTGCTGTTCAAACGAAAGCCAATACTCTAGGATCCAAACTTTCGGTGTATGGTTTCTAAGGGACCGCGGGCCGCATGTTTGACATCCCTGGTCTAAGTGAACTTTTTCATTGCGTGGTTTACTAATTTAGCTTAAAATTTTGAATAAATAATTACGTATTGAACTACTAGTTCTAAATTTTGAAACATTCCACATGCGAAAACCTTTTTGCGCTCTTCTCTAACTGTGGTTAACAATTTAATCCTCAAATTTCCTCCATCTTCTTATACGAACTGTTAAACATTCCAAAGACTCCTAGGGGGGTTTTGTATGCTGCAAATGCTTGAGGTTCATGACGTCGGTACCATTATCTTCTAGAAGCGAGAATTGCTGATTAATTTTTATTTTTATTATCCAGAACGGCGAGAACGCATTGCGCCACGAAAAGCGACCGTAAAGTACTGCGGAATGATCGGATCTGCCACCATCTTGTTCCCACCGACTCGATCCTTCTTCAACCTCCTCTTTCTCCTTCTCCTCCTCCTCCTCGTCGCAATTGCCGCTGACATACGATAGAGCACTAAATGGCTTTATTTAACCCAAGCGACATCGGGCGGCACTGGGTGTAAAATTCCGCCACGGCCTGGGAAACGACGCCGTCCATTTGTCGTCGGGTTGATTGTGTAAATTTTTCGCAACCCCCCCCCCCTTGGGAAATGGGTTTTAATAGTAATGCCCGACCGTTCCGATGCAGGCGTCCGGCCCGTTCCGGTGCGACAGTAATCGTTAAGTCGATGGTCACCGCGCCCATAAAGATCCGCACGCTGCAACTTCTGCATAAAAGCTGGGCTCCGGCAAAGGACGCACCTACGCACGATGATTGCATTATTCGTTCATTCAATTCGATTTGACTCGAACCCGATGAAGTGTTCGATGCCCTGGTGTTTCTACCGTTCCGAAGAGGTGTTGAAGTTGTTTTAACTTTGTTGCAGAATATCGAGGTGGTAGCGAGAGAGAGGAAAGTTGGATACTTATTCAATTAGCTCTTATTGAATATGTTTCGGAGCCTATTGATATATTCTTCTCCGTTAAAAGAATTTATCTAATTGTTAAATTATTTTCTTTTCAACATTTTCGTTTCGTTTTGAACCATTTATTTACTACACTTTGCATATCACTTCCTTTTCTTGACCGAGTTGTTTTTGTTACATCTATTTTTTTCATTTCCGTTTCATAATTAACTCTCCATCTAATTCCTTACACAAAGTATTTCCTTTAATTTGCTTTGTTTCATGGCCGCTTCCCTTTGTTCCATTGATTTGTGCTCTCATTGATTTTGTCATCATAAATCAATCTAATATTCGAAAAAAGAAATACATCATGCAGGTTCGATAGCAAACACGACGCTTCCTTTTGCGCCCGAAGAAGCTGTAGATTGCTCCGGAGTAATTAATTATACTTAAAGAGGAAAACACCAGAAGTATTCTTCGCTTATCCTGTCTACTTTCAAACGATTGCTTTTTTTCGATTTCCATGCTTTACTTTGCATGCTCCCAGACCCTCGACCCTTACGATGTGTGTGTGTGTGTGTGTATTGGGCGGAGGTAATTTTAAATCGAGCAGCGACGCAAGTCCATGCAATAAAAGCTGAACAGCAACGATCAATAATTTTAACCCTTATCGCTTCACACCGAATGTCGATGTCATGTCAGTCCATTTGCGGGTTCCACCGTCGCGGGAAAAAGGCGAGCAACTCACCGGTTTGCAGCAACTTTCGGGCACGCGGTCCGAGAGGAGCGAGTTTCGACGAGGAGTTTTCATTTCTGGGAAGTGAGGCGAAGGTGGCGAGCAGCCGGCGTCGATCGAGTGGAAATGGAAATAACAACATGAAGTGCAAACATGCAGCACATAAGGCGAGCAGACTAATGCAGGCAGGCTTTGCCACTGCCCACCGATCGGATTGCTCGAGCCCGTTTCTCAACTCGGAAACTCCTCCAGAAAATTAATCTTCGGCCAAAGGGGGGTTCGCTGTCGCCGAGGAATCTTCTTGTTTTCCAAACCGCAGCTTTCCACACCTCTTGCGCGCCTGAACGGCGACATTTTGCAAAACCCGGAGGCATCGGCCGGACTAATGGTGGCCAAAAGGACCAATCCCCCGAGCAGGACGCCAATCGACAGACTCGACGAGAATGGAATGGAAATGGGGCTGCAAACTGGTGGAAGAAAACATGCAGCAACGAACATTTGCCCGCGCAGACACAATCCTTGGTTGACTTCTTACTGGTGATGAGGTTGGGGAGGGTAGAGGATCGATTTTCTCACCATTAAGAGATCTAATCACATTTGCGAACCTGATCGATCCAAGGAATTTTGCTCCATCCATTAAAAGAAGGACCAGTGAACATGAAACAATGTTTAAGAAAATGTTATTGACAATGTAAATTTTATAACCAAATGAAATGAGGAAACTAAAGACAGTATTTTATATTTTACGAAAACAAAATTTCCTTGTAAAACTAAAACAAGTTGCTAAATGGAAGATGGAACATCATAAAAGTGTTTGCTACTTGTCGGAGCTCCATCGTTTCGGACGGGTCATAAAAACTGCATCCATATCCACTCGAGACGGGAGCAACAGTGGCTAAATTGTTACATTCACTTCCTCTCCCCTCCCCGTCCTGCCCGTTACCGGACGAATTAATGCTCCGTGGCATGGGAAATGCATTAAAATATAAATTAAATATCAACCGCGCTTCTTAATATAATCGCGCGCGGGAAAGATCATAAAACCTGTTTCCGCTTTAATCTTGGTGATGGGTACGGGAATCACTTGGAGGATCGGAAACATGGCGGAAAACGTGAAAGGGATAATGGAGAAGAGCGGTTTTGTTTTTTTTTTCTCCCCGGAGTGGGATAATCATACGATTAATCCGAGTTGTTGAACCACTCTATTGCAGTCAATTGAAATTATGAGCTCGTGATTTTGTAGACACCACACGGAAGGAGGTAAACAATCGATTTTTCCAACAAAAAGACAGAAGGGACCGTTTTCCGTGGAAAGAAAAGCTAGGTCAAAGCCAACCGTCAACGAGGAAGCGCAACGATCGCTTTTCCCTGAACGGGCATCAGACGCTTTACCATTTGATTTCCGCCTAACAACAGTCATACAGAAATATCGTAGTAAGCAGTGATTTACATCAAATATTCTGTTTCATAGTCACCTTCAAGCAGCATTCCAATCCAGGAAAACATTCGCTCCAAGTCGTCATTGCAAAACTCAACATCAGGCTCACCCTGTCATTGGGCAAGGTGCACAATCACCGTTCCAATTTCCCCCCCTTCCCGGCTTCCTTTGGGAAAAAGGCCACCGGATAAACATTGGGTTAGAAGAACATCAAGTGGAATGTTTGATGTCAGTTCATTTATTGTGCAAGAGCCAGCCGACGTAACGTACGGTTTGACCGACTGTATTATTTTCAAGGAGCCTAGTTTTTCTGAGGAATAACATGTTCTTGAACGGCACAAAAGTGAATGACAAAAAGCGTTTTAGAATTTCTTAACTCAAATGTGAGAAAAACTACATAAAGTAGAGCTAGTATTTTTCACGCAAATCACCTTGAAAAACACTAGCACTTCACGAAAACAAAAAAAAAACCACAAACATGCGACAGGAAGCGTCACGGATTTGAAAACAGGACAAAAACAAAACAAGGCCGAAGGAGCCACAAACAAAAGAGGCAGAACATTGCTCCAGTGGACTCGGCGGAAGGGAGCGGGAGAAGTGCAACGCCGATGGAAAACAAGTCAAACAGAAAAACAAACAGCAAGAAAAAATAACCCCGGCCCGACATAAAACGCAAATATCGCTGCACACACCGGGGTTCTGCATCCGAGTTGCACAGCATTAAAGTTTTACGGTGTAAAAAGTTTATTTATGCACCACAAAAAGGCGGTGAGGAGGAGGAAGCCAGTCCGACCGATTTCGCGGTGGCAGGTTGCGTCGTGAGAATGTGTCTGTGTCGTTTGAGGGTGGAGGAAAGGGGAGAAGGTGAGGGGATGGACACAAATCAATTGCCGAAGTGCTTCTGCCGTTTGCCGCTGCACAATTCGATGCAGTTTTGTTGTTCCGGATAAGAGGCGAGCAAGAGGCGAGTGGTATTTTCCCAAGGACGAAAAGGAGGTTTGCTGAAGAGCGCATACCATAACGTGCTGGTACTCGCACACACCACCTCACCTTGCGGTTGATAATCAACCCAGCTTGAAGCGGCGTGGTGAGATGGTAATTCATTTGTAACACTACCGCCATTTCCTGCCCGTGAGTCAGAGTGAGAAAAATGTACATCACGAGAGAAACGCCTCATAAATTACGCTCGATGCGAGGGTAACTCATTTTTTTTCGCTGGAACTGCGGTCCATGGGACTCACGGAGGGCGTGCTGTTCGGCGATTGGCTGAGCGAAACGTGAGTTACAGAAACCCTCACCGGTGATAGCAGGAGGAGCCTCCGAATTTCTTAAAAACTAGAAAAGATGGAAAGGCTTCTTCTTTTCTCAAGTATCTTTCCAGTTTTCTGCTACCCTGTCTCTTTCTCTCTCTTTCTTTTCCACACACTCCAAATGACTCCAAAAAGTGGCACTTCCGTGCGCTAAAAGCTTGCCACTGTTCGCGCTTTTTCGCGACGAGCCTCCCTCCGACATGGCCGAGGAAACCGAAACGAATAAACGGCCGCTGCTCGATGGGAAATGGGAAAGAGATCAGAAATTAAGCGTGAATATCGAGCAACACTCCATTCCTCCGGATTTGTTTGTAGTTTTCGTTGCTTTTTTCATCCCCCCCCTTTCTCACCATTAAGGTGACAAATTGTGTCGCTGCTCCTTCTCTCGAGGTGTTTGCGCTCAAAATGGTCACGCTACCTACACGCTTCCGGTTTTTCGGATTTGTTACCGGGCGAACCCGTAATTGCGGACCTGGCCGATAAAACATTCAGAGTCCTGATGAGCGTGGGCTGAATTAATGATGGATTCTGCTCGTGTGTTTTTGTTCACACCAGCTAAGAACCGCGGGGTCAGGTTTGGATTTTGAAAAGGATTGCCTACGTTTTTCTGGGTTTTGAACATTTGGGAACAATTTCAAATGTTCCTAATTGAGCCTGCATTTATCTCAAATTGATTTAAATCGTTTTTATTGTTTACTTAAATTAATGTTTTGATCCACTAAACGTTTTTCTTTTGAAGAACCTAGCAACGATTGTCCCGCTCCGAAGCTATCGTCATCTGCTCAGATTTGTATTGTCGCGTCATTCCTTGAATCGGTCACGTAAATGCTGTGCCGGATGATTACTATCTTTTCATCCTGCCTTCACGCCTTCGAACATTTCAGTCCAGCTGACGCGGAGGTTGCGGTTTTGATATCGCATTCAACATCAAAACAGTAGGAAAGGGTTCCGATCCACATCTGTCTGTGGTCGGAAAACGTTTTTCGTTCTTTTGCAGGTGGTCTTTCCATGAAGAATTTCTTCAAGGAGAATGAAGTGAGTCCAGCTTGAAAAACTTACCACGTACGGGCTACCCGTGGAAGCGTTTTGATGCATCCCTTTTGTTTACATCTTATAACCGAAATTGGGTTATTAATGTCGTGCCACAAATAAAAGCTTTTCCGCTTTACGGAAGACTTTTACAGGTATTAGAAGAACAATGTGGGATCGAAAAGGATAAATTAAATTATTAAGTATACGCTTTTGTTAAACAGAACGTTTATCAACGCTTAAGGAACAACAGATCTATTGTATTTATGGTTTTATATCTTTCATTATCAAGTCTTCCATTCGCTAGCCTTTTCTATGTCCCTATTTTATCTTAAATCAATCGCTTATAACATTCAATTGACGGTATTAAATATAGAATCAGAACGACATTGGCCAACAAAAATCTGCTACGCCATCCAAAGTCTCGTCCGTTATGAATTCGACTAACGCAGACTTGAAATGAATCTTCAGCTGCCAAGAATTCCTCCTAACATTCCCTTATATTAAAAAAGAACCACTTGGATCGATGCTAAGAATGGAATAAAAATGATGAAATATTACATCTAACTTGTCATTTTACATTCAAAAGCACCAAGGACACACATTCCTTCTTGTGGCTGTGGCCTTAAAAAAGGGTGGGGTACACCATCCTTCAGCATCGGTATCATTGTTTTATTCATCGACCGACTGTGGTGTCACGTTTAACTAAACAACTGCTGATTGGTAATTCATGCGCCGCCTGCGTCGTGCTGCGTAAGAAAAACGCGTCTAAGTCGGTCGGCCCTTCTTGAACGCTTCTTCCTCGCACCATCGTCTTCACCATCCGAAAAGGAGAATGGCCTGAATGCTACCGAAGCGGACCCTAAGCGAGACGGACAGGTGTAGCGTGGAATAATAAATTATCAAATCGTTACCCAAAACCGACCGGTGATTGATACCGTTGAGAATGAGACTTGTTTTCGGTGTTCTTTCACTCGACGCGAGAAGAATCGCTTGACCGAGACGTTCGCTAGGTACATGTGTGTGTGTTCTTCATAACTTCCTTAGCCGCAAACGCTCGGGATGACACTATCCGTGGTAGACTCGAGCTCGACATCGACACCGCGGGCCCGAGTGGAAATAGAATGTAACCGAATGAAAATGTAAATGGCCACCGAAGGGCAGTCGGAGGTGCGGGTAAAAAGGAGGAAGGATTAGAGAAATTGTAATTACACGCATGATGGCACCGGGACCAGGCCGGGTCCTTCAAAAAAAAAAAAAAGGGTTGACGGATGACGATCGGCGGCCGCCTTTTACAAGCTTTTCAAGCGTTCTATTTCGCTCGAAACGGACAAGGCACCTCCCAAGGTGGTCCTCAACAAAGTTCCAAAGCGTCCACACGATCCGATGATGTTATCACCCGAGCGTCAAAAACCTGATGTTTGTTGAGGGTTTTTCCTCGTGTTGTTTTTTATTCCACTTGTAACCGAAAGGATGATCGAAGGCAACGCCTGCTACTTATGAACGAAATCGATCGCATCGGAGAAAGGCCACATAAGAACAACACCTGAGGCAAAAAGGAGAGAAAAAAAGGAAACACCGTGTGGCTCCTCGAGGAAAACCGTTTGTTGTGGAAAACAATGGTTGGAGGAAGCCGTTACATTCGCGTGGCGCGAACGCAACACCCTGCGGACCATAAATTATGCATATTAATTATGCTGATAATGATGTGTACGTGGGTCAGCTAGTCGGTGTGTTGTGTTAGGTTTCTATTTCCCCGCCTCTCCCTGAACCCCCCCTGCCTTTCAAGAGTATGAAGGGGCCAATTAAAAAGCTTGACTTATATGACAGGTATAACGTGAAAGGAAATACATACAATGCCGCCCAGCAGAGATTAGGATTCCTAAGAAAACGTCAAAGTGATGAGAACAATTGTTTATAACATATTTAAAGTATAGAAATTAGATAAAAAAATGTTAAATAAGATAAAAAAAATGTTTGATGAATCAAGAAAGACTGTATTAAAAACGAATGATAGATACACACTTAAAGAACACTTAAAAACTAACTTGTTCTTTAAAAAAATAAGAAGAAAGACATCAACATGCTTGAAGCGATGAAGATAGCACGCTGCAAACAAATCAAAAAGGAGAAATTATGTTTCCATCGTGCAACCGACGACCGGCAAAGCCTAACATTACGAGGCGACCAAACCAGGTGTTTTTCCTGTGACTTTCCCGTGCCTGAGAAAATGGGGGAAGTGCAGCGTTTGAACTTAGAGATCTAAACCAGTCCACCATCTTGAATGTTATCTTTACGAGCTGATCGCCGCGCGTTTGGTGCACCAACAAACATTCCCAAGGCTCACGCGGGGTGGCGGTGACGATCGTCAGCCATTAATTTTCCGCCCAGCAGGTTCAGGTTCGCCCTTCCGTCGAGAAGAATGGGGCGGGGGAAAAACTCGGGGCCCGAGTGAATTTTCTTTTCCCACTTCGGAGAGAGGGAGAGAACGAATGCCCGCCCAGCAGCGACATCAATTTACGCCGTTGAATCGAAACAATGCACACTCATCCATCATAACGGTGCCCAGAGCCCATTACACATTCAAATCGTTTGGACAAAATTGGGCACAGAAAAAAAGCGCCCGGGTGGAAAGCGTCCGCCAGCTTCCTCATTTATTTGTCAGGATTTGACACGCGCGGAGGCAGGAGGATCACACACACACATACACACCTAAGCCCCGCTTTTGCAGGTCGGGCGAAATGTGTTTGTGAATAAATCAGCCTCCATAATTACGGTTATTATATGCAAATTAATTGTTAATCATATTTTTTCGCCCTTCGCCATCCATCCAGCAATCGAGTTTGGCGCTGGTGATATCGAGACGGATTGTGGTGGCTTAGTTTGTGTCAGCCTTTAGCTCAACAACACCGGCACGGACCGAGGTGGAAAAGTGTTGTTTCATCGTCCGAACGCGGCAAAAAAAAAGCGCCGGGAAATGGCGGTGATGGCGATTTCTCGAGGTTTTTTAATTATCGTTTAATTAATGTTACCCTATCGCGTTGCGCGTTGCTAGCTTTCGCTGCAGCCATTTCGCAGGGGTTTGTTTTTCCTTCTATTTTTCGCAGCAGGTGGACGCTACCGAAAACGCAACCATTGTGTAACCGTCCTAAGCCAGTGATGTCAAACCCATTTGACCTCGCGCGCCGTATTTCGTCCCAAAATAGGTTTGCGGGGTAAAACGTATCATTGGTTGGATTAATTTTTAACCTAGTAATTATTCATGAGCTAGGTTTGTACATAGATTATTAGAGACAAGCAAATAAATAGTGTTCATGTTCAGCAATCTTAACTTAACTTAACTTTCTAACAAAAAGCACAATAGTGTTGACTTGCAAAATATGTTTAAATAAACTTTACCGTTTTCAATGAATGAAAATGCTTTCTAAAACCAAACCATAAGGAGTAGTTTACATAAGCTAGTTGAAGTGCATTTTATACTTATTCCGAGTTATTCAAAATTTAATTAAATTATACACAAACATTTGATAAATTTTTGAGAAACAGCTTTTTTATCCTGAGCAACTTTTTTTTACATAAATTAAAAGTAACGATCATATTTGTGGTATCGACCTAAGATAAAATATTAAAAACGCGAACTTTTATTTGGTATCACTTGCCCATTACGTTTTATAAAACGTGGTCTTTATTTTCCTTAATTCAGGTAAATTTCAAGTAATTGTCAAGTTTGGACAATTCATAAAATATTCCCCTTGATCTCGGCAATATATGTCTTTGACACGTTAACACAGTTCACACAGTTGCTTCGTTTGAAATTCTACAATCTGCTACAAATCTGTATTTTAATTAAGAAAACTCTTCTAGTTTATCAGATTTATTCACTTGTATCGAAAAATCTGTATAAAACCCTTGCTCATTCTTATAAAAATCGTTTAAATTGACCGTGTTTTAGCCTTCTTGCTCGGATGAAATTTACAGTTCGTTCACTACCAATTTTTGCAATTCAAACAAAAGCCAATACACAAGGTTTAAAACTCTTCACGTATTGTTTCAACGGGGTCGCGGACCGCATACAACGTTCTTGCGGGCCGCAGATTTGACATCCCTGGTCTAAGCCTCAGTTGAATCCTGGGAGCCGCAAAGTGTATCAAGATTTTTCTACATAAATTATTCACCGACTGCAGTGTTTGGCCGTGTTTGTCGACGTCGATGTTGTAAGTAATGCCACACAATGGAGGCCACAAGCACACACACACACACACACACACACAAAAAAGGTTCTCTCTGCATGCAGATGGAACATGGGCACAGGTCGATAATGGGAAAACACATGTAGCACCTAGTTTCCATACGCTTCGAGCCGGGTCTTACACGATTTTTTTTAAGGCGACTCCATGTTTACCATCCGAAAACAGAAACCATTTTCTAACAGTGCACCCCTGTCCCAACCCCGTGCTGGGCGGCCATTTTTTTTTTGTTTCCACCACCGAGGGTTTCCTATGAATTTTCCCAAAGTTGCCCCCCCGTCCGTCCGTCAGGCGTTTGTCAAACAAATCGAAGGTATCGAATTTCCGTCGCCCGAGAAAGCCCATCGGTTAGGGTAACGTTTCGATTTGTTTCTGTTTTCCTTCCCCCTTTCCCTGGGTTTTTTTGTTGTTCCAACGAATTTCCCCACAGCACGAAGCCTCGGCGATCGCTTGTTTGTCGATTTCCGAACACACTATACACCAACACTACGTTTTCCGTGGGATTGGGTAAATAAAGAAAGGTAAAAGACACAGTTTTGGAGGCTTTCCGTTTTCGTGGAACTCACTCGCCGCGGGGGTTCAGGCTTTCGGGCTTTTCCATTTGATTTAATTTCGTTACGATGGCCCCTCGTTCCCCGCACCACAGATCCCCCTCCTTTGTGCGCACGGAAGAAGTTCGAGCTGCGCAAATGTTCGCTGGTTCGTTCAGGCGTAACGCCATTTCGTGACACGCACCGCGCGCCATCGTTCTCAAGCGGTCGTGGCTTTACAGTTTAACGACCGGGCGGCGACAATTGCATGGTGGTTTTGGTGCACGAGATTCTGTTTCGTTGTCTTTTTTTTTCCTTTAGCACCCTCGGCCCCTTGGGAAGAAGTGGGTTTTGAGTGCGTTGGGGTGAGGCTTGGTGTGTTACAACTATCCTGTAATTATGACTGCTTTTTGGTGCTTACCCTAGGCAGCATTAGGCTGGGCAGGAGTCAGCGCTAGGCAAACCCACAATTATCGGCAGTTATCATTAGGCGAGCCTGTCGCTGAGTTTTTTTTTCGGTAAGTGATCCCGGAAGCCCTAGGATCGATGGGAATTGTTTAAACGAAGTCGATTGTTCTTCTTCTTCTTCTTTTCTGGCCCGCTTACAGTTAAGCACGTCGTGCTGACATGGCCTGGTCACCAATAGTACTCCAGGTAGCTTGATTCATGGCTGCTGTCCTCCAACTCCGGTCGCATCCGATGTCTCGCAGGTTCTACTCCACTTGGTCCATCCTCTGAGCTCGCTGAGCTCCTCGTCAGGATGTCCGGCTCGCCATACAGCTCAGCTAACTCATCCTTGTCCTCCACACGCCCTGCTCATACACACCGCCAAAGATAAACCAGAGCACGCGCCTCTCGAAGACTGCCAGGGCGTTGGCGTCCTCCGTGAGCAGAGTCCAGGATTCATGCCCATAGAGAACGACCGGTCTTATGAGCGTGCGGTATATGGCACACTTAGTGCGTGGGAGAAGCCATCTGGGCCTCAGGAGTTTGTGGAGTCTATAGTAGGGACGATTCCCCTGAACAATGCGGCTCCGGATTTCGCAGCTTACGTTGTTGTCGGGAGTTACGACAGTGCCGAGGTAGCAAAACTCTTCTACTACCTCAAGTTCGTCGCCGTCCACTGATACACTGCTCCCCAGCCTGGCTCTGTCACTGTCAGAGCCTCCGACGTGCAGGTACTATGTTTTCGCCGCATTGATCATCAATCCAATCCTTGCGGCCTCGGTTTTCAGTCGGGTGTACGCCTGCAAACACCGGCCTAGTGTTCCGCCCGATGATGTCAATGTCAACTGCGAAGCCGAGGAATTGGAGAGAGCGGGTGAAAATCGTGCCACGGATGTCGAAGCCCGCGCTCCTCATGACACCTTCAAGAGCGATGTTGAATAGAAGGCAAGGGAGTCCATCACCTTGCCTCAGACCCCAGTGGGATTCGAACGGGCCAGCTTCTCGGGGAAGCTGTACTGCTGCATGGTCTTTCATAGCTCCTTCCTGTCTATGGTATCGTAGGCCGCCTTGAAGTCGATGAAGAGGTGGTGCGTCGGGACCTGGTGCACTCGGCATTTCTGGAGGTTCTGCCGTAGAGTGAAGATCTGGTCGGTGGTGGATTTGCCTGCAACAAACTCAGCTTGGTAGCTTCCGACGAAATCTGTAGCGAGGAGCGCGAGTCTGCAGAAGAGTACCTGGGATAGAATTTTGTAGACGGCATTGAAGACTGTGATGGCTCGATAGTTGGCACAGTCCATTCTGTCACCCTTTTTGTACACTGGATTTAGATGTTGTGGGGACTAAATAACGAGCTGAGAAGAAAAGTTTAGTTCCGCACTTCGAAACGAAAGTTGAAGTTTGAAAAAAAACGGTTCCATTGAAAAATCTCATCGCACAAATTGAGGCCGAAATGTTCAGAAAATTCCAAAAAAACAACAACACCTTTACGTTTGGGATGACGTAACTGTGCCATAGCACATTTGTCCCAAGTCCCGACAAACACACTGGAATCTTCCAGAACGTTCAAAACATCCTGAATGAATTCTCCACGTTGTATCCGCTTGAGGCGCACCGTTTACACAGTTGGCCACAATGGGGAGGTTTTGGTCGAGTTTGAAGAGGCACGCTCCCAAAACCCTCCCCCCTCCTCCTCCTTCACTCGTCTCACCCGGAAAAAAACCTCGGACGATCGAGCGAACGCTGGCGCAAATTCGTTGCGCCGGCAAATGTTGCGCATGCGCTTCGCCTGGCGTCAGTGAAGTAGGCGCTCCACAGCCTCGGCAAACACCCGGGAAACCTGGACTTTCCGTCAAAATATTTACCCTCCCAACCGGGTTACGGCGACCGTAGCCGGCTGAGCCAATGTTGGGCGTCTGGCTCCAAAAAGGGGTCCACTGTTGCCTACCTGGATTTGGGCTACAATTCGAACCTTTCAGCGGCGCTCAACAACATGTTCGAACCAGAAGGGCTTTTGTTTTTGTTTGACCACGTATAACCTGGGAAAAACTACTCTAGAAACATCGGAACAGAGACTTTCCACTGTTTATTTTTATTCAAACGAACCCATTCCACGAAATGTAAATATATAAACCCTAAATTATTATGTTTGTTTCAAACTCGTATCTACAAGCTTCTAGAAGAAATCTAAAAGTTTATCATCTGCATTCGCTCAACGGTGTTTAAACACGTTTTTTTTATCAAACTCATGTCAAAAGAGAGTATTGTAAATTGAGTTTACGTCATTCGCACGCAAAACATATTGCGAACAACATCAAAAAGATACAACAAAACAGAAGTGGCTTAGCGCCACTGACTGGATAAAACTGAAAACTACATCAACAACATTTGTATGATTATAATGATCAACATGATATTGATAATAACGCAAAACAACATGAATAACTGATCTATAGTATGACTTAACGTTGCAATCAGATAACAAGACATGATTTCGGTCATTTTTGTAGACTTTAAGCAAGGGTTTAATATGAATTTAATACATCAAACCACGTTTAATCCACTCTGAAGGCCACGTTCAAGTCGTAGAGAAAAATAACAATAGTTTCAGGATTTTAACGTAACCATGTCTAGACTAAAAACGATGAAGTAAATAGACTGAGCAAATAGATTTTCCATAGGACTTACTCACGTCCTTCAACGAGGTTACTCGCTTCTCGTACTCGTAGGCAAATAAATTGACAACGAAAATAAAGTTCACAGTCAAAATAACAACAACAACTAACCTCTGAAACGAACGACCAGACTTTAGTCAGGTGTTTATCAGTGTACGGGGACGTTGAAAGAAAAAAAAAAAACGAACACCATTTGTGTCGTTCAAAACGATAACTAAAATTGATCACCTTCAACCGCCCATCAATCGTGTTCATACAGGGCGCGATCGGCGTTTTCCGGCCCTTTCGGCTCCGATGGCAAGATGCGAAGGGAAGATATCAGCAAAGTCTTGTCACTAAGTTGACACTAATCAGTTGCTTACAGCTTAAGCAAGTGTTTCTGTCCGGTGGATGGGTTTGGTGTTTCGTTTTGTTGCATTGGCCTTCGTTTCGATTTCGGGCCCTTTGTTTTTTGAACGTCGATGACAAGACGAAAGGATGCCAATCAATAATAATAACGTAAAATAAATGGAAAAATTGGACGCAGCATAACTCAACTGTTTTTTACAACTGCTTGTGCATCTTTCTTGGAAAATCACCTGCTTATTACTCACTTTTCTAGGGTTATACATTTTTAACATTTACTTTCAGTTTTATACAACAATTTTAAACTTTTCAACGAAGCGTTTCATCGATTGGGAAACACAAAATTGGAACCATTTATTATTCATCCACCATTTTCCAGCGCTTCGAACGCGTGCACGAACGTTCCGTACCGGTTGGGCGATACTTTCCGAGGGCAACAGATTTGCATTATCCCGCCCATTGTTTGACCACCGATATCAAGGCTTTGTGCAATGCTGCTTAAACATGCAACTCGAGCGGAGCAGTCAATCAGGAGCCAAACTCCAACTCTTTCGTTGGTGCATTGTATTGTTCCGTCGTTCGCCCGATGGCCCGCATGCTGGCCAGCTTGGCGGTGTAGCGGTGGTGGATTAACGATTTTTAAATTGGTGTAATGCTGAAAGTTTATTTTCAGTCCGCAACCAACCCCTCCCCCACGGTCGCTTCCCCAAAAGGGCCGATGCGGTGTTTTTGCGATAGTAATCGTCCGCCGGAACGTTTCCCTCGCTGGAACACGTACACCAAACGGCATAATTTAACGGCGGCTCAACGGAAAAATGGGAGCACATGGCGCACCCGGGGTTGGCATTGGCCAACCAACACCATTTTGTGTGTGTGTGTGTGTGTGGCTTCCGATCGGACCGACGCTTGTCGCAAGCCCTAAAGAAATTTGTAAAAAGGGTTAAGAGGGAGTGTAACTGGCACCGAAACACCACAAAAAAGGCGCCCCGATGCAGCATGTGTGTGTGTGTGTCGGGGAATGAATTATGGCCACCGAACCTGCGGAAACGCAAGCAAAACGGGCTTGCAAATGTGCAATGCAAAAAGGGCGCACACACTCTTCCGTAGTTGGATTGTAGGTGCGGGTCGGTTTGCTAAGGGGGGGAGGGTGTAGCTTTTCTTCGCGCCATTTTGTATTCCCTTCCGCACCATGATGGGAAGGGAATGCGGGTGGGACACCACAGGGGGCCACGGCGCATTACGCTTCAAGGTGCAGCTCCAGTTACCGTTTGGCGGACATTAAATTTTCTTTATTCGGACCAGAAATTTCTTATAAAATTCAGGAAACAGATAAGCAACGGGCGGGCGTATTGTTTGCTGATTTAGATAAGCAACCCCTCGTTTCCGGCCTGGTGGGGCGGAAAACGGGGTTTGCCGTGCGTAAGAAGGTGAAGGTGGGGGAAAAATAGCAGGGTTGTCGGTAGAAGTTGGCGAAAAACAGAAGTCCGTAAAATTTATGGCTAGTGACGTTTGCCTGATGTTTTGTTGAAATTAGTGATTATAGGCTTCGCTCCCGAATGCAACTCTGCTCCGTGATGCGGGAATAATAAGAACGACAGATTGTTGATCGATTCGAGGTTGGGAGATATAGCATCAGAAGGGAGTTTAATAATAACAGCAATTCCCTCAGCTCGCCACAATGAAGCTTCTTCCTATAAAACTTCAACTGGATGAACTTTCCACAAAACCCAAATCAAAATCACCCGTTCGAGAGCCAGCTCCACTTGCCCAACACACCGTAACGCCATTCTTTGCCGATTTAACCTCCCAAAGCTAATCTGCATATGCAGATATCGTTTGGAACTTTCAGCTCACCGGCGTGCAACAAAAAGGTCACCTCATTCAGCCCCGGAAAATGCATCTCCCAACATGCCCCGTCGCCGACCGTGCGGAAGATTTTCCAGCGGTAAAAGCGGTGCAGCGCAGTTGCAGTGCGAACCCGTGACCAGCCGTGCTTAGCACCGGTTCGCTGGGTTCGTTGCATTTCCGGCCCAATAATTCATGTGCGGAACAATTGGACAAGAACAAAAGTTTTATTAAAATCGACCCCATAAAGTGGACGAGGAAAGTTATGTCCCTGAGCCGGCTGCGGTGGCTGGAAAAACATACTTCCCATCCGGTGGGGTTTTGGAGGAGGGGGATGGATTGTATTTTCCCTTTGTTTAAGGGAGCCCCACCGTTACCCCCCATTAGCTTACTACTTTGGTGATCTACGTACAATAGATTATTTTCTTTCTACCAGAAGTTGGTTAGAAACTAAAAAAAACCCGAATTCATGCACTCCACTTTAAATGTAAACCATGTTTTAAGTCGAATGATGGTGGAAAAACTCAGAAGCAACTAATTGCAATCGAACACCAAAGTAGATAACATCGTGAAAGTGTTTTGTTTATTTCACAAAATGTAAAAAGTGAACATAAATAATTCATTCAACAAGAAACTCCTTTTTAATTAAAGCATCTTTTATTAGATGCTTGTTGAACCTCAAATTAGAAGCCGTGAACACAAAATAACACATTTAAATGGAATGGTTTTTCAATACAACATTATAACCGTTTCAATATGGTAATGGTAATAATGTAGTAATGTAACTAACAATATGAAGTAATTTATAAATGTTAAAAACACAATATTTTACATATTTGTACCGAAACACGGCTTTTCTCGGCATCTATTTTCACCGTAAACAATTAAAAATACACGAAAAAAGCTTATATTTCTTCCGAGTAGGTTGCTCCTATAATTAAAAAAAAAAGTTAAAAGTGATTTCATATTAGTGTCTTAGTGTTCAAATGAAGCAAATTACTATAGAGAATACGGTATGAAAATGATTTAATGTTACTAAACAAAGAAAGTAGCTTAATATCTATAAAGGACCTCACACTTATTTTGAATTTTTATTTTTGGGTTCCCTATGATTGTTTATTTGTTGGCATATAGTTTTCTGAAGCTTCATCGTTGCTACTGACAACGAAATAGTTCAATATGCCGCCTTGTCAAGGAAAACAGCTACGGTGCGCAGTTTCCACTTGCCCTCGGGCACATCTAGTGCACATTTAAATACAACTAATCGGTAACTTGCAACGTTGAATTAGCATCAAACGAAAGAGACGTGTTTGGAGGACATAACCATTCCACCGAAAACAAGCTCATCCCAGCCAGGTAATGATTGTATTGCTGGCTGTTTAAATAATCTTTCCAATCTTTTCAGCTACACCAAGTTGCGCAAGTTTGACCAGCGCGTCGTTTGTTGCCTCGCCCCTCGGGACGGCTGGCTAAATTATTCAACAAACGTGCCGCACGTGCTGGTGACAGCTTCGACTTCCCATCGATGCGACGAGTCCGAGTATCCCTTTTGCGTCGAGGTTGCCTGTAATCAGCCGTTTTGCACTCGGCGTGTCACAACTGCGTACTTAATAAACATGTCTGCCATGTGTTGGTGTGAGTTTACGTGTGGGGTTGGTTCTTTTTTCCACTGCTTTAGCCGAACTCCCCACCCACCAAACTCACCCCACAGCGTAAAGTCAGCCATCGACTGCACACTATACTTATTACTGTGGAATTTCTTTTCATGTGCGACCACCTGGGGCTATTCGCCTGGGAACCTTATTGGAGGAGGAGGAGGAGGGGTCAGATTTATGTGACAAAATTCCACCATCCTTTGCCCCCCCCCCCCCCCACCAGTACGGCACCAACGACGCTTCGTGGGCAAACGGCTTGATTGGTTTTTCCCTTGGAAGGGAAGGAACAGAAACCTAAACAACACTCCCTTGGAAAGCACGGGTCACCGAATCCGGTATGCTTATGTTTGAGACCACGTTTCCAAGTAACTGACTGGTGGCCAATGGTTGTCGCAAGTGTTTCGAATGGCGAAGAAACAATTTGTCCACAAAGCGTCCATCAAACGGTTTCGTAATGTGATTTGCTATTCCGAGGACGTGCGCGAGTGGCGAAGGTAGGAATATGTAGGAATATTTTAACGATTTCAAACGAAGGAGTCATTGGGACCAATCGGAACTTGGATTTCAATATCTTTCGATATTTTTATCTGCTACATATTTTAGCTGTTTTATGTGTGGAGTTCTGTGTGCACTAAAAACTCGAAAAATATTGAACTGTCAAAGCTGACATTTTTCACACATATAGTTTAAGCACTGCAGATGTTGTTCAAGGTTTGTTTAATCACTATTTTATTTTATAAAATTATCTAAATTTTACAATTTTAACTCAGTTTTACTAACATAAACAAAACAAGCATGTAAACAAATGTCAAGGTGTATCCAACATAGTTACCCTAAGGTTTATACATTATGGAGAAATGGATGAAATATCAAACATTTTAAATATTTCGTTATTGTAACTATTAAATTCAAACATGTCTTTCAAGTATTAGTTAAAACCATAGTTCTTTTCTCAATCCTTTCGTCACCGAGCAACGCCGGGGCGTCAAGCTAGTGATGAAATATTTTTGAAAATTGGGAAGAAAACACCTCATTGGATCAAAAGTAATTTTGTATTACACGAAAAGAACCGTTGACTGGCTTCCATTTTTGTAAATTACCATGATTTGTTGCTCGGAGAAAAAACGATCCTTTTCAACAACTTGCACGCACGCATCCTAAAGTGTGTTGAAGCGCATACTTTAACTGCACCTCGGCGATTAGAAGGTCCTTCCCTTCTAAGTTCAACGCACTCGGCACAGAAAAGTGGCTTCATTTGGCCTCTTTCTGCACTCACTCTTAGGTAAGGTTGAATAATTGCATGCTGCACATGGATTTCACGCTCCGGTAGTTTCGGGCCTGCACAAAAACCCTTCGGCTACGAGCTGGTAGAAAGGAAAAAGCCTTATCCAGGACACCTTCGGACGGCCTCAGTCATTGCGTGCGGAAAGCGTAATCAGTTCACTTGCTTCCGAAAATTAGTCAAAATTGACGAGAACCGCCGTAATCTTTTTGTCTTCGGTAGCTGAAGACCGGTGAAGGTTATTTCTCTACCTTGGAGTCTGCGTGCCGTGCGTGTGTTTGTTACTCGAAAACATTTCTCGTCGTGATCGGAGCGGTAAACATTCGCGATCCCTTTTAGCGGTAGTCAACCTCTGTGGGAAGGTTTTTCTTGTTTTGAGCTTTATTTCGTGTTGTTTATTATGAGCCAAGGAGTTAGACGTTTTGGTCTTGGTTCATTATTTCCGAATACCTTCCGTTTGATCTCGATTGCTTCGTTTGCTGTACTTCACATTACCAAACAAGACAACTTTCCGGTGAACGAACTCTGGTTGCTTCTAATTGGCTTCTTGTGTTGAGCATCGCTTTAGTTCTTACTCCCTTTTAGTTTTCCCCCCCAAAAATACGGCTCCTTTTCCAAAATCGTGACGATGACAGAAACGATGATGGAGTGCAGTGAAACTTTCGCTCTTGGTGGAGAAAATTCCACCCTGGCCACCGCGAAGCATAATCACCATGAAAAATAACACTACAAAGTAGTGGGACCTCCGGTTTTCACCGCGATCGTATGAATTAGGAACGAATGTTGCTTTCATAATTTCGTATGCTAATGAACCTGCACACCGCAGCGTGTCGAGGGAGTTGTTTTTTGGGGGTGGGGGGGAAGCAAAATGGCGTTTTGGGTGGTCGTGAAGTGAAAAGTTGTGTGTTTTTTTCTACGGGCTTTTTAGCACCGAAACAAGATTCGGTGATTTGGAAACGGAACAAAACAACACAGTGACTCCCGGCAAAGGGGTCTGATTGTAATCAGATGTAAGTTGCCTTCGCCAAGTCTTTTCAATGTTCAATTTCACTTTGGCGCTTGGGTCATAACTGGTGACACTGGCATGGCACCTGCTACTTTACGAAGTGTGTCAGCTTTGAACTGAATTAGTATTTATTTGCATAAAAATGGCTACTCGAAAATTACGAGCCAAAAGTAGAAACCATACAGAGGACCTTGGGTAGCAGTATTCTTTTTTGGAGGAGGGCGCAAAAGTGAGGTATTAGTGTACATATCATTTGATATCTTTTGTAAAGCTCCTGATATAGAAAGGGTTCGTCAGACCAAGCCTTAGAGCTTCGCTTAAAGTGTGCAAGCTTGCTTTGAAGTCTTCGCTTATGGTTCGAGTCGCATCGAGCGGGTAATCGTGGATAATTCTCTGCTTTAACCGAATAAAAATAAATCTTCTACCGTTCGCCAACCCATCCCGAGTGTTTCCCAGTGAAGGACCTATTTCGGAAAGTTCGGAAAGGTAAAAGGATCTCGCTCAAGGAGCAGAAACCCCGGAAGTCGTGGTTTGACGTGGTGCAGTTACAGGCAGACCAAGTCGTGGGTGCAATCGGCGCTGCACGAAGCTGCAATTTGGAAAAGTAGCTTTCCCGCGCATCGTGACCCATCGTGACCCACACACACACACACACGGGGTGGACACATGACGCGACTCGGACTCCACGGACAGAGTCCATGCAGTGGGACCTTCCATGGCAGGGTTCTTTCGTCGGCATGCCAGGTTAATCACGACTTTGCTAAAGGCTGACAAATGACCGGGACCTGCCACCGGGCGAGGTTTTCCCCCGGCCTAGGCGAGACCAGTGGGACCGGGTTCCGAGAAAATTATTAGAAGCCCTATAATAACGCTCAAGCAACGACCGGACGCGCTGCCCAGCGCTACCGGTGGCCATCGCTGCTGCACTCGAAGCGAGGCACGATGCACCGGTTCAACGAAAATTCCACTCCGGAATGCAATCAATCTGCGCTTAAGTGCACCTAGAACCCGAACCCGGTCGCGGAACGGTGAGCCCGAATCGGTTCGTCCAGCGCCTAGACTTGCCAGGATGCAGCTGAGTCAAATCCAATACTGCGGTTCGGGCGGAAGCTTCGAAGTGCAATTAGCATTTCCGCACCGAAACCGTTCCCTTCCGAAGGGAAAAAGGAGACCGGGCGGGCAGTGGTCTATGGCCAGCGCAAAAATATAGCTTTTGATTCGATTTTATGCAAATATTGTACTAACATCCCCCCCGAAAGCCGGCGCTCCGGAACGGGGTCGGCAGCACGGAGACGATTTATGCCAACGCAAATTATGTATGCATAAATCTTGCCGCTCCGATTCGAATCGATTCCGGGACCGAAACGGCCTGGCGTGTGTGTGTTTGTTTGGTGTGGGATCTTGATAGCACCACAAACCCATGAGCGTAACCTATGGAAGACAACGATTACCATACTAATAGGCTACTTGTTACTTTGAGCATCAGCGTACCTTGTTTTACGAACGTTTCGATAGTAAACATCAAGCATTTAAAATATGGTATAAATCGTTCAAAACATCGTTCGCTAGAATCTCCCAAGATTGTGGTACAATTAATCGTGTTATCATGAAACGGTATGTTTTCGATCACTTTCCAACAAAGAGAAAACGCATCGGCAGTAGTGATGGGTAAATTCAACAAAAAACCGGAACCGCTTCCTAATGACTGCATCAATATCGGAAGCTGCTCCGCAAGGTAGGTGCAATATTCCGAGCTCGGAACCGTCCGGAGTCGCTAGTCGGCAGCCGGATCCGTTGGAGCAGTCGGAGCCATCGGAGCCGTCCGGAGTTGTCGGAGCCGTCCGAAACCGTCCGGAGTCGCTAGTCGGTAGCCGGAGCCGTCCGGAATCATCCGGAACCGTCCGGAGCCGCTATTCGGCAGACCCGTCGGAGCCGTAGGAGCCGTCCGGACCCGTCAGAGTCGTCGGAGCCGTCCGGAACCGCTCGGAGCCGCTAGTCGGCTGCCGGACCCGTCGGAGCCGTCAGAGCCGTCCGGACCCGTCGGAGCTGTCGGAGCCGTCCGGAACCGTCAGGAGCCGTTAGTCGGCAGCCGGAGCAGTCGGAGCCGTCCGGAACCGTCCAGAGCCGTCCAGAGCCGTCCGGAGCCGTCCGGAACCGTCCGGAGCCGCTAGTCGGCAGCTCCAGGCTCCGGACGGAACCGTGGCTTTTACTAAGCCGAAATCGGAGCCGGTTTAAAGATGCTCGGAAGCGGTTCCAGGCGGTGGGTGCGGTTCCGAGAACCCATCACCATTCGGCAGTGGAAGAAAATATAAATGAGCTGCAATTACGGTATCCAACCACCAAATCCCTCGAAACAAAAAAAAATCATCATAATGCCGACAATGCAAAACATCAGCCCATGAACCGTGAAAGCCCAAACTCGAGCTAATGAACGGCCTGGTCAATGATAAGCGGAATTGATTCATAAATTGAAACATCTTCCTTCACCGGGAGACACCCGACACGGTCCTTAATCATTCCATTATTGACGCAAAAAAGAAAAACAACCATCCGGACGTTGATGGAAGCGGGAAAAAACAAGGTAAACAAGGCTCCGGTGTTATAAAGAAGTCAACGCGACCCGCGGGCCAAATCGGTGAACCTGTGTGAAGTGAGACAAGAAATTAATAGCACTCAATAACTCACCTTCGGAGCGCGCGGGGACGAACGCATCGGCGACGGATATAAGTGCATCATCCTCGTCCCGCCATTCGATTCGCCTTTGTTCTTCGCCTTCGGAGGATTCACTTTAATCGCTCGGGAAAAAGGAGGACGAGGAAGAGGGGGGGCCGATCGATATGGCACCCGAGTGCGCAAGGTGAGGTTGAATAAAGTGAAGTTACGTGAGGAAGCTTATCGTGGCGGTGCTGGATCGATTTCTTCTTTCTGGAATTCTTCGATGGAACCGTTGGTGTGCTGGTAAAGTCGATCGAAACCGAGGGATGTCGTCGGTACCTGCTCCGATGGAAAGGACACGATTCCGAAACGGGGAAGGCAATTTTTCTTTCCTCGCCACGATATCGGACCGGGTTGCCCTTACGCCGTCGCTTGATCCCGGCACATTAATCTTTTGCCTGGAAGGATTTGTCGTACGATGATGCATGTGACGGATTGGGGATGAATGGTCTCATCTAGCCTCTGAAGCTAGTGGCACATTAAGACTCCATTAGAATCTTTATTGCGATCACTGTTCAATAAGGTTAATCAATTTTATTCCTTCCCGCCGGTCGTCGTCCCACGGTTCAGCTTCTCAGAAGCACCTTATCATTACTCATCTGTTTCCAAACCGAGCAGTTGGTGACGTCCTCGCGGGTTTCATTCCAAAACCTTCGTCGTCTCCGTCGATGGCTGTTATCTTGGTCATCGTAAAGATAAAACCTAACTTTTGACACTTCACTACCCGGGTGCGTCCCCCGCCACAGCTTCCTGTCAGAGTCGGGAAAGGTGTTGCTTCCCATCGACACCTTCCCCGGACTCCGGGACTCCGGTATCTCGTCGGTAGTTTTGTTGCCTTTCTTCACCTTCCGACGCGACGAGACAAAATTAATGTCCGACAGAACTAATATCGTTCCGTTTTTGGGTAAAGAAGACCTAAACGTGTGCGTGTGTGTTGAGGAAATGAGTAAAGCAAACAAGACCAGCCGCGCGAAGGGTCATCTTCCTCGGAATGGGACGGTCTAGCGTCGATTCGCTGGAATAAACCGACATGTGAACCCAGCAGCAGAAGCCGAAGAATTTCTCGCCACCGATCTTCACGCTCATCTCGCGCGGGGAGTTTGCTCGGGAAAAAAGGGTCAAAGGAAAGGACAAATAAAAAAGGCCCGACCGGTCGTGAGAGACCGGGCCGGTGCGATAAGGAAGCTATTTCTGGTTTTAATTTACGAACATGTCACCTTTCGCCCGGGCTTAGGGGTTTTGTCGGCGCATCCCTGCTTGCCAACCCTTCCTTTAAGTTCCTTTGCTGCGATTAGAATAAAATTAAGTGATCAACCATGAATCCTACGACCCATCGTACTAATGGGCATGGGGCCGTGGAAAGGCTGAGGTTACGGAGGTGGGACATGCGACAACATCTTCATGCGAAAACCCATGGACCAAGACTTGATGAACTCACGCCGGTTAGCGCTCGCCCGGGCCATAAATCTTCGCTCGTTTGGCAAATTGGACTTAATTAGCGAACCCGAGATGTTTGGCACTTCCAAAGCCGGCGTTGATATTTTCGTGTTTGTTTGAAAGTTAGTTTATCCGTATACATGTTGATGGTTTTCTTTTACGCTCTGTGGAGTTACGTTTCGTTTATTCGTTCTTTGCCGAGCGAACGAAATTAAATTGTTCTCCGGGAAGATGATGCTCGTTTTACTTTCCAAACCCCGGTTAGGTGTGTTTAACATTTCTTTCCCTCGTACATTCTTCTCTTCTCTAGGTCCTATCCTGTCCACCTCTGCAAACATGACCTCTCCAACGTCACGGACCTACTGCGGGTGGGATGAAAAACCATTATTAATCGATCGCAATTTGTTACCGTCCGGCAAATGGATGGCCGAGCGAACAGATTCCGATGATGACGAGTTTTCTGGACACCGGCATTCGCTTTTTATTCAACATTTCACGGGACATTTCGGTCCTGATCGTTCCAGGTTTTGGACACTCTGGTTCGCTTTAAAATAGTTTTATCGCGCTCTTTAGGGTGTTTTCCCAAATTGCGTGCGATCAATCTTGGTGGATCAAAGGCTGAGAAGCTAGGATTAGGTCATCATTGAATTTATGACAGTTTCACACTGGAAAACGCGTCTTTAAGGAACGGATGAAAAATGTGCACCATTTAAGGTATTTAAAATGTACTTTGATACCGAATGCTTTCGTGAACTTACCTTTCACCGAATCGTGTTGATTTGTCATCGTCGACTACCCTTTTTCCTGTTTAAATGATGCCCTCTCCCCTCTCGGTGCGAAGAATGTCCTGCGAGGTAATTTATCTACCTCGACTCGCAGCGCTTGAATTATTCATATTTATTCAATTCACCATTTACCTCCACCATACTTAGCAAATTAGCACGTATTAATTAGAGCTATCGTTAACAGGTTCACAAACAAACAAAACCGACCAAGTGAACAAACGCGAGACTTTCGTGTCATCGGGGCCAGTTGCCACCGGGAAGAGAGACCGCGCGCGTTTGTGAAATTTATCGCCCTTCATTGACTATTCATATTTTGTACTTCTGTTTCTGCGTTCCTGCCTTTTTTTCGTTTTTGTGTGCCTTTGTGCTTTTCGTGCGTTGTCTCCTGTCTGGGGTTTTTTGTTTTTACTTTACCAACATCTTGTGATATCCCTTCGTTGATGCGATCATCGGAAGCAAGCTTTCTTACCCCCCCCCCCCCCCCTTCCCCCCCCCCCCCCCCCCCCCCCCCCCCCTGTGAGCAGCTGCAAAAGCGCACCGGCCCAAGGGTTGCTTCCGGAAACGGCACGCAGGGGAAAGGCAATCGATGATCGAATTGACGGCGTTTCATGTTTTTTTTTCTTTCGAGACCGCACCGGGGTTTACCCTGTTTCTGTTTTATCCACTCCTGCTAATAGGATGGTGACCAACGTCCATCGTCCACTTGGGCCCGGGTTTGTTCGTGTTTTGCCGTTTGTGCTTGTGCTTAAATCCAATTAAAATAAACCAACGCTCCCATCGCCAGAAGTTGTCGGAACACCGGGGGAACACCGAATACCGTAATAAGTACGACTGTCACAGTCCAAACCAAAACCATCAGCCAGGTGTAATGAGGTGAGCACGCGCTCGGGAAATCGGATCGGGAAATGGGAAGTCAACCATGCACGGCCAAGTGTCCTTTCCTAGCAGTGTACGTTGTGGGCAAAGTCGCAAACGTTGCGGTCCCGGTTGTAGGCCGTGCCACGCGGACAGGTGAGAATCTGGCCCGAGTTGCGTCCATCGCACACGAAGTACTTATGGCAGTCGGTCGGATAGGCGAACTTGGCACCGACCTTCTTGCCGGTACAGAGTACTTCCTTCAGGTTGCTCGATCCCGTGCTCGGAGCGGGAGTGTTCTGACCAAACGAACAGGAAGCAATGTCGGCCGCCTCACAGTACTTGCGATTGCTGTCGAACAGTGTTCCGGAGGGACATTCGAACCTCACCGGCCCATCCTTGCTGCACTGGAAGAAGGTTTTGCAGCCTCGCGTATCGACGCGGATCGCACCGATCGCTGCTCCCTGGCAGACCGGGCTGGACGCCATCAAACGGGACGGATTGGCCTCGATCGGAGTGTACTCCGGACCGATCGCTTCCGACCAATCGTCGTCACCTCCCAGCGATGGAGTTTTCTCGGCACAAAGTGCCCGATATCCGCAGGTTCCGGACGCCACATCGAAGAACATGCTCTGCGGACAAGTGAACTGCACGGGACGTCCCTTACGACACATGAAGAACTCTTGACAGTTCAACGGATTCGCCTCGAAAGCACCGAGTCCTTTACGCTCACATAACTATTCGCAGGCAAATGAAGAAAAAAACTGGGATTAGTTTCAAACTCTCAATCCAATGTACTGGAAATGATCTCACCTGTGCACCATTCACTTGCGAAATGCCAACAAAGGCAAGAACTAGCAGAAATTGCTTCATCTTCGATCCAGCCTGTTTCAGTAGCTGCAGAAAACTGAAGACGGCGAGGGTTCGGTCAGTCGTAGATATCGAGTGAGGAATGTGAACCACGTTATCTACCAGCTATCGCCAACTTCCGACCGACATGTTAACAACTCACAAGATACTGATGGCCCCGATGTAAGGCCCCGACGTGACACCAAATACCAAATCAATAGATCAATTACAAGCAATGTCTGGAATGTCTGTAGGAACCCAGGTATTGTGCCACTGTTTGGAGCAATTTGGTAACTGTTTGGAGGTTCTTCCAGGAATGTCAAATGTTGTCCGATTGAATTAGATCTAATAGATCTAATTTGAACTAATTATGTCAGGACCACACCAGCAAGAGTTCGTTAGATCGCGCCGCCCGAAAATGAAAGTGTTCCTTCCCAGAAGCTCAAAAAGGGAGGGTTCACGGGACGAGTATAGGTTCATT
This sequence comes from Anopheles ziemanni, assembly GCF_943734765.1. Taxonomy (NCBI): domain Eukaryota; kingdom Metazoa; phylum Arthropoda; class Insecta; order Diptera; family Culicidae; genus Anopheles; species Anopheles ziemanni. The sequence goes on from NC_080706.1 coordinate 94,352,035, forward strand.
GTCGACATTCGAACATTATCGATCACGAACGGAATTCGGTAGCCATTTTCTGGATCGGCTACTACCGCCGGAGGTTTCTGCCATTCGCTGGAAAAAGGGTTCGTCGAGCGCCAACATCGGAATGGAATTGGGATCGTGGGACCAAAATGTTGCCCTCCGTTCCCTCCGCTCTCAATCGCCGAGGATCAATCAATCAGGCATGCGATCCGATTTCCGGCGTCTCCGGTCGGCGCCATATTGTAGGGAAAATGTGTGTGTGTGTGTGTTTGCTGGGCCGTCCCTTGTGCAAAGACCTTGCATCACGCATATGCACCGGTAAAGCGGTAAGCTATAATTTTCGTTCTGCTTCGCCCAGGCCGGCAAAGGAGGCATGGAGCCACTGGCACCCGCACTCCGCATTTGCGATCCTGGCGATCTCCCGCGCCGAGAAAACATGCAGATAATTGCAATTTGCTACCGTTTGAGGCACGTCCGATGGTCGTTCGCATGTCGGTTAGCCTGCAGTGGTCGGGATGCGGTCAGAGTAGGCCGCTGCATTACGTGACCGCAGCAAACCGGCTACTGTTAGGAGTGGCTGCATCCTTCGATCACCGCTGATGAACTTCAGCGAACCAATCAACAGCTTCCGAGCTGCATGGAGCTCGCCCCGAGCCTACTCCGGGGGTGCTCTGGGCATCAATCTCGGGAAAGGGTTCGACGGAATCAGCATTCGAACGCTGAGGGCAATCGCTGTAACCATCGATCCAGAATTCTGCCTTCCGAGCACAACCGCGTGGCCGCAACCATTTCTGAGTAAATTTCTCCAACATCACGCAAGCTCCGGTTCACTTTCATCACGACATACACACACGAGGGTCCGCACACCCCGCCCGCGATTTTTATCTTGCCCTGCGATTCGGGACGTCCCTGACGGAGCCCTGACTCCGTGGCGTTTGGTGAGTCAATTTTGCGTCTGTGGGAACGCATTCGGCCCCGAGGGCCCGATATCGATGCCGGGGTGGCGCAGAAAGAAGGTCAACTCCATCGCAAGGGATCGTGCGTTTCGAACAATCTGCGCGCCCCTTAGCGGCTCGAAACGTGTCGATTCCGGCATTTTACGCCGAACTTGCGCCCCGAAACTCCCGAAATGACGAGCTGCTCGTGGTTGCGCACTGTCAATACTGTGTTTGCCTCTCTGACATATTTCCGAGCTTCTCGTGCGCCCCGATAAGGGAGGCTACAATTTAAACGAAGGCCTTTACCCTCCCAAACAAAACGAAAACAATCCAGCGCAACTGGAAACACATCGTTCGAGTGTCGTGAGGGAATTCTTTATACTGCCGCGCGGATGGCGTGTCTGATTGGTAGGAACTCCCTTTGGCGGTGGGAGGGAACTCGAGGGTGAAACAAATAAACTCCCGAAAAAAAAGACCCACGCAACTCGAGTGAGTACACTGCAATGCCCTCAAAAAAGGCCAACCCTGACCCTCTTGGGTGAGTACGCATAACTGGTGCGCATGCACGGAACCATTGCGCATGACGCACAGTCCGGGGAGATCCGGGCAGAGCACGAGAGCTCACGAGCGACACAGTGGTACAGCGCGTAATTGGCAGCGGTCAATTATCGGTGCAATTGGAAGCGAATAATTATGCTAATAAGACGTTGTGAAATATCAGCGAACCGAGCGAACGGCCGAAGCGAGCGGCAAAACCGTGCCGTTGTTGTGGATGCTGTGTCGCAAAAGTCGGGAGGGTTTTTATTTTATTTGCCACCTTTGCGCTTCGCGTCATTTTCGTACCCTGGTTTGCTTCGGTCACTGTGAAGCTGAGTTTGATTTTTTAAACCAAGACACTTTCGGTCAAATCCAGGTTCATTAGCTGCACCGCATTCTCCACACGAAAGAACCGATGCAGAATGTGGTTTTCAAAACCTTACAGCAAATGCAAATCTCAATCCTCAACAATGTTTCAAAGTAGCTAAACAGAAAGACACCGGCAACGAGGGTTCTTTTGGTCCGAAAAGATCATCTACCACACGCTGCTTGAGCTAATCAGCCATAAGTTAATAAATATTGATTTTACGGCGTTTCGGGATGGAACATTTCGGCTAAAGGTTTGCGCACATTATTGTTCGCATATCCGCGCCATAAAACGAAACCTCACGAGTTCCTCACTATGGTTCGAACGATGACAAGTTCGGGGTTTAAAGCCGTGCTGGAAGGGAATGGTCTTAGGTTGAAACTGTCGAAGTCCAGCATCGTTGTGTGTGCATTCCGTTTAGTAACACTTTTATTTCTTCAGCTGATCAACGGTAACTTATCATCGGAGAACGGGGAGACCCATAGTGCACCTGATACCTGTTGGAGTCGCTCGCCCGTCGAACAAACAAACTCTTTCCTCGGTGTGCCACTGGCAGAGAAGCCGTCAATACTTCATCCGAACCTCGTTTGGGACCATAAAAACGTGGGGCCAATAAGCCGTAATTTATTTGTTGGCTTTCGCTCGAATCATCGCCGAGGGAGCCCGAGGAGCTCATAAAAGCCTAATGTGGGCTGGAGCTGGGTGCTTGCGCGAATACGATTGCTCGCCTTTTGCTTACAACACAACTTGGAGGAGGAATGGGTGGAAGTACGAGGAGGTCGCTGAAATAAAGCCCACCATATTGGCACTTCAAAACTTCGAAGCACACATCAAGTATGACTTATGGGCACTAAAACTCAACATTAAGCTGGGAGTGGATTCTGGAAGTGTTTCTTTTTCCTCCCTAGCTGTTCAAACCGTCCAACGATCGAGCATTCCTTCTGGATATTCGTGTATGGACTGTACAGGACGAACAAGCGCCACCCTGCTTTGTTGCATTTGTAACTCGCCCCAAAGTGACGCCAATCTCATAAAAGATCGAACAAAGTCGAATAAGGTACACAAAATTAAAACCATTGGAAGCCACTCAGCCCGCTGCCGCATGTTTATGGTTACAATATTCAATCAATGGCAGATTGAGATTGTTCGATCTTGAATGTTGACCATAAATTTTCGACCACAGGCCAAACGCGAGCGTCCGTTGGGAGTTCAAAATGAACAAAGTAGGCAACTAAGTACTACAAAATATTTGAAGCGTGTGACTCGACCAGGACAAAGAACCACGTATACCTGCGAAATATATTCCCATGAAATGAATGCTTCTTAGGGGGTAGAATGTTTCCTAGGTTCAATGGTCACCTCGACGTAAGGGGGGGACTGTTTTGAAATCAATTAAACTTGACACCGTACAGGACAAGCGAGAACAACATTATAAGTTGTAAAGTATCGAGTTTGTTCGAGGTTCTGATCACACTTTGAGTCAGCAGTCCTCTCCACACAATGAAGAGGGGGGAGAAGTAATCGAAGAATTCCAGGAATTCCCATTTCGACGTGAGAACGCCAGAGAGATGTCGAAATTCGCCCTCCCGAAAGACTCCCGCGGTGCCGGTTCCTGAAGAGTAGCTCCCGTCAACGGAACCGTCCGTACCGGTAAACTAGCCAGTCAATATGTTAATTCGATCCTAGCTTCTGGAATCGCAACTCTCCTGCTCTTGCTCCTCGGCGCAGATGAGGCAACCATCGACTGACTACTCCCGGGCACACCGGGTGGTTCCGCAGCTTCAAACCGTTTAAGGAGGTAGTCAAGTATAGGGAAATTTTAATTAAAGTTCCATCCTGCAGGATTCGATCGAAGGGCCTCTATGTCGAAGAGACGCCGGCTGAAGCGGGTGTATGGACCTCCCGCTGGGGAGTCGAAGAAGAACTCCCGAGAGGTCGGTCGGGACTACTTCACCGGCATCTGCTACCGTGCTGCTGCCCCCGAGGACTCAGCACGACCTCAACCCGTCACTGCACGCTCCGCGAACCGAATCCATCCACGACTGCTCCGGGTCTGCGCTCAACAGTAAACGGAGTTGTCACGGTGCAATGGACCAACCACGAGAAGTTCGACAAGTTTGTCCTCATTTTCCTGAACGGGGTCCAAAGTGGAATGGAACTCCACGACTCCCGGATCGCCGGAGTTGCCCGCTCGGGACTTGACGCTGCTTCACGATCCAATAACGATACACAATGAACAATGATGTGGGTTTTCTTCGGCGCGGACCAGCGAGCGGACGGAATGATCGATTTACCCGAGGAAAGGACGTGTTCGTGACAGCCGGGAACGAGCCGGTTCTGGGCCGCTAATAGCCCTGCGCTTCGTGACGCACCTCTCGCCTCTAATCGGCGAAGAAAGTTCCGGCACGCTGAAGACGCTGGAACACTCGGTTCCGTGCTTCCATCCCCTCCCCCCCGGAACCCGACCCAGAGTTGGTGTGGTGCGAAATGAGAAAGCAGTTACTCGGCGGCACAGGTCGTAAATCCTAACGGAGCATATTCATGCACGGCTGGGCCGATAGAAGGCACTCCTGATCGCCAACGGGGGTCCAGGCGATCGGAGCTCGATTCCACGCTGAAGTCGCTACCAGTGTTCCCGTCTTCCCGTTTAGTCCGCTCCAGGACGCACGCACGCACCTTCCGTCGAGCGAGCGAGTTTCGGTGCTCCAGATTTGTGATGCGTCACGTCATGGCGTCGTTCATCAAAACAAAAAATGATAACCTGCTGGCAGCAAACACATTTCAACCGCGAGAACAGCTGCCAGCCGGGAGGTGTTTTCGGCTGTAGCAGACGCTCGTCGCTATTTTAGAGGCGTGAAGGAACAATGTTGACACGATATCTACCCAATTGTTTGCCTGCTGGCTGCCCACAAAGGTTGTACATTCCAATGCTGGAATGTAGGGTACAGTGTGCGGGTATCAAATGAGATGAGTTTCCCAATGTTTACCGGGGAGAGGAGTACATCCTCGGGAGTCGATTATTGAAAGCCAATGACTAATGGTAGGCTAAAGTCGCCGGTAAAAGATGGAACATTCCTGAATCCGTGGGAATCAGGTCGATTCCTCCAAACCCGCTGGGAGATCCCACTCTGAGAGTAATTCTGGTGTGAGTTCCTTCATTTGATTTGTATCGATGTCTGATTGGACATGTTAACATAGATTGCTCCTAATATCACTCGTGCGGAAATGATGACACTCTGATCGAAACAGTTCTTCCCATAGTAGGAAAGTATCGCTAACCAATCATCGTGCTCCCCATGAGGACATCAACAGAGGTACTGTATACCGTGGCACGCGGCTGACGAAGGGAGAAACATCGAGCCGCACACAAGTGACATAATAATCAGCTGTAATTATCTACATCTTCTCTTATCGTCGCTACCGCCGCGCCGGTTTGTCAGATCGTCCGATCGGTTTCGTGTCATTTCGCCTCGAAGACCGGGGTCCGGGGCCCGGTGAATCACCCATCGTTAGATGCGACACCCGAGATACCGTACACGGAGGCGAGCTGGTCAAACAAATTGCCTTGTTGATGTCATGTCACCAGCTACGTAACACGACGGTACCATCACCCTTCGTCGCATCTTTTCCTTCCCCGCAGCCCAAGACACAAACGTCAAAATCGTCATCCAGCCCGCGAGCGCGAAACCACTTTTTCCACCGAGGGCACTCGGCAAAAGGACGCTCAAAACGACCTTATAATTAACCAACTCCAGCCCGGCCGCGGATCACGCTGGCGTGGAGGCTCTTGCACTGGCGGGGAATCGGGGAGAAAACTTAATTGTTGCACTAATTGATGGACGATTTAAAATTTCAAATTATTTTGCTTAGTCCGCGCAAGTCCGCGTGGCTCGGACGCTGATGAATCGGTCGCTCGGGCTTTCAATGCCTTTGCCTGGCGGACGCGCTGGCTTTTGGGGAGTGAGACCCCTTACCCGAAACCCGCCGCCTCATCTTAGCTCCGTCTCGCTTAGCTGCCACGGGCGGGTTTCAGGCGCGCTGGCATAAATCGGTTGTCCCTCCGGGGGACAGCTCCACTTCGCTCTCTCGGACGGACGGACGGGGTGGTCGTTTGAAGCAGGATACCTATTTCGAGAGCAAGCATGCGCGAAACGGAAGCTACGGTCCGGGGACTTGAATGCGCTGAATGCGCGTGCGCACACGCGCGCAGCAGCAGAAATTGGTCCAGAGTTGCGCAACGGAAGCGTCACTGAGTTGGTTCATGTCAAAAAGCTTCGATGGTTGGGAAACGGCCGCCAGCGAAGCCGCACTCGGCAACGAAATGAACGTGTCAACTTCGTGGTTACAACAGTTGACCTTTCGTTCGGTGACGTTTCGGAGCGGTCAAATAATGTTAAACCTAACGCAAGACTCACTGCAGACCTCTAAAGCTACCTTAAGTACTCAACCGTAAATAGACATTCATTTACGTTGGTTTTCGCGAAGAGGCGATGAACTTTTACAAACTTGTGAAGCAACCAAAACTTTGTTCGCTGTAATCCTCTTTTGTATTCGTTTCAGTTAACACATTGACGTCCGCACAATTCACGGTGTCGCAACGCTTTACGACCGGCGCGTTTGCACTAGTTGCTCCGTACCTGGCCGCCCTGTTTGATCATTGTTTATCAATCTTTATTCGAATTTACGTACGAACAGCAACACGACCTGTGAAATTTGTTTACTTTCCATTTGATATTTGTTTACATCCAGTAGTCTGTGGTGCGGGTCAGGGGACAGCGTTGACAGCACACCAAAATGATGTGATCGGATGTAAACTAATACGGAGCCATTACATCTATGCGTGTAACCGGATGGGACCGAACGCAATAGCGTATATCGAGTTTTAGTGTATTGCGGATTTCCTCTGGCATATCGTTATACCTCATATTGAAGAGTTGACACTGAGAGGGAACCGCTTATTTAACATATCTTCTAACCAAATCACTAATAAGCGTTCCAATTCTTCTCTTGTATCAATATATCTCTATTTAAAAGTGCCTATTAAAAACTTCATTCTACCAAAACAAACCAAAATTGACTAATCAGAACTCAAGCAACGCTATGAGCTATCAGTTGTAAAAAATCGCCTATATCGAGTATAGCGCACTGCGGGGACCTACTGTATAAATAAATTAATAAATTCATAGTGGAGTTGAACAAAAATTGGAGATGCCAAGCAGTTTCAACTGAAATGTAGAAAAATTGTGATCGAAGCCATTAGATTCTTACATATTTATTTAATTATTGTAACATTTGTTCTACTCAATAAAACCATACTTCTACTACTACTTTCAGGCAAACTGCAACTGCCACACGCTTAATTTGCAGCTAGATAAATCAACTTCCGGGACCAAGATCACGGTTAACGCGCAGTCGATCACGCTTGAAAAATCGATCCCGTCTAGCTAAGCGATTAAGACGTTCCCCGAGTGCTCCAGATAATCACCCTCTGGAGCAGGAGCTGGAGCTCCAAAATCGCCATCCGGGGCGTGCAGCATTCATCATCCCTTCCATCCACCGGGCCAACTGCCAAAACCACGAAACCCACAATCGAAGCACGTAAGTTATGAGTTTGTTTACACTGATTGAAACATTCGATACCTTGTCGTGAGGTGTTCCATTCTCGCCCAGCAGCCAACCTTGCGTCAGGGGGGTTGTTCCGCATCCGACGGATAATTGATTTTAGCGTTGAAATACAAGCAAGGCGAGGGATTTTTCTAGGAAACCACGTAACGGCCAGCTGGCGCCGTCCAGGAGGCTCTTTTTCCTCCTCCAGTCAACATGTTTTGCTGACTCCTTTCGCCTCTCCACCGCGTTGAAACCTGTCCCGTGCAACTGTTGATTAAATTTTGAAATGTTGTTGCACCACTCGGTATATGTATACATATATTTCACCTGCACTGCACTGTGCGCGGTGAGTTGTAATTATAGCAATTATAAAGGCTTAATTCCACCTCTGGCTGGCGTTAGATCCGCATCGGAGTCCGGTACTTTCGCGAAAACTTCAGCCTACTGTAAATATTGATCGGTACGGAACCGACGCGCAACCCTTCCCCGAGCTGGAGCTCTCACTTAAACTTATCGGGGCAATTATTTGCGTGCTGCAAAAAACAACACCATAAGGCGTCCATGATTTATTTCTCCAAGACCAAATATCGCACAACGATCAATAAGTGTTCGATGGAATCGATAAAACTGGTTTTCGGTATGCTTTTCCGCTGCATTCTGTACAACTTTGGGTTGTACTTTCGATTAAACTGTCTTGTGATCGTAGAATGAATTATTGTTTCCTCAAATTACAGCCATACGATCATCTGGAATGTTTAAATCAGCTCACTCGGAAACTCTCAATTACGTGAAGGAAACGTACGAAGTGGAAAGAAAATATTAGCTTTAATAAAATATTAAAACGATATCTTCAAGGGTTATTCTATAACAAACCATAAGCAATTGTGGTTTTACTTGTGACCAACAAAACATTCTTCCATGAAACCTCTTTAAAGAAAATAATTTCACCTTCATCCTGGCCGCTTTGATTAATTTTCCACCTAACAGCCCGCGGTGGAGGGAAACTTTCGTGATTTACTGAAATTTCCCATGCCACACTTATCGCGGGCGATATTATTTAAATGAGCTCCAAAACCGTGCCTTTGTCGCCAAAGGACATTCGATGGTAATTTTCGTTCTCCTCCCATGTAATCGGAGCCTAGAAGGTCTTCTTTTTGGCTTTTGGTAGCTTACGAGTACCTTGTGGAACACCTGATCGTCGGTGAGAACGGGGACGACGGAAAATCAGTCCTAATTTCCAATCAGTTAAGCCGCCATCGGCGTCCCGGGCTGCCGAAATGTAAAGCAACGGTCGTTTAACTCCGATTCCAAGTGTGCGATAAATCCAACCCTCGGGTGCCTCACATCCCGCATCGATGCGATAGAAATCCATCCGAAAAAGGATTATCCGAGCACGGAAGCACATACAGAAGTTGCCGCTGCACTGCTTCGTGCACGGGACGTCAATCTGCGATGGCGGAAAGTTGATTTACGAGCCAACTCGCTTCAGCTCGGAATCACTTTTGGTCAGTTCGGAACGCAAACCTTCCTTCGTTGGAGGAAGCTTCAGGGCTTCGGTTTCGTTCGTGTTCCCATAAATTATGACCGACCCGTTGTAAGATATGGTCCTCCAGCTGGCCATCGCATACTTTCCCACTGACAAACAGCGCTCCAGAAGTGTCGGGGACGGTAGTCGACTGCCTGCAACTGCTACCCACTACCGAGGGGAAGGTCAAGTGATCTTTGACGGGGATGGTTACGATTAAATTGCGTGCCATTTTTCATTCCCGATCGCGAGATGTGGCTTATGCGATTTCGGACCTGGTTGAAAGCCTGGAGGACATCATTTCATTGAAGTCACAGCGAACAAAAGGAAACTTCAGTGCGAGAAGTCACTCATAATGTTCCCAACCAACATATAAGCTTGACTTCTTTCACGATATCCTTGAGAGCTACCTGCGCTCCCTCGCATCCCGAGCTCACCCTGACACCCTGATCTGACAAGGATATCCAGCAGAACCGCTACCTGCTGCTGCTTCTTTCTGCTAGATCATCGAATCGATTAACCCAACATTGTCCATATCCTCCGGGGCATCACGGAGCGATCTAGGAGCACAAAAAAGGTAGGAGGTTTGTTGTAGATCGATTTTTATCTCCTTCCCCTGCCGGCAATTACCACGATCCCCCGCTACGTTTCTTTACTCTTGTGGCGTTCGCCACCTCGCCTTATCTGGGCCATATTTTTGTTTATTAGAAAAGGAAACGGTCGGTACACGGGGTCCTCTTAGGGGCTTCCAGGGCCGTTAAAATAAAGGAAATTACGATAATTGAAACACAACACCCCGGTCCCGAAGTCCCGATACGAGGATCAAGGAGCCCGGGGCGGATGCTACCGGGGAAGCCTGGTTTCCTAGCTTCGGTCTACAACCAGCAAGAGACACCCAATCGAGGAAATTGGAAAGCGGAAATTAAACGGAACATTTTTCACCTGTTTTGATTGATAAGGGTCGCCGAGTGTGTCCTTCGTGGCACGAAACGATGTTGGGATTGCAAGCTGCAAGGAAAAGAAGTTGGCTTTTGTTTAAATACTTTGTTCAGGAGCAGAACAATAAGATGGAAAGTATTTTGAAGAGGTTCTTCTGTGAGCATTGGGTCTATGTATTTGCCAAGAAATAAATACATTGGCTAAATGTTTTCATGTTCATATCCTCCAGTCTCGAAGAAAGAATCAGTTAAGCAAAAACACGAATGTAAAAGAAAGTAAATGCAAGAAATTATTTCCTGAAGCTAAACAACATTAACAAAAGGAAAATTACCTACCTGGTCTTTGGAAAGTATTCGGTAGCAAGAAAACAAAATCGTTAAAAGATCAATCCTTTCTCAACACAATACGTTCTTTCATGCCGCTGGCTAATAACAGATGTTTAATGAGGGCACCTTCTGCCCTTCTGCCGCGATGCGGGCCCTTGGGAAAAGCTTCTCAGGAAAAACATGTTTGGCAAATTGTTACATAACTGCTGGACCGAGGAACCCAGGACCGAGCCGATATAACAATAACAAAAAACCAAAAAACCAAAGGTTCAGAGAACTTCACCCTCGAATCTCGACCGCGTAATCCTGCCCTTCCCCCCCGGGGGGGAAACGAAGGGGGATGGGTACAGGGTCATTGGTCGAAACAAGCCCTAGGAAGGGGGGAAGTTTTCTTCGGGTTTTTTTAGGGTACGGATCAGCATGCGTGCATGATTTGCATCACGTAAAGCGCCCGGGAAAGGCGTGCAACAAAAGTGCATACACATCGAGCGTCGAACAGCGGGTCCGTCCGTCATCAGGCGATGGATAATTATCTAACGGAGCGCCGAGCTGACATGCAACGGCGTTGAGGATCGTGTTGAAGGTTGTTTTCAGTACGGCTAAAGGACACACGAAATGTTGGGCGCATGTTTTTGTGCGCGACAAACATTTTGCATAAGTCCAACGGGAAGACGGCGAGAGTCACACTTTTGTGCACGAAGATAACAAGAAGTAAGTTAGACGTGGACAAAAACTATTGAAAGCTCAAATAACTTCTGCCAAATTATTTCATTTACCTCCACACTTCTCAAGTGAAACGTTCAAGCCCTACACTAACGTCGTTGGGAAATGAATCAGGAATGTTTTCGATGAATTTCGTCCGACTCCCGCTTAATAATCAAAGGTGACAAGCTTGTGTCTGAAGATCAGTGAAGGTTCGTTGTTTAGTGCCTCACGCTGCGTTCCGACGGGTGTTTAATTTAATCTATTTCCCCGAATTCGGCCTCGACCGGGTATCGAACCGCGCGCGCGGGGGTTGGAGGCAAATAAATGGTAAGGGCCTCCTGGTAGGGCGTCATCGCCAGGCGAAGATCGAGGAAAACGGGTCGCGCCCCAAACAAGCGCGGATTGGAATATCGAATTTCACGCTACGTTCGCACGAGGTGTGTGTGTTGGTGAAGGTTCTTAAGCCGCTCACGGTAGCGCCCGGGATGAAAATGGAAAGGAGATGGAGTGCCGGCTTTGGTTGGTTCCTAGATCAACGTCAAGTAGCCCGACTTACGAACCCGAGCGGAAGCTAACGCCCTCGGGCGGGTTGGCAGGTAACGCATTCGGTCGCGTTTTCCATAGCGATCACTTTATTTCAACTAAAGGAATGCCCCTAACTATGCTTATTGTGATCATACAGTTTTACAGTTTGTTTTTTTTTATTAAGGTATGACGGACGTTGCCGTATTGTCAGAGCCAACTTGCTCTAACTGACTTTTTTGTTCTTAGGGCATTTCCTCCCTACAATTGGGCCTTATCCCGGGCTTTCTCGGTTAGTTTGTTTATTTCTTATCGTGGACAACATTGGAGTGTTATTACATTAGATTTACATAAGATTTACATAGGTTTCTGTTTATACCACAACTCTATACAATGGCCGTGAATGTTTGATACAGGGTAAAAGGTGGAAAAAACACCCTCTGACTATCATTTTTGAGTTATATCTGTAAGGTTTTCTGTATTAGTTCTTCTCTGGATACTTTCTATGATATACAACCTTTTCCTTCTACTCTCTGAATTCAACCTCACTTGCTACTTTTCTTCACTCCTTTTTATATCCTACTCTTCTTACTTCAATGATTGAAGTACTTACTTGATTGTTTTGTCTACTTGTTTGCTTTTCGCCCAACTCCCACAGCCTTTTCCGACATTTCTTCCACCCCGGAAGACTTATACTTCTCGTATACATAATTTGATAAAATTAACCTACCCGCATAGCAATCGAGTTAACATTGAAGTAGGATATAGAAGATATAAAAAGGAGTAGGATATAAAAAAAGAATGGGGTTGAATTCAGAGAGTAGAAGAAAATGTTGTATATTATAGAAAGTATCCAGAGAAGAACTAATACAGAAAATCTTACGTATCTACTAGCTACCTTAATTTCCTATTTGTACAAAAACATCTAAGCATAATACTAAACAACTAATTGAACAAGGATAAATACCGTCGATCGCGGTGCCGTAAGATCAATCGTTTGTTGTGTTTATGAGAGATGTTTCCTATATGCTGTGACATTTTCTGTAACTTATTGTGATCATGATTTGAATGTTTTCTAGCGATGTTTTACTTTGTTGCTTAAAAGCACGTCCAAAACGATTTATTTTATTTTGAATAAAAATTTAGTTTATTGTGAATCTATAGGGGAATGCCAACGTCTGTACTCAATGTTATTTTTGGTATTGTTTCTGTAACTCGTAACATAATATCATAACCTATGTTTACTATGGTTTTACTGTCTTCATCAGCTCATCAACTGCATTGATCCTCTTCATAATCTTACTACAAGACTTCTTTGTACGGAGTTTGTTATATTCCTTCCCGTCACAAACACCATTCTCCACCCGAAGCCGGGCTCCTACAAAAGGGCTTCCCGTTTCGAGCGACAAGACAACTCCATAATCGACGCAACTGCACCCAATCATCGGTGGCTGCGCCGTGGTTAAGCAAAACCGCAGCGAGCGCCCATTGCCCGCCATTTTCCCTCGCCATGGCGCGTTCGCAGTTCGTTTCGTCATCCGGTTTACTCACAACCCTCTCCCACTTTTCCACCCCATTTCTTCACCCCCGTCGAGCGAAATGAGACGAAGTTGAGTGTGTTATGTTAAAAACGGGGTGCGCACGTCGATGTAAAGCGCCCGGTTGTCGTCCTCCTTCGCGCAAACAATGACACCCGATTGTCGATTGGCGCCCAGAACCCCGTTGCAGGGAAAACAACATACCGGGGGGGGGGGGTAGAAAAGGCAACAAACTCGCGGAAGAACCGCGATGCACCCGAACAAGCGCTCAAGGTTAAGCCTGGCGACGAATGGAACGGTTTATGTTTGCCAGCACTGGCCTTGCATAAATAGAAACGGAAACAAACGGAGCTGGCAAACAGCGTCGCGTTGGATCAATATATCGCTCCCAAAGTTGGTGTATATTTTTGTAGTTTAAAAGTTCAAACCCATTTCACTCGTACAATCGAGCAGTGCAGTCTTTGAAGAGGTGGAAAACTGTAGACAGTCGACACAGTGTGCATTTCTCGACAGCTTCGAGCGGCCACGATTGCGCCGGAACGTTGACATTAAGATGCGACGAAGGTGCCCTTTGACGAGTGCGCAGTGACAGTTGCAGAAATGGTTCGAATGACAAACGCCACTAATTACAGTCCGCTGCAATTTCAACTGAACGCACACAAATCCGCTCACCATGATGACCACTTCCCCTGCATACGATGCATCGTCAACTCTGGGTAATCATTTTCTCTTCGAACAAAACGTTGTACCGGATGTGAAGGCGGGGTTGCCTTTTGCTAGATATTTATATCAACCAAACGTTGAATAGAAACTCAAAGCTTCGAGTGGTGATTTCCACCCACTCTAGCAGAATGGAATAGTGAATGAAAGATGACCGGAAAAATGTCATTCACCAATGTTCTACTCGTTGAAATTACATGGTTCTAGATTGCAGGGTTTGCAAAGAGTATTCATTGAGCATTTTCCAGTGGGTATATGTTTGATTTTACCTTTGTATTGCTGTGTTTATGTTTCTTCAATCGTAATAAAGCTTTATTGTTTCTTTCAACTGATTCTCTACTTTTTTCACGAGTGATTTATTTCATTTGATAAACAATATAAAAAGAATTACACCAAATCATATCGAAGTTTCTTTATTTCATCCATCCTGCACTTGGTTGGTTTCTGCTTGTGTATGTCATTTTTTAAGAAAAGTAAGTCCCACCTTAAACTAAATTCAGAGCATAAACCGTTCAACAAAAATCCTTCGCAAGAAGAAAAAAATCAGTTTTTAAAATATTCCGTGACTCGTCGAAACGCTCCAAAAGCTCTCCAGAAAACGTTTGGCCCCCAAGCAGACTCGTGGGTACCTAAATGTCGAACAAATTATCCCACAAGCGTGCATGCGAAAGGTAACATTGACCACCGATCGTTAATTATTGGGTTGGAATTTTCTTCGCTCGGTTTGTCATTAACCGATAGGTTTTATTTGCATGTTTACAGATTTTTTTTTCTGTCTGTAGTAAACCTAGCATCCTGTGGGTTTCTCCAGTACAAAACAAAAAAAAACCGAAAAACTCCAGTTCGAGAAAGTTCACGCAATTATCGAAGGAAACCCACTACCGAATCGAACGGATAGCGGATATGCTCGGAGCCAAACAAAGTAATAATAAGCCCAATGATACCTACCAATTGTAATTTCGAGCGTCACGGAAGCTTTTTGGTTGAAAAACGCTGACAAAGAGGGTTTCCCATTCAACTGCTACCTCCTCTAGAGAGATGTTCGCTCGCGCCCGTACTCGTTTGTGTGTGTGTGGTACTATTAGGAATGGTGAAGATTTCCGTTAATAAAGTCCGTTGACGACCGAACCGCCGTAGCCAATGGACAAATTCGTTTTTTATTGTGGCCCATTTCAAGGTATGTTCCACTGGAACGCATTCGCAGTTCCTTCGCTCGCTTGCGAAGCGCCGCATAATTATTTCCATCTCTCACACTTCCGAAACCAATCGCCCATCTGTGCTGATCAGACCACCATGAATCGATAATTCAATTAGCTACAAATATCTGCGGCCGCCAGGACGTAAGAATATCGCACGAGACACGTGCGTCGTGGAACGTTCGATGGAAAAGCGGAGTAATTAATGAAATAAAAAAAGGGATAGAGAAACCCGGTACGGGCCGGTGCAAGAGGAAAGACGCTGATTATGGATGGCGAGTCGTGGGGAAAAAAAGTTATGTCACTATACGCAAAATACCGTCCCCAACCCCGGGGTGTGGCCTCCGAGCGATCAAACTCGACGCGAGTAAAATAACTCACCTTCAATGATCCGTAACGATGACCGAGAGTATCGATGATGGTTGGTGGGGGGAATATCGGGAGGAACGGTGTGTACGGGTGCTCTGATTGACCGTTTGGTGTTTAATAAAATTAAACTTGTAAGAATCAATCCTTCACACCTCCGGAGCCCGGCTCAGCTTTCAGCGTGTCAGCTCGCATTCGAAATCGGCCATCAGGTTCAGGTCAACGCATCATCGCCCGCCAAAGACGACGACACGCATGTGGGGGGAAGGGAACGGGGAACGGAAGATCGTTATTCTGCAGAAAATTCAGCCCAACGAAGATGGACAACCGGAGCGGTGGAGGGGGGGAGGGAAAGAATTTGCGTGTGAAGATGAAGTGTGGTCGTTTTTTTTCAGTTAACCGTTGCTTTTTTAACGATTTCTTTCAAAGTGAGGAAAACTTGACCGGGTGTCAGTTGACACTTCGAAGAAATTGAACCCTCATCGCAAGTTCGTCGTCACCTGGAGAAATGCTGCGCGCATTTGGTAAATGTCACACTTTGACCCCGGCGTCCTTTTTTCAGGTGTTTCGGTTTACCTTTCTTCGTTCAATAAGTGAAATTAATTACATTTGATTAACTTCAAGTTTGAAAAAGATTGTAAATAAATCAAATTGTTAAATGTTACATAACTTCCCTTCAAGTTAAATGAAAAATTATTAAAACACTGAAAATGAACAAGAACAAAAGGAAATAGATTCTCTTAGGTATTTAATCATGGTGGTAATAATAATATTTGTACCATAAATATGAACGTCAAATTTAGGGTTTACAAGATTGTTTTTCCTATGTTCCGCAGTATTATAACAAAAGAAAAACACTAGCATCTCAGTTTTTTGTGTGGAAAACTCAAAACCTAAGTTGTCAGCCCATGTTTGAAAAGGGGCTTTGTAGTCTCACGATGCTCTTAGTTGTATCTGGGTTGTCTTAGTTTGAACAATTTTTATAATAACGAGCTCAAACAGGATCCTTGCGGAAGTCCAAAGGCTCACTTTTTTCTGACCATGTTCGAAATTCATTGCCTTTTCCGAGAGAAGATAGAAAAGAAAAATTAAAGTAGTGGTTTGTGTCTCGGCTGTCTGAACAGTGCCATCTATTGGACCGACACTAGAAGCGTTGCCATAAACGTACACATTCGAATTTATGGGACAGGGCTGTCGAACTCAGTGGATCAACGAACTTTTGTTAGTTTATCGGACAGATAAGAAAACTTGTAAACAAATAAATGCTTACACTTGTTATTACATTGAACACTCAATGATATATGGAACGTCATCGAAGAGGAACTGTCGTTTTGTTTACAGTCTTCCAAAATAAAATAAACAAGCTTACCCTCCAACGAAGCCGGTCAAATTTCAATCGATTTACATGCTGATTCTATCATAGTCATTTAGTATGTCCTACATTCAAACACAACAGAATAATTTGTTCTGGAAATCCCGTGTAAAACGGGGCTATCTCGCGAGCAGCTGTCACCGTGTGTCACGCCCTTCATCGCTGGATATCAGCGAATCAATCATGCGCCAAACTTTGTGGAGTCGCTGGCGAACGATGCTGTCTTGTTTACGACCCGGTGGAAGCTGACGGAACATATCTAATACGATGCGCCTCGGAATGCTTTGTGACAAATCTGACATCGTTGGCAACGCGGCGGTGTTGATGGACAACCCAGAGATAGGAGCTTGTACACCTCACTGACGCCAGTACGGTGGATGCCAGGAAGCCTTGTTACGCGTTTGGAGATAGGTTATCAGCGTGATATGCTCGGTTGTAGTTGGTCGGACGGACTGGAGGCCCTCCAGTTGAGGTATAAATATTTAGAACCAGCCAGAAAAGGGTTACATACGTTACGGTGAAGTGCAATTTGAAAGCGATTCGTACCCTGAGAACCACAGCAATGCAACGTTTTATCATTCTGGCGACTCTGATCGCCATTGCTAGCGCTCAGGTAGGAACCCCGCAGAAGGGTTTTGGATAAAGTGATCTGATCTGAAGAGTTCTTTCTTGTTACGGTGTTTAGCTATGCAAAGGCCCCGGAGAGCTGGTGCCGAACCCGATCAACTGCCAGGAGTTCTTTATGTGCCGCACGGGCCGTGTGATCCTGTTCTCCTGCCCGGCGAACACCCTCTTCAACCCGCGCACCCTGGCCTGCGATTCCACCAACAAGGTCCGCTGCGAGTTCGGCTCCCTGCCCAACAACGTCCTGACGTCCGCTCTCAAGGCGGCGCCGGCCCAGATCGAGCACACCGTCACGGCGTGCATCAACCGCCCGATCTCCACGCTCCTCCCCAACCCGACCGACTGCTCCCGCTTCTACCAGTGCTCGGTCACGGGCTCCATCGGCTTCGAGTGTCCGCTCGGAACGCTGTTCGATACTCAGCAGAAGCTCTGCGTCGAACGTAACGATGCCATATGCGGAACGGTGGCTCAGCCGAACCCCCCAACCATTCCCATACAGCCACCGTCCCTCCCAATCGTGCCACCGACCCTCCCAATCGTGCCCCCGGCCCTCCCGATCGTGCCCCCGGTCGCACCCATCCCGCCCAACTCCGACCTGAACAGTCTGCAGATGCTCTGCCGTGGAAAGCCGGTCGGCACGAAGGTCCGCAATCCGACCAACTGCCGTGAGTTCGTCAACTGCATCGGCTCCAACACACTCCGCTACACCACCTGCCCGTCCGGAACCGCATTCGACGATGTTCGCAAGACTTGCGATTGGGTTCAGAACGTCAAGTGCTAAGCTAAGCTCGCAGTGCCGTGCCTCTATTCCTGCAGCCTTTTTAGGATAAGTCGAGTATCGAGTTCGAAATAAAGCGGCCTCAACTAAACCAGCAAGCTAAGGACGAAGGGAATTTCTTTCGACACGAAGGTAAAACTATTTACAAGAAACCATTAAACCGAGAGCGAAACAAAAATTATCCACTTTATTTCACTACACGTTGACGTATTCCGACATGAAATGAGTCTTTTCTCCCGAAATCCGCATCGCAGCGCGACCAAGTCTCCACAGTTAACACAGCAGTTGGTTTCCTTCAAAAGAATGTGTGAAGAATTGTCAAACGGAAAACATTCGCAAACGGAACGGTGCATCGCTTAAAAACTATCGTTGGTCGAGCCGTGCGCAAACGACAAGCGCAGCATCCGAAACCGAAACTGAATCAAAAACGCACGCAAAAGTCAGTCAAACTGATTTGGTTTTGCTATTCCTTCATTTTTTTGCCGTTCGTTATGTTTGGTAAAGCTTAGAGATGATGATTTTATCATTCGTGCTAGAAAAGTTGGTAACATCTTTGGCATTTTTGAGGATATTTTTCCATTAATTCATTCATTCATGTTCGTTATCATCTTTCTTTACTGCTTAACTTTTCTTGTTTAAGATTTGCTTCCATTTAGCTACGGTAGTAATTTTAATGTTTCGATATATTTTTTCAATTCGATATAAAACAGTTATATTCGTCTTTTTTTCTTTTATCAATCGCAAATACAGCAATGGCGGTTTTAGCTAAATTGTTTTTTTTTTTAAATACTTATGTATATAACAACTAGGTAAATGTATAGTACGCGGAATTTACGCTCCAGTGTGACCCGTCGGCGAAAAGCTAAACAATCTACCATGAATATGAAAAAACCCTGGAAAAAGGTGTCGTGCAGAGGTTGAGAGTGCGTACCGTCAATAGTTTTAGTTATGTTTTATTTTACTGGTAGCTGCATTGTTCAGTGCAATGGTTTTTATCTTTCATTATGTATCGTAAAATGTTATTCTTGGCATCTTCAAAACCATTCAAATGTTGTTGCAAGCATTTTCGCCTTGCCTACCACAGGAAACCGTCGTGTTCCGGGATGATTGGGTTGCTTTAACTGTTTGCTGTTGCATAAAACCGTTTCGTTAACATCTATTTTATCATTTCTGTCATGACATTGTTGCTTATTTCTGCGGTAACAAATGTTTGATTTTTCATCCACCACTTTTCCCCAAGTTCCTGCTATCTTTCTACGCTATTTTCGCACTACTTTTCCTTCGTGTTAAATCGTTTGACTATGTTTTGAGTTTGAAATCTTTCGGTTATGCTTACATTAATGCTGCTGGCCGTATTTAGACATGTTTGGCAACTGCCACGAGATGGATTGAAGGTAACATTCAGTGTATAGGATTGAAAAGTTGCAAAAGTCGGTGTAACATTGTTCCCACGGATTCGTTTTCTGTCATTTCTGTACTTAATTCTATTGAAAGTAGTTCCTTTCACATCAGTTATGCTTCTTCTTTTTTAATCTGGTTTGAGAGGTTGAAGCTTCTCTTTCCTGCCCGTGCACACCTTGCACACCTTGCACAACTACGCAAATGCAATCCTTGGTCGTGGTCTTACCTCATCCGCCCAGCGTTGACCTTTGGGAGAATTCACTGCAAAACATCGGATCGGTCCAGACGATGACGAGGAGGAAAAGGAATCAAACAAACGGAAATCAGTATACCACCCGGCCCAAACCCCGAGAACTTCTCGCATCAAAGCAACGTTTTTCATTGCTTTTCTCGGCGAAGAAAAGTTCAACCCTCTCGTCAAGCAAACGGGTGATGGTTCGGGTGGTTGGCACACTCGTGGGAAGGGAGGAAAACTCAGGTAAGTTGAATAAAAATCAGTTCGTTTGCAAGTAGCTTACCGAAAGAAGCAATGTGACGTGTGTTTGTATCAATGTTCACGCCAGCTTTGGGTCCCGTTACTTCGACAGCCACGTCGATAGTTTGCATAATGCTAAAAGATGCGTACAAAATAAGCGTCAAGTCAGAGAAACACGTGTCTTGGAAGAACGGGCAACCGGTGCAAGGCAAGCATTGGAGACGAGCGGTTGCATAAGCGGATTGGAACGGTGTTTGACATCCCCGAGGCAAGGACATCATGTTGTATTTACCCGGTTTTATTCGCTTTTCTTCCGCGCACAAAGCTGATACAATGTGAAATAAGTTTTAATGAAGCGTGAACATCAAACATAAAGATTCCACCGACAAAGATGTGAAGAAAATGTATTAAAAAAGTAAAAATGAAATGAGATAACGAAAATAGTACCTCTATAAATAAACAAATGAACACAATATTGACCAAAAATAAACACAAGCAAGATTATTCGAAACAGTTTGTTCCAATTGAAAACATAATCCATGTTACATTCCAAATCCCTCGCCTTTTTCTTCCAAGATGTAATTCTTTCCATTTCTAGCAGAAACGCCAAACAAATGAAAAAGATGCTGAATTCTTCTTCAAATCTTTAAAGCCATGGGAATTATGTAAATTCTCTCCAGTGTCCCGATTGTCTTGACGAAGAATCTAATCGTAAGTAAAAATCTAGCAATCAAAATAAAATGAAGAGCCAAATAAATTGAGAGTAGCATGTGAATTTTGATTGGTAGAAAAAGCTCAAGCACTGAGAGACATTAAGAAGAAATGCAGATGGAAGTGAAAAAGAATATTAAAAAGATCAACTCTACGGATTTTCCGTTCTTTTCACAACGATTTTAACGTAATCTCGAGGTGAGAAACGAATGATCCGCAAAAGCCGGATCGCGTCGCATATTTTATGCAAATAAAAGAGATTCGAGCTTGAAACCCTCCCCACCTTCCCACCCTCATAACGTTTTTTCAAAGGTAAAGAAACCTGAAAACCGTCCTCCGCGCACAATTTTCTCTTGGTAAATTTGTTCCGATCATACTTTTAAATTCACCACATGATTTTCATCCTCCGCGGTGTTCCGTGGACTAAATCAAATTGTTCCACGAGTAAATTCACTTGTTGAGAGTTTCTAGACTCGCGCGCTTCAGTTCGGGACGATTCCACGGAATTGTCAAGAACACAACCACTCGGGAGCGATACGATTGAAAAGTTGCTCCATCAAGTTCCCACCTTTTCAGGTACACTTTGAAGCCACGGAACATTGATCTTTCCTGTCTATTGGATTGGCACGAGGTGTGTTGATGACTAATGTAATAAGCGTTTCGCGCTCAAGCATAATTTCGAACTGTGACATCATGTTCTTATAATCATATAAAAATGGAACTTTAAATGCAACCAAATAAGGGAAAAAGCCATCGTTTAATGGAGACGCCTGGTGCCGGTTAAGAATCTTATTTCATTTATCCGCCCTTCGAACATTAAGTAACGTTAATTTTTTCTAACTTCGAATACAACCGAAAAGCACCTGTTATGAGCATAATCAAATGAAATCTAACAAAACGAATAATTACATTTACGAGTAACATCCATCACTTGAGCTTTGAAGGGCTCGAAACACAAATGAATGGCACGTGTGTGCGAAGAACTCTCGCACTGTCTAATGAAGCGTAATGTTGCGTTGAGCCGGTGCCCGCTGAAGCACCCTCCGGAGGAACGATCATTTCGCGTCCAAGATGAAAGAAAAGCACTTTGCACGAGACCAGGGTGTCAGAAATTTGATGAATGGGCCGCTTATAAGACCGGAGGGCGAGAAAATGGGGAAATTTGAAAAGATGGGCTAAATTGGCGAACAGTACAATCGGCTCTGAGATTGCTGCGAGAACAATCTCGACTGCGGAACATGTCGGCGACATCGTCGATGACAGCTATTGAGTTTTCCGTAATGATGCTGTCAGCTAAAACTCTCCCACTCCTCTGGAGCGATCCACCGGAAAAGCGACGGAGCGCGTTACTGGAGTTAATAGCATTAAGAAAACTGGTGGAAGCAGAGGTGGGCATGATGAAGCAAGGTGCTCGAATGAGCTAAAGTGCACATTAGGGAAGAAAGGCGAAGTTGTGCTGTAAAATAGGATTCTGCCTCGAAGCTTGGGAATGGTAAAATGGCGTCTCGAAGCCGGGGTGTCGTGCGCATTAAGAAAACGGAGACCTATCATTACAACATTAACGCGCTTCTTATCGTGGAAAAGACCATCGTGTCGGTTGTCGAATTAAATATTCGATGGAAAACTGCTTACCCCAAGCGTACAAGTACATGGTGCGCCAACTAGGAACGGGCGATAATTGGAGCAATTTACAACACGACTCGGAAAAGGAGTATAAAACAGGAGCTACACACAAAATGGGTTCCCACACTCAACAACCGATCGGCAGAAGTGCATGCGTGTGAGCATACAAGAACGTGCCAGTTAAGTCCTTTGTTATGCTTTCATGTTTACCTGTCTATCATTCGCTAATCAGCTCCCATCTAGCTCAAGCAGGGCCACGTTTTTCGCCGGAGAGTTTCATTCTATTCAGTGGTCGGTGGAAAACATAACCGAACAACAAAAGCTGCTCACTGAAGCAAAGGAATTTAAAAAAAACCACCTTCACACACTCGACGGTGATGTATTACGCTCACCTACGCCCGAAAGCGAAAGCCCGAACCTTTCCTGCGCCTCGCTTCCGCTTCGTAAAGGGTGCCATTTATCCAGTTGATTACCGGATGGGAAATGAAGGAAAAACTTCCAAACGCCCGGGTCGGAAGTAATTGTACTTTGCGAGCGGCAGCTCGAGCTCGTTGGATAATCGCAATTATTCGTGTCTCGCACTGACGGATGGCTCCATTCGGCTCCACACTTTGGCGCGGGTTAATTACGCCGCACGTAATGGAAGCACGTCAGGATATGTTTAATTGTTTGTCGCTCAAGATGGAGTGAAGTTCTTTTCTGCTTTGTTGGAGATTTGGACGCCGTTGGTGGTGGAAAAAATTGAAACATCAATGTCAAGGCTGCTTCCTTAAGAAACATTGCAATGCAGTAAATTCCAAAACGGTTTCAATTGGATTGAAAATATTCAAAAACAGGCCTACCAATGGTGCACGTGGAAATTCCAAAAAACCAACGCAGGGATAGACAGTGATTGACAGCACTTTAGCACCTCAGTGTGTGCTCAGTGGAACAGATCCACCGGGTTTCACCCTTTTTCGGAGTGGAAGGAAATCGAATTGTATTCGTGCGAGACATCTCCCTAACTTGGACAACGCCATTCTTCATTCCATTTTCCGAAGGCGAATATTCATGTGAGATCATTATGCAGCACCCAGGAAAACTCCGGCCCCACCCACGAGGATTCACCGTTCCGACGCGGGTAGAAAGTTTCCAACCGGAAATGTCACACTCAGCTTCAAGCCTCATTCCATAGCGACACCAAATTCACCCCGGAAAAACCCCTGTTGCGTGTGGCCCATTTCGGACATGCCAGTTCCATTAAAATGCACGCAACGGTGTTTGGTAACGTTTTTGTCTAGAAAAGAGGATCCTATAGCGCACTCCCACATCGAATACCAAAGGAACATTCCAATTTAAACCCATTTTGAAGAGAAGAAAACGTGAGCAGAGCGCTCTTGAGCGTGAAGAATGTGCAGGAATGTAAATCCATGCCGTCAGCTAAACGTGGGACTATTATTCAGTAGGCGGAAAAGGTGTAAAGCACGACCATTTTGCAAGTGTTGCTGCCTCAACAGACCGACAGGGGGGAAATGGGAAGGTGTAGAAGGTGTGCACAGGGATAGGAGGGGAAGAGAAAAATTCACATTTTACAAACGTGTACGACTTCTCCTTCCGGTGCGCCCGGGTTCACGGATGATCGATGCTTTACAAGCCACTTGCCGGCTCTTAAGATATGGTGGAAAGGATGGAGATTTGATAGAGAGACAGATAGAGAGAGCAAGAGAGAGAGAGAGAGAGAGCGATAGGAAAAAAGGGAGGTACTGTTCGAGAAACACGAGATCGGAATCACAAAACAGACGCACTTGGAAGCACTTTAGGACTTGCAGGTGTCCTTGTGCGTGCCACCGTTGATGGTGGCGGTGTTTGTGACGATGTTGGTGTTGGTGGTGGTGGTGGTGGTGGTGGTAGTGGTGGTGCTGTTAGCGACTGCGGCAGTGTTGGAGGAACTCAAAACCGTACCGTTCACCGCGCTTGTCATCGACGACGATGTCTTCTTGTCTTTGCCGCTTTCGTCCGCCGTTTCCTCGTTCGTCTCGTAGTCGTCGTAGTCGTCCGAGTCGTCGTCCGCCTCGGCGTCTCCGTTTGGCTTCCCACCGAGGCTACGCTTGCTGCTGGACCGCTTCTTGCTTCGCCGCCGCATGTTCTCGCCGCCCTTCTCCTGCGAGGGCTTCGTCGTGGTACAGTTTCCATTGCGATCCGGAAGTTCTCCGGCTGGGAGGGCCTTCTCCCCAGTTCCGGCGTTACCGTTGGTCTCGGCCGTGATCGCCTGCTGCTCCAGGCTGGTCAGCAGCTGCTCCTTGGCGTTCTCGCACAGCCGGAACGTCTCGAGGAACTCGTTCAGATCGACCTGGCCGTCCTTGTTGATGTCCATCATGCGGCACATGTCGAGCAGCTGCTCGTGCGTGTTGTGCGGGAAGTGGCGCCGCAGCAGCTCGCACGCCTCGCCGAACTCCTCCAGCGAGATCTGGCCCGAGTTGTCCTTGTCCAGGATGCGGAAGATGGCCTCCAGGCTGCTCTTGTTCTTGTACAGCGACTCCGCCACCGTCGGCGTACCATTTTGTGCCGATTTCTGTACCGGGGAGGCAATGAAACGAAATGGAGATTATTATTCCCCCCTCCACGACGATGTAACGGAACTATCCCCGTCACTGTGTTTGCCTACCCTATTTACCAAAGTACAATTATTCCCCCCACAAACCAACCTACTTCTCTTGGGTGACATTTACCAGCACGCCGAACACGGCTTGTTTACTTCGTGCAGATTATCTTGTCACGGAGCACTTTTCCCCGAGCGCGATGAGCTCCGGCGATAACAAAGTAAACTCTCTCCCCGACTCACCGGCGGTACTTTAATGAAATGCCTTCGACAGCAGGTTTCGATGGCTACACAACTTTGCTCGAGCATGTACCTTTCACACAGGATGGCATTTACAACCACCGTCACTCTGGTGTCCCGTCAGCTTGTTTCTCTTTTCTGTCGGGAAAATAATTTGAAATTCGATCCCCAAGCAAGCCCCACACAAGAGTGGGCAAATAATGGCATAATCTATCGTTCGTTTGTTGTACGAAAAAAATAATCCCGCACCCACCCACACAGGGAGACGCCTTTGTCAATAGTAATCAATTTCCGATGCGGTGGAAAATAAATGCAAATCAGGACGCCGGATGAAGAGATCGCTTCGGGAAAGCTCTTAGAAGGTTGTGTAACTAATCGAAATTCAATTTTCAGGAGTTTACACCGAGAGAACAAAACACTAGCGATCGGAGCGAAGCGAACGACTGGATCGAAACGAAAACTAATTGAAGTTAAAATTAATTTGTGTCTCCGTAAGTGGATCTTAGTAATTAGACTAACATAAAGACAAACTTAGAACGTACACATTTTTCCAAAACGCATTCTGAAACACCACGTTTGGTTGTGAGGGGTATCTCCAAATAGATCCAATTACTCCATCAAACTCCCTCCATCAAATTATTTTGTTCGCTTGACGTCATCCTTTAAATTATGATCTTTAAAACATTCTGGGAACATGACGATGAGAAGTTGAACGTCTGAATCAAAGCAACATCACTTTTAATCTCCTGTTGCCATCCAAGTAGTTCGCTAGCCCACACCATGAATTTCCGTCTTCTGGAGACTTCTTTCTTCTACTTGTACTGATAGTCCTACAGGTATGCCGAGAACCGGCCCCTTCACCTCACCGCGATACTTACGAAGGAGTCCGTGTCGAGCAGGTGCAGCGTCTTGCGGTAGTTGACTTCCGTTATCGTCGCGACGCTGCTGGCAGTGGGATTGTCGGTCGGCGCTAGCTTCTCCTTCAGCATCCGCCAGGGCAGACCGAGGTTGGTGGCGCTCTCCAGCGCCTCGCACCACTTGGCGAGCGTCAGTACACCTGTGTGCCGAGTTCCGAGAAAGAAAATGCAACAAAGGCAGAAGGTCAGACGTCAATCGTTAAAGATGAATGGTTTCCCGGGGAGACGCCGAAGAAGAAGAAGAAGCTAACCCGCTGTCTACCTCTAGACCTGTCTAATGATATCATTAATGGAACGGGTAAGGCCAGTTAGAGATAAACGTCACAGTTGGTGCGCAACACTGTTTGGTTGACGAATCAAAATGCGCTCGTTATTGAGATATAAAAATAAATCTTCGTCGTTTTGTCTCCCACCAGCGTTATCAGAAAAAAGGATTCAATACCTTCCAGAACCTAGTCTTATAGATGACTTGCTGGAAGCATGAGTTGCTGTCATCTCGCCGCAAGCAATTCTTTAGCACTTTATCGCACCAAAATGGCCAATATAATGAGGGACAGAATGAATGTTTCTTTGTACAATAGGACAAGTGCAACTTTCCGGAGGAAATACTTTCCTCTCAGACAGTGAAACACGATGCTTATCCTTTCCATCATTTCCATCCTGTCTCGGACGGACTGATAGGACCCGTGGGAAGGGCAATAAACAGTGCCTCAAACCACTACAAACAAGCGCAAATTTCAAGCGTCCACAAACGTCGTATCGTCAAGGGAAGCTGTTTCTCTTTTAAAGATTTTACGAGCAATGCTTTTGGAGCATTTTTTTTTGGAACTGAAAAAAAGGAAAACATGTCCGAATCCTTTCCCAACTCCCGCGCCCGAGTGAATCTTGTTTCGTTTTCGGTTGAAAAGTTACGTGATGATGGAAATTTTATGACCCTGCTGGTACACGGTTGAGCTCTTCGGGGCGACTTTGTCCGCCTCCGCCTGGAAATCGACAGGATCGACCCTCCCGTCGACTGTGTCATTTTTGCTCAGTTTGCGCTTTTTTTTCCTTCTCCCGTTTCTTAACTAACTTTTCCACCCACGTTCAAAAATAAACTCCACACCGAACTGGAGCGGAAAGGGAAACCGAAAAAGGAACAGCGTAAAACGTTAATAATGACTCGGTAGAATCGTCCCTTCTGGGCGAATCTTAGCTCGCCCCGATACCGACAACAGGATACAGAAATTTGAAGAGCTTCAATGTGGCACTGGCAATTTCCGGTGAAAGTCATAAAAATTTCTACCGAATTAAGTCCAACACCCGGAGGCGAGCGCTCTCCCGGGGGGACGTTGGAAAAAGGATGTTCTTTCGGTTTCATTCTTCCAAGTATTGCCTAACGTCACCGCCTCAGGTTGCCTTCGGCAGAAGAAAGGGCAAAGACAAACGAGCAGGTGTAGATTGCTGAATCGAATGAAGTGTCCAATGACCCGTGGCCCTCTCGGGAGGGATTATGCTTTATTCCGTGATCCATATTTCATTCCAACTTGAGGTGGGGAGATCCAAGAAGGCTTGCCCGGATTTAGAGCGTCCGAGCCAAACAGATGACGAATAGCGAATTTTTGTGTAACGTTTCACGTCAATCTGATTTCCATTCCACTCCTCGCAGTCGGCCTTGCGTTTAGGCTTTTCCAAACCGGGAGAGCCCTCCGTCGCCGGCACTCAAGAGTTGCCACTCCGCTGGAAACCATTTTTTATCGACCATCATAAATTGCCGTGTTAGCCCCGTGCTATATAAACTCCTAAACCAATCTTCGTATCGAAATCGCTTTCGTACACACTTTCCCTCTCCCGCCTTTCCTTTCTATTGAGGGTATCGACGGGAAGAGGGTATCGACTCGGCGTGGGGCGGCGAATCCAAAAACCTTTTGATACCGCCCGCGCTTCCGAACGTCTGGAAGCCATCATCAATTTTCGAACCCCCTCCCCAGAATCAGCGAATCTCCCGTCCCGTCACTTCATTGACCCGGTCGCCGGTCGGCGTCGATCCGAACGCGAGATACAGCCGCAAAGCCCTCCACTACATCCCGGAGAAAAAACCTCGGTGCGATAAATCTTCCCCAGGCTGTCTTCAGCATGTCACGGCATGCCGTTTAGGTAATCTTTTCCTCAACTCCTCCTCAAGGTCCGTTCGGTCATCCGTGGAGTTTTGCTCCCGCCTGCCTGCCTGTCAATGCCACTCACTCACATGGCCACTCACATCGAGATTAGAGAATTGCTAACAAAATGGCATTCCTGGAGCAGCCCGGCGATCCGCATCCGCCAGATTCCATAGATGCGATGCCTCACTGACCTGGTTCCATTGTGCTGAAGCCACTCGTAAATTGACGGTTTTTTACTGCCCGAAAAGGGCCACCGGAAATGGGATACTTGTCCCTGGACGTGACGGGATTGGCAAAAGGAAGGAAAAAAACAAGACAACATACAGCCCAGAGACTGCCATAAACTTATGGTATTACACGTTAATGCGACAATGCGTGTCATGTTAAAGAGAGTATGGAGCTCCTTATCCGTTCTGGCACATTTTGGGATGAGGGGCTCTCTTACACGCCGGATTACTTTGTTATATCAAACACTCACCCGTATTTTCGACGTCCCGTGACTTGAACTCCCGCTCGAGCTCTATCCGCCGTTCGCGCAGCTTCGCCGCCAGCTCCCGGATGGCCGAGCTCTCCACCAATCCCACGCGCTGTCGGAATGTCAATTTGCGGGTCTTCGAGGCCGCCGCCGTGTACATGACGAAGTGCGTATCCAGCTGCGGGTCGAGCTTCAGATAGGCGCCCTTGTTCGAGCCAATCTCGTAGTAGTTCGAGGCGGAGAAGATGGTGATGACCTACGGGGGAGGTTAGGGAGAAAGGTGTTCGAAACGAAAGTCAATCAAATCTCCTCGCCGAGGCTTGAGGCCCCTCCTCACCTTGCCGCCGTGCATGATCTCGTACCCGTCCGGTTTGCATTCGTGCGATCGAACAAGATACTGGAGCTTGTAGCGCTGTAGGAACTTGTTGGTCACATCCGGTCCGAAGTACGTCCCGGCACCTCGCAGTGAGTTCGGCCGGCAGCCCTCGGTGTGCTGCGGATCACTCCACAAGATGTCGAACACCTTCGGACCCGCGAACGTGATATGCAAAAAGGAAGTGTAAGATTAGAAAAGGGAAGTGGCCTCGCCTCGGGTTTACACCGTCATTTCCGTAATCCTTCTACCGAGCGGTAATCGAACGATGAATCAGCAACCGGCCCGTGCTCGATTGAACACTCATAATCACGAAACCCTCCTCTCCCATTACCTCTCTTACCGGCTATCCGAAAGTTAAGCGAGTCGGAAGCTGACCAACCATCAACCAGGTTTGTTGGTACGGATCAAAAAAGTGCTTGCCCACCGAGGCATGACGTCGTCCGCTTGGTGTATATGCCTTCGCTAATCGGACACATCACGCCTGAGTGGCCAACTGACGCGATGCGGTGCAATAAATATGCAAATAAGCACAATTCGCTGGCGAGAAGGTGATGCGGGCTTAATAGCGTACCGGTCGGTGTTCGCTGCTAATGGAACCATGAGGTCTAAACATGCCAAGTTGCTGGCCCATTCCCTCTCCTTCTTTTCTTTGCAAGATCGTGCCAGTAGAACGTGTGCATGTTGCAATACTTCAAAAGGCTCCACAAACCAGCGAATGTCCCATATATTCACCGAGGATAACGTACGAAAATGCCGGTAACATGCTAAACCTTCTACCTTGAGGCAAGTATTGCAAATGGTTGTTTTTGCATCGTGTGCCATTTTGTTACGCTTATGCATCCGGACACCAGGGCCTTTCTAGTGCCGTATCAGTTTCAGTACTTCACCGACACCTCCCATAAACTGTGCTTATCAATGTCACGCTTCCGGTGTTTCACTACATCCCGGTGTGTGTTTTCCGGTGGGGAACGATAGGACGAAAAAATCTTTTGAAAACAATACCGCTCCATTCCACTCGGTTGGTTCATTTTTAATGCGAGGTTTCAACGAAATCACACACACGGTGGGTATCGTGACAAAGGAGCAACTCAATATTAATTACATTTTATATGCATACACCCAGTGTGGAAACCCTAGCATTCCTTGTGTCATTGTGAAGGTTTATTTTGTTTCATTTTTATGAAATGAAACACATCGAAAACGGGTACAATGTGAAAGGACAAAGGAAAGACATTAAATTTAAACCAAAACCATTAAAATGATCGTAAAACGTCAAACTCAATGGATTAAAAAAGAAAAATTGAGGTTAACGTTGAGCTTGTATGCGAATATGTACAATTTCAAGCTTTGGTAGGGATATGTCGGCTTGGTAGGGTTTACCCTTCGAGATTGGTGGTAAAGGATTTGTTGATCGTAACACAGATTATGACACAAATATTGATTGTTCCCTCGCCCAAGGTTAGCTTTACATTTATGGTTATCGTTTATGGTCTTAAGTACGGTTCTACACTCGCATCAAATCAGTGGCCGTCAAGACAAATAACCCGTCCGTGCTAGATTTTAACCTTTTCAATGGGAGGGCATGTAAACAGTTTACCACATAATCCAACATCCCACACACTGTTCGAGTGCAAGCGAAGCCTAGGCAATCAACACGAAACCACCTAATAGTATTTTATGCAACTCTTCGGTCGCCTCTGCGAGCGACCGGAAGGATGATTCAATTAAAACGCTAGATAACTCGGACCAAAGCCCGAAAGGGTTCGGTAACGTTTGTCACACATATTCGGGACACCTATCACTGCACTGGCATGAACTTTTGCCCTTTATTTGCCTTAACTACCATCTAGTGACGAGCGGCTCTGGTGCCTGGCGAAGGGCCACTGTTTGGGAGCGAGAACTCAATTCAAAGGCTGCTAACCTCTCTAATCTCGCAGCAAACAGCGCTAGAGGATGGTGAACACAATTAAAACTTTTCCATACACTCGCTGCCGGGCGAAACCCTATTCGGTTTACTACGTGGAGCAGCAACTCGACCTCGTGTTTGGCGTCGAAAAAGGGGACGACATCTAGCGAGATGTTTTCGTGACAGAAACAATGTCCGCCTGGTTTTTGGGAACGTTCGCAACTGACGGAAGATGGTCAACGCAATCTCGGAACGCTCGGGGGGATATTTGATGCACGCACTGGAAGTTCAACTTTTTGGACTATGATTTTTCAGCTTTCATCCAAACTAAATTACAGACTACTCGGTATTTTAACTTTTCATGACTTGAGGACAAAACTAGAGTTTGTATCATACTATCATCCAAACTGCATAACTCATAAAAATTCAGTTTACCGAACACAAGTTCGTATTTTATCCTTCATGGATTATATTGTAATAATCCATTCAAACGCCGATCCATTTCCCCTAATAGTCACTCAAAGCCATCCGGCTGTCGGCTAGACTAATATCGTAATACTCCGGATGATCTTACCACCTTTCTCCACCCCTAAAGTGTCATGGAAAGTAAACTACTCGCCGCCGTCTCTATAATCTTCTTACATGCAGCAACATTTCCCATTGTCATCTTGACCAAACGTTCGAGAAAGCACCACTTCCGGACAATGCCGTGAAGCCCGTTTGGAAGTGTTCCAAGAAAATAGATCAAGGATATAGCTGGCACACGGATAGCGTGAGGAAATGGGTTTAACATCTGCTCCTTGCCTATGGCAAGAGCGTCGCTGCTCTCGTGTTTTCGAAGGATTTCCGAGAATCGATTCCGACGGCACAAGGGTTGAGAATAGGTCTTGTGAGTCACATTCTTCTGGCCCGTTCCTATAGGCGTAGGCCGTTACCTCTAGATGCCTTCTTACTGGATAACGAATGATACAATTGCTTCGTGTCGGCTAACAACTTGACATCCAATTCTCGGAAGATGGATTATGTCCGTCAGCGACCAGCTCCAAGGTGACATTAGACAGGTATATCATCGCCGGGAAAGTAATGACGAACGCTACTAATGGGATAATCAATTACCTGCTTCCATTCCACCTTGTCGATTATCTCGGCTCCGGGAGCGGTACTTTCGGTGATCGGTGGACGCAACAGCGATATGTACTAACGGTCGGTTTTTCGGATCGAGGTTAATTCCAAAAACCATGTCGTTGACGGTCCGGAAACAGAACAAAAGAAACACTTGTAATGGCGGGAGTTGTTCTTCAATTTCTCGAGGTATTCCTCCCCCGCGCAGATTGGAGAACCTTCTGGTGGGATCCGGAAAGCGCCGAAACTTACCTTGCCCCGGTCCAGGCTGCGGATGAGATCCAGATCGGTGGAATCGGAAATGCCACCGTGCACCACCAGCACGCGGTTGTTAACTATCGTCCCTAACGGAAGCCACCGGTACACCTCGTCGATGAGCTTCAGCAGTCTTTCGGCGTTGTGTTTGTACTTCTGGTGCACCTCCCGGATGAAGCCGTACCGGGCGTTCATGACCGTGTCCTCGTGGTTGCCCCGGTTGAGGAACACGCCGCCGGGAAACACCAGAAATGTACAGAGAAGCAGCAGCAGCACCTCCAGCCCCTTCTTGCCGCGGTCCACGAAATCACCGTTGAACACGTACGGGTTCTCCGGCGACGGCAGCCCATTCTGGAAGTTGTCAAAGGAAGGATGGGGAATAGCAAATAGTTGTGGTAAGCAAATTCTGATTTCGAATGCAACCTCCATTATATATTCCTCAGTGCGTCATCGGTCTCACTCTTTCGAAATCTTGCTTCCCTACATGGATTTCATTGCACTTCCGAATAAATAGCACAGTATTGGATTTCCCTGTGGGTATAGCCAGTATAACCTTGCTCCGTTCCGAATCGTTCTTCAGACTTATACACACGTTTCGTCGTATTTGCGAGACTTGCAAACATAATGCCACAACCAGAGAACCAAAACAATCATAACAGGAAGTCTAAATTAAGGCTGAGTAAATGTAAACATCCCGAACGAGATTGCGGACATGTATTAAGTTCGGATTTCGGGATCGAATGGCAACCGCATGCAACAACGAAAATTGAGGCTACGTGCAAACGTCGAGGATGTTTCCTACTTTCATGTTCGACAGCCGATTGACTGATGTGAGAATGATGTCCTGCCAGGGACGGGACGAAACGGAGCGGGCAGCGTTCTGACCTACCTTGTGGAACACGACCAGCAGATCGTCCAGCTTGCCGTGCAGATCGCCGCAAATCGTGACCTGCTTGGAGATGGCGGTCGACGCCTGGTTGAGATTCGGCAGCCGCTTCAGCTTGGAGGTCGCCTCGCGCAGTATGCCGGCCACGTACTTGGCGTGCAGCCGGTTCTTCTTCTTCCGGAACAGATCGATGATGACTTCCAGCTCCTTCTTGTCGAGCGGAAATTTGATCTCCGGCCCCTGATAGCCGCGCTCCGGCCCGGCGATACCCTCGTCGGCTAGATCGTCCGATTCGTCGGAAAATTTCATATTCAGTGCCTCTGTAGTGTTGATGGTGGTGGTGATGATGAGCAGAGTGGTGGTGATGGTGTGGAAAGGTGTACAGGGCGGTTTGGTTTGGTAGCCGCGTGGCAAAGCCGTGGTAATTTATTTCGTGTTTGTTTACGGGGCAGAGTTTATGAGCGTGAAATGATTTTATGGCCATTTCGGGGGTTAACCGATAGAAGGAGAGAGAGAGGGCGTTGGTGGCGATAAGAAATGAAGCCAGGTGTAAACGGGGTATAAAAATTGAAACGAAACAATTACACCAGAAAAGGGAAAACCCCCGGCGGAAGTTTTGAACGGTAAAAATTGTAGTAGCAAAGAAAAAAACAAGTTGACAAAAATGTGAGTAAAAGAAGATGCAAAATCGTTAAGTGCAATGTGAGAGTTTTCAAAAAGAACCAGATTAAGTCAAAACGAGAGTAAGTAGAAAGAGTGAAGTAGTAAGAAAAAGAGAAAGAGAGAGAGAGAAAGAGAAAAAGAATAAAAATAACACCAGACCGAACAAAATGTCAGGTTAATGATAATCGAAAAATGACTAGATTTGGCTTGATCGGGTGAGATTTTATTGACCTGTTTCTTTTTTGGTTTGCTTGGCTTGCTCTTGCTTTGCGTTCGCTGCAATTTTCGTTCATTTCAGGTTTTGCTGCTGCACGCACTTGCGTTAATGCTGGCGAAGGCGTGATGCTGGCCGAAGTGTAGCATTTGAATTATAGTGGATTGCTTTCTGCTTGTTTTTTTTTTTGTTGTTTTCATTCTTTTCGGAAGCATCGCAAACAAAACGGGAAATCTCACACTCACGCGCGGGCGGAAAAGAACCTTCTGGCGACGGGGCCTTACCTGCGGACGAAGAGCGGGATGTGTTTTGCGAATCGGCCAGACGTCCGGCGGTCTCTGGAATGTGCGTTAACAGTGCGTTGAAGAAGTTGTACAGCTGAAAGTAGCACAACAACGGGAAGGTGGTTGATTATAGTGTTGTGCTTAATGAATCTTTCACCAAAGATTCATTCAGATGGATTCGCGAATCTTTGCGGATTCGAATCTTCAAAGCTTAATGAATCTTTCGAAACTTTAATGAATCTTCATGAATCTTTCATGGATCTGTCACGAATCTCCCCGGTGTGGATAATGCGAAAAAAGGGGTCCCTCAACCCATTTTTGGCTGATGACTTTTCATCAGTTGGTGTGTCTTCCATTCATGAATCTCTCGACAAAAAATTCATGAATCCCTTATAAGGCAGAGATTCATTCAGATTCATGAATCGGAATCAAATTTACACAACTCTAGTTGATTAGTCTTTAGACCGGAGGAATGGGAAAATTGCAATTAATCAATTGTTTGCCTTCATCACACGCTGTGGTGTAATAACATTATCGTTTTCGTCGCTTTACTCAACCAGAAAATATTGTAGTGTGCAGCATGATGCATACCAACGCAACGCAAACGTGCTGCACGCTGCCATTGAATGGTAATATTTACTCTTCAAACCGCTCCTCAAATTCAAAATCAATATCAACACTCCGATATCCAACATTGCAAACGATTCCGAAGGCCTTCGGTTGCTGAAACGATTGTAAATATTTGATCCGATCAGCTTAAAACCGTGCTCAGACAACCAATCGAGTTATTGCCAACGAGTTAGCCGCCAAACGAGGCAGCAACCGAGTATCAAAAACATGGTTCATGAAAATTTTCATAAATAGACGAGCTCTACCGTGTGCGCCTTAAACAAACTAAACGAAAGCCTCTAAACAGGAATGTGAAATAAATGTATTCTCCCTTTCTCGGAAACGAGCACTACTTACCCGAACCTGGTCCTGCTCGCCGGCATACTCTATGCTCTGGAAGATGGTCCATGTATAGCGCCGACGGATTTCGATCCGCGCCACAAACCGGCGATACCAGCGCTGTATGAGGATGGCCGCCTTCATGGCTGCAATGCGGGCAAAAGCAAGGAATAAAGAGCAGAACAAAAAACTTGTATCAGATGGATGGGACGTTTGCGATAAGGGTGACCGGCAGCTTCCCGTAGAGCCGTAAACCCTACACGGGTTTCCGAGGAATTCCTTCAGTGTTTGTCCTTTTTTTTCACTTGCTTCCCACATAACGTGTCCCAAGTTCTGCTGAAGATCTGAAACGGAATGCGACGGTGGTTTCTCGGCGAAAAACAAAAGCAAAAAAAAAGGGAGAATACTTTAGGTAACTTTTTCGAGGCACGTCGACATAATTTATTGAATTCATTAAACTTTTGTGTCGTCGCAAAAAACAAAAAAGGGAAAAACCCAATGTGCGGTAATTTCTTTCCAGGAAAGTTTGTTTCCCGGCTATTCTAGGAACGACACGCCCGAAACTCTTACCGTGTCGTGGGTGATTAATGAACAAAGATAAGACGAACATAAATGAATCATAATTATTGATCCATTGTGCATATATTTCCGCTGATTACAAGCGTTTCTTGCCCCATCCTCGAAGGGTCCTCCATTTAAAATCCTCATCCCATCGAATATTGGACCAAATTAGAAGCTTCAGTGATGGTAAAAATACTCCACACCAACACCAAACAACAGAGCTCCATCTGGCCCATCCTTCCCTCCACTCGGTGTCCCGTAAATGATAGCATGAATATTTCCTAATTTATGTTGTTGTGAAAAGCACGCCAGCGCCAATTGCGCTTCCCGGGATTTGCACTGCGACCCGGAAAATCGACAAATGGCTTCGGTGGCGTTGAACCGGCCACGATTTATTGTCTTTGTAGCCAGTCAAATTTATTCCAATTAAAAACTCATTAAACACCAGGGCGACCCAAAAAACCTCCGACCTTCGCCGAACGTCGGTCCGACGTGGGTTTTGGGCGGTTTTTACACCAAACATGAAGGGAAGCGTGCGCGGATCTTTAATTGTAGCGCCCGGCGATAAGGAACGGACCCATCGCTCTTACTTACAGCATACGCTCGTCAGCAGCGTTACACGCGGGAGGGACGGGTATCGCCCATTATCGTTATCATTAAGTTCATTGCCATCGTGCGCCGGCACTTGGCCGACGTTCGTCCGTCCGTTTCGCTCGTTCGTAGGCGCATTAATTGAACCTACGCAAAGAAACCAGGCGGCGGGCGGGGAAAGTCATCTGTCTCCACGATTTTCGTGCCATTCGTGCCGAAGACGGTTGGCCGCAGGAGATGCCGCAGCAGACGCAACCGGTTGCCATTTGTTGTTGAGCTACTGCGTGTGGAAATAATTACACCTGACGCTGCGTTGGTGGGAGGCCATTT
Organism: Anopheles ziemanni; assembly: GCF_943734765.1. Taxonomy (NCBI): domain Eukaryota; kingdom Metazoa; phylum Arthropoda; class Insecta; order Diptera; family Culicidae; genus Anopheles; species Anopheles ziemanni. Next base: position 94,388,789 of record NC_080706.1, read on the forward strand.
TTCCATGTCCAGGGCGCAACGTTTTCTTTTCTTTTCCACTGCAAAAGACACGACAAAGACAAGTGGGGCACACCGTCCACGTCTTATTGGCTAATGAGCTCGGTCATGCAGGTGGAGGAATAAGTTTTCTACCTTTTTTAGACATAACCTCTTCATCAAGTTGCATCATTATTGAAAAGGTTGAAGTTGGTTGAGACATCTCCTAAGAAACTGTACACCCTTGCCCTTGTACATTAGATATTTTATTACATTCCTGTGCTATTATTCACCATTTTATGTCTTACTATTATCTGATCCAGTGAGTTCGAGTGTGGAAGACATCTTCACTAAAGCCAATTACTCCTTTGTGGGATGTCAAAACTGCTTCCCAAGACACTTGCCACTCGGTGGAATCGAACGAAGAGGAGTCAATTTCATGCTGATGGATTACGTCCACACCATCCTGCTATGATAAATGAACTTGCCTCCGTTATGGCGGATCAAAAGGAAGGAATTTGAACCTGAACAACCCCTAGGAAGGAAGCAGTCCGAGTTCCCGTACGATCCAACTCATAGAGGACACCATAAATCCTTCTCAGAAAATGTCTACCCACTTCACTGCCCTGGTGCTGGGAATAAATTCAGCATTGATTGGAACATAAGCCGATCAGGTAGTCGGTAGTCGCCATCTTCGGCGACCTCGATGCGATATTAAATACTCCCTTGGTGGAGAGATAAGGCAAAGAAGATTAAAATGCACCTTAAATGGAGGCACCCGTCGTACCGTGAGAACACTTCATCCGACTTTATTTATCTTTGCACCAAACCCATCGAACCCACCTTGATGCTAATAAATTTCCTCCCAACCAACTGTCCTCCAATGGGGGAAAAAGGGGGAGGATTGGAAAATGTGCAACGATAAGAGAATGCACGAAAAAAATATACCAAGAAAACCCAGTCAACCGGAGCATTCGATTTTAATTAAATCAATTGCTCTCGGGGTGATATCGATCTATCACCAACACGGGGTCATCCTCGGTGTGGCGCATCATTTCCCGAGCCCGAAAGGGGAACGGCAAAAGGTCAACAAGGTTTAATTAGGCGACGTTCATTAGCTCCGGACAGTGATTGAAACGGTTTTTTTTCAGCTTTCTTTTGCGCGTGGAAAAACTTTACACCTTTTCGTCTTCCTTCAGCTCTTTGATGTTGACTTACTTTTTGTTTTTTTTTCCTATCGCGAGGAAAAACAGTAAGTAGCTTTTATGAAAGTTGTTTTCTAGCTAGATTAATCACAGCAAAAATGTTCTCCGCTCGCTTTGAAACGAAGTCCGAAGTCGTGGGACGGATTTTCTACTGTTATTATCCTTTCTTTTTGTCATTTCATCAAGACATATTGCCTTTTCAGGGGAAAACTTCTCTTTGCCTAACGAAGAGTGTTTAACGGGACGTATTTGATCACAAGGTGATTTGAAAGATGAAACTTTTTCAATCCAATGACTCAACCACAGGAATCATTTAGCAAAGTTCATCGTTCAGGAAGGGAAGGATTTCCACGCCTAGAACCGATGGGCAATGGCAACGTTTTGGGGATGGAATGGTTCTCAGCGGTGGTTTCCCTCGTCGAAAAGCTTAGCGGCTTGACAGCAGCGAATTAAATCTAATTTATGCCTGTACCGCTATAAGCTCCCGCTGGAAGCCACAGAAAGTATGTCGAAGCGTGGCGGGAAACCGCAACCCTCGATGGCCTCGTCAAGCTGACCATGGTGGAACGTATGGGATGGGTGGAAAATATCAAACGCCTTCACCACTAATGCAGCCCAATACCTCACCCTCCATCACTTGCGTTCTTTTCGGCCTGTTTGGGGTTTTTCTCGTTTCAATGAGTGAGAGACTGGTCCTGTAAGTTTTTGTTTTTCCTGAACGCTCCAACCACAAACCGAACTGCAGAAACGGGGTGCGTCATGCTCGTGGGCACTTTTCATTTACTTTCCCGACCCATTACCATCGACGCACACACACTCAGCGCGAATCTGCACGCAAAAATGTACCGGTGGTATGTGGTGGTGGTTTCCCGCTCGATGCAAATTTTAGCATAAACACAGCGGTGTGGTGCCAGATTATCTCCCGCCCCGCTGGGGAATACGTTCCACTCTCCCCCCCACCGTACCATCCGATGAATTCCAAATTATGCTAATAACGGGCCATTACGATGCACACGCCTGACCGACAAGCGGCGTAGGAAGCCGGCACCAAGCGGGACGACGAGCACGAATAATAGGGTTTGCTTCGGAACGTTGGCGTGCCGCATCGAAACGTTAATTCTCTCGGCTCCTGGGACGTAATCAAGGGAGGGTCCAACGGTTGCTTAATGCGTGTAGTTAAATCCAGGAACCTACGAATATCTGGTACGTGATCCAACAAGAAAGGAAAGGATCTGCTTCGGGTAAAAAGAAACATTCATTACGCATAAAAAGAGTGCGGAAGAACGCCAACCGATAAACTGCTTTCTCTAATCATCATTTACTCGATGGAAGCCTTTTTACACGATGCTCTGGATTATGCAAATGTAAGCTTGCAAAGGGTATGTAAGAATCGCTAGTATAAACATGTAAAGCGCAGGAAGAATGTGGGATTCGTCGTGTTTCGATAAAAAAGGGTAGGTATTTTATTTCTGTACAAGTACAAGTAATCTATTTTATATTTCAGCTGTAAAACTTAATCAGCTTAAACAAGTACTTCTTTAAAAAGTAACAAATTGGTTCTCGGATTCACCGGTCCTATAAAACATCCGAAGCATAAAGACCAATAAATCTCATCCCTTCGAGCGCGCCCATTTCGTGAAACACCAGGCGCCTCCATCGGAGTTTTGTTCGGTGAATCTAGTGATGAGAATAACCGCTCTTTTAAAAGATTTGAATCACAGTGAACAATCATCACGATGGTTGGAATCTTTAAGTCACTCTTTTGTGATTAAAAACGTGTAAAATGATTTTTTTAGTCGTCGAGGAGATTTGAAACCTTACCAGTGATTCGAATCCCAAAAGAGTGAATGAGTGAGTAAAAGAGTTGCTAGTTGTCATAGAGATTCAAATCCCAAGTAGAGATTCAAATCACAAATTAGGATTCAAATCCCAAATTAGGATTCGAATCCCAAGAGTGAGTTACAAGTCGCTATAAAGAGTCGAATCTCAATTTGGGATTTGAATCACAAATTGTATGTATACTCATAAATAGTTCGTATATTAAGTCCCAGTTTGAGATTAGAATCTCTCTGAGTGAGTAAAAGAGTTGCTAGTTGTCATAGAGATTCAAATCGCAAGTAGAGATTCAAATCACAAATTAGGATTCGAATCCCAAATTAGGATTCGAATCCCAAGAGTGAGTTACAAGTCGCTATAAAGAGTCGAATCTCAATTTGGGATTTGAATTACAAATTGTATGTATATTCATAAATAGTTCGTATATTAAGTCCCAGTTTGAGATTAGAATCTCTCTGGCGACTAGCAACTCTTTTACTATCTCATTCACTCTTTTGGGATTCGAATCCCTGTTAAGGATACAAATCAAAAAGAAGGTAACAAAAACTATTTATTAGGATTTAAATCAATCATTTACTAGTAAGTTTCAACTCAATCATTCATTCTTACTCAGTGCGCACATCACTAGGTGAATCAACCGACCGACCGATTCTCTATCAACTCCAACCAATGGGGCAAAATTTAATCTCGTACCAACTTTGTGAAAAATACTACGCTTCACAAGCGCTCGCAACGCAACGGAACGATAAAATCAATTCGCCTTCGCCGAGGCAGGAAGATTTAGGAAATCGTCCTTAATTGGTACGCACCGTTCGGCGTGCGGTATTAACCAACCTTTGCTGCCGCCAACTTCCTTGAACAAAAGCCAAGCAAATATTGTAACGGACGCTTCGTGGAAATGGGGACGATAAAATGAAACCTGCTCGGTGCGAATCCAATCGAGCGCGCGCGCGAATCTGTTTCAATGACGAACGGACGCCAAGCGATGCGGAAAAACAAATTCGGGCCAACGCCAGCGTGCCGTGATTCACTTGATCCTTTACCTAGTTTTCTTCGTTTCTCGTTTGCGTGCCGGGGGGCAATTCCGGATGGCTTCCATTTTCCACCATTCACTTAAGTCGTAGCGTAAGTTCTCGTCGAGTTTGTTTAGCTTTTTGCTGCGGCAATACCGAAAGGACCGAAAGATTGACGATGGCAGTTAATAGACAATGCTCGGCAATTGATGCCGTTCAGCGTTTTGATGCTATCAAACTCATTTGGTTTGTGTTTTATTCGCGCTCGGAAGCAACGTTTTGATTAATTACGTCGATTAACATCCAACTGGAACAAGTTGTACTAAACGAAGTGACAAGATGTACTACACGCAGGACTATCATTTCATCGAAGTTCATCGTTTTCAACTCTTCCCTGCCAGCCGGTTTACAGCGATTACAATTTCCTTTCCCGCGAAGGAAAAACAAACGAACATAAAAGCGACCCCACCGACGCGTTTTTCACATTCCAACCGAAGCATCAGCAAATCCATTAAGCTCCCGTCGTACCATCAAATGTGCAAAACCAACAAAACACAGCACTCCCCTTAATTTGCTCGTAAAACGAGTATAATTTAATGCAAACCACGTGGTGGTACCACGTTTTGTCGGTTCGAACCGGCGGAAACGTAAGAAAAAGTGACGTCGTTTGAGAAGACGCGGATAGAAGGAAGGAAGGTTTATGGTTCATTTCATTAGATCCGAGAGCGACCTAAGCCCTTAAACATTCCGTGAGCATTCCTTGATCTCTTCTTTGTTTGATTCATGCACCTTCTGTTTAAAGTTGTAAATTCATTAAATAAATGTGAAAAGGTTCTTTCGTTCTATTGAAGACGTTAGGTTTATGTTTTCTTCAAGATCGTGTTTCCACCAAAGTGCCAAACATTTATTAACTCAAACTATCACGTTCTAAGCTTTCTGTTCTGGTTCTTGGTAATCGCCCCGAAACCGACTTGATGTCGAAAGAAATATGGCTTCCCACACACACACACATTACACCAAATGATGGTTAAGCAAAAAAGGAACGATCCCATCTGCCAGCCGACAGCATCCGTGTAATGATTGCTTTAAATGGCGTCGGAGCTTGGCAGGAGGGACGATAATTTCCACTCGTCCACAAAGTGTTTGCATGTTTTCGGTACCGTCGCCCGCCTTCTGCCTACGTTTGCGTTATCTACCGACGTGCCCGACCCGCAAAGCGTTTCGATGTTCGGCCGCCTTCCGGTAGTTTATGTAACCATAAATTTGTGAAACGACAGTTTTATTCCGCGCCAAACGTGGGAATGGCACCGTGTGGTATCGAAACGGAATATCCGTCCAAGCTGCGGATCCGAACGTCTTGCTGCGGCGGGCCACAAGGCCTTGGCAGGCTGGCGCCAAAACAAGGATACTCAAAAATGTTGCCACACCGAAGCAGAGATGGGAGGAGCAAGAGAGAGAAAAAAAAGAACGCAACATGATGACATTATTATTCGACGCTTTCGCTTTTGCAAAAAGGGAAGATCGTCCGCTCCATCGGAAAATCGGCCGCTTTCGCAGTGGCGCTTTGGTTGAAGCGAATTTTCACACAGGGCAAACACTCTGGCAGGCCACGTAGGCCAACCGTAAAAAGCTCTAAACATCTCGCCCCAACCCTCCCGGGGGGGCTTGTCGGAAAGAATTAAACAAACTCACCGCGACAGTTGGAGGAAATTGAGTTTTCCCTAGATTTATTTTGCGCCCCGCTTGATTCCAACCGTCAAATGGGGCTGGGTTGGAAAAAAGGGTAAGTCCTGAGAAAATCGAGAGTAAAATATAATCAAGTTATCGTGGAATTTTGCAGAAGGATGTAGGAAAAAGGTCACCTCGCGGCGAAGGGAAGGCCATCCGCCTAATGAAATAATCAGTTTCGGAAAGTAGCTTCCGACAAGATTTATTTCTTTAAAATACTGCCAGATTTGTTGTTTTTTTCAATTCTACAAAAAGTAAACAGCGTTTTCCCGTTTATGGTGAAATTCTTATTAATTTTCATTTCGGTTTTATAGCCAGTATTTTTATGATTACCTTTGACATTTTCGGAACAATGTGTAATATCAAAACAGATTTCTTTCCGCAGCCCCGCTTCTATTTGCACAGTCCAAATTATTATTCCAAAATGCCACTCCGTGTAATGACAAACATAAACAACAGCCCATTAGGGAAACATTTTTCTGACGGTTTTAATTTTCCCGTCGACGGCTCGCGCTGCCAAACGCCGTACTGGTCGTGTTCCTCTCGAATCGACCGAGACAAAATTGGAATTAATTTTCGCTTCACTTTTGCTACGCGCTGGTCAGAGGTTTTCCGTCGACCCGTGGACTCGGCTTAATTCGATGAAAATTTCATGACTTCATAGTACCTTTTTCACGGAATTTTTAGCCTCACCATAGGCATGGCTTTGTCCGTTGCTTTGGGGATGTTGTCATGATATGAAAAATGAATAATCAAATGCCGCCCCGGGAAGCCGATTTCCACGGAAACCAGTCCGTCAGGTGGAGGAAATCCGTTTGATAAAATCTGCCCACTTTTTAACAGTCTCAAGTATGGCAAAATCTTATATTCTTTTCATTTTAATCTCCGTTGAGCTACAAAGGATGATGAAGAGATCCAACCTAAATAGTTGCTCCGATCGATGAAGAATGATACAATTTTTTCTTTTTCTCCTATCACATTCAACCACCGTCAAAATGATGTGAAACTTTCGGACCTATCGATAGGGACCGGGGTTTCTCCCGTTTTTCCTAAGAACCATCCGCTTACGCAGGGTGTTTTTCCACCGAAAAACACAAGCCCGTTTTCGGTTCTATTTTTATTCAAACACAAAAGACGCTTCCTGCTTGTGTGGGTCCTCTTTTGTGGCTAACGCAACGAATGCGGCTATTCCATCACTTTCCATTAGCAGTAAATGAGCGCAAATTTTTATGAATGAACGCCAAGCCTCTGACTTGTCCTTTTCCCCGTTCTGCCTCACTGCGACCTATTTCTGATGGACTGCTGTTCTATATTTATCCTTACGCATACTACGCGTATGGGTGTGAGTGTGGTCCGTTGTTATTTCCTCTTCCTGCACAAAACTCGTAAACGGCGAAAACAGTCCGCTTTTCCCTCGGACCTCGGTTCACTTGGCACCGGCCTGTTTACTTTCCGCAAACAGCCAACATCGGGCGAGTTTTACGTGAAAATGAGTTTCCTCTTTTAATGCCACGAAAGTCCTTTTCGCAGCCCGAGAGGAAGACGGAACGGTTGGTCAGGGAGTTTTCCATCAGTCACACACCGCCCCAAGCGGAGTCGAAGTAAGCGAAAGCTCCGCGATCCCAAAGGTTCGCAGCCTAACTTTCCTTCCGTCAGCACGAAGCGACGGTGATGGATATGTTATTTTCATGTTTTGACCATTATTTTCCACAACACCCGGGCGGTCACTTGTCCGAAGACGAATGAGTTTCTGCACTGAATTTTTCACCGCCAAACAATGACGGTCGGAATGAAAAAAGGGAAAACGAAGTAAAACCACACAAAAACACACAACAAATTATAATAATCTGACGACGTCAGCCTGCACTTTTGCTCATCACCATTTCCACGACGGACCGCGCGAAAATGTTTCGCAAACCCCCCGAACCAGTCGTCGCAACCAAGCTGAACAAACAAAGTAACACAGGGCGAGCTAATGGCTTGCTGTGTGTGGTTCGTTTTTCGGTTTTCTCCTGTTTTTATGAGCAAGCTAAATAAAAAAGAAACTGCATCGTGAAGGTCACTTCTGTCTCGCTTCCTTTTACGACATTCTAGACTCTCCGTTTTTTTCTTCCATCATCTCCTGCAACCTTTTGAAGCGCAAAACTTTGTCGTCCCCTCGGTTGGGCGAATGTTTGGCACGAGCTTTGATAGACATGGGGAAAATTTGGTTACGTCTGGTTTTTCCTCAGAAAACGTGTTCCTCTTTTTGGATAGCACGGTGCCTCGAGAATACAGAAGTCTCGTGGAGAACATATTCCGCTCCGCTTCATTTGACCTCGGTGAGCGAAAAAGGGAGGATTTCGGTCGGGTGGCTGATTGCGTTTATATTGTTTCTCCGACGTGGTTGGGAGCTTTTTCAAATGAATTTAGTTAACTTTTCCCACAGCGTCACAAATTCTAGCGCGTGACAGTCAAGGTGGCATTCGTGATTGCAGTATTTTCCAACGCCTGATGTTTCCTACGAAAAACTCAATTGGCGTAAAGTGCTCGCGCGTGTCCTTAGGTTGGACCTTTTCTTGATTACAACAACATTGTATCTACTGAAGAGGAATAAAGTAATACCTAGTCGCATTCCTTTGCGAATTCGATGCATTATCACATTACCTTCGAGTGATTTTACAACACGGCCAAACACTTCTCGCCAGCAAATCACATCGATGTGTTCTGGTCACTGTCCGACAGAACGCCACTCCCATTCTGGATACTTCCGGACACGACATTTTTACGACATCGGTATGGGGACCGAGCTAGCTTCCTTAACCATAATGCACTTCAGCATTGGAATCAGTACCAGCTCATTGGGGATCCATTTCTCAACCTAGCTGAGCGAACGCAACTCCCACCACGCATCGATGGAGCTATAAAACCAACAATTCAATTTCGTTGCATCGCCCAGCCGCCTACCATCGGTATTCCCGGCCGTCCTCGGAAGACCCAAGCCGTGGAACTCGGAACGACAAACATGTAATTGAAGGTTAGCTTCGAGGCGTAAAACAAACGTCGCGCCATATGAGAATCGTCCCACAGTTACCGGGCGATGTGGTGGGTACGTTTGGTGGCTTACCGTGGAGGTCTGGGCTTCGCTTCGGGCCGCAGAGACGGCGGAACTCAACTGAAGTTAACGATAATGAAACAATTTTCCCTTTCCGCATGGCACGCGGCGAAGAACAAAGGCAACGATAACAATGTTGCAATAGTTGGTTGGTTGGTTGGTTGTATCGTGGAATCTCAGTTCCGAAACCGAAATGAACGTAACGGTGGAACTGGGAGATAATAAACAGATACCAAAACGGGATTATACGACGGAAGGAAATCATAAAAAAGAGTCTTCCAGATGAATTCCAACGCCCTTCGTGAGGTGATTACCTTGGGTAAAGTAATGATGGAGCTGAGCCATGGAAACCATGGAACCGCTGGAGATCCCACCAACCCGCGTTAACACTAGAATCTAAATTGGGGTTATTTTGACCTGCGCTGAACGGCTGAATATTTTTACCAAAAAAATTTCAAATTTTTCTGTTCGATCAGTTCCGTGAACCAACTTAACTATCCCTACAATGCTTTTTAGGGGTCATTTTGACCCCTACTTGTAAAACTATAGAACTTCACTATTTTTGAAAAATTTTCAAATGCATCAACTGTTACTGTTTAGTATATTTGTTGACTATCTTTTGACGTTTTTGGTTTTTCGATGCATTTCTTCATCATTCCGCATTCATAATCTATAATGTAAATCAAGAAAACAAAAGTGTGCGCTAGAAAGTTAGTATGTTGAGCAACCTTTCAAAAATAAAATCATATTAAATTGAACTCAAAGATCGAAAATAACGCCAATTCCCAAAGTAACGCATCGCCCATAACGCTTCGTAACGCTCGCGTACGGAAACTACCTATGGAAAATGTTAAAATCCACATCTTCAAGATCAACTTGAGGCGTTATTTGTTAATTTTAAAATATGAAATTATTTTTCAAATGTGGCCTTATATATAAACATTATAGCGCACACTTTTTTATGAATTTAAATGATACCTTTTGAAAGAATAATAGTTGAAAAGGATTAAAATTCGACTCATATCGATTTTTTTTGCTATAAACCGAGCTAGCGGAATGATGAAGTGGTACATCAAAAAAATAAAAACACCAAAAGATAGTCAATAACTTTACTAAAACGTAATAGATTACGGGTTTGAAAAGTCTTAAAAAATAGTAAAGTTGTAGCGATTTCAAAATAGGGGTCAAAATGACCTCCTAAAAAGCATTCGGGCAAGTTTCCAAAGCAATGTATTTTAGTGTTGGACGATTAACTGCAAAAATGGAGGATGTGTCTGGCTCTACTTACTTCGCTCTATTTTGGTCATGCTCATGCCGCGGCCACTCTTCCTCCACTGCCTGCACCAGCCCTTCGAGGTGAACAGCTTCAGCAGGCTTCCGCTGTGCGGCGTCATCTCGCCACCCCGCTCGATCTCCGACGATCGGCAGGAGGACGAATCCTCGAAGCTGGAGCTGCGTCTCGCACGCTGGAAACACCCACAGTTGCGAAGCATGGTGGGAAACTCTTTCTGAATTGAATTTTTCCTACCCCCTTCCGCGCCGCTGATTCCGTTGCACTTTTTGCACAGACGCGTTTTTATTCTTTCCTGATTTCGCTTGATTCCACTCTCTTCTCCGCTCAATCCATTCTCTGCTAAAAACGCGGTGAAGGTTTAAGAAGGTATGAGGAGCTCACTAAAACATCACCAACCTCCGTGGTGATGATTGCGTTACCAGGCGATTTTATTAACCACTTGCACTACTCAACCCCAAGCGTCGGGTTTCAATGGTGGATGAAATTTCAATTATCATCACTTGTCGCCTCTTCCGAATTGTGCACTTTTCATCAGCACTTCCACTCGACACCAACGCATGCTTTGCGCATTACACTGCACTTTACTGAAATTAAACCATTTTGTTGAAGAAATAATTCCATTTTCGGTGACTCCATCACTCACTTTCATTTATGTTACAGCCAACATAATGCTCGGCGTTGGTTCAGTTTAGCACCGTTCGATTTAGTAAATTTTTAGTTGTTGTATTCGTTTCCCACCCGGTCACCACACCTGTTGTTTGTCTTCGGTAAGGTTTTAATTAAATTTGCACCCCTCTACGATGACTCATCGATTACGACCTTTTCCGTCCGATACGCGCGGAATCGATATCCAGTTTTCCGCATCGGGTTTTCTAGGTTTCCTCATTAATCCTGCGAAGGAAGAAAGTGAAAGAAAAAAATCTAAAATTAGATAATACCACCATCGAGCGTATAGAACCAGAAGAATCCTGTTTAATCTGCGGAACGAATCCCTGGGAATCAGATTTTACGTACTAACTACGAACAGCCCACATACCCGAAAGCCCACGCGAATGCATGCCTTCCAATGTCACCGGAATACCGTCAGCCCACGGTTGTGCATGGTTCGAAAGGTTAAGCCTTTCCGGAAGAATTTCTCTCCGAACCAGGCCGAGTTGTTTATGCCAGCGACGCGTATGTGAATCCCATATATGTGTGGCACATTTCTGGGGAAACTTTGAAAGTCGCCAGGGGACAATACTTCACTGACATTCCAGAAAATGGGGCGCATAAAATAATATTGCTGAGGTCATTTTCCGACCCCCGGAACTGACCATAAACAGCATTTAGAAAAGGCGGTTACCGACTCCGACCCATCGAAAAGAGCGCGCGGGTTTATAAATCCGTTTAACATTCATTCTACGCCATTTGTTTGTATTTCGTCTCACACGCCAAAAAACGCCAAACGTGCTGAGTGAAGCACAATGGAACAGGGAAAACCCGTGAAAAGTGCAAGAAAACAATCTCATAAAAGTAGACCTCCCCCGTAGTGGAAAGGCAAAGGACGCAGTCGTTCGCTCCTTCGCTTAGCAGAGAACCCATTCATGAATCGGTCCTGGGCCTTGGGCTCGGGAAAGATTTACATACGTGACGTAGTCGGTTGCGTGGAAAAGCGACGAACAGAGGGCAGGCGTGCAAAAATTGTGCCCGCATCGTATCGTGTTCTTTTCCGTGCCGTCACTGCGACAAAACGGAACGGAATGCAGAGAAAGCGATGGAGAGAAAAAAGAAATTAGACCGGTCTCTCTAGCACAGCATAAGCACACCACAAGGTTTTTCCCCGTAAGGACAAGACGACAAATCCTACGAAATGATTTATGGCGGTTTCCCCGTGCGTGCGTGGATCGTTTGCGGACGAAGTGTTCCGTACTGGTGGCTACTAAATGTTTTCCCTTCTGTTTGCTAACGTTTTTCTTTTTAGAACCGCCTTTTACGGACGCTTTTAAAGATGAATATAATATTCTTACTTTTACGAAACAAAGAATAAGGGATGCGAACCAATTCCCATCAACATGATAAGAAGATTTGCGCGACTTTATCGAACCGTTCGGAAGAAGAAACCCATTCTCTTCCGGTCGTCGCAGACGTAATATGCTGATCCATTAAGTATTCCACCGCGTCTTTCACCCCCGTCATGGTTTCCACTTTGTCCTTCGTCCCACCTAGATCACGAACCTCCACCGGATGCTGGGAATAAATCTTCCTTCACATTTGACTTGCAAATTTCGTTTCGTTTGAAATCCGAATGAAAGCTGAAGTATTTCCCGGAAGCATTACTTCCCTCTTTTTTTTCGCTCATCAAAAAAATCTCCCTTCGTCGTCAGCGAGCTGGGCAGAATAAATGGAGTGCATCTGAGTGCAGCGAAAGTTTTCATCGAGGTATGGTGCATTGATTCATCAAGTTGCCATGGTTTGCGGTTCCGAAGCAAAAGTTCAAGCGCGAACGAGTACGCAAAACGCACTGCATCGGTTTGCAAATTGGAACGCAATGGGAAGCAGGAGGCAAATGACCGAGTAAACTCCACTGGGACGCAGACAAACGACAAGCAAGTGCACTCCCAGCCATTAATTAAATTGGATTAATTGAGATCATAAGAGACGCATAAATAATGCTGCACACAAACGGTGGCGGCTTCGCCGTTTGCATTTCATTTCCCGAGCGCCATTAAACGGTTGGGAAAGCCGGTGGTGCGCCGGCAACCACGCATCGCACGGGGCGTCTCCCGTGGCGTGAATTTTATGTTCCTATTTTAAATGAAGAGCTCAGTTTGTCACACCTTGCCGGATTCACGCGGCACGGTCCGTGAGTGGGGGAAAAAGTCGGTATGAAAATGAGAAGAAGACGATGGAAAACACCCTTCGAGTGCACCGGCCACGACTACAACGACCGACAAAGCCGACCTGGGTTGGAGACCACCAGAAACTGGTGGTCACAGTCAACATACCGTGACCGTGTGCTGGCGCGCCATTGCTATTCCCACGTGCACCACGGGTTGCCATCGCCTCTGGGGAAATTCGCAACTAACACACACTCATATGCGCGCTCATTTTCCTACCCGTTGGGAAGATGCTGCCGCCCTGAAGGGCTGGCCATGCGGTATGGTTCAACGACACGGTCACGCTGTCCGTTATAAAATCGCACCCCTCAGAAGCGAAGAGCGTGTGACGCTCGCTCCGTCTGTCTGACAAGTCTGGACGGGCGATGTCGCGATTGACTGCACATTTTGCACCTTTGGCCGGCGGCCAACCGCTTTTTTTTGCGAAACGCGTATCCAAAGATGCTGAAACACACTAATGCGTATTAAAAGGAACGTTCAGAAACATTTAGTGAGGCACCAGGCGTCTCCATTAGATTGTCACACATTTTCACAAACGTTGTAAATAATTACCACTTGTGTTCATATTTTTAATTTAACCTTCCATCCTGTTACACGAAAACTATAAATTGTTGTCTCAATTACAAAATGGGTAAAACGATATTTTTCAAATAAATAACATCGTCTATTAGAAAATCATTCAACCGAAGATTGATGCGTTTATCCACTCGGGCGCTAACTCGGGCCCCGTACAACCTTAAACAGCTGAGGACTTTTACTTTATTTCTATATTTACTGCACCTATAAATAGGAGCCATCATTTCGGACAAATTGAACTTGAAGCGCCCGAGCGGCCCGACGTCTTGGCGTGGTTGAAAACAACGTACGGTGGCGGAATATTTTCCTTCTCGGTACACTCCCCGGGCTGGGTGTGGTGAGTGAGGGAGGGAGTGGGAGGATGGCGAGCACGGCACGGCAATTGCACTGCGAAACGGCCAAGGTGCTTGCTTTCGTTCCAAACTCACTTTACATTTACTTTACAGCCGCTGCGCGCCAACGACGGATTGTTTATTGTCGGACCGTAACCGGATTTTCACGATCAAACTGTTAAACGATTTGTTTCTCACCCACTCCGTCGGGGCCCTCTAGGGGACCTACTTTACGCTTCTCGCGTGAATGTTATGAATTTTTTCCCTTTTCCTAGCGTGGATGTTTTTTTCCCTTCGCTCCTTTTGAGTTCCATTTCAGAGTTGCCGTTGCGAGGAGTGATTGGAAAGAGAAACAGCGGATGCTGACTCTAGTTGCCACTCGCCACCGATGGGTTCTAGTGTGCTGCAAACTGTCGTCACTTGAAAGCACCAGAATGCAGTACCCGACGGGATTGCAAACGGAAGGAAAACGATGGCAAAGTGCATTCCGGCAAAATCGAATTACGACGTGAAGCTGTTTGTTCAAATGTTTCACTTTTACCGCGGGCGCCAACGAAAGTCATTGCATCGCGACGCGTTCCGGGAGCGTAAATAGAAGTGAGCAAATTTTCGAAATGCAATGAGCAGCATTTCACCATTTTCACCATTACATTGCTATTATTACAGGGTGGAAATAAGAAATTCCAACGCGAAAGTGCTTCAAATGCTGCAGAGCGTTTTTCCCCAAAAAGGTCGCTTTAAGCTAAGAGAAGAGAGAATCATAACAAAAAAATAAGACATAAAGAAATCATAGATAAATAAAACTGTTACGGATACGTCATAACATAAATAAACTGATTCATCAAATATGCTTATCGAACGACTTAGTCACTGTGATTAAATAAACTGTGACTGTGAAATTTATGTTTGACTACAAATAATGAACCCGTATCGTAAACGGAACAAACATTATCTTTCAATTTGATGACTCATAGCTTTGGAAAGTAAACGAACCAACAAAATAATTGTTATCTGAAATTTGTTTTCCATTAGTTTGCGTGTAAAAAGGGAATTAGAGCGCTATCAAAACAACTCTACGCAGAATGATCCAAACACGCGACAGCTAAACAAACACCCCGGAATAGAATCACATCAACAAACGGCCACTAACAAGCTGGCTGCAGCAAATTGATTTAAACTGACACTTAATTGAATCAATAAACCAAACGGACCGACGCCCTCCGACCCTCCCGGGACTGCTTTTCCATATGTTTCGTTGTTGTTTGGCGGCAGCCGGTTGAGTGGTGCAATAAGGTAGTGCGCGCGTAAACGAATCCAATCCAATTCATTCCAAACAACCCCTAATTTCGATCCCGCGTTGACATTCCGAACGCACTATTTGTGGAACCGGGCATTAAGCAACAGCACGTGGGAAGCGGTCATTTAGTGAAAAATGCGGCGTTTGTTCCCTTTTTTTTCGTTGCGACACGGTGCCAAAAGTTGAAATAGGAACTGTCATCGGATGCATTCAAATGAGCACGCTGACACGTGACAACAATTTCGAACGCTCCGAAGCGTTGCTGAAAGATTGATGATGTGCTCTCGTTTGGAGCTATCGGGTTAACGGAGCCAGGTACAATTATTTTTCTTTGAAAAGAGTGACGTTTTATCAACTCGACCCTTTTCATAGAAGCTAAAAATATATTGAAAACTAGTCAATTGTTATCCCGTTCGGAACAGAAATTGTACTCAACAGTCAAATTTTATATTCATTTAACATTTCAAGACCATTTAGGTATCAAATTTTGAATACAAACACAGTTCACCCACCTATACCAATTTCACATGGCCAACTTTCTCAAAATGAGCCAATCTTAAAATGATTTATCTGTCTCTGCGCTCGAAAACCCAGATTCTCTTGCATCAACTCGCCGTTGGTTCGAATTTTATTGGCACAATCAGAAAATCCACTTTGGAACTAAGTTCCTAAAGCCAACATGCAAAACTGAGGAGAACTTTTATTTGGGCCAACAACCAATTTGTCGAGCCGACCCAGACAGCGGAGACAATTAGGTGACACATTCTAGGCCGAGAGAAAAGATGGATTAAGGAAGAAAAGAGTGGTCATCGACCCCGTTGTGCCAAAGATCGAAACGTTTCGCTGTTGAACGATAATTCAAACAGTTAGCCAACGGGACTAGCCGAATCGATAAATAATCATTGAAACCATCTCCTGGGTTGATATTTTTACAAGTTGATGAAATGAAAACCACTTCCATCCAAAGGCGGGAGTTTACCTGACCGATATTCTCTGGAAAATATTTACAGACCACCCAGCCTCAAGTAAAGTGACTGCACTTGGGTTGATGAAAGAAAAACCACTCCGATCTATTTACCCTACATAGGTTTTCCCGTTTTTCTTCCTCAACATTTCATTTTGCACCATTCCCGAAACCACACCTTGGCGGGGCCGCGTACTTCCGGTGCGCAGGGAAAAAAAGGAATGTTAAATAAACAAACACTTAAGAAATCCGATTCCGTTCCTCGCACGGTTGATCTACAATTTATCGACGAGGTGAGCTGAAGTAAAATCGAACGAAAAATTTATCCCCCCGACGATGAGAAACACGACGATATTTATTTTCGTTTGTTAACCACTTTCCATTTAAAAAAAAAGAGTTTTAACACAGTGTGTAAAGGAAAAATGGCAGCGAACAAGAGTAACAAATGCCGCGAGCATAAACGAGTGCTACATTTCATCCGGCATTTTTCTGGAAATAGCCGACGATGCGGTGATCGCGTAGAAGGAAAAACATAGCGTTCCTGTAGGTGGGCGATGGAAAGTCCGCCATTTACCTTCCCGGCCTAACCGAGCGATGGTAAATATTTCGAAATTTATCGACCTTTCGGTGGGAACAGGTGCGGGTTGAAGTTTCGGTTGGTAGATTTGGCCCCAATTCTAGGGATTTAGCTTAATCAGAATTTTGTCATGGGAGAAGAACCCGAAAGGCACTCAGTAGTAAGAAACCTTCCGTCTGCGTTAGGTCTCGGGGATTGCGGCCATGCATCAAGAAGATAGGGCAAATAATTGCTTCCTAATCCCTGGCGAGAGGATAAAGGCAACGTATCTCCTAAGCGGCCCTCCTCCTTTCGTAACGAAACAGTAACACCATCCACCATAGAGGAGACACGACGGAACGAAAGTGTCATTTCTGCACGTGACGGGAATCGTGATGGCGCTAGTGCGAATCTGGTCTCTTGCTTCGTTTAGCATCGTCTCGTATTGACAAACAACACAAGGGAAGATTATATCACTCGCCCCAGTGAAACAGAATGTAAGCCGAAGGCGTATTCTTATCGGAGTGGTATTAAAATTGTAAGCAAGATGGAGATTGAATCCACGCTAGGGGCTAGTTTGATGATCTGATAGGTAAATAATCCACATTTTCTTTAACTTCTTTTTCTATGCGATAGTATTTATTAAAATTGAAAATGAAGAAACAACTAAAATAAAGTTGTACTTTTAATTGGAATGTTCCACACTTTATAACGGCAATTATTGTAACACTTTTTCATCAATTTGTCGAACAGAAAGAAAACAAACATACTCGAATATAGAGAACATCCAATCGACTTACCTCTTCACTGTGAAGATAACATTTCTTTCAACATGTATTTTAGTAATAATCTCGACCAACTTTCACCATCCATCATTTCATCCTCTGTTCGAACCGCAGCACATAACCGCAAAGCTGACCACAAAGTGCTTCATGGAGATCACCGTTGGAATAACTCTTTTGCTCGCCATAAACAATAGTTTCACCTTTTACTTGTGTGGAGTATGTTGTTTGTCGTGGCAATTTAAAAACGATACCGTGGAAAAAAAACATTAAATTAAAAATGAAAATCATTCTCAAAAGCACGAACCGAAAGAGAGAGGGGTTGAAGTTGTAAAGTTCAAATTGCACATTCGACATGCACTGCAACGTAATAAGAAAGTCAGACACTGATGCAGAACCGAACGAGTGTGACTCATTCGACGAAGGTAACTTTCACCGATCACGTTTGGAAAAATTCAATTTATTCACCACCACTACTCGGCCGTATCGAATTGAATTTCAACAAACTACCGACATAATGTTTGTTCATCATAGTTGTACGTTCGTGACTTTATCCTTACACTACGTCGGCCCTTGCGTGCCGCGGTCAGAACGTCGAACGCTTCATCAAAAACCCTTCACTCTATAATTCATACGAGGATCCACCGGAAAAAACGCACCCGAACACGGAACACTCTGGTCGCCAACTGACCGGATCTCACAGCAACAACGTCGACGGCAACGCGATGCAACGACGGCGAGTGGTCGCTCTCTCGCGGTCCCGATAGATGAACGTTGGGATCTGAACCAAAACGCTGCACGCGCTCGCAACGACCGCCCGATGCTGACTGACGGCACGGTTTTGAAAAACTCATCGCCGTTTGCACGGTGCCGTCTTCCGGGAGTCTCCCGGCGGAACGGAACTGATGACGTCGACCGACTCACGACCGACACGAACACCGAACCGACTCGGGCCTCGCACAAGGCGGTCAACGGTACAGTCAAAACAAATATCATATGGGACGCGCCGACGCAACCAACCAGCAAACCCTCGAACCAACCCCGTTGTGTTCTAGAAGCGAGTGATTCGCGAAAACGTCGAGAGCGAAATCGGTATCTGCTCCGGGAAAGAATCCTTCAGACAGTTCACCGTGTTTCCACAGCATCGTAAGAACGTTGCACGTTACGAGCAAGTGAGAAAGAGAGCAGTTCAAACTGAAAAACATCTCGCAACGGAAGAAACCTAAGCAAAGTGTCTTATTCAACAAACGTTTGTTACCTCGACGATCGCCAAGGAAGTGTGGAAAATTCGTTCACTACCGATGCCAACCACAGGAATGAACTCACGGTTGGCTGTGCTTCGTAAAACTTTCTACTTCCATGGTGAGGGCGAATGACAGATTGTCACCGGTACGGGAACTACTTCAACTAAGGGAAGTAGACAACTTTCGTCGTGCTTGATTGGGTTGGTTTTTAACGCTTGGAAAGTTGAAAAATAGACTCGGTTCTATCAGCACTTGATTGATGCTGAGGAAGGGTTTATGCCGGAAAGAACCGAACATTGATTGAGTCACTTTTGCAAAAGTTTCATAAACACAAAGTACGGCCCTTTCGGATATAAAATTAATTAAAAGTTGCTTTTACCAGGGGTAGAAATTCAATTGTGTCATTTCACATTACGGTACTGGTGGGATATTTATGTTCTTCGAATTATTTTTTATCGATTCAAATAATGCCCTTCGAGAGTCTTTTTCTTATAATTGGCGTCGAAACCACCGGTTTAAAGGTTTAATTTCCTTTCGCTGCACGCCAACAACACGTGTGCGTGCACGCGTTTCCAGTTACACCTTCCCTTGCGAGCGATGATCAGCCCCTCTTCTTCATGTACCGGAAGGATACTCTATGTATTCATGAGCCACCTTTGTCCTTATGCTTGCGAAACTACTTTATTTTCACCAACTTTCCACCGGAACCCCACGTAGCCGCGTGCTCCGTCACATGTTTGCACTCACACTCGTCGAGTTTGTTCGTCATTTCGACGCCTTTTCCATCCGTTTCCATCGTGTTGTCGTCGCCGCTGGGGATGGAAGATAAATTGTTTACTTAACCAAACCTTCGTTTACACTCGCCGTCTCAGCCATTCGGCGGAGGAAGGAAATTGCTAAAACTCTACTTTGTAATGATGCCCGACAGCTTTGAAGGTGCGCACTACTCCACCACACACACACACACAAAAGGGGGTACGCATTGCAAACACCACCTACAAAGAGGTCCTTTTTGGCGCCACACGATCTTCAGGTTTGCCTTGCAAACACACAAATATGATGTTTAAAGGGTAAAATGACAGCTTTGAGGTGGTTAATCCGAGGGCCGACATCGAGCTTTTCTGCAAACAGCCTGTTTTACTCTACAACCACGTAAAGCGGTTGCTTGTCCCCGCACGCTACTGTTAAAAGTATTTTAGATTATTTTAGGAGAATTGCAATAACTCGAAGCTTCCTTTATAGCATGTTATCTGCCCAAAACAGTATTTATACTAAAGCTTTATACATTTCCCAAAACTGTATAACATTAAATAGGATGGAGACTGATTGAATATAGAAAGATGGTTGATTCAAAATAAAAAGATAAAAAATATTTAAATAAACATTTGTAAACACCAGTTTGCTTCTTGAAATCCAACGTCCTTGAAAAGACACATCCTAGAAACAAGTGTCCTCTAGTATTATAAATGATAATTCAAAAAAAAACGAATAAAAATATTTCAGTGCATCGTTGCATTCCTTAATTCAAGTTTCAAAAATCTCCTCAAAAGTAGATTGCTATACTTTATTGTATCAATACCAATACAATGGAATCCGATTTTCCACAAATTAACAAAAAATGTGCAATAAAATATAGTGCGATAATGGAAGTATATTAATCATTAGTTGAACAAAAACAATAGTTCACACCGATAAACTAATAAACTCTTCATTAATGTTGATTGCCTTATAACAATAAGCAAGCTGGAACAAAGAGTTGTTATTAAAAGTTTGTCGAAAAAAAAATCCAATAATATAATACAAAGGAAGAACAACCGATGACTGAGAGAATGAGAACGGTTTTCTCGTTGCTTTCCATCATACATATCGGGGGATCAATCGGTAGAGGATCTGGCTGGTTATCCCTGCGGGCCCAACGCGCCCCGCAAACCATCTAATTTATCATCCGTCAAGGACGTGGCGGAGAAAGAAGGAACAAACAAAAGGTTGGCGGCGAGATAAAGAAAACATGGGACGATTAATTTTCTACCCATTGAATGAGCCCGCATTGTAGGAGTAAAACAGAAAACGAAAAAAAGGCACACGCATCCAAAGTGAACTACTTCACGTGAGTGCGTAGAAATTGTAGTGTGCGCCCCGAGCGAAGGAAAGCATCGAGATGCAGACCGTTCCGGGGGAGTTCATGGAGCATTTGTCAACGTCAAGCGATTAAGAGGCAAGCACACTTCTTCCCTGGAGTCTGGTGGGAGGGAAAGACACTCTAAAGGTCTGAAAATCGATGGATCGGATGGATTTCCATCTCACCGTGACCTTGCGAATCTTTGTCACTAATCATGGTTCACATCCCAACCGTGCAGGAAAGCAGAACTCGCTCAGCCGCCGGCAACATTAGTGCGTCCCCCGTCATCCTCGGGATTTGTGTTGATCTGAACTTTTGCTTCATCCCTAAGGAGCTCGACGAGGTCAAACACGAACCGGGAAGCGTAACACATCGATGTTTACTGTTACTTCCCACGGATCTCGCCGCCCCTAGAGTCTGCACCGGTCCTTGCTAGTAAAAGTCCACTTTAGAAGTTATCTCAATTTGTCACGTTATCGTTTCGTCTATTGTTTCTCATTGCCCATTTCGCCACGGCAAGGAGTCCACACCAAGGTTCGCCGCATCAACCGTGGAACGCGAAGCAAGAAAAGTTGTGCTATATTCCGGGCACTGCGATACCATCAAACATGCTTCCTCCGGGACGCGATAAGAACTTCTTTTTCTTTCACCCCCCGAAAACGGTCGCTATAGTGAAGGAAACTAAGGAAAACTTTAAAGCGGATAAGAAGTGGAAAAGTTTCAACCGTACCTCGATTATTTACTTCCGGCCAGTTAAGATGAAACGATAACATTACAAGTGCGAAGTTAAAAGCGGTTTAAAATATTCTTTATACAGAGCTTTTGCGCTGGGGTAAATCGTAGAGTTTCTTTGATTGGCTTTACTTTTTGAATACAAATTACTCAGAATAACAATATTTTGTCAATGCCATTCAACATGATTAATTGTTGAAAATATGATATGAACAGATGTTGAAGAAAACAGTAAAATTCCATTATGTTGACGCCTGTTGAATGCCAAGAGCCCAATTCAGTTTAAAACAACGCACGGCATAGTCATCTGACATGATGTAAAACATAGCTGATCGAAGACTCTCAAACCAACGTGAGAATGATTTGAGAGTCCCTAATCAAAACATGACATGACAAGTGCACAATGGAAGGATGGAACGTTGAGACTGATGTTACCGGTCAGTCGACAGCTGAGCTGTGGCATAGCGAGAATCCGATAAGAACAGCTTCCTAAACCACCTGGTTTTGTCACAGTACGATTTGATTGTATAATTAGGTAAACCGTGACCAGTTCTAGTGTACTGTAAATATGGATGGACTACCCTTAAACCAACTATCCACTCTACGGCGACAAATTGTCTGGAACTATGATGATCCCATCCGGTAACCTTCACACCGAAAATCCCAACGGATCACGAGCAAACTGTTGGGCGCGTCCTTCAATGTCCTATGCGACTAGTAAGTCAACACTCGCTCACGTGTTCAGGGAGCTGCTACTACCCCTTACAAAGTACCAAAGTCTGAACTAGAGAATAGAAAACACCGAATGAGAATCGACCAATTCATCGTTGAGTCCAGAAAAACGTTTTCGGGATATTTCAAAATCAACCATTACAGGACTCTTCCCGTTTTCACCGTCATCATCCACTCCTAACCTCAAACCTACCTAACCGACTTGCAACCAGTAACATTGAACTCTTTCCTGGTTCGTTTTGTATGTCATCGGAACACTGGGAGCGTCTGTTGCCGACGATACTTCATATCCTAATTCAATTATCAATGGTAGTACATAGACCACACAAAAACCGAAAGAAAATCGATACAACTATCGATTTTTCAGCAGCTCATCTGCTACCCCGATGACGATAGCTTCCCACTATGTTTATGTCATTCACGGTAACCACAATTGAAAACTGTTCAAATAACAAAAATTCGATGTTTTAGATTCAATATTTCGAGATTAGCAATAAAAAGATTTAATCATCTTCTTTTGTGTTATATGCTTTTGAAAATAAATTGTGAAAACTGCTATTGCTTACAAGAACACTTTCCCTCGAAGCATGTATGACGCACCGGGAAAACTTCAGGTAGCGTTCCTCCTTCATGGTAACAGGTGGTACCGCAACGCCAAAGTTCATCAACCGCACATTATGAAACGAATAAATTAGCGATCCAAGTTCCGCCGAGCAGCACCTGCATCTTCGCGTGTGTTCGATTCCGTTCACAGCGAAAAAGGTTACGAACCATTTTCCCGGCAGGCAGCACATTACAACCGGTTCGCTAAACTCCAACCTCCGACTCAAAGAACACGGCGCCCGTTGATCGTGTGTGCACCGGTTGGAATAATTTGAATCAACTCGAGCACTCCACGTTGGACCGTAATCGTTGGCCCAGGATACAGTCTACAATTTCTTTCAAACAACCCTGCTCATCCCATCCCATCGCCGGTGGATTCCACAGCAGTCCAGGAGGGGTGGGGGGATTATAGATTTATGGGCATTTTGCGCCATCCCCCGCTGGTGTGTGGCAAATTATTCCCCTGCTTATGACACTTGCGATAATGGCACCAGGACGATTTCAAATCCAACGTTCTCGGAAGAAACACCACTAGAGATCCGATTTGCTTGGCAAATATCTTACGGTTTTACACGGGAATTCTGTTTAAAGGAGACACCAGAAAGGGGGGGGGGGGGGGGGTTTGTAGGAGGATTACAAGCTTTACATTCGCTATTGAAATACACGGCAAGGTGCGCCGATTTGCGTTTCTTCTTAGCATTCACCCAATAGGAAAAACTCCTCAATCTCTGAAATTCGAAGAATTTAATTAGTTGTTAGGCGCAAGACGGTTTGTTGTAGTTGAGTAAAGTAGATTTTTAAAGTGTATTAAATTTTGATAATGAAAACAAATCACTTCACGTTCTCAGATGGAATTCTTCATAACTATAATATTAATAACCTTGTGAGAGATTTTAAAATATCAAGCATGTGCAGAATTCAATGTAACAAACGTGTTGTTCATCATCGTTCATCGATTCATGATTTTTCAAGGACCTTAGTCATCGATCTGAAATAGATACCACGCATCCAGTGCTTGGTACGTCTAGCGGAAGGTATGTCTATGCCTTACTTCCGCACTGACTGCCTGTATGGCTTCGTCAGGTCGGGAGAAAGTCACTGTCGTTGTTTTCACTGGCAATTACAATGCCCAAGGTTGTTGCATAACTTTCGCGGTCAGCCTTTGTGTGTCTTCACGACCTTCCCTTCATGCAATGCGGTTTCGCTTCACTAAGCGAAACAACGTGTTTGTCCATCGGGCTTGGCTATAATAAAGATTGTGTTCACAACGTCGGGAAACGACATTGTTCAGGAGTGCCACAAAGTTTTATTCAAAATTTGTCTCTTTTTGAGTAGATAAATTAAATGGTTACCAATCAAAGTGGTAAAACTATCATTGCAAACAAAAAACCACCGCCATTAGCAATCGGAACTCCAGACGCTATCTGTCTGTCTTGCTGGGAAAACTGAATTTGAGCTGTTAATCTGATCAGATCTACTTCACCCGACAAACAAATCAAATAACGACCAGTTTGGCACCAGTTTTTCGTGAGCATTGTGTTGGCTGTGGCAACCCGGAAAACAGCTTCACGAACCGGAATCGCACGACGTCGGTCGCCCTGAGGCATCGAATGGAAACTTTTCCATTGCACACACCTTTGGAGGCCGACGGGTGGCTCCAGCTTCCCATGCTGCATTCCTTCCGGCACTCCGCTAACGAACTAATGAAGACAAATTGCGTACCATTTATTGCCGTTAGCATCGCCCATGGACCCGGTTCGATTGCACCACAACTCTATTGATTGCGGATTGCTTCCGTTTCCAGTCGCTTTTTGGCGGCAACGAAACACGCACACGAACGATAAAACTGTGCCCATTGGCGTCCTATCGATGCAGGTGCAACAAAGGCACTGGCGACTGCATCGAAACACGAATCCAAGAAAGCTACACAAATGTGTACTCGGCATGAACACATAGTCTGGCGAATTTAATTTCATTGTTCATGATTAACTAAATCATGTTACCGTCGAATCAGAAACTGTTTTAAATAATGAAAGAACTCATATGAAACTACACTTTCAAGATAATTAATTAGAAAAAAATTTAAATAACTACTCAATTGAAAGGGCAACTAAATTAAATTGGAAGCAACGGAAAATTAAAGCCTGATACATTGAAAATTGTTTGGTTTATCATATAGCCATATTCAAAACTCTACGGTCCAGTTCTACTAAAAGATAAAAATCTACTGATTTATTTTAGCCCCTCCTACTGTATAACTAAACCATAAATTAATAATGGCATTTCACCTTTGACCTATTCCATGCTCAAACGTCTTCGAACGAACCATGAGCACACTTTTTATGCTGAATGTGCCATTTTACTTTTTTTTTTTTTAATTTTACTCATCTCCCATATTTTGCCAAACTTCCCGCTTTTATCTCCCTTGTTGCAGCTTGGGTTTCTTCAGCTTTAAAGCACTCTAACATCAGCACTGTCTGTTTCAATCAAAATCCAATCTCCAATAAAATCTTCAACAACCGCCGCCAAACAACAACACACCAGATTGAAGAAGCAAGGAAATAAGAGGTGGAAGAAAATTTACTTTTCCGCCTGTTTCACCTCTGGAGCACATCTGTTCTGCCGGCATGATTCGTGCACAGGATGAATTTTAATCATTTATTCGCTTCGTCAACATATGCGGAAACTTTGCCTTTGAATGCGATTCATCTCCTTCCAACTTAAACGATCTTTTTTCTTATGGCATGAAATGCGTCAAACAGGGTTGGAAAGTTCATTCAACAAAAAAACGACAATTTTGTTTGACAACGAAAGATCTGGTCGAATCTATTTTAACACACATAAAAGATTCTGTGCTGAATGTTTCTGGTGACTCGTATTTTTAAACATCAAAAGCTTGCGAAAAGGAAATTCGATGTTTCCTTCAGCTCCCCTTTACTTTTTTGGACAAATGCCGGGTATTACAAGAGTATAGCAGAAAATTGTACATGAAATCGATACAGAAAATTTATAACTCATCCATCAATTATCATTGATAGAAACATGCTAATCATTCTTACACTACATGACAACCAATTAGTACTCGATTGTACATCCAATTTTAAACTTTTTTCAATGTTATTTCTAAAAATAGACAACAAGCCATGCATTGCCAATCATCGCCAAAGAAGTAACCCAACTTCGCACCTAACACCACCATCTTCCACCGAAACTCGAACGCCAAACTGCCATGCGGGAAAACGGGCTTCAGATGCTTAAAATTAATCACTTGAGTCGAATCCAACACCACCAGGCGAAGGTCGATGAATCTCGAAATCAGCAATCAATCACCGCACTGCGGCACCGTTATCACGCAGTGTGATCATAAATATTGAAAAATGAAGATTCTCCTCGGTGCGTTGTTCTTATGTTACACCTCACATAAACGAGTGGGAACTTTAATGTGGAAGTAGGAAAAATGTTCTCCCAAAGCATAGTCCCATCAGCTTTAAACATAACCCTCGGCATGGCGAGGAATTGACGCCGCGAAGCCACAAATTTGAGTGTGATTGATCCTTCCCGTTGCTTTATCAACATTATTGCACCCATCCCAAAGTTGGCCGACACCGAGCCATGTCTCTACACT
Organism: Anopheles ziemanni; assembly: GCF_943734765.1. NCBI lineage: Eukaryota > Metazoa > Arthropoda > Insecta > Diptera > Culicidae > Anopheles > Anopheles ziemanni. The sequence continues at coordinate 94,415,373 of NC_080706.1, forward strand.
ACTCCCGCTATAATTGCTTCCTGTTCGATTGACGAGCGGAATATCTAATGCCGCCACTAAGGGCAACCCAGACCCTCCCAACGCAGGGGTTGGGCAGAGAAAGGCGGATGTTTCTTGTAACCGAACTTGGCAACTCACGCAATGTATGTCACGATTTGACACCTCACGCCCTGCCGAAGGAAACGACTGGGACCGGAAATTGAAAAAGAGCTAGAACCTTTCCGACGCCAAGACAACGGGGGAGTCACCTTTCACTGCGAGCCTCCCTCTCCCCACCGTTCTTGGCGGAAGACTAAAAAGCCCACCAAAGCAGCCAATATGCGGTGCCGCTTGTGGAGTACCGTAAGAGCTCCACCGGGATTGAAGATTAAAGAGAAAAGTTTTCCGTTCGGCACCCTGCTCCATTCGTGTGGGAAAGAAAAACCACAAGTGGCGCAGGAATGATTTGGCTGCTGAACAAGTTACGCAAATATTTGCACAACTTTTCACCTCGAAGGTGGATTTAAGCCTTCGCTTACAATGCGTTCTTCAAACGATCACATGAACATTATTTGACAAATGACCAATCGAAGGGCATTAAGAAGTGACCATCAATATTCAATCGAAGATATACTATATAGTGACCGAAAGTTAGTTAATAGAGACAGGGGTCTGGTAGCACCGATTTCCAATTTCATGGTCCGATCGAACCAGCTATGGGAAGTTGTGCTACTTCTGGTAAACAATATGGACAGAGAATTTTCAGAGCTTTCACTGCTATTTCCCAACAACTATTTCCCAAAGAACAAAAAATAATGGAGACGCCTGGTGTTCGGTAGGGAGTTAAATGGCAACACACGGTAGAACAATGTCCCAAATAATTTACGTTCCAAATGGTATGGTCGTCATCGTCTTTAAAAACCATTCTCTAGAGAATGGCTCACTCATCAATCCATTCATCCAACTGTTTTCCTTCCCTGGAAAGTGTTTCTTTCGTTTCAACCACGACCATATCATCCTTCTAAACACTATCGTTTTCTCTTTAACTTTTAATATGCTAGTAGGAGCAGCAACCAAATTTAATTACAGTCGGAAGTTGGAGAAGGGACACTAGAAGGGTTTTACAGGAACAAAGTAAGGTTAAGGAGACTATTTAAACCAACCATACAACCAGGATGTTGAAATTATCAGCTTTTGGAAACGGATGACAAATAGATACAAAGTGATAAAAATTCAATTTAGAGTGAAATGTTTCAGCTCAAAACGAAGTTACTGATCGACACAGGAAAGCCATTAGCGAAATGGTTAGTTGTCGAGTTCCGTTATGCACAACTGAAAGTGCATTACAAATACACGAGGTACCGTCGATAGGGCTTACTTGTATCTCCCACTCGCGTGGATCCTCGGGAATGCCTACGTGGAATAATAACAATCTAGCATGACTATTATATGGTAAAGGTGTATGGTACGGTAAAGCTATACCCGACTAGCAAAATATTTACGATGATATCAACATAACTGTGGTATCATGCAAAAATGTTTGGGATATAAAACAAAATTATTTCTCTTTGTTATACAACCATGTTTCGACTAATTGTTGACAATTTTATTTTATATTTTTCGCCCCTCACACGTCACATCACTTTTCACGAGTCATTGAAATAAACGCTTTAAACCTAATTCTACTTTCTCCCACACCGCCGCGAAACCACCAGCTCACCAGCTGCAATGGTTTCCCATCTTCAAACCAACGACACGACGGAAAACACTCTGTACATTCTGTATTCCCGAATACAACCAGCCGGTGATGCGGTGTAGATGGTTTCTTGATGAAGGCATATCCCAGGGACTGCCACCACACCAACTCAGACATCCAACTGCTGCCACCACGCAAACGAGAAAAAGGGGGTACAGTGTACGCCGCCGTTTATACGCGTATCGCCTTCCGGGTCCCATTCATCCGGTCCGTCCATCCGTCCTTCTATCCATCCATCATGTCGTTTATCGTTCCGGTTTACCTGCAAGAAATAGTGTGATCTAAACCTCAAGTTCACAAACCCATTCGATGGAAAGATGGAAAGAGCAAAGGGCAACCACAAAATCGCACACGCTTCCCATGGAATTGGTTGCGAAACGTGATCGTTAAGTGAGGAGAGAATGTAAATTCGTACTGTTGCTGTTATTCGCGCTGCTACCCGTGGTCGTGTTGCTGCTGGTGTTGCCCGTACCGGCACCGGAGGAGCCGCCGCCTACGCCACTGCCGCCAGTTGCACTGTTGCCACCACCGGTACCCCCGCTGCCACCACCTCCGCCACTGCTACCCGTGTTCGTGCTGTTACCGTTCGCAACGAACGGCGTGCCGAGACCGTACAGGTGACCAGAATATTTCGCATTATCGATATTATCCTCAAAGAACATCTAGGGCGTACAACCGAGCGCGGCACACGGTGATGGGGCACAAGAAAGAAAGAGAAAAATCAGAATCAGAATGAACGCGATCAAGTAATTAGAGACGGCTCCGATAATCTCGACAGTTGTCACTCGTGTTGTTTTCACGAACATTCGATGCGTGTATCGTTCTTTGGTCAGTAGATGGATTTAGGGTGAGGCAGGAAAAACACTGTTTGCATATGCTTCTTCGCTTTTCAGCTGATAATAATTCTATTCTACCGTTCCAAAATTCAAATAAATCTACGATGGAATAATTGCGCAAAACGTTATTTTAAATAGGTGTAAAATCCCTCGGAATTACGCGTTTCCACTACGGTTTTGTACTAATTGTATAGATATATCACATTTTTAAACGACCCTCTCTCCTTTGGTAGAGTATCGGTTTTTCTTGTGGAAAAGACAGCTAAATGAATGGACTGCCAGTACGCGATGCCGTCACGATGTGCAAATTCATCTGGCAGTAATGTATGTAATGACATGAGGCAAGAATATGCTACTCCTCCGGTTTCCCGTGTCGCTTCAGGCGGGTATCGATGTGGTTCAATGCCTGAAGCAATGACCGCTCGATACGCTCGGCACAGTGACACTCGAAGCTGCCGATACCGCTGCTGTTGCGGCTCTGATTCGGGCTGCCCAGCGAGTGCGGCTGCTGACCATCGAGAGCCCGCGAGCAGTCGTCGATTGTACCAGTTGCATAACATCCCTTCGTATGTACCTCACGCATTTTGAAGAAAGCCATTCCCGTAAGCAGCGAGTCCGAGCCGGCCTGATGCTGCGGACCGACGCGTCGCAATTCCAGCTGGTCGGCGACCTCCTGCAGACCGCCCTTCAGGTTTTTGCACGACTTCATTAGATACTTCACGTCATAGATGGTTGGGAAGTAGATTCGCAGCAGCTCGAAAAAGTCGCCCTCCTCCACCGGCAGGTTCTGGTCGGTGAGCAGCTTCAGCAGGTAGGCAAAATCGTATCCCGAGTGGAAGCTAAGCCACTTGATGTTATCCATCAGCACGATACCCGACGTGATCAGCAGCTCGGCGAAGTCCAACGGATCGATGCCGTCCTCCTCGTGCTTCTTGAACTGTATACCCGAGTTGAGTAGCAAGTCAATCGAGTCCTGTGCGTACATATCCTCGCTGAGATTGAACTTGAAGTTGAACTGCCATGTCGAAAAGCCGGCCGGCGTGCGCCCGTCGTCGTCCATGAAGGTTAGCCCGAGTTGGATAATGCGCAGCAGATCCACGTTACACCGCAAACACTGGTACTGGTAGTCCGCCGGAGACCGGAAATCGCCGACCGGACGGGCGACCACGCCCGGGAACTCAGTGTCCATCGCGACGTAATGATACTTCTGCACTACGTGGCGTATTGTGCGGAACTCTTCGTCCAGATTATGTCGCCATACATCCCGAATGCCACACTCTTCGTTTGTTTGTGGGTTCATGTTTCCTCCGCCACCACCACCTCCACCTCCGTGACCTCCGCCGCCACTAACTGCCGATGGCATTGCCTGTACGACATGATACAAATTGTGAATCAATGACGGAAAGTCATTCGCCAGTCAACGATGGCGGTCTTAAAGGATTTAAGCTTACCTGAACCTCAGTTTGCGGCTGTACTGTATGCTTCTTGTGTTCAGACGACTCTCTATTCGAATTGCGATGGCGCAACCTATCGACACCGGTATGACAATTGATCTCTTTCTCCTCCTTTTCGACAGTTGACTCCAATACGGAGTGCTGCTTCGGTGGCTTTTGTGTCGTTGAACCTAACGCAGGCTTAGTTGTTTCGTTACGACTGATAGTACTGTCGTCGTTTCGTAAATCAGCTGGGTAGTTTATTGTTCCAATATCCTTCGACGGTTCCTTCGCCCGACTCGGTGATGTACCTTCTACTATTCCTGATGTTGAACTCTCCGGCACCGATGGTGTTTTCTCGGCTGCGATGAGCGATTCACTTTCCCCTTGATCCGTCTCTTCCCGTATTTCGCCAGCGTCTTCGGGCAGGTCAACCGTTTCGTCAGCCACGGTCTTACCTTCTCAACTGTAACTACAAGGCCGCGGTTCAAGTGGACACTTTTCCCTCGCGTAGCAGCAAACTCGAACACTCCGTGATGCAAGGAAATTGTGCTACAGCAGCAAACAACCAAATATCCCTGTACAGGTTCTACTCAGCTCGTAGGACTTGCTTTTCACAACTGTTTTGAGACTGCAACACTTTACGCCAATCCGGAAGAGTATTGTTCACACCAACTTCTGATTCTTGCGCTGGAGGCCAAGAGATGCGGTCACTTCGCCACTGGTGCAATCTTCTCCGTTGGACATTGCAATGGCGTTGTAAAGAAACAGCGGGCAGCCATGTAAAGTGAAACAAAAAGAAAGTTTAACCAAGCACTCCACCAGTCGGTGACGCTCCTGTTACCCACCGCGCGTACAGCTTACGTCGCTTGTTCTTCGCACCCCAAACAACCGTTCAACTTTGTTAATGTCAAAAAAGTGATTTTCAAGAACCAAACCGGGTGTCTCCTTCATCCCAGCCAAGATGAGTGACGATTGTGAGGCTACTGTCGCCAAGAGCTTTGACATTTAGATGTGATAACTATGTTGAGTAAAAGTAGTGAAAATTCAAATTCATCAAGCAAAACCTCGTGGTTCATTTTATTTTAGAATAATAATTATGCGATTGCTTGCTCATGGATTCGACGGTCATCTATTGAGTTAACATTTTACCAACGTCTATCAAATATGTACACCAAGGTATCTATAAGGTTATTTTTTATACATTTTAACCTACTTTATCACCTATCCTTGATCGTCTACAATTTACAATGTCAATAAACTGTCAGTAGAAAACATTCGAATCGATTGCATTTGTAAGTAAATAAATACATTGTGCACGATATGGCGAACGAAATGGTTGTATTGTTCGGCAATTGTCGATTTTGTTTAAGTGACCACGATCTCATTCCTTTAGTAAAAGCTTGGAATAACGAGTCATCAATCCAAGATGTAGTCTATTACACTGGTATTGAGGTATGTTATCCAGTCCTCTACTGCAGTAATATCATTTTACGTGATATGTTGTTACTTTAGCTTACAGACGACGAGCAATTATACGCTCCAATCTGCGACAAATGCTGCCAAGTTTTGGAAAAATTCGTCGCTTTACGAACCACGGCGTTACAAAATGAATCCACGTTCAAACTGCTCTTTACGGCACATATCGAGAGATTTAAAGGCGATCCCATATCGATTGGAGCAGATCAAACATTGTTCACGACTTATTCGCACCACGATTCCGTTGAAACAAATCTAATCGAAGATGATATGAACAGTCAAGAACCGCATTCGGAAGCTATAGATGAACCTTCCTCTTCGAATCTAGTTGAAAGCGATGATGCATATTCCAGTGAAGAAATTTATAAAGAACAAGACAACTTCGTTGAAAAGAGTGAACAATCTGCAGAAAACAAATTGAACAAGCCCAGAGAACTCTGCAATATATGTGGAAGACTGGTATTTTCTTACAAAACTCATAGTTTTACACATACCAAAGAGAAAAAATATTCATGCCCCTATTGCCCGAAACAATTTTCAATGACACATTATCGGAAGCTCCATGTACAAACATTTCATGAAAAGAAAATCTTCAAATCCTGTGAAATATGTGGTACGGACTTTATTCATCGCAACACCTACAGTAGTCACATGGTAAATAATTTAGTTTAATGTTAACAAACAAGGCCGGTGGAGGGATCTCCTTCGCCGATCTTGTTTTGATTATATTACAAACCACACATCATTTTTGTTCGCAGATATCGAAACACGGTATTGGCAAAAAGTACGAGTGTCAGATTTGTTCGAAAACCTACTATCGGTCCTCTCACTATACTCAACATTACAGAAGCGTGCACGGTAACGAAGAGTTTCCATGTACGAAGTGCTCCCTGGTTTTTAAATCAAAGTAAGATTTGTTCGCTTATTTCCTTTCCGACATTCAAGAATGATTAATGATGATCTGTCTGTTTCCTTTTTTCCTCATTTAGAGATAATCTACGAGATCATCAATCGGTACATTCAGACGAGAAACCTTATGGATGCAGCTTGTGTCCAAAACGTTTCAAAAAACGGGAAGCTAGAAAAAACCATGAACTTACACACAGCGGCATACGATTTTCATGCAGCCTTTGTGAAAAATCGTATCGGTACAAAACCTTACTTACTATGCACTACAGAAAACATCATGAAGGTACACCACCCGCAGAAAATAACTAAGATGATAGCGACACATAAAATTATTAGAAAAAATAATAAAATAAAAATCAATTCATCAATCATTTGTGCTTTCCCAACATTTTCATTTTTGTCGAATCAATATGTATTTGATTTTCTCCCACCTTTTAAGGTTGCCGATTTCAACACGATTAGCTGTTCCAAATACCATATTAATTCCATCATCACAGGATATTGCTTCACGATAAAAATCATTCATTAAATACAGATCAGTGCGCATTTTTAGTTATCAAAGCATTTACATTACATACATCAAAGTATTCTCTAGCCGAGCATATTCACGATCGTATAACCACACCCTAAGCACAAACAATTCAATCAACTTATCGGTGACATTTCTGGTACCTTGTTTGTAAACAAATCCTCCATGGTGAAAACGGCACACCATGGCGAACGCAGTTTGTAAAATTTTGGATATCTGCCGGTTTTGCTTGCTTCATGATGATTTAATTCCTATCACGCAAGCTGTTGCTTCAATGGTAACAGTTCAAGACATAGAAAACTTCACTGGGATACAGGTGAGCTCAAATGTTTTCCCTTTTTCGTGGGTGTAACGTTGTTTTGTTTTGCAGATCACCGATGAAGAACAGCTATCTTTTGCCATTTGCAAAAACTGCTGCAAAGTGTTAGAAAACTCGGTTGCTTTCCGAAACATCTGCCTCAACAATGATGTGGTATTTAAACAGTTGTTTTCTGTGGTAATAGAGAGTATAAAGGAAGAGGAAAATGAAGATTCGACACAAATACAAGATGACTCCTCGAACTTTGAAAGCGATGATCAAATTGGGGCAGAAGGACCATCATTTGATGCCAGTTATTCTAGTGCCAGTGACGCTGAAGATGTGCACTCAGCTCCCGTAGCAAGGCCAATAACGAAAGGACTTGCGAGTGCGAAAGCCAAGGGCAAGGCTGACGAAAAACCAAACACTTCTACCGAACATAAAATTGAAAAAGAAAAAACAGTTTGTTATACCTGTGGCAAACTTGTTACAAACCTACCAAACCACATGATACATCATAACAAGGAAAGGAGGTATAGCTGCCCACACTGTCCGTTAAAAATGTCAAATGGAACGAATATGAAAAAGCATATAGAGGCTGTGCATGAAAAGAAAATAGCTAAATCTTGCGAATTATGCGGTGAAGGATTCATTCACATGTCTACTTTCGTACGTCACATGGTTAGTAGTGGAAACGGAAAGAATCTTTCGGAGCGAATCTTGTCTCTACTAATAATATGGATAACACTACTAATAACTCTTTCAGACAATCAAGCATGGCATCGGCGGAACGTACGAATGTAAGATTTGTTCGAAAACATTCAAGCAAGTAGACAGATACAGACATCACATGAACAAATGGCATAAAACTAGAAAGGAACACAAGTGCACGATATGCGACAAGGTTTTCAATGGGAGGTAAGGACAGTAAAAAAAACATTAATGAACGTGCATAGCTGAAGATTAAACAATTATCTATTACCTTTTAGCCAAAGACTCAAAATACATCAAAGCGTGCATTCCAACGATCAACCTTATGCATGCAGAATATGTCCAAAACGTTTCAAGAGTAAGGAAGCGAAAAGAACGCATGAAATAACCCACACCGGAATCCGATTTTCATGCACTCTATGCCAACGATCATATAAGTATAAAAATCTTCTTAATAGGCATTACCGGTACGATCATGGAGCTGAACCATCTGTTGATAGCGACAATAATCGAACATAAATCTAGTTTATTTCCGATCTGCGTATTTCATGTAAACTACAGAAAACTATGTATCTTCAATATACAGGTAAAATAAATGTTTTGCACATTACGCAATTGATATGATAAACAATATATTATCGGACACGGATCGATTTTCTATCACAAATCTATGGCGTATGGAAATTATATGTACATTAGCAGGAAAGCGAAGGAAGAGGTGTTGGCGGAATTTCGCATAACCTCGGTTATAAAACGGTTTTATAACGTCAAGCTTGCATATCAAATAATACTGATGCATGGACTAGAACGTAATGCTAAGAGCATTGAGAAGTTCAGATATATTTTAAAAAAAACCATTTAAAACAACAAAAATCGTTTTTAGCGAATCAATCTGAGCGGGCTCTACTTTGTTAAATTGCTTCGAATAGTGCTTTTATCCAATTGTGAAAACGATTATGAAAAATAAGTTACGACTTATCATAAAGGCACGTTGTTCTTGAATTAAGATAAGTTTTAACAACTGATTTACTTGGGAGACGCCATGCAATTACCAACATGGCATTTAAATGCTGGCTTTGAGCGCGAAATCCTCTGCTGTCAGCTCAAGTCACGTCTGATTGTTTGACATTAACGCCAATGACGATGAATGTTTATAAACAAACAACAGTTCCAAGATTGGAGAATGGAGAACACCACGCGTGAGATTTCTAATATTTGTCGGTTCTGTTTGTGCGAGAACGATTTACTTCCCGTTTCAAATGTGGCTTCTTCACTATTGACTATCGAGGAAATCGAATACTTCACCGGCATACAGGTGGACTTTCCTCATTTTAGCAATCTCTAGGATCTAATGAACTTGAACAGAATGTTTTGTTTTACAGATCACCGAGGAGGAACAGCGATCATTCGCCACGTGCGAAACGTGTTGCGGAGCAATAAAAAAAGCAGCTAGATTCCGAGCAAGTTGTCTGAAAAATGATCATGAATTCCGAGAGCTCTTTTCGGTACTCGTCGAGAGTGTGTTACAAGTAAAAGATTATACTTGGGACGTTACATATGGAGATGAAGTTGTAGAAGAAGGACCGATGATTGAACCTCATGAAACCAGCCTAATAACAGTTCAGTTAACTGATGATAATATTTCACAGTTTCCTTCAAGAAACCTTATATCAGCAAACACCAGTCAAAAAACAAACTTCTCACAATCGGATGATGATTCGGAATGGGAATACAAGCGGCATATAAAACAACTTTGCCCTATTTGTGGCAAAATGGTAACTAACGTAGGTCTTCACATTTCCAGCATACATGACAAGGTAAAGAAATATTCGTGTCCTCACTGTCCGTTAGCAATGGCACTTAAAGGTAATTTATCAAGGCACATAAATGAGGTCCACAAGAAAAAAATTATTAAAACATGCGAACAATGCGGCAGAGGTTTTTGCAATAAAAACAGCTACTTGAGTCACATGGTATGTACAAACTAAATCGAACATTCTCGTAAAACAATTGAAAGTGACTAATTTCTCTATTTTACAGACATCAATTCATGGAACTGGCGAAAGATACAAGTGCCAGATATGCTCAAAATCATTCAGTCTACTATCATCCTGTAAGCAGCATATGAGAAGTTGGCATCTAAATCAAAAAGAGTTCAAATGCACAACTTGTAGCAGTACATTCAAGCTAAGGTTAGTTCTTCATCGTTAACTTCAAATGACCTACGTACTACTACTGTATGTATCTGTTTTACTTAGCGCAATAACTAATAAGGGTACGTTTTTTTTTTGCAGAACACAACTAACCAACCACCAAAAGGTGCATTCCGATGAACATCCTTTCGCTTGCAGCATTTGTCCGAAACGTTTCAAGAGTGGTACTGCAAAAAAAAATCATGAGATAGCGCACTCTGGTTTTCGATTCAGCTGTGAACTTTGTACAAAGTCATATCGATATAAATGTCTTCTAAACATGCACTATAGAAAGGATCACGAAGGCATGATACCTTCAAAAATGAACAATGACTCGAATATAGCCGAGTTCGAGTCAGTGTCGAGTTCTAAAGACAATTAATAAAATTAGCCTAATGAAATAAGGAAAAAGTAAGGATTCAAACATAGAAACTAAATCTTTTGCAATTTATTTTACTAATAGTTTTTTCTTTGAAAAGCCTAGAACGAGTTTAAAATCGCTACGTTAGCGATGTTAACGAGTTTTTTTATTAGACACCTCTCGCTTTAATCCAATGCCGGTAACAGTTCACGAATAAAATCATTTTCATCAAATCGTTACTAAATCGTTCTTAACTTTAAAAACCCAATTTGCCATAAGGATATTAGTTTGCTTTACAAATTAGCTTCTGTGACTCATAGAACACTGATGAACTTAAACAAAGGATGTTGTTATATTAATATTAAACAATTTAAAACAGGTAAGTTAATAATGAGCGCTGGGGCTCTCCACCTCGACGGCGTGGGTTCGAATCCCAACCGAGACCGGACCCTCTACGGACCCTGTACGAGAGGACTGACTATCCACGTACACAAAGGGAAAAAATCTTGTAAGAACAAAGACGGTCGTTACGCCAAGAAGAAGAAGTTAATATTGATTTGTTAAAACATTTGAGGGTATTACAATTGGGAGCGCGGAAACGATACACTTCTCGACACTGCCCCATACAAAAGGTAAACAACACTTTGAAAAAAGCGAAAAAATGGCTGGCCGTCTCGACGATCCAAAACGACGCCACCTACGTGTCGAGACGATGCGCGGAAACGAAACGACGCGGCTAGCCATTTTTTCGCTTTTTTCAAAGGTGTTGTTTACCTTTTGTATGGGACCGCGACGAGAAATCTGACAGTTCGTATCGTTTCCGCGCTCCCAATTAAAATACCCTCAATTAATTTACTCTAGTTTAGAGATGCTACCTGCAACTTTATTTTTGTAGCGACCGTGTATCTGCACCTTCAGATCTAACCATCTGTGGATCTTGACATCAACATCAGTTCTAGCAAATTGTTTATAAACAATCTGTACAGCCTACCGATGGCGTCCACCACGCGTGAAATTTCCAATATTTGTAGGTTTTGTCTCTGCCAGGATGATTTACTTCCTATATCTAAAGCAATTGATTCAATCTTTACTGTTCGTGATATAGAACACTTTACTGGCATCCAGGTAAGTTCGTTCTGATGATAAAAGTTCTTGGTTATTATGTGACATTGTTTTGTATTGCAGATCACAGCCGATGAATTATTAGCTTTTGCGATGTGCGAGAGTTGCCAAAAAATCTTGGAAAATTCAGTCACATTTCGCATCAATTGTTTGAATAATGATTTACTATTCAAAGAACTTTTCTCAGTGCTCATCGAGAGCGTGAAAGACGAGTCGAATACTATTACCGACTATGCAAATACAAAGTTGGATTGTACAATGATTGAAATTCGGGAACAGGTTGATACAGACGCTACACGAATCGATATTGAATCGATTGCGAGCGATCTTGGAGACACAGACCAAATGAGTTCAGGGTCAAATCTTCAAAATCAAAATGTAATTCAAGCTTTTGAATCGAATACAAGTGCTCTTGGAGACACAGATGAAACCAATGCAGAAGTTAAAAATGGTCAAATCAGCAGAAATTCAGGAAGCCAAAACAAACCCGATAAACTACAATCTTATGCAACAAAAACGCACCTGATACAAACATTTTCTAATAAGAAAAAACTGTGCCCTATTTGTGGAAAATTGATAATCAATATGCTGCCGCACGTTGCCCTGCATGCGAAGGAAAAGCAATATGCTTGCCCACATTGTAACGTGAAAATGACTCATAGAGAGAATATGAAAAGGCACATAGATGCCGTGCACCTAAAAAGAATTGTTAAATTTTGTGAAGAATGCCGTCAAGGATTTATACACCAAAAAATGTTCGTACGACACATGGTAAGCTTTGGGGATCTTAAGCTTGGCATTCAGTTATTAATTCATGGGGGCGGGATATTTTTTTTTATTTTCAAGATGTCAGTGCACGGAATTGGTAGAACTTACGATTGCACAATATGTTCAACGACATATAAACTGGAAGCTCAGTACAGAACTCATGTAAACAAATGCCACAAGCCTCCCAAAGAATTTTTGTGTACAAAATGTAATATGATATTCAATAACAGGTAAGTAACATTTCTATTTCTTTTTAATGATTCTAGAATAATATGAGATATTTTTTCCAGAAGAAACTACGTAGTCCATCAACGTGTGCATTCTGACGTTCAACCTTACGCCTGTAGTAAGTGTACGAAGCGTTTTAAAAGTTCGTATGCTAGAAGAACGCACGAGTTAACCCACACAGGAATTCGATTTTCATGTGAGCTATGTGATAAGTCGTATCGGTACAAAAGTCTTCTTAATATGCACTATAGAAAGGAGCACAACGGAGCGAAATCTTCAGATATTTATGATGATGGTGAAGACGAATAAAGTTGTTTCAAATGTCGGGATTAAACCCGACCCAAACAGTATTCCATTAAACATGGATTAAATTTCAAAAATCATGTGCAGTACATAAAAATAAAAAAAACGATAAATATACATTTCAAACCAGAACGTGCGCTTATGTTTCTGTTATTCCTAAAATACGCTTATCGAATAACGTTCGAACGTGTGTCAGGACCTTAAGCTTCTTTCGTTAAAATGTCATTGAGGAATTCCGGAGCAGGTTTACCTATCGGTAAACAATGCCACAAATGCCCAATTCACCACAATGCCGAATACAACTCGCAACATTTCCAGTATTTGCCGATTTTGTTTGGCCAAACACGGTTTGATTCCAGTTTCGAAAGCAACAGCTCCCCGACTTACTATCCAAGATATAGAACTGTTTACTGGTATTCAGGTAAGCTCTATGTTCTACGAAAAACCATTTGGTCATTGACATTGGTTTGGTTTTACAGATTAATAATATGAACCTACCGTTGTTCGTAATATGCGAGAGCTGCCGAAAAACGTTGGAGAACTCAGTTAAGTTCCGCACCAGTTGCTTAGCCCAGGATATGGTGTTCAGACAGTTGTTTTCCATTCCCGAGGATATTGTGAAAGACGATGTTCCAGCGCATACGGTACACCCACAAGATGAGTTATTGAACTTCGAAGGTGTTAGCCGAATGAAAACAGAAAAAACATTGACTAGATACAACCTATGTAGAGCAAATGATCCCGCATTAGTCGAGCGAACGATCACTGGTTCACATAACATGCATACTAAACAGTATTCGCAAGATGAAATAGAACAGGAAACAACGAACGAAGACTTTACAGCTGATCAAAACCATAGCGAATCGTTCACTGATACGAAACAGAATGCAAAGCAGCAGCGTAGAAAGATACTTTGTGTTACATGTGGCAAATTAGTGAGTAATATCTACCTGCATGATAACGAGCAGCACTCTAAAGAAAAAATCTATGACTGTCCGCAATGTCCGATGAAAATGACGAATAGAACGAACATGAGAAGACACATAGCGACGGTACATGAAAAGAAAATAACGAAAACGTGTGACCTATGCGGTGGTGGGTTTGTACACTTATCCACCTTTTCTTCTCACATGGTAAGCAAAAACGTAAAACAGTTAATGTTTAAAAGAAAGTACTGATTGTTTTGTTTTCTTTTGAAGATGTCAGCACATGGTATTGGCAAAACATACGAATGCAAGTTATGTGAAAAAACGTTCAAGCAGCCTGCCGCATACAACAAGCATGTCAATAGGTGTCACACGCCTGCGATAGAGTACACGTGTAAAATTTGCAATATGGTGTTTCATCGAAAGTATGATAAACCTACAATGTTTACTTCATCCATGTGACATTTTTTTCCTTCCACAGGAAAAGGCTCAACATTCATCAACGCGTGCATTCCAAAGAGCAACCTTACGGCTGCAATATCTGCTTCAAGCGTTTTAAAAGTTCTTATGCAAAACAAACGCACGAATTGACGCACACTGGAATTCGATTTTCATGTGAATTATGCGATAAATCCTACCGTTATAAAAGTCAATTGTCTCTACACAATAGAAAGCATCATGATGCTGTGTTTCCGCACCGGTGAACAGTTAAGATAAAATGTGTTAAGGCAAATAAATGCAGTATAGACCGTCAGGAACTGGAAATAATGTTGTACATTCTATAGTTAACGAATAAGTAAATCAATTCAATTGCTAAGTTGAAAATTCAAAATTTCAGCCCCCACCGAGCGTATAATGTAAATTATAATTTAAAACAGCTATTTTATAACTGGTTTAAGACAGTGTATTGTATGTATTGAGATTACAATTAATATCGACTCAATTTTTCGAAAATCATCAAAGCATGACGAAGAAACGCTTGAAACGCAATGGTTTCCCATCCATCGCACCTTCAATATTCTACTCCCCTTGGCTGTTTGACAAAAGAAAGATGTTAGTAAACAATTGTGTTTCCCCCTAACCATGGCGGAATCAATGGGTGAAATCGCTAATATTTGCCGGTTTTGTTTGTCTCAAGATGGATTAATACCTATTTCGAAAGCTACCACTTCCCTTTTCACCATTCAAGATATGGAACACTTCACTGGCATTCAGGTAAGTTCTTTCAACTCGACGAAATGCTTTGCAATACTACAGCATTGGTTTTGTTTTGCAGATCAACAATGTGGAACAGCTATCGTTCGTGATGTGTGAAAGCTGCTGCAAAATATTGGAAAACTCAGTTGCTTTCCGCAGTGCTTGTATCAAAAATGATATTATATTCAAACAACTCTTTTCAATACTCGTCGAGAGTGTGGCAGACGATGTACCGGAATCCATCATGGATATGAAAGATGAGTCTATCTCATTTGAAAGCGATGATCAAATCGATACAGAAAAATCCATCATTGATGACTGTTCATCAAGTGCGAATGATCACGAAGACACTGAACGAACAATGCAGAGGAACATATCGTATAATAACAGGGCAAATTTGCAAGATCCAAATACAGCAATGGTTGCAAAGTGCAGTAGAAAAAAGAGGAAGATGGCGAAGAGAACCAGCCCTAAAGCACTATGTCCCATATGTGGGAAATTCGTTAAAAACATCATTACTCATGATAATGAAAAACATACGAAAAAGGTGTATCATAACTGCCCACATTGTCCTCTAAAAATGGTAAATCATTCCAATATGAAAAGACACATAGAAACAGTACACGAAAAGAAGATTATTAAAATCTGCGAAACATGCGGAGAAGGATTCGTTCACCATAATACGTACAAGTCTCATACCGTACGTAAAAAATCATCAAGAAAATTTAATGAAGTATTTATAACACTTTTTATCTTCCTAGATGGCACAACATGGAATTGGTAAAACATACGAATGTAAGGTATGCATGATAACGTTCAACCAGTTTGCCAGCCATAACAGGCATATGAATAAATGGCACAGGCCAGAAAAGGAGCACACATGCAAAGTTTGTAGCATGGTTTTTAAATCAAGGTAAGTTTTCTCTATGAGAGCTTATGACTTTAAGCAGCAAATTATGTTGGTACTAATAAGCATTCTATTTAATTCCTTTTTCTATTTAATGCGGAAAACAACAAAGCCAATCTTTGAGAATCCACCAACGTGTGCATTCAGACGAGCAACCTTTCGCATGCAGATCCTGCCCAAAGCGGTTTAAAAGTTCTTGCGCGAGAAACGCGCACGAATTGGCTCACACTGGAATAAGATTTTCCTGCGAACTTTGTCAACGATCCTATCGGTACAAAAAATTATTAGCCATGCACTACAGAAAAGATCATGACGATGAGCTACCATCAGAGCATAACAATCATACTGAAAATGTGTAAAATTCTGCTAATAGGGATGAAATAAAAATCATCATACGTATATCGTATGGCTTCAGAATGTACAGCACTATGAAAATCCGGTTCTCAAGAACCTTTAAATAATTTTCCTCCAAGCTTTTCGACGTGAAATAATTATGTATGCTGAAATCAAAACCATTTTTTTCAACAACTATCCAATTTAAATTCAATGAAATTGGTAGACATCGTCGATCCGAACCATTCGACACGCCACAAAAAAAAAACGCTTAAAATCATTGCACTTTGCAACAACGCACCTTCAATATTCTACTACCCTTGGCTGTTTGACAAAAGATAGATGATGTTGGTAAACAATTGTGTTTCCACTAACCATGGCAGAATCAATGGGTGAAATCGCCAATATTTGCCGGTTTTGTTTGTCTCAGCATGAATTAATACCTATTTCGAAGCCTACCGCTTCACTTTTCACCATTCAAGATGTGGAACACTTCACTGGCATTCAGGTAAGTTCTTTCAACTCGACGAAATGCTTTGCAATACTACAGCATTGGTTTTGTTTTGCAGATCAACAATGTGGAACAGCTATCGTTCGTGATGTGTGAAAGCTGCTGCAAAATATTGGAAAACTCAGTTGCTTTCCGCAGTGCCTGTATCAAAAATGATATTATATTCAAACAGCTCTTTTCAATACTCGTCGAGAGTATGGTAGACGATGTACCAGAATCTATCATGGATATGAAAGATGAGTCTATATCATTTGAAAGCGATGATCAAATCGATACAGAAAAATCCATCATTGATGACTGTTCATCAAGTGCGAATGATAACGAAGACACTGAACGAACAATGCAGAAGAACATATCGTATAATAACAGGACAAATTCACAAGATCCAAATACAACAATGGCTGCAATGTGCAGTAGAAAAAAAAGGAAGGCGGTGAAGCGACACTACACTAAAGTACTATGTTCCATATGTGGGAAATTAGTTACAAACATCATTACTCATGATAATGAAAAACATACGAAAAAGGTGTATTATAACTGTCCACATTGTCCTCTAAAAATGGTAAATCACTCCAATATGAAAAGACACATAGAAACAGTACACGAAAAGAAGATTATTAGAATCTGTGATACATGTGGTGAAGGATTTGTTCACCATTCCACGTACAAGTCTCATATCGTACGTAAAAATTCTTCAAGAAATTTTATTGAAGTATTTATAACACTTTTCATCTTCCCAGATGGCACAACATGGAATTGGTAAAACATACGAATGTAAGGTATGCATGATAACGTTCAACCAGTTTGCCAGCCATAACAGGCATATGAATAAATGGCACAGGCCAGAAAAGGAGCACACATGCAAAGTTTGTAGCATGGTTTTTAAATCAAGGTAAGTTTTCTCTATGAGAGCTTATGACTTTAAGCAGCAAATTATGTTGGTACTAATAAGCATTCTATTTAATTCCTTATTCTATTTAATGTGGAAAACAACAAAGCCAATCTTTGAGAATCCACCAACGTGTGCATTCAGACGAGCAACCTTTCGCATGCAGATCCTGTCCAAAGCGGTTTAAAAGTTCTTATGCGCGAAGAACGCACGAATTGGCTCACACTGGAATAAGATTTTCCTGCGAACTATGTCAACGATCCTATAAGTACAAAAGTTTATTAGCCATGCACTACAGAAAAGATCATGACGATGAGCTACCATCAGAACAAAACAATCATACTGAAAATGTGTAAAATTCTGCTAATCTGCATGCAATAAAAATCATCATACGTATACCGTATGGCTTCAGAATGTACAGCACAATGAAAATCCGGTTCTCGAGAACCTTTAAATAATTTTCCTCCAAGCTTTTCGACGTGAAATAATCAGGTATGCAGAAACCAAAACCGTGTTTTTCAACATCCATCCAATTTAAATTCAATGAAATTGGTAGACATCGTCGATCCGAACCATTCGACACACCATAAAAAAACGCTTAAAATCATTGCACTTTGCAACAACGCACCTTCAATATCCTACTACCCTTGGCTGTTTGACAAAAGATAGATGTTAGTAAACAATTGTGTTTCCACTAACCATGGCAGAATCAATGGGTGAAATCGCCAATATTTGCCGGTTTTGTTTGTCTCAACATGAATTAATACCTATTTCGAAGCCTACCGCTTCACTTTTCACCATCCAAGATGTGGAACACTTCACTGGCATTCAGGTAAGTTCTTTCAACTCGCCGAAATGCTTTGCAAGACTACAGCATTGGTTTTGTTTTGCAGATCAACGATGTGGAACAGCTATCGTTCGTGATGTGTGAAAGCTGCTGCAAAATATTGGAAAACTCAGTTGCTTTCCGCAGTGCCTGTATCAAAAATGATATTATATTCAAACAGCTCTTTTCAATACTCGTCGAGAGTGTGGTAGACGATGTACCGGAATCCATCATGGATATGAAAGATCAGTCTATATCATTTGAAAGCGATGATCAAATCGATACAGAAAAATCCATCATTGATGACTGTTCATCAAGTGCGAATGATAACGAAGACACTGAACGAACAATGCAGAAGAACATATCGTATAATAACAGGGCAAATTCACAAGATCCAAATACAACAATGGTTGCAATGTGCAGTAGCAAAAACAGGAAGACGGTGAAGAGAACCCGGCCTAAAATACTTTGTCCCATATGTGGAAAATTAGTTATAGACATAGTTAACCACGATAATGCACGACATTCGAAAAAGGTGTATTATGATTGCCCACATTGTTCTGTAAAAATGATAAATCGCTCGAATTTGCTAAGACACGTAGCCACAGTGCACGACAAGAAGATTATTAAAACCTGCGAAACTTGTGGGGAAGGATTCGTTCACCATAATACGTACAAGGCTCATATCGTACGTAAAAAAATTGAAATTGTAATGAAATATTAAATTTAATGAGGGATTTTACGACACCTTTTTTATCTTCCTAGATGGCACAACATGGAATTGGTAAAACATACGAATGTAAGATATGCATGATAACATTCAACCAGTTTGCCAACCATAATAGGCATATGAATAAATGGCACAGACCAGCAAAAGAATACACATGCAATATATGCAAGAAGATATTGCCATCAAGGTAAGTGTTCTTTAACTAGGAAATTATGTTGATACTTGTAAACACCTAATTCTCTTCAATTTCTCTGAACAATCAAGCAAGTCTCTGAAAAACCATCAACGTGTGCATTCAGACGAGCAACCTTTCGCATGCAGATCCTGTCCAAAGCGATTTAAAAGTTCTTGTGCGAGAAGAACTCACGAAATAGTTCATACAGGAATAAGATTTTCCTGTGAATTATGTAAACGATCCTATCGATACAAAAGTCTATTAGCCATGCACTACAGAAAAGATCATGACGATGAGCTACCATCAGAACAAAACAATCATACTGAAAATATGTAAAATTCTGCTAATATGGATGAAATAAAAATCATCAAACGTATAACCTCATCAGCTACAGAAGGTACAGCACAATGAAAACCTGGTTCTTAAGAAGCATTAAATAATTTTCATTCAAACTTTTCGACGTGAAATAATTATGTATGTTGAAACCACAATCTTTTTTCTTCACAATCATCCAATTGGAATGCATTGGACATAAGGAAACAACGCCGAACCGAAGCATGGGTCGGAGGATGAATAAACGCTTAAATCACGGCACTTTGTTGCACCTCCAATATTCTACTACCCGCTAGGCGATTTGACGTTTTGAAGAAAGTGTTGGTAAACAATTATACCATCCTGCTATGGTTATGGCGGAATCAATGGGTGAAATCGCTAATATTTGCCGGTTTTGTTTGTCTCAAGATGGATTAATACCTATTTCGAAAGCTACCACTTCCCTTTTCACCATTCAAGATATGGAACACTTCACTGGCATTCAGGTAAGTTCTTTCAACTCGACGAAATGCTTTGCGAAACTACAGCATTGGTTTTGTTTTGCAGATCGCCGATGAAGAACAGCTATCGTTCGCAATGTGTGAAAATTGCTGCAAAACGTTGGAAAACTCGGTTACTTTTCGCAGTACCTGCATTAATAACGATGTGATATTCAAACAGCTCTCTTCTATATCCTTTGAGAGTGTGTTAGGCGAAGAAAAAGATGAACGTTTAACAGTTGGAAGTGAAGTTCAAATTAAAATAGAAGAATCTCTTATTGATGAATTGTCATCAAGCACGAATGAATCAGAAGATTCAAACGGAATGATGGCATGTCCAACAAACGAAAAGTACGCTCAACATTCGAAAGGAACAGTGAAAAAGGAAATATCTGGCGATAAACGCACCAAGTCGCCAGAGCTAAATCCAACAAAGATTTCAGCATTCGGTGAGAACGATAAAATTCAGAAGAGAAAAAGAGGAAGAAGAAGAGTACATGAAAAGAACCTCTGTACTTTTTGTGGAAAATTTGTGACCAACATCTTTAGTCACTATCGAGAACAACATACAAAAGAAAAACTTTATGATTGTCCATATTGCCCTATAAAAATGACAAGCTCTGGAAACATGAAAAAGCACATAGCGTTAGTGCATGAAAAGAAAATAACTAAAACTTGTGAAGTATGTGGAAAGGGGTTTGTCCACAGAGCAACATACTTGTCTCACATGGTATGTAAAAAAAATTAACTAACTGTTACGAATCATTGTCACTATTGTGTTTCATTTTGCTTTTTCAGATGGCAGAACATAGTATTGGTAAAACATACGAATGCAAGGAATGCTCGAAAACGTTCCAACAGGTAGTTTCTTATAGAAGACATGTCAACAGATGGCACAAGCCATTAAAAAATTATGCTTGTAATATTTGCAACATGACTTTCAATCTAAAGTAAGTACTTCTTCCAAGCATCATTATATGTACAATATAAGTAATACCTTCTTTGTTGCAGAGTAACACTCAATGGCCATCAACGCGTGCATTCCAACGAGCAGCCTTACGTATGCAGAACCTGCCCGAAGCGTTTTAAAAGTACTAGTGCTAGGAGAGCACACGAATTAACGCACACTGGAATTCGATTTTCATGTGAACTCTGTGATAAATCGTACAGGTATAAAGGTCTTCTTAATATGCACTATAAAAAGGATCATAATGGCGCGATACCTTCAGAAAGCAGCAATCATGGTGACGATAGGTGAAGTTATTGTTTTGAATGGAATAAAGCTCATAAACGTGAATTCTACACAAATAAAAAAAAATTGTTTTACCAAATTTGACGTGATATTGTGACCAAATTATTACCGTATATTGTGCAATATATAAATTTGAAGGTTTGATTATTCCCCAATCGACAAGTATCGATGACCCCCGATAATCGGCATTCTTTTATAGTTAATTTTGATTTTCAGTTCTTTAACTTTACTTAATACGAAATAGCCACTCATTCACCATCCAATTTACTTTCCAAAGCCAAAACGGAAATGATTAAAATTTGCAAAATTTGTTAAAATAAAGGAATCTGTGCCAACTATGGCACATTTATAGTTATTTGAATTTTTGATTAAACATTTCACGTTAATTTTATACGCGGAAGCATCTATAGGGCACGTGATGAAAAAACGCTTAGATCACAAACTGACCGTGTGACGAACGTTCAATAGGGGACATATGAGAAAACATGTTTTCTTTGAGATGAAGATTACCAAATACGTATATTTAAAAATTGTGGAACACCCGATACTCAGTATTCTCAAATAATTGGTTAAAATCTTTAAAGAAATATACTGAAAAACGCTTGAATCGCATCACTGGACATGTAACGAACCTTCAATTTTCCTATACCCTTTGGTCGTTTCATACTTCAGGGCCTTTATGTTGGTAAACAATTATACTTTCTAAATACCATGGGGGAATCAGTGAGTGAAATTTCCAATATTTGCCGGTTTTGTCTGTCTCAAGATGGATTAATACCTATTTCGAAAGCTACCGCTTCCCTTTTCACCATCGAAGATGTAGAACACTTCACTGGCATTCAGGTAAGCTGCATTGCCTCAGAAACCTTTGCCTTGGTGAAACTACATCATTGGGTTTGTTTTGTAGATCTCCGATGAGAAACAGCTATCGTTCGCAATGTGTGAAAATTGCTGCAAAACGTTGGAAAACTCGACTTCCTTCCGCAGAACATGTACCAATAATGATGTGATATTCAAGCAGCTCTTTTCTATACTCGTCGAAAGTGTAGGTGCCGATGTAAAAGACGAATCTTTACATATTTCAAGTGAAGATCAATTTAAAATAGAAGACTCACTTATTGATGAATGGCCATCAAGTGGGAAAAACCCCGAATACACTGACCAAATTATGGATAGCTCAACAGTTCAAAGATGTACCGAAAAAACGAAATTGAAAAATCTAAATCGAACAAAAATATCAAACAAGTTGCGTACGAAAAGAGCGGGTTCCAAAAAAAGACATCTATGTTCTATTTGTGGCAAGTTCGTAGCCCACATCAGTTATCATAACAATGAGCAACATACGAAAGCAAAACTTTATGACTGTATCTATTGTCCTAAAAAAATGACTAGCTCATGGAATATGAAAAAGCACATCACGTTAGTGCATGAAAAGAAAATAAGTAAAACTTGTGAACTATGCGGAAAAGGGTTTATTCATCCACATACCTTCAAGACTCACATGGTACGTATGAATTATATGCAGCTATTAGTGCATAAGCACTACTAATATGTTTTATTTTCTTTTCCCAGATGACTGAACATGGTATAGGTAAAACATACGAATGTAAGGAATGCTCAATGACATTCCAGCAGAGAGCCTATTATAAAAGACACATCATCAGATGGCACACAGTCCAAAAAGATTATACATGCACAATTTGTAACATAACTTTCAATCAAAAGTACGTTCAGTTGAAGCTATGGTGCGAGTGCTCAGTACAAATTATGTCTTTTATATTTTCAGATCAAAACTAAACATTCACCAACGGGTGCATTCTGATGAGCAACCTTACGCATGCAAAACTTGTCCAAAGCGTTTTAAAAGTCCTTATGCGAGAAAAACACATGAATTAACGCACACAGGAATTCGATTTTCCTGCGATCTCTGCAAACGATCATATCGGTATAAAACTCTACTAACCATGCACTACAGAAAAGATCATCATAATGTAAAAATTACTGCGGAACAAAATAATCTTAGCCAAAATGTGTAAGTTTTGATTATGTGTATTAAATAAAGTTCACAAACGTAGATCCTAAGTCAGCTTCATAATAATGGCCGATGTTCTCCTAACGGCTTTCTTAGACGTTTGAGATTAGTTTCCCTAGATGTTGCTTTTACTTAATTCGCATTTGTTTAAGTTTAATCGGGTCGTTAGAAAATCTCCGTTTAATCAGCGAACGTATAGGCACCACTTGAGTGTATGGCATGTTACTCATAAAGAGTACACGTGCACGACTTGCAGTAACGCTTTTTTTTAAATTAACCTTGTCCATGTAAAACATGTTCAAAGCACTGGAATTCACGAGTTAACTAACGCATGGGCTCGATTTGCATGTAGACTTTGCGATTTTGGAAATGAATGTAAAATGAGTTCAATTTCAATAAAGCAACCTGGAATAGAATCTT